>NC_142692.1:25271192-26697692 GCF_029641045.1 Salvia hispanica
TTTTTCATTTAGAGCAAGGCTCACGGTTTTCCAACATTTGATGAATAAAAAAAAGAACATCAATCACTAGCGCGCGAGTCGCGAACATAAAGAAGTGAGGTGTGAGGGCACTTTAGCTCATACCAAAATTGAAGTATTCTTTTTAAATTTAAATTTATTCAAATTCTATGTAAATATAATTATGTAAAAGCCCTATTAATAAATTGAATAATATAAAAATTATATTTTAAAGGTAAACTTAAAAAATTAGCCTCTTGTTATAAAATAATGATATACTAACATTATTTTAAAATTACAACCTATAAACAACTAAACAAAATTATTTGTAATACCCAATATTAAAAAATAAAGAGGTAATCGATTTAGAGTAGCTTGAAACTTATAGCAAAATAAATTGTCGTTGGACCTATAGAAACGTTAGCCCAATCCAACATTCATTTTGCAAACCAAACAAAGCCTATCTGTTTCCACGTGATTAAACAGTGGCCCATGTCAGAATTATTATTGAAAAAGAAACAGTGTTCTTACAAGCTCGCATATATTATTCATTCATTCCACTTAACATGTTCACGTTTATTTAATGGCACAAATTTTTTTGAGGAATTATTAAATAAAATAAGTAGAGAGAGAAAAAGATAGTTGAATATTTTAATAAGGAGAGAAAAAGATAGTTAAATATTTTAATAAGGAGAGAAAAGAGTGACTTATTTTAATTATACAAAGAGAACATTTTTAGTGAGACAAACTAAAAAAATATGGATATTTTGAGTGAAACGGAAGAACATGTTTGTGTTTTATATATGTATAGTTAGTTATATACCAAGCGAGTACATGTTTAATTAGATTTGTATAATTAGAATAAGGTGGAAATACTGAAATTCGTCGAACATTAATACTTTTCTAATAGACCAAGTAACATGGGTCATGACTATCTTGGCCTGAAGCTGTCGACATATAATAAAATTATCGACTTGTAATATGGTGGGTGCTCAATTCCAATCTTGTTAATCACTTACATCTAGCAAGAAATATTTGTTGATATATTTGTTTATTTATAAATGTATCGCGTATAATTTACTAATTTACTGTTAACCCCGATTACATTTCTCAAACTTCAAATCTAAATAGGCAAAAATACATCTAGTTAAAGGTCCTTGCACTTTAATTTTTTATTTTGATACATTCTTTTATAAATTTTTCATCTTAATTGGTCCTTATATATTTAGGTTTGTCACTAGATTATTTTTCAAAGCAAGTATTAAATCTGTTAATAAACTTCACCATTAAATATATTTTATTAAAAAATTCTAAATCTTGTTCTATGTCAACTTGGTAATGAAAATTTCTCATCTATAAAATTGTGGATACATCTCCCCTTATAAGGTCATTCAAGAGGATTTGAATGTCATAATAAGGTCTTTCAAAGGGGTTGAATGTCTCATTTCTAATATGATATTAAAATGGACCCAAATCGACGATGGATTTCTTTATAAATCTCTTGTCTTGTTTGCCAATCTCTTGTCTTGTTTGCCTTACATGTGAAAATCTAATATTCATTCCTACCCACCATGTATAGGAATGTATTAAAAAGCTCTTAAATCTTGTTACACATCAAGTTGATAATCATCCTGGAAAATCTTAGTACTATCAGTTAACTTTTTAGAATAGAGAAAAAACCAATCCTATTGTCAATTATAGAACTACCTTCGTCCCTCAAATATTGACACACTTGGATCCGGCACGGGTTTTAAGAAATGTAATAGAAAGTGAGTTGAAAAAAAAGTTAGTGGGATGCGAGTCATACTTTTAGAGCATCCACAATGGCAATAGGTCAGCCATAGGTCAGTCACTCTCTCTCCCTGCCACGTTATCAGCACTAAAAATTCACCTGCCACATCATCATTTTAATCAAATAGGCTAGCCTAAAGCCAGCCACAGGTTAGTCGCAATAAAAATAATTCAAAAACAATTACATTTACGGAATTAAATTTAAGATAAATTACGGAATTAAATTTACGAGACATATACAGGAAAATTCATTAATTTCATTTAAATAAAAAAAGGTACATAGATAAAAAAAGTACATAATTAAAAAAAAATAAAACCGGGCTTCCACACACGAGCCCTGCCTCTCTCTACTCCTCATCACCGTCGCCGCTGCCACCCGCACATCGGTGGCATCTGAGCCGCATCTAAGCCCCCCATCTGTGCCCTCGCGGCATCCAAATCGACCCGCATGCTCTCGAGCATCGAGTGAAGAAACCTCTTCTCCGTGGGGTCAGTTGCGACCCTCCAATCTTGGAAGACCTTGTACATCTGCTCCCCGCGTTTTCTGACGCGAGAAGAAGGTGTACGCGGGTGGGGGAGCTGCCGTCTGGACCTCCTGGGGCGATAGGGAAGAGGATCCCCTCGCTGCCCGTTGCGCCCGCTTTTGGCAAACCGGGCGAGTGCGGCGAGCAAACGATGGAGGGGACGGGAACTCCTCAGCATCCCGGGGGAGGTCGTGGGAACCGCCGCTGCCGCCGCTGTAATCGCGGGAATAGTTCAGCTTCTGCTTCTTCGGCCACCCAGCGTTGACCCCCGCCCGGAACTTCTCGGAGACCTTCAGCACCAGATAGCAGTTCCAGAAGGTGAACTCCTTATAAACCCCCGGCTTGCGGAACTAACTCTCCGCTATCCTCCGGCAGTCCTCCTCAGTCTGCCCACTACTCATCATGTGGAGGGCGTTGGCGTACAACCCCGAAAATCGGCCGACCGCGGCCCTGATGCGTTCCCACCCCTTCTGGCACTCCTCCCCGCTGTAGTCCTTTCCGAGCGGGCAGTTCCTCCTGCAAGCTGCTCTAATCTTAGCCCACATGTTGACGATCCGCTGGTTGTTCGCAACCAGCAGATCGTCGCAAACCGACAACCACGCCTTGGCCAGGGCGACGTACTCCTCTTCCGTCCACTTCCTCTGTGTGGTGGTGTCGTCAACAGCCGGCTGCGACGACTCGCCGACCACCTAGCTCTTCCCCTTGTTCTTCTTCTTCTTCTTTGGCGCGACCCGACCCCCCCTACTCCCCCCGCTGGAACGGCAGTGTCCGCCTCCCCGATATCGATCCCCAGCTCATGTAATGAGAAACGGTCATCCCCAGTGAAATGCGTCTCCACTGGGGTCGGCGTGTGAGACGAAGCCGTCAAAAAATCAAGAGTGGGACGATAAACCGTGTCCCCCCCGGTGACCCCTGCATATCGGGCTGCATCTCTCCCTGCCATACCAGCATCATCCCCATCATCTGTTGTAGCATCTGCTGCGGCATCTGGGGCATACCTCCCCACCCCGGCGTTGCCTGCCCCCCGCTCGGCATCCCCCCCTGCGCGCCCGCCATCAACCCCATCAATCGTTGCCAAGGGTTCATGTTGTACCCTTGGCCCATCTGCCCGCCCATCCCGCCCATCTGCCCCCATCCAGACCCCACGGGTACCGTGGGAGTCTGAGATCCGCTCGTCGACGGACTGGACTCGTTGTTGTTATCCATCGCTCGATGTTGCTCTTGTATAGAAATTTAGAGAGAGAGAAAACTCGTTAATACAAGTGGGGCAAATGAAAATGAAACTAAAATCGCGTATATATAGTGTTTCAAAAAATTTCAAAAAATAAAAAATTGCGCTGGCCGATCGCGAGCCTGCAATGGCGGCCACCGCATCGGCGAGCGCTCGCAAATCAGCGTGCGCTCACCTATTTTCTCGCCGAAAAGGCGCTGGCCGATTGCAATGGTTCGGCTAGCCGACCGGCTAGCGACGCGAATCGGCTAGCCAGTGTGCTAGCCGCAATTGTAACGCCCCGCTTTTTCGAACCCAAATTTTCGGGTTATAAAATTTTTGCATTAAATACTTTTAATGCTATGGAGTATGTGGATTAATTGATGAGTGATTTAATTACATGATTTCTTTGTGACCTAATTGCGATTTGGAGTTGAGATTTATTTGAATAGTCAAATAGATGATGTGACTATTGAATAGTCAAAGATGTGGAAAATATGACGTGGCTGTTGAAAGGTTAATGTGTTGAAAATATGAGGTGGAAGTAAAAATGGTTGTTTTTGTGTGAATACTTTGATGCGGAGTAATATAATTGTGGCGAATTATTTCCCAAGGGATGAGTGAGACTAAATAGGATTTTCATAAATATCCTACACATTTTAATTGGAATTTTCGACCCTTATTATTATTGGAGAAGGAATCCTATTTTTCTTGGATTTAATTATTTGCTTGGGATAATTATCCAAATTAAATCCAAAGTCCAATTATTCTATGGAATTTTCGACCCCCATGTTTATTTCATGGAGATTTTCGAAATCTCTTATTTTGTGGGAGAAGGAATTATTTTATTATATTATTTGATCCCTTATTTATTCTCCTCCATGAATAAATATAAATATTCAAGCATATCTTACCATATCTAAGAAGATCTTGCCATATCCTATTTAAATTAGGATTTGAATTTAAATCCTAGGCATAAAAATCGCCTACTCCATAATCATTTGGAAGGATTTATTATTTTATTCTGATCCGTTATATTTTATTCTACTCCGTAAAATATCCAAATAAAATCATAGGCTAATTAAAATGCCTAGAATTCGAAATTCCCCTTATTTCTCCCCTAATTCACGCCAACTCCTCCCCAAATCTTCTTAAATCTTTAATTTATTTAATTAAAGATATTATATCTTGCACTCTATAAATACATGAGAAAACCTAAACCTAGAATCAGATAAAAATCGCCCCTCTCTCTCAAATCACACCTCCCCACTTCTCCACTTCTTCTTCAACTTGTTTTCTATTTTATTCAAGATCTCTTCATTCTTTACCAAGAATTGAAGTTGAAATTCAAGATTTGTTGAAGAATCAAGGCTATTACTTTATTCTACCGTTCGTTCTATCAAGAGAAGGTATTTCTATATCAATCATTTTCTCATCTAACCAATTAATCAGTGTTCTCGAACCCTCATGCATATAGATCGAGTGAAAAGGGAAACCAATTGATGAATGGGATGCATATGTATGTGTGTGGATCGTGTGTGTGTGTGTGCGCCTCGGTGTGCGTACGTGTATATTGTGTGTGTGCGTGTGATGTGTGTTGTGAAACACTCATGCGTGACACGTTTTGATGACAGATCTGGAGTTGTTGTGCGAATAAAAAGTGATACAATAAGCATACCTTGATTTTGAATGGTGATATTAAAACGAAGTAATGGGAAAAGGGAAACGTTGGGAACATGCATGATTTTTGAATCAATGATGGAGACTGATTTGTGATACACATAATTTAAAGGTGATAATTCGCGCTCTCAGCGTGATAGCAAGGGGAAGAGAATACTTGCGAGCTAAGCCGACGAGGTGGGCTTTTCTTTTAAAATAAGGACATCGTCCTAAATCTTTATTGATGAGAATGAGATCTGTGTTATCATGCCTTGATTTGTTTTATCGTGCCTATCCCTTGTGGCTATGCCACTATTGATTTAATCGAATTCGGATCCTTGTAGAGCCGCAAACTCTACTTGGGTTAGTGTACACCTATGTTAGACCGCATGCCAGCGTACGGGTTGGCCGGTCTAGTGACCTGGATTGCGGCCGCATTCCTTGTCATGTAGAATGAGGATATGATAAAAGTCGATGAGTAAAATGGTTGCGCGACCGTGATTTTGGATAAAGGATATATATTGTGGTGCCTCGGGCCTTTCTAAAGATAAAACCCCTATGGACACTTGAAAATGGCATGATAACTATATTTGTGATAAACCTGTTTTCAGCATAAGTCCACTAAGTATGTTTATAGTACTCTGCACTGCATGTGTTTTCCCTATGTGCAGGTTGAGCGGTGACGAGCGGTTGACGGTGTTGAGCAAGGACATAATAATAATCAGTTTGAAACTCCGAGTGTAGTTGTGTCTTCATACATAGCTTCACCCTTCTCTTGGTTGCTTCCGCTGAAACATGAATCTTAATATTGTTTGGTTGAGTTTGAACTATTTTATTTCGTGGGAATATTGAGATGTGATAGGGATTGGATTGTTTCTGAAACCTTGTCATTTTGGGAATGCTAATTGTCATGGCCCTTTTTCATTGAATCTCATTGCTAAGGCATTATTCTTCTCTTACTTAATTTTTCATTAAATACTTTGGTAAAATCCCTTTAAATGAAACCCTAGCCTATGATCTTTGCTGCATTTAAGTTCGCCTAGTTAACGATCGCCGTATTTATTATATCCTAGAAGGGCGGGTCGTTACAACAATTGTGGATGCTCTTATAATAAAATGTGAGTAAGAATGAGTTAGTGGAATATGAGTTCCACTACCAAAAATGGTAAAAAGTGAAGTGTATCAAACTTTCAGGGACGGACCGAAATGATAAACTGTGTCAAACTTTCAGGGACGGAGGTAGTATTACGTAAATAGTACATTTTGTGCGTCACAAAAAGGAAAAAATTCTTCATGAAAGTTGTCATGCTTTATTAATCGCTTTACTAGAGCGAGTATTGAATTAAAATGTTACATTTATTTGACAAGGAAATACATCAACAAGCCAGAGATTTGAAGAACAAAATACACACAAATAAAATTACGTCAACAAAGTTAAATGCTGTAGAGCTAGAGTAAATCTTTAAAGAATGATATAGTAGTATCCATTTGGAAATTAGCATTTGGGAAGATCAGCAGGTGGTGGAGGCAAAGTTGTATCCGGTGTGGGCCCATTCTCAATTATAAAAGCATTAGATAAACCCCACGGCACGTGTGCATCTATATGGCAATGTACGAACCACACCCCTGAAAAATATATCAAATTTGTTACTACTACAATTATGCATATTTTAAATACTATACATGTAGGAGTACATAAATAAATTAATTAGTTATGATATTCACCTGGATTATTAGCTCGGAACCTAATGACCACCCACCCAAAGGCGGGAACTACAACAGTATTCCGCTCCTGTGGATTGACCAAGTTGAAATTGGCAGCATCAGTTTGGGGATTGTAATTCCCAAACCCTTGCGCCACCACGTAGAAATTGAGGCCGTGCAAATGCATCGGATGATCATCCGACGACAGCACCGCCGTGTTCTGAAACACCATCTCCACCGTCGCGTTGTACTTGAACACCTTCACCCTCGTCCCCCTCGCCGTGGCCATCACCGCCGGATTCTGCTGATTGGCCGGGTTCGTGTAGTCGTACGTCACCGGCGGGTTGTCGGGGAAATCGGCGGTGTAGATCCCGCTCACGTTGTTTACGTATGCTTCCATGATCGACAGCCTCTGCGGGAGCTCGAACGATACGTTGTTCATAGACGCCGCTAGCATCTGACCGCCCGGCCCGCTGCAGGCCCCGGTTGGAGTGTCGCAGGGGCCCGGGACCAGGCCTAGCCCAACCGTCACAAACATGCGCTCGTCTATCTCTAACGGGACCGGGGTCCAGTGCGGGCTGCTGGTCAAACCGGTCAAGTTGCTTAAAAACGCGTGCGCGGTATCGCTGTCTCTGGCGTTGGGCATTACCGGCATTAAGGGAGGCGACAATGGGGATGCTCCGGCGTATGACATAATCGCGGTGGTGGAGGTGTTGACGAATGGAGCTTGAGGGGGGACGACGTGGGAACTCGCCGCCATGTAGTAGTGGCGGGGGGCTTGATCGGCTGTCATCAGCGCGTCTACGGTTTGGCCCGGGGCTATGACCAAGACGTCGGAGTCATAGGGGTCGGTGTAGGATGCATCCACGGCTACTACTGTGAATTTGTGGTTGGCAATCTTGAAGAATACTGGAGTGTTGAGTGCAGCGTTGATTACCCGGAGAAGATAGGTCTTTCCTCGCACCAACGTGAATCTAACCGTATCTGTAATTATTTTTAAAATATAAATTTATTAAATTTTTGTTACCAATTAAAATTAAAAAATAAAAATTTAACTGGTAGGTTAGTGCAAAGAGAAAACTGAAACTACTGTAGATAAGTTTTAAAGGTCTTTCCTAATATTATCAATTGATTTCAAGATAGAAGCCCCATGAATTTATATCAACTTATTAGCATAGAGTAAACTAGTAAAACGATATTATTAAATATTAACGTGGACTAACTTTTAGAGGAGCATGGGTAAAGATCTCCAGGCTGGCCGTTAATAGTTAAAGCATCAGACATATTAGGGGGTCTCCCCATTGAGACAGCTTCCTCCTCAACGTCCATGATGTTGGCATTCCACCACTCGCCTGCACCATCCACACCCAATACTCAGTTTCAATTAATGACTACTTGTATGAAAATGCAATGATATTACTGACCTACGACGATTGGGATTTCGCGGAATGGCGCTGGGAATGGGTAGGTGCGACCGCGTGCGGGTCGGATTATAAGGGCTCCATGAACTGTGGTTCGGAGGGCTTTGAAGTGAGCGTGCCACAAGAGAGTTCCTTCTTGGCGGGTCACGTTGAATCTATAGGTGAAGCTTTGACCGGGTCGAATCGGGCACTGAGTAATGTATTCGGGGCCATCGGCCCATGCGCTCATTAATTGGAACACCCCGTGCCTACAAACATTCATTATTTAGTTGAAAGTGCAATAATGCAAACAATATTGTTATGCATTCGAATCCAATTAAGTGAAATGGCATACCAGTGAATAGTGACATTATACGGTGATATGTTATTGACACGAACAACAAGTGTATCACCATCTTGAGCCACAATAGCTGGTCCAGGAAGACCGCCGTTCACCGTTGTGATGACTTGATCTTTGCATAACCGATTCATTCTAACATTTCCCACCTGCAATTCAGCATGTTCAATTTCTCTCGATGCATGCATGATAATTAATATAATTAAAAAGGAAGACAGCAGAGAATCAAAGAAATAAAAGATTACATTAAAAGTGTGTCGCACGATTAGAGCAGAGGCAAAAGATGAGGAGCAAGCCAAAAGAGCCAAGGCCCAGGCTAGGAACACCAAGGAACGACGCATTGCTACGTAGTTAAGATATGGAGGAATTAATGAAAGATATAAAAAATCTGAAATATGGAGCTTAGGAGGTTGATGAGATGGATTGGTGAAGAAACTGAGGCATATATGTCTCTATATATACCAAAACATATTGATCAAGTCAACTGCATAATTTCAAACAGTATGGATATGTATTTTTATAATCTAGTGGTAAGAATGTGAATTAGATAATAGTAAAAGGTCAGATTTTTCCATAGATAATGTTGTGCGTTGAAAAATATATTTTCTAGTCACGAGGTTTGAGACGGCGAATCTAGCACAAAATGAATTGAATACTATTACTACTCTTATTAATTCTCTTGCTCAAGGATTTCATTCAGAACCCGTGTTCTTATGACTAGGTCTTTCTTTTGTTACTGTATCTGGTCTTGGTTTTTTTTTCTTTTTCTTTCTTTGTGTATAAATGCGATTACTTCAATATAAGGATTGTGTTTGTTTAAAAAATGAAGCTTTTCATAAACCAAATGAATATACCGATTTGTACATGTTGTATACTACATTGAACTCCATTTTTTTTTTTTTTTTGTTTTGGGTTATTTTACTATTTTGGTCCAAAATAATTTTACCATTTTAGTTCAAAATTATGCTAGATAACTTTTGTTATAAATAGATTAATTTTTTTTCTAAAGTTACGGATGTTATTAAATTTGATGCTTAACGCGATGTTGATACAATTAAAAACATAAATACCATTAGTTAAACATGTAATGTTTGGACCAAAATCAATGCAGCTATCAAATCATATAATGTTTTGAAACAAAATTACAAATTTGTCATTATCCCGAACTAAAAATATACTTTAGTCAGTTTTAAATCAATGCTAGTGGAAATACGCGATTATTTCTAAGCAAACATGATATATATTGATATAATATTGGCAAAAACATATGCATCATATTGATCTTATCCCGTTTATTATTTAGCAAAAAAAAGGACCTTATGTAATTAATTGGTAGTCTAGTATTTGATTGTCTATGATAAAGTTTAAGATATGCCATTCCAACTCATTTTCCTTGGTATATTAAATAGGTCTATTTTTGCTGCTTGGGTCAAGTTGTAATTCTGCTATCATGTCAAAATCTTCAAATTATTATTCCACTAATTCTAGTATGTCAACGTTTTTTTTTTCTACGTATCCGCGTATTTAGATGAATACTACTATACTCGGTGCTTATATTGTTTAATTTTGACTGATACAGATATGATATACCAGATACTGAGACGTCACTACAACAGAAAAATACACCGAAATTCGCGTAAATACTGCATGTGACGCTCACTAAACAAATTTTGAAAAAATGAATTACGTAGCTTGGAATTTCAGATCAAAGGAATATGAAGCTTTTTTTATGACCATAGTGGAATGTTTTCAATAATAAATATATGGATTCTGTTAGATATGGGAAAATTTCCAGTCAACGTTTTCGAGCTAGCTTCAATAATCAATAACATTAGAAGTGGAAATCATCAATACTTACAATAATTACATCCTACCATGAGTGGATTGTAATTATGTAGTAGTTTTATTTAATTAATTTTTTCAAGGTTAACGCCAAAAAGGTTTATTATATCTAAAGAAATGTTTCACCATTATATAAGTGGTGGAAAATTAATATAAGTATTTTGTGATATGAAATCCCCTCATCTTGATTCTAGAATGTGTTTGGTAATTTTCCAAATGAATGAAGGATGTCCACCAACACCATCTATCCTTTATTTCAGAGTTAAAATTCAAATCGTCATCGACCGAGTCATTTAATCTTTTGATTCTGGAAATTTAATTCTTAGACATTCTCTTTTCTTTTTGGGTGTAATTTGACCTATTAATTTCTTAATAATCTTGATATTCAATGAAAATTATCCGTGGTTACAGTAGTTCCTTGAGAAAGTTATTCCTATGGGCTGAATTTCTGCGTTTGACGATGTTCCTGCTACTACTTTTCTTTTATATTGTTTCTTTCTCATTTTGGATTTTTGGGGATAATTTTGTTACTTCCTCTATTCCATAATAAATTACACACTTGGATAATAACACGAGATTTCGGGAGATATTGTTTTGTATGTTACGTGAAGAGAGAAAATAACTATATTAATGTGAGAGGATTTTTTTCAAAAAAGAGAATGAGACATTTTTTGTGAGACAAACTAAAAAAGAAAGTGCGACATCTATTATGGAACGAAGAGAGTACTATATTGTTAATGTACTACAGTATTCCATCATTCTCATATTACTCTTTTTCTAATTCCCCACATCCCTAACTACTTACACTATTTATATTTTAAGTAAGAATTAAAATATTTAATTAATACTTAGTATATGAGAGTTAATTAAGATTTTCATCATTAAATAATATTTTATTACAATTAAAATAATATACTAATTTAATTACATTAAAAAATCAATTCTAATTAACGACTTAAGAAAGAAAAGTGCAAGAGGGAGTATTGCAGCCAGACTATTCCTATAAAACTGTCTAGATATTTAAAATTGCGATTCTAGTTTAACTTTGAAGACAGAAATATTTTCCATCGGAATGATTCTTACTATTTTGGCCAAACGCAGTATCTTTTTTTATGGTAATAATTATTATTAATATCCAGCTATTTACATTAGTATATGTTTTTGGGAGGACTCATTAATTACTTTATCATATTGTACATAATCATTATCCAAATAAATTAATATATATTTGTTTTGTGCTTCAATATAATTTGGACTTAAAAACTCTCATATCTTTTAGATAATGGAGTGGTATTTGATGGCAATTGATTATTCTAAATTAATGTAAAATGATAATTGAAACCGCTATGTTAGTCTTATGATTTTTTTTCTACCACCAATTGATTTTAGGATTATATATCTATAGATTTCTATTTTCTATCGGTACTTAATTTAAAATTCACTGGAATTCAAAGTATTACACATTGCATTTGGAATCATGCATGTATCTTGTTTGCTTATTATAAATGAGAAACAGAAAATATTTATTTATATAATACAGGATTGTTATATTGCTAACTCAATACTTAATTGCAAACTACAACTCAATAATAGACATTAGATATTCAAATTAAAGGCCTAGATCATCAACCACAAAATGTCAATACGATCAACAAAAAACGTCAATAAGGCTATAGGATTAATTCTAATAAAAATCAATAGGGGTATTAATGTCAAGTTAGTTATAACTAACTTTTAAAAGAAATTCCAAAACTTTAAATTCATATAACATATATCAAATTAAAGATAATTTTATAAGGATTCCAACGATATACTACATGTATATGTTCCGACGTCAAAATTTGAAAAAAATAATCTATAATTTTCGTATTTTTCGTACACAGGTTTATGTCAATACAGCTAAGATAATATGTCAATATAAAGCATATACAATGTCAATCCTAAATTTGTATTGACATTCTCAAAGCATTGTGTTGATATTTTCGAAACACTATATTGACATTTTCATCCAAAACCCTAATTTGGCGTTTTTTTTATCTTTTTCGATTTAATTAATAAAAACGAAAATTACACGTGGCAAATTGTAGACCACACGTTTTTCAAAATCATGTGGCCTTAAATTAGTTATAGTTAGCAATTAATGATGAGTTAGCAATTGATCACTCCCCTGCTACAATATGTATTTTGTTTGCCTGATAGTAAGCATCCATACCAAATCTCATAGATATGAATAGAGTCGAGAGGGCATGGGCATTCAACAATATATAATTTGCTCTAACTTATGAAAGGATAAGATAATCTTCAAATACTATACTGTATAATATTCCGTACTACAGAACTGAAAAGATATTCAACTTGTAATGACTTATTACAATTGAGAGGCGGCCAAATAATTTATTAACCAAAAAAATATTGCCAAACATTTAATAATGTCGTTTTCTTTTCTTATTATACCGAATGTGCCTAAGGATGTCAATCGGGTCGACCCAGTATGTATTTGTTCAATTCTAATCGGATTGCAAATTAATTGGATTGTATTATTGGGTTATAAATATTTAACTCTAACCCTTAACGATTGGATTTTAGGCTAGCCTAACAGGCTAATTTGGGTGCTACCAATAAAATAAACATGTGATCAATTCAATGCACAATTTGAAAATCAGTCATATTTATAGGACGTAAAATATTTAATTATAGTAATTATGTGATATACTTATTTCAACTAATTATACTTCTAAATTAAGATTTGTATGAAAAAATATAAATCCAAAAATTTTTAAAGCATATTTTAAAACTAAAATACTTATAATTATGGTGAATTTATATTTTATAATTTGTTTTTTCTATTATTATATTAGTAAAATTTTAAGATATATGCACATTTAATATGAAATTAAAAGTTAGCATTTTGTGTAGTCATTCGTATTAATAGACAATAGTTGCACTAATTAGGTCCAACCTATTAAGCTAGCCCATCGAGTCTTGGGTCAATCCTATTCAGATTGCGGAATAACTGGATAATCGTGTTGTAATTTTATCGGGTTAACAATTTTCAATCATAATCTTCTAAATTTAGCGGATTATTTGGACTATCCAACGGGTTACGGACTGCACTGACACCCCTACGTGCTTTTGGTGAGCCAAAAAAAAATTAATCAAATATTTTAGCCAAATTGAATTAACTTTAAATTTAGGTTTTTTTTTGGGGGGGGGTGGGGTTGTGGTTTGTTTTTTTACATTTCATTTTGAAGAAATATTTGCGCTTTCGATGCAACATGAAATTGATTTTTAATATTAAAATATACATGAAAATGTATATTTATATACTAATGGACTAAACTAAAAAGATTAAAGAAGCTCTACAAGCATCACGTCTCAAATTTACCCGCCGCTCATCGTTCCACCCTTCCCCCATTTGATCCCTCCGTCTCATAAAAATATATGCACTTTCCATTTTCATCCGTCCTACAAAAATATATGCATTCCATTTTTTTAAAATTTATATCAATTTAATAATATAGGTCTCACTACCCATTAACACTACTTTAACTACAATTCTCCTCATCTCTCGTACTTTACCATATCATTCTCCTCCCCTTTCTTAATTGATCAATGTTGTCTTAATTCTCGTGCCATATCCATTGCCAATATTTTTATGGGACAGAGTGAGTATTATCTTTCCTCGTCCTATAATCTTTCTTTTTTGATACAATTTCATATTTTGTTATATTTTTTTAGTTTCATATTTCAATTATCTTAATTTATATCTTTTATTTGTTTATTTTTATAATTTTTAGTTTGTCATTAGTTGTGCTTTTTTAAAAATTTTATTTTGCAATAATAAATATTTCATGTAATAATTTTATTATTAAAAAAATACTAGTATAAAAATAAATATATAGTGGTATGGTTGGGTTGGAATTGATACACCATTAAAAAAGGTGTGGTTGGTTGAATAAATATTGATGATGTGGAGGAGATAGAAATAATTAAATATTCCCTCCGTTTCACAAGAATATGTACTCTTTTCTTTTTAGTCTGTCCTACAAGAATATGCACTCTTTCCTTTTTTGGAAAGTCTTTTCTCTCTAATGAGTGAGACTCATTCTCCACTAACAATACTTTAATTACTTTTTTTTCCCTACCTCTCTCTTACTTTACCAATTTTAAATTAAAACTCATGTCGAACCCAAAGTGCATATTATTTAGGGACAGAGGGAGTATTAAAAAAGTGGATGGTTGGATTTGGTCGGAT
This sequence comes from Salvia hispanica, assembly GCF_029641045.1. Taxonomy (NCBI): domain Eukaryota; kingdom Viridiplantae; phylum Streptophyta; class Magnoliopsida; order Lamiales; family Lamiaceae; genus Salvia; species Salvia hispanica. The sequence continues at coordinate 25,285,933 of NC_142692.1, forward strand.
GGTTGCTGATAAACATGGTCTAAAGGCTAACATTTCACTTCTCGTTCTTTGATCTAGTATTGCACAAAATTATCGGAATGCTATCACTTAGCCTACCCATATCATCAATTCTTATTGCTCTAGACGTCATGTCGTTGAAAAATAGACTTAACTCTGTGATAGCCTTCCAAACATTTTGAGGAAGAAGTTCACGAAATGCCACCAGTAGTATGCGTTGCATGAACACATGACAATCATGACTTTTCATTCCAAACATCTTTAGCTTCCTCAAATCAACACATCTACCCATATTAGACACATACCCGTCTGGAAATCGAAAACCTTTGACCGGTTTATACAAGACTTTCTTTTCACGGTTGTCAAGAGTGTATGAAGCTTTTGGAAACTTTCCAATCTCCCCATTACGCTTTAATTCATGTCTGGCACAATATTTATCGAGCTCTTCTCTCGACTTTGATGTGTGCTTAGTCTTCCCTTGGATATTAAGAACGATATTAAATACATTATCAAAAAGACATTTTTTTCAAGTGCATTACATCCAAATTATGTCGGGTCAATAGTTCCTTCTAGTAAGGGAGATCCCAGAAGATGCTTCTTTTCTTCCATCTAGATCTAGCACGACTTGAGACAATCTTGTTCATGTCATTGAAGTCATCCATCAGTCTTACCAAACCTAAAGTATCAATCTCATTCAAAATTTCTTCTCCTAAATTTGGTTCTGGAGGGCCATCTAGTATCATCATGTTTTTACGAAATGTTTTTTTATTCTTTCGAAATGGATGCTTAGTAGATAAGAATTTTCGATGATTCTCAAACCATGATTCTTTGCCACTTTTCTCTAAAGTAAAAGCAGTGGTGTTTTCCTTGCAATGAAGACAAGCTAATCTTCCAGTAATACTCTATCCAGACAACATTGAATATGCTAGAAAATCGCTTATGGTCCATATCAACATTGCTCGCATCTGAAAATTTTGCTTCAATGAAATATCATGTTGGCACACCCACTCCCAGAACTGTTTCAATTCATCTATCAGTGGTTGTAGAAAAACATCCAACCTTTCTTTAGGGTTACGTGGCCCGGGAATTTACACTGTGAGGAACAGGAAATGTTCTTTCATACATAGCCAAGGAGGAAGATTGTAAGGTGTTAAGATAACTGGCCACGAGGAGTGCTGCTATCCTGATTGGCCAAATGGTTGAAAACCATACGTTGAAAGTTCTAATCGCACATTACGACATTCTGAAGCAAATTCAGGAAATGTATTGTTGATGTGCTTCCACGCAAGAGAATCTGTCGGATGTCGCATAACTCCATCATCGGTAGATTAAGAATGCCAATGCATTTCTTCAGTTGTGGCTTTGGATGCATATAGTCTTTGCAATCGATGAGTCAGAGAAAAATAATACATCTTTGCTTTAGCCACCTGTTTGTTTTTTCCGCTGTGGAACCAACATTTTGGTCTTGAAAGCGTGATTTACCACAATGTCTACATGTTTGTAACAAACTGTCGTCTCGCCAAGAAATCATACAATTATTTGGACAACAGTCAATTTTTTCAACAGGTAATCCTATGCCTTGCAATTATTTTTGGTACTATAAAAGCTATTTGGCAATAAATCATCATCACTTGGAAACCCTTCTTTGATCAGTTTTGTGACTTGATCATAACACCTCTCAGGCCAGTGATACTCTGCTTTCAAACTCATTAGTCGAACCACATACGACAACTGTTAATGTTTCTTGCAACCAGACCACGACTCATTATCAACAACATTTAGCATATCCTAAATTTTTTGCGCATCAGGATGTGGTGGCTCATCTATGTTCTCATTGTTAAACTGAGGATTGACATCATCTAAAACCATTGTATGATATGTGTTTGGTGCTTCATCATTTATTTCCATACAAGAATTTTTTAGTTGACTGGCTTGATATTTCAACTTGAAACCTCCATTTGTGGTAATTCTTTACAAAACCAAACTTAGAAACATGAAATCGAACATCATCCGTCGATCTATATAACTTATTATCGCACTTTTTACATGGGCACTTAATTTTGTCTTTATCCATATACGTTGGCTTACTACTTGCAAATGTAAGGAAATTTTCAAGCCCTTCTACAAAATCAGGATTAAAACCAAGGTCGGAATGGTACCACCTATACATCCACTCTCAATTTGCAGTCATAATTATAATTCGTAATCAATAATTCAAAGCATCATATTATTTCCTAGTCGATAAGGTAGGCATGTTGTACAAACTCTTAACTAATTAGCATTCAAACACATAATTTATCATACTTAAAATTGAAGTAATCAACAGTCGAACACATTAAAAAAAATGTAACATCAAAGCCACAAAATCACCTCACTTCACAGTGAATTGGGTCGGTGAAGCCAACAAGGCTTCACCCCAAGCCTAATCACCATCGACACCATAAAGCATGCTTCTATAAACAATTTACTCAATACCATTGCCACTATTTGGGTCATGGTACAAAAAAGCATAAAGAAAAAAGATAAAGATGCTAATCTTTGTGATTAACTATTCTCTCAACCTGGTACAGTTCTAAAATGTCCTACGACGACTTAGTAAAGCCTTGTTCAATCAAAAAAATACATGCGCATATATTAGCCAAAACTGAATTTCCAATTTTAGCCAACAAACAATAAAAATAACAAACAAAAGTTATAACATTACCAATTAAAGACAAACTACGAAAGTGTACAAGTGTTCGACTCTGAATTAATGTCCAATCAATTAAAATGAATTCGTCATTGTGTTGTATAAAATCGTGATCACGGATTATGAATGAATTTGTTATGGAACATACTAACATTTCTTATTGAGCCAAAGAAACTATTCCAAATATTATATTATTCAAAGTGATATACATTAGTTAAAAGTTATTACCTACTTAGAAGATTGCAGCGGGAGATTGCAACACAACAGCAGTTTTGAATTCAACTCCCTCATAATGTACTCAAGTTCTAATCTCAAATGTACTCTTCAGATGACTTTCTTAATATTACCAAAAAAATCATTCTAGTTAATCAAAAACTAAAATCGGGAAAAAACAATAATCCTAATTAAGCAAAAGTGCCAACTAAACATAAATTCCCCAATAGAATTGATCGAACACAAACTATAATCCTTTTGCCATACAATCCAAAAGTGGTGCTTCTCTTTGGCCTTATTCAAAGTATGAGCGAACACCACAATGATAGATTATTGATCTATTGGGATTGAGCACACACGTTTGTAGTGAGAACCAAAGGAAGATAAACCCTAGTTGAGATGCTAGGGGGCGATTTCAGCCAGAACCGGGGAATGAGAATAAGTTTATACTTTATTTCTCAATGAATAAAAGATTACATAGACCTCTAATTTATAAAATACTGACTAGACTCAATAAATAAAAAGATTGCATAAAAATAGCTAACTTAAGTAAAGATATGCTAAATCAAATAATATTAAAAGATATAGAGAAACTTGGGGCAAAAGATATAACGAAACTTGTTAGATAAGGCATAAGACCCCTTTCAACTCCCCACGGTTGAAATCCACCTTGCTCTCAAGGTGGGAGCTAAAATAGTAATGCGTAACAAGCTTGCTGTCATTATGCCCTTCCTTCTTCATCTTAAAAGAATGCTCCATCTCTAGTGTTGGAGCTCTATCTGTCATCGGGAATGAATATAGCTCGCCAAACTTGAGAAACAAGTACACAAAAATATGAGGTAAGAACATGTGGAAAGACTCTACTCTCCAATACATCAATTGATAGCTTATCCCAGTAGGTTGTGACCAAATCAAACAACTTGTGCTGCCCTCAAACATGAAACTTGCAGAATCTCTAAGGAAAGACCTCTTTGGCCTACAACAAGTAGAAACTGACAGAACGTCCTCGTCAAATTGTGGTGTCTCATTTCGTATGCACGACATGGACTCGAATGGCAATGAGGACGTTGCCTCAGTGCGCGAAGCCATATGAATCTCGGACAATGGCGATCTCCAACAAATGCCATTATTTATTCCCAAAAATTGTTCTTTCGCGCGGAGGGATCAACCTAGCATCGTTGTGGAGTGTTGTTGATCAATAACTCATCGTTTCACGGTCCCCTATAGACATGTCTTGATCGCACAAAGCAAATCCGCGTGTTCTGGAAAAGACTCTGTAGTCTCATTATAATATAGTAGAGGAGTTGCTTCATGTCGTGACAGAGGAACACTGACATCATGGATTCCATAGTTTGTCTAGAATCCTGAGAAAGTGGATCGGTAAGACAATTTGGAGAGAGATTGGAGCGTAAACATGACTTTGATAGAATGGTGGTTGAGTGTGTGACGGAATTGAAGAAATGAATTTGAGGGTGTGTAGTTGTGAGAGATGAGAAAAAAAAAGCGTTTGGTTGGAGAGAGAGAAATTTGGCGTGAATTTGGAGAGGTAGAAATTGATTCTGTTAGAGGAAGAGTAAGCAATGAAAGCGCCAATTTATAGATCTTTGATCTATCGGGATTGAGTACACACGTTTGTAGTGAGAACAAAAGGAAGATGAACCCTAGTTGAGGTGCTAGGGGGCGATTTCCGCCATAACCAGGGAATGAGAATAAGTTCATACTTTATTTCTCAATGAAGAAAAGATTACATAGACCTCTAATTTGTAGAATACTAACTAGACTCAATAAAAATAAAGATTGCATAAAAATAGCTTACTAAAAGTAAAGATATGCTAAATCAAATAATATCAAAAAATGTGGAGAAACTTGAGGGAAAAGGTATAACGAATCTTGCTAGACAAGGCAGAAGACCCATAACACACAAGCAAGTAATTGAAAATGCAAAATTTAGATGAACACTTCGGGATAGAGATGATAAAGAGGGAGAGAGAAAACCGTGAGAGGAGAAGCAGGGATGGGCCGAAGGGGTCGAGGAGGCGGCGGTGTGCGAGGAAGGGTAGAGTCGTGCGTTGTGGTGTGTGAGTTGAGTGGATTATATTAGTAAGTAGTATTAATTAATAATCTAATTATGTTCCACTGAAACAATTTATTTGAATCTATCTTCTATCACATTGACAATATCAATTAAAGACATAAAAATGTTGGCATCTAACAACTTCAATACCTCTTTTCTAACCACATTTTCCATAATATGGTTAAGTCGCCTTTGGTTTTGGACCTTAAGTTTATACCCTTCCTCAAGTTGTATCTCATGCATACAAATTGTTGGACGTATCCCTTTTAAATCTGAGATAGACCACCCAACTGTCCTATTGTACTTTCTAAGCATTCTCAACAACTTATCCAACTCAGAACTCGAGAGAGATGATGATGATATAATTACCGGAAATGTGTCACTCTCTCCTAGAAAAGCATACTGCAGATGTGCAGGCAATGGTTTCAACTCCAACTTCTTATCATGTTCTTCCTTCTTGCTATCCTCCTCATCGTCCCTAAGATGTAGGAACTGCTGATGGCGTGGTCTAGGAATCTCCTTTGCTGAGTGTAGAGCACCTACAAATTCCAACAATTCAGAGTTAATATCTAACATATCAAAGAGTACGAAGAATAAACCGATCGAAAAATGCATCTCTCAAATTGATCCTGTGAAGAGTCGACGTAGGCTACTCCTTTAACACACTCATCAACCACGGTCACCACATTGCAATATTGCAGGCTCCCTCTTGTATCTGTATCGTGCCTCTTCAAGACTTCATAGATGGAGAAGGTTACACTCTCATCATTGAGACAGAGGGTAAGCTCTCCCTTCTGCACATCGATCATGGCCTTCCCTGTAGCTAGGAAAGGTCTACCCAAGATAAAAGGTACGGCCTGGTCTCCTTCCATTTTCAACACAACAAAATTCATTGGAAAAATGAAGTCATCCATCACCCTTACTAGGATGTCCTCCACTATCCCCGTAGGGTATGATACCGATTTTTCTGCCATTTGCAGAGTAATGGTGGTGGACTTCAAGGTACCAATATTCAATTTTTCAAAGAAGGAGAGTGGCATAAGGTTGATGCTAGCCCAAGGATCACACAAAGCATTCCTCACATGGCAGTCTCCTACTGTGCAGGCAATAGCGACACTCCCTGGTTCTTTCATTTTGGCTGGCAGCTTCCTCTGTATAATCGCGTTGCAGCTCTCTATTAAATTGACTGTTTCATACTACATCCACTTCTTCTTCTGAGAGACAACGTCCTTAAGGAACTTGGCATAGCTAGGCATTTGTTGCAGTGCCTCCATAAGTGGAATATTTATCTGCACTTTCTTGAAAATGTCCAAGAACCTTGCAAATTGTTCCTCATTTTTCTTCTTCTGCACGATCTGCGGGAAAAGCACTCTGACAGCTGCAGGCTTGGGTGGGGAGGATGCCTCAGGATGAACTACAGGTGGTAGCTCAGGCTCCTCCTCCTTCTCTGGCTTTGGCTCAGATTTTCCATCCTTCTCTTTTTCAACTGCAGTCTCTGGCATAGGTGGACTGATAGGGACTCCGATACGCCTCCAATAGCGGCATCACGCAAGCCACGAATAACAACCGAGAAGAGCAGCCCAGCAGCCGACACAATTGAGCCACGCGACCAAGCCCAAGCAGTCGCGGCCTCCGCTTGGTCCAAGAGGAAGAAGACTTGCCGAGCAAGATACAAAGATTATAGTTTTAAGTAGAAAATCTTTATGATTATCTTTTACTTTAGATATGTTTTCCTTTTTGATTGAACGTTGTTTTAGAATAGGATTTATAAAAATCTTTTCGAGGTCAAGCAGGGTCCCGAATCGTAGAGTCGAATCAAGCAGGGTCTGAATCCTATAAATACTAGGATCCATAAGAGGTAAAAAAACATCGAGAAATATAAAATAAAATTCAGTTCTTGAAACCCCAAAGCTTGACCTAGTTGCTGCTAGGTTTATTTTTCTGATTTTCATTACATACTTCCACAAATCGGTGCTCTAATCTCCTCGATAGGATTATCAATCCTATCAACTGGTGCTTCATTGAGCTACTCTTCTCCCACTCATTCGATGGCGACAAAATTCGAGCATGAAATGTTCGCGCAACAACCTGATTCAATTCACAAAATAATTGAGGAATCCCTCGCCAAACTCATAGCCGCCGTTACAGGCATGCGCGTGAAAGAGTCGCCAGACCCAGTCGAGCCACCTATGCGCAGATGGTTGTTGCCACCTTCGGTAAAACAAGCACCGATGGGTGTCAAGCCTTTTACCCTGCCACGCCTCTGTTTGGAACCTCCACGTTTCGACGGAGATAATGCCCCGGATTGGATCCGTAAGATCCAAGAGTACTATAACCACCACTACACACCGCTAGATGATCGTCTTTATCTTACATGATATTTATTCGATCCCTTGGCATCAGATTGGAGGGAATATTGGGAAGAAACTAACAAAGGTAAGAGTTGGGATGATTTCTTGTTGGTCTTGGAACAGCGGTTCGACCCTGAATTTTACAAACTCAGCGCGGTGACCGCCTCACCTAGACAGTTCATGGGGATGAGGCGTACCGTCTGAGACCAGCGGAAGCCCAACCACACTACGGCGTGCCCAGTCGCAGATCGAGAGCCCGATCAGCAGCCACCAAAGCAACAAGAGGAGCTCACACAAGTATGTGATGTCAGACAATTTGGTGCTCACCCTTTAAATGCAATTGCTAATGTGAGTAGTTCCAAATCAATTGTTTGTGATGAGAATATTATCGTGAATACGGGATCGACCAATAATAGTGTTACTAATGAACTTGGTTTTGAAACGATTATTGGTGCTGGGAATTTTGGAACAAATAGCACGGATGGTGATGAAGATAGAGACATTGTTATCAATATTGAAATAAATGAGGTTGATTCGTTCCTTCGCATGGATAGTTCAAATTAATACTCCAAATTAGAATTTTTGGGCGTCAAGACTGAATTGCGACTCCAAAATTGCGAGTTAGACGATGAAAATAGTGATGGTTCTCTTTCTATTGGATCTGAACAATATATTCCAGATCCAAAATACGCAGCACCTCTGAAACCATTATTTAGTGATGAGATGATGTCTTGCTTAAAGCTTCATAGTACTTTGCATGGAATGAAGTCTTGCCTAGAGCATCATAGTTTGCTTAGTATTGAAATTCGGGACTGGTTCACAATGGTACACGCACTTACATCCGATGGCCGCTCGATCCCTCCGCGCACAGTTGTGAGACGTTTAGATGTTGATGAAATGTTCATTAATCGTGACCAAATATGAGAATATATTGCATTATTTCCAATGGTGGGGCCTCTGCGAGTTGGCGAATAGATCCTCACTGCCTCATGCTACGATATGGTTGATCCTTTTTGCCTACTGTTTTTTGCTTTGGGTGTTCCACATGTTAGAGTGACAGTTAGTCGACTTGTTCTGGATATTATTGGGGCAGCAATTATTCGGCAAGGCCACTTGGAGTCAGCTATTCGACCACAAAAATTGTATTCTCTTCGAATTGTTTTCTTGGTCACTTATTTTGGTGGGAAAAGCAATATATTCAATCTCTGGGGAAATCTAGCTAAAGTTATGGTGACTTATGATCCCATAGTTGTTGTTCTTGAGAACACTTGGTCTTGTGAACGCAGCAAGAAATTCACCTCTTTCAGAGCTCTTTCGGGTCCCATCAGGCATCAGTCGATCGAGCTGAAGAGGAAGGTGTCTAGTATTGTTGAATCTGGTGAGAGCTTTTCCACCTTGGAGAATTTCAGGCCGATTCGAAGTAAGAAACTCACGGGCATGTATGTGAGCATCGTCAATCTTTTGTTCTCGTGTGTGAGTGCTTCTCATTGTGGTATCTTGCAGAGTGAAGCCCTACATATTCGAAGGGTTTCGGACGTTGCAACGAGCTTCCTTAATCTACATGGTGATGCTCACACAATACCACCGGACAATCCATTTCCCAGCCGAGCCTTGACTTATGGCCTCTCTGAAACTGAGCTTCTTTTTAGCCATGCCCATTTTTTGTGTTTGCTGATCTAACCAATGACTAGCCAAGGGGGTACATGTGATCAAGTTGAGATTCAGAGGTACATTTGGAAATTTTGCAGCAATCGTTGCGTTAGAGAAGATGTTGAGAGGTCATGTGAAAGTTCATGTAGCCCAAATTGCGGCTTCCAATTTTGCAGATGGGTTTACTGTGGTTGAATTTGAAGTTGGTGATCATCACAACTACTATGAATTGAGCAGGAATAAGAACTCTTGGAGGACTTCTGATCTCGAACTCACCTTTATTGCAATAACTGTAAATTCCTGCAGAGAATGCGACATGGAATTTGCCTCCTTAAGGTTGGTTTCTGGTAATAAAAAGAGTATATCTACGAAAGTGATGAAGGTGTCTCGTGTTGTTCAAGATGATGAGAGTTTATCAGACTTAAGGAATTTCTGCCTGATTCTTCGAAGGACGGGACCCATGACTAAGTTATCAGGGGTTGTGATTCCCTTGTTTTTTAATGCGGCTTCTTCTGATTGTGACGTATCCAAGCAGGATGAGTCAGAGGATGTTGCTAGGTGCTTATGGATGTTGGTTAGAGGTGAAGTAAATTCCTTTAAGTTCCTTTTGAATGCAGAGGGACCACCAGCGTCGAAAGCCTATATTTAACCATACAATCCTACTAAGGTTGATGCTGGTTTTTGCTACAGCAATCTTGTGCCTTTAAGTTCCATGTACCAATGTGTTGTGGATAAAACATGGTATATCCTAGTTCCAACAATAAAGCTGCCACAATTTGCTTTGGATATGTTATTTGTGGATGCACCGCCATTGGCTGCGTTCGGTCTACAATTTGAAGTCCTTCCGGCATTCACCTTGCTTACTAGAAAGGTAGAGCATCAATATACTTTTAGTGGTGATTATTTAGTGCATATTGTTGACGTATTGTCTGTCATCCTTGGTTCTCACCTTGGGGATAAGGTGAATTTTAACGGTGGGGGAGTTGATAGGGACTTTGATACGCCTCCAACAACGACATCACGCAAGCCACGAATAACAACCGAGAAGAGCATCCCAGCAGCCGAGACAATTGAGCCACGCGACCAAGCCCAAGCGGTTGCGGCCTCCGCTCGGTCCAAGAGGAAGAAGACTTGCCGAGCAAGATACAAAGATTATAGTTTTAAGTAGAAAATCTTTATGATTATCTTTTACTTTATACTTGTTTTCCTTTTTGATTGAACGTTGTTTTAGAATAGGATTTATAAAAATCTTTTTGGATTTTCTTCTTGATTCTTTTCCTAATCGTAGAGTCGAATCAAGCAGGGTCCGGATCCTATAAATACTAGGATCCATTAGAGGTCAAAAACATCGAGAAATATGAAATAAAATTCAGTTCTCGAAACCCCAAAGCTTGACCTAGTTGCTGCTAGGTTTATTTTTCTGGTTTTCATTACATACTTCCACAAATCGGTGCTCTAATCTCCTCGATAGGATTATCAATCCTATCATGTACCCTCATAGCTTTTACCACTCCTCGGCTGAATTGCCTTGCAATCTTTGGGGGCCACATTGGTTACCACTCCTCCGCTACTAAATCTCCTACTGACGATTGCAGCGGACATTCTGTTACAGAATCCGCTAGTATTAATGTCGGATGATTATCCGTTGCTAAATTCCGCTGCTAAATCAAGAGATTTTTTGAAGTTAGATCTCTCAATCGTGCTGAAATATTGCTGCCCGCTAGCTCCCCTATCGCATGCTATCTCAATTTCGTCACATGTTGCACCACATTCACGATCTTCCACAGTAATCGGACTTTCTCTGCCTCTACTGCCCACTCACGAGCCTAAGACAAACCCTGTCAAATCTTCTTCATGCACCAACCCACCAGTTTGTAACAATAGGATTCTTTAATGGACAAAAAAACGTAACCACTGTTGAACTAATCGAGATTCTACTAGTACTCAATTAATCAATTATGTACACAAGATTTGAAGACCATATTTAAAAGCAGGCCGAATATGAGGCAGGCCCATTCTCATTTTCGAATAAGGAAAATATTCAACAATGTTGATATTGACGGATTAATAGGGTGAATAGAATCAAACATTCTTTCATTGTTGATCTTTACGTTTTAGCGAAGTAGTAGTAAATTAGTAATCAATGTAAGTTTCTCAAACAAAGAAAAATAATTAAAATACTCTCTCCGTTCCAAATAATTTGGGACACTTTGACCCCGCATGGGTTTTAAGAAATCTAATGGAAAGTAAGTTAAAAAGGTTGGTGGGATGTGGGTTATATTTTTAAAGTATTAGTTTTATAATAAAATGTGAATAGAAATGAGTTAGTGGAATATGGGGTCCACTACCAAAAATAGTAAAAGTGAAATGGGACAAATCATGTGGGACGACCCAAAATGGAATACTAGGTCAAATTATATGGGATAGGTCAAATTATATGGGAGGGGAGAGTATATAGTACTACTACTCTACTAGTATATCAATTGACGAGTCTTGGTTCGCTGATCAACATCTTTGGATTTTTCACTTTTTTTTATATCATAAAATATGATTCCAGATATTGTTTTTATTTTTTGTTTCGATTTTTAACGGCAAAGTTGTCCACTTATCTTAGAAATGGGTAGTTTTTATATATTACTATAAGATTGGTGATGTCTTTTGTCTATAATTTGAAAACTGTGTAATTTTCATTAGTGTTTTGTATCTAATAATTTAATTATAAACTTACGGCAAACAAAATTACTTGACTAATTTGAAAGTAACAAGTAAAAAAGGGGAATTCCGGAATTTTCATTAGATATAAGTATTTTGTATTTTACACTTTTATATATTCAAATTAAATCAAACTTACAGCAAATTAAATAACTTACCTAATTTGAAGTAAAAATTTAAAGGGGCATTCCGAGAATTGAACTCGGGACCTCTCGCACCCTAAGCGAGAATCATACCACTAGACCAAATGCCCATTTCTGTTAAAAATCATTATCATTATTAAATTATCAAATAAGAAAAAAGGAAATCAGTTTTATGATTATCCCCAGCTAATAACTATCATAGTTTCTGCATGGTTTAAAAAAATAACTTTTTGTTTTTTATGCAAATTAATCAGTGTAGGAATACCCAACCGTCATAGTTTCAGCATGATTAAAAATACTACTCCTCATACAGTAATTTTTTATTTTCTAGCAAAATTAATCAGTTTTGGAATATCCCCATAGTGTCTGCATGGTTTAAAATATCATGATTTTTTGTTTTTCGAGCAACATATATCAGTTTGGGAATATCCCCAACTGTCATAGTTTATAATTATCATCACTTTTTATTTTTCAAGCAAAATTATCTATCTGCATGCACGTATTCAAAATTACCAAGTTTAGACATATTGATGATTCGAATTGAAGCGAGAACTGAGTGTGATTATTTAAGCACTCAATGCTACAAAATGAGCCGACCAATTAATGTGCCATATTTTCTGTTACAACTCCGCTCCATAAGTTATTCCATTTTTTCTTCTTACTTTTGAATAATGTTAATTATTGGTACACGTAATGTATATTACTTCTTCAGCATTCAACAATTTGAGATTATTTGAAATAAACTTTATTAGAGATTTAGTAAGTGCACGCCCCCTTATATATTGGATATCTTACATTCACACTGATTTACTCTTGAAAGCACATCATGCGAAAATTGGCACCTTTAATTGGAGAGATTAGGGCCTAAACAAATTTTAATCTCTTTTAGTATCAATTTATTTTCTTTTCTTTGTCAATCTTGTTCTCTATTTGATGAAAAGATTATCTTGCTTCGGGCGGAGAAGGAACATATGATATATGAAACCAAGATTTACTAAATATTTATAATGCATATTAATTGAATTCCCACCACTAGTTTCAAAATGTCAATCATCTAGTCAATGCCTAATTGGGCAGCGGTGGCCAATAAATATAATGCTTCAGATCCCGAATTCAACAGTCAACCCAGCATTCAGCCAACTTGTCTTAGTTTTAATTTTTTTTATTTAATTTAAATATTCTAAATGATCCGTGAACTCAATTATCACTACATCTTCGTCATTGGTGATGCTATTATTGAGTTCATTTAGTCTAACGTCTAAGCAAAGTGACTAGTGATGTAGTTTCATTATTTAAGGAATTAACCTCTTTAGTTTATCCGGAAATGAAATTGACTTCAATGGAATTAAAAATATTAATGAAATTTGTCAGTAACATGCCAAAAGATCTCTCTACTATTATAATTAGCATGGTATTTTAATAAATCAAGATTTCCAGAATTAAAAAGAGTTATAGTGGATTGAATTGGTGGGGAAACCAAATTTTAATCGTGGTGAGAAGTGGCCAGAAGGTGGTGGATAATAAATTCCACCTTAGTGTTCCCCTATATATATGCACCTCCTCAATTATAACTTTGTAACCAGAGAACATCATCACTTCATATTTCTGCGTAAACCAAAGATGGCATCAGCTTTCATCTTTCTGTTAATACCGTTGCTCTTCCAATTTCATTCTGGTAACTCTTTTTTTTTTATCTTTTATTATTATCATTACCACTTGCACAATAGTTTTACTATTACAATTTGTTTACTCTTACCAAAGTGAGTATGTTTGTATATGAAGGCGAATGTGAAGCTGCGATTCGGCGCAATTACTACTCAGAGAGCTGCCCGAGAGCAGAAGAAATAGTAAAGGAGCAAGTCACCGCCCTTTATCACGAGCACGGAAACACCGCCATTTCCTGGATCCGAAATCTCTTCCACGATTGCGCTGTTAAGGTACACACACTCAGCCATTTCGCGCTAAACTCAATGCACCCCCAGAACACAAAATAAAAGATCAGAACACCTAAGATCATTTTACTTCGTGTTAAGTTCATTATAGGAAATTCAGATTTTAAGATTAATTAAACGATCTAAAAATAACTCAGGTGTTCTCTTATAAAGATCTAGTAGTATCTTTTACGTTCTGCGTTCTGCGTTTAAAATTAGTTATGCATTGATCGCACACCTATATATAAAAACAACAGTCATGCGACGCATCGCTGCTGTTGGAGGCTGCAAACGGCATAAAATCGGAGAAGGCAACGTCGAGGAGTTTCGGGATGAGAAACTTCAAGTACATTGAAAAGATCAAAGCCGGCCTGGAGAAGGAGTGCCCGGGCACCGTCTCGTGCGCTGATATCGTGGCTCTCTCCGCGAGAGACGGAGCGCTCATGCTGGGAGGGCCATTTGTAGCGATGAAGACCGGCAGAAGAGACAGCAAGCAGAGCTACGCAGCACAAGTAGACAGCTCCATCCCCAACCACAATGACACCGTTTCAGCAGTCCTTTCCACCTTCCAAGCCATGGGCATCGACACCGAAGGAGCAGTTGCTCTGCTAGGCGCCCACTCGGTCGGCCGGGTCCACTGCGTCAACCTCGTCCACAGGCTCTACCCGAGCGTCGACCCGACCCTCGACCCGGCCTACGCGGAGTACCTGAAGAAGCGGTGCCCGTCACCGCACCCGGATCCGAACGGAGTGTTTTACTCGAGAAATGACCCGGAAACGCCGATGGTGCTGGACAACAATTACTACAAGAACGTACTGAAGCACAAGGGGCTGTTGGTGGTGGACCAGCAGTTGGTTTCGGATCCAAAAACTCGCCCGTTTGTGGAGAAGATGGCTGCGGATAATGGATATTTCCGTGATCAGTTCGCCAAGGCTTTCCTCATTTTGTCCGAGAATAATCCTCTCACTGGGGATCAGGGAGAGATTAGGAAGGATTGTCGATTTGTCAACATTTAAGGCATTGTTTTAGTTTTATTAATAAAGCTATTGCATATGGAGTAACAATTATTACTGCCACATGAACCATCTAACAAAAAAGAAAAGGTATGTAAGCAATTTACCATTTTTATTTGCTGGGAGAATCCAGACACAACAAAATGATGGGGAAATTAACGAATATATCAGACGATGAAGCGCAACTCACTTGGTAACACGTTTTTTCATCCATCCATTAGATCGGATGTTCGAGTCATCTAGGGTGGATGAGTAACATTTTTCTTTGGAAATATATAGTAATGAATAAATTGCATCTTCCTCGTCACACTCACGACGGTGTGACTCTGGAAACAGAGACATTTTCACAGTGCTAGGAATTTATGAGATGCAGAAAATGTATGTATTTCTCTCTTGTTAATTTTTGTTGGGTGATTATTACTATTATTAATTATAGTATGGGCTTATACTAACAATATATTGGTTTTTTTTCCAAACTCATGAATGCGTTCTGATGATTGATCAAAATATTATGTCGCTTTGATTTTCATTTTCATAATTAATGCCAATGCACATTGTCGTTGGCTGCTTGGGGAATGGTGTACATTAGTATTCACTGGTATCACACCCGTGCGCACGCGACTCGACTAATTTCATCATTGTGAATTCATATTTTGAATTAATTACTTAAAATCAGATATTATTAAATTATTAAAGGATTAAAAATCACAAATATACAAACCAATTTAAATGTACAATTCCAAAAACCTAATAACGCAACTTTAGAAATCAACCAAGCACAATTTAAATTCAATTCCAAAAACATAAATAAAGTAACTTTAGAAATCTATACACATATTTAATTAAGATGTCAAAAGGTTCAAACCGCTTATGATAAATTATTGCTGAATGAGAAATTGCATAAAAAATGTACTTCTTCTTCTGTCTCAC
Organism: Salvia hispanica; assembly: GCF_029641045.1. Lineage (NCBI taxonomy): Eukaryota > Viridiplantae > Streptophyta > Magnoliopsida > Lamiales > Lamiaceae > Salvia > Salvia hispanica. The sequence continues at coordinate 25,301,636 of NC_142692.1, forward strand.
AAGAATATACACTTTTTAGTTTTAAATGTCTTCTAATAAGATGAGACTCATTTTCCACTAATAATATTTTATTAACTTTTTCTTTTTATCACTCTCTTACTTGATCAATTGTGGATTAAAACTCATATCTAACCAAAAGTGCATATTTTTGTTGAACGGAGGGAGTAATAAATATTAACTTTATAACACATTTGAATTTCTTGACTTTAATTTAATAATATCCAAAAAACATATACATAAAGCATCACCAATATTCTAAAATAGGATCCTAACAAATATGAGTAATCTCGAAATCAGTCTAAAGATCTCATGATACCTAACTCAAAGAGTGTGTACAATTTTCAAATTAAAATAGGTATGAACAACAAATTCAATCACGCATAAAATATTCTACTAAAAACGTTTTAAGTTTCATCGTTTCTCCTATATATGCTGGCAACATCCCGACAATATTGAACTTCTCAATATCCTGCGTTATAGCAAGATCCATCAGAATCATATAAAAGCAATGAAATACACTGTGATATAACAAAACAAAGTTAGAAACTGATAAGATAAGAAATGACAAAACACCTACCATGCGGTCCTGGAAAATGCATTCCAAGCTGACGATATTTGACTTGTCTCCGAGTTTGGTCATTTCAAAACAAAAAACACATGGAACTTTGATGATTGATGAAGTTATGCTAGATTGCAGATTACAAATTACAAATTGTATTGAAAAGTTTAACAGGAGAAGCAATGAGAAAGTGAGTAATAAGGGTCCAAAATATATAAAGAATCTATTTCAATAATTTTTAGTACGTTTCTATTGATGCGGCGGTTACAAATTAGTGTAACGCTAATTCCATTAATTATGTAATACTAATAATTTGTGGACTAAACAATGTTTGACTTTATTCCATTAATAATTAATAATTAATAAAATATACTATTACTATACTATACAACTCTTCTAATCAGCTAACAGTAACGGCTAATTTGTGGAGTATATATTTATTATATTATTTAATATTAATTGTAACCGTTCAACGGTGTTTATTGTGATGAAATTATATTAGCACTTATAATATTACTCCTTAATTAGTGTAACCATTTATAAATTGCTTATAATGATAATAAATATAAATATAAATATAAATATAAATATAAATATAAATATGATAATGGGGGCATGTTAGGGTGTCACCACCCCTTAAAATAACACCATACCACTATTCCTAGCCAATCATTTGTACATGTGGACGAATAATAAGCTGCCACGTGGCAAAAAAAATAAATAAATAATCTGAAAAAGACGGCTAGCAATTCGTTGCTCTTTATCCAGCAATCTATATTGTTGTGTAGTGTTTGTAATATTGTTTTGTAGCGTTTATAATATTGCTATATAAGTGGTGTCACGGTGTCACTTTAAGAGGAGTTGTCATTTTAACACAAACCTATGATAATGATAATAAATATTATATTACTCCTTAATTAGTGTAACCATTTATATAATGATAATAAATATAAATATAAATATAATATAATATGATAGTAAAGTCAAACATATGAAGAAATCATATTTGCGTAGGCTGAATTTATTTTAAAACTCGCACGCCATATTGTTTAGCCAAAATCATTTAAGCAATACATAAAAATAATGACAAATACATAAATTAAATGGGTTCAAAATGAAAGACCATTTAATAATTTTTCTTAAATGCATTTACATCCTTTGCATAAAATAATTATTCAAAACATCCTAAAGCTCGTCCTTCATATCAAAAAACAATTCGTTAAATAGCATCCAACTTTTTTGAAGAATTCAAATAGTCATTAAGCTTTCTAACTCAAACTTTCTAAGTAGTGGAAATATTATTAATTTACAATCTCAGTTTTGCATAAGATGAGGATTCTATAATTCATTTAGGTTACTGATTGACAATAGGATTTTAAATAGTTATGTTATTATCATGCCATTTAATATTGCTTTCTAAGAAATTTAGCCGGAATAAAAAGGTCAAACCAGTTCTGATAAGAGTTAGCATATTGGAAATTGAATTAATTCGCTCAATCAATAATAATCAATGCGAAACACTCAACTAATAGCTAACGTTCGCAAATTAATCCTCAGTCCCATAATTTTTAAAAAAATTAGTAATACTTCTACATTTTTTATTTTATTAAAATTTATACCTAAATCTTGTTAAAGGATATTATTTAAGAATTTTGAGAATTGTAGGGTAAAACACAACATCTTGAAAGTAAAGGATCAAATGTATAAATTCCGATTGGGCTGTTCTAGAATTGCACAAACTTCAGTCCCAATTTATGACACTTGTCAATTTCACGCGCATTCGCTCTAAATTTCCTCCTCCTTCGGTTTAGAACTCGTCTTTCTTTTCCTTTCCAGTTTCCATCTTTGGAGTTTTCACCCTAAATTACCGATGGATTTCGATCAAGATCAGTCGGTACTTCTTTATCTCCGATCTCTCTTCGATTTTGTTTGATTTCGATAGATCTGATTTTTTTTGCAATTATGTTATACCTATATCAAAGTGATCTGCGAATTTCCATTTACTATGGGGTCTGGTATGTTGAGATTTTTGGGGTTTTAGAGAAGAGTTATTATAATTGGCGTGTTCATGTTGTTATGTTTTGCTTGCATTTGAGTTTCATGGAAATAATGTGTTTGTTTGAAGATTGGGTTGAATATTCATGTCTGAAAGAGAATGAGGTGTTTATTAATTGAGCCAAAAATGCAGCTGGAAAAAAATTACTACTATCCAGCTATTTTCGAACATGGTACCCCTCTGTCCCTGAAAAGTATGAACATTTGGTTCGACATGGGTTTTAATGCATAATTGGTAAAGTAAGAGATAAGAAGAAAATAGTTTTAAAGTATTTTTAGTGTAGAACGAGTCTCATCTCATTAGAGAGAAAGGAGTTTTCGAAATTAGAAAGTTCATACTTTTCAGGAACGGATTAAAAAGGAAAGAGTCCATACTTTTAAGGGATGGAGGGAGTATAATTCATGAAATGCCCTATTGAGATATTGCACCAAATGATTGTGACAAACACTATTACCTAAAACAATGAACACATTCAATATTGCACATGTAAAACCTAGTAAAATCACTAGATCGTGGATCAAAGATAGGAACTTGATAAGCTCGTTACTTTAGATGCAATCTCAAGGAGCCAAGATACGTTGTCCTCGCAACAAATAAAGTGTGCACTAGAGTCTAGAAAGATCTGTCACTCTCTAAAACCACATTCTATAAGTTCATTGTAGCACTGGGAAGCTAACAATTCGAGTTACGCCGCCAAGAATCTGTCATTAGATAGTAAGAATCCATTGATTCTCTGGAAATAGGTCCAATCTCTTCTGCACTTTCTTCAATTTTAGCCCAAGTCTCAAGTCTCTCTCTCAGCATCTCATCCTAGTTCAGTTCTTCATTCTTTCTAATTTTCTCATAAACACAAGTAGTAGTCTATCTAATATAAGGCAGAAAAACACCCCCACCTTCTTGTGTATTTGACTCTTTTTTGGCAGGCTCGGTCCAAATACACTGGCAATTAGGCTGAATATAGTCGAATCTTCATTTTTTAATGTTTTTCTTATTGTCTATCACTGCTTTAGCTTGTTTTGTGTAGATTAAATTTTTGACAGAGATGACGTATATAATGTTCAGGAAGATGGAATGAGATTAAGGTTGTTACCTTTGGTTCTCATGAAAGGAGTAAAAGATAGGTTAATGGTAGTAAAAGTAGTGATTTGATATTCTAATTCAAAGCTCTTGTGTTTGGACTTTGGATCCAATTCATGGATAGTTAGCTGCAATTTGTGTCTGCATGTACCCTTACTGTCTTTGACACAGAACATCATGTAACATGGCTAATTTCTAACATTAATTTAAATGTCTGGTGTGTTTGATGGGCAGAAAAATGTGGTCCCGGAAGCCAAAGGATTCAATCCAGGATTGATTGTGTTGCTTGTTGTTGGTGGGCTAGTGTTGGCATTCCTTGTTGGCAATTATGCGCTCTACATGTATGCCCAAAAAACACTTCCTCCGAAGAGAAAGAAGCCCATCTCGAAGAAGAAGATGAAGAGGGAAAAATTGAAGCAAGGTGTATCAGCACCAGGCGAGTAGAACATTTGGTAATGGTGCTGATGTATGCCTGTTGTTGACGACTTTTGTCTAGATAGCCTCTTTTCACTCTTCCATCATACAACTTCACCTTTATATTTAGAACCTAAGACTATTGTTTATTTGTTCCTCGTAATTGTGTGGAAGCAAGCATGTTAAAAAGGCTTTAACTTGCGTATCTCCTTACCTTGGACAAATCAAAATAGGCCATTTTTATCCTCACTAATTAGGCATCTTGTACATGGGAGGGTTAACTAATTTCTAGTAATTTAGAAATGCAGAACTGTCAACTTCCATATTTTTTTTAGATCAGAATTTTCTGAAAATGATTTCAATATGAAATAAATATGAACTCAAGTGTAATCTAATAGTGACATATCTGCATTAAAAATTCCCGTGAGTTTTAAGTATATACTTCACCATTTGGGAATTAGGAAGACTCGAGTTTTAACAAATGTTAGTACTACTAGTACTTTTCAAGTAACCAATCCTATCATGCAGAGATGAAACAAACCACCAATTCCTAGCAATATGAAAATAATTTAACCAGAAAGTCTGTATATTAGTATATTTCAATAATTCGCACATCCTGCCGATGAAGGGCTTATACACATAACAATTGACCAAGAAAACCACACTTGACACAGACATACAATTAAAAAGGAGGTCTCATCACAATTGTATAAAAGTAGACGGTTTCTCTTAATGCCCAAAAGTTTCTATACTTGACGGCCCATAGTTTGTTCCCCGGGTGGAATCATGACTACGAATGGCTGGGCATTGAAGCCGGGATGTGGAAGCCTGCGGCGGATCTCACGCCCCTCCTGGCAAAGGGCACATGCATGACAGAAGACATGGGTAGCAAAGTCACAGGCCGTCTCACATTGCTCACGTTGAACTTCATCCTCTACAGAGCTTCCACAGCACCCACATGATCTTGCAAGTGCCTCACTACTTCCCTGTTGTGCAAGTATTATAAGATCCACTGCTCTTCTCAAATTAAATTCCACATATATATGAATAATCAATACAAGCAGGGATGCTCTCTCTCTCTCACATAATAACAAAGGTCACCTGATTATTCAAACTATCCTAACAAGAAAGTAAACAAGATTTTCTAATTGACACCAAGAAAATAGAGCAGAGTGAATATCTCCATGTAATAGCACAAAAAATTTTTTGCAAGGCTAAAGTTTGCACTTGAGTGACATTCATCACAAACTTGTAGCAGGTTCATATCATAGTTTGAAAAGTAGACTATAATTAGATTGGTCACCTCTAAATTAAACTTGCGGCGAATGGCTGTACGGATGGGATAAGAGAACCACGGGGCAAGACAATTCCAGCCGAAAAAGGTATTCCCCATAAGGTAGAGACCAGTGTAAGGCAAGCAGTGATTAGCAAATGTACCAGGAGAAGATCCAAGCCTCTCCACATTGCTCCCATAAAGCACACAAGGAGCCACACTACCCAACAAACCTGCCCAGCATTCCATCTATCATAAAGCCATGTACAACTCAAAGACACAAGTATACCAAAATGCATGATTAAGTATTTATATCTTAATCACAGGGATTTCTCCAATCTTCCCTTCCAATCGAATATGAATCCAGCAAAGGTTATCTCAAATTGTTCAAATAACCTAAGACAATACAATAGGATATCCCATGATCGCATTTCATAGTACCTTTTGACTTTTGGGTAGCCATCTAATCTGAAGATTACCAGTGCACCTCAACAAATTCATTCACAAATACACATCCAACCTTTTTTAATTTCTTACCCCCTTGAAAGTAGATCTAAAATCTACAATCAACATCAAACCCACAAACCCAAAAAAAAAAAACACCAGATCACCAAACTTCTCAGTTTTCTCAGCATACAATTAGGTATCAATGCAAAAAAAAAAAAACCAAGAAAAGAAAACAGAATACTCACAAACTTCAAGATCACTACTGCAGAATTCATCATTCCTCCCAAGACAAGATAAGAGGCCAGAATCCCACCGGGTCCTCTCCGTCGTGGATTCAGCCACCGGTAGCCCATCGGCGGTCCATCCGACCGAAATCGCCGCAGAAACCGGAGCTTCGATATTCTTGCCGACGGATTTCTTCTCAATTTTCATCTCAACTTCTTCTTGTTTGGGTAAAAGAGGATTGGATTCCGATGAATTCGCCATTTTCGCGGATGATGATGTATGGCAAATGGCAAATGGGATTCCTAAAATTTTATGAACAATCTCTGATTTCAGTATCCCCCAAAGTCTAAAGTCTAAACCCAACCGACACCTCTTTGTATTAATTTAGTATTTATAATAATTTAATATTATTTTGAAGCCGCGTGGAAGACGTAGACGAGCCTTCATTATGGGTACTTACAATTTGTTCTTTATGAATAATCTGCCCCAAAAAAACCAGATATATAATTACTTACCTTTTAGATTATATTCACAGATTGTTTGATCCCAATCATCACTCTTAAATGAAAATGATTTACTGTTTCTTTATTATAGAAAATCCTACTCCTAATAAGGAAATATTTACGTATGGATTAAACTCATTGTTTAATTTGGAGAATACGAATGTTGGAATATCTTAAAATAATTGATAATTCTTATTATTTGAGTTGATATAATTTATTCATACCTTAAATAAAAAATTCTGTAATCTCTCTTATCATTATGTAAAATAAATATCCTATAAAACGTACCATCAATCGATTTCTCTGATCTCAACATTCTAACTATTTTAGAGTAGTCTTAAAATCCTAAATAAAGTGTATGTACCTAACACTATAGTCTACACATATTTTAATTGTCGAGGTTTTTGGCACCTAATAAATGAGTGTTATAAATTTGAAAGCAAAGTCCATTTATTAGGTATTAAGTAATATACTACCATAATATCATTATTGAAAATTAGAAAATATAGTATATATTTATGAAAACACTCATGTTTAAAGTTAGACTTATCCTTTATCATATCAGTAAGTGGGTAAAAAGCACAAATCTGTAAACATATTATCACTAAGAGCATTCCCAATGGAGGTGGCGAATTCTCGGCGATAAATCGCCGGTTATCGCCGAATTATCGCCGGCCATTGTGGCGAAGTCGGCGATAATTCGGCGATAATGTTGCCGTTGCTTCGCCGAGTGGCGTTCTAACGCCGGATTATCGCCGAGCGATCGCCGGCCACTGTGGCGACGCTCGGCGATAATCGGCGATAATTAAAATTTTTTTTTTTTTTTTTTGAACCCAACGGCTATTTTACATTCCACCCCTATAAATATTTCCTCCACTTCCTCCATTCATCACCCACAATCTTCATTCTCTCCATTTTCAATCTCTTCTCCCAATCTTCAATTTTCATCAAAATTATGAGCTTTTGGAAGAAAAGTTCCCGATCGGGTAAGGATAAGGGTAAGGGGAAAGAGTCGAGTTCACAAATTCCCAACACGGATGAAGCAAACGAGCAGTGGATGCAGTCGTTGTTGGCGATGGGTTCTCCTCCCGGCCAACTTCCATACGGGGGTCCGTCTCCTTTGCAGACTCCTCCGGCGCGGAGACTTTCTCCGTACTTCAACTCTGCCGGCAGAATGCCCTTTCCAGCCGACGATGTGTATCGGCCCCAGTTCGACACCCCCGGATCAACCCCAGGCGACCAAGAATCTCAGGCCGCGACACTGAGCGCGGAGGACTTCGAGGTGGAAGAAACGCCCACCGAGCCGCCTTCTAGGAGCGGGAGGGGGAAGGCGCCGGCGTCGTCGGCTGCGACTGATACGGGTTCCGATGAGAGGCCGAAGCGGGTAAGGACTACTTACACTCTGCAAGAGTCCGAGCTGATAGCCGACTGCTGGGCGGACACGTCACAGGACGCGGAGCGCAGCAACTACCAGACTGAGATCATATTCTGGGAGCGGATTGCCGCGAAGTACAGGAGCCACAAGACTGCCTCAATGAAGGACCATGGCAGCGAGGCGATCCGTCGGCATTGGGAGCGCCTCATGAGGGACTGCGGGCACTTCAACGGTATTTATTCTAACTTGATGACTCACATGACGAGTGGCCAGAACGAGCACATGGTCCGAGATGAGGCCATCCGGATGTATAGTAGCCAGTACTTGTCGACGAAGGGCTTCAAGTATTGGAACATCTACGATAAGCTGAAGGATCTCCCCAAATTCCGGACGGGAATGCACGACGCGCTGCACGGGAAATCGGTGCGCTCGCGACTTAGCGTTTCGGAGAGCGAGGGGAGCGCGGCCCACATCGACTTGAGTGGGGATGGTCCGCACGAGCGCCCGGAGGGAGTGAAGAAGGCGAAGGGGAGGCGGAAGGGGAAGGGCGCAACGTCGGAAGTCGCGTCGGAATCCGTCATCGACTTAGAAAAAGCCACTTATTCGAGCAATGTCGCCAATCTGACCCAGATGTACACGCTGTACTTCACCGGCGGCGGGACCCCTGAAGAAAAGGCGGCCCTCTGGAAATGCATCCAACACCTGCAGAGTACGCTGGGGCTCGATCCCGACGCCCCTCCGGCCCCTCCGTCTTAGATTTTTTTTTTTTAAATCTTTGTTTATTTGCGTTTTTTATTTGTAGTTTTTTTTTTCTCGTTGTATTATATTTTCCAATGATTAATACAACGATGAATTGTTCATTATTAGTCTATTTATTAAATACATTTGTAGGGAAAATTAAATAATATAAAAAATAATGATGTAAAAATGAAATGTTGAGTTAGGGAGAAATAAGGGAGAAATAAGGGAGAAACCAATGTAGCACTTGGCTAAAAACTGGGGATAAATTTTGGTGCTGATGTGGCGCTGATGTGGCAGGAGTTAGGGAGAAATAAGGGAGTTTTTAGGGAACTCCATTGGGAGTGCTCTAAGCTGAAAAAATCTGGTGACACTGCTCTCTTTTCAATTTTAGTAAGAACATAATTTTTTAATATAATATATAAATTTTTAATATAAAGACATAATTTTTTTTAACAAGTGTCAACTTACAAGATAATTAGATTGATTTGGCACAATCTCATTAGGTGATTTATTAAATAAGTTGAACTGCTGAACGGTCAAGTAGATGGAGGTTGGCTTTCACGGGACCGAGATCAAAGAGAGAGACCATGTTATTTATTTATATTTTAATTAGCAAATGATATGACGGTCGGCCTTAAGAAACCGATAAACGTGGTTTAAAGAAAGTGCGGTTCTTATTGGAGTACTAGTTAACAAATATATTTTTCCTGTAAATTCAAACAATAATTGTTTTAGAAAAATACAAAAGCACATAATGCGACTAGCATAATTATGCATTGTATTTTCCTCGTGGGATTCTATATGGGCCTCAAGACCGAATTTCATTTTGGGCTTAGAAAATACTCCTTTTATCAGATCTATATTTTCCTTCTACTACTATATTTAGCTCATTATAATTCTTTATTTAGAAAGAAAAATAAATACTACTCCTTATAGAAACACGAGTTTGTTTTTTCGCTTGAGACAATTTCTGCAAATTATTTTCCAAAGAACATTTTATAATTTATACTGTCTGTGTGGAGTGACGTGTGGTCATCTATGATTAATTGTGATTTTTTAAAAGTTTATGTAAGATAAATTATGGTGGTTTGGAATTTGGCTTTCGTTTTGTGTCAAATTGCTCTTTTATAAAGAAAGTGATTTAGATTTGGCATTCGTGATCGACATTCTATAAAAGCACAATTATCACTAAGCTAAAAAAAATAGAGCAAGTTTACAAGCCATATTTTCACTCAAATCAAATTATCCTTTTGAAAAAGGTGTATAAATGTATAATGAAGGACTGAAGGAGCCTTAACATGAGAGTTTGTGCTTACTAGTTTATGCTTTTTTTTCTTTTTTTTTTTTTTTTTTACTAGTTTATGCTGATTATATATTGGAAATTTGTTTAAGGCGATAGTATTTTAGTAGATAATTATGTCGGCTACAGGGGTAAATTAGTACATATTTATAATACTTACTAAAATTAGCGGTTACACTGTGTAATATGAGCTGTAATAATTATTTTCAATCTAAAATTTGTGATATATCAACCGATTTACTTCCATTCTAAATTTCCCAATTGGGTTATTCCAAATTTCAAATCTATCCACCCATACAAGTAACACATATTTTGGAAATCACAACATTTTGTCCGAATTTCAAGCACTGGAATTACACCCAAAGTTTGATTTCATATGTATGGAATGGAATTGACCATCCTTATAAAAATGCATCGTTATTATCACAAACTTTGAAATATTAATGTTGAAAGCGCAATTTCCAATAAAAATCCAAATACAATCGTGTCTGCCATAACAAAGAAACAAGAAAGAAATCCAAGAAATGTGGATAAAATGTCTAAGTTCCAGCGCCAAATGCAATATCACTATTCACTACACCACACCATTTTTGTTACTACTCCTACTATACTCATTCATCTAACTGCTAATCTCCAAAATATAAAAATACTGTACGTATTTATCAACACATACATACATTTGAAAAAATTGGAGTTGAGATGTTCACATTATTTGCAACACATTTTCTAAAGAATAAAAATAATTGAATGCAAGGAAAGGCTTTCAGCTCAGCATCAAGTAATCAAAGAATGAGAAAAGAAGGAAAATAGGCGTGAATATTGAATTTGGTAGCTATGAAATTGGAAAAGAAAAAGCTAGGAATTTTGGTGAGGAGTATGTTGGGCAACAGCTACAAGCCTTTTGATACGACCCTACTCAACAATGCTCGGTTTGATGACGAGAAGGAGCTGCATGAGCCCACGCAGCCTGGTGTATCTGGGCAGAGCGTGATCGTGGAGCCGGAAGCGAGAGGCAGAGGCCGGAGCACCGCGGTGAAGAAGGAGCGACCAAGGAGGAATGCACCTCGACCGGCGAAGTATCGCGATTTCGTCCAGTATTAGAACTAGATTTGTTTTGAATTGTTTTGATTTGTTTTTTATTTATTTCCTTAGTTGCAGAACTATTTACCTTTCAAGATAGAGTCAAATCTTTTCGGGTTTTCTTCTTGATTCTTTCCCGAATCGTAAGTCCGAATCAAGTAGGGGGAATTCTATAAATTGTAGAATTCCCCTAGATCGAGTCATTGAGAATTAAAGTAATAAAATCGCTTTTTCTCATCTTTGGCGTTCTTAGACCCTAGCCTCACGTTAGGGTTGGTTTCTTGGCTATTGTTCACAAAATTTCATTGTTACGAGTGCTCAGAGAGGGAGATAGGAAAAATCATCCTATCACCTTTCCCCTAACTCGGCGGCTCCGATTTACATCTCGTTAGCAGCACCACACTTTTCTTCATTTCTTCAACCGAACTCTCCAATTCTTCTCCCCTCATGCTGCTTGCCGCTAATTCATCGGCGGCGTCTTTCTGAAATTGACGACGATCTGTAGGGAGCGGATCTGCACCTCGTCAACATTAACGCATTGTTAGGCGCCTGTTGTTTCCTTTCCTTTTCCACTCCTAGGTTTTCAATTTTGCAATCGGGAAAAGCCCTAAACGAGTCGGCCTCCTTCTTGGTGTAATTCCACCCGCACTTGCAGAGCCACCAGCTGCGGACTTGGCCGATGCAGGTCACTTTGGGCGAGGATGGCTCCTGGCTAGTTTCGACGGCGCCGCGGAGGTAAAACATGGGGCTCGACCGCGACCGGCTGCTCACGTTGCTGCGCATCAACGGCGGCGGAAATTTCTCCGCCCGGCTAGGGCTCGATAATGGCTTCGCTATACCTCTCATTTTTGCAATTCAGTTGCTAAATTATGCACCACCCTTCTCTCTCACTATATATATGCCCTCTTTGATTTTATTTACGAATCTATAAATGATTTTTAGCGACTTAATATAAATGAATAAAGTAGATACTCCTACATAAAACAAAATATTATAATATGTTTTTTTTTATTCAAAAGGATAGAATAAATTAAGTTGGGACAGAAAGAGGATATATGTTTTTTAATATACAAGCACGGATATGAAGGGTTGTAATGTAGGTGGCCCAACACGTTGCTTTCCAATATTTTAAAAACCCGACTTTTGTGGCTAAGCTTACTCTGCAAAATAATGTGGCTATCGCCCAGTCTATATATGATGTACTAGTATATTTTTATTTTGTTTTGTTTTGTTATCCAAGTTCATTTCATGTTTTAAAATTTTAATAGTAACATTTGTTTTCATAAAAAACTAACTATATGAAGCAACTTTCGATTTGTGATCAATTAGTATTTTAATAAGACGTTTTTGTTTTTCTAAACAATAGAAATTTTCAATTATATACTACTTTGTACTCCCCTAGAACTCCCCTAGAAGATAATTCTTTCGTCCAATAATAGATTTCACACTTTTTTTTTTTTAATTTGTCCACATTTCTTCTTTTGGAAAATGTTCCCTATCACATCAATTATAAAATTATATTCTCTCACCACTTGACACACAAAATAGCATCTCCTAAAATCTCGTGACATCTCTCAAGTGTGACATCTACTATGGGACGGAGGAGTACTAAGAACTACTACTAGTGTTTGTGTGTTACAAAATTACCCTATAAATACAATCTTACTAACAAACATAACACGTTGAGTTTGGAGGGAGGGGTGCCATTGTCCATCCAATTTTACCTAACGAACTTCTGCCGGAATTAGAATGATTTATGGTTGTAGATTAGGATTCCATTTTTATTTTTTTTGATTCAATATTTCACATGAAAATAACATGTTACTCGTCTACATGTGACGTGTCAATACCACATTATCAATATAGCAAACAAACAAAATAAAGGCATTTCTTATCTCAAGATTCAATCCTAATTTTTTAGGTCACCTTAATAATGTGTTTAAGACACTACTATCATGTAGTAGTATAAATTATATGCATCATTTATTCAAAAAGGAGTAGGCTCTATAAGTGAGGTTTGCAGTAGTTACGCAGTTAACCTCTATTATTGGATTAGAGTACCTATCTATTTTCTTCATAAAGTGGGGTATTTGAAACCGCCTTTTTATTCTTTCATCATTTTTACTCTTTTATGTCTACAAAATAACAAAATTTCGGCTTTAAGTTAGTTTTATGCATACTGATTAAGAAAAATGTAGTATGATTTGATACTGCTGGACGAAGAATTACACGAGAATTGTCTATTGAATATCTCCGGAGTACACCCTAAATAAATACTAACGGGACTGAAAAGAATATTTTTGGAAAAATAATGACCTATTTTGTCATTTTGCATGTACGCGATTTAAAGACTCGTTTGCTTCTTTTTATTTTTGATTAAATGAATCTTGCTCTCCTCTAAATTATTACACTCAAATTTCACAATAGAACCAATATATAAAAGTATGACTAATATTCTATTAACTTTATTCACTTATTTTTCTTTATAAAATCAAATAATTTTCTTAAAAAATTGCGTAAAATCAAAATGAGATCTTTAAATAGCAGAAAGAGTAGTAAAATAGATCTTTAAAGCAAACAAATTTTATAATTGCAATTTGCTGACATAATTCATTGCTTTTTATAATTGCAGTTTGTTAACATAATTCAGAGCTTACATAGTTGGGGTGTGTGTTTAAAATTCTTCAATTACTACATTGGTGCGTGTCTAAATTTTAAGGGCCATAAATTGGAAGGAAATTATTTGATTGCAAAGATTTCCTACAAAAAGGAAAAAGCTTTACAAACAACTGCAACTGATTAGACATGCAAAAAACTTAACCTTTCATCATTGTATTTTGTGCCCAAATATTTGGTACTTTCCCTAAAGTCAATAACATCATCCTCGCCCCACCATCACCTACAATAGTCCTCATTCTCTCAAGAAATGCTCCCTTAACTAAGAACGATTAAATATAGTACTACCAAATAATTATAAAAAATCAATAAAGCTATGCAACCAAATTTTGTACAACCAAAAATTGGTTTATTTGAGAAAAAATATAATTTATTTATGCATTTAATTTATTTGAGAAAAAATATAATTTATTTATGCATTTAATTAAAAAGCATAGACATACATATAGTATAGGGAACGTTCATAATATTATGGTATTTGTGTATAATTTTTTAAATTTTTTTTAATCATAAAATATAATTAATGCATATTTTAATTCAAATTTAAAAAATAATAGAGAAATAATTCAAATATAAAAATAAAAAATTGAAAATGAGGCCAAAAACTAATAAAGTGTTTTTAATTTGTTAACCAACTATATTTAGTATTTTAATATTTAATTAACATATCAAAATTACTAATATGATCTTGTTTTGGTTGTACAAAATTTGGTTGTTTATCATTACTCATAAAAAATACTAGTAGTACTACTAAAGTACTCCATTTTTTTGGTTGTACATTTTTCTTTTTCTTTCCGTTTTTGTTTGGTGGGGGGGGGGACGTTGCATGGAGAAGAACAAAGGTGTCGACAGCCATAAATGATGTCAGATGTCTTTGCAGCATTCAGGCATCAGATGACTGTGGTGTGGTGTTGCCCATGGGATCAAACTGTTATTTACCAGAGCAAATGTATGATGTACAGCCAATGCTTCGTTTCATTCCAACCATTGATTCCCATCCAACCTTCTTCTCTTCAATTCCATCTGTTATTGCCTGCACATCCACCTCTTCATTCTCACCTTCTTCATCTGGAAAACAAAATCAAAACTCAAAGTCCGATCGGGATCCATTTACATTCTAGAATAAGCTAGAATTGACTCATGAGAAAGAACAGATAGGAGAGTTATGGTGCCTGAAGCATTGGCTAGCGAAAACTCCGTGAGTCGTTTCACAGTCTCTAAGTTTTTGGAGCTCAGTTTCTTTCTGGTGGAGTTTGGAATGTGCCTCATTCAACTCAGCCTCTAGCTCCATTATTTGGCTTTCCTGTTGTTCGACGAGCAAATGACACAGTTTCTGATCTAGTTCACCTGCCGACACACCATTATATTGATACGAGCTTGCATTCTCATACGCTTCTCCTTTAGCCAACACTTCAGTCTGCAAGTGAACACGTATCATTGAGATTCAAACAAAATGAATTTAACCATTCACTGCCCCTATAATACTAATACGTCTGAAAAGGAAAATGAATCAACGAAAACGATGGATCAGAACATTATATATTGCACGGTATGAGATGTGAGATGTTATGTTAAGATCCAAATTTGGATTAGATAAATCAATAATTCACCTCATAGATATCTGTTCTTCCATCAGAACTAGAAGCTTCCATTCCAGACCAGGGAAGTTTCTGAAGTTCAGACTCTAGCTCTGCTTCCAACTGGTGCATTTCCAACACCTCAGGATGCTGATTATTCGTAAGAATGCTACTCGCACATTCACCTTCATCGGTCATAGCAGGACTAAATGCATTCATATTTTCTTCGCTCTTGGCAGCTACCATAGTGAATGATGGATCTCTGCAACAGCTTTCAGCAAACTTCTCATTTGTTCCAGCTTCATTCCCAGCAACTGGGACACTCACGTTTTGTGAGTTTTTCCTTTTTGAGATCTCGGCTTTTAGTTCTTCGACAGTTTTTACCGTCACGCACATTGCAGAGTTCAACTTAGAGATTTCAGCTGTTCCAGCTGACACCATATACATTATCCCAACACCAACTCCCCATCCAAATGAATTATCTGAAAAGGCATAAGACATTGAGGAACTCTTCAAATATCAATATGTTTATAGATTATGACATTAACCAGGGAACCAACAACAGGACATCAAGTTATACAAGCAAATATTAATCATAAATATAATGACAGAATTCAAATGTTCAGGTGTTATAGCAAGAAATAGAAATCAGGAAAGATCTACAAGAAGGGGAAGGGAAAGAAAAGTTGGAACTATTCACGACAAAATCATAGAGGAATTTGGGGTTACTAGTTGGCTAAGTTTCTAGCTTGAGGTTCTCTTAGAGCTAACCAGACTAACCTACGTATTCACAAACCAACAAGCATTATTTTAAAAAACACAAAATAAAAAATAGATATATTTAGTGGATGTGTGTCAAAAAAATCGAACCAAGTGGTTAAGGAATATGTTAAGACATCCAGCAAGACAGATTCATGATATTTTTATCTCATTCAGTGCAAAAATCTAATAGAAAGCTTCTTCAGCAAAGAGGATGTCAATATGGCCCTCACTGGGCCACTCCAACTGCATAAAGCACAGGAATTTTTTATAGTACTCATTTTCTTCCTACCACTTTGTTGTTTATGATCAACTAGAAACTACTCAATAGTGCCTAAAATATAATGCTTGGTTGCTCAAGATAAATTGTCGCGAGATTTAATCAAAATCCAACCAAACAACAGTTATAAGACTCATTTCTATCAAATCCATCAAACCGATCGCCGCCTAAAAGTATTCAATCATGGTGAACATCCATCCCGAAAATGACTCAGTGCTGCCAAAGTTTTCGCATAAAATTTGTTGCAGATGATGTGACTGATAAACCATCATGTTCGAATCTCCAGATTTATACTTGTGCTCAGATTACTAAATATAATGAGTAAATATTAACCCTAAAGCAGCTACAATCATGTTCGAGTTGAACGGAATAACTAGACAATTTTGCATGACAATTGATAAACAACTAACCTTTTGAAGCACGAGATTCACACTTCCCTGAAGCATGCTTGCCGGTTCTCCTCTTCTTCAAGCAAACAGAAATCCTCTTTCCACTCTTAAACCCAACGTGATCCACCACCGCCTCTTTCCGACAGGCTTCCGAAGCAGCAATTTTCTTTTTTCCCCTCTTCGAGTATTCTTCCTAAGCTCCTTAGACACGATCTCCGGACTTGAAAACCTGAAGATCGCAGCCTCGTCGACTGCCTTCTCTTGATTAGTGCTTTCTTTGAGTGTATTGTTTGATTCGAAGACTAAATCTTGTGGCAGTGAAGATTTAGTTCCAGCAGATTCTAGGTTAATGAATTTCTTGGCTAAAATCCCAGATCCTGCAGCTACAATGAATTGCCACATTTTGGTGCTTAATTAAAGCGCAGAGACAGCTACCGAGCTTTGAAGTAGGGAAAATGGGAGCGAAGAAAGCTGCATTGAAGAGAGAGAGTGAGAGGGGTCATTTACTAAGTCAGTCTGGAAAGCTTGAAGAGTTGGGTGGAAAAGAATGTGATTCATCTCAGACTAGAACACCGCACATACTTCATCACTCATTTCAAATTTAAATAGTATAAAATATTATGCAAAGTCGCGTGATCCCCGCTTGCCCTTCCACTAAAGACCCTCTGCATAATTTAAAGTTTAAACTTCTTTTTCTATATACTTACATAAATAAAGAGCGAATTTTTTTTTTTTCCCCCAATCTATCTATGGATTATAACTATTAAATCTTATCAAATTATTTTGATAATTTTTCCTAGTTAGTATGTTTCTTCATAGAGCTCCGTGAAATTCAATATAGTAAATGGTAAACAAATAAACTAAAATATGCATACTTTTTCAAATTAAAAAAGGTAAACAAATAAACTAAAATATGCATACTTTTTAAAATTAAAAAAAAAAAACAAGTTTTAATAATATTTTATGATATATTTATATAAATACAATAAAAAAGTATTTTTTTTTCCATTAGATTACATTCGAAGAACTTCAAGATGGAATTCAATATAATAATGTATAAACAAATGAACATTAAAAAAATGTTTTTTGAAAAACGAAAATACAACTCAAAAATAAAATTTACTAATATTACATATTCATACATTTTACAAAGTTAGTGATTGGGGAGTGATCAATTGCTAACTCATCATTTAATTGCTAACTATAACAAATTTAAGGCCATATGATCTTAGAAAACGTGTGGTCTACAATTTGCCACGTGTAATTTTCGTTTTTATTAATAAAATAAAAAAAGATAAAAAAAAACTTCAAATTAGGGTTTTGGATGAAAATGTCAATATAGTGTTTCGAAAATATCAACACAATGTTTTGAGAATGTCAACACAATGCTTTAAGAATGTTAACTCATTGCTTATATTGACATTCTACATATATTATATTGACATATTTTATATAGTATGTTGACATTTATGTGCTGTACGAAAAAATTTAAAAATTTTAAATTTTTTTTCAAATTTTGACGTCGGAACATATGCATGTAGGATATCGTTGGAATCCTTATGAAATTATCTTTAATTTGATATATGTTATATAAATTTAAAGTTTTGGGATTTCTTTTAAAAGTTAGTTATAACTAAACATATAGTTAGTTGACATTAATACCCCTATTGATATTTTTTGGAATTAATCCTATGGTCTTATTGACATTTTTCGTTGATCATATTGACATTTAGGGATTAATGATCTAAGCCCTTAATTTGAATATCTAATGGCTATTATTTAGTTGTAGTTAGCAATTAAGTTATGAGTTAGCAATATAACACTGTCCGCTAATGATTATTTTTATCCTGAGAATACAATGATAATTACTTTATGGTCTTAAATTACTATATTCCTTCCATCACAAGATAAGCGACTCACATTCTATTTTGGGACGTCCCAAGATAAGTGAGCCATTTTCTTTTTTGGTATTCTCTCTCTTACTTTTTCTCTCTATTTTATTCACTCTTTTACTTTATTCACTTTCCACTTTACTAACAAAACCCTCTTTCCTTAAATCTCGTGCCAAAAAGCTTGTGCTCACTTATCTTGGGACGGAGGGAGTACTTTTTACATGAATTTAAGGAACTCTATTATCTTAAATTAATAACAAAAAAGGCCTGTCTGAAAAATACAGTACTGTAAAAGATAACTTTATTAAACAAAACAAACAATAAAAATCAACAAAAGAAAATTTATTAAACTAAAACAAACAAAATATACTCCATAAGTCCCTAAAGAGTATACACTATTTCATTTTTCGTTGATCCCCAAAGAGTATGAACTTTCAATTTTGGAAACTCTCTTCTCTCTAATGGTGTGGGACTCAATCTCACTAACAATACTTAAAAAACTTTATATATTTATCTTTCTCTTACTTTACCAATTACTCCATACAGAAGTGGACCTACGTAGGGGGTTGGGGGTCCCATGGAACCCCCAACAATTCAAAGCTTTACTATATAGTTTATATTCAAAGGAATTAAATAGTCACCCAGCACTAGTGGTAAATTTCTTGGCCTAGCGACTGCCAGCTCCGTGATTGAATCCCGGCAAGGTTATTTCGGTTTTTATCATTTTATTTGTGTTTTTACTATTTTTTATGATGTTTTATTATACTCTTACATCAATTATACACAAAAAGTTCCTGTTTCATAGTACTTCATTAATAACTTATTTTAGAATTTATACATAACTGAGACTTTCAATTTTTTAGCTATTTTTTTAATTTTTTTTTCTATAACTATTATATACAAAAATGTTCATGTTATATACTCCTTCATTAATTAATTTATTTTAAAATTTACTCATATTTATTATTAAATATATACATATATCTAGTTTCTATATCATTTAATTAAATCTATCCCATTATTCATTTCCCTCGCATCATAATAGTGTCGCAACTTTTGGCTACCCCGCCATAAAAAATACCTTACAATTATTACAAGGAAATTGGACCCCCCAACTTTAAAATTCTGCGTCCGCCACTGATTCCATACATTAAAACCCTTGCCGAACCCTAAGTTCATACTCTTTGGAGATGGAGGAAGTATAAACAAACGAACTTTATGAAACTAAAACAAACAATAAATATAAACAAACTAACTTTATAAACTAAAGGCAAAGCTCGACGAAACCCAAGTGCAATTGAGGCAAGAGCCTGATCTCAAAAACACAAGTAGGCAGCATGGATTTTCTATACATATTCATAATTGTGTGCGAACAATCAGCAATCAAAGAGAGAATTACATCATTTCGTTGAAATATTTTCACAAGAATGTAAATTGTCATCACTTTTTGTTGAGATTCAAAACAATGAAAATGAGGGAACATTCAGTCCAACGGTACAGGCGTACAACAGAATCGAGCTTTTGGTAAACATTCCGACATAAGAACTGTATTAAGATGTGTAATTTTCGGAAAATTATTTAAAAATCTCCCATTTTGAGAGGCTAATTCTTGTTTTCGTCTATTTCAAGAAAAAAGCCCTAACAATTGGCCTTCTTAAATGAAAACACTTGAATTCAACTCAAAAGAGCAGAAAAGGACCTGAGACTAGTTTCACTCTCACGACGAACGAAACCAGTATGCGAAATATTGAAAGTAGCCCAATTGACAAATCCTTGCAAACACAACAAAGTGCACTACAATAATCGGTAATTCCATCATTTATTGCAATGTTTTTCAATCTATGCAGCAACTGCAAATGCAGCTGCTTTGATCTATGTATAACGTTAGCACCAAATAGGGTTATAGAAAGGGTGACACAGATTATTCCACGGAACAGACTAGTGATTTATCTGTTAGTGTTAAGACACCAGGATCTCATCCCACACCATGAATAACCAGCCCCCTTCATCTACTGATAATGACATTTCCTATTTCCTTTGCTGCCCGTAGCTTTCTTTGAGCGAACCAAATTAAACACTTCCTAACTTCCTATAATTTAGCAGCACCAACAAATCCTGCATCATGAAAAGAAATAGGGTGAATATTTGTGCAAAGATGCAATATGTTGTATTTTGGGCGTGTTCCAACTTATGTTATGTCCAACTCAGTGTGCTTGTAAGCACTCAAGTATAAAAAATTATATCAATATGCACCGAGTGAGGGAGCTATAGAGCTCGGCTAAAACCATGTCATCTTGCGTCTAGGAACAAATTAATAAGAGTAAGAACTACAAGAAGGGGCTGCATGCATCCAAAAATGACCTCTGTCTTATCAAAAAACAGGAAACCATTATGAACTTATACGCATTCAATAAGGGTGAAAGCAAGAGAGTAAAGTGAGCATTTGAAGAGAAAAGTGCTCCATTTAACAGTAGAGCCAAACCAAATGATCAACAATCTCACATTAGCATATGGTCCTTCATCCCAACTATCAAGGCCAGGTTCTTTCTGCATATTGTCAAGTTAAAATTTCTTTATTTAGAAAAGTGAATTCGTGAAGTTACTTAAGCCAGCATCCTATATAGTGAAGTCATGTAAAACTTTAAATGTTTATCTCGCACACTAGATTGTGTAAATTGTGTTTCTAACATGTACTTTGTGCTTGGATAGATTTCTTTTATTTGATGTGTTTCGGTTTTGCCACATGGATGGAAATGGAAGGATAATTAATTCAAGATATGGAGTTATTCTTTTGTTTGCACTGAAAGTCACATTAGAAGATGGGATCATTCGCTCTTCTTGGCCACACTTCTTCAAAAAGTTAGAATAGAGTTGGCAGAGCTTGGAAGGAGAGAAGTTTCTCAGCATCCAACTGAATTGTTGAATGTTTTAGGATGGATCTAAGTTGAGAAATTGTGATCTCATGATTCTCACCACGAGTCAAGATCAACTAAATAATTACATTTCTAAAATAGATGTCAGCGAGTGAGGCATTCCTCATGGACATGGTAGCTGTTATATCACAGTTCTTAAACAAGGAGCACATTTGTACCAAATTTAAAAGCTTCCTATCCCATTAAAAAACACTTAGCTAAAAAAGGCAAGCATATCCAATTTATAATTTGTGGGTGTCTAAAACCCAATTGAACTTCTAGACATGGAAGTCCACTAGAGTAAATCTTCTAGACATGGAAGTCCACTAGAGTAAATCTAATGTGAAAATTTAATGGAACTTATAGGCTGATGCACTTCTCTCAAATTCATTTTGCTTAGTACAAACTTTGGGCTTTCAAAAAAATTTCTTTTTATATTTCATACCTCTCCTAAAGGGATTCAAGTGCAGCCCAACCAAACAAAACATCCAACAGCAATTCTAAACCCCTTTTGCACAGAACATGTCTTCCTTTCCAAATTCCCAAACTGATCGTGAAAATGTTCAGAGTATTTTGCAAAGCTAAGAAGTCCCTGGATACAATCACACAAACAGCCCTATCTTGCAAGCTTCGGAGCTATTTTAGACAATGTCAATTACTCCACGATATTAAGGCCTTTCAGAATCAAGCAAGAGGAGTTTATCACATGAAATATGGTAAATCAACTTATGTAAAACTAGAATGTCTCTCTTCAGCCTTCTCATCATTTTCTATGCTAAAAACGGAACATGGAGTCCTAGATGGCAATGAGGCATATGCACTACACAAGCAACGGTCCAATCTAAACCATATCAAACTGATTTAACTTGGCTAATTTTGTCTAATGTAACCATACCAAACTCTAAATCCACAATGATGTTGCAATATCAATTACAATATGAGTTTCAAAAAGATTGACACTGAAAACAAGGAGTATCGAAAATCAGCCCCAATTTCTGTTAGTGAAATAAAATCCAAATTGAACTGGAACCATAAGGAAATTAACATACCCATAATCAATCCGAGCGCTTACAAGCCTCCTTCCTGGCAGCCCTTGTGTTTTCATATTCAAACTTGAGCACATTGGGAATGTGCGAAGTGTCCTTGACGTAAAGCAGCCTGCCGATGGCGCTCTCCTCCATGGCGGGGAAATGGCACCTGAAGCAATTATTGACAACCCAGAACCAGCCCCCACCGAGAACGATCCCCAAGGCAGCCCCGGCGAAGACCTGCGCCACGGTGTGGTAGCCCAAATAAACCCTAGAATACATGGTGAGGAGAGCGAGCGGCCAGACGACGAGGAGAACCATGGCCATCTGATTCCGGAAGAGAGAGCCAATTCTGTAGTGGGTGAGGAGGGTGAAATAGACGGCGAAGAAGAACATGTACTGGGAGTGGCTGGAGGGCCAGCCGTGGGAATCGCACATCTCGAGCAGGGCGCAGGTCTCGGGGCGGGCCTGCTGGACGGAGGTCTTGATGAATTCGTTGACGACTTGGGAGATGAGGAGGCCGATGGCGAAGAACATGCCCTGGAGCTCGCGGCGGAAGATGAAGTGGGAGACGAAGCCGCCGAAGCTGATGAAGACGGGGACAAGGGAAATCCATGCCAGGAAATGCCCTAGCTGATCGCCCCTCTGGTACCGGACGTGAGTTAGGGTTACGGCTTTCAGAGAATTCGTCATCCAAACTCAATCAAAATCAGATCTTGGCTTGGGCGTCGGCAAGGCAATTCTTCAGGGAGAAGAGAGGAATGTTTGTTTCGATCTGTTTTATTTGTAATGTGACTTGTGGAAAGTGTTTTGTGCATCCACGATGTAGATTAATCCCACGTCTGATTTAAAGAAGATATTTTACATAAATTATTGAATCCAAAAATCAATAACAAAATTTGACATATAAAAATATTTGACATTTAAATTAGTCAAAAATTAAAACACAGCCAAATTCTACACTTGTTCAAAATCCGGAGCGGATCTCCTAACATTCCTACTCATTCTTACTCCAACACTCACAACAAAATAAAATAATCTTATAAATTCTTACATCATTCATACTCAACACTCACAACAAAATAAAATAATCTTATAAATATGCTCCAACATTCCTACACCATTTATACTCATCACTCACAACTATAAATATGTTCCAACATTCCTACTCCAATGATCATAATAAAACAAAATAATCTTATAAATATGTAAGTGATTGTAAGATTATTTTATTTTGTTGTGAGTGTGGACTAAGAATGATGTAGGAATGTTGTATTAGGAGATCCGCCCCACTGAAAATCAACCTTCCCGGGTCCCGACTAGCCTTCACTTCACCGTGGCCGCCGACGAGAAGGAGCTGAGTTGCACCATTTTCACGGCAAAGGGAGAAATGCAGTGCGGCCAAATCATGTTAATTGGATAGTTATCTTATCAACCCATCCTAGTAAAGTCAAACCATAATCCAATCCGAAATTATCGGGTTCTTATCAGATTTCAACTGAATAGCTTCATGTTTGTTCGTGCGAATTATCATGTCATGGAATAAAATGTCATCTCTACCATTATGATACTAGTAAGTTATTACTCCCTCCGTCCGCTGTTACCATTTTTGTCAGCTTGAATTTTAAGAAATTATTTGATTTTGGTGGAAAAAGTTAGTGAAATGTTGGTCTCCCTCTTATTTTACTCTCACCCCATCCATCCGTGAAATGTTGTTCAGTTTTGTCATTTTGGTACCAATGTTGTCCACTTTGTTTTTTTTTTTTTGGGTAAATAGACACCACTTTTCCCTAACTCATTACACTCATATTCTATTATAAAATTAATATATAAATGTAGGACTTACATCGCACTAACTTTTTCTAATTCATTTTTTTTCACATTTCTTAAAATCCGCGCCGAGTCGAACATGGACAATATTTCGTGGACAGAGGGGTATCATATTTGTAAAATGGGAGAAAAAACGACACATCTAACGTGGAACGGAGGGAGTATATTATTGGAAAATGATATGTTGCATATCGTGTGTGAGCTCTTTACGTAAAGATTGTCTTTATTAAACACAAATTTAGTAGTATTATTTATTTTGTTTTATACTCTCTCTCATCTGTCCGCGAATAGGATGAAATGTTGGACAAGTGCACTATAAACAAGATCACAACCCTCTGGAGCACATGGTTTGCGGGAAAAGGGACTCATGAGGCTAATGACTTTAGGCCGAGAGGTGAGAGACGTTTCTGGGCTAAGTATGTTTGGAAGGACTTTGTCCCTCCTAAGTACTCGTTCATTAATTGGCTCGCACTTCGAGGACGTCTTTCCACATTGGATCGCCTCCGCTTTTTGGAGAATTTGGATGCCACTTGTCAGTTTTGCCAACGGGAGGAAGAATCAGTGGATCATCTTTTCTTCAAGTGCCTGAAGACTTGGACAATTTGGGGGAAGATCATGCTTTGACTCGGCATTGCGAGGAGATCAACGACGATTAGGAGTGTCATCAAATGGACAGCACGACAGATTCGAGGTTTTACAGATTATCCAGATGGCGAAGAGGATTGCACTCATGGCTACAGTAGTAATCGTTTGGAGAACCCGGAACAAGATTATCTTTGATGGGAAAACTTGGGACACAACTAGGGTCATCTTTGAGATCAAAGAAGCTACCTACAACATCTTGTACTCACACTTTCCGCATGAGCATGTTCTTCTCCACCTTATAGACAAATGATGGAGTTTACAGGTTTTGGATATTTTGATATTCGATGCACTTTGAGTAACTCATCATGGTACTCTTTTTCCCCTTGAGGAGTTTTATCCTATGAAATTTTTTCCCAAGGGTTTTAATGAGGCCCACCCACTCTGAGTATAGATAGGTGACTTGAACTGTGATCGTCCTTTTTGGGGGTTTGCCCCGTGTTATTCGTTTCTTGGTCTTTACCATGTTGTTTTGTACTAGTCAACTTGTGGCTATTTCTCTTGGTACTTCCTCGGGTATGCCCGAGCGTATGATGTAAACGTTTTGGTTTGGGTTCTATTTGATTTATTTATTCATAAAAAAAAATAAATAAACTGACGCCAACCTGCAATCCTAATTTTAAAGTGGCGCCTCCATATCCGACCCGCATCCCTCACCCGCCTCCTGCTCCACTGCCTGCCTCATCGCTAATCATAAAGCGCTTCTGGCAAGGCCGCTGCTTTTTGCACAAGCGTGTTTTCCTATTTGAATTGCAAAACCCTAACTCGATTTCGTGGTGGCTAAACCCCGAAAAAGGTTTTGCCTCGCTTGCTAATTGAGAGGAGAGCCCAGACCTGTGATTTCAAGAATCAAAATTCACGCTCTCTCAAGGCTTCACTTTGATTAATTTGTGATGGAAAAGGACACCTCTTTTCTCTTCTCCGGTATCACTTTCAATCGCAAAAAGTTCGCTCCTGATTTCGCCAGATTTCAGGTAATTTTTAGAAAACTACGCGAATAAGTATAATTTTTTATCCCCTCTCGTAAATCTGGTAGGCACGAAATGTTACCCGCGGAATGTGGATTTTCCTGTAACCGAAGCTCCTTGAACATTCAGTTTCCAATGCTCTTACAACCTTTTTCTTTCCTTTTCCTGGGCCTTTTCTGTGATTTAGGATAAGAAGGAGGTTGACTGCGCAACAGATGAACCGGCTTTGCTCGAAAATGCGGATCTTGAAAGCGAGCAAGTTGCGATGGTGCGTACTGATAAGAAGAGAAAGAGAAAAGCAACTTCGGGTACTAGTTCGTGTTATGTTTTAAGTGATTTGCTGTGATGGAAGTATTTTATACCTACTGAAACTACGAAGTTCAGAGTCACATTGCCTAATTAGTTATGTTGTGAGATGGGTAGCGCAGTGAATAATTCTGTGTGTAATTTGAGTTCTCAAGTCCAAGTAATAGAGAGGGGTGCAAGGTATTTTAAGCTATTCATTGAGGCATTGAGCTAACTTTTGCCTTTTCATTGTCTTGGCTTTCAGACCCAGTTGAAGGGTTTAGTGTGTTCAAAAGTTCAAAATCAAAAAAAGCAATGGATCAAATGGAAGAAACCAATGAAGACAAACTTCTACTTGGGAAGAAGGAATATCACCGTCAATTGGAGGTATTGATCTATATTCTCATTCATCATTTGCTGCCATTGGTTTATATATATTCTTATAATTGTAAAAGAGGTTAGGGATGTATAAATTTTTTGCCTTTAATGATTATAATTACATTTTAGCATAATCACATGGAAGAAAAGCGTAAGATATTGCTTCCTCATCTCTTTCTTTGTATTGTCAGAGGGATGCTCTTTTCCGGAAGAAACATAACATTCATGTTTCTGGGAGTAACATCCCATCACCCCTTCAGAGCTTCACAGAGTTGAAATTAAGGTAATGATGATGTAAACTCCATTGCTGCTAGCTTTGTTCATTCATCCGATGCTTTGTTCAACTTCTTTATATATTTTTTATTGTGCCCGGATAATAGGTACTCAATTTGTTAAACTTTTTAAGTTTTTAAGAGTTATTTATGAAAATTCCACATGCAAATCTCTATGCAGGCATAACTGCAAATCATACTTATTACGCAATTTGGGGGAACTGGGTTTTAAAGAGCCGACACCGATCCAGAGGCAGGCTATTCCAGTCTTGTTATCTGTATGATCTTTCATTTGAGCTACTTCTTCTTATGTTAGTTTTTCAGTAGTAACTTCCCACTTGAATAATTGACTCAGACCTTTGCAAGCTTCATTTAATCTATTGCCCCATGTTATAACTAATTGTTATTCCACAAAATATGTAAATTCTGTTACTTTTATAAATTGTCCAGGGAAGGGAGTGCTTTGCTTGTGCACCTACTGGTTCTGGAAAAACTTTTGCATTTGTCTGCCCAATCCTCATGAAACTTGAGGTATACAGTTGTTAAACTAGACTTTTAATCCCATTTTCCCCTGAAGTCCTGCTAACACTACTTTCTTTCAGCGTGCTTCAAAGGATGGCATTCGGGCAGTGATCCTTTGCCCAACACGTGAATTAGCAGCTCAGACTACTCGAGAATGCAAAAAGTTGGTTAAAGGCAAGAAGTTTTACATCAAGCTAATGACTAAGCAGCTCACTAAAAGTGTTGATTTTTCAAAGCAGCCTTGTGACATTCTCATATCGACACCTTATAGGGTGCACTATGCAGTTCGCAAAAGAAAGCTTGATTTGAGCAAGTAAGATACCTAAACCATATTGTGGGCCTTTGTAAATGGTAAAAATATTGAAAACCTTTTTGACTTTGTGTTTGTATTCTAGTCTTCATGTTTGGGCTTTCCATAATTGGGTGAGTCTATGTAATGGCCTTAAGGAGAAAAAATTCTGGTCTCTTCATATTTCCATTTACCAGGGTTGGGTTACTAATTCAAGTTACTTTCTCTATTATTACTCTCACCTTTAGCCATGAGCAGGTGAAACTTTTGGAACTAAAGGTTTAATGTTGTGTGGGGGCAGGGGCAACCTCTCCCACCGGAAAAGAATAAAAAACACAAGCAGTTTTGTGAAAATAAGCAGCCTATCTTATTTAGTGGATGGATAGAAAATGCACTCACATTGATTGAGCTGGATAAATTACTTATTTTCTGAATAATTGTCTGATACTCTCTTGATCCTGCTCCCTCGATGACTTTGTGAATCGGCCTTGGCTTCATTGGTAATGTGACCTTCTCTTACGTGCAGGGTCGAATTTCTTGTCCTGGATGAAGCTGACAAGCTTTTTGAATTAGGTTTGGTGAAGCAGGTTGATGCAGTGGTGAAAGCATGCTCAAATCCTTCAATATTGCGCTCTCTATTTAGTGCTACTTTACCTGATACCGTTGAAGAGCTTGCACGTACAATTATGCATGATGCAGTCCGAATAATTATCGGTCGAAAGTAAGAAACGACCACTGAATTGTGATTTCTTGTATAAGTTTAATTTGTTATATCTATTTTGACCCATTGTTAGCTGATTTACTGGATAATGCATGCAACTTCTACCATTTCTATCCATATAATTAACTTAAATGTCTTGTTTATTCCTGCACTTAAATGGCTACTCCTTCATATGTGCAACAGGAATTCTGCTTCTGAAACAATTAAGCAAAAGCTCGTGTTTGTAGGAAGTGAGGAAGGCAAGCTTCTTGCTCTTCGCCAAAGCTTTGCTGAGGTAAGGTTCTTGCTTGAAGTTGCTGTATGACTTATTCTTGTTAAGTTTCATTTTATTGGAGGACAGAGGTGTATCCTCTTATATTTTATGGACTTTGAAGTTTGATCTTAAAAGGATGGAACTAAGAAGTAAGAATAAATTGTTTTATGTAGTTTTGCTAATTCTCTTACGTGGCCTAAGGTTGCTTGGTTCTACTTATTGACTTCAAATAACCCCCCTACATATTACTCATTTCCAAACTACTCAAGGATATTAACATAGTTCTTTTGCTAAACTTTTTCTATCTCTCTTGCCATTTCACCATCCTCAGACTTCCTTAGTCTCCATTGACCATTGTTCTGTCTCATATCATGCGCCACACTGACAAGCTGATATACATTTACAGCTGAACTACCAAAAATCATTACATGCTATGTGTTAAAGTTACCAAGCTGACTGCCTAAAAGATCCCAACTTTTCCTTCTCCGGATTCTGGGATTGAAGTATCTGGCTCTTTGTGATCTCTTATTAGATAAGATGGGGAATTTAGGAAATATTAACTTTACCATGATCTCCCGAAAACTTGGATGGATATGAAGTTAAACCTGCATCTGAGATTGTCATGATGGGATTGTGAGGCCAGCCTGCTGTAAACGACCCTGGGTCAAAGTTATATTCATATATATGTGTGAAATGGGGGGATTATATTGTGGTGGCCTCTTTTACATTATACTTGAATAGAAATATAATTTTGTTTACATTTCGATCAAATGGACTGGTGAGTTTTTTTCTGCAACTCTTTATTACCCTCTTTAGGTAACATCTATTTCCACAAGGACAAACTCCTGAGTAACCATTTTCCATTACATCAATATTTTTTCAAACTCCTTTTTTTCACTTGGCTTCACTCGGGTTTGTGTTCTGACTCAATTTGTATCCTTATGTGTATGACAGAGTTTGAACCCCCCAGTGCTAATTTTTGTGCAAAACAAGGAGCGAGCTAAAGAACTCTATAATGAACTGCGATATGATGATATCAGAGCTGATGTCATACATGCTGATCTTCCAGAAATGCAGGTGACTTTGTCTCTACTCAATACAATGATCATAATTACATGTAGATGCTTCATATATGCTTATCCAAATACTGGTACTTTTTCTATGTGTAATATGGAAAAGTTCGTAATGCCTTTATATCTGGGGGAGACATACTGCAGTCTATTTTCACAATCGGTGGATGTATGTCAATTGAAGTATGGTGGCCTGCATATTTGTATAATATATTCTGAGCATCTATTGTTTACTCCTGTTATACTTATTCAAGTTTAGGTTCTGCTGGGAACTTTTTCTTTTAATTTCGCGTGTGTTTCCCAAACTATCACAATGTGGAAATTCACTGATCCATGTCTGCCAACGCAGAGAGAAAATGCTGTTGATAATTTTCGATCTGGGAAAACATGGGTATTGGTTGCCACTGATGTTATTGCGCGGGGCATGGACTTCAAAGGCGTCAATTGTGTAATCAACTATGATTTTCCAGAATCTATGGCTGCATATGTTCATAGGATTGGTAAGTTGCCATTTATTGTATGGTGATCTGTTGTGTGCAGATTGAATGCTGTGTTGTACTAATATTTGTTGTGTTTGAAAGGGCGTTCTGGGAGGGCTGGGAGGAGCGGAGAAGCAATAACTTTGTATACTGAGGCCGATGTCCCTTATCTACGGAACATAGCGAATGTAATGGCAGCTTCGGGGTGTGAGGTTCCTGCTTGGATCATGGCCTTAGCCAAGAAAAAATGGAGGAAGTACAGGCCTCATAGGGATGCCATTTCTAACAAGCCTCAAGATTAATTCATACCAATACATGATAAGATCATATGGGTCCAGAATTTCTACTGATCTCCTTGTTTTGTTTGTAATTTTCGTGCCAATCGCATAACATAATTTCATTATTTAACGTTCTTTGATTTCTAGTTATCAGTTATACTAGTAGTATGTAATATTGGATTGTCAGGTTTGAAATGAAAGCAAATGTTTTATACCATTATTTACATTTCTAAAATTATGTTCCTTTACAGTTTACGCTCTACACTTGGCATAGCAATTTGGAAGCACTATTCTCATGAGACATTTAAATTAAATCCCAAAATATGTGAATTTTGGAAGGTGGTTTTTTACGGCAAATATATAAATCAATGTGACATTTAAATTAAATCCCAATAATTAAATCTCTGCAAATAATTGAGCACCACCGTAACACCATTATCCAGTACGTTTCCCTCCCATTAAACCCTCTTGAAACCCTAAATAAATCCTCGATTTTTCTGAAGCATTCCCCAAACTTGCGATGAGTTTAGTAGCCGGAGCAAAGCAATCAGCCCGTCTTATGCTCTGCTCTTCTTCATCAACTAGACGCCTGTTTCACCTTCATCCCATTCCCCCTATTCAGCATTGCAACTTCTACTCCACCAGATCTGCTACTACAGTTCAAAAGGTGACCAAGCCCAGGACCCAACGGAAACCTACTGACAAATCCTTCAGTTTCGCGCAGACAATCGAGAAACAAGCCGACGCGCCGCCGATCTGGCCTAGGCCTCATCCGATATCCTACCACCCTAAAATTGCCAATAATTTCAGTTTTATCGGTAATGTTGCGCTTCCTGTTAAATTTGTGACTGATTCTGACGGGAAAAACTTCACCGTTGCCGTGGTTTCTCTGGCGGGTGATGGTAGGAGGGCTTCTCTGTCGATTCCTGTTGTGTTTGAGGGAGATTTGGCTCATGTTGCGGCTTGTCATGTCAAGCAGAATGATTGCGTTTTTGTTTCGGGGCAATTGAGTGTGGATCCGCTGAGGTGTGTGTCGAGTGAGAGTCTGGGAAAGTTTCATGTTATGGCTGAGAGTGTCAACTTTGTTGAGGGATTTGATAAGAGTGATTTGGATACAAGATTAGTGATTTCTTATCCGGATGTGGAGATTGAAGAGCTTGGTAGGGTTAGGAGTAGGAATGTTGATGATGTCGATTATAATCAGATTTCTCAAGTTGAATCCGGTGGTGCAAAGGAAATCCCATTGTATGAAGCTGAGGCAGTGACGCAACAAGTGGTTGCTGTGGATAATGGAAATGTTGATGGTAGTCACAACAGTTGGGAGGGTGCTTCTAAGAAGAAAGACACGAATCAAATCTTGGATTTGTGGGGTGATCTTGTGAAGCAGCCCCTGGACTGGTGGGATTATCGCAGCCACAAAGCTAATGGCTTGGTTAAAGAGAAATTCCCCGATTTTAAGAAGAAGGGGACTTGGGAGTCCCTTTGGCTCAGCAGTGCTCCGAAATGGATTCTCCCAACGCTTGGAAAGCTGGAATTTGATGTTAAGGAGATGAAAGTGGAGAAGAAGGTTTATGGAGGTGATAGTGAGAGGAAACAGAACACTGATCCTAAGAATTCTTGGGAGGATTTGGTTGAAAACCCTGGCAAATGGTGGGACAACAGGGTGGGAAAGAAAAATAGAAAAGCACCTGACTTCCGTCACAAAGAAACGGGTGAAGTGTTGTGGCTGGACAAATCA
This sequence comes from Salvia hispanica, assembly GCF_029641045.1. Taxonomy (NCBI): domain Eukaryota; kingdom Viridiplantae; phylum Streptophyta; class Magnoliopsida; order Lamiales; family Lamiaceae; genus Salvia; species Salvia hispanica. The sequence continues at coordinate 25,333,924 of NC_142692.1, forward strand.
CCGGATTGGGTACTTTCTAAGCTACCGCCTGTGAGAGGTGGCCAAAATACTGCCTGAGGAAGAAACATGTTGAAAATTTTGAAGAGCTAGGAGTGACTGATACTTGATGTGGCGGTGCTGTCTTGAATATTTGGAGTCTTTAGAAAACAAATACTACAGTAGTATTATTTTGAGTAGTGGTTAGCTATGAATAATATTGTGAGGCAACAGTTGGAGAAACTGATCTGCTTGAAATGTTTGAAGATTCTAGTCCTAATCCGTTTGTAAAGATGTTGGTATTTTAGGTGTAACTTGTTTGCAGGTGAGCAGATTTTTGTGCAATTTCTCTGCTTACTGCAATTTTGATGCTATCAACTTTATGAAGTTATATTTCAGCGTGAAGGGTGAGTAATTTCTGTTTGTTCATTGGTTTTTCTGGGAACTGAATCTTTGTTTTAACACATTCACAGCGGTTGTGATAGTAGGTTTGTGTTTTGATTTAAATAACAATTCCTTCTCACCATACATATTTTTAATGATTCACTTGTTTGTAGGTAATTAGTATTGTGTTTTGGTGATGTGTTGTGCTTTAGTGATCAAAATTTAGAGATATCGTAGTAGTAAGTCAGTTGTTTTTCTTTTCGTATAAATAGCTTGTTTAGCTTCCTCTGCTTAAAAAAATGCATTTTCAATGTCATTTTATTGAATTATCTTTGTTTGTGTTACCTTAAACCGGTAGATGTAAAGGTTTTTATTAAACTAACATGATGCGTGAGTCTAATTAATAGAATTTCGTTGATTCCTCTTAATTTTTCTTGTCAACTTTAGGTGGAGAACATACATCTCAACAACTATCTGGTGCAAAAAAAGCAATATTTATTTCCTGAATTTCTTAGATTTCAAGGCATGACTCTGTCAAGCAAGCCTTCACCAATTATGTGGTTTCCTATTCACTACACCTTCACCATAAATTATTATAGGTTAGCTCAATCCCCGCCATTTCTAAGAACCTATATCGTTTCCATTCTTGGTTTTCAACCATAAATCTCATCCCAGAATCCTTCTTCTTCCCAATAATCCAATGAGAAGCAACTATTAATCGAAGCACGTCTCTGATAACTCTCAGAAGCTGTTTCTTGTGCAATCTAACCCTATTTCTGGGACCTCAAAGATATGGGATCTTTAGACAGATCGAAGAAAAGGGGGCACTTGTGGACGAAAGCCACAATCCATTTCTTGCTCTGTTTCATGATGGGTTTCTTCACCGGCTTCGCCCCAACCAGCAAAAACTCAATCTTTCCCAGTAATGTCACAATGTCGCCACAGCCGATTGAGGCATTCCACCAAGAGAAAATGCAGGGTTTCAACGTAAGCTTGAAGGTCGAAGCAGAACCGGCTGAGGGAGAGCACAATAACAAGATGGCCCCTCAGCAAGATAAGGAAGAGACAGAGGAGTTAGACATAAGGAAGCTATTGATCGTCATCACACCAACGACCACGAGAAACAGGCTTCGTGGGCCACTGCTTAGGAGGCTGGCCAGCACGCTGAAGCTGGTGGCACAGCCATTGCTGTGGATTGTGGTGGAGCAGCAGTCGCAGGATTCAGAGGTTTCTGAGATACTGAGGAGAAGTGGGATCATGTGCAGGCATGTTGTTTTCAAGGAGAACTTCACTGACACGAGCTCCGAGATGGATTTTCAGAGAAATGCTGCTCTGAATCACATTGAGCATCACAGGCTCACCGGAATCGTCCATTTTGCGGGGCTTTCGAATGTCTATGACCTCGCTTTCTTTGAAGAGATAAGAGCAGTTGAGTAAGTACTTATTCAAGATTAACTATTGCAGTTAAATATATACAGTATTCAACAAAATCAAGACTGATATATGTTGGACGAGGTTAGGTAATTTAGTTGAACTCTAGTTGTTATAACTGTAGGAGATTTCATCAACTTGGATGACCAAGATTCCTTGACTGTCATCTGTTAGTGTCTTAAAACCGGTTTTAAATTTGTTGGATTAAATTGATTGGTGCTTTTTTAGGGGATTTGGGACATGGCCGATTGCTAAGCTTGGTGCTAACAAGCAGAAGGTGGTCATTGAAGGGCCGGTTTGTGATTCCTCAGAAGTTTTGGGGTGGCATTTGAGAACGATGACAGATGCAACACCACTCCCTCTTCACATCTCAAGTTTCGCTTTCAATAGCTCGATTCTATGGGATCCGGAGAGATGGGGACGCACCTCATCCGTTCAAGACTCCTCTCAGGCATGTCTCCAGTTGTAGATGCTATCGATGAAATAGCTCAGGTATCAGAATTTAGACTTTTGTACTAACTCGCATTTCTATTGCACTGCAGAATTCAATAGGGTTTGTAAGAAAAGAGGTTCTTGAAGAGGAAGCCAAGTTGAAGGGGATTCCAACAGAGGGGTGCTCCAAAGTTTTACTCTGGGATTTAAAGATGTAATAAGATCCTCTCCCCTACCTAAGTAGAGATAACTAGAACAAAAATGAGCATTGTTGAAACTCATATAGTTTCCCATTCTTTCCCTTTTTTGCCCAAATATACTTGCACATTTCTTTCTAATGAATGTTGTATTTGAAAGTATAAACTGATGAAAATCAGTCATAGTTCAAGTTCTGGTATCTGCATAAACTATATGCCTCTTCAGACAAACTAAAAATCATGAAGTAAAATGATAGTAGCATTCAAAAATAAAATAACCATGCTCGAAGAATGCAGAATGAAATGTTTATTGGGGGATAAGAAGTAGCAAAAGGGAAGTGACAACTAACAAAAATAACGTTGTACTCACAACCAAGTGAGGTGTCACATTTTTCGTGTATTTGATGCATCTATTGTCAGAACTATGTAAGGTTATCTCCTGGACTCTGGAATTCAAGAAGGTGTCTGATTTCAGTGCCTTTCCACTGCTCCATTGAGAAAATGAAGCATCCCTGTTATCTACAGTCGTTTTTGAAAACAAGAAATGTCAATCTCATATAGTTGCAGACTCCGCCTGAGCTGAGCCCTCTTCTTGTACACCGTCTTCTATTAGAGTATTATCTACACTACTGAGGGGACCCTGAGGTTTTCCAAAAATGGTCGCGAGTATGTCCCTATGGCATTCATCACACAGGGAGAAGTACGAGAAGTGTCCCTCTTCCTCGAGTCTATGCACAATAGCACTTGGTAGAATACGAGCAATAAAATCAGCCATTGATGGAGGAACCACCATATCATCCATTCCCTGTTCAATAACACCAGCAGTAATAAACATTAAGACTATAAAGCTAAATGATATCAGTTGGGATTCAAGTTCTAGGGCAAATCCAGACCTGCCATATGTGAACCGGGCCGAGATATCCAGCCAATTGGCATTCTGGTGGGCCATACATGAACTGCAGCCATGAGAAGATTCCTTTTCTTGGACATTTCCTCTGTACTTGCAGATCCACGAGGCTGAAACCCCAGTCCGACACTTGGAGCGTAGCTTCTTCGACAAATGGCTTTAGATTTCCCTGGCGAACCGACTCCTCAACATCCCGGTGCCATATTTTTTCAAAAGCTGATGTTTCAACAAGATCCTTGTCCTGCACGAGAAAAGTTGAAAAATCTTATTAAGACAGACTAGCAAAGAAACAAGCTTACAACATGGCTTTGTTCTCAATAGTTTGTAGGAGTACATTTCAATCACTGGTTCACCATTTGGTGGGTGTACATTGCTAGGAAGAGATGAGACTACCTTCTTTGCCAGTGACAAAGATAACCATTTTTCGAGTTGACCATGCTTTCCAGAGAGGAAAGTTCGATGATAGAAGTGACCAAGGAACTTTGGAAATCGTCGAGCCAAATAGAACAACATTCTTCTCCGTCTGGTCCAGTTCTCCCAAGTCTTATATATCTCTTCTTTAGTCATGCTTGAGTCGTATGGATTGACCAATGGGGCAAGCATGGCGGCACCTGCAAGTAAGAGCATTCCTAAATCATCAAAGAAGGGTCCAACGCAAGAAATCTTATTACACTATGCTAGTCACAACATTGCAGGAATTCACATTGCAACTATATCAGCTCCCAACACATTAAGTTATACTAATAATTCTTTCTTGCAGGAAGGATAGTGGAGTATTTATTACCAGCAACTTTATTTGGGATATACTTTAGAGCAGCCCAAGCATGTAAGGAGCCTGTTGAATATCCCAAAACCCAGAATTTGCCCTTAACTCCTAAAGATTCTGCCAAGTGTGACAAATCCAGAGCTGATGAGTTAAGGTTCCTATCAGGATGCGGATCGCTCTCTCCAAAACCCGGAAGATCATAACTGATGAGACGAAGACCAAACTCTTTCAGCAGCGACACCTTGATGCCCAATGTACCTGGTTATTTTTTTAGAAATCATTAAGTATTGAATATTTTGTTATTCCAACAATGCACACCAGTCGAATACCTGTAATAAATCGCGAAGAGAGGAAACCATGAGGTACAATAAGGGAATGCCTGGCTTCATCAGCTGTAACTCCAAATTCATGATAGGCTAGGTATCTATTATCCGGAAGCAGTATACGCTCAGCACCGGGAGGATGTAGACAAACCGATGAAACAGCACTCTCATGTTTGGAACTCACACTCAGAACTGCACCAGCACCACATTAAACACACCAGAGTCAAATGAATGTCCTAACAAGCAGGATTGGATTGCCTAAACTAAAATTAATGACGAATTTCAAAAAAATAAAAGAGCAGGAAAAGCAAAAGGAGAAATTAATTAAGAGAAATAGTATTACCAGCCAGAGCTAGCATAGAAACGAACAAAATGACAAGCCACACGTGGAGGGGATCGCGATCCTCGGGCAACGAGTCATTGAGAAACCTAAATTTGTGGGAGAGGTCGGCCAAGGGAGCCTTGCTTTTCTTCACAATGTAAGAGTCGTCGGTCAATATCGTCTGCTGCACGACATCCCGAAACCCTCTCCCTAGTTCCACCGCCAGCTCGCCCCACGCCGCCGCGAACCCCTTGATTTGATCCTTCAAAGTCTCCGCCTCTTCTTCCTCCGCCAGGTCCGGCGTCGTTGAATCCCCGGGGAATATTATCCCGGTATCCTCGACCAAGCTCGCCAGATCATCTCTCCACGAGTTGGATTCCATTTCCACCGATACTGCCATGAATACGTATGAATATAGACAACTACATACACTCCTTATACGTATTTTCTCATTAGTTCAAGCGATGGCCGGAGAGGAATAGAGACAGAATTGTGGGAAAATGCAATAAGAAAAGCAAAAGCTGTAAAGAGAGAATCGGAGCACAAGAGCAGAATACAACGACGATATAAATATATAATTAGACTAATAATTATGTCACCTGTCTCAACTTCTCTACTTTAAAGCAATAAAATTTGGTGTGGATTACAAAACATTATTTTAATAGATTAGATACTTGATTAGTCCAAAATCGATATCTCGAAAAAGATTTTTAAAATGATGATAGTTTAGGATAAATTTAAAATTGTACTAAGATCAATGTGTCGGGCTGAGTTATGAAATTCCTATGATGGTGGCCCGGCCCGTGGGACTGGTACCTCTACTTTTGTAACGTCAACTTTAATTTTTTGGTACTTTTCAATAGTTTAAGTTAGTAAAGAGGAGAAAAGGCGGAAAAAAGAGAGAAAATAATGGAATCCAAATCCACAACTCGACCGACCTATCCTGCGGTAGCGAAGAATCAAATCTGGGCCTTATTAGTAAATAAAAATGGAACTGTCACTACTCAATTGTTTCACGACGGTAAGGAAAAAAGGCAAAAAGTATGTAGCTTCTTCTTCTAGTCAAAAAACAAAAATTAAAAGTTAATGTCTTCTACTTCACTTATTAACTTTTACTTTATGTGAGAAAAGTGAAGTAGTAGTACAACATATAATGGACCACAGCACTTGCAGTTGCATTCTTTCTTGTGTCGCTATAATTGATTAAGCAGGCGTTGAGCTAAACTTATTTAATTATCACATTCACGGTACTCAGAACGAACTTAGAATGTAGTGACTGGTTCGAAAATAAGGAACTGGATTGAATGTAGTGACTGGTTCGAAAATAAGGAACTGGATTATCTTCTTCCTTTTAAAATACAGTAAATAAAGAGCTTGCATTGTTTTTAACTATGCTGTATTTTTAGAATATCACTACTATTAATAACTATTATTATATTAATATGATTTTAGTAGTACTCCATATTAGAAGTAGTAGTATTTACAAAGCACAGTAAATTAGATGAATTACTCCTAGTTTAGGAATTGGTTGGTAGTGGTGTAGGAGTTATGTGGATCTGTGCTCAAGGTTGCAGCTTTGGTACGTTTATGTTTTTAGGCACACAGTCCTATGTGTACTGTGGAGATAGTGATACCTCCAAGCGGACCACGTGTTCCATTCCTTTTAATATTTTCGATATAATCTATAATAATTACTCCCTTAATTTAATTCCCAGTTGAATTATTTTTTCATTTTAAAAAATTTCTTATGATGAAGTCATTTTCATATATACATACTCTTTCCGTCTTAAAGAAAATGATCCATTTATTAGACACTAATAGATTTTATATAATTTTATTTTATGTGTTGGGTGAAGAGAATAAAGTAAAAGAGAGTGTATGAACTAGAAATAAAGGGGATTCTATATTTAATAATGAGTCATATTTGGTGGAACAAACTAAAAAGGAAAGTGAGTCATTTTCGATGGGACGGAGGGAGTAATAATTAACTCAATTTATTTCATCTCTCACTTTATTCTCTCTACTTTTACTTTATTTTCTCTATATTTTTTTATTTTTCTTATTTTATTTTCTTTAATAATTATCCACTTAACATATTAAACATTCATTTTTTAAATTCCGCATCAAAAAGAAGTGCCTCAACTATAAAAGAATGGGAAGAATACCATTTAAATTGTTGGGACAAAGAGAGTATCATTTAAATTTTCAATTATACTATTCCTTTTATTGATTCCTCTTAGTGCTTAAGGAATGTCAAAATTAAATCTAAAAAGTAAACTGTAATGTCAATCCTACTTTTATATCTTAATTTTAAAAAATAATAGTCTATTCGTCCACAAAAATAGTCTCATTTGTCGACAACAAGGATTCTAAATGAGAAAAAGTAGGTAATGCAAGAGAGATAGGAAGAAAATATGATAAAGTATAAGAGAGAGCGGAGAAAATGTGGGTAATGTATGAAAAGGAACTTTCCATTTTAGAAATGAGACTATTTTTTGTAGATATTTCAAAATAACAAAATGAGACTATTTTTCATAGATGGGGTTGTATTTCTAAGAAAATGAATTCTAACTTTAAAAAAAAAAAATACGCTCCAATATAAAGGATGAAATTACAAATGATGTCAAGAGGGCTCGAACTCGGCACCTCATACAATAATGTCTAAGTTGTCGTTAAGACAAAGGCCCTGTACGAAAATGTATTCTACCTTTGACAAGGAATTATGCTATCTTAGTTCTTAAGGTATGTATCTCAATGGACGTACGCTAGTGCGGTTTAGAGGTATGCGGCAATTAGATTGTTCTAAGTTCGCAATATAGTTTTGGCCCAATTAGCCCGCGGGCTAACACGAAACTTGAACCTTTAGGATTAGTGTTGGAAATATCGAATTCAATAAAAATGTGGTCAGATTAGTCCACATCCGATTAGCCAACGCATGACCAGATTAACATCTCTGTTCAAATATGCATAACTATTTTTTTTGAATTGTTGTGCTAGACATTAAATTTAAGGGTTGCTCAGCAAAGTGAGTCACAAGTCACAACTGAAGAGCAAAGAAGACGTGACCTGGAAGCTCTAGAAAGTCAATCACAGCAACAAAAGAGCAAGAAACAAAGCAGCCGAAGATAATAAAACAATTGTTGAACCCCCTTGAATATTTGTCAGTAGATCACCAGTCAACAAGTCCCTCTCAAAATCTTCATCTATAAAAGGTTTATCTTTAGGTATGATTACAGTCTTAATCTTTTTATTTGAAGCTTTTTTCTATACTATTTAGTTTTGGGATAACAAAATGCCTTGTTGAAGTTTGCGGAAGAACAGGAAAAGCATAGAACACATTGTTATTATTTGACCTCATAATATGTATCTCTTGGATGGTTTGCATTTTATTTAGGGTTTAGCATCGTTGATTGCGATATTTTTATATTGATATTAAATACTCTTTTAGATGACTGTCATAGGAAAAATTGCAGTAACTAATAGTCCACAATAGTTTTCGTAGCTGTAGCAAGAATGCCAATGCCACCTCACGGGTAGTGTATAAATTCAAGAAATCCATATTTTTTTTGTTGATCGTCATAGAAATTAGTCCTTGCTATTCTTATCTGAGATAATTGCCCGATACTTTTCTTGCAATACCTCAATTTTCAGCTTAAGCCTATGCATGAAAAGTGAAAATCCGATCCTATATATCGCAGGGTTAGTTTTTACGCTATTTTCATCTTTTAGTGATGCGCTTTATCTCATAACCTATCATGTAAGCTTGTTTTCTTTCAGTTGCAGGAAAATAACACTTGCTTCCGTAATGCCGACCGCATGGTGCAATCATTTTAGGTTTGGAAACCTCACTCATTCCTCAACTGCTGTCTACAAAATAATATTGTTATATATGATTACAACCTCAATTGCAGCCTACATTTGGATACATGCCATCATGGTTCGAGAAAATAAAGAAAGAAACATTTGGAATTGTTACTCAAAGGTGGCTGTCTTTAAGATATATTCATCTTTTGTTTGATCAAATTGATATCCAAAAGTTTTCTGTTTTTATGCGAACCAGATTACTTGGTTCCATAATTTTTACTATGAGTGAGTTCTCAATTTTAATGTTTTTTGGTGAAATATCAGTTAGGGCATGACTTTTTTATAGAGTTAATCTGGTAGGAGTGTGTTTCTGATAAGTCATATGATTTTGTCGACTAGTTTTCAAAACTTTTGAAAATATATGTGAATGCTCGAGATTTTGATTATGTATGATTTATGAGATCATGCAAGAAAATTTACTAGTAATATGTTTGGTGTGAAGTGTGAACTATACATGCTCTGTTTTCATATTGGATTTCATAATATTGATAATTATGTTGACAGGCTGTAAAAATTAATCTGTCAGTAGGCTGTTAGTGTTATCCAACTATAAGTTTGAATTCGGTGGAGTATATATCATACTCATATGTTTATTATGCTACAGTGGGGGATTAAGACTAATGTCTATTTTATTCTTTGATTTTAAGCTAAGCTAAGCAAAGCCATTCGTTTTTTTGTTCTTCTATTTCTTCTGCAATTAATCACACCACATTATATACAAATCCAGTTCGAATCTGATTGAGGTTGCTACTATTATTGCTAGCTTTTTAAAAATTGTAGATATTTTATTCGCTTACTCACATCTACTAACTTTTGTGTTCCAGTATATTTTTAAATCTTGGTAATATTGCAATATAATATTCCAATTTCCAAACATCCAATTTCTTATGTACCAAACACAAAGTTTGTTCTGCTATGACTTATTAGTCTTCTTTATCAATTTCCAATAAGACTTAATAATTAATCTCTAGCTCTCTCCCTCTGCGGACGAGAAGAACAGTGAAGCGTTTCTTAAGATTCAAATTTCCTTTTTCATTCTACAATTATGCTGCTTTTCTCCTCTTCCTCAACTTTTGTTTTACTACACATTTTTAAGGATGCTCTCTTCCAAGCACTTGATTCATAGGCCTTGATAAAAAAAAAAAAAAAAAAGTTCTTTCACGTGCTAGCATGGTATACTCAATACTGATATTCTTTCCATTCTAGGATCTTTTTTGCCAAATAAAATTGATATTTTCTAGATTACATATTAGGAATTACCAAGATTGTATTATTGCACTATTAGGATATTCAGCATATTATTTTCAGACCTCGTGCTTGTTTTGCTGTATATCCTCTTGTCCTTCATCATTTTGTTACCAACCTAGGAATATTAGTAGGAGTAATAAATAAAATGCCAGTGTTGAAATATCTATCTCAAACTGCAAGAATAAGTATGATACACGTTTTAATATCAATGCTAAAATGGAGAGTGCTTATTTATGTGGGTTATATATTATGATGCTGCCGTGTTACTGAACAGTGTAACGCCTGGAGTAGGAAGTAAGGAATATTTACTTGCTGTTTGTGGTTGTTGGTAGTGGAGGTTGTTTCTTTTGTTTCCCTTTGAAGGGATAGGATAGTCTGGTTTATTTCTTTCTTTGTTGCGATGATGATGAGGGATTAGAGGTTGGGATTTGTCTCATTACAAGTCTCTCTTATTATGAATTTTTTTATCTTTCCAGTGTTGTGGGCTCAGGTGACCCTCTGAGTGATTGTTGCTTTCTATATCATTGTCTTTGCCGATCCGTCTCTAAATGCAGACCACTACCTCAAGGTAAACTCTTCTGCTTATGTTTTCAGTGTATCAAATTTCAATCAATTCTAGGTTGGATCATTCATGTCAGTATTTCTTTTATTGCAATGGATCATTAGCCTAATATTGTTAGTTATTTATTTTGCGCAGAGGTCTCGTGCGGAAGCTCAAAACTGCAGGATCAGATTTTGCTTCCTCTCCGAATCCGATTTCCAAACCACCTAATGATCCAACTTCTAAAGCCATTGATCGCAGGTTACCACCGCCTGAGGTACATAGAGCTAAGCAGTTTCAATGTTAGATGGTTGTGGCTTGTGATGATCCATTTTTGATCAAATGGCAGAAAAAGAGGCCGGGAAAACCCGAGCCTCAGGATCTGAAAAGGCTCAAGGAGCAGCTGAGCTCATGCGAGGCATGGAAGCAAAGAGCTCAGCAAGAGGCTGGAGAAGCCAAGAAGCAGCTCAAGGCAATAGCAGCCGAGCTCGAGGAGTCTCAACATCAGCTCAAGGAGTTCTCAGAGTGCGAAGAAGCCCGGCTGCAGGAACGAGACAAGGAGTGGCAGTCGGAGATGGAGGCCTTCCATAAGCACTACTCCATGGACTCTGCAGCTCTGGCCTCCGCCATGAACGAGATTCAGAAGCTCAGGATGCAATTGGATACGGTTACTAAGTCGGAAGCTGCTCAAGCCAGGCATGCGGAGTCAGCGCATATCGAGACTCAGAGCTTAAGATTTGAATTAACAGAAACTCTCATTCTGGTAGATACATTAAAGACTCAGTTAAACGATAGCAGAGAATACGAATCGTATGCCCTTGATGAAGTTAGGAGAGCTGAGAAGCAGTTGGAAGTTGCTAAAACTGCGGAGAATAAGGTCAAGTTGGAGCATGATAATATCGTTGGACTGTATAAATCTGTGTTGCTCGATCTGGACAAGTCCAACAGTAGAGTGAAATCGCTGGAGGAGCTCGTCGCCACACTGCAGAGTGATCTCTCCGCAAATTCTTCACCTGGAGATAGTGATGTGGAAATTGCCGAAATGAACACCTTGAAAAGTGAAGTGGATGAACTGAGATCCGCCCTCGGAGATGCTGAAAGGAGGAACAAAGATGAGTAGATACAGAGCACGGTGGAGATCCAAAACGCCTATCAGCTGGTGGAGCTAACGAGATCAGAATCATCGGAGAAAGAAGCTGAACTTGTCACAGAACTAAGAGAATCAAGAGCTCAAGTCGAGGAATTGAGGATCAAACTAGTTGAAATGGCAAAAGAAGGAGACGATGATGCTGAGAGAGAGGCCAAGCTCGAAGTGAAAGTGCTGAAGACCAGTTTACAGGCCACAGCAGAGGAAAACGAGAAGCTGAGGCACGAAATGTTGAAGACGTAGACAGAGCGAAGCAAGGCACTGGAACTAGCCGAGTGTGCAAGAGCTGCAGAGCATGAAGCGTTGGTGAGGGCGGATAAGAGCTGCAAGAAAGTGGCACGTGTCACTGAGCAGCTTGATGCAGCGCAGGCGTCCAACGCAGAGCTGCGGAGGTTGAAGGTGCAGTGCCATCAGTGGAGGAAAGCGGCTGAAGCTGCTGCTGCAATGCTGTCTACGAATAAGTATGGGGAGAGACGAGGGTCCTGGGACTACCATACCATCACTAGTAGGCTGAGCTCTCCGCAATCTGATGATGATTCGCCCAAGAAGAAGAATCGGAATATGCTCAAGAAGATAGGGTTGCTGCTCAAGAAGATGTCAACTTTCTTTCTTTTTTTTTTGTGGAGTGAATGATGAATTCTTCCAAAGCATCCGGTCATAATAATGAGAATATTTGACTGATTTATGGAATAAATTTTTGTTTTGATGAATAACTCTTTTCCATCCCAATAAAAAAGTGTAGGGATCAGATTCATTATGGTCAATCTCTCAACATAACAAGACTCAGATCCAACCAAGACTATTACACCTATGCACATATTAGGGAGTTTCACATGATTGGAATTTCTGTACAATGAACAAATGTTATAGACTATTTTTATTTGGTACCATTATATATATTGCGCAGATCATTAACTCATAATGTATATTAACTTAAAATATTATAACAATGCAGTAAAGAGCAAATTACATTTCCATGCAAATTTATTTGTCTGAATATATGCAACTATTATTTTATTAGAATACTTACAAAATTATTAAATTGATATAAGTATGTAAAAATATAATTTAAATCCAAATTTATATTTTTGGATTTTTTTGAGAATTTTAAGAAATACTATCACTGTTAATGATTAAAAATTCAAAACATCAACAATATAAGTTAACAACACTGGATTAACTATATTGCATCAATTATTACATACCCTTAAAAAGATTAATTCTCTAATTTAATCTTACTATATAAAATAAATCTGCCAAATGACGTAATCTATATTCTAATGACGTTAATTTTGATATAAAATTGAGTTTTAAAATACATTCTACACATAAATATATAATGAGCACAAAAACCTAATTGACATGACCCATTGTTTTTTTTACAATTAAAATCCGCTTTTCGTTAATGATTTTTCCAACTAGTATAAATATTTGCAATCCCAAAAAAGGAAATTATGAGCATGCAAGATTGGGCTTTAGGCCCACATAAATTAAAAGAAACATTAATTCAAGCTGGCCCAAATTTGAATATATAAATAAAATTACCTAGCACCATTTATTGAGTATATCAGACTAGGTTTTGCGCTACGGCCGCTGTCTCTCAACCGTCATCTCTAATCTGCAATCATGGGGTATCTGTTCTCAGCACTTGCTTTCGTATTTAAAACATTTTACGATTCTCGTTTAGGGTTTATGGTTTTTGATCTTCGAGTGAATGGATCTATCCGGCTGTTTATTGGGGCTCAGTCTTTAATTTCCTATTAGCCTTCACATGTGTTGTCGAGGTTTAGCTTACTCGTGTGCTAAACTTAATTGCTTGATTTTTTTCATGACTTACTAGCTATCTACAGTGATCGAGTTGCTGTTCTTCCATACATAAATTTTAGTTACGTTGTAGTGATGAATCTCGGTTGCGTGTGTCAATATGTTAATGCTACTATTATTGCAGGAAAACGCATGGGATGGGAGCTGGGCGCAAGCTCAAGTCTCACCGTAGGACTCAAAGATGGGCTGACAAATCGTACAAGAAATCTCATCTTGGGAATGAATGGAAAAAACCATTTGCCGGTTCGTCCCACGCCAAGGGCATTGTCCTTGAGAAAATGTTAGGCTCGCCCCATACCTTGTCATCATTTAGTACTTCTAATTGATTTGCAATTGACTTGTGATTCAACCAATATAGAGGTATTGAAGCTAAGCAGCCGAATTCTGCTATTCGTAAGTGTGCTAGAGTGCAGCTGATCAAGAATGGCAAGAAGATTGCTGCTTTCGTTCCCAATGATGGTTGTTTAAACTACATTGAAGAAAATGTAGGCTCCTTGCATTGCTGTGAATTGTCCTTGCAATCATTGTATGTTGAATTAACATCTCAACCCTACTGTTATATTGTAGGACGAAGTGTTGATTGCTGGATTTGGGCGTAAGGGACATGCCGTGGGAGATATTCCTGGTGTTAGATTTAAGGTGGTCAAGGTATCTGGAGTTTCACTCCTTGCCCTCTTCAAGGAGAAGAAAGAAAAGCCTAGGTCTTAAATCTCTCCCTTTTTTCTTTTTCTAGTGGCTGACAACTCACTTTTTTGATATAATGATTCAAATATTGAGTTTATTGCGTGACAATATACCTATCTTATTTAGCTCACCACATCTGTAATGGTGCTTGAGTTCATATCATAATTTACTGCTTTGCTTTCTCTCCTTAGAAAATATGAATGCATGTTTTCCCATCTAACCTCCTACCTACCTATAATTGATTTGGCCCAAAATCGCACATAGTTCTTCTTGGGATCTTTCTTGCTGTGATTCTTGAGATTTTATTTGTGCGGATAACAAGCCAATCTAATCTGCTTAAGCCCACTCCATTCACTATCCATGGAGTCGTGCTTCAATGTTATTGGATTACACTATTTTGTTATTCATGTTTTATTAACTGATCACTATCGTACATCAAAATATACATTTTATGCAGTAGTCGATACCCACTGGTTAATAATGTTATACCCGTTTGTTCTATCATTCTGCAATGAAAATCGATTGTTAAAGTTGTGTCTTTTAGTAGGTTTCCATTTCAACTTTCTACCCAATCTTAAAATTCCAAAATTGTGATTTTTCTTATTTATGATTTTACTTACTGTTTCTCATAAATGTCCATTTTTGCCCTTTTTGTCACTTTCTCATTTAGAGGCCACTTATTTTTTTACTAAATGTCAATTAAGTTTCACTTGTATTTTATTAGTATGTATAAAACTAATTTGTATAAAAGTGGATTTCATTTTTATTAAATATTTCAATTCGCTTTTCTTTATACTTTTTAAAATAAAATGTGGACTGAGACTCAATCTTTATGGAGAGATTAGGTTATTTTATTTTGTTTCTTTCAAATTACCGAATGTTTTATTACTTCCTCCGTCCCATAGTAGATGGCATATTTGGGAAATGGCATGGTATTTTATGATGTGTTGTGTGTTAGATGGAGAGAGAAAATAGTATATTTATATTAATGTGTGAGAAAGCTTTTTTTATAAAAGGAAATGTTTTTTTTGTGGGATAAATTAAAAAGAAAAGTGTGACATCTATTATAGGACGGGGGAATATATTGTAACGACTTTGGGAGATTGTGCACTCTAACTAGTATATGTGAATTATTAATTCTTTTGTTTGTGAATGTGGATTTCATGTTTTCATTTTAGTCCGTTTTATAATAAAAATTTCAATTTGGTTTTACTATAAATGATAATAGGATTTCATATTGGATTCATATTTCATTTAAAACTAATACATACAATAAATATCATAAATTTACACCAAATTAGATATAAATGTCACGTGATGTCATTTCTTAACATAAACTTTTATTACCGGTTTTTGCTCTTAAAATATGTAATTACTATTCCCTCTATTTTATAAGAATTTGCACTCTTTTTTTCAGTTTGTCATACAAAAATATGTTCTTTTATTTATGAAAACTCATTTCTCTTGTTTTCTCTCTATCGAGGTGGTACTCATTTTTAACTAATATTATTTTAATTACTTTTTCTTTCTGTCTTTTCTCTTACTTTATCAATTTTGCATTAAAATTCATGCTGAATTCTAAAGGTATATTTTTATGGGATGGAGTGAGTATAAATTGTAAAGACATTACAGCCACATGTGAACATAGCTTGAATATTACTCCCTCCGTCTCATCTTAAATGGAGCATTTTAGCATTTTCTTTTCAGCACAAAATTTTACGTAGTCTTATTTAGTGGGTTAAGTGGTGAAGAAAAAAAGAAAGTAAGAATAAGACAAAAAAAAACAGAGGGAGTGATTTCTATTTTAAGAAATACTATGTCATTTAGAGTGGAAATTCTCAAAAAAGGAAAAGTATGTTAGTTGAGTGAGACACAATCAATCATCAAACTGGCTATTACTATAACATTTTTCTTGTTAAAATCTATTAACACAATTGGGATATTGGCGCCTTTTATCACAACTTTTTAAAAAATTAATTTTCACCAATTTTGAACTTGGTATATAACATTACAAACATTGTTTGTAAGTAGTTGTTGAATATTTTTCATCAATAACAAAATCCAATTAAATTAAAATAAAATGGATAATCATATCTTACTTCTAAGAATTTTATAATCGCATCACTATCGTTTTTAAATGATAATTATATCTTATGTGATGCAGTAACAAATTAAATATAGTTGGATTTTGTCATTAGTGGAAAAGAATAAAATAACTATTTAAGTTTGTATTATTATATGTTAAATTAAAAATTTGTTGAAAAAAAAACAAATTTTTGAAAATTTTCACGATATCAGGCTTCAATATTTCTTCAAAATTTGATTTCATTCGAATTGAATATTCAGATATTGGTGTTGTATGTAAAAAACAATAGTACTAGTTTGATAACTTTATTAATTGATCATCTCCATTATTTAGGACAATGAAATCCCATTATATTATATGATCATCTCCATCGTTTAGGACAATGAAATCCCCAAAGGCACTTACAATTACTTAAATATTGTAGTACTACTATAAAGACAATGAAGTAACATGGTCTGCATTTTTTTATTTTAGATTTATGAATAATTTTAATAAAAATTATTTTAATAAACAAATGTATATAACTTATAAAGTATATACTAATATAAATTAATATATCCATTCTAAAAAACTAAATTAGCTTTACCATTTTGGGTTAATTTAATATATACTAAATTAGTTTTAAGTAATTAATTTAATTAGGTGTTTTGTTCTTGATTTGTATTATTAATACAATTAGGTGTATGTATAAAACACAATAAAGAAAGAAGAACAAGAAGAGAAAAGAAAAAAGAGAAAGCATAAACTAAGGAGAAAAAAAGAAAGAAGAAAGGAAGAGAAACTACTAAAAAAAAAAGAATAAAATGAAGAAATAAGAAAGAAGAAGAAACTAAAGAAGAAAAAAAAGGAAGAAAAAAGAAATCACGTGTTTGATATCTATTTGATTGAAATTTTCAAAAATATCATCCATAACAAAAAAATCACATATTTGGTACCTAGGGTTATTTTTGTCATGTGGTACCAAAAAACGATATAAAATAAAAGATCAGGTACCATTTATGTGCGAAAGTGAAAGATTAGGTACTACCATTTATGAAGTTCACTCTAACTAATAAAGTATATACTTATATATATTAATATATTCATTCTAAAAAACTAAATTAGCTTTACCATTCTGGGTTATCTCCTAAAATTAGATCAAGCTTAAATATGAAAAGTTATCAACAAATAATAATCCTACCCACTGTTTAAAAAGTGAATCCACAATCTACTAACACTTCTTCTACTACTTTTCTCCCTCTTTTTTTTTTTTTTTTTTTTTTTTCGTTTTTCTCTTATTTTATCAATTATATATTAAAATCAGTGTTATTTATAAATTTGTCTATTTTGCAAGAAGCGAAGGATTGCATAAAAATGCATAATTTAAAGATCTCATTAAAATTTGATGCATCATCAATTTGGCTAAAACATATTCATAGAATTTGCACAATCCATATAGTTTGATGATTTTAAACATAAGTTGAAAGGTTATGAAAAATACCTAATATTACGTAAATGCTAAATTTGATGATATTTCCAACCAAAATCCTTTATTTAACAAGAATTATTGAAATCAGTAATGTTGATTTCTGTCATGCATTATTTTTTGAAGGATATAGTAGTACAGTACAACACATTAATTCCAGCTAGTCCTAATTTGAAGCTATAAATAAAATTACCTAGCACTATTTTTTGAGTTTAACAGACTAGGGTTTTGCGCTCCGGCCGCTGCCGCTCTTCGCCTCCCAGCCTTCATCGTCTCTATTCTGCAATCATGGGGTATCTGCTCTCAGCACTTGTTTCGTATATAAAACATTTTACCAGGGTTTATTGTTTTTGATCTTCGAGTGAATGGATCTATCCGTTGATTCACTGTCCGGCTGTTTGTTGGGACTAGACGCTGCTGAGTCTTTAATTTCCGATTAGCCTTCGTCGAGATTTAGCCTACTTGTATAATGTAGTGTGTTATTCTCCTTACTTCCTTGATTTTTTTTCATGACCTGCTATCCATCTCTGGTTATCGAGTTGCGTACATAAATGCTCAATGTCTGTCGTCTGATTTGCCCAATTAGAAATTTGAGTTACGTTGCAGTGATGAGATTAGAAAGCTTTGAACCTTTTAAGCATCTCATTTTATTGTGTCAATTTGTTAACGCCATTATTCTATCTTATTGCAGGAAAACGCATGGGATGGGAGCTGGGCGCAAGCTCAAGTCTCACCGTAGGACTCAAAGATGGGCTGACAAATCTTACAAGAAATCTCATCTTGGGAATGAATGGAAAAAACCATTTGCCGGGTCTTCCCACGCCAAGGGCATTGTTCTTGAGAAAATGTGAGATTCGCCCCATCCCTTTTGTCTAATTGTAATCATATAGTCGTTCTAATTGATTTGCAATTGTCTTGTGATTTTACGAATATAGAGGTATTGAAGCTAAGCAGCCGAATTCTGCTATTCGTAAGTGTGCTAGAGTGCAACTTATCAAGAATGGCAAGAAGATTGCTGCTTTTGTTCCCAATGATGGTTGTTTAAACTACATTGAAGAAAATGTAAGCTCCTTTGCATATTGTTTTGGTGGCCTTTCAATTGTTCTCGCTATCATTGTGTGTTGAATTAACATTTCAACCTTACTGTTATACTGTAGGACGAAGTGTTGATTGCTGGATTTGGGCGTAAGGGACATGCCGTGGGAGATATTCCTGGTGTTAGATTTAAGGTGGTGAAGGTATCAGGTGTTTCTCTGCTTGCCCTCTTCAAGGAGAAGAAGGAAAAGCCTAGGTCTTAAATCTCTCCCTTTCTTTTTGTAGTGGCTGATAACTCACTGTTTTGATATAACGATTCAAATGTTTTGAGTTTGAGTTTATTGCGAGGAGAATATACCCATCTATTTAGCTTACCACATCTGTCATGCTGCTGAGTTCATATCATTATTTGCTGTTTTTCCTTCTCTCCTTCGAAAATATGAATGACTGATTTCTCATCTAACCTTCTACATATATAATTGATTTGGTCTTTGCCTGATTCCTGTCGTTAGCATTTTGAAAACCCAATCGCACATAGATCTTCTCGGAATCTTTCTTGCTGTGATTCATGAGATTTTATTTGTGCGGACAACAAGCCAGTCTAATCTGCTTGAGCCCTCTCCATTCACTATCCATGGAGTTGTGCTTCAATGTTATTGGATTACATCTTTTTGTTATTCATATTTTGTTAACCTATAATTATCTCAAAATATTTATTTTATGGAGTTGTAGATGTCCGCTTAATATTGATGTTTTGATCGTTTGCTTATCATTCTGCTATATAACATCAAATGTTACTGTTGTGCGGACTGACTGTATCTTTTAATATTCTCTCTTTCAACTTTCTACCCAATCTTAAAATTCCAAAATTGTGATATTTCTTATTGATAATTTTAGTTTATTTTATTTTGTATATTTCAAATAACTGAATGTTTGAATACATCCGAGGTTTAATGCACTAACCTTTGAAGATATGCACTAATTTTGCATACTAACTCAATTGCAATACAACTTACTTTTTGCTCTAAAAATATCTAATCTATAACTATATTAAAGAATGAATTTTGGCCTTATTTTTAAATATTAAAGAATTTTAGACTTGAATTTGAATATTTATAAGTTTTACACTTGAATTTGAATATTTATAAGTAGTTGCTATGAATATTTATATATTTTGAATATTTGTTTATTACTATGCACTTTGACCAATTCTTAATAGTACTATAATGAGTAGTCGGCTGTTAAAATTCTTTTAATGGAAATGAGCATTTAACGAATTCTTAAATATAATTCCTCTTATACTAAATGCTTATATTTGTTGTTATAATGCCATTGATTATGAAAACAGCCAAAAAAATTCTCCATGCGTTTTTTTTAAAATCATAGGCTAAATTTACTAAATAATGAGCAATAAAATGATCTTTATTCAATTAAATTGAACAATTAATTAATCATTTATAAATTTAAAGCAATACTGATTGAAAATTGTAACGAAAAAATGTATAAACAGTTACACTAATTCAAATAATCAATTGTAACGCAAAAATTTATAAATGGTGATTTTTATTCATTTTTTATGTAAAATTCATTAAAAAAATGATTGTCACCATTTTGCCTTTGTAACTATCACTTATGACTGAGACGTTAGATTTGTAAAACAAAATATTTGACTACATAACTGCGTGGGATTATGCCCAATAAGAGTGTGGATATTAGAGCATCCGCAGTGGTGCTCTTGCGGAAGAGCAGCTACCGTGCCGTCGGTGCGGCGAGTACCATGCTTGGCGCTGTGCTCTTGCCGACGGAACAGACGTGCTTGATAGCAAGAGCACTGCCGTGCCGAAGAGCACACTGTTAAATTTATTTTTAAAATTCATAAAAAATTGAAAATAATCCGGAAAAAAAAAAATTCATATCCCCAAAAATATAGCCACTTTTTTGATTATTTGATTTTTTTTAAAAAAATTATCCCAAAATCATATATACTTCAATTTTTTTATTATGAATTTAATTACCATGTAAATTATCTCTTATTCATACTTCAATTTTTTTGTTATGAATTTAATTACCATGTAATTTTTAATTTTTAGGATTTTAATTATGTAATTATTTTTAATAATTGAAGTATTTAAATTGAATAATAGAATGGTGGAACCATTGAACATGATTTTGCGGGAGAGCATCGATGTGGGTGTTGTGCTCTTGCAGAAGAGCAATGAATTAAAAATGAATAAAATTGGGTCTGGGCCCACATTCATACTATTGGTAAGAGCATGAATGTGGATGTTCTTAAATTTTACAATTTGGAAAGTTGAATATTACTAATAATGTTTTCTCATTATTTATGAATTCAATTGAAACTGTTTTATCCATCACATAAATGCTAATTGGAATCAGTGTTATTAATGGCGTATGGCGGCTTACGACGGTCGGTCAAAAAACCGCCATAGGGATATGGCGGTCGGCATGTCGGTATTAGGGCGTAAATGGCGGTCGATAAATTAACAAATAAATAAAATATTATACATAACATAAGATGCAAAAAATTATAAAAATATAATATCCTGAATAAAAAACAATAGTTAGTCTTTCACTCAATATTCAATAATAAAAATGCAAAAACTGCAAAGAAAATGCAAATTCATGTCTTCACTCCTCATCCCCATCCTCATCATCAAGTGCTATGTAGTCATCCTTGTCATCTTCATATCCTTCTTCCTCCTCTTGCTCAAACTCTTGCTCTAATTCTTCTTCTTCTAATTCATCTACAAAAGTCCTTTCTTCGGCCACAGGTAGCAACTTTTCTTTTCCTTTACGGCTTTACCCAATGTGGATGCGGTCCTTGTTATCTTTTTTGGAAGCTCGAACATAACTCGACGACGTGGAAGACTCTATTTTTTTTAGACCGAGTAAATGTGGTAGGCTTTCCAATCCCTGAAGTGTCATATGTAGTTTCCCAATCAAGTATATCATCGTCAAAAACTAAATCTTGGCCAGTGCCAACGACTTTAGGATCATCTAGCTCGCCAACTAACCACTCAGTGCACTCATCAATATCGTTGAGTGAGATGGGATCAATTTTGTCCCTAATACTGAACCTTTCACACAACTTTTAGTTGTATTTAACGTACACCAAATCGTTCATCTTCAGATGTTCAAGTCTATTTCTTTTTTTTGGAATGAATCTATCACATAAAAATAACTAAAACTTGTTAATTATTGAATTATATTAGAATTAAAAAATCATATTTAATAAACAACTAAATGCTTACTCGCTTGAAGACACTCCAAATACGCTCACAGCCAGAAGCACAACAAGTTAAGCTCAAGATCTTTATTGCAAGTTTTTGCAAATGTGGAGCATCATGGCCATATTTTTTCCAACATTGAGCTACAAAAAGCAGAATAATATAACAGTGATTAGTGAACATTTGATAATCAATTGTGGTAATATATGTAACAATAATATCAATGCTTTTATATCATATTAAAAGTTACAGTGCATATGCAAAATTAAACTAGAATACATAAATTCTAACCTGGAGCTAATCTTTTCCTATGCCGCACCGCGAATTCATGACCAAACATGCCTTCACTACTAGTGTACCATCTCATCAAGTGCCTTGTCTTGATCTTCTTTATTTGGTAGCAATCTTTCAACACATTCATATAATCCATTAGTAACCTAGTGATCAAATTCCAATCTCTTATTTTCATAAAAGATATCTGGATTTAAAATGTGCCTAGCTCCATGCAGCGGCCTGTGGAGCTGACAATTCCATCTATAATCAATGATCTTAAAAATATATGCTTATCTTTGTTCATTGTTGTTGAAATTTCATAATGGTTTCTTTCGCCTTTTCCATTGCCTCATAAATGTAGCTCATTGCTGGGGTTTTTTTAACTATCCACCAATTGAAGAACTCGTACAAGGGGAGCCATGACTTTGAGAATGAATACCACGTGCCTCCAAAAAGAAGGCACCATGATTGATTTAGTTGGTCTTCTTCCTTTGGCATCCTTAGATAGCTTGTTTTGCACTGATTCGTCGCCAAGTAAACATTTTTCTGAGGTTGTCTCTATGCTTGTGAATCCTTTCTAATGAAAGAAAAGTGGTAGCAAAATGGGTAATAGCTGGCCTCGCCAGTTCCTTCTTCTTTGTAAAACTTCTCAACAGACTCAATGTAAAAGTATGTCTATAAATATATCCCACAAGAGATATAGCCCTTCAAATGGTGTTCTTTGATGGGGTTTGGTGCCCCTTGCACAACGGAAGACTTGTATAAAACAAATATCAGATACGGATCTATTTGACCGATTATGCGATTAATCAATTCACATGTTAAACAAATAATTGCATGCTAGAACGCAAATAATTCATGCTTAGAAAATATAAATCCTAAACATGTTTTCTACGGTTTAGAGTTACCGATTTGATTCTCCAAAGAATCGACGATTGCTCGCGCCTTCTCCACGATGATCTTCAATACTAGACCACGAATCTTCTGACTGGTTCCCGAACTGTATCTCGATATCAGGGTAGGTTGATCTTATCAAAATACTAGGACTCGAATAAAAAGAAGACAGAAATTCCTCACGGAGGAGAGCTGAAGAATTTTCGAGCTCCTCTACTAATTAGAGAGGGGGACGGAAATTTCATCTAATAATAATTGTGATTCTGTCTCTCCTTTATTCTCCTATTTATATTAAGTTCATATTGGGCCCAGTCAGGGATCTATGGAAGGTTTTGGATATGGGCTCCCGCAATTAGCTTTTTACTAATTAATTGAACCCACAATTTATTACAAGCTTATATTGGAATATTACGAGCAGTCACTACAGAAGTAATATTGAACTCTACCCATCCAAATTCGAAATTACAAGTAATCCGGGTTTCCGTTATTTATATTATTTATTTCTCGCGCTTAAGATATAAATGTCCATTAATTAATTGAAGTCTGCTATGGACTTAATTAATTAACATATTATTAATTCCAAGAGTGGACTTAGCAAGAAACACTTATTTATTATTCATAGAGTAATAAAACTCCAACTGACCAGTTTCCGAATAATAAAACCTTGTTCAAGCTCCTCTTGAGGACATTATCAAACGAGACTCACCTCGCGCACGATTCAACATAATAGCAATCCTATTAATCACCACTACCCAATATATCAGGATTATTTGGTTGCGAAAAACCCGCACCATTTGATAAGTCAAAGTAGTGCATAATCAATACCGTATGCTCAATGCTAATGTATGCAGATTAAGAAATAGTTATTTATCAAGACCTAGTCTTTTAGTAGATAGCATAAAGACACGTCTTGCTGTTAGATCCATTCAGTGCTATACCACACCAACGTCATCTTATTTCAGTAAGGCTTAGAAATAATCGAACTGACATTGCAACCTTTCACGATAGGTAGTCTAAGCCTATCTGGGTTGTGAAATTCTTCTTTTTCTTTTGCAAAGCATTGCATAGAACCGACTGTGTTACCTTAAAGTGGACGACGCCCACAACCAGTCTACTAAGCAAAAGACTTAGACTTTGTTTGCTTCTTATACATTTAAATGTTTATAAAACATCTTATAAATGCACAAGCAAACACAATGTAATAATATACTGATTCTATTCGTGCGAAACTGCTCGAATAATACTGAATCGGGTTAAAAGTGGATTATAGAGTTTTACGTATACAAGCAAGATTCTATTCGAGCGAAACTTGCTCGAAACATGCTTTTCAGTATACAAACCTAACAGTTCTTAACTAAATGAATCTTACCAATATCTTCTAGCATGAGGTCGATGCAGTGTGCTGCACATGGAGTCTAGTAAAGATGTCTTCTCTACTCCATCAACATTTTTCCGCGGCTACATAATTTCTCCCATTGTCCGTTTTCACGTCGACAACATGTTCTTCACCCAATCTCATCGACAAGCGAATCAAGTAGCTCAAAAAACTTCTCTCCAGTTTTCACAAAGGCGGTGGCATTAATAGATTTAACAAACACAGTGCCACAAGGTGAATTAACTAAAAAGTTACTTATAGTCCTTTGCTTACGACTTATCCATCCATCCGACATAATGCTACAACCATACATTCTCTATTCATCCTTCTTAGGTTCCAACAAAGTGTTAGTGTATTCTAATTCTCTATTCAAAAGTGGAACTCGGATTGCATGATAACTTGGTTTCGGCAAATGTTTTCCGAATGCACCAATGTCGTGAATCATATCTTCAAAGCTCTGCAAATTAACCAAGTTGAATGAGAGCCCCGCTTGGTACAAAATCGAGCTAAAGACTGGTGAACTCGCAATGTCCACATATTCTCTTACGTTTAACTATTGCAATTTCTCTTTACGCCTTTTTTGAACTGCAATCTCGGGTTTATTAAAAAATAAGTCAATAGGTCCTTTCTTTGCACGATCAGAATTCTTTTCTGTTGAACTATTGGCTCATCTTCATCTTCATCACTATCAATATCGAAAGCTCTCGAATTACTCAGCATAGCTGATGAATTTGCTTTAGCTTTGTTTTTATAGCTTCCCAGAGTTCGTCTTTAACCTCTTTCGAAAATTTTGCACATGCAACAACTTTGCCCGTCTTCCCCATTAAATGCTATTTACCTCTAGTAATTCCACCATTCATAGTTTTTCCGCAATAGTTGCACATGACTTTGTTCGTAAACGTTGCTTCTACTTGAGTGCAAAATTTCCAGCCCACATCTTTTTTGCAACCAACCGACGTTGAAGAAGCTTCTTCTCTAGTTGACATTATTGCAAATTCCAACTACTGCATGTTTAAAGAAAAAGGATAACTTATTATAAATATTAAAAGAGCAAAAACATCGTTTAACAAAGTGTGAGATTTCAATACACATATTTTATTTTGAAATCATGCATAATGGAATCCACCGATTAATAAATTTTATATATTTTTTAAATATGGGCAATAAAAGCAACAGTGTTGGGAATTTAAACTCATGTTGTCATGCATAAAGACATGCATGTTCATATATGTGTGGCACGTTTACATACAAAACAACATTAGTAATGGAATCACTGTAGCGAATACACTAATTAAATGGTGGAAGACAATAATTACGGAGACGCTTTCATCGAGTAGAATAGTTATAGGAAAAGAAAGAGAATTATATAGTGGAATTAATACATGCATCAAGTAGAACAATTATACGAGAAGAGAAAATTAAATAGTTGAATTAATACAAACAAAGTAGTAAGTAGTACTCCCTCCGTCCCGCGTTACTTGCACTATTTTCCTTTTTGGGTGTCCCAAGTTATTTGCACTCTTTCCATTTTTAGTAAAAATTAGAGTTCCCCTTATTACGCTTAATTAAAGCTAATTTAATGACATTTATTAATTAACTACCAACCCCACCAACTTCAATTCATTTGCAATTTATGCCTCCAACTACCTCTCTCAGTAAATCCTAAAAAAAACCCTCTCTTCTAAAAAACTCTCTCTCCTATTTACGTTTACTTCAATTCAGATTCGTCACACGGACGAATCATCTCCGGCACTACCACGTTTGAGTCGTCAAATGGAAGAACGGTCTCCAACATCGACGCTTCAAACACCTTCTCCTGCACCACCGTTTCCGATTCATTCACTGAAACAACTTGATCGGACCTCAAACTTTTAGAATCATAAATTGGGGCTACAATAGCTCTTCTGAAAAGAAACCGATTCACGTTATAACGGTATCTAAGTGGAGGGCTACGACTGCGGTAACGGGAGGGGGAGTGTCAGGAACGATGGTGTCCGTCTCGGACACCGTTGAGAGAAGATATGGGGGGACGATATGAACAAGAGAAGCACGATGATTCAGGCCCCAGATTTAGGGTTTCAGTTTTAATTTTGGGTTGGAATATGTTTCATCTGATTTAGGTTTTATTATAAAAAAAAACTGATGCAAATTATTGGATAAAAAATGACCTTAAAACTCATTCCTAAAACATCTAGTCACTTCACCTACTTTATTAGTCATTCTACTTAAAACATTAATTACTCATTCTTTAATCTCTGAAGGGTCTCTTGTGGTCTATGAGTCGGTTTTCGTATGTAATTTGGAGTGTATCCAACTGATCAGGAAGAGATTCCCAACCCAGCTGAGTCGTTGGTACGACGATCGGGACCTGGCTTCAAACAATTTTCCTCAACCCACTTCTACTGATTAGTATAGTGGAGGTAAGGGTCGAATCCCACAAGGATGGACACGTTTGGATAACTGCGGTGACTTTCCTGGGTGTTTTTGGTTAGCTACCACGCTTGGGTTGAGATTTTACCTAGGCAAGAAATAAAGGAGGTACTCTACTGACTAGTGGGTGTGAAAATAACAGGCATATGATGGTGTTCGTGGAAATAGGGGACAAGGTGTCTCAGAGGCATATGAAAAGTAGATAGTTATTAAAAGAGGAAATTTAGACTACAAGGCATATCTGGTGGCTGGGTGGCTCTCTGACAGGTCTGGACAGTACAACTGAAAAGTAGGGAACAAAAGCAAAAGTAACTTAAAAGAAAAGTGGTCCAAACTAAAGTTGATTTTGACGTTTTCTTCTTCACCAAGCATTAACAAAAATCAGATGAACACAAACACCATTACTAAACTTCAGATTCATAACCTCAAACTCAAGATCCATTGATTAAAATGCTCAAACTTAAAATAAACGGTGAAACTGCAATTTTACTTCTACTGACTAACATGCAAGGCGGTGATCACAGCGCAGAACAGAAACTCATGCACGAAAATTTGACTAAAACTACAACTTCAAATCGACAACTCCAGGTAAGAAAACACTTAGAAATTAAAAGCAACAACTAGATCTAATTTTCCTAGGCAGAATGAAGCAAACTCGAACCAAAGCGACATACGAATAGAAACTTCATAATTTAAGCGTTGGAACTTCACAAGTACTTCAAAAGGCAACAACGATGAGTGTTTGCAATAAAACCAACGACGAAAACAGGTAAAGATTAAACTAGAAAGCAAAATAACGATTGTTTTGCCACTTCGGGCGATGATACTGCTATACTACTACGGCAACTGGCTGGAACGGTGGATCGATGACTTCTCCGGCATATTCTTGGACATCAAGTGACCATAGCTATGGCGAGGAACGAGAGGTTGGACAATGCTGAAGGAACTGATCTTCTAGAGAGAATTCTAACTAAGTGTGGTGGTTGGATTTTATCGAACTCTAAGGGACCAACTCCAAAGGCGAACTCCTTCTCTCTCTCCAAGTGGCTTCTTTTATAGGGAGGCTTGCCCTTGCTTTTAGGGTAGACTTCCTTCAAGTTTTGACTTTTATGCCCTTGTTAATAATCATCCCAGCTATCCTTCTTCTCCATCTCGAGCCTTTTCTCTGGCATGCATCCTGGTCAGTATTGCACCCTTCTAGCACCCTTTTCACTTGCGTCACCTGAATCGTCTCCTACTGACTTGGATCCTTTAATCCTGCACACTTGAGCAACTGTTTTACAGATAATACATGCATTTCACGACATACTAAGGCTTAGAATACGACTTATCAATCTCCGTGCCCAAAAAGAAATGTGCAACTAACCCGGGACGGAGGGAGTACAAAAAAAGTTACAGTTGTCATGGATTGTGAATGAAAATCTAGAATCTAGAGCCTTGTGCGTGTGGAGACTGTAAACCCTAAACTTGAATTGAGATTGATGCAACAGTTATGGTTTTGAAGCCAGAAACTCTCATAAACCCTATAAATAGATTGTTTATAGAAGTAAAGGTCAAAATTGGTCCTGAACATATGCTCATTTTATCATTTTGGTCCTAAACTTTATCTTTTGGATTTTTTGGTCCTGAACATATGGAAATTTGATCATTTTGGTCCTCCGTCAACATTTCCGTTAATATTTAACGGTCAACTATTTTAATCACAATTTTGATCGACTTAAATAATTTTTAATTATTTAATACTCTTAATCATAACTTTAATTATTTTAAGGATATAGTATTATTTAAAAAAAAGATATTTAAAAAAGAAAATAAAGAAGAAGTCTGCACTCCACTCCACCGCCACTCTTCTCAATCTCAGTCATCTCCAATCACCTTCTTACTACCACTCTTGCTACTCGGTTTCCTTTTCTTCTTTGTCATCATTTTCGGCGGCGCACCGCCACTCTTCTGCTGCTTCGCCGCTGCGTAGCAACGTAGCAAACCGTATCTGCTACCAAAATTGGCGGTTGTTTTGCTAAATTGGGGGAAGCCGACGGAGAGCTGGGGAAAATTGGAGGAAACTCTCAACGTATTTGGAGAAATTGTAGCTAAGGTGGGAAATTTGGGGATGGAGAAGCTCATTGTTTCATGTCTGCGTCAGTTGCACAGTACTGATGGAAGTCCGGATTTTTATCCTCTGCTCTCATTTCAGAATTTCAGTCGGAGGTGGTGGTCGCGGTAGATTTTGAGAGGCAGGTGGTGGAATTCGAGTCGGAGACGGTGCTTGAGGTCGATTCTCAGTCGGATTCAATTTTGAGAGGCAGGTGCTCTTCCCCTTCCCCTCCCCCTTCTCCGTCTCCATTTGCCGAGAAACTAGCCACCGCTCGTCGCTTGCCGCTCGCCGGTGCTGTGTGAGAGAGGGCGAGAGAAGGAATCGCGTTTTTTTTCAAAAATGTCAGTAGACTTCCTCTTTATTTTTTATTTTAAATGATATATTCTTAAAATAATTAAAATTATGATTAAGAGTTATTAAATAATTAAAAATTGCTTTAAGTTGGTCAAAATTATGATTAAAATGGTTGACCGTTAAATATTAATGGAAATATTGACGGAGGACCAAAATGATCAAATTTCCATATGTTCAGGACCAAAAAATCCAAAAAATAAAGTTTAGGACCAAAATGATAAAATGAGCATATGTTTAGGACCAATTTTGACCTTAACTCTTGTTTATAATGGTAAATGAGCTAGGTAACATGTCACGTGGGCTGGATAGTGGGGTAAGTGGGCTCGATTTACAAGGAAAAAGACATCTCGACTGCTATGAGAGCCATGTCCCGCCACGACGCTTTGTGAATGGCGGCTGGCATTCAAAAAAGGGAGTAAACTGCCATATCACATGGTGGCGGTGGCGTTGAGTCTGGAAACTGCCACCGCTATCCGCCACGGTGCCGCCATCTCCGCTTTTTAATAACACTGATTGGAATTAATAATTTTATGGCCAAATTGAGATTAATGTCAAATTTTTTGAAATAGACATTTAAATTGTATACTATGAGAATAGACTGTAGAAATATGGTTACACCATTAAATTTTAATGGACGTTTTAGCATTAATTTTATATTGTAGGTGAAAAGTTTAAGAAATGTTTCTTTCTTTATCTTGGAATATATAAATACATGATAATATGTGGTAGTTATAAATCCACTCGCTTACTATGTTATTTTCTATTGCATGTGTCACTGAATTTATGATAAACTTTATTCTTTGGTTTATTCTTCCGGTGAAACTTTATTCTACGGTCTTCTATAAACGCAATCCTATAGATTTGATTAACTCTCATTCTTTATGTAACTGCAGGAATTTTATACTCTACGCAAATTGTTGTGTTGGAGGCAATTGTTTAAGCATAACATATAAAATTATTTCATGTAAGTATGAAATTTGTAGTTTATTTCGAGATTTGATGTTGAACTGTCAACATTTATTCATTTCATTTATAGATCTAAAAATTAAAATAATGCCATGTCTTATGAGATAATGAAATTTGATGTCGAATTTTTAGTTGATCAAGAATTAAGGAGGAAATAGGATTGAGCAGTAAGCTACCGCTGAAGTAGATTGTTGAAGAAATGATCAAATGAGTGAAGAAGATGCAATGTTGTATTTTTATGCACAATATCACAAGAAATATATTTGGTTCACTTGACTTAATTTGTGTTCTTAAAAGTTTGATGATTCCCTTAAAATCGTCATATATATATATATATATATAGGGGTGTGTTAGGGTCCTTACAGCATCTTAATGTAAAACACAGCACTAATCACAACCCTTAGATCCTTAGATTGGATGGCTGTGATAAGCTACATTATCATACTAAAAATGTACATTATTCGCCGAGGTACATTATTAGAATGGAAATGTACATTTTAAGACTAAAACTGTACATTATTAAACTAAAATGCTACATTATTATCCGAGCTACATTATTAGTCTAAAATTCTACATCATTAGATGACACGTGGCATTAATCTAACCGTTAGATCATAAGATCCAATGGACTGCAAGTGTTTTGAGTTTTACTTATACTTAGCGTTCTGACCTGAATACATCCCTATATATATATATATATATATATATATATATATATATATATATATATCTAATTTATGCATTTTTCGTTTCCCCCCTCTATGATTACTCCCTCTGTCCCCCAATATGTGTCCAACTTTGATCCGACACATATTTTAATAAATGTAATAGAATATGGGACAAATAATACGAGACATACCAAAATGAAAAACTGAGACATATAATAGGTGACGACAAGTATGTGACGACAAATGTTTTTTGAAGGAGGGGCTTAGTTGCCGAGGATCTCTGAGGTATTAGTTGATAACATGATAACTGCAATACAATTTTGCTTAGTTTATTATTAGTAAACATCTATCACAAAAAGTTCAATATTAATGTTGCTTATAAAAAAAATTCTGCACGATGTTTATGTCGATGTGCATGGATCAAAGTATTTATGTTGATGTGAATGATATTTAATAAATGCTAGTAGAATATGAAATTATGATTGTTTGTTTTGTGGCAAAGATAAGAAGGTGGTTATAGGAAGCTTTGAATAATTTATAAATAATGCAAAATATGTGTACGTGTTTGGTTGATTTCTAAAATTGTTTAATTTTATGTTTTGAGATTGTACGTTTAAATTGTTTTACTTTTATAATTTTAAAGTTTAACATAATATAGTCGTATTTGGTTATAAGTAATTCATTCAAAATATGAATTCATATTATGATTTTAAGTAATATACTATATAGTTCACGTGAAACTACACCCATTCTCTAACAAAATGACAACAACATGAAATCTTTTTCCACTATTGATGATATCTTCCCAACATAATTATGAATTGAAAATTTGCTTATATGCTTATCGTTGGCGCTGATGTATTGTAGGAACAATGGGAATGCCACCACCGATGCACCGGTAGCCGCCGCGAATGCACCGGTGCTGCCATATGTGATCTGCTGGATCTGGATATATCATGGATGCTATTCTTATTGACAAAATCGTCGGTCGATGGTTTCCATGGGAATGAGGTATTTTGTACATAGGAAGAAGGAGATTCCATGTCCATTTTGCTCAGATGGTGGCTCCCGCTGGAAAGGATCCCTATAATCCTGCCCTCTATGAAATGCTTGCATTTGGAGAAATGTGGACCTGCTTCAATGAAATGATCAGACATCTACTTGAAAACGGGGATGATTTGGTCTTCACCAAGGAAGGTGATGGAATTTTCAGTTTCTCTTATGGTTAGAAACCTACTTGAAAACATGGAAGATATGGTCCTTACCAAAGAAGTGATGGAATTTTCTAGTTCTCTTATACGCGAAGTAGGTTATGAATGTTTTGCTATGACAATGTTTTGCAGCTATTCAAACATATTATGTGATGCATTTATACTATTGAAACATAGTACTTATTGTGTAGGCAAATGGATAGATGTCTTATCTTGTAAAACACTCAATTCATCTGTAACATTGGTCGGTTTGCATATTATTTCACAAGACTAGAAAATTTGTCTCTTCTACAACACATCCGTGGTGACTCCTCAGCGAAGCTACCTACTGATAGAAACCTTTTGTGCTGTCACTTTTCTTGGATGTTAAGCAAAACATGGAACTAATGGTGGGTCATATCGGTATAAGTTAAAAAGTATTTTTTGTGCATTTGAAATGACATGTGAATTAATGCACAAATGGTAAAGTAAGAGAGCTAATGAGAATGAGTGATAAATTAGTGTCAGTGAATAGTGGAACGAAGAAAAATCATTAGGGTTGTAGAGTGGACGAAGTATAATGACGCAAGTGTTATCCACTAATTATTTTCAATTATATAGTGTTATCTTATTACATTTATGTAGATTTTGGGATCAACTATCCAATTAGCGGTGTTGGCCCATTCATCCTCAATAATCATGTTGTGGATCATGATGCACAAGAACATTTTATCGACAATTACAATTTGCTTGTACCATATATGCCTCAAACTTTGATAATGGCGAATTGTGCTAGGAGCACGCAGAATGTTTGTTCCACGTCTTTTCTGCCCTATCACTTGCTTCTGGGCGAATAGACCACTTTTTAAGTTAGTTGGACATGACAATGTCTTTTGTGAAAGTCTGTCATCTGGGGTAGATACCATTCACGAGGTAATAGGTCGTTCGATACTAGTGTCCACTGGGCGTGAAGTGTATACAAGGTGTCCTTCTTGACAATACATCATTGAAGACTACCGTAGTGGTTCTACATGTTGGTATTGTTATATGACTTAGCTACACTAAAGAACGTAAATATTGTTGGATATCAGCCACATATGCGTATATATGCGTCACTCCAAGTTGATGGATAGTAATTTTACCGCTAGTGCATGCAGTTGATGCTACCAAACGTACCGGGAAGCCATGCACAATCATGCAAACCTTCGTCTGCAAAAAGAAAATATACAATAAAAGAAATTTATTTGACCTCGATGCATGCATATGATCAATTTTTTCAAATATGTTGTTTGTCAATTTTTTATCTAGTGCATAATTATTTCGTGATAGAACATGTACATCTTCGAAAGTCAACTTATGAAATCCTTGGGAACGAGTTTTTCAATGCATCTGCAAAAATCATAGACATATGACCCTTAATGCTAGAGACATACAAATTCATTAAAGTGTTCACAACTCTATCACCATCTCATCTACACATAGCTTGCAATAATCCAACTATCTCACCTCATTTCATCACTTATACTATTAATTAGTTCACGAAAATAGTTAGTATATTTTTATCATTTTGATCATACCAAAATTAGTCTATATATATAGTAATTTGTTTTCTTCTATGCAAGCCTATTCCACTAATAGTAATTTAATTACATTTTCTCTTATTTATCTCTTATTTTATCAATTTTATACTATTAAAACTCTATCCCTTCTAAACGATTGTGTATATTTATGCATTTAAAATAAATTTATAGCATAAAAATAGTTAAAACATATGAGTTTCATTAAACAAAAAATAATTGTGAATAATGAGAAATTTGAAGAAAAAATAAATAAATTAGAAAATTAGGTTCTGCGTATCTTCCAATGAAATTTAAAGAAAAAAAAGTCGCCAAACAAAGAGGATTAGCTCCAAAAAGTTCCTCCCGCCAAACGAAAAAGGGCGCAAATTTGAATCGACAGAGTACTCATCGTTCGCCGCTGCGGCCGCGCCACCGTTACTCGAGATGTATGGCCACCCGGCAGAGAGTAGTAAAACGGTTACACGGTGGGCAGAGGATAACGGTTTGTGGCGCATTCTGGCCCTCTATTTTCCTCAAACTAGTGGCGACGACTCAGACCACCGAATGCATCTCGCATCTTCTTTGCTTGATTTCTTCTTCTCTCCTCAAGGAAAAGAATTCGTCAGCCAGGTGCTTCTTCTATTTATTTCTATTTGTTTCCATCAATCTACTTTTACGAGGAAAATCTCCATATGAATTTAAATTCTACTGTTCATGTGGTTTTCCTTTTACTTTATTAACTACCTAATTGTGCAAATGGTCTGTTAATTTGAATCGATATTTTGGCGTAGTTTGATGAGTTTTTGCTCGTTTGCTTAATCAATACAAGCAAGGTATTAATAGCAGGTTTCATTTCAAAGAACTTCTTGATGTCATGGCTAGGTTAAAGAGGAGGATGGATCATTCTTCTTGCCCCTCGACTTTCAGCATTTTAAGAAAGCATGCAACATTGAAGAATTTTATGTAGCACTACTAGAAAAACCTAAACAAGCTCTGCTCTGTATGAGCGCGGCATTGCACAAGGTAATACAAATTTGGGAATCCTTTACGATGTGAGGATTGTTACCTTTGTGAAATGATTTTCTGTATACCGGTTACCTGTGTAGGTCTATTTTGGGAAAGAAGATCAGATGGAGGAAGGTGTCAAGGTTACAATCCGTCTTCACAATCATCAAGAGTCTATGATTGCTTTGAAGAACCTGAAGGCTGCTTATATTGGTAATTGCAAAATTTCTTTGGTTTTGAACTTTGTTTAAATCTATTTGTAGAAATGCCTAATTTAGTTTTGCATATGATGTGAAATGTGAAATGTAACTGCAACTTGTTCAACATCATAGACAGGCTTGTTTCTGTAAGGGGAACTGTAGTAAAAGTTAGCACAGTCCGGCCGCTGGTGATACAAATGAGTTTTTCATGTGCTAAATGTGGGACCACCATGACATGTGATTTTCCTGATGGAAAATTTTCTCCGCCAACAAAATGTGAAACTGTAGCATGTAAAAGCCGAAATTTCAATCCCATCAGGTCTACTGCTCTACCAATCGATTTTCAGAAAATAAGGTATAGTTCTTAACATGTCCATGTACCCTATATAAAAGAATGATCTCTACTATGGAAGTTCTACATCAAATGTTGTTTCTGGATTCAGAATTCAAGAGCTGCTCAAATCTGAACATCATGAAGAGGGGCGGGTTCCTCGGACAGTGGAGTGTGAACTGACCCAAGATCTAGTGGATGCATGCATTCCTGGAGATATTGTCACAGTAACTGGTATCATAAGAGTTATCAACAATTACATGGACATTGGAGGAGGTAAGGATGGTGTAACGAAAGATCTACAATCATCCCACAGCCTTACTAATGGAGTGGCTCATGAATCTTTTTCCTTATTTTATATTTTTTCTCTTTCATCATTTATGCTCTATATCTAATACATGGGGGTCGAGCTGGTACCTAAATACAAGATAATAGTATTGATTGCCTGAGTTGCTTTGATGACTTGTATTCTAGAGTCTGATGGATAAATCGAATAGAGGCTAAATGAGTTTGTCACGGTGCTTCCATTTGCAGTCAGTAGTATATGTTCTGAAATGGTTGATATGTCTCAGCCTCATTCAGCTACGAGCCTACGACTTGAAACTATTGAGTAGTGTAAAGGCTTATTCCTTCGTAGATCTTTTAAATTTCATTGCTTACCATTTTAGTTTCTTTCTGTCATATTTTCACACCTAGTAGTTTGTGTCATAAAGGTGTCCTGAAGTCACTCTACTGAACTTGGAATATGTTATGTGTTTTTAGGCACACACAGATTATGCTCCTGAACCAAAATCATGCTTTTGAATAGTCTTATAGGAGTAGTTAGGAAAAAATATTTTCTTCATTTATTTGAAAAACAAGCAAATGATGGAGCTTAACCAAGATTCTTAAATTAGTTTGTGATATTGTGCACATTTTCTATATGTTTATTGCTTACTGATCTGTGGGTACTACATAACTAAGTCACAATTTTGTTGCAATGGCCATGAGTTGGGGAAATGCCTACAGATTCAAAGTTGTATCATGGTGGTTTCTAATTTTTTTTCCTCACAAAATTAGGAAAATCAAAGGGGAAGAACCAAGCACTATACTATCTGTACCTAGAAGTGGTTTCAATAATAAATTCAAAGTCCCAGTCTGTGTCTGAGGATGCACAAGATACCAATATCAGTCATAGGTCCTCAGAGCATTTAGATCTGTACTCATTTTCGCCAAGAAATCTGGAATTCATTGTAAAGTTCTCCGAGGAGCATGGTTCAGATGTTTTCCGTCAAATTCTGCAATCAGTTTGTCCATCCATCTATGGCCACGAGCTTGTTAAAGGTACACGAACGGCAATTGCCATTAATCTTCTTCATAGTCTTATTTGTGCACTCACATCATAATCGATGGGCATGGGAATTGCGTGAATGATGAGAGTTACATCTACTATCTAAATATATATATCATTCACGGGCTAATACATTCAACCTCCACAGTAACTTTTAGGTGTATTCAACATTACCATTGCCACCACTAGACTCTAGATTGGCAACAATAGTTATGATAATGCAGAAATAGAGGAGAGACAGCATGTTTATTCAACATTTTATGTAATACAATCTACTTTAGGGCAGAAATAGTGAATTTAGCATGTTGTAATACAATCTACTTTAGGGTAGAATAGTGAATTTAACATTACAACACCCGACACTGTTTCCCATCTTATTTGCTAGGTGAATAAAAGAGTTCTGCATATTCCCTCTTGATCTAGTGTTCCTCTACATATATGGTTAATATGGAATGATTGATAACCTATATGAAGGGGAATATATTTTTTGTAGTTAATGGAATGATACAATATGGTTAATATGTTTAGTTTTGCATTCATGGATGAGATGTGTTTCTGTAGGCAGTACGATATAATGTATGAACTTCTTTTTTTTCTAACACAGATTCCTAGTTATACTTGGTTTTGTGGATTTCATTGATTAGATATTGCAAATTTACCCTTTTTTTGGTTGGTCATAGCTGGAATTACGTTAGCGTTGTTTGGTGGTGTTCGGAAGCATTCAATGGATCAGAACAAGGTGCCTGTCAGAGGAGATATTCACGTAATTGTTGTTGGTATGTTGGTTTTCTTCTTCTGCACAGATTGGAATCTAAATGCTAATACTTGTACTTTACTACATTTTCCAAACTAGATACTAGTTTCAAGTTATTGGAGTCATTGTTTATGAACATTTGATGTTCAAGTGAATGTAACTAGGTGATCCTGGGCTGGGTAAAAGCCAACTACTTCAAGCTGCAGCTTCTATTTCTCCACGTGGGATATATGTGTGTGGCAACGCCACAACTAAAGCTGGCCTGACTGTGGCAGTGGTGAAAGACTCGATGACAAGTGACTATGCATTTGAGGCTGGTGCACTTTCTTCCTTCTCTTCTATTTCCGTGTTGGCTGGTTCATTGAAATACTGTGATTTAGCCTTAGAATAAATAGCTTATCCACGTTCATGGTTAGTGGCAGTGGCGCAGTGCTCTCTCTCTCTCTCTCACCTTTCAACATCCCAGGAAATCAAAAGGAGGCTTTATTGAAAACATTAACACTCATAAGTTCTAGTAATAGGATTGTGAGTTGGAAACTCTTGATTCTTTTTGACAAGTTGCAGGTCATAAGTGATGCAACCTCTGTATTGTACTTTGTTTTAAATTCTTTCATTATGATGATAAATATTTGTTCCAGCCTTCCAGGATCGTATATTAAAGAGTGTTGTAGACAACGGCAGTTTTTCCCAATAACTTAATATGCCGTGATAACTTCTGAAAGCAATATAGCTCTCTTTATATATAGGTCCTTAAACAAGCCTCTGAACTCTGATGAATTTCATTTACCCAACAAAGTCATTTGCTGTTCCCAGTGTCAAAATCTTTCATCCACCCAAATATATTCCCACACGGCCTTGTAGAAGTTTCACAGAGTGCTGTTGCATTCTGAACACATCTTCATAGCTAAACCTAACTGGTTCAATTTATAGGTGCTATGGTACTTGCAGACCGTGGATTATGCTGTATTGATGAGTTTGACAAAATGTCAGCAGAACATCAGGTTTATACAGTCCTAATGACTTCTGAGGACATGTTTGTTTGCGCTCAAAATTAAGAAGACTGCTCATTGTCTGATGTATGCAGGCCCTATTAGAAGCAATGGAACAACAATGTGTCTCTGTTGCAAAGGCGGGGCTTGTAGCAAGTTTATCAGCAAGAACATCAGTTTTAGCTGCAGCAAACCCTGCTGGGGGTCATTATAAGTATTGAGCCTTCCTTTTGCCAAAATTTGATATTCTTCTTATGCTTGTGCTTTAGTTTTGAAAATTGAGAAACCCCAGCCAAATAGCATCAGCAACATCACTGACTGCTCTAATTCTTCAAAAGCTTCATGTCTGTTAAGCAGTTACCTAAAGGACATACACAATTGTGATGTCTGTTCTAAATCGGAACAGGATTTGGTTAAAAGTATAGAGTACTTGTGTCACTTATTAATTATTTCTTGTATTTAAACTCTATATTTTAATTTCAGCCGAGCAAAAACAGTGAATGAGAATCTGAAAATGAGTGCTGCTCTTCTCTCACGATTTGATTTGGTATTCATATTGCTTGATAAACCTAACGAGCTGCTGGATAAGAGACTCTCAGAGCACATAATGTCGGTAAGTCTTTGTGTGCCTTTGGAACTAATTCTTGAGTATTAAATGATATGTTGTCTCAAACCTTTAACACCAACCATATTACTTTATGCACACTGTTCTTTTGGCTACAATATGTACTTAGAAAGACATTGCATCTCAAATTTGAAACTAGACAACTATAATCGTGTATGCAGGCAAAGATCAATTTATGACCTGTTTATAAGCCAAGAACACTGTGCTCTGTGTTATAATGGTTCACGTGCAGTTGCTGTTAGACTGACGAGGACTTATTTTTTAGTGCTTCCTGGACAGTTAATTTATCTCAAAGAGGCAGATGTTCAAAAAAAAAGGAGATTATATTTGTTTGTTTTTAGTTGTATTAATGCAATATTTTATCTCCTTTTTCTCCTTTCTTTGCTCTGGACACTTGTCTTCTCCATCAAATAACAAGCCTCTTGGCACTGTCACATTTTCCTTTTGCAGCTTCATGCTGGCCATGGACAGTCCTCACCCTCTGGAAAGAGGTTATGCAGAGGTGATAATTCAGCCCTAGTTAATTCTTAACCAATGGGTTCTTTTGACACAATTTCTAACTTGTGGGCACTTGCAGAATCACGCAATAACAGAGGAGTAGATTTGAATGTAAAAAGTGGCTCGTTAGTTGCAAAGTTAAGACTTGATCATAATGACAGAGATTTCACTCCACTGCCTGGTCCTCTTCTACGAAAATACATTGCTTATGCAAGAACTTATGTATTTCCAAGGTGACCTCAGGTTCCCCTCAATTTAAAAAGTATTGTTGAATACTCTGTAGGTAGAACTTAGAAGTCTCACAATTTTATCTTTTATCTAGGATGACAAAACCAGCTGCAGAAATCTTGCAGAAGTTTTACTTGTGTCTGAGGGACCAAAATACTACTGCAGATGGCACTCCAATAACGGCTAGGCAGTTAGAAAGCTTGGTAAGGCTGGCACAAGCTCGAGCTAGAGTGGACTTGAGGGAAGAAATAAGCACACAAGACGCTTTGGTAAATATCTTTTGGTTAAGGTTGCTAACACAAATCGGAAATTGAACATACAACATGATAAAATTCTGGGAACATGAAAGTCCTTTACCAAGTAATTACATTCACCTTCCATAATATTTATTTGACTTGCCTGAAGCAGAATTAAAATCTGTAAGTAGTATGACTGTGGAGAGTGCATTCACATTACAATTTTGGATCATATATTTACAATGAGAATCAGTCAAAGAACTTCAACATAGGTGGATAAGATTTAGATCATGTTTGAGCCTCAAAATACCATGTTCCGTAAATATGTGTGATCAGATCTTTAAGCTGTCATGGGTTCACTTAAACAAATATATCATTCAAGAACTTGAGTTTCCTGATTTCCTCTAAACGTTTACAGGATGTTGTTGAAATAATGAAAGAGTCGCTTTACGAGAAGTATGTTGATGAGAATGGCCTTGTTGATTTTGGGCGTAGTGGTGGAATGAGTCAACAGAAAGAAGCCAAACGATTTTTAAGTGCATTGAACAAGCAATCTGAATTACAGCAAAAAGATTGCTTCTCTATATCTGTATGTAGACCATATAAATGAATTCTTCCACTAATATGGATTTAATTGAAAAGATTGAGAGAGTTATTATGTATGATTTGCTCAGGAAATATACAGTTTAGCAGACAAGATCAGCTTAAGGGTTCCTGACATTGACAGCCTTGTGGAAAATCTAAATAGTGTTGGGTATCTTTTAAAGAAGGGCCCAAAGACATATCAGGTAATCAGAGTATCTAACCCTAGTTCTTTCATTTTTCTGACTAGCAAGCAATGCTAAATACCTGTAAATCAGGAGTGCGGCATCTTTCACTTTTGCAATTTCTTTGCATAGGAAGTTCAATTGATGGTAGTAGTCGCTTTAGTAGGATATTCCCTCTCACTAAAAGTTCAAATACTGCTGTGCAGGTGTTATCATCGTCTTATAGTCGCACTCAGTAACCAAGGACAAGATAATATATGTGATTCAGGCTTATATTTTGAAGCCATATACACTAAACTTGGTAAGTAATGATTCTAAACCGCATATACGATACTTGAGAATCATGACTTACTTTCTTACCTGTGTTAACTAACTAAACAATACTGCACAGAATATGGCATGCTCCAACAAGTCCAAGAAATGCTAAGCATATACGATACTTGAGAATCATGACTTACTTTCTTACCTGTGTTAACTAACTAAATAATACTGCACAGAATATGGCATGCTCCAACAAGTCCAAGAAATGCTAAGCATATGGGGTGATAGATTCAACTTGTACAGATGAGCCCCTGGTTTATTATTTTAGTAGACGAAATTTTGCGTGTTAAATTTTTTGATTATAATATCATAACTGTAACATGTTTTGAATGCATGTATTTTTTTTGAGTTGGGATCAGGATTTGTATACATGTCTCTCTTTTACAAACGGGAGAAATACTTTTTATTCCTAAATGTTCCAAAATGTCAAAATATGCATATCAAGAAAAATGGGTTATGTATATTCGTGGGCGTTTATTTCATTTATACATAGCTTCAGAAACAGGAAATGTATTCTATGAAAAAATTAAATTTAAAATACGATAGAATGCAAAAAATGATCCTTGTTTACCAGTAGTCATTACATGAACATTTGCCATCCGAGAAATGATGAAATCTGTTGGAGTCACGCAGCACAATCTGCCTACTCACAATCTTGGACACATACTTGAATGCTGAATGACAGTCTCCACAAACTCGAAGATTCTTCATGATCCTTATCGGCATCTCTGATTTGCGGGTAAGGACGAAAGCAATGGCAAGTCTCTCACTGTGATAATTCAATATCTCCTCCTTGCTCTCCACTTCAAGATCATAGAGAGCATAATCCACCTGCGCCACGTATCCAGCCGCCTTCATTCTCTCACGCAGTTCACCAAGCTTCTCATATATGGCATCCGTGTCAGGATGGGACTTGTCTCCGGAGACAAAAACGTGTATCCCATCCTTCATGGCGACCCAACTGCACCCA
The DNA here is from genome assembly GCF_029641045.1 of Salvia hispanica. Taxonomy (NCBI): domain Eukaryota; kingdom Viridiplantae; phylum Streptophyta; class Magnoliopsida; order Lamiales; family Lamiaceae; genus Salvia; species Salvia hispanica. Next base: position 25,375,862 of record NC_142692.1, read on the forward strand.
GCTTCTTTCCTAGCCGCCGCCATCTTCATTGCATGCCGGGACTCTGCAACTCGCTCCCATTTCTGCGAAGAGGCGTACATATTAGCAAGAAGCACGTAGTTGACAGCGTTTTGAGGCTCCAACTCCTTCAACATCTTAGCCGCCCTTCTGCCTAAATCCAGCAGGCGGCCGTTTGCTCGGCCGCAAGCACCAAGAACAGTCCTCCATATGAGGACATTCGGCTCTATCGGCATTCTGTTTATGAAGCTCTCCAGCTTCTCGAATTCGCCTGCTCTGCCGAGGAGATCTACCATACATGAGAAGTGCTCGATCCGTGGTTCAAGGTTGTGCTCTCTCTTCATCGACTCAAAATGGTGATAGCCTTCACTGACTAACCCGACATGGCTGCAAGCTGATAGGACCCCAACGAAGGTCACATGATCTGGTGGCTGGTTTTCCAGTTTCATCTTTGCGAATATTTCCAGAGCACTGTGGCCGTCACCGTGGCGTGCATAGCCAGATATCATGGAGTTCCAGGAGTACACATTTCGGAGAGGCATCAGCTCGAAGAATCTTGAGGCATACTCAATCCTCCCACATTTAGCGTACATGTCCACAAGTGCACTCCCGATAACCACATCAGAGACAAAGCAAGCTCGTGCTGCACAAGCGTGGATCTCCATGCCATGCTCCAGTGTTGCAACGGAAGCACAAGCGCTAAGAACAGTGGCAAAAGTGAAGCGATCTAATTTTTGGCCATTGTGCAACATAAGCCAGACTAAATGCATAGCCTCTGTCAGAAGCTCATTGTGTATGTATCCTGATATCATGGAGTTCCAGCTGGAATCATCCTTCTCTGCCATTGTTGAGAATATTCTTTCACAGTAACTTATTTCTCTGCACTTTCCATAGCAAGTGAGCAGAGAACTTATAACGGAATTGTTATCCATAACACGGCATTTTATCGCCAGGGCATGTATTTGATGTGCAAGTTCGACGCAGGAAAGAGATGCAGCTGCTGCAAGAATGTTTATGAAGGTTACACAATTGGGGCTCCGTCCAGCTCGCATCATGTCTCTAAAATATCCGGTGGCTTCAGTGATTGATGCCTCAGAATCACTAAACGCCTTGACAATGATATTCCATGACACCTGATCGTGATCATGCATGAAGGAGAACAGCTTCCTGCACTCAGAGATACAACCGGTATCAGCATATAGTGAAAGAAGGGTGTTTGATACCGAAACATCCAAATTGAGTCCCAATTTCACTGCTTCTGAGTGTATTTGCTCTCCCGTAACCATCCAGCCTAGACTACTGCAAGAACTCAATGTGCTGATCAACGTGAAATTTGAAGGGATAAGTGCAATTCTCTTCATTGTGCGGAAGCTCAATAGTGCGTCTTGAAAACTCTCGTTCTGGTCAAACCCAGAGATCATGGAACTCCATGAAACTGAATCTTTATCAAACATCAAGTTAAAAACAGAACAAGCATCTTCAACAGCACCGCACTTTGCATACATGTTAATCAAACTATTTCCAACAGAAGTACTTGAATCAATCATCCCAGTTCGCACGAGATACCCATGCACCTCCTTCCCCTTCCTTCTTCCTATTTCTTCACATGAGAACTCACCAAAGGCGCTCAAAAGATGAACATAGCTATCAGAATTTAGCCTAACCAGGTCCCTCGTATCCAAGAATAGCTCAACTGCTTCTTCTCCTCGCTTAAGCTTCACCAACCCAACCATCAAGCCGTTCCAAGAAACTGCATTCCTTGAACCCATATGCTGGAATATGCTCTTGGCCGTATCAACCACACCAGTCCTTGCAAAAGCATTCACTAGAGCACTACCCACGTACAAATCTTCTAAAAGTCCCGACATCTGAATCTTTGCCAGCAACTGCATTAACAACAAAGAACCTTTCCCAGTACTAACGGACTCCGATGCAACAGTTATTAAGCTGCCAAATGTGTATTCCGTAGGCCTAAAACCAACCACCGAACCCTCCTTTTGCATATCAGTGTAAAGACAGAAAGCAGAATCAACATCTCCTCGCTGAGAGTAAACTGATATCATGGAGTTCCACGATACAGAATTCCTATTTGCTATCCCATCAAAAACGCGGTGAGCAAAATCACTACCAATGGAACCCGCAATGCAATTCCCATACATGGAGATCAAGACATTGCACACAACAACATCAAACGCATAAGGAGTTTTGGAAACTAAACCATGGATTTGCAACCCATATTTCAACCCCTCACTTCCCAATCTCTGACAAGCCCTCAGAGCACTCCCGAGTGCATAATGGTTTGGAGTAAACCCTGCAGACACCATTCTTCCAAATGCATCTAAAGCCTCTTCAAAACTTTCAGTATGAGTGTATCCAGAAATCAAACACGACCATGTAACCGAATTTGTATCAGGCATTTCATCGAACACGTTATGAGCAGCCGACATATCCCCGCTCCTAGCATAAGCATTGATGAGCGTATTTCCCATAAACAGATCGCCAACAAACCCATCCCTGATTACATGTGAATGGAACTGCTTGGCTTCGAGGTCAGATCGACAAAATCGGAACTTGTCAATCAAACGCTCGTACTTGTGCGATACTGAAGATTCGTGCATTTCAAATGGATTTCCAGCCATCCGGTCATGGTTCTCAGCTCGCACTTGTTTTTGATTCTGGTCGTCAAGGAAAGCGAACCAACGGCGGGCGTTAGCTGAGTTAGAGCGTAGAACTGCGGCATTGGCGAGATAAGCAAAACCCGAGTCTGCCGAAATGCAGGTGCAGAATAGCCGGCGCGGTGATGAAAGAGGAAACATTGAGAATACGTAATTCTAGGGTTCATGACTCTCTTGGTTTTAATGTATAAACATCAACGGGAACGTTAGATGATGTGAAGCGGCGCGTGTGGTGCATGGAATTCAATCCTCTCCAGAACTGACGAACAATAAGATACACCTATGTGAAGCGGCCGTCTGCATAAGCAAGCGGGCGGCGGAGCTTTCGTCTTTAGTACTACTACTACTTTTGCGCCAATTTTTCACATTTCAGCTCTTTTTTCATAAGTAAAATTGTTTATTGATTATATATTCCATTACTATGCGCTATTCAAAAACCACATCATACTATTATATTAAATACACTACTTTAGTAGTAGTAATTTCTTTCTCATTTTTGTTACAGTCAATTTTCATTTTACTTCGTCTTTCTTCTTTTCTTCTTAATATTCTTATCATTTTTCTTTTTATTTTGTAATCTAAAATACGAATTTAAAATTAAATTAAATTCAAATTTTTGCACATGCACATTTTAATTTTTCGATTCGGTTCAAGTCTATAAACCAAAAAAAGCTGAAAGATGAATTATATTTACTAGCATACCTATATATCATGCCTAAAATAAATTCTACTTTGCTAATTTATAGTATTAACATATGTTATGATATATGTATTATGCTAATTGATTCATACATAAATTGTAAAAAATTAATTTTCATATTTTTAATTTTCCAGATATATCTGTCCAATTTTAGTTTTTCGAGTTCGGTTTTAGAGTTCAGATATCAGTTATTCAAATTTATTGGTTATATTAGCAGTTTCACCGATTTTTGTAATTCGAATATCAATTTTTTGGGTTCAATTTTTCAAATAATTTAGTTTGATTGTAAGTTTCACAAAATTTCGATATAGACAAAATCGAAGCTTAAACCAAATAATCACCCTAGTAGTCAGGGGTTCAAAAGATAGTAAGATAGAATTTTCAAATAATGCTTCATTCACTGCTAGAAAAATGGTATATAACGCAATCCAAACCAATATAAACAACTAAACAAGAAACTAACAGTGATATATTGCTTCAAGAACAAAGAAAATAGTGTAAATCAATGCAATAGGAATGAATAGCTAGATAATTACTAAGTACTCCATTTGCTTTCAAATGGCAAGACTTGTAACAGAGTATTATGATCAAAGAAAACTGTACATTCACCATATGATCATGCCCATGCCCATGCCCACGCACCACATCTAAACCAACCAATATTTACAGCACCAGCTAATCTAAATCCCATATTCACACGTTATATATACCTCCAGCGATCACGACAGGTGGAAAGACCCTTGCCCTTCGGTTATGGCATATAATAGCTTTTCTTTCATAACTTCCTGCAAAGTGGACACTTGATATTTAAGTATTTCCATCAATGGAGAAATGAAGAAAAGACAAGCAGAAGAGAGCAGGACAAACTTTAGAAGAGTATGGAGGAAGCTTCAGATAATTAGCACATGTCATTACGCTAGGCAAGTCAGCATTGATCTCCTTGTTGCAATGCTGTTAAGCAATCAAATACCAAACAAGTTGTCATTTAGTTGGCTAAACAGACAACAGAATAAGCAATGAAAACCCTCAAGTCCAACCTTCCGAACAATTGTCAGTTTAGGGTTAAGAGAAGCCAGTCCCCCGTTTGGAAGCCGGGGTGCACCTGTCACAAACTGCAAGAATGCTCTTTGCTGCTCCAGATCAAACTCTAGCATGATCTCCAGTAACTGGAAGTTGTAATAATTAACAGTTGAACTACAAAGCTAAGGAATATCCAACAATAAAAGCAACCAACACATTTATATACTTACATTCACAATTGGAGAACTGCTAATAGTGTAGCCATGGTCAAATTTGATGTGTTCCAAAAGTTCGTCCGACTGTATCAAAGAAAGTTAGGGAGTGGGGGGTCTTAAGTTCTCTGCTCAGAACAAGCTTGCAACTAATAGAAGTATGTTAGATGAGTTGACAAAAAGTATAATCAGCATACATTCCATAGTACATGTTCTCCACATAGTAAACGCTCCAATTCTTCTTCTGTGAAAACCCTAAGATGTTTGATAGGGAAAACCTGAAAGCCATGAAAAAGAGAGGGCAATAGTAAATATATCCACTGAAGGAATAATGTACAAATAAACTGCTTCCATACGGACAAATTAAATGTGGTGATATATATCCACTGGAGGAAAATGGCCATAAACGAAGAAAAGGGAGTAATAGTAAACCTGATCAAAACCCAACTTGAAAGCTTCCACTTGTCTAGAAATTCCAGATTTTACTGTCGCATCAACCATCAATGTAACGTATTCCTCCAAATTATGAAGATTTACCTAAAAGAAGATTCCACATACATTTGAATACAATTAAGTATTCTATGAGGTATTAACAATATCAGAAAAATGAAAAATTTTCAAAACCATGCAAAAGCTAACCATCTTCGACTGAGACTCAGAATTAAGTGCATAATCTGGATACCCCGGAAGTGTAAAATCAAGGCATAGGTCCTCAATTTTAGTGCTCCGCAGGCGCACATCGAAATCATGCACATTTTCTTCAGGATGTGATATCAAATACTTATTCCTTTCTATAAGAGCTAGGAACTCTAACAGAGTTCTACCAAGTGCAGGATCAAATGTCTGAATATCATACAGATCAAGTTCCTACATAAAAGATGTAAAAACAATCAGATGGAAATTTGGTAAATCAAAGCAAACAGTGGTGAATACACGCGGCTTACTTACCTTTCCCAGAATAATTTTATAGAAGGCCTTGGAGAATGGAAGATCTAAAATCCTACCATCTTGAAGAGCTTTGGAAACTATCTGTCCCAGAAGAGAAAACTTTCTAATCACTTCTGAGTATGTGGTGCTATTTTCTGCAGTTATCGAAGGCGACCATGGACAAGGGAAAAGTCCATAAGGAGCCACCACAAAACCAGAATTCTCAGCCTCTGAAGAAGTTCTGCTGTGAAGAGGGACATGGTCATCTCTCCACATACCTAAGCCACTACTCTGAAACTCGCGGCAGACTAATGTATAGAACTCCAATGTTGGACCAAGACCAGTACCCACCTCTTCACTATACACCACCTCAAGAAGAACCTTTTGGCGGGCATGAAGTTCCATCATCTGTCTGGCAGATTCAAGTATGTTGTTTCGATGAACCAAAATCTTCTTGCGAGGAATGCTTCCATGATTTTGCTGCCTGCCACTGGATCCTCTAACATCATCATGTGACACTGAATGAGCCTGATGTGGCAATCGGCCTAATGCAACCAAGTAGAAATACTTGCACCTTGCTTCAAAGCTAAACAGGAAGGGGCACCAAGCGATCAACTGACTACACCAAGCAGGCATGGCCCCAGCAGAGACAGCCATAGGGTCTCGCATTTGCTGTTCTAGCTTCTCTGTTAACTTTTTGTTAACAAATTCGTTTTGGGGTACTTCATCAACAGATAAAATTAACTTATCAAAATTATCAATCCCCCCTTCCGCAAACTCAGATACTCTTGAACGATACATCAGATAAAATCTCAATCTATTGATGCCTTCCATCCTTTTCAGAAGGGATAATATATCATAAGTCGGGCCTGACTTACCCAAGTCTTCTTCAGAAGAAAATATGCAAGTAAAATAGGGAGAGTTAAAAAAAGAGGTTCTTCTACATAAGAAAGAAGATAGAGCCTCATCATGACTATGTTTGGAATAACTTGGTTTCTCTGTCATATCTCTTCTGTAAGTTACTTTGTGTGTACGACTCCACAGGCTTGCACTTAGGATATTATTGTGTCCAGCTTCAGTTTGCTGTTCAAGAATGGATTGATACAGTGTCAGTTTTCGGTTGAGTAGCTGTCCTTCCAAATAAAATAGCAAGTTCGAGGAAGTGTGATCATCATCCATGTTGGAAACACCACCATCCTGAAAATGATTATGCTCCTCTTCCTCATCATGAACCTTGAACAAAAGTCGGTAAAAAAGATTATAATTATTCTACTGATACTACAAAATAGCAGAGCAATACTTACATGAACATGGTCAAGTGAAACTGAATTGAGAAGCACACTAAAGACTAGTCATGGAGGGGAAACAAAAAGAATGAATAAGGATGCAAAGACAAAGCAACAAGAAGTAGAAAACATACTGTTTGAACATCGACTGTATCTGCTGAGTCCACGGCTTTTTCTGGAGAGCTGGATGTCTCCGCGGGTGAAGACAACACCAGATTGGGGTTTCCCTCCTGCAAGGAGGAAATTGAGGAAAAGTTAATTGCCATGACTCATGTCCAATGTATTATCAGGTCCATTAAGCAGGCAGCCACAAAGATCTCACAAGCTAGTCAGCATGAATTAAAGACAAGGATAAACCTGAGCTTTCAGAACATCAACAAGCATTTCTGCTCTTTTTATTTGGGAAGAGCTAGAGTCTGATGGTGAATGAGAGCATGAGCCACCTTTCTCCTTTAAATCTTCAGACTCCATTTTCAGATTCTTAGTTTTTCTACTTTTCACCCTAGGCAGCAAATATCCTTCAATCTCATCAAGAGGTACGAAGGGGTCAACATTGACAACATCTTCTACATAATCCTGTAGACAGGTTTCCAGACTTTCCTTCACAAACTGCACTTTCAGACATGGATAAGAAGTACAATGCCCATACGGAATAGTGGCATAAGAGTTCCTTCGCTTATATGCATGGCTTGAGGTGATAGGGAAACCTTCAACTGAAGAAAGAGCGCTTTGTAATCTCTGTACTATGCTTAGGAGTGGAGATTCCTTCCGAGCTGGGTCAGCACTAGTCAATAATAGTCGTCCAATAACCTCAAATCTTTTTTCCGCAATATATGAGTATTTTGCCCCATATTCTCTTTTAAAAAGATTGATAGCATTTGGTAGGTAACAAACAAATGCTTTTATAATTCCACTCTCCAAAAACTCAAACGTGGAGATAGAATCTATGTCATTAAGCTCTGAGATTATTTGGTGCAATAGATTGAAAATGTCTTCTTCCTGCTGACTAGATGTTGCATCCTCCACTGACTTGTTTAACAGAGTTGTTAATGCAGTGGATAATGTTCTAAGCTTCTGAAGAATATCAGTTACTCCTTTCTCGGGGTTCACCGATTCAGTTTCAAAGTAAGTGGCCCATATATACTTAGCTAGATTCTGAACAGTATCATTCTGAAGCGTGCATGTCCTGTTTTCTGGTGACTCTGAAGACTGGCATGTATCAAATGCAAAACATGGGCATCTTTGCACGGCTCTTGAAGCTATACCATCAGAAATAGGAGGGATGTTCGAATGTTTATCTGGAGAGAGTAGCCCATATATGGCAAAAAGAACACCTTCCTTTATAAAGGAATTCAAGTATACGTGCGGAAGCTTGAGCATTATGGTATCAACAATCTGAAGGGCTAATAATACCACATGGTGCTCTTTTCTTGCAAACACTCCAGCCAAAAAGCTGATATTCAATGAAACTAACATGATTAGGTTTAGAAAAGAAAAAAAAAATGTAGACAGTTAGGTTAATTATAACATAGAGAAGAAAACTCGTTCACCTTGAAAAGTTGGCAGTTTGTAGCAAACTATGAAGCGCGTCAGATGAGCTGAAATGAACTAACTTATTGATAACAGAAAGACAGCCGTAACATATAAACAGATTCACACCAGAACTGACCACCTGCTTGGGGGTGAAAATGATAAGTATGACTAGGGAGGGAAATGAATCAACAAACAATTTTAGTAAGATATGGCAGATATCAACCTGAATTAAGATAGGGAGTAAATCAACTCCAAACTTATGCAGAATATCAGGATGCTTCGAAAGAAAAGCTTCTTTATCTGTCTTCTTTTGATTGTCCACTTCAGCAGTAATTGTTGGGAGAAGCTCATTCAATAATTTTAAGACTTCATTTATCTGAAAAATAAGATAGCAAGGACACATGACTACTGTATAAAATATAATGATTAATGACCCCAATGTCAAATAAAATCTTATGTAGCTAAAGTACAACTGATACTTATAAAGCAAGAACAAAGAAAAATTATCCCCTCAAAAGCTGGCCGCAAATAAGTGTACACTTCAAACTAATAGAGGTTACCAGGGTAATTGACATTAGACTTTTAATTCTAGTATGTAGGAAGTGGCACACCAAGTACTGGCCCAAAACATTTGGCCATAGAACCAACTTCTAAACGACCCTCATCGCCTTTCTTCACATATTGAATGAATAAGTAGTTAGGATACAAGAGGACATTTGCATTTTAACTGTGAGGAGGCACAAGCAACAAGACAGATTCAATTCAAATGTGTGTGTGTGTGTGTGTGTGAGAGAGAGAGAGAGAGTAGCAAACCTGGCTCTGATGCCCATCCACCAGAGAAGTAGACTGCATTCCATGTGCAAGATCATATGTAGATAGCATATCCTTAACAATGGTGCTTATGTTGAGCTCAAAAAGTGTCCTAAAAGCAACAGTAGATCCAGTAGCCAACTTGATGAGTAACCCTATCAAGCCCTGCCAACCAAATCATGAACTTTTTCATTCACAAAACATAAAAATTGAGAAAAACCACAACTCCCTAACAAAAATTGGTTTGTACTTGAGAAAAAGAGAAACTTTGCTTACAATGTATGTTGGTTGGGATAGGGTTGTTCGACTGTTTAACCCTATAAGATGCAAGGTATGCTCGACCAATCCATGCTTGCAGATGTCATCCAGCATATGAGTAGAAGTTATAGAACGAGAAGCATGCTCCCCAATTTTAATTAAGCTAGTGGCAACACTCTCAACAAGCTAATACAAAGCCACAAATAAGTCCAAAGGATTAAATACTAGAAAATGAAATAATACAGCCGAAAAAATTTCATGAATGAAATTTTGCAAAATGAATACCTGTCTATCTTCATACTGGAGAAGATTGCACAAAATTGGAACTGCCTCCATGAAAAGTGGCGGAGATTCAGAAGACAGTTTCTTACATATATTTACCACAGTAGACAGTGCAACCCTCTAGCATCCAAGAAAGCAAAGAAAATTAAGTGGAAACGGCATTCTCATATCAAATGTCATAATAGAGTAATGAGGTCATGAATTCTTCAGTAAAGAAGTATTTAGTATAATGGTGCTAACTTAAGTACCTGTACGCTAGTTGAAAAAAAGTCAATATAACTTAAAACAGCCATCATAGCGCCAGATTGTAAGCAAGCAACTGGCTGTTCGCGTGAAATTTTCTCTAATGCTTGCAAGCACTACATTGAGAACAGGCACACAAATGACAAAATTTAAATTTGTAAAAAAAAAAGGAGGATGTAATACAACCACTGATAGTTAGTACAATAATTAAAATTAGTATCCACTTAAAGTTTCAGCAGCATACTTGTTCTGCCACATCCAAGTATTCAATGGCCATTAAACGTTGACAAAGGACTGGAACAGCATCGTGTCTCACAATGAAAATTGAGGATCGAGGATGAACGTCGCACAAATAAGTTATGGCTCTTATAGCCAGAAGCATTATATCTGGATTGCTCTCATGCCTTGCCAATCTAACAAGCAGAGGTGAAAAAGAGTCCACCATTGGACTTGACAAAGAACTATCACTACAAAAGGACAACAACTCACATAGCTCTGTGAGTTGAGCCAACTGCCCTGATTCCTCAACCTTCTCACTCAAACCTAACAGAACTGTCTTAAACTTGCTTTGATCACTCAATGATCGATTCCTATAGTAGTCATGGATGCTATTATCTGAATCACAAGAGCCATCTGCGAGTTCCTTTTCTCCATCACCCTCTGATCTAGTTGATCCAGAAGTTGAGGACGACGTATCCATGTCAGCATCCTGGCCTTCATGAGCAGTACTCGTCAGCGTTTGAGCAGATGAATTGGAAGAACTTGGTCGGAACTCCAATGAATTGCACGCCCGCTTATCTGCTGGCAATTCATCCACTTCTTCATTTCTTTTTTGACCTCGACTAGCCATTAACCACGGCTACTGCGCACATAACAAAACCAACAGAATCAAACTCATTGAAAACTCGCACAATATCATCAAATTCACACAGATACACACAAATGGCTAAAGCAGAACTCAAAAGAATTGTGTTCTCCGACATATTTATTCAGTATTAAAAAAACCCACATAAAAAGATCGAACTCTCTTAAGCTTGGAACTTAACTAGTTCAAACCAAAAAGAAGTTGTAAAAACAGAGAAGAAACAGAGCTTGCAGTATGATGAGTGGCCAAACACACAAATAGGCAGAGCAACCCGAAATATAAGTCTAGAATTGACTTTGCACAAACCAAAATAGTCTGATCACTCATCAACACAGTATGCAGATTAAAATCAACCACGATAAACGAGATAAAACAGAAAAAAACGAGTCTTTATCAATATAAAGAGTGCAAATTGAAAATTGACAAATACTATTACTGAACAAAACCACAGAACCAAAATCGAAACTCTGATCAAAGCGGTGTTCAGTCAGTCCATCTCTTTTTCTGTACCTAGAGGTCTCAAAGAGCGATTGATCGTGAGAACGTTATACAAATCCTAGGGTTCTATAACCAAATTCCACCGCCAGTTGGTAATTTATAGCGTGGAAAAAGGAGTGTATGTTGTTATGTACATTATATATGCAGGTGAAGAAGTATATGTAGATACGGAAAGAGATTATAGAGAGAGATGGTGGTGATGATGATGGAAATGAGTTTTTTTTTAATGGAAACTTAATTAATTACGAAAATAAAATATTCTATTAGCTCAGTAAACAAGATAGCTATAGATTTCTGTTTCCGATTAATGGTGGGTAGCCGCTTGAGACACGTGTAAGGCCACGATCTAATGAGAGCTTTTCGGGTTGTTTTGTGCGGCCTACTTAGTTTTATTTGGGCTGGGCTACTCATGTCTATCCTCAGGTGTAATTGTGGGCCCATTGCTGAAATATAGTACTACTCTCTCCGTCCCAATATATTAGATCTCTTTCTATGTTGTTTTGTGGTGTAAGTTAAGTTAGTGATAAAGTAAATTTTTACAGTAAATAGAAATGACTCAAGTATGTTGGGACACACTAAAATAGTATATGAGCCTAATATCTTGGGATGGAGGGAGTACTTGCAATCTCGCGATAATGCAGAGAAATCAAACACATCCAAATGTTCAGAATTTTGATGGATTTTTTAGTAAATTATGTTATACGGAGTATATAAAAACAAGGGTAAATGTGAGATTTATTTCTTAGCGGATAAAGTCAAATATTTCTGAGGATGTCACCCAAAAGAGTTCTCGCTGCAAAAATAATAAAGATTTGTTTTTAATGAGAATATTATGCGGGCGTCGAAAAATTACTAATATAACAGAAAAAGATTATAAAAGAGAAAAAAGCGCCAATCTTTTTCAGGCGAATACTATATGATTGGAGATAGATATACCCAAGAAGCTTCTCACCTATCCATGTTCCTAATATTTTTGTAAAGTGTAACCAATACATATTTGATTGGAAGTCGTTTCTGATAAAGTGTTGTTTGATTTTTTGAAATTTCGTTTTTTGGATATGGTTAGGAGTGAGGGTTAATTGGTTATCAGTTAATTGAAAAGCAACTTAGATATGTGTACGTACGCATATGATGGGTTAGTTCAAAATGTTTACGGAGTAGTAATATAGTATTACTCCTGTAGTATATTAAATAGCTGAACTTGTGGCTCTACATCATGGCCTATAATTATGGAATACCCAATTTTTTATATTTATTTAATGATATACACATTGATCTACTGTGCATTAATAAATGACTTGTTATTTGAATTTTATAAACATTTGTTTTATTTTTAAAAATATGAACTTGTAAATACTGATATAATCACTTGGTATATCGTGATTCCAGATTCAAAGAGATAGGGTAGAAGAAACAGATGATTTTGTACGACCTTTGTAAAAATCCTGAGAAGTTGAGTGCGATAGTTGGGAGGCGAAATGATGATTGAACAAATGATACAAACCTAATTGAATAGAAAAACTTACCATAAATATAAAAAAGACTTATTCTAGTGAATAGACCAAAATATAAAAATATGATTATTTTTCATGCAAAAATTAGTAGATACATTAATTTTCAAATGTAAAATAGTAGTACTACCAGGAAAGTATTTGCTGCTATGCCAATATTAGACAACCTAAAAGCCATATTCCAATGGAGCAAGACTGCATGGAATACAATCACAGCACTACAAGTTAAACATGATAATATAGTATTAGATTACGAATATCGAAACCTCCCACGATCAATAGTAAAGATGAAACTTTAGATGGATACAAACCTAATTGAATAGAAACTTTAGATGGATAGGACTCTCGAAACTGTGAAGCTAGAAATTTACAGACTCCGACGGCTACAACATCTAAAACTAAATACAGCTTTGCAGTAATGTGAAACCAGCATACAACAGACATAAATCTTTAACAGCACAGGGGTTTTAATTTGGCCGAAGGTGACAATCCATTTCTAGTCCATGCCTCGCATCGGGACCATCATGTGTTGAGCTTGTTGCTACAAATGAGAAAGGGAACTGCGCTAAGAATCACATTGTCCAACGACTGGGAAATGTAACGCATAAAGAGTAGTACTATCAATCAGCACAAAACATCTGATTCCGCATATTGCTTCGAACAACACACACGTGGTTGGAGGCTAACCACAAGTTAGATATGCCCGGATTGATTAGAGATCAATAAGACTAGCATGTTTTATTGATACTTGGCTAGAAAATTTCAAGGCCTTCTTTTTCCTATTTGCAACCCCTCAACGAAAAATTATTGTCTGAGCATTGAAGTTATTTAACTTCATCGATAAATAGCAGTCGATACTACATAACTGCACAGATCTAAGAACAAATAGTTCAATGTAAACATACAATTTGCCTACAGAAGGAGTATTACTTTTGCAAACTTCCCTTTTCTATGAACAGCTCATAAAAAGTCAGCAGACTCAGCACCACGTATATACATTTGAAATAAAGAAATTGGGAAAACATATTGCAGCTATTCATAGTTTTTCAAATGGTGCATCTGGACGTCCCATGAAGAATTAAACATGCAAACCAGAGTCAATTTAAAAGTTAAGAATTCCTTGAAGAACCTCCTCATCTTGTGCAAGACAGGAAATAAGTTTGTACATATATGTAAACATAGAATGTACAGGACGTTAAGTGACAATGAGAAGCACAGTGATCGAGATACCTGAGCATTTATGTAATTCACGCCTTGTGAAAAAGAACCCTGGTGAAGAAGCTTTGGAAATTGCAGGAAAATTTGACATATAATCAGTACGTTAAAATCTATATCCATTATAAAAAGACAAGTCCGAAAGAGATATACTGAGTATTTCTTTGGGTCATCATTCAACAGCGTACCTGAGAAGTCGGAATTTGCTGCTGTAATCCATCTTTCTTTGCAGATCCATCTGTACCTTTGGCTGATCCCTTGGTATCACCCTGAAAAAAATATTGAGCATAGATCAATAACTTTTATAGCAAGAAAGGTTTCATTTCACTGGAAGAAACATATGAATAAACTCACCTCCATCTGCCACCACCGAGAGGATGTCCAGGATCATAGATTCCAGAAAAGGATAACACACATTATCAGTTGCAACACAACACAAAATAGTTTTATTTAGACAAAAATGAAGAAACTTGTAAGGAGAAGGAAAAATGAGGACATAATTACCTCTCTGTACCTGTTCAGGTACACCTTAAGAGGATCAATGTAGTCTTCAAATCCTAAAGTTGCCATAGCCCATAGCAAATCATCCCCATTGATTGTCTTCCTTTTTTCTCTCTGGCACTTGTCACTTGCCCTTGCATCACACCCACCAAAAAAGGTTCAGCTTTTGGTCTCAAAAAGATCGATACAACCTAATGATGTATGTACATAGAAAGACCAAAGACATCGGAGATGGCTATCCATTAACAAATTTCTCATAAAAAATAATTTTAAAAATTGGATCAGACAAGATGCCCATACCTAAATAAACACATGAAAAATTAAATGCAAATACATGTGCCCAAGTTTTGACAGAAACCCAAGAAGCCAATTCGAATACGTAACAAGTCAGCTCTTTTATCCAACAAAATGCAATAAAGTGAGCCAAAATTAAAATCCATGGACATACTCGCTGGTGATGAAGCTAATAAACTCGGAAACACATTCCTGCACAGTCTCCTTGGCATCCTTAGCAATCTTCCCATTGGCGGGAAGTCCCTTCTTCATGATCCTGCTGATATTCGCAATAGGAAGAAACCTATCCTGCTCACGGACTCCGCAACGCGGGCTTTGATCGCCTCCGCTGTCGTGGCTGCCACAGATGGGGCTCCCCGACGAGTGCCCGTCCGCCATGAATCTATCATATTAAAAGAAACCCTAGGTCACGATGATATGCAGCGGAGAGAGAGAGAGGAGGGATAACCGTTACCTGCAAGGGGATTCGTCGAATTTTGTAATTTGGGCGCGAGAGCGAGAGGAAGGATCGTAGGGTTGAGAAGTGAGGAAGGAGACGACGACTGAGATTGAGGGATTGGAAAGGAGTTGAGGTTTATCAGCACCGTTGGTTTTTATTTGATTAGGTGTTGGGTGCTTCTACAATATCACCCCACGTGTCCTCTGTCGGTCTACCTCATCTACGACGACGTTTTGAAATTTTTGTCTTGCTGCTTCTTCTCCAATTTGGACTCACAAAAATATTTACGACTTTCTACAAAACATACCCACACACCCCTGCATTATTTACGTATTTATTTTCAATACTTGCTAAGTATATTATTTTTAAAACACTTAACACTGTTTTCAAATTTTTTTGTAATTATATACTACAATTTGCGATACTTGCAATATAAATATGTAAAAACAATTAATACAGTACTATTTTTAGTTATTACTTACTATTACTTTTTATTACACCAGATTACAATTAAGATTCATGAAAAAAACACAAGTTATAATTAAATTTATGAAATTAGAGAACTGCAAAAAAAAATGGTGAAAGTTGTAGGTTTGGGGCTGAAATGTGAACGTAAAATTGTGGCTGAAATCAAACTAAATTTGAATATATTTTGAAATAATTTTTGAAAACTATATCGTGTAAGAGTGAATAAAAGCAGAAATATCTGCAACAATATGTCTAAACTTTGTCTCAAAGATAACTTATATAGTAGTAGTACTTGATAAAAGCAGAAAACATCTATACAAAAAATATGAAAAACTAAAGAAACGAAAAGGGCACTACTATTCACTCTAATTATCGTATAAAAAATTATAGTTTTACAGAATGCACGATATATTTCCCAGAAAAAAAATCTGAAGATGGTCAAGAATGATGAACAATATATAGACCAATCCTAAAAAATGAAGAGCAAAAAAAAGGCTGGAATTTACAGTAAATCTACACCAACTGTTTTAGTTTTTCCCAGCAGCAGGCTGTGACTAAATGCAGCAGCAAAGCAATCCAACCAAAAATTATCACAATAATTTTACCGAGCAGTTGGGCGTGCAATGGATTCATCGATGGCCAAGTAGTGGTGGTCGCTGGAGCCGATATCCAATGAGCCCAAGTTGAGGGACGAGTGAGCCGAGCGCCTAGATATCTCGTCCGAGCTGCCTTCCCTCACTGCTTCTGCCCCCCTCTCAATGGCGAGTGCATCTTGGATCTCCTTTAGGACTTCAGACATCCATGGCCTCATGCTCCCGTGGGGCTGCACGCACATCAACGCCTTCTCTGCTATCTTCCACATCGATTGTATGTCGTATTCGTGCAATGCAGGGTCGATGATCCCTTGCAAGTCTCCACTCTCAATGTGCAACTTTGCCTGCCCACAAGGATACATATAGTATTATCATTTTTACTAATTTTTAGTTTTCTTTTCAAGTAAACGCCGAGTAACGTGAAATCTAAGAGGCACTCTTACCCACTGGACTATGTTTCGGCAGTTATGTCCAAAATTTTCGTTAGAGATTGCTTCTTGACCGGATATTAGCTCAAGGAGGATGACCCCAAAACTGTAGACGTCGCTCTTGTCTGTAAGCTGCTGGGAGATGTAATATCTGCATTGCGTGAAGGAAGAGCAATGACTCATGTGAACATAAGCAAAACAACAATGTAAACCGAGCTTATAATTAATTCTTGTTTAAATGCAAACCAATGAATAGACCTGACTATCATATACCAAGCAAGTTGTTGCTATTCCACTGGATATGATACTACACACTCGTAAAGAAAGAAAGAGAAAAAGAAGGAAGACGTACTCAGGATCAAGGTAACCAACAGTTCCTCTAACTATGCTCGACACGTGGGAAGCTCCATCAACTGCTAGTTTCGAAAGGCCAAAATCTGAAACCTTAGCTCTCATGTTCTTGTCAAGAAGAATATTGCTGGTTTTCAAGTCTCGATGAATGATTGCTGGAACACAACCAGTGTGGAGGTAATCTATTCCTGAACGAGTAAAAGGAGAACATTTCAAAATTGCTTTTTCTACTAATCAATAATGCCGGTGTTCTCCAATTTTTATGCAGTAAAAATGAGTTTTATTCAGTAATGGATGAAATTTAGATCTGGCTAACCAACCTTTGGCAGCATCCTCAGCAATCTCAAGGCGTTTAATCCAATTAATTCCTCCTCCAAGTGTTAAGGGCCCTGTGAAAATACCAAATTGGTTTAGCTATATCATCAGGTTAGTTGATCATATCTTGATGAAAAAACTTACCATAAAGATGTTCCTTAAGAGTCCCCTTGTGCATGAACTCGTACACGAGAATACTTTTTCCTTCTTCTTGGCAACATCCAATAAACTGTACTAGATTCCTATGATGTATTCTTGAAAGAAGAGAAACCTGTTCTCACCTCAAATCAGTATCCGAGAGAGCAGAATGAAATATATAACACTACTGCACAGTTCATTAAATTATGCAAAAGCTAACCCTATGGATTTCAGAAATGAAATTAACCAGCACAAGTTGCTTAAATATATTTAATCATCTGTGACAGATGCCACAATTTCAAAGTAAATAAGTTTGATATATTGGCAAATCAATAAAGATTCCATTACCCTAGCAAGTAAGAAGCAGGAATGGGAAACATAATTGGAAGATGCATGAAACAGAATATCAAATTTCCAGACACTAAAATCTCTAACATATCATAGGATAATCATTTACTAGGCTTTGCTTTTCAAAATCAGGTGTAAATTTATAGACAACTTCTTTACTGCCTTTATAGACAACTAGATTGATAGAAATTGATTATGTTAATGGAAAACCAATTGCAAATTTTAAATTAAATCCTAGCAAGAAAGTTATTCAAAAGATGGAAGCAATTTCAATAAATCATTCCGATAATTGTGTAGTCAAGTTATTGAAGAGCTTTAACATTCTCCAAACGGTAGCAGAATTCTAGCTAAACAGTAGTATTACGTACTTCATTGGTAAACTCTCTCTTCCCCTGGAAGGAATCATTGGTCAAGCGTTTGACTGCAATTTCTTTACCATCAGCCAGTCTCCCGTAATATACAACCCCAAAGCCTCCCGATCCAATTCTTCTCTCAAAATTATTTGTAGCATCCTTGATCTCAGCCAACGTGAAGTAATGAGCAGCTTCAGCATTTGTATCATCCAGCGAAGAAGCAAGCTTTTGAGGAGGTAAATTATGTGGAGATTCTCCTAACAGAAATCAAATATAGCAAAAATTATTGTGTTCATCCAAGTAAGATTGATGTACATAGTGAAACCTTGGTTATAAGTGTTTAAATCTAACCTTTACGAGGAGGTTTCTTCTTTCCTTTGGGTAATAAGAAGTATGATGTAATGGTAGCAATTAGCATAACAGCAGCTCCAACTGATGTCCCGATGATAATAATTTTCTTATGGCTCCTTCCCTTCTCCTCGTGAAGGCCTGCATTCCCTGTGTAGCTGAAACACGGATGATTAAGAGGTCACAGATAGAGACTGAGCAACAACTTACTAGAAGTCTTTTCAAGATAAAGATTGAAATGCATTTGGAATTTACTCGTATTTTGTAAGTTAAGGCAGAGAGAGAGCATTTTACATGAATAAGCATAAATATTCACAACTGATCAGAAAAATATATTCACCATGGAAGATATATACCCCACTGTCCAAAGTAAATAGGCTGACAATTAATATACTCACTTCAGACTCAGGTCTTTATTAAGAAGACCGGATGGAATTTTCCCAGCTAACAAATTGTTCTGAATGTACCTGCGACCAATGAAAATGAGACTCCGTAAAATCTTAATGAAAAGTATACATGTAAGAAAAAAAATACTAAGTAAATACATTGAACAACACCAATTTGGCCATTTTGTCAGAAAATTGGTTTTTTGGAAGTGCAACACTTTCACGGTAAAAAACCAAAATTCCCATTGGAGTAATTAGCAGGTAAGCAAGAATAAAGAACAACTTAAATTATTGGGAGGAATTTTCAGAAAATTGAAGTTTCACCATAATCCTGTCTGAAGTTATGTAATGAGGTAGACAGCTAGTAGTTTAGATATTATTTGAGCTCTTCAAACTTACAATTCTCTCAATTTTGACAAATCTGCCAAGGAAGAAGGCAGTTCACCATTCAATTGGTTATCCTCGAGATGTCTGCCACAGTGAAACAATGAATCAGTTGCCATAAAGCAAATAAATAAACAGAACAGTTGGAGTACACACATTATCTTTAAGTTAGGGCATCCAGAAAAATCTGGAATTGGACCACTCAGTGAGTTATTATCAAGCCATCTGCAATGAAAAGTGCACAAGATTTGATCATGAACCGGGATAACAAATGTGGCATTGGATAATAAACAGTGGAGCCAGCAACTTACAACTCAACTAAGCCGCCCAACTTTGTGAACTCTACTGGAATTGTTCCCGACAAATTCTTCCCAGACAGTTTACTGCACAAGCACAAAAATGGTCGAAAAAGATGATCATCATATTTTCAGGTTCAAGTTAAGTTAGAAAAGTCGGCAACCAAACATATTTATCTGTTGCAATGTAATCCATTCTGAACTTCTAACTAAAATGGAAGAATAACCTACAGATATTGTCATTACAACATTAAACCAAGAAAGAAGCAGAACTTACATCGATGTTATCATTGGCCGAGGATCTGAACTACACTGGACCCATGACCATGGAGCTGGAATGCATGGGTCACCGCCTTCATTTGCCCACTTAAATGATATATAAGACATGGCTATAGCAGCCAAAACTGGTCCTGCAATTACGATGAATTAGAGACTATTCAACTTGGAGGAAAGCACAGAATGAGAGTAAAAGGAAGCTCATCCAGGTTCCTCACTCAAAGAGTGAACTCCTCAACCTACTAAACAGAAAAGAACAAATGATCCTGGCTCAAATGGACTCAACTCCCAACAAAATCTGGGGTACGAAAGGAGAACAAACCGTGATAATATAAGAACTCTTTAATTGTTTTATTTTTCAACTGTAATAAATCCATCAAAACAGAAAGACATAGTTTGCATGTTTGAGAAAATTTGGTCGTACTCACCATCTGCAGAGCCATCACTCTTTTTCAAATATCTATTGATCTCCAAGGCATTCAGCAGAGGACCCATTGTAGAATCAGAAGTCCTCCCAAATCTGAAAGATAAAACAAATGGTAGAGAAATGTTGTAGTATCCTGGCTCATACAAACGATACTGTCCTTGGGCGTTTTCTTGGATATTAACAACAGCCTTGCTAAGATCAGGAGCACCAGGGAGCATAAACCTGAACTTTCTTGCATCACTTGGACCTAAGTCTTCAATTTCGGCAAAGTAACAAAATGCCCAACCAGGAGCAGGAAAACCATCAAGGTTCAAGCGATACGTCAATGATCCATTTCTGCCAACTACAGCTGTCTGCATTACCTTCTGTGGTGGCCATTCATCCCTGCTGACATCAATTGGCATCTTTGTGGATATTTTTTCAGTTCCTGGAGCAACATCAACAAGGTAATTGGCTTTTCTCACCGAGTCAGACTCCCACATTCGATCAAATGGGTCATCTGGAAACCTACGACATAAATGAAACTTTGAAGACTTCCAATTCCAAGAATAAAAATGAAAGCAAGTTGGACTTCTCAAATTTCAGGTCTACCTGACCGGTTCGTCGCTCTCTGCACCAAAATTTATTCTTGCGGACATACTGAGGTAAAATTGGCTCTCAAACTCATGGAAATAGATGGAACCATTAAACTGTCGGAGCTCAAGGGTGGATATAAATGGCTGACCAGTTGTTGCATTGGACAAACAAACACTGATGGTAGGATCTGTAGCTAGAAATATTAACTCTTGAAGCTCTATTGTATTAGCATCTGAAATTACTATAGTAGCCCAACGTGTAGGTCCAAACGAAATGTCAAATTTGGGATACACATTGTTGTTGTCAAACTTTCCATACAAGAAGGTCGCTCTTATGAGATACCTGGTCCTACTGACAACATTGAATGTGTAGCAATACTTGTTATCATCTGCTGGGAAGGATCTTAGTGTCTTATACTGTTTTCTGGTCTCATTGGCTACGGCTATGTTAACTATATCTCCAGTTAACATGTAGTTATCTGGACTCCATTCAAGACCTATTTCATCTGTAAAATTATTGGAACCACCACAATCCACACTCACAAAACCTGCATTTGTTATAGTGATTGGGTATCAGAGTAAATTCAAATGAGTTTATGCGATCACTTAACAGGCCCGAGTAAATCTATACTTATATACAACAAGCCATGACATGAGCTATGGTTTGTATTGAACATGATATCGATTGAAACCTCTGCACTTCATCAACCACACATACAAAAGGACATGAAGCAATTTACTAGCACTAAGTTGGTAGCATGTCCCTGCTAAGCTAACATTATTTAATCAAGAATGTCAATGATTTGGTTTTTGAGTGAATTGTTCAGCATTTGCAGCTCAAACAAAACATGTGACAACAAAAATATAGTAGAACAGTTTGAAGTAAAGCAGGAGCATGCCAGTGATGCCGCAAGCCATAAAGGAATCTCAGCTTCACAAAGTTATTTGTTTCGGAAACCTACATTACTAAAAAGATTATATGAAAAAGGCCTATATAAGCACTAAGCAGGGCAAGGGGTTGTCTCCAAATCGAGCCCTGAAGTAAATACATATATGAAGATAGCAGATTTACATCAGATCATAAAGCTTATGAAAGCAACAACTGTAACATTGGAGGCTTGCTAAACCCTTGAACAACATATTTTAATCCTCTACGACAGTGAAATACAACCTCAAGTAAGAGACTATAGCAAGTCATATATCTATCACAGTGGAAAATTTTCCTTATTATGTAAATAGGAAATGTCACAAATAGGTCATAACTCTCCAGCACCTTAAATATGACACGGTATCCTTACTTAGCAAACAACAGATCGAATTGCAAAAAGGCACCATATTAATTGTCCCACTCATACAACTTACTCTACACTAACAAACATCGTTTTATACAAAACTGACAATAAAAAAAGATGGAGAGATCTTGGGAAAACTAGCAAATAATGACAAGAAAAAGAAAAACCCACCGTGGAAAATACACGAGAAATTCAACCAAAAAAAACATTGAAACCAAATCGAAAAGCATGTAGAGAAAAAAGTGAGGAACCTGGCATCTGGGCTGTGGAAACATCCATGAGGTAAAGAGAATAAAGAGAGAAAACGAAGAGAAATCCAGCACACCCCATTTCTCCTCTCTCTTCAAATATGAATATGGAAAGAGTACTAGGAAGTTGAAGCCATGAACTATATTACAAAGAGAAACAGAAAGATTTGGAGCACAAGTGGATGAAGATCCTAGTTTTCCAGT
Organism: Salvia hispanica; assembly: GCF_029641045.1. Lineage (NCBI taxonomy): Eukaryota > Viridiplantae > Streptophyta > Magnoliopsida > Lamiales > Lamiaceae > Salvia > Salvia hispanica. The sequence continues at coordinate 25,398,558 of NC_142692.1, forward strand.
AACAACAATAATTATAGTAAAAATCTGAAGGTTCTTGAATAAGTAAAATGTGAACAAGAGAGAAAGACGGAGTGGGTTTAGACGTTTAGTTACTTTTTGCTGAAGTTCAAGTGTTGAAACAACTCAAAAAAGTAAGTGTTGAATGGACTCCAGGTCCAACTCTTTGCTGCTACTTTATCTTTCTTAATTTCTACTATTACTAATTTACTAGTAATATTTTTTCCAAATACAAAATTGATTTTTTTTCAAGAATAAAATTGATAATACTCGTTAATTAGAACATAATGATATGATTCCTCGTACTTAAGTCTATAAATTCAGGAAGTTAGTTATGTAGTTTTCCATATTTATTTAATTTTTACCAATATCAAAAATTAAACAGATATATGGTACTCGACAATAATAAAAAAATGTTGAAATGAAAAAAATTGAATTGATATATTTTGGGATGAAAATAAGACTGCATTGTGGTGTGGCTAAAAATAGAGCTGCTAACTTTACAACAGAAAAAAGAGAACTGTGGCTGGATTTTAGGCTTGCAAGATGGAACTAGGAAGGGAATATTTTTTGTAATTTTCAATTATAAGCTTTTAACTGAATTTATTTACATGTACATATAACAATATAAAAATTTTGATTTTAACAAATTTCAAAGTTAATATAATAATAGGTGATTAGATAAATGATGTCAAATGCCGCTCAATTATAGTGAGTGACAATATGAGTTAAATAAACTTATTCCGTTTCTGTTTTTGTCATATTAATAAACTCATAATTAATCTATTAAAATTGAGATTTGAGAGCGTACTTGAAAATTTTCCTAATCCATTTAGATATTAATTTACGTTAATTTCTTAATGGGAAAATTGGTAAGTATTGAAAACTGAAAAGGGCTTAAAAATTTTATTAAGAAAAAGAAAAACAAACTCATAAATAAGGGTGGAGTCAGAAGTCAAATTATTGAAGTTAATCATATTTGAATAAATTTTCATCAAAGTAATATTTGAATAAATTTTCATCAAATAAATTATTGAAGTCAGAAGTCGTAATATAGATAACTTTTGTAAGATTAATTAAGAAATCAGCCTCACTATTAAATGCTAAAGTGACAAATATAGTACTGGGAATAATGATAGATGATAGGACTGGATATACATTCCGAATCGTAAAAGTATTTCCACTAAGCTTTCAAATTTATTTTTGCAAAGCCAATTAACTTTTCTAAGCCTTTGTCATCCCTTCCCCTCAATAATAACGGTAGTATAATCAAGAAAAATAAAATATTACCATGATATGATTATACCTAATCTAGCAATTTGAGTGTGAAAACCAAAGGCTTGTAGTCATTTCCACTCAATCAAGATTGAAAAATATAAAGCAAAAAGTGACACATTATAATTTTGATTTTCCTCTGGATTAGGTAGAACCAAAAATACATACCTAAAAGCAAGAAAATAAAAAAGAATATGTAACACTGATGCCATTATTTTTAGCACTGGGATGTAGTATCAATCAAATTGGTGTAGATCCAATAAAATTAACATAAACTATTTTTAGATAAAAATGAAAATTTAGTCTAAACAAGTACATTGATTCATAAAGAGTGTAATTAGGTTTATAACTGAGACTTGATTAGATCATATTTCAACAAAATTGACAAAAAAATTACTAATAAGGTAGATAGGTTATGGTACTATACTTTGAGGAGATAAGGAGTAAAATTAATATTCTTCCAACTCGCAGATGCAGATTTAATTCTACAAACGAAAATATTGTCTTAAATCAATTATTTGTGCAGAAAGAAGTTAAAATGAGCATATTCCAGATGAAAAAGTAAGGAAAAGTTTGGGACGAGTTTATATAAAAGTGGGTTACTTTAAAGAAACAAGATTTGTGGATTCTTCGTCACTTTGCAAACGTACTTAAATATATGTCTCCGATTTGACTTTGATTAATACATAAGCTATTGCTTAACCTTTAAGTATTTCCAGCCTTTCCCAGTTCCCACACTTTTCTACTGTATTACAATCTTGGCTTGATTTTCTAAGTTGTAAAGCGAATTTACTAGTCACTTTCATGATTTCATCAAATCCTAATGAAAACATGTAGGGTGGTGCAATTAAAATGGGCTCGGTTGGGAATGTATGGATGGGTATGGCCCAAACCTAGCCATTTTTTTTATTTATGCCATTGGTATTAATTATCAAAAAGTCTAGATGGCAAAATTTGAGAATGTTTTGGTATTCATTGAAAGGATTGGCTACAAATTCAAACACACCTCAATTTGGAACATTAAAATGGCGATTTTTGGATGATTTCTGCTAAATGGGGACAGAGTAAGGGTCTGGTTTATACATTTGCTAAATGCTTAAATAGCCCATTTCAAGAATTTTGCTAGTAAAACTTCAACATTTAGAATTTTACAGGTGCAAAATATTCTACAGAAATAAAACATATCCATCCGTCTCAGTCTAAGAGTCACATTTTGCCACAAAAGTCCGTTCCAATTCCAATTTAAGAGTCACATTTAGAATCTTTAATATTTGGACATAAAATTTTACCTCATTATTCATTAAAATTACACTCAAATGCTAGTATTTACATAAAAATAAACTAAAAATAAATAAAAAACCAAAAAGTCAAACCATCTTACTTTCCACCAACTCACTTCATTTATTACATACTCCACCATCTCAGTTCATTTATTACTCACTCCATCAATTTCTTAAACCTCGTGCTATAACTAATTCTTACTCCTAAACTGAGACGGAGGGAGTACCATCTACTAATTTTTCAGCCATCACCTAATTCCAAATCCAAAAGGTCTCACGCATTAAAACATGTTACATATATTCGTTTCTGTATAGAACTTTAACTCCTTTAAGAATTGGAACACACGACCAAACTATTTATTGATGTGATGCGATTACACACAAGCAAAGCAAACCACATGCACTGAACTAAAAAAAAGGATAGCCCCAAAAATAAAGTAACCATAATTTGATAATTCGCACAGATCACCCATCATATAGTTTACTCAGCATCCGCAAATCTGCACCTCAACAAATAAAAGAGTCATTGCATATATACAGTCAAACTTCCAAAATGTTGATTGATGAATGTTAGCATTCCCCCAGCTTATCTAAACGGGGCGAAACGAAAACTTACCCAAGCTCAGAGAGCTTCATATGAGCTTCAGCATAGTCTTGAAAGAAGGCGTCCTCGTCCTAATACAAAAGCATGTGAATACAATCAGCAAATTATGATCAACGGAAACCAGTACAATGCAGCAGATCATCTTACAGCAGCATATTTTTCTACGTAGGAGCGGAAGATGGGATCCTCGAGCAGAGCTTTGTCTGATGGAAGCTGGATCAAGCCTTCTTTCTCCCCACTCAAAAGCTCCCTGTGTTCAACAAGCTCATTAATCAAAAGGAATTATGTAAACAGTTTAGGAAGCAAGAGGTTCAAAGAGCACACTTGAAGTAAGAGTTGTCGAACATAAGGGGATTAGATGTCCATGCTCCCTCAAAACCTGACCTCTCCTTGTGGCACCTACCCTGAAAACAAGAATCACAACTCAATGCTATCTGTGATCAGCCAAAGACTAGTTCAATTTAATGTTTTGTTTCGTGGAGTACCAGGGTGTGTCCACCCGATAGAGCCACAATGTCTTTATCATTCAGTCCCATGTGCCCGAAAACTTCCCTCAAATGGTCTGTGCCTGACATTCAAGTGATGGTTCTCTTAAAAATCAATTCCACAAACAAATTTCAGATTACACACAAGGAGCAAGTGTTACCTTTCGTGGCATCAGGCAAGCGACCCTCTGGTGGTGATTCATTTTTATCCTGAAACAGAAATGACTTGACATACATACAGACGAGATATACTAGCTAGTTATGCAATCAGAAAAAAGAAGAAGAAGCAATGATTCATGCATTGCAATTAGAACCATAACGTATGCTTCTAAGATTCTTTAAATAAAAGGTTGTGAAAAGTATAAAGAGAATTTATAAGCACAAAGCTCAACATGATCAAACTTTAGCTGCAAAAATAGTGTTGTGTGTTCAACATAATAGCATTAAACAAGCCAATATAAGGGAGGAAGAATTACCGGTCTTCCAGGATGAAAAGGAATCTCTGGCCCTCCGGTTACTTCAACAGCAACAACACCGGCTAGCTACATTGAGTGAGCAAAATGTTTTGTTTTTGTTTTGGTGATGAAAATAGGAGGAATTTATTAGTGGAGATCTAGAAAGAATAAATGAACCTGGTAAAAGTCTGCATAGCTGAGAGTGGGGAATTGTTGCTTGATTGGTTCCAACAGCCTAACAGCAATGTCGAGGCCGTTGTTAGCTCCATGAGCAAGCTCTTGATGGTTCCTGATTGTCCCAAATGGCCCTCCTGTTTTTGTTTTCACATCATATGTTCCAGCTGAGTGCCATCTGGATTCAAGATGAATATTAAAAGGGAATATCTCACTAAGACTAATGATTCAAACAGACGTCAACTAGAATCGCAATTCAGAGATCGTTTTCACATGCAATCTATAGTAGGATGCAGATACATAAATTGAAGGAGTGGATGCAGCAGGATGATTGATGAAAATAGGTTGAAAGGAAGAAGACTAATTACGCCAAACGCAGCATGATCGGAGCGCAGTTCTTCTCTGCGATTAAACCCCTGAGTTTCTTCTTGCATTTCTCCACCGCCGCCTCATAGTCCCGGCTCACCACTGGATACTTCTTCATTATCGTAAGGAAATAAATTGGCCTGAAGAAAAGCTAGCAATGCAAAAGCTGGGAATGATCTAAAAGTCCAAGGTGTATATATATTCACAAGTACAAGTAGAAGAACGAGAAACTTCCATTAAATTCCACGGGCTTCCACAGGCTTACGTGGTGCAATATTGTTTGCATTGTGTATTTTCTAGTTTCATCTTCCATAATTGACCCGACCCCACTTACTAAAACTATACTGTCTTCATCTCACTCCTGATTTTCTCACCCACAACTGCATCAATCTCTATTACAAAATCAAACTACAAACTATACATTAAGTTTTCATTCTTCGATCGTTCTAGTTTAATCGATAATCATTGTAAAATACTAGTATATATAGGATGTTTCACATCACACTTTCCGTCGATTATTTCATTTTGTTATAAACATTTATATCACTTCGCAAAAGAAGCACACCAAAACATTGAAGTCTTGTACTACTTAACAGTCGATGTTGATAATTCAGGTTGTAATTTATTGATAACAATGAAAACTTCTAGTTTCATATATTGCACGTTGAGCATTTAAACACACAAATTGAAACCCATAGGACAACAGCAAACATGCCGGGCATCTAACTGGAGATGGTATGAAAAGGGGAAGATACTAATTTTTGTTCATACCCAATACAAGTGTGATGCGTTGTGTAACAATTTGGTTAGATATGGAAATCCGTGTGAATCACTTCATGGTGAAAAGGATCAAACAGGCTCTGAATCCACATTAGCTGATTTTAAGAGTAATGTTTGCAGTATATTCATTGCTACAAATATTGCCTCTAGAGGTTTAGATGTCAAAGATCTTGAACTAGTTGTCAATTTTGATGTTCCTAGCCATTATGAGGACCACGTGAAGATGCAAGATATGGAGTGGATCTTGGTAAAGCCTTAGAATTATGGGAACAGAGTGTTCCAGAGCTTATGGCTTCGCGGTAAAGGAGAATCAAGGGTTTGAGCAAGCACATGGGACTGGTTATAGTGGCAGTAGTATCAAATTTAATAAAGAGGAGAGGATGAAGTGAGGAGAACTGCAAACAAAGCTCAGGCGACGAGTATGGATTTGAGGAGGATAAGTCAGATTCAGACAATGAAGATGAAAGAATTAGATAAGCAGGTGGTGACATTTAAAATCAAGCTTTGGCGTCTGCAAGTTATGTTTGGCATCCCGCTTGAGCTGGGCTGCGAAAGGGTGGCAATGATGCAACAGCTCTGGCAGCACTACTGAATCTGCCAACATAACTTGGTAAAGATTCAGGCGGATGCAATGCCTGAATACTGAGTATGAAGAAATTTCCCTCAAAATGCTCGTGGAAGGTGACATGCAAGGAAACACTGGGTGCGATATCGGAATGGACTGGAGCAGCCATCACAACTCGAGGTCAGGCCGGGGAAGAGAGGAAGCTTTAGTTGTTCATCGAGGGCTTGCCAAAGCAACCTGGTCTGATAATCCGATGTGTTGGTCATTAGTCTAAACTGGTATCGTTTGGTTTTAATAATGTTGTTGTAATCTCAACAAAGACCTGTATGTGACCATCAATTAAGCCCGAGTGTGCAAATATATCAAACGGCAATTAGAATTTTGTGACAATTTCGACATGCATAAATTTCAAATGTACACTAAGAAAGAAACGAACCAATTTTGTAAATTCAGGAAACAGCGGCGCATTTGATCTCCTACTCTACTCATGATTTAAAACTACTAGTCATGATTTAAAACTAAGGTGGCATTCGGTTGCCATGACTAATAATCATGAAACTATCCATCTAGGATTAAGTTGTGGGATTATTTTAGTTGGAGGAGGAGATTAAGACTAATTATCGCAACACTATCCATCTAGGATTAAGTTGTAAGGTTCAATCTTATAAACCAAACATGATACATAATACTCCCTCCGTCCCGGAGTATTAGACTCACTTCTTTTGGGCACATGATTTAAGGAATTGATATTTAAATAGTTAAAGTGGAGAGAGTAAAGTATGAGAGAGGGAAAAAGTAGGGGAGAGAAGAGAGAAAAAAGTAGGTGGAGAATAAAATAAGATAGATGCTTTTTGCTAAAAAATGAAATGAGTCTAATATGTTGGGACATCCCAAAAGGGAAAGTTGGTCTAATACCTTGGGACGGAGGGAGTATTAATCATGAGATTTAATCTTGGCAACCAAACACCCCTAAGTAGCCTAAATAACTAGTGCCACATATGAGTTGTGTGATTGGAAAAAGATAGAGACAAAACAAACGTAATAAACAGATACTAATAGAAGTGGAGGCGGAAAACATAAAATTAAGTAAATAAAGGTTTAAACAAGAACTCTCTCCATGTAAGCTTAAAAAAAAGACAGGTTTCAAAACCTTGGTGACTATCTTTAAACTCTAAGTCATACCTCAAAAACAGTACAAACCAAAAAATAAAACGTTTCAAGATGCAAATTCCTCACTGAGATACGCCCAACCATTTTGTGAAGTTTTCAAATTCAGTGTAGTCGCTATCGGAGATCATAGTTTTGTACCAACCCTTACTTGCCGACTTGATTGATGCAGCTTCCTCCTATTACAACCAACGTAAAATACGAATTACACATTGTAAAGGAATGGACTACTAATAATTGGAGCACAGCAAGCTAGGGAAAGCAATTAACTTATGCAAGAGCTAAACACACCATATTATACACAATGAATAAATTTAGTCAAGTCGTGGAATTCAGTTTCATAGAGAAAATTTGATATCGTCATCATAAGAGAGAGAAATGTAAGAAAAGAAGAGAGCGGTACCTTTGTGATTGGTTTCCTTTTCTTGTCAAGCTTCTCCTGCTTGGCCTTGAGCCTCTGCGCCTCAGCCAGAAGAGCCATTCTCTTAGCAGCCTTGGCGTACGGGTTGAGTTTCAACATGACATTAAGGTTCTTCAGAGGATTTTTCTTCAACGGAGCTCTCTTCACCTCCTTCTTGATCGGCTTCACCACAGATTGCAACTCATCAGAGTTGATAATCCTAGCCAAATCAGCATTTAGCATTTTAGCCCTGGGCAGCACATACCCACTCTTCTTCTCCGAGGGCTTCTCAAAGGTGCCATAAACCTCATCAAGCTTCTCGAAAGCAGATTTGGTCCACACAATAAACCTCCCCAGATGTCCCCCGGGAGCAAGCTTGAGCAAATTGAGACGCGAAACATGCGCCACGTCAACACCAGGGATGTTGCGGAAAGCCTTGACGAGTTTGGAACCTTCATTTCCGTAGACGACAAGGGGACCTTTCCTGGAAATGTAGCGGCGATTGCGCATTTTCCCCTTTCCAGCGCGGATAGCTTGGCTGTCCTTGGCCTTCTCAGCATCGGCCAAGGCTCCGATTTGCTTGAGGATCTTCAGAGCGGAGCTAGTCTTCTCGACGGCCTCAGCAGAATCGGAAACGACAAGAGGCAATTCGGGAACCTCTTCGATCTTGTGGCCGCGGGCAAGCACCAGTGAAGGAACGGCAGAAGCCGCGATCGCCGAAACGACAGCGTGGCGCTTCTGGGTGACATTGACGGCTCTGTGCCAGCGCCTCCAGATCTTAGTCGGGGCGAACATTCTTCCGCCTCGACACATGTTACCGAAGGCTCCCTGCCCGGCGCGGTGGGTACCACCTCCGGCAACACGGGGGATACGGGAGACGGCGCGGCCGGTACCCCAGGATTCAGCGGAGGTCTGGTGACCGGCGCGTTTGGAGACGGCGTAGGGCTGGCGGGCGTTGTTGGAGATTTGACCGTGCACGAAGCTCACGATGTCGGGGCGGATGGCGGCCTTCATCACGTCTGGAAGTGGAAGGCTGGCTGATCCTCCGTCAGTAGCCATATCGCTCTCCAGCGACTGCACGGTGACGAGGGGGCGGGCGGCGGCGGACATTTTCCCGGGCGGCGGCGTTAGGGTTTTGTGCTCAATGTGAAAAAATAGGTTAGCTGCGAGTAATATATAGTGCGCATTCCGCATTTTCATTGGGCTTGCTTGCCCTACTTCTTTAGCCCATTAATGATTTATTTTTTTAATAGTGCGCATCCCGCATTTGAATTAGGCCGCTGGTCCATTTGAATGGGCTTAAGCTTAAGAACTGTGTACATTGTTGCTAAACTCCTCAATTCTTTATAACTATACATATTTTATAAATGGAATTTGGCAATTTTTCAGTATTTAGAAGATCAATTGAAAGTGAGTACATAACTATGTTATTGTTAATAAAAGTGGGAAAGACTAAACCAGCAGAATATTAAAAGTGAGAAAGCGAGTTTGGCTAGCGGTTGCAGATTCCCATGAAATAAACATCACCCGCATTTATAAGTTTGATTGAGTGAACCATGTAAGCAGCCTTCAAGATGCACTATCAATACTAGAAAGTTTACACCAAGAACTGAACTACAATCTCACTTATCTACATAGCTGCAGCCAATCAGAAAGAGACTGCAGTGCACCAAAATTGAAAAGAATACAAGTTATCGGTGAGAAAGGTGTCATGCTCATACCTAAACAATTTTCTATACAACAGAGGCAAAAGAAGAGATCCGAGGAATCACATGCAACTGCTCGGCTACACAAATCAAGCCGATGATTCCTGTCATCTCTGGTGTCATTTGGGCCGGCTGTTTCTACCTTGTATATAAAGGTCTTACGTGCCCGCCAAGAGAGACTCAGACAACATATATATGCTTTAGCTGTTACTATACACAGATCAAGTTACATCGTCCTCTCTGGTAAGCCGGTAAGCTCATTCAGCACTGATCACAGTGCCAGGTGAAACTTGTACTTCCTTCACGTGGACATCATATGATGATAGCACCTCTTTCTGCAAACATATATATGTAAACCGCTTAGTGACGTTGAGATATCATCTTTGGGAATGCGACAGAACTTTATAATCCAGATATATACAAATGCCTTAAGTTTATGTTGGAACCCCAAAAACTACTGCCGAAATGTAACCGGAAGAAGAGTACACGAATAGCAGAACTCTATTAACAATACCAGCTTGGAATTATATTCCATGAAGCCAAGGTGAAATTGTGTGTGTGATCAACACTTGTGTGTCAAATTCGATCTTCCCAACTTTGGTGGAAAGGTACAAGTAAGGTTCTGGATAACCAGTGGTCCGTGGTTAGTAGTGGGATTCAGACCAAATAATCAAGATTTTTCTGGAGTTGCAAAACTTAAACAACTGATTTATGATATGTATGGCCTGCCCTAATGAACTAATAGGAGAATTTCAAGAAAAATTATCATCTTACTATTTTGTCAATAATTAATCCACCTACTCGGTCTATTTTAGAATATAAATGGCTCATTCTACTACATTTAACGCAATGTCACTCAAACAGAAACCTATGCACTTCTTGTAGGCAAGATAGAAAATTCTACATAAAATGTTGGGGCAACCAGATGAGGCAGCACACTTACAATTGGTTCGAACTCAGGATTGGACAAATTTAAGGTCAGGTTTCTCATCAATAACAAGACCTGCAAATCAATATAAAGCAATTAATCTTTTATATATACAAATTTTCAATAAATGTGATGCAAAATAACTCTCCATTTACAGGTGCACATCAAAATACCAAGTAATGAACACAAACTGAGCCTTGGCTACAAGCATCTGGGAGCAGACAACAATCCCAGCCCTCTCTACCCCCACCACTTGGAAAACGTATACTTATTGGTGCTTAACCAAAATTTCAGGTTACTGAAATGAGAAGGGAATGGGGAAAGGAGAACACCGGCAGAGATAGTATTGCTAATCTTTGTTTTATTTGTAGCATAGAATTAGTTGCATCTCTTGTTTTAGGTATAGATGGTCCATGTCATGAGATGGTCATTATTACATTTCTTAACCACATATTTTCAGTTGTATGTCCAGTTGTAAATATCCTCATTTTGATATAGAAATTATATAGTATCGCAAGAAGGAATACATAACACTTTGACTTCATATTAAAGATGTTAACTGCATCATTAGTTCACAAGCAAATGACCCACATCAAGCTAATATGAGCTTACAGTTTCAAAATTTATGGGATCCATCTCCTTGAGTTTTTGCACATGATCTTTGCTATCTGGATCAAAGACACTACCGATGAAGCCATAGACTTCAGAAAAATCTGGAATACCTGAAAAGACAAATACGGCATTAACCTCATATATTGATAAACCTATAGGCAGGTCATGTGATACTCTATGATGCATTCATTTCGTACTGCATACTAAGAGGTTGATTTGATTGAAAAAAATAATTTGAACCTCCAAGGAAGCAGTAACTAACTAGAAGTTTCTCATAAGTCACAACAATGATAAGCAACAAAAAGTGAATTAGTACTGTTACAAAGCAGGAGTTGAGAACGAAAAATATGGCTGCTTGACTCAAAACCCATAAGAACAACAAATATCTGGAGGCCAAAAGGATGAAAGAGAGAAATCAGAATGGGATAATGTAACTAGAACGAATTAGAGGCAAGGTTTGTAAGTTTACCATGAATAGAGCCTTGCTTTCCCTGATTTGGTAACTCAGAACTTGGTGTTGCTCTCGGGGAACTTCCAAAGGCATTCATGCTGCAGTTACTAATAGTTGTAACCCCCTTTGATCCAATATCAGCTGAATCAGTAATGTTTACATGTCATAGTAAGAGCAAATTCACTTGATAAGTACATCATTATTTTCCTTTTTTCTCCTTTTTTATGACAATCATACACACCCAACAGCAACAATTAGTAATAGATTATATACAAACCTTCAACTCCAAGATAATTGTATTCATTTTCAGATGGCATGCTTCCAGGCACTTCATTGTTCACAAGCACCGAAGCCTCCTCCCATGTCGGATATCCGTGTGCTATAGAATTCACAGAAGAAGACTGATAAGCCATTGATGCTTGCAGGGGCACCAAAACTACCAAAAAGAGTAATGAGAAGAGCAAGTTCAGGATTTCAGAAATACAAACTTCAGGCTCAGTTATAGTAGTATTTATCTTGTCACATAGGAACCAACCATTTTTGGGTGCCTTCTGTGGATATGGATGAGAAGCTTTCCTCTTAGGACGAGGTGGAGGAACATGAGCCACTGTTCCATTCTTCTGAACCTTTAGAAAGTACTTTTGTGCATGACTCCGAATCTGTCAACAAACATTTCAAAATTATTTTATGTATTCAAAACATCAAACGAGAAAAATCCACATAAATAAGGAGTAAGTAAGATTTCTTAGTTCAAATGAAATCATGTGCAGTACTCAGAGCCAATCACTAGAAACACCAAATCGAGACCATAATTTATACACATGTAAGATTTAAAGCTTCAATTTCATACAGCAAGGTGATGCCACAATATTCCCCAGATGTTTCAGAAAGTTAATTAATTATCTTTAGCACTTGTTTATAACTATATATACACAGATACAGAACACAGAATATAGAGAGATTGCTGAAATCGCCAATTTTGAAAATGAATGCCTAAATAAAATGAGTTTGGCACCTGAATTACTGTCTTTGAGCCAACAAAATCTTCAATTTTCTTCCAATCACGGTCGAATCTGAATTTGAGCATGAACGTTGGAGTTGTAACCAATTTAAACACCAAAGATGCATAAGAACATAGAGAAATAGAGAAACATACAGATGAAGAGCTTCAAGGAACTTGTCGTGCTCTTCTTCCGTCCAGCTTTCCCTGGACTTGGTAATGGTGTAGGGCTTCCGGACCTTCTTGGCGGAGGCATCGGAGAGCTGAGACGGCGGCGGATTGGAATTCATTCAGCTGGGTTTGTGAATTCGGTTGTGTGGTGTTTGTGAGAATGCGAATCAACTTGTTTGGTTGGTGGAACTGGAGGGAAAATCATAGGCGCACGATTAATCCTTCACATGTGGCCACGTCGTTATTGTTGGCCCTTCTTCGAAAGCGACGAGACATCACCCGCCGAGGGTTAGCGGGGCGCCACTCTCCTTTACACCGTCCGATCAGAATAGATCCGAGGATTTACAGTGATCTAATATTATGTGGTTACCGATTGGCCGCCACATGTGACAATCCTAACTCGGTGCGCGACACGTGGCCCAAGGTGGTCCACACAACTTTTTATTTATTAGAGCATAGGTAGTTTGCTGTTAACATCAGGTTTTGGGGCCGAACTCATTTTGTGTGCTGTGTATGTGTATTTTGGGGGCGTCAAGAGTTTTCTTTTATTTATGTGACGTCAGAATTATATGACACGGATAGAGAGACTGAATAATATTTCGGACAAGGAATGCAAATTTTCAAGGACTAAGAGGATCCTTAACCCTATCTCGAATTTGGGTAGTAAGTCTCCTCCTCGTCATCATTTTTTTAAATTTGGGATTCTAGGCCATAATTCCATTAACACCGCAGGCCACAACTCGGGGCACAACTATTATTTTGCACTATTTACAACTACTACCTATTTTACTCATAAAATAGAATACGTTGAACAATTAAAACCGAAAAAATTCATTGTTCAGTCGGAGAATAGAAAATTACAATATTGAAATTTAAAAATTCAAAATTTTTTTTTAATACATAAGTCAATTGCGGTTCCAAATTTCTTCAATTAGATCCGTTTGGAGGCGTGTGTGTTGATCTTCTTGGCGCATCGCCGCTGAACGGGCCATGACATTGCGCACGTCGGGAGGAACACCTTGCACGGGCGGATCGGTAACAGTGTAGCTACTGCTAGCGCTGGCGAGCGGATCGTCGCTCCAGAAAGTGACGTTTTCTCCCTCGTCCTCAACGATCATGTTATGCATTATAATACATGCATACATGATGTCGGCGATTAGGGGACGGTGCCAACCACGGGCCGCTCCCTTCACTATAGCCCAACGTGATTGAAGGACTCCAAATGCGCGCTCCACATCTTTCCGAGCCGCCTCTTGCTTTTTGGCAAACAACTTCTTCCTATCCGTAGTCAGACATGTGATGGTCTTCACGAACACGGGCCATCGAGGGTAGATCCCGTCTGCCAGATAGTACCCCATAGTGTACCGACGGTGGTTGGCCATGAACTCTACGGTAGGCGCTTACCCGGCACACAAGTCGTTGAACAATGGAGACTCGTTCAACACATTGAGGTCGTTGTTCGACCCAGCGACACCAAAGTAGGCATGCCAGATCCACAACCGTTGGTCGGCAACGGCCTCCAACACAATCGTTGGATGTGTGCCCTTGTGCCCGCTAGTGAATGCTCCTCTCCAAGCCATTGGACAATTCTTCCACTGCCAGTGCATACAGTTGATGCTGACCAGCATCCCCGGGAAGCCGTGGGTCTCCTCGTGCATTCGCACCAATCTGCGAACATCGTCGGACGTTGGCTTTCTCAAGTTTGTGTCCTTGAATGCTTCGATCACTGCCCGACAGAATTTGGCTAGGCAATCGCGTCCAGTATGCTCGCTCACATGGAGGTATTCATCAAACATATCTGCAGTTGTTCCGTAAGCGAGTTGGCGGAGGGCGGATGTGCATTTCTTCAAAGTCGATATACTTTGTCGCCCGACATCATCGAAGGTTTGCATAAAGTACGCGTCACGAGCTACAACTGCGTTGACAATGCGCAGGAACACATGCCTCCGCATCCGGAACCGGCGACGGAACATCTGATCACTCCATCGAGGATCTGCAGAGAAATAATCCATGAAAAGCCGCAAACCAGCTTGTTCACGGTCTCGGTGGATATACATCCGAGTACGCGGTACCCGGACGTGTTGCTCGTTCCACGCTTGAATAGCAGCTTGATAGCGTTCCACCACGTTGTTGATTTCTTCTTGGATTGCGGGCATCGCACATTCGAGCCATTTGAGCTTCGATTGCTCGTTGACCTTCAGGGCGAGGAGGCATTTTTCGAATTTTATTGTGAGAGTGAGAGAAATGAAGTTGAAGTAATATGAAAATGGATGGAAGAGTGGTATTTATATATAAATTTTTGAATTTAAAAAAAAATAAAAAAAATTATGAAGTAGAGTCCCGGTCCGGCCCGAACCCCAAATAACGCCGGGCCGGGACTCTCCGCGGCACGGCCCAACACTTTAACGCTAGGCCGGGACAAGACTCGGGAGCGGCCCAGGGACGCAACTGCGTCCTCGGGACCGTCCCGGGTCGTGACTCCAAACGCTCCAACGCTAAAATCTGGTCGGGACTTGCGAGTTGCGGCCCGGCCCATTGGCGTTAATGATGCTCTGAGGTGAGTATGATTGATGAAACCGCTCATATGTTCTAATTGTGTTATTCAGACGATTTCAATCAAAATAGGCGATTAACCAAATGAAAAATTGCCTAAATAGAGAATAGAAATTTAACTGATTAAAAATTCGGTTATTCATAAACGATATTTAACAAATAATTAGATTAACCGATATAGGAATGTGATCAAATGAAAACTCTAAATATAGTACAAACTCAAAACTATGATATGGATCATTGAAAAATATCAACAGATCAAAAAAAAGCATTAACGTGAAAATGTCAACAGAATTTCAACGGTAGTCAATGATTGATACTGTGTTGATATTGTGTTGATACTGTATTGACATTAAAATTTTGAAATTTTACACTGTTGATACTGTATTGAAGTTTTGAGTTTGTACAATATATAAGCTTGCATTTTATCACTACCCAACCGATATAACTATATTAACTTTAAAAATTCTTATTCACGAGGCCAATGGGCCGACATTGTCAAGCATTTTTTAGCTACATGCGCAAAGAAATTCATTCTTAGTAGTTGAGGGATCTATCTTCTGGATTAATCTGGGTATATTCCCTCTTTCTATAGAGATACTCTTCTACCCGTGGGCATAGGATAGGGCCATAGGCATTTGCCAAACCACATAATTCTTTGTTGTTCTTTGTCGCTACTGCATGCGAGATCACGCCGTATATTGAAGATGATTTATTGTGGGAATTCTTAGCTAGTTACCTCGACTTCCATGCAACGATGGAGTGCAGTTTAGATAGTAAGACGCGCCTCCTCCATTCAATATGGGGAGTTCAAGTTACCATAGGGATAAATGAGGAACCATTATAATCATCTTTTGAAAAGAAGGAAAAAACGTTCGACTTCAATTGCAATGAGTAGGATTGTTGATTAGACCAAAATATAATCGAAATATTGGTGTGTGCTTTGGACATTCTAGTCCTCAAATATTAGGGTTCTTCATGGTATGATGAAATGAAAGAGGAAATGAAAGAGGAGTTAATAATATGAAAAGCAAAGGCATAATAGGTGGTTGTTCGATTGCTAAGATTTTAATTTGTGAGATAATTTTAGTTAATGGGTATTGACTATGAGTCATTTCCATATGATTTTCTATTTTAGATTAAGTTGGAGATTTATCTCTTGATCAAATATAATACGCATTCAATTATGAGATATAATCTTTTAAACCGACGGCATAGTAGTAATCCTTCCAGACTAGACTGGCTTCCTGCTACGGTGCTCCCTCGCCATTCTCACCAATCCGCAGCTATTCTATCAATTATAACACGACTACTTTATGTACAAGCATATAAATTTTGCTTGTAATAAACAATAAGAGAGCACACATCTTTTTGTCTAAATACATTTATAACAATACAGTTTTCTTTATATATAGAAAGGTTTAGTCAATCTTACAAATACAAGTTTGTATGAACAAAAATCACACGAGAGAATCACTTATTAGTAATTATAGATGTGGCATCAATATCAACCTGCCATTAGTAAACGATTTGCACAAAAGTGTTTGCCACACAGTTCCGTTGCAATTTAGTCCACAATATTTTTAGTCTCGATACAATCCAAAACTTGCTCAATGTAATTAATGTCTACAAACAAAAATCAGCATCTACTTTCACAAAATTGCTTCAGCAATCAGTCGAGATTGAATAAAATACATTCATTCAGATAATTCAGCAATCATGCGCTGTCCCCTGGTTCTTTGATTTGCAATGTTGTTCTCGAAAGGCTAGCTTCCAGTTCATCCAGCTCATCCATGTCAAGATCATCGTCATCATCCTCCTCGTTATCACCAACATGATTAGTGATATCTTCTTCATTTCGTGCAGTTGACGAGGACGAACTTGGCCCGTCCATGGCAGGACCGTTATCAGCCTGAATATAAGAGTGAGTCAAAACATCAGAGACTGCCATCAAAATGCACAGGAGAACAAGATATGTGAAGCACTACAAAAATAATAAGAGTATAAGCAATTATTTCTGACACTATGATCAGCTCAGCAAGTAAGAAAAATATCTAATATACACTTGTGCATATATATTTCGTCCCACTATAGTAGAGACATTTCTTTGGGCACAGGAATTAAGAAAATTGTGTTATGTGAGTTAAGTGACGAGAGAATAAAGTAAGAGGGATGTACTATGTTGCTTATGGCCAAACAAAGAAATGACTCAACTATAACGGGACAATCCGAGTCAACTACAGAGGGATGGAGGGAGTAGTATGTTGTATGCACCTTTTCATGATTGAAGATTGGACCCGATACTATTTGGATGCTACAAATTTGATAGAAAGAAGTAAAGATAATGAGTGAAAACTATGTCTTTCACTACTCTAAGGTAATCCATGTAGACGATAATACAAGAGAGCCAAACTGTTGATGGTTTTGGAGTATATTTATTTCTTTCAACAGGTGTGCAAGACTTCTCGAGAGCTATAAGATTTCATGCTAATTTGACCATAAGCACCATGCAGTTAAGGGGAACTGCTGTATCTGATAGAAGAACTATTATCACTTGACAGTGCTAACATAATTTAATCCTTAAATTGCCTTATATATTTGCAATTTCCATCGATTAATTTTTTTTGAGGACCAGACAACATTTCAGAAACAAATCAGATCACCAACTAAGAGATAAGAATAGTAGGACAGAGACAACGCAATACCTTCTGCTCGACGTCCGGTTCCTCTTCTCTCTCGTACTTGTCATAGGCCTCAGCATCATCGACAAACAAGCTTGCATCTAAGAGGAACAACTCTCGGCCACTAGGAAATAAGAAAGCATATATTAAGAATATATTTACATCCAGCAAGCACATGAGGATAAGAATACCTAAACATGAATACGAGAAGTCCCTGAAGAGGAATTACCTCATACGGTCATTCTTGGCCCTCTCTGCCCTTTGTGCAGCCAATCCAGCTTCTCTCTCTTCCACCTTTTTCATCTTCCATTGCATGAACAAGTCCGTAGTCATAGGAGTACAGGTAGATACTTTTGCACGCTGAAAAAATAAGTATGAAAACCTATTAGCACAATAAATTGACATAAGGGGCTCGAGGAAGTGAGGAGGACAAACTCAAGAAGCAAAACAACCCACAAAAAATCCGATGAATTCAGAACATATGGCTCCACCAGGCAGAAGTTACCTGGTTTTCTATCTCTTCCTCAATAGTTATCTTCTGAGCTTCCTCCTCCAACAGGGCTTTCATTTGAGATTTTAAAACATATCCAGGTGGAAGTGCATGCCGGTAATGGCATTCTTTACTGCCATTTGGGCAAACCCAAAACCAACCATATTGTTTCTTCTCCACTGCGTCCAAAAAGTATTTACATACCTGCAGTCAAGTGAGAAGAGAGTTTTTCACAAAATTCTAAATAATGAGAGACCACTTATACAATTAGTCAATTACACATAAACATTCTCACCGAGCTAAATTTAATAGACTCGCAATAGCTCAACTTTTGGTAATGAATCATTTTAAGTAGAGAAGTGCATCTCAGCATGTTTATCGACTATGTAATTATCTCAACAGAAAACTGACTACAGTCCTTACTCATGCAAATGAGGTTTGTTGAATTACATTTGTCATAAAGCAAGGCTCTTCGTAAAAAACAGCAACAAAAACTATTTTCTATTACATACATCTATCAAAACGAAATTCTAATATTTTCCATTAGCAGTTCAAACTATTCAATGAATATTATATAGACATTGTTTAGTTTCACCATGATGATCATCGCTTCCAACAAGCATATGCATTGCCAACAAACAAAAGAAGAGTTTCTAACCTTGTAATTACCAAACATTGCATGTGGAAGAACTATACAAACACTTGACTCATTATATGATTCAGAATCATTTATCCCTTTGTTTAGTTTTTCTTCCGAAATTACAGCCTTTTGTGCTTACAAGAAGTTGAACCCTAGAACCTAACAAATCCTATGTAATCAATTAGGCCATTCACAACCCAGTACCCACGTCCCTTAACCATCCCTTCCTTTAACTATTCATGGGCCCACCACAAAATTTTACCTCTTCCTTTGCTTAAGAACTTCTACCACCTACAACCCATCACATCACCTCTTCCTTACCTTAACTATTCATAGGTTCCACCCTTTAATTTTTTATTCATTTCTTATTTCATTTTATTTATTATGCATATTCTAATTGAATTGAATTTTCAGTTTAATTTAAAATACGAAATTCATTAGAAATAAAAATTCATGTGAATAATAGTCACTTAAAATTTTAAATTAAAGTATTTAAATTAAATTCAAATGCTAGTTACTTTTGTATATGAATGAAATTCCTATGCTAATGGATTCACATGCTAACAAAAATATAAACATGCTAGGAGTACTATTTTTAAAAAATAAAGCAAATAAGAAAGAAACATGCAAAAAAACAAAAACAAAAAAAAAAACACAACAAAACAATTAAAAGAAAGAGTGAAAGCAGAAATAAACATAAAAAGAGTCAAAAAACAGAAATAAATACAAAAAGAGTGAGGTCGGTTTTGAACCCACAACCTTTTAATTTCACCAAAGAACATCTTCCAGTAGGCTAAGTATTGATTTTGTATTTAAACCCAACATATATATATAAAAAGCAATAGAAGTTTTCCCGTCAAGTGTAAAACCAACCAATCTCCCACATTGAAGTCACAAGCAATATGAGAGTGGGAAAACCACCTATAAAATGCTCCCTCAATATACGGCAAAATTCACTCAAGTTTTGTCCCACATCTAATACACAATTAAACAAGGTGGGGGAAACAACTTATAAAAACTTGTCTAATGTAAAGGATTATATGCCACAAAGTATAATTTATTACTAATTCATAGTCTCGACCGAGGGAAGGGGCATGGCAGGATAGCCTGCCCCTTCGCTTTCTTTCATTATGCTAGCCTCCACCCCCACGCTACCCACATCGCGTTCTGCGAGGGTCCCGTCCAGTTTGGACGTGATCCGCATTGCGGATGCCCTTAAGAATTCCATTAAAGGAAAAGGAAACATACTAACAATCCAGTTGAACAATGTCAATAAGTAACACAATTAGACAACATTAACAGACAAATGCTTACAATATCGGTAGGCTTATTCTTGTTGTATTCATTGCTCTTGGACGCGACAACCTTCTCCAATTTTTCTTGATCCCAATCCTCCATGGTTCCTTGTTCTTTTTGTTTGGTGCAAAAATTAAACATTAAAAAAAACATGCATTAGAATTTTGGGTTGGGGTTAGACTTGAAGTGAAGTTACTTGTAATGGCAATTAGAGTGCCAACCTTCCTCCCGTGTATCGCTATAGATATCGATCTTCTCTCCTTTCCTCTGCACATTCAAGTCATGGGAGAATTTGCACTTGAACCCTTTTGCACATTGCCCCAACTTGAAATGCTCGCACAGTATAGACTTGGGATCGACGCCTGAAGTCAGCATTGTAGAGAGTATAAGCAACAATAATACCAAATCACAGGAGGGCTCAAAAAATTAAACGTCGCCTCTCACTAACAAATTGGTAAACAAGATTGAAAACATGGATTTAGACATACAAATCACAGAGCATCTGACAAAATAAACACTCCTAATAATAGCTTCCCAAGTCAATAGATAAAATCTCAGAGAACAACTCACCAACTGGGACTTTAGGCTGTTTCACAGCAACTTTGAACAACTCAGCAAGCTCCTTCTCCTTAGCTTTCTCCTCCTCTTTCTTCTTCTGTACATTTTTAGTCAATTTGAAAAAGAAGAAAAAGAAAAATGAGGCAGGTAGCAACTCCGATGTGCACACACAACTTGGACCGATAGAAGCTGAAAACTAGAAGACTATAATTTGACCTGCGCTTGGAGTTTGGTTGGGTCGGGTTTGGGCTGTCCGGACTGCTTGAGAGACTGTACGTACTTCTGCACAGTCTTAGA
This sequence comes from Salvia hispanica, assembly GCF_029641045.1. Lineage (NCBI taxonomy): Eukaryota > Viridiplantae > Streptophyta > Magnoliopsida > Lamiales > Lamiaceae > Salvia > Salvia hispanica. The sequence continues at coordinate 25,419,489 of NC_142692.1, forward strand.
TTTGTTTTTGTTCTTCAATCCGAAAGTTTTGTCCTCGACCGCCTTCTGCTTCTTCGCTACTTCGGATTTCGATTGCTTGGGAGGCATTTTTGTTCCTTGAAGATTGCTTTCGCTTCAATTGATACCGAATGCAGTTGGCGTCGAAGAAATTCGAGTGATAGCTCGGCGGCGGCCGGCGGTGGACAAATACTATAGGAAGGGTATAAGTCCGGCCCAACAAACTATCGCCCCACTTTTGGGCCCAACTATTTTCATTCTAATCAATCTTTTCTTTTTTTTATCCATTTTTATTTCTCTTATTTTATTAATTATGTATTAAACTTATATCTATTTTTAAAGACCACTAACAAACATAAATATTTTCATATGCATACCATACCACGTGTTTCAAAATAACGATAAACAATTATAATGCTAAAAAATACTACTATTTCTGATAAAAATTTATAAACTAGTCAATAGTACAATTTGTTAACTTCAATGTAATTTTAAAAATGCTTTTAATTATAAAACACGGGGATTAATCTTTTTCATATTGAGTAATAATTTTGAATAAATTAAGTTTCAGTTTATATGAACAAATACAAAAAGTTAATTTATGTTGAGGTAACAAGATATAAAAAAGACAAAATGTGAAAATGTGACTTGTAAATAATATTTAGAAGAATTTTGAGTTCCACGAATAAAAATTAATACTCCTAAAAAGAATCGTAATATTTATATGAATTTATCTCGTAGGTGTAGAAATGAAGCACCCGCCTTTCGAATTCAATCCTGAAAAACGACAAGTGAAAATAAAGCATAATATTTGTACCGGCAACTGGAAAAAGGGGAAAAAACGGTTGGCCAGGAAATGAGGGACGCACTATCGATCCTCGCCTCCGCCACCGTCCTCCCTCCCTCACCCACCCCTTCAGGTGACTACCGCCGCCGTCACCACCACTCCACCACCTCTACCACTACCAAACCCAGACCGAATCATAACCCCAAGCAAAAGCCCCAATTTCCCGCTTCCTCTCCCCTTCTCTCCTCTTCGCGCTGGGCTAATCGCCAGACCCTGGCTTACTACACCAAGCTAGCATCCAAGCTCGCCGAGGATGGCAAGTTCGATGATTTTCTCATGATAGCAGAGAGCGTGGTCGCATCGGGGGTAAACATGTCGGAATTTCTAGCTTTGCTGAAATCGGAGCATTTAGCCCGTGGTGTTGTCGGACTTCTTCGTGACGGAAAGCTCGATAGTCTTGTTGTTACGCTGTTCAACGGCATTCAGAAGCTCGGCGTCGAGCCGGCGAGGCTGTTTGATGCAGTTGCCATTGAGTCGTTGAAGGCAGAGTGCCGGAGATTATTGAAATGCGGTGAGCTGGAGCGGCTCGTGAGCTTGATAGAAATGTTTGCTGGTATGCCACTCAACTTTAGCATTTATTTTCTAGTATCGGTAAAGTACCTCATGGCTGTTATTCTGCAAATGACCTCATCAGTAAAAATCAGCATGCTTATTCTCCCCCAAGTTTGATGATCAATTAATGCTCCGGGAAATAGGCCTAAGCAGAAACAGTTACATTGAATTGCAAGGAAAAGTGTCTGTATATATATAGCTTGGAGAGCTTAACCATTTTTATAATTATTAGTAGTAGTAGTAGTATTTGATTTTTTTTTTTTGGAATTGGAGAGCCTGATCAGATTGGTTGCAAGATTTTTACATCCCAGAAGTGTGTTAACTAACTGGTTCAGGATTTCAATTTATAATCAAAGAGCTGGTGGAGCCATCGGAGTTCATAAAACTTTGCATCACCAAGAGGGATCCTACAGCAGCCATCAGGTTTGCTTTAACTCTTTTTTGATTTATATTAAATCGTTTTCTTTTAAATATGTGTAGAGGTGAAGCTTATTGAAGTAAAAGACAATAGATCTGTGATGATTGGTCTGGCTGGGAGATAATATCTTCTGCCTTCTCTTCCATCTTTTTTTATTAACTCCCTACTATGAACTCGTAACCTGTTTGTTGCTACTTCTCTCTTATGGTTTGCTATTGCATTTTTTCTACCCTCAATCAAGTCTAGACTTATTAGTTATCTCTCATGCACCAAAACCAGTCACCTCATTTCACGCTGAATGCATTTAATATATACACACAGAGTTAAATGTTTTGTTATTTAGTAAGCCGAAGGGCCCAGCACTCAATGGCATTGATAAGAGCAAGCTTTAATTGAATAACAAACTCTCCTAAGACTTGATCAAACTTTAATATGGCTATTCTCAGGTATGCACAGAATCTCCCTCATGCTGAAGTGCTATTTTGTTCAATAATTCTTGAATTTGGGAAGAAACGGGACTTGGGTTCTGCAATGAAAGCCTTCGAAGCGTCAAAGCAAATTTTAAGTTCTCCTAATATGCACGCATACCGCACAATAATAGATGTATGTGGTCTTTGTGGTGACTACTTGAAGTCAAGGGCCATTTATGAGGTACTTATGCTTGTCTTGACCTTTATGATTTAAGGATGTTTTTACTCTTTAATCTTGAAACAATGGTATATTATGTAAATTTGAACTGTCGATATCATATTATCTGGAATTCTCTTACGCACAATTTATGTCTATACCGGTACTAATTAATAATTATCCCCCCAGGCGTCTTATGTTGTTATAACTTATAAATGATGCCTGCTGTTTTATGTTTTTTCTCCAGGGATTACTTGCTGAAAATATCACCCCAAACATATATGTATTCAACAGTCTTATGAATGTGAATTCCCATGATCTAAGCTACACGCTGGGTATCTACAAGAAAATGGAAGTAAGGTTCTCTCTGTCTTTCTTCTCTCCATGGCTCTTGTTGCTTTCATGCAAGAAAGCAATTGGGCCTCTCTTCCAAACTTGATTCGTTAATAACAAGATGAAGGATTTTTAACCTCCTTGTCAATGCTCTCTTTTAACTTTATAGCTGAAATACTATATCAGCTGTTTGACTTAAGTTATTGCAAAATGTAGACACTTGGTATGATGTCTGATATTACATCACATAACATACTTCTCAAATCATGTTGTCTTGCTGCAAAAGTTGAGCTTGCCCAAGATACATATAAGCAGATACGGGAGTTGGAGTCAAAAGGTGTATTGAAATTGGACGACTTCACATATAGCACGATCATTAAGGTATAATCTTGAATGACTAATGTTTTTAGAAATTTATTCGTTTTTAGTTCGGCTGGCGTACAAAATAATTGCATTCTCCTGTGAGAAATGCTTGTGATGTATTTTTCCTTGCACTCCATTTTTTCATGATAACTAGACTACCAATTTGCGAGGATGTGATAGCCAAATATTATTGCAATTAAAATAGATGCTATATTCATTGTTGCAGTATTCACCATTGCATTCAACTAATATGCATTCCGTTACACAAAAAGTCCTTGAATACCTTGAATACTACAATTTTTTCTCTGTTCCAAGGAATTATGAGTGAGAAGGTTAAATATATCTCCTCTTCCCATAATATTCAGGTCTTTGCAGATGCCAAAATGTGGAAACAGGCACTTGAAATCAAAGAAGATATGATGTTATCTGGTATCGTTCCCAACACAATTACTTGGTCATCATTGATCAGTGCATGTGCGAATGCAGGTCTCTTAGAGAAAGCAATTATACTATTTGATGAAATGCTTCAAGCTGGTGCTCAACCCAATACCCAGTGTTTCAACACCCTTCTTCATGCCTGTGTTGAGGTTTGCCAATTTGATCGGGCTTTTCGGCTGTTCCAATGCTGGAAAGAGAGGGGTTCTCAACAAACTATCAGTGGTGATAAGATTAACCACGCATACAATGAAGCAGTGGACCAAATGACTGAAATGGGAGTTCCTCTTAGGTTGTGCTCACACTTAACCATGAGAGTTCCATTTAGACCCACCACTTCGACTTATAATATTATGATGAAAGCCTGTGGTACTGATTATTACCGTGCCAAAGATTTGATTGAGGAAATGAAGACTTTCAACCTTACTCCTAATCATATTAGCTGGTCAATATTAATAGATGTTTGTGGAGGCTCAGGAAATGTACTGGGTGCTTTACAAGTAAGCAGTTCTACTTTCCCTGTATATAATGCTTAACTTTCTAAGGTCTGTCTCAGCCTATAATAATATGGCAGTGTATGAGAAATTATCATAATGATGTCATTTTGTATGTAACTGGGAACATATGAAAAAGGATCTTGACGTGCAAGGTCTAGAATTTCAGCTTTACAAATTATACTTATATTGTATTTCCTGCCATTCCATAATCCTGCAAATGGGTAAAAGGTATATCATAAGTGTACTGTAAAAAGAGAAATTTTAGTGGTTTGTACAGGCATATTTTGGGCTTTGGAGTTTCACTCATATCTAGTTGTATCGTTTAGTAAATTTTCCATTATAGGCAGTGGAGGTTAATAAGATTAGAGGAGATGACCTTTTTTTCTTGCTTTGCAGATCTTGACATCCATGCGTGAAAGTGGGGTTCAACCTGATGTTATTGCCTATACAACAGCTATTAAGGTGCATATTCTCAGTAACTATTCCAGCTCCCTATACTGACACGAAGAGTATGCTTGAATACGCTGCCCTTTTAAAATGACTGGTTTGCTTTCTATAGTTTTTAACTTTTCGACTGCAGATCTGTGTAAAACAGAAGAAGCCAAAGCTTGCATTTAAGTTGTTTAAAGAGATGAAGAAATATCAAATAAAACCAAATATGGTAGAGGATCTCTCCGTGAATGATTTCCTCTTCCCTTTAATTTGTCAGTTGCAGTTTACCTAAAAATTCAAATCTCAGGTGACCTACAACACTATTCTTAGAGCCCGCAGTGTGGATGGTTCACTGCGGGGACTACAACATTGTCTTGCAATATATCAGCAAATGAGAAAAGCAGGGTATGCCCACCTGAGATTAATTTTTAATGTTGTATTCATCTTTTGTATCAATCATGAACATGAGGAGGTTTACTTTAATTTGTTCAGTAATGCCCTGATGTGTATTAGGATTTGGTATGTGGTGATAAATTTTATTCGCAGTTCCTAATCTTCATTGCATCAACCAACCTTCTGAAGGTACAAACCTAATGATCATCATCTGAAGCAACTCATTGAAGACTGGTGCGAAGGTGTGTTGCAAACCAAACGTCGGAGTAAAGGCCAATATGCTTCTCATATAACAGATTTTGGGCGTCAAAGCCTGCTGCTGGAGAAGGTTACAGAATACCTGCAAGATAGTAATGCTGAAAGTCTCTTCATTGACCTCCGAGGTCTTACCAAGGTATACTTACACATCGTTAAGTTGTAATAGTAGTGGAACAGCTGTACAGATTCCACAAAAATGATGTTAATTTAACATATCCACAAAAATGATGTTATGACTTGAATAGTATTCAATCAATTTCATGCTGCTGAAAGTAGTTGCTCTCTGATTATATATATCATCGAACACATGTTGCTCGATTTCACCCTGCTTTCTATGATACAATGGCAGGTGGAAGCTCGAATTGTTGTTCTTGCAGTTATTCGAAAGATCAAAGAGAAGTGTGCTGCAGGTAACAATGTCGTATACAATACTCCCCATTGGTGATTTTGAAACCATTCATATCCTTCATAATCTCTATCTGAAAATGATTCTTCAAAATATGAGAAAACAACAGTGACTAAATAAAGTTGACATCTTCCTTGTTTGCTGTTTCTGCTGTTGGAAGTCAAGATTAACGAGACCAATAATTTCACCTATAATTTTGTTTGCAGGAAAATCAATAAAAGATGATTTGTCGATCATACTAGAGCAACAGAGACACGGTGACCGTGACAGCAGAGTTGATAGTGGAGTTGGGGAAGCTGTGATTCGATTATTGAAACATGACTTGGCGCTTGAGGTTATTGAAGCGAGTTCAAGAACTGGGAGTGACAGAGATAACAAGGGAAGTCCTACAAGTCCGAGTTCAAATTTTGAGGTAGACGAAGAGAGTAGCTTGGCAGAAACATCAGAATCTCCAACACGAAGACCTATTATTCTTCGAAGGCTAAAGGTGACCAAGAATTCTCTGCATCAATGGCTGCGTAGGAAGACTGTGTCGTCAAGACGGTAAAAATTCTTGTAGATGTATTTTTTACCTCATCCATTCTTTATTTTTTCACGCTGTAGGTGCATAGTTTTTAGCATTGCACCATGCACATAAGTTTGGCTGTGATTCTATGTTGTCCCATAATAATAGTCATGAGAGAGGGAGGGAGATAAAAGTGTTGTAAGTTGTAACAGTACATCCAGTTGGTGTTTGTCTTGGCCTGTTTGGCCCTTTCATTAGTCATTTGATTTGTTATGCAACTCCAGCATGGTTTATCCAAAACAATTATTAATGAATTTGTTTTCACTGAAAAAATAAGATTGCGGTTCAATTCGAAATTAACTCTTATCATCGATTGGTGACACTTATGTTGTATAATATTTCACGGTGAGATAATTATATTGGTGGTTAAATAAAATACTAAATTTCATAGATTATTTAATTTTCAATCTATATAAGTAACCTTAAGCATAATGTATCAAACAGAGCTTAAGTTACACAGCACACATGTTTCTATTTTATAGAATTATATTATAGGTTGGCGTGTTAAAAAAAAGGGTTTGTTTGTGAGGTTTATTGGAAGGGGATCCTCAATGTTGTGGTGTGTTCGTGTGGAACTTTTATATTTTCATCGTGTTCCCCTTTTTACATAACAGAGTTGAGTACTTATAGAATGGATGTGAATCAAATCATACTAATTATATTCTAAGTTTTCTCCTATTTTGTATATTTAAATTATCTATTAATTGATCATTAAGGTTTGATTATTATATATTAGTTGATAGATATACACGTGGAGTATGGTCTGATTGAAACTGTTCGTTGCCTATCAAGATGGTGTCCAAATTCTTTTATCTTACCACCATTATCTTTGTCTTTGAAATAGCTTCACGTGGGTATATTGCACGCCTCAATCGGAGCTCGGATGAAGAAGTTATGGCCATTTGACTAAGGTTGCGCGAAGCAGCCAAAACCGGCAAAAACGCCCGGGAACAGTGGAAACACCCGGGTTGGCATAAAAAACGCCCGGGTTGGCACCATTTTGCCCGGGTCGGGCGTTTTTCTCGAAAACTGCCGAATTTTAGGTTTCAAATTGGTTTCTGGGGCAGTTTTGGAAGACATTCAGACACGAGGGAGAGGAAAAGAGAGAAAGAGAGGAGGAAGAAGAAAAGGAAGAAATTCCGGCTAACATTCCGATGATCCGTCTCCAAATTCCAATTCCACTCAACGAGAGCATGTTTCTTATGGTTTTTGTTGCAAATTCCACCATGTGTTTAGGCTAAACTCTCTATGTTGCTCCAAGTTGTAACCTAGGCTTTGTATGGATGTTTCTACACCTTTGAACTCAGGTGTTTATTACCAACAATGTGCTCAATGTTTATACACTATGTTTTTGGCTAATAATGTAGTGTTGTTCTTTCATTTGCTATTGTCCCTTTAATGTAGTTTGGGAGTGAATTGATTGTTGGTATGCTATCGAATTAGAATTGTTCAGAGGATAATTTGATAGTGGATTAAGTAGGTGATCATAGTAGATGTCTATTTCTCCAGCGCTTCCGCATGAGTTTATAAACATTGAAAATTGGTTTATAGGTTATGTGTTCAGCTAATTGTAAACTACTCATCGTGTACGTGTTCAGTGTATGTGATTAGGTTGATGTTTTAATCCCTTCATATATTTCGTTGTATAGGTGTAGAACAATACAAACCTAGTGAGCAACTTGGAGTGGCATATTTTCTCATCAGAAATCAAAAATCAAATCATCATATGCTTTTATATACTCGTAAGTGTAAACAATCTTTACCTCCCTGTGGATCGACACTTGAAATACTACTACGACACTGTAATCTTGCAGTATTATAATATTATTAGAGTTAATTAATTAAACTTGATAATTTATATGAACTGAATCAGATACTCTAAAATACACATCAGCCTTGGATGTTGTAGTACATGTTTTTATGGACGGGCATATCTTGTGATAATGTCAACTTACGGGTTGATTTGAATAGCTCGACAATTTGATAAAGTTAATCCAAAAATTACAGTCCGAATTCCCTAAATCGAGTGGCCTGCAACCCGACATGGTTGACACAAAATCAACCCGAGCCTAATAGGATTAGCCCATAAATGACTTCATTTCCATTATTTGGTTTTCAACTTATTGTTTTTTTCAAAGTTTTAGGAACAATTTTTTAAAAAAATGCATGTGAAAATATATTATGATTCACTTTTGTTATACTCATTATTTTTTTTAATTTCACTTTTTATGCTAATAAAATAAAAAATGATACTTATTTAGGAAAAAAATTGTATTCATGTCTCTCCGTATAAATAATATTCCCTCCGTCCCGCTTTAGCAGTCCAATTGACTTTTTTTGCACTCATTTTGTAAAAATGATAATAAATAGTTAAAGTGAAAAAATAATAAAGTAAAAAAGAGAATAATGTAGATAAGACTCTTATCTATATTATTCTCTTTTTTACTTTATTATTTCTCCACTTTAATTATTTATTATTATTTTTACAAAATGAGTGCAGAAAAGTCAATGGCACTGCTAAAGCGGGACGGTGGGAGTAGTAGTACCCAATTTGTATGTGTAGTCGTTATATGGAGGTATTAAAGGAATACACATACAAAACTATACACTAATTTAAAATTTTGACTTATTTAATTTTAGGAATTTCAATTAAGTATTTTTGAATTTTTAATAATTTATTTTCAATTTATATACATATCTCAATTTCAATAAGTATGTGAAATAAAATAAGAATTGGAAAAATAAAGTGGTGTGGATAAGTTGTTGGTGTTGTGGTTAAATTTTGTAGTAATATTAATGTAATCAAATACTCCGTACTATCACAGTATTGATTTTGGACTTCCAATTTTGAGTAGACACGGGCAACTCAAAAAATAGAGATTAAATAAATGTTAGGCATGGGTGTAAAGGGTAATAATAGGATAAAATGAATATGGATATGAATTGGTGGGTGGTTTTAGCACGTGCGCATTGAGTGTGCTCCAAAATTCAACTACCATTCGCAACGTTAAAAAGAGGTGATTCCACTTTTACATCAAACATAATGCATATGAAGACGATTAGCTATGCCAACTTCCATTCTATTTGTATTCCAATTAGGCCGATAATCTCAGCTAGCCCTCGCAATTAAACTCAATTAGAAGAATGAAGTTGAGGTGCGGAGACAGTTAGTTGACCCACCATCACATGCTCTTCTCTTCTCAAGCGTCGCCTTCCCCAATTCCCACATTAACAGTGTTATACACTTTTGTCGGTAGTACAAGGGCAATTTTGAAAGAGAAACTATATTTGCTATTCCATTGGAGTGGCCAATAATCGTTGTATGTAGCTGGAAGAAACAAGAGCAGAAAGGGTTCGCTACAAAATTCTCTTTTTATAAAATAAAATAAAATTTTGAGCTTATATATTATTGGCCATTGCGAATGCTTCCAATAATATTCCTTCCGTTTTAATTTCATCTTTTGAATGCAGTTTTAACATCCAATGGATGCAGATTGGCTCTATAAATCTACTTGTAAGTCATGCATTTCCCATTTTAGAGCTTGTGGCTGAGAATTATGTACCAATGAGATATGAATTTACACTTGAAAGTGATTGTTAGGGCTGTTGATTTTTTGGATTCGATTGGGCGCCTTCTATCTCTTCATTTAGATGGATATTGGAATTAGTACATTACTAAAGGTTCTTGTTTTTATTACTGCAAAAATGGCTTCAAATGATGACCTTGTGAAGATTGTTTAATCTTTTTCCAGAATGGCTTTAGGATAACCTTGAAGCAAAATGGCATATATTTAAACATGATGTTGAGCTTGTCCAAATTAGCATCATTGATCTTCCTTCTGTTGAGATGTCTCATTATGCTGCGTTTATGCTCCTGGATATTTAGCCCTTCTCCTTCATTAAGCCATGATTTATGCTCTCATATTGATATCACTTTTATTTGAAATGCAAATATGTTTGTTAGGGTCAATAGTTAGGTTAGTGTTCGGCTCTAACTGATGCAGATGCAACCTCCTAAATACAATTTACAAGAACTATAAGTAATAATGTAAATTGAAGGTGTCTGAAAAGGTTGTTAGTGGAGTCTTTCTCGAAACAGTACTTGCACGGAAATTGCACATGTATCAGTCAGGATGCTTCCATGCTCTAATTTCTTATTAATGTTCTTAGACAAAACGGGTTGAAATCTTGTTTCTTGTTTCCTTTGTCTATAGATATGTTCTCACCTTGTCAATGGAGATTATGGATGCATGATGTTTCTCATCTTAATCTTAATCTCAAAATTGATGAACATGGAGCGCTTTAATCTGCTTCTCATAAGTTTGGATTAGGATCTTATACCTGCAATCCTATTTATGACATTATTTTTGCAGGAGAGTCATAGCAGTTGCTACAGTCATGATGGAAATCGAGGAGAAAGAGAAAATCGTGATAGCCAAACCAGTTGCATGTAGACCTCGTTTCTCCAATCCGAAATCCTTATCAGTCCTTCTCTCTGTTACAACTGATGCTTCTCCACCTCCTGCTTTTACTGAAGCTGCTACAGTCATAAGACCAACAACAGTGCGCTTTAAGCCTGACAGCACTCTTGATTTGGTTGGAGCTTTTAATTATTAAAGACTACTTTCTGTTTACTTATTATGCAAACTTCTGTAATCTTTGTTGTTTCTCAAATATATATAATGACTCCAGGATGAGGCTGCGGCTTGCCATCCAACTAAAAGGGCCCTAGAATCTAACACCTCGTGCAGTGTGGTCTACAAACCAATAGCTAAGCTTGTTTCAAGGACAACAGTTTCTCTCCTGTCGAATTTGGTTAGTATATAAACTATGTTATATTATGATATGTAAGACCCACATATGTTCTTTTATACTAGTACTATTAATTAGGCCTCCTGGGAAAACACAATTCATGTAAAAATTTGTTTTATAGCTTTGGCTTACATCTTTTACCCATGCTTTTTTTTTTCATCAAGATCTTGATGTTTTCTTTTTGATCATTTAGGGGGGTAATGGTATTGCTCCTACACAAGAAGTTGGTGAGGATGGTAATAGAGTACATTCATCAAACCAAGTAACTCACCAATCCGGCACCAAATTAGACATCCATCCTGATGTCCCCACACAGTCAGAACATAGGGCAACTACTCCAGTAGAAAATCATGCTCAGGAAACCAAATTCTCAGTCCCTGCAAACATCAGGGATCGGACTTCATATGATGGTCACAATTGGCGTAAATATGGACAGAAACAGGTTAAAGGAAGTGAGTATCCTCGAAGTTACTACAAGTGTACATACCCGAACTGTCCCGTAAAAAAGAAAGTAGAAAAATCGCTTGATGGGCAGATTGCAGAGATAGTTTACAATGGTGAGCATAACCACTTAAAGCCCCAGCCACGTGATCACACTCCAGCAGATGGACACACACAGATGCCAGTTTATGATGCCACTCGGAAAGAGGTGCAAAGTCATGTGATAAATCAACAAGCTGAGGCAGTGAGAGCTCATCAAGGGGGATCAGACATTCAGGATCTTACTGAATCATCTAACCAATCAACTTTTTCCGGTACTCCACCAACCAATTATACTGTTGCATCTGCAGCATGCAATGCTGGCCCCTCAGTGTCCCATAATTCGCTGGGTGAATGTGATGAAGTTGGTAAATTTGTCGATGCAGAAGGTGGTGCCTTCAGAAGCAAAAGAACGTAAATGAATTTTCTTTTTTTAATGTTTAAGATTGCTATTTTGTGTAGCTTTATATATTAGAGATGCATTATACTAAGATACAGTACCAGACTACTTGGCCTTCTTAAACTGTTGTTTATTGCTCTAGGGAATCCGACAACCAATTACCCAGAGCAAGTATGGCTGGGGAAGCCTCATCCATTGTCGTTCAGAACCATACTGATTCTGGCATAATCGGGGATGGATACCGCTGGAGGAAGTACGGCCAGAAAGTAGTGAGGGGAAAGATGTACCCTAGGTTAGTACTTAGCACTAAATATGCTTATCTGGTTCATTTATTTCAGCATTCATAATAATACATTGAACTTGTCCGAATCATATTCCATGGAACCTGTTGAAGATGATATTTATTTATGTTTTGACCAAACAACAAGAGTTTCTTGATTAATGGAAGTTAAATGGAAATATGAGTAGTTCATTTACAAAGCTAATAGTCTAGTTAATTCCATTGTTCAATTTTCTTTACTTCCATGGTACGAATGATTTTGCAACTACTGATCCTATCATATTCATGGCATGAATGATTTTGCAGGAGTTACTACAGATGCACCAACCCGGACTGCAACGTGAGGAAGTATGTAGAGAGAACCTCTGAAGATCCAGGCACATTCATAACGACGTATGAGGGCAAACACAACCATGCCATGCCAATGAAAACTGCAAATGTAGAGGCATCCAAGACAAGTACCAAAAACTGAACCCATCCAAAGAGAAAGAAGATTTTGCTTGAACAACGAATTCATCCGATCCCAATTATTGTGTTGAGGCATGTTAACTGGGATGTAACTTAATTTGTTTTTCTGCATTTCATCATTCTCTACAATCAAACAATGTGTAACCAAATCTTAATTATTAGCTATCTTATTCTGTTTTTCTGACTTTATTGGAGATGGTTTCGGAGACTATAGTGAATCATTGAATACTTGTTTGAAAAAACTAGTGCAACGATGATTGGTCCAAAAAATGTTCTTGCTTTTCAACTGAGTTTAGTTGAAATGATAAAATACTTGTAGTATTGGGATGTGGACGGCATTGTTGAAGTTAATGGGCTCGCACTAATTTTCAATTCTCTACAGTAATGATGCCTTCAAGTTGTGGGCATAGATCCGACATCGCCTCTACATAAATGACACCCATAATAGCTACGCCTCATAAAATATTTTTAATTTCAGTATATACTATTCATTATGACAACCATAATTGCTACTGCCCACGAAATATTTTAATTTTTGTATACTAGCTATATATTTTTTTGCATTTACTATTACTTCAATACCTTATTTGTTAAATCACATATATATTTGTTTTATTACTATAATCGACCCATATTACGGCAAAGAGCTTTTCCCAAATTATTTATTTAACTCAAAAGGAAAAGGACAAAGAAAAGGCATATACTGAATTACTGATTCTTTTGGGAAATACTACTAAATTAAATTACTGATTGATGCACCTCTCTTGATTTCTCTCTCTCGAGCAGTATTCAACGTCGCATTGCAGACTGCAGCGCTCAGCCAACGCAGCAACTGTGCGTGCGTGCGTGTGTGTGTGAGAGAGAGAGAGAGACAAAGACGGCAACAAATGGGATGGTTCCCATGCTCGGGACAGTCAAAGGAAAAGCTGGGGAAGAAGAATAGGTCGCTCGATCCAGTCGAGCCCTCTTCAGGTAGGGCTTCTATAAAGATTGACTTTTTTTCACATGTTTGCTTTCAATTTTGAAATCTGTCAGCTCTTCTGAATGTTGTTGATTATGTGGGACTTCAGCATCTATCATTTCACGCTTTCCTTTCTCGATTATGTAATTTGATTTGTGGGTGTAATTGTTGATAGGCCTCGACGGAGTTGGGATTTTTTAACTGTGGCTTTCGTTTTGTTGAATTTTGGGATCTGTTAATGTTTTTGCTACCAATTATTACAAAAAAACAGAGAGATATAAGGTTTCTTGGGAGCTTTTCTTGTTTTGTTGACATCCTTTATTGACCATCAAGCATCACTTAATGCTAGGGATAAAGTTTCTATAGAAGAGTTTTTAGGATAAGCTTATAATTCTAAATATGGACCTCAAGTTGAATCACTCTGTTAAATTTGAAGGTGTCTCCTATAACTAGATATGAGCTTGAGTTCTCTATATTGACAATGAACTGAAATCTCGGGAGCAAATGATATGCGGGTCTTGTGATAAAGCTGTTACTTTTCATTATACCGTACCAGGGAAAGATGTTAGTGTTGAGTACGAGGAAATTGTTATTGAAACAACTAATGTGCTTGGCTCAGTTGGTGTTGTAATTGAAACCAGATTTATTGGCGAGTTAACTATGACACCTTATTGCATTCTTTGAAATTTGAAGAGTACTTCTGTCTTGGACAATTATATGAGACCCTATTAATCCAACGCTAATGAAGACTTGTTCTCATTCGTAAAATTAAGCGCTAACTGATGAGTATAGAGCCTGAAAGGACATGAATAGATCCACGACAATTGCTATCTAACTTGCCGGTGAGTTGGCTGGGGTCGCAGGGGGCAGCCCAATTCCTATTGTGGATAGGATTATGGTTCAATTTTTTGCCTGTATATATCCCCTCTCTCATTGTAAATTGTATCTGGTGAAATCTTTGGCATGAAGTTGCCCCCGGATGTAGTTACACATCGTATCAATTTGGGGTAAACAGTTCTTGTGTTTATTTCATTTATGTTTGTCATTATCTGTGCTTATTTCCTAACACTAACAGCTCAATAAGTATTCGGTGGAAGAAGGAGAAGTAAATGTATTTCGAAATGAGCTCTGATTCCACCACACAGCTTATTGCATGAAACAACTTATCATTATCTTCAAAAGTACTTATTTGTGCACCTGGTGTGCCTCAACATTTTCAAAGTTGCATACTTAGTTATATATCTGGATCTTTTTACCTCTTTACTTGTCTGGTATTAGTATGACATTCTTCACCTAGTATTTATCTCGTTGTCTATAAGGTAAACCCGGAGATGCCACCAAAGATGGATCGTCCAATAAAATTGCAGCCAGGACTTTTACTTTCCGTGAAATGGCAGCTGCCACAAAAAATTTCCGTGGAGAATCTTTTATAGGGGAGGGAGGCTTTGGCCGAGTGTATAAAGGACAGCTGGAAGGAACCAGTCAAGTATGTAAACAACATTGATTCTTGCCATTTTATCTTTTTAAGTACTTCCAACCCCCCCCCCCCCCCCCCCACTATTTCAATTGTTTTACCTTTTGTTAGTTTTTGAGTTTATCTCGCACATTTTGTAGGCTGTTGCAATCAAGCAACTTGATCGGAATGGCTTGCAAGGAAACAGAGAATTTCTTGTTGAAGTATTGATGCTGAGTCTGCTTGATCACCCTAACCTCGTCAATCTAATTGGATACTGTGCTGATGGGGACCAGAGACTTCTAGTTTACGAATATATGGAGCTAGGTTCTTTGGAGGACCATCTTCACGGTATGTTACTTAACCTTACCCACTGCACTTGGCACTGCTAAGGCAGTGCTAATGATTTGGACTATTACTGTGCAGATCCAATGCCTGATAAGGCAGTACTTGATTGGAACACAAGAATGAAAATTGCTGCCGGAGCAGCAAGAGGATTGGAATATTTACATGACAAAGCTAGCCCTCCTGTCATTTATCGTGATCTAAAATGCTCCAATATTTTGCTCGGTGAGGGTTATCATCCAAAGCTGTCTGATTTTGGTTTGGCTAAACTGGGACCTGTTGGGGATAACACGCATGTATCCACGAGGGTCATGGGCACCTATGGATACTGTGCACCTGAGTATGCAATGACTGGCCAGCTGACTCTCAAGTCAGATGTCTATAGCTTTGGTGTAGTTCTTCTTGAAATCATATCAGGCAGGAAAGCTGTTGACAATTCAAAGAATGGGAACGAGCACAATCTCGTCGTTTGGGTAAGTTTGTCACTTAGTACTATATTCTTGTTTCAGCAGCTTGAGTTGATTCCCTTGGACCTTTGCTATTTCTACAGGCAAGACCGATGTTCAAGGACAAGAGGAAATTCCCACAGATTGCTGATCCTGTGCTCCAAGGTCAATACCCAACGAGAGGCCTGTACCAAGCTCTCGCCATTGCGGCAATGTGCGTTCAGGAGCAGCCTAACCTGCGACCCATGATTGCAGACGTTGTCACAGCTCTGACATATCTGTCTTCACAGAAGTATGACTCTGAAACACATCCTGCTCAGAACCCTCTCTGGAAACCTTGCACTCCTCCTAGAACAAAGGGCAAAGGTGATAAGAAACGAATTGATGGAAGCATTGGCCCCAGAAGAGAACAAACTGACAACCGTTTCTGAGGTTTGTGCTATTACTTAAATAAATTTTTTCCTCGGAATTCTACTGTGAATGTATGGATTATTCTGTGTCATGCATTGTTTTCTTGGTCGTCTTCTACGTAGGGTGCATGTATTTGTTTTGGATAATTGTGTAGATGACTGGTTTTCGTACAGTTATAGATGTATATAGCTATTACTATTATTATCTGATTTGTACAATGGACCACGATAGTGTATAATGAGTGAATGACAAGATTTTATAGAATTGGATTGCTACATGAATAAATTTGATTTAAGAGATCAATATCTTGAATTTTAGTTTTTGTAATGATGCAAAGATGTTCTTAAGGAACGTGTCATCTCGTCTGCAAACTTAAGCTTAGCGTGATCCAGTAGTAAAATATGACATCGTTTAAGATGTGTATATAAATGCAAAGAGAACGAGGAGAGCAGCGTTGTATTAAGACATGGTCCATCGAGGTTAGTATCCAATTCTCTCATCAAAATGTAGAATGTCTTACATTACGATAGCAAATTTGTGAGTTAAAAGTAGAAGCAATCGTGCTTGCTTCTAAGATTACAAAGAGATGAGTTTTGCGCACAATCGATACGAAGATGAGGCTAATACTTTTATGAATTAATCGAGTGAATTTTGCGCACAGATAATAATCGATCAAATCAACATAAATCAATTGCAAAATTTATTTGAGTTTGTGTATAATATGCAGTTTAGGATCAAACACGTAGTTGATTGACTGCTGTGTAAATTTCAAAACCAACAAACTTTCAACTTGAAAGTGTGCAAGTGTATGGGCAAAATGGTGAAAGTGTGAACATTCGTTATAATGAGGTTCAATGCAACTATAATTTAAATAACAATCTCAACTGTAATCACTGCGTCATTCAATCAAATTATGTTCCGAACCTTGAAAGTTAAAAGGTCTGAGATTAATAATTGACGTGTTAGGGCAATTTTGAGTGTGGTTTGAATTGAGTTGTGGCATTTTTGTGCAAGACTTGTGTGCATAGAAGTAAATAATGAATTTAAAGAGGTGCAATTAATGAATAAATCCATAAAAAAGTCCTACTTTCTCTCCCCAAAAGACTTGCAACGAATAAGTATAAAGCGTTATAAAGCAATTGCATTAAATTCTGGCCTGGAGCTTTATTTCGTGATATCATTATTCAAATAAGAATACATATTTAGTTGGTCGACAGAAGAAGTTATTATAATCACGTAATGAAAGAGTCAATGGCGGGTAGTGAGTTCATCATCGGCTTCTCACTCTGTCGTTTCCGAGTCTGACTTCTTCAGTAAACTCAGCAAGACGCCACTCGTGAGAGATGTGGCAACCAGTCCCAGGGAAACCTCAGTAGATATATGCAAACCTGGAGAGAAGTCGGAATGAAATACATACATTAAACGAGACTACAGATATTCATGAGCTGAGCTTATTTCAATAGTAAACACTCACCAAAGAATTCTAGTATCATTTTGCACCCGATGAATCCTAAAACCACCCCAATAGCAGGCTGATTGGCAGAAATTTGGCAATGACATTAGTACGTAATAAAAGTAGCTTATGAAGACCAAATGTCATGTTATAAACTTTCGATCATATCAAAAAAATGGTACTCGTAACAAAAACTAAACCTATGACCGTGGAGTGAAATGGAGTGTACAGCCTCAAAGGTTCAAACCATGATAAACAACCTAATCTTAAACCAAGAAAGCAAAAATTCACCTGCAAATACTCCAAATCTGCCATGCCTTCTGAGATGAGTGTATAATAGGACCTTAAGCCTACAAGCCAAACAAAATTCTGATGAAGTTAGTTCCTGTCCAGAACCGTTGCACATCAAACCAGGTTCGTATGCCAGTTAGTCCAGGAAAAAGTTATCATGGTTATTTCAAAAAACGACATCTAAACTAATTTATTTTTAATGTCATCCAACCTTTTAGGATTCCATCTAAAACTTGTATAGCTTAATTTTAAGATTCAATACTACTATAACTTAAAGTTTCATATTTCTTACTTTCAGGTTTCAAAAAACTACCTCAAATTCCTGGTTTAATCAACATAGACAATAATGCCTTAACATGATAATTTTTTTTAATACAACTGCACACAATAAGGAAGGGACACAGACGGACAAGTAGTACCTAATATGGCAAAGAAGTTAGATGAAAAAACTATGAAGGGATCGCGGGTGACACCAAAAACTGCTGGTATAGAGTCCACCTGACAAGAAAAAAAATATGACAATGAAACACCAGTGATCTTTTAGCTTCCAAATGTGCATTTCGGATAGTTGAGGAATAGGACACCTACAGCAAATGCAATGTCGCTGAGTTCAATAACTGCTACTGTCAGAAGCAAAGGTGTAGCCTGTCCAAAATGTTTGACTCCTGTTAGAAACGAAGCTAGAAATCAATTTCTTAAAGAATTTATGTGCATGGGATGCTGAAAACGTGAAACACATAATACAGCTTTTAGGTCCCATTTGCAACTGTTGGAATTTGGAGATATTCAGGAGAGAGTCCAGGGACTTAATTGAAATTAGAAAAGGCTTGTGCCCAAAATTTCATGCATCAAGTGGAGAAATGTCTCAACATGAGGTGAGGTCACATTAGTTACAGTGAGATGGTGAATTGAGAACATACTTTCCAGATGCCATCCTGGATAGTAAAAAATCGATTTCCATCATAGTCAGCTGCAGATTAGACATGTGGAAGGAGTAAGAGTTATTAACTCATTAAAATAAAAGAAATCATAGATGGTGCTAGGCAGTGTTCAGCTGCCAAACAAGAACAAGATGAGGGGGGTGGGGGCAGGTTGTATGATGGGATCAGAACCAAATGCCAGTAGTGAGCTATGAGTTAAGTTTCTAGATGATATGGGGTAAGCAAAGCCATAAACAGACATAAATTAATGATATGATATCAAGCTCCAAATCAAGCACTAACCTACACTTCTATAAAAATATAATCAAATTTTACACCATGCCAAAACAGGAAAAAAATAAAAATGAAAAAGGATCTTCACGCAAGCACTCCCAGAAATGTATAAGGTGAGCTCGGGAATCAGGCATGTGCCTGGTGCTTTTACGACAAATAATTTTCCAGAAGAATAGGAAGGAAGGTGGATGAGGAACATTACAAGTTACAGGGATGAACTTCTTGCATGTCTTCACAATGATATTATCTGAAAGATCGCTATCTTCATCATCCTCACCAAATAGCTGAAAAGATAAATATAACCAGAATAAGAGAGCAGCACCAAGAAAACCTAATAAGTGACTGTCAAGTTAATAATATAAGCAATCAAAAGATATATGATTAAGCATAGGAACCGTTCTACAACATGCTAGTAATGCAGGAATGCAGCAGATAGGCAATCACATATATCCACAGAAAATGAAATCTAATTTCATGCTATTCATGGAATGTAGCGGATATTTGTTTTAGTTGCAATGGTTCCAGGGAGGGCCATAGAGTGGCCACTGCGCATGGTCAAACAACAAATGTATATATCCATCAAGTCGATTAGACCCATCTTGCTGCAGCTACCTGATATCGCTGAGAATCAGGGGGATTCCAAAAGAAACTTAAAGTTGTATGGCAGCATGATAAGATATTATCCTATGATTTTTACTGAGACACAGGACAATAGAACTTCACAATTTGTGGAGAAAGTCTTTCTGAATTTCATTCAAAGGTATCAAAAGGTGAAAGAATTAGGCTAGACTACCAGAGAAGGTAATAAGGAAGTTCTCTTCACGGCAGCCTCCAAATGATATGATTCAAATCCATCTATGTGCATAATTATATTCAAATGCAATCTCTGATTGCTAATCAGTTTTGGAACAATTTTTGGAAAGAGAAAAAAACATGAATACTGACACAATGGTGGTCCATGAACCAGAGCGGATGGTACCTTGAATGAGGAATAGAGGAGTATTGCTGCCAGAAATAGATTTACAGCTTCAAATCTCTAAAAGACAAGAGAAAGCAACTCAATAATTAGAAGAAAGCAGAAGAAATTTTTTTTGAATGGCATTGAAGATAGAGATACTGATACATTATTCATGCATTTAGTCCTCTAATTTTAGCAAGCATATACACTGAAGTTTACAACTGACCTGAAGTGTTGCTGTCCCAAGAAGTATCAATGACAATCGGAAGATTACAGCACCAGCAATACCATAAGAAAGCACGCGGTTCTATTTTCAGTAAGCATATTGAACCATCAACCAACACAAAACCAGGTAAGTATGCTACATCCAATTATCTTCTAAAGAAAAGGTCAAATGTCTTAATAGGACTATGGTGCTAGACCTGATAATTGATCGGCACTCTGAAATACTTGAATATTAGGACAAATACAAACAGATTATCCACAGATAAACTCTGCTCCAGTAGATACCTAAACATAGTCAAGCATTAAGTCATCAACAGAAATGCAAAAACACAATACAGCATTTGTGCACGGGAAATTATACTCAAACACTGAGGACATTAAAAAATTATCATGTGTCATCCTTCTGAAAGATTAAAACAACCCAGCTGTAAAAGAAAAAAACATACAGAAGATGAAATGTAATTATGAAACAAGTATGAGAAGAATAAGTTAATAAAATATTTCAATTGTATATGAGCTTGTGCACGGAGATAATTGAACTTTCAGCTACTCCATATAAGCCAAATTCTCTGATAACAAGGCCATGTTTGGAGCATATGTAAAACAGAATATAGATTACCAAAAGGGAACAATATTAATGTTTATTACTGCCCATGTGAAGAACTTGCATAGAACCAAAAGAACAGGTGTGCCACTAGAAGGTCAGTAATCATACCCAGCAAAAAACTCAGATGCCTTTCCAACTCCATCTTTCAAACCAACACCAACACCAAATACCACAGCCGAGAACACCTACAACAAAGGTTACTAAATAGACTTCAATTCACCTTATTCACGGATATAAGTCAACTTAAGCATAGCCAGAATTACAGTCAGGAAACACATACACACAAGCCCACAGTTCTTAGAGATGAAGCATAATCAGTCCTCAAAATCGTTTCTTCAGCATCAGCACGGGAGACATCATCACATGAATCCTCACGGTCACCCATGCCATTGGATGACTGATATCTAGATACATCATGAGCTGCAATATACGGGACCAATTTCAGTTAAAAAATAACAAATCAGCATAATCGTCTATGCATGCACTTCCACACATGAAAGCTGCAAAATTTTACAACCTATTGTCTTTCAGTCTGTAATTAAGATCCACAAGATATTGCATCAAGCAAAGCCACCATAAATGATGCAAAGTACAGTAATCGGGACACTTTTATATGCAAAAAACTCTCAATGAGCAGATCAACACACATACACATAACAAAAAGATGCGTATAATCATTTTTCTCCAGCCAGTTCTAATTTTAGAACAAAATTGAATCACTATTAAGTATTCAGACAGATTAACAACATGATGCTGCATATATATACTAGTATAAGAGAAACTAAATTCATCTCGGAAAGCAGATCAACACACACATACACAGAAAACTCCCGAAAGTTCACCTGTATCATCTCGCGAAATAGAAGCTTTCTCCTCATGCTCGGTCTTCCTTGCACAAGTAATTGTCGAATATTTTTTCGCATTAAGTCTTCTTGGGGCCTTGCTGCTCAGAACACCTTCTGAGATCGCTGATGTTAAATGGTACTTTCCACCACAACAACATCCACCTGAAATTATTCCAATAGAACAGGTAAAAGTCACCAACAACATCCAATGTGACAGAGAATCATTTCACATAAAAATGCATGCTTGAGATTAAACCTGAGAAATGGGGGCGAGAGCGTCGAAGAATAAACCTACTGGCGACGTTCTTAGGGCAATTGACTGGGGATGATTTAAGCAGATTGAAATCCAAATTAAAATGGATTTGGATTGAACTGGTGTGCATTGTGGAAGCCAATTTCATGGCTCGAAAATTCGTTCCTCTTTTTTCTTTATTTTTTTTCTGCAGTTAGGGTGAAGAACAGAAGTGTGGTGTTGTGGAGGTGAGGCTATGATGGAATGGGATGCCTCTGATCCCACACTGCGCCCGCCAATGAGCTAGACAACTAGTTGATTTTCCACCACAGTCCACTGTGATGCACCACACACTGCTAGATTTATGTTAGATTATGTATTTAGACCGAACATGACAAATTTATCCCTAGGGTTTGGTGTTATTATCCGAAAAGGATCTCTGCTCCACTCCTCATCCACCTCGCACAATCAAATAAAATAATATTATAACTATGAGCAATTTTAATAAGTGTAGATGGATTATTTTATTTGATTGTGAGAGATGGATAAGAAGTGGAGCAGGAGATCCTCTCCGGTTATTACCACCTTGTCCTAACAAAAAACAAAACTCACTCTAATTTTAGTTGTGCCGTCGAGATCTATTTTCACACCTACTAAAAAAAGCGAGTAACGAAGATGGAAGCACAATGTCTGCAATTTGGTGGTGCAAGAGTGTGGATTCCGTGAATTCTGCTAACCGGTGTTCATCTTTCAAGCTTTGACAAAAACTTTGAGACATAATCTTTTAACGATTTGATGAAAACAAGTATACTAAACAATGTGATAAATCGAGTAAGCTAACACTTCTAAGTTACATATCAGATGTTTATTGACATGTAGACAAGTGATGTGTAACTTCAGTTGCTAGTTGCTACGTTAATGTTTCTATCGCGGGTTTTTTTTTTCTGAAAAATTTTATCACAAAAAAATGACAACTACCTAAATAGTTGTACTACTACATTTTTTAGTAAGAGCATCGGGCGGGCTATCGTCCTCCACTGCAGCCCCACGCCATATGCGATCTCCTTCCTCCGCGCCCTATGCATCGTCCGCGGACGATGAACTATTTTTTGCATCCTTCGGCCTATCCTCCTCCCCATTGTGGGGGTAAGGAGGATAGGTCCGGACGATGCACACATTTTCTTTTTTTTTTCTTTTTTTTTAATGTTCTTCTATATATATCACTAATTTTTATACTTCATTTCATACATTTCACTCCACTCTCTTCCTCGTCTCAAATTCTTTCTAAATTCAATAATGATTTCCGACAATTTTCCATATTTGCAAGCATAAAATATAAAAAATAAATAATAAATACTGACAATAAGATTTGCCTTTAATTTGTAGTGTTTTTATATTTATTCTTGCTAATTGATATATTTGTAGACATAAAAAATAAAATAAAAATATAAAATAGAAGTTAAAATTATAGAACGAGCTATAGGGCGTCCCATTGCATGGAGATGGGATGGAAGATAAAATATTGATGTGGCGGAGGATAGGGTGTCATCCTATAGGGCGGGCTATAGGACGCCCCATTGCGTATGCTCTAAACACCTCAAACAATGTGACACATCTACTATTGATCATGTAATCATCATTCGTCTTTAAAGTTAATACTTTCTCCTTGTTATTCAAAGTGACTCATTATTAAGATAAAAACATCATTTTCTCTACTTTATTATCTCCATTTAACTAATAATTAAAGTACTGCATAAAATACGGTGTTGAATATGAAATTCTTTATTTAGAAGTATTACTATATTCCACTTTAGTGATATACTAAGAACTCAATGGTCATAGCTTAAGAGTATCTCCAACTATTTATACTAAACTCAAACTCATTTGAATGCAAATGTCATATTAAATTTTTACTTCAACCATTTATACTAAATTCAAACTTAATTATTTTTTATATTATATTTTTTTTATTCACAAAATTTGAAAAACTTTTAAGTTTTGATTTAGTATAAATCTAAGATAATTTTTTTTGAAAAAAAACCAAAAATGAGATTGATTTTGAAGCTAAGGGTATCCGCAACACTATCTCTTATCCGTCTCTTAACCGTCTCATCTCTTTACTATTCATGGGGCCCATTGTACTTTTCAGCTCATCTCTTAACTAAGAGACAACACCTGCATCCCTCCATCTCTTAACCATCTCTTAACTATTCATTCAATTTCATTTTTTATTTTGAATTCCAACAAATTCAATTAATAAAAAACACACTTCATTATAAATAAAATAAAATTACAATTTAAATACCTAAAAAAATAAAAAAGACATAATTAAAAAACTAGAAATTACAAATTGCACACTTAAACTCAAATAAAAAAAAATGGAGGCAAATAAGCAGAAGAAGGAGTTCTCTAGTGACGATCATCTAACGGTTGCCAAATTTTGCCCAAATGTGCTCCATTAGATCCTCCTGGAGTTGGGCGTGGGCGGTAGAATCACGTGTCCTTGCCCGAATAGACAACCGCTCTTGCAAAGACGGATGCACTCCCGTTCGAGGCGGACTACTTGCGGTTGAGCTTCCCGGGGTTTCAGGGTCGAACCAATTTCCCGCCTCAGGTCCTTCGTCGGCGACAATCATGTTGTGCAAGATTATGCACGTATACATGATGTCGACCATATTCTCCATAAACCACTGTCGAGCCGGGGCTTTGATAATGTTCCATCGAGCTTGGAGAACCCCGAACGCTCTCTCCACATCCTTGCGAGCAGACTCTTGCTTCTGCGCAAAAAGAGACAGCTTTTCGTCCGTAGGCCTGTTGAACGTCTTCACGAAGGTTGGCCACTTCGGATAGATGCCGTCGACAAGATAGTACCTCATTTTATACTGGCGATTGTTAGCGACGAAATTGATGGCCGGCGCTTTACCATTCAGAACTTCAGCGAAGAGGTCGGAGTTGTTGAGCACGTTGACGTCGTTGTTCGAGCCGGGGACCCCGAAATACGCATGCCAAATCCATAGCCGGTAGTCGGCGACGGCCTCGAGTATAACGGTGAGGTGGGTGCCTTTGTGGCCGCTCTTGTATGACCCCCTCAACGCCACAAGACAATTCTTCCATTGCCAATGCATGCAATCGACACTCCCGAGCATCCTCAGGAATCCGTGCACTTGTTCGTGAAGACGGAGCAGAAACTGACAATCTGCGGTGGTTGGCTTCTTCAGAAATTCTGGCGGTGAAGGCTGCCCGGACGCCTTTGCAGAAGTTCAACAAACAAAGTCGCCCAGTGGATTCTCCGACGTGCAGGTATTCGTCGAACGCATCCGCCGTTTGTCCAGTAGCAAGCTGACGGATCGCCGTAATACATTTCTGGAGCGTCGTGTGGCTAGGACGGTCAACAACGTCGAACCCTTCTCTGAAGAACTCTTCCCGTGCCGCCAATGTACTCGCGATATGCAAAAATAGCGGGCGTGACATACGGAAACGGCGACGGAAATAGATATCTCCCCACACCGGGTTCGGACTGAAGTAATCACGTTCCAACCTTGCGGCGGCTTCCTCCCGGTTATGGTGGATGTATGTCCGACGTCGCCTAGGAGGCGCGACGGCTTCCTCCTCCCTACGTCGATCTTCTTCTAGCGATTCTTCTATTATTCGACGCATTTGCTCAAATGGATCCATAATTGATTAAATTTGGGAGAAGAAAAAAATAAAGGAATGATTTTATAGAAGTGATTGGAGAGAAAAGAAAGAGAGATGTGTGTTTGTGTGTAAAATGGAGAATGGAGAAGAGTATATATAGAATATAAAAAAAAAAAAAATTAAAAATATGACCGTTCAATGGTCATATTACCGTTTTTTTTTTAATTTTTTTTTTTTGAAAAATCTGTTTTTTTTATAAAAAAAATTGAATTATGACATCATAAATCCGACGCCCACTCGCGGGTCGGCGAGTGGACGTCACGCCAGCCGCCCGCGCGCGCCACGTGGCGCCGGGCGCGTGTCTCGCCAGCTCGAGGCTTGCCTCACCGGGACGCGTCGGGCGTCGAGACATCTCGTCTCGTCGAGACGAGACCGAGACAGCAACGAGGCATCGTTGCGGATGCTCTAATTATCTCTCCAATAGAATAAAGGGAAATTAGTCTCTAAAATCATGAACTTTACCTAAAATTTGGTATTTCCCATAAACTTTGAAATTGGTATATAATATCACAAACTTTGCATTTTGTTTGGTATTTCCCAAACTCACTCAAATAAGATATTTTCATCAAAATCTTATTTAACGTAGGCAACCGTGATATGTTTTATAATATTTTGAACCACTTTTTAAGTTCATAACATGTAGGATAAAAAGTTACGTTGAAAATCACGTTGATTTAATTGTGTGAAGTATAATGAAAAAGCCTCGTAAGTTAGTCAAATATAGTAATAGACATGCCGTGGGAAATACCAAACAAAATGCAAAGTTTGTGATATTATATACCAATTTCAAAGTTCATGGGAAATACCAAATTTTAGGCAAAGTTCATGGCTTTAGAGACCAATTTCCCTAGAATAAATATTGTATCGTAGGAGGAGTATATACATATTCTATTTTATCTGGTCCTACGATTTTGAGCCCCTATTCAATTCCTTCACCCTCAAGATTTCCAATCTCTCTCTCCAATGGCCACCGCGACGGCATCTAAAGTCGAAAACCCTAAAACCACCACCGACCTCAATTTAGCGCCATCGCCCGTTGAAGATGCCTCATTGACTCACCAACTTCCTGAACTTCCAGGCGACCAAACAAAGGAGACTCCGGATGCGGCGGCTGTGAAAACCAGCGACGTAGATGGAGGCGATGCGGCCACGGATATTCAGAAGAAGATGAAGCGCGCGGAGCGGTTTGGGATGCCGGTAAACCTTTCGGAAGAGGAGAAGCGCAATTCTCGAGCCGAGAGGTATATAATGTTGCCTCCACTAATTGGTTGTGTATTACTCCATGTAACTTCGACCTGTATCTTGTGTTTACGGTAAGTCGGTAAGGGTCATGGCTCGACATTTGGCGTTTTGAGTTGTGAATTCGAGAAAATTGCACCTCATCAAGTTCTTGCCCATGAATCGGTGCTGGGAAGTTGCGGCGACCTAATTATCATTTATGGATTACCATTTAATTTTTTAAGTTAGAGATTAAGTTATAGTAGAACATTATGGCTCGATTATGTAGTCTTTTAATTTGGTTGTTTATACTTTGAACTTGCAATCTATAGTTGGCTTTAAATGATAATCAGAGTGTAGCAGTACAGGTATCTTGTATGCTGTGATGGTTATTCTGTATACCCCATTCTGCTCTTTTGGTGCTATAACTAGTGATGTTATTATTGTTAGTGTTTAGACTTTTAGAAAAAATATTGTGTTACTTTTTGTCTCACTGAATATGGTTGCAGATAAGCTTATCTAAGCACTTGCTTTTAAACAGGTTTGGTAAAGCTTCTGCTGCTGATGGATTGGATTCGTCAAAGAAATCAGAAGATCTGAAAAGGAAGGCTAGAGCAGAGAGGTTTTGGGCCTTCTTTGCCCTTGTGTGCTTATGTGTGTGTTTTCTTGTTGTTGCTGTTGTTAAGTGAGCGATTAATTGGATTAATTCATTTTACCCATTTCAATTGTTCATCAGGTTTGGGATTACCAAACCTGTATCGGTTGAAGAGGAAGCTAAGAAAAAAGCTAGACTTGCTAGGTTTGGGTCAACTCCTGTGACTGATTCAGTAGAGGAAGATAAAAAGAAAGCAAGGGCACTCAGGTATAGCAACATTTTTTTACCCCATTATTATAATGTGGATGAAGAGGATACTTTCAATGTACCCAAAATTGAAAGTTGTGCTAACATTATAAAATCTTGTAAGAGTTGAATTTTTTTAGAGTTAATTTAATGAGTTGGACTTTGCTGCAATGTAGATTTTCGCAGCCTCAGTCCAGCCCGAAGGCAAATGGAGAAGGAAATATTGAGGTGGTGAGTTATAAATATATGAATGAGAGCCTATGTTTCTTATTAAAATAATAATAATTGTTATGGAAAGTGTTTTTGTAATAAGATTTATTGGTTCCTTTTCTCATTCCTGGGCTTAACATGTCAGAAGAAAGCAATATCTGGCAAGGCTGTTGGAGGAACCTAAATTAACATTGGTCTATAATTGATAGTAAGACATTCATCTGACATTTATCTTTGCAAACCTCATAATTCTTCGTTTTTAAGTTTCTGTCAACCTAAAAGCTCAGCTACTTATTCTTTATGGCATTTCCGAATTTGATGTATCATTCTCTTTTTTTCAGGATGCGTAGGTTAGAGTAACGTCTTCAACTCCCCTACTGCCCTCTTACTGACAACCTGACATGAACACCTGTTTGCATAGCCATGCATTCCATCTGTGATTAACAAATGATTTTTGTTTTTTGTAATTTGGACTTCTTTTGTTATGGGTTCTTGGTGATGCCTGCAACAATCAACAGCCACCTCCTCTATGTCAGTGCTTCTGAATCGGCATGCCATCCATTTCAAAAATTAAATGCATTAAAAGGTCTTTTAGATGTGTAGCTCTGTGTAATTTTATGCTTTTTTCTCCTGTTCATACCTGCATCTTGTTCTCTAACCACAAGCATTGATATGCATGAGTACTTTTGTATGAACTGGATAACAAATATTGGTTCAACAGGTTGTACCCATAAATTTTGGTCATGTTGGTCCATGAGAAGTCTTTTGTTAGGTTTTGCTAGATTATGTTTGATCGAATATTTGCTACCCAAACTTGGCATTGTGCTTGTAGTGTACTATATGCCCACCCGTGGCTTGCTTATGTGGAAGTGACTGATAAAATCTTGGTTGATGATTTGCGTTTCAAATAGTTGTTGTTTAGAGATCTTTCAAAATTATCAACTTTTGATAAGGTTAATACTGGTTTACTCAACAGTTGTTTAAAACCATCACCTTTTTTCTTCTCCTATGTTATTGACTCTGTGCTATTTTTCCCGAAAATTTCCTAGAAGTATCTGATCTGATAGATTTACTTCAAAATGATTTAAAACCTTCTAGGTTGTTTGATGTTTTGGTAGTTTTATTTTTTCAAATTTGAATGATTGATAAATATTTTCTTATCATATGGTGTTTTTGAAATGGTTGGCTTGTGCTTTGAGATGAATGCCAGTCAGGAGGTGGTCTGTGGTTGTCGATCATGCACCGTCATGCCAGGTGAATGTGTAGGAATTAGTTGTTGCGACTACTTTGCAATGCTAGCAAGGTTTCTTTTGCTTTCAGGTAGTAATTCCTAGTTAGCAACGCAAGTTAGCATGGAATGCTTGGTGAACTTGTAATAGTTTGGTTGGTCTGCTAGAGGGATGTTTCTAGTTCTTTCTTCATACCATCTGATTCTGTTATGGATGATTTCAGCCTCTCAAACATACAACATGCGTTATGCTAATGCAAACTGAAAAGTGTCGTGAATGAATTTGTAAACAATATCTGAATGATTGTGAATTAATTCTTACTATCCTTTTCCAACTATATCTTTCTCGTAATAACTTACAAGATTGTCTCATAAGGTGTTTTTTTGGGCATGGAAATTAAGAAGGGTGTGTTTAGTCACTTAGATGAAAATATAAAGAAAATGGACATAGATTAAAGTTAGAGAAATTAAATATGTTGATAAGGGTATTGTTATTTCTGATCATTATCTCAAAATCATTATAAGTTGTCATTACTTATTTAAAATGAAGATATGAAATGCGATGACCTATCTGTTGAGTCGATGGTTAATATCCCAATTCCCAAATGAGCTAGTCATCTGAGATTCAATAAAACATTATATTCCTTCTTTCATTTTATCTTTTCAAAACGAAAGATAAAGAGGCAGGTACATTAAGAATTTGCACGGCTGGGAAGGCGAGCACCCCCTCGTATGGAAACAACAGGAGTTGATCGAGCAATAGATGGTTGACGATCTATAAAAATGACGACAACCGTTATATCATCGTGGAAATGCCTCCTCACGCCTCGTTCGATTTTCTTCAAGTCTGCATAGCGCATCTCTCTCTTCTTGGCTGCTTTTCGAAGAGCGCATTCAACCAGTCGCCTAGCTATGCCCTGTCCAACAACATTGTACATAAAAATCATATAAGCTGCTTGAAAAACTACTTCAAACTCTTTGGTTTCATTTCCTAGCAGAATCAGAGAGACTTACATTACGGGGATTGCTGGCGACAATATCTACCGCCTCTTGGTTGCTCAAGTGCTCCCACAAACCATCTGACGCGAAGATGAGAAATTGATCCTCAGGGTTGAGCCTGTGTATGAGCACCGAAGGTTCTGCGCTGAGGATTGGCTTGCTGAACCGTCGAGGCAGCCTGAATTTGTCCAAGAGTGGTTCTCTGTTGAACTCCCACCTCTTAAGATAGGCGTCGCCGATGGATCTTGACACCTGTTGCAATAAAACCAGCTCCATTATCATCTTGGTAGTCGCATATTATTGGATTAAAGACGAGGAAATACAAAGGTTTACCTGGATGATGCCCTTCACACGCCACACTTTGTGCTTTGAAACTACAATATGTGGATCATCAGGATGCAAGGTCCGTAGCTCGTTTCTAACTGATTCAAAGCTAGCATTGTGCTCCGTGGATAATTGAACAGCGGTTACTCCTCTACCACTCTTATCTGCCCTGCCTAAGACAGCTCGCGAGTCTCCAGCATTGGCGACATGAAGGACCCCGTTGCATATCACCCCTACCAAACAGCATGTCCCCACTGAAGCCATTTGAGGATTTGTAGACCATTGCTGCCTTACTAGACACAGAAACTCCTCTTCCGTTGCCAAGAAAGCCCTTCTAATTACATCTGCAGATACCTCCTCTCTCTCGGAGGCAAATCCTGCACCAACAACACCAGTCACATAACTTGAACACACAGTTGACATCTAAGAAGATACGATTATGCACATGTTTTTTTCTGGATAAAATTCATACTTAGGTATTTTGCTTTATACAAATTCCCTATTTACTTTTTACATCTTTCATTATATTATCAAGGCAAGCTAGTTCAATGGAGGGGTAATTGCCATTTTAGCAACAGGAAAGAAACCGTGTCATCAACAACTCGTGGCACGAGCTTAAGCAAACAAGGATTAAGTACCACCAAAAAAATTCAGAGCCTGAGACTGGATTTATGCATATCATGCCACTCTTTTTTTTTATTATTTTATTTTATTTTATTTTTTATCATGCCACATTTTTACCAACAAAGTAAGCATCAATCTTATAGTGAAGTAATGGATGCAGCAACTTAACATATGGTAGAAGTTGTGCATTTGTGTCAATCTTAACCTATACCTCTTCTCTCTGCCCCTTTGTATTGGTATCTTATGATGAACAATGAATAAGACTCATTCACAAAAGGAATTAAAGATGCAAACAAACAAGTTTCTTGAGAGACTTACTCTTTAGATTGGTGAACAAGGTCTGGTTGACAAAGCGGGAGGTCTCCGGCCCTCCATGCCCATCATAAACTCCGACAAAGGTACCACAAGGCCCCGAGTCAAGCAAACTCAGTGGCCCTGATTCAAGCTGGCTCTGATCCTCCAACAAATTGTTGGCTTGAATCACAGCCATTGAGAAGTCTCCACTAACATGTTGGCCAAGATCCTTATACCACCACAGCCCATTAGCCCTACCATCTGGATCATCCCTACTCCCACTCCCATCTCCCTCAACACATGGTCTCCAACAAGGCTTCACCATCATTTACTCTATTCAACTACTCCTTGATACAACAACACAACACTTACAATAATACACATATAAAACCTACATGTCCAATTGATCTATCTAACAAAGAATCACAACAAATTAATAAACCCTAAACATATAAATACACAGACAGATATCATCCAAAACAGCCAGCAGACAACATGTTCATCATCGATCCCGACCTCAACTCCAGATTAAGCATAGCAAAAGTGTTATACCCAACAGCCGTACAAGGGCTAGACACCATTAATATGCAAGATACAAATTGAAGGAAACCAAAAGGGTATGGGCAGAATTTACTCTTCAAAATCTGTCTCTGCAGAGACAATAAAGCAAGAGTTAATTTTTAGCTGAGAAGTGCAGAGAATATGGATTGGGGTGGCGTTCTCTCTCTCTCTCTCAAATTTCATACCTTGAACCTGGGGGCCTTCCATAGCTTTTGTGCCAACTTTCAACAACAGCCTTAGCTGGAAAAACCCATACAAGTTTGATGGTGACAGAGTTTGTTCCTGGATCGCAGATTGGATAACAAAAAGAAAAGAAACTCTTTCTTGGAATTTTGTTGGCAGAGAGAAAATCTTGATAGATTAGTGTCAGAATGAGATCTCAGATTATTGTTAATATGGTGGGAGGCTCAGAAAAATACAAATAATTCAAGGGATTGTTTGTAGAGTATTGTTTTCAATTCAAAGAACCAGTTTTTTTTTTCTTTTTCTTCTGACAATCTTTTCTTGGAGTATTCTAGTTTAATAATAGCACTAGTTCTCTCTCCCTCAATTATTTTTTTTCTTGGGTTTGGCAATTGAGGCCCTTTTGTTTGGTTTCCTTAATTTTTACTGACATGCCCGATTCAATTTTCACTTTCACTTCAATTTTTCTTCTGACAATTTTTTTGGATCCATTTTGTTTTACAGTAACTTTTGAAAGCGTGCCAATTTGACTATTAGATCATAAACTTAAACAAATATTAGAATTTAGAAGTGAATACTATGGGAATACTATTGGTATGGTTTAAATACCAATACTTAAGCCTATTTTTTTTATAGACTATACTACTTGTCTTGACCTAGCTTATATATTCAAGAGTGAGTTAAATAAATAATTCTTAAATTATTGGAATCTTATTTTTGTGATCATTGGATAAAATATCGCTGGAGACCCCTAAACTACGAATATAAATCAAGCGAAGTCATTTTCCTCATTTTGCTTTTTTTTCTTCACCAAACTGGTCCATAAATCTTCAGGTTTCCTAGCAATTTGCTACGAGAAAAGATTATTTGGGATGGACTAGTTTTGTCACTCACTGAGAAAATTTATTTTTTAAAAGTAATTCGCTTATCAAGACTTGAACCATATTCAATAGCATATTTATAGGCTTCAATAACAAATTCCAATTTTGGTTTTCGAATTACAATTAAAGGGAACATTTGCTAGTGTCGTAGAGATAATCGGAGAGAAGATACCGAATTGTGTTTAACATTGGATGAAACTGTAGTTTTGTGTTTAGATATTGGATTTGTTTTAGCCATTGGATTTGTGTAATGTGAAGGGAAACTTTCATGGTTGTGGTTTTAATTTGTTGTTCATATATTGAAATAATGCAAGCTGCCAATTTTGTCATTGTCATGAGTAAGATTTAATGAACCATCACCAATTGAAAATTTCACTCTCAAGTGCAAGAATGCGAACATTAAGAAAATAAGAAAAAAGAATATCAGCAAAATGAAAGTTGAATTTAGTGAATTATGACTTTTTTATTCTATGAATCTAAAATACTGGTAGTATGTAATAGTCGCACCCAATTAAATTTAAGTATGATTCGAAATAAAATTTGCCTATATAAGTCCGGGTTGGGCACATGCATGTATTCATACATGTGAATCAATACGATCATTGTGGCAAACACATTTAATTATTTGGCATTGTTCCTTTGTATCTTCATTTCTTTAGGTATAATCGAACCGAGCTTTAAAAGTTTGAGTTTGGTTTATTTATTAGCGGGCCACATTAGCTTAACTCAGCTAACATATTCAGTCCTCATTATTCGAGCCTAATTATACTATAAATGTATTTGAATATATACAAAATTCTTTCAAATTTCCATCTCTTACTAACAAACGTGACTCAGCAAAATGTTGTAAAAAGGTAGTGAAGATTTGTGATTTCAAGTTGCCAGGATATAAGGGTGTTAGGTAGGTGAAATATTGGCATAATCAGTGCTAAAGAATGTACTAGAAAAATGAGTGACAGTGACATTATTTTCTGTATTAGGATAGCATGATGAGTGGGTCACATTTAGTAATGTTAATACTTCAATAATTTCATATATATCAGTTTATGGGCTTCTTCTTCTTCATTCATTCAATTGATTGGTCCCCCAAAACTGCTCTTCAAATTCTGGTGTCACTCTGATTTTTGAATTCATTCTCTACAGCTGGTGCCTGGTGGCTCCAATCCATTTGTATTATCAATTATGATATGTACTAGTATATCTTTTTGGGTAGGGAAATCACCAATTTGTCATATTTTTAATTAATGTAGATTCAACGTTTGAAAATTAAAATTCATATTATATGATAACGAACAAAATGCGTGGATTTAAATTCAAAGTTGAAGTTGCGTGCTGGCAGATAAAGGCATAATTATTAAATCAAGAGATATTATTGAAACTTTCTTGGTCGCCAAGATTTGACATTTTATTTAATCTTTAGATGGATTTGCAAAACATAAGAAAATTGTCCAATTCAACCCAATCGTAATACAAATCAACTAAATATATGTTGAAAGTTCAAAGTTGAACGTTGAAACTTCAAAGTTGACGATAGTAAGAGCAATATATATATATCACACAGATAAAGTTTTATTTGTGGATGGCATTTATTTAACATCATCTGTAAAATGGGCTGCGGTGGGTCAGCACAGAGCCATTGGGCTCATTAAGTATAGGGCCCATTATTTGGGTTTCTTCAGCCCATTACTACAACATTTCTGTCATTAGGTTTGCAGTTTGCACAGTTAACTAGGAGTACTACTAATTAATTCATTAGGTAAGTATTGTTTAGTAATAAGAAATCAGAAAACATTGATGCGACAGGCTTCCAAATAAAATTGACAATAGTGATTACATGATAAAAAGTAGGCAATCCAAAAAGACAAAGACGTGGTTTAATTTTCAATTATTATTCCAGACATAACACTATTTAATAGATTGTCTTTTGCTGCACCATTTTTATGTCGGTGCTATTGAACTCACCAATTCAGATAGTGTCCAAGACCTAATTATTTAGTACAGTACTACGTAGAAACGATTATAGATTTCTATTGGAGTTCGAAAATAGGCTAATTGGCATCATTACAAGATAATGCCAATCATTCTTTATTACTCCCTCCGTCCCTAAAAATTTGTCACCTATTTCTTTTTTCGTCCGTCCCTAAAAATTTGTCACATTTCACTTTTACCATTTTTGGAAGTGGACCCCACATTCCACTAACTCATTCTCACTCACATTTATTTTAAAACTAATATATAAAAATAAGACCCACATGCCACCAACTTTTTCAACCCAATTTTACATTTCTTAAAACCCGCGCCAGGTCAAATGATGCCAAATTTTAAGAGCATCCACTATAATCGGCGAGCGACCGGCTAGCCGATTCCTAGCGCTAGCCGTCCGCTCGCCGAACCATTGCAACCGGCGAGCGTGGAATCGGCGAAAAATTCGGCGAGCGCTCGCCGATTATCGGGCGCTGTCCGATGCGCTCGCCGCCATTGTAGGCTGGCGATCAGCGAGCGATCGGCCAACAAATTTTTTATTTATTTTTTTTAATTAAATTTTCGAAACACTATATACACGCGATTTTCACGTCATTTTCATTCGCACCACTTGTTTTAACGAGTTTTCTCTCTCTCTTAATTTCTGTACAAGAGCAACAACGCGGAATGAGTAACGCGGGTGGTAGTAGTGGTAGTAGTGATGAGGAGTACGAACAGCAATGGACGAAGCATTGGAGGCCTATACGGAGGGTGAGATAGACCGACTGCTACAAAGAGCTATGCAGCCGGCGGTACCTCGACCTCCACCCGTTGTCCACCGCCGAGCAGTGATTGCTCGGGATCACGTTGCTGCACATCAGCGGCTATATGACGACTACTTCGCAGAGCAGCCGCGGTTTAACGCCAACATGTTCAGACAACGTTTTAGGATGTGCAGGGAGCTGTTTATGCGTATCGTTGACGCTTTGGAGCGTCGATATAAGTGCTTCCGCTTCAGGTACGATGCGGCTGGCAGACCCGGCCACACCCCTATTCAAAAGTGCACTGCGGCAATCAGGCAGTTGGCCTACGGAGGCGCGACAGACATGTGAGACGAGTACCTCCACATCGGTGAGACGTCTGCCCTGAAGTGTCTGAAGTATTTCTGTGAGGGCGTCGTTGAAATATTCAAGGACCAGTATCTTCAAAGCCCTACCCCGACAGACTGTCAGGATCTGATGCAGATGCACAAGGAGAAGCATGGGTTTCCTGGGATGTTAGGCAGCATAGATTGTATGCATTGGGAGTGGAAGAACTATCCCGCTGTCTGGAAGGGGTTCTACACCACCGACTATAAAAGAAAGAATCCCACGATGATCCTCGAGGCCGTAGCTGATTATCGGCTGTAGATTTGGCACGCGTATTTTGGGGTAGTCGGGTCGAACAACGACCTCAACGTCTTCAACTCGTCGCCCCTTTTCAACGAGCAGTGCCAGGGTGTCGGTCCGGCCATCAGTTTTGTCGCCAACGGCAACCTGCATGATATGGGCTACTACTTGACGGATGAGATATACCCTAGGTGGCCAGTCTTTGTGAAGACGATTATATGCGCAAATGAGGACAGGAAGGCCTACTTTGCGGAATGGCAGGAGTTGGCGTGCAAGGACGTGGAGCGCGCATTTGGTGTGCTCCAGTCCCGATGGGCGGCAATTAGGGGTCCAACGCGTTTGTGGCATGTCGACTGCATTGCTTCTATAATGTACGCCTGTATTACCATGCACAACATGATAGTCGAAGATGAAGGTGTACAACTGACTAATTGGGCCAATAACGATGAAGCCGGTCCAAGCCACGACGTGGCCACCCCCAACGTACGAAGAGGGGTACCTCACGATGAAGTCGGCCGCCTCCAGGCACATGCCGACATGCGCCAAGTGGATGCGCATATACAACTCCAAAAGGATTTAATTGAAGAGTTGTGGGCGCGGAGGACTACACGACGATAGTTTTTTTGGTTTTATGTATTTTTTTTATTATGGTATTTTTTTTAATTAATGTAATTTTTTTATATTTTAATTAAATTAATGAATTTTCCCGTATATGTGTCATATGTTTAATTCCGTATTTTGTGTTTAATTCCGTCAATTTAGTTGTTTTTTTAATAGTGCTGATGATGTGGCTAGCCTATTGCTTGTCCAGTTGCTTGTCCTGATGATGTGACAGGAGGAATTTTAGTGCTGGATGATGTGGCAGGAGGAATTTTAGTGCTGGATGATATGGCAGGAGGAGAAATAGGCTAGCATATGGCTGACCTATTTACCATTGTGGATGCTCTAATAGACCGAGGGAGTATTACTTTCTTGAGTAGGAGATAATGCACTATTAATATGTGTACGATCCTTTTTTAGTAACTAATACAATTAAAGCTTGATCACAAAATGAAATTAGCAAATACTCAACTACTATGGAACTCCTTATATTATTAATGGATTTCATAACATTTTTTATCTCATTTCTTACTTAAGAGATAAGATAAAACACTCTCATAACCAGACGTCATGTCCTTAACTATTTATGACTCCACCTTTTTATTTTTAAGTGTGGGTTCAATCTGCAAGGTTGGATGCAGCAGTGAAGAGATAGGATCATTAGTTGTTAAATTACCATTTATTTGGAGTTATCTTTGATTCTGCAAATATAATCATGATTTTAAGATTAATTGATTCACTGTGCAAAATCAATCAATCTTGATGATATAGA
This sequence comes from Salvia hispanica, assembly GCF_029641045.1. Classification (NCBI taxonomy): domain Eukaryota; kingdom Viridiplantae; phylum Streptophyta; class Magnoliopsida; order Lamiales; family Lamiaceae; genus Salvia; species Salvia hispanica. The sequence goes on from NC_142692.1 coordinate 25,457,274, forward strand.
TCGTGTACTTGATCTAAATATCAAAACGATTAATTTCACTTATTTAATCACGGCGCAATGCCAGAATTGGTGGAAAGGGCGCAAATGTCATTATGGTTAAACATTATTTAGGGGTAAAAATATAATAATTGATAGTTGAGAATCTATATATGTTGAATTTGCTTTTGGATTCGAGATGTTTTCATAGCAAAAACGAATTCAAGGCCGGAATTGAATTTGAGATTTGGAAAAAGGTCGAACAGAAATGAAGTGGTGAGGAGCAGATTATCGAGAGGAAAAATACACTGTTCGATTATATATCGCTCAAAATAAGTGCTCGATCAATTCTCCACTATATAGATAGGAGTACTATATAGATAATTGATTTCTCTGTTTTTATCGCACCATTATACGCGAAAATAAGGGACTGCCAATGTGGGAATTATATCATTAATTTTCTCTCTTATATAAGTTTTTATATTCCTATTTTGTTCGTCTATTGTTACAATTTCATCTCCTTCACAATCTGTTGGTCATCTTCCCTTTTTGTGGCTCTTTATAAGTTTTTATATTCCTATTTTTGATGTGAAAACACATGAAAAAAATTATTTTTGATTTTCATAAAATTTTAAGAAGAATTAGTAGAAACCCATTTGACAAGAAAATTAACTGCATAAATCCATTTGATATTCCACATTAATTGAGCGAATAATTTGACATTCATTAACTCGTGGGAAGCATGGATAATAAAACTGAGAATGAAGAATTGTGTCAAGAAAGAAGAAAATAGGACGAGAGAGATAAATTGAAGGTGATGTGAATCAAATGATACTAATTATACTCCAAGTTTTCTCCTATTTTGTATATTTAAATCATCTATCAATTGATCATTAAGGTTTGATTATTATATATTAGTTGATAGATGTACATGTGGAGTAGGGTCTGATTGAAACTGTTCGTTGCCTATCAAGATGGTGTCCAAATCCTTTTATCTTACCACCATTATCTTTGTCTTTGAAATAGCTTCGCGTGGGTATATTGCACGCTTCAATCGGAGCTCGAATGAAGAAGTTATGACCATTTGACGAAGGTTGCGCGAAGCAGTCAAAATCGGCAAAAACGCCCGGGTCGGGCGTTTTCAGCATTAAAAACGCCCGGGTTGGCACCATTTTGCCCGGTCGGGCGTTTTTCTCGAAAACTGCCGAATTTTAGGTTTCAAATTGGTTTTCGGGGCGGTTTTGCAAGACATTCAGACATATTCAGACACGAGAAAAGGGAGAGGAAAAGAGAGGAAGAGAGGAGGAAGTAGAAAAGGAAGAAATTCCGGCCAACATTCCGACGATCTGTCTCCAAATCCCAATTCCACTCAACGAGAGCATGTTTCCTATGGTTTTTGTTGCAAATTCCACCATGTGTTTAGGCTAAGCTCTCTATGTTGCTCCAAGTTGTAATCTAGGCTTTGTATGGATGTTTCTACACCTTTGAACTCATGTGTTTGATACAAACAATGTGCTTAATGTTTATACACTATGTTTTTGGCTAATAATGTAGTGTTGTTCTTTCCTTTGCTATTGTCTCTTTAACATAGTTTAGGAATGTTTGATTGTTGGTATGCTATCGAATTAGAATTGTTCAGAGGATAATTTGATAGTGGATTAAGTAGCTGATTATAGTAGATGTTTATTTCTCTAGCGCTTCCGCAGGAGTTTATAGACTTTGAAGATTGGTTCATAGGTTATGTGTTCAACTAATTGTGAACTACTCATCGTGTACATGTTCAGTGTATGTGATTGGGTTGATGATTTAATCCCTTCATATGTTTCGTTGATAAAGGTGTAGAACAATACAAGCCTAGTGAGTAACTTGGAGTGACATATTTTCTCATTTGAATAGTCTTTCTTTAGTTAACTTGTAGTTTTATTTTGTCTTTAACTTTCAGAAATCAAAAATCAAATCTTTATGCTACATCTTTTTAAGTTTTTAAGTTTTAAACAATCTTCTACCTCCCTGTGGATCGACATTTGAAATATTACTAACGACGCTGTAATCTTGCAGTATCGTAGTATTATTAGAGTTAATTAATTAAACTTGATATCCTGTGTGCACTGAATCAGATACTCTAAAATACGCATCAGAAGGCCCCACCACAACAATAAGAATATGAGAATTATAGAAAAATAAAAGAATAAACTCGCTTTGTCCCACTATACGTGAGACGTTTCTTTTCAGTATTATTTTAAGAAGATAATAATAAATAATTAAAGTGATAAAAAAATAAAATAAAAGAGAAAATAATATAGAGTGGAATACTTGTTTTACTTTATCTTCATTTTAACTATTTATTAGTATCATTTTTGCTAAAATAACTTCCAAATTGAAATGCCTTACTTGTAGTGGATGGAGGGAGAATAAAAGAAAGGGGACTGAAGTTATAACGTTGCTGGTCATGGGATAAAACAAGTTAAACACACTGATGCTGAAAAAATATAAATAAAAATTAAAAACTCAGAAAATATAAACAAATAGCTAATTTTTTTAATACTTCTTTAATTAATAGGCTGGAATGGAAGTTCAAGAAGTCCTTTTGTGTAATATCCAACTTCTATCTCCATAAATATATCATACACCTTCAACAAAGGGGGGCTGCCCAATAGCAAGCCATTAATTGGTTGGTCGTTACCAGATGATGATAGCCGGCGGAACAACTCGTTCACTTCTTTCTTCAATTTCGTGTGGGCTTCTTTGAGGTTCCTGCACATGGAAGAAAAAGTTGAGCCTGCATGAACCATCACCCTCCAAAAATTTGAGCCTGTATGAATCACCCTCCAAAAATTTCTCATTGCACATGGCTTCCGAATTTTTGGAGGTGATGATTCATGCATACTCTAACTTTTTCTTTTTTGTTGGTGTTACGTATGCTGTAGCATACTCTCTTTTGGGAGTTATGTTCCTATTTGGAGTATTGTGTTTAGGACTTTTTGTGGAAGTATTTTTCTTGAATGGGGTGTGCTTGGAGCATTTATCATCAGCCATTGTTAACAATGAAGAATGCCTGGAGTGAAGAGAATAGAACTGACTATTTTATAGTGAAAATATGGACATTTGGAGACCCAAAATTAATTGAGTTTGCTTTGGAATGTTCAATAATAGTAGTACGAGGGAGTGTTATATTGCGAAATCAATACTTAATTGCTAACTACAATTAAATAATAGCCCTTAAATATTTAAATAAAGGGCCTAGAATCAGCCCCGTAATGTTAATATGATCAACAAAAAACGTTAATAAGGGTATTAAGGTCAATTTACAACTAATTAATTGCAACAAACTTTTGAAAAATATCCCATAATTTTAAAAGGCATATAAATTTCTCAATTTAAATTACTTTTTCACACAACATATATCAAATTAAAGATAATTTAATAAGAATTCTAACGAGATCTCACTTGTATATGTTCCGATGTCAGAATTTGAATTTTTTTTTTAAAAATTACAATTTTTTCATACAACAACGAATGTCAACATAGTATATATATAATACATGTAGAATGCCATTCTTAAAGCAATCATGTGTTGACATAAGCAATGTGTTAACATACTCAAAGCATTGTGTTGATATTTTCAAAGCACCATATGACATTTAGCACCATATGACATTTTCATACAAAACCCTAATTTGAATAGTTTTTTTATTTTATTTTTTATCAAAGCATAGGCGGTTGGTCGTCGCCTGTTTCCTTCCTTGCGGCCGGCGTTGGGAACTGCTCGGGCCGGCGTCGGGGCTACCCAAGTGAGCTCCGGTAAGCTGGCTAGCCACCTCATCCTCACCGGCCTCGGATTGGGAGACCGATCTCGACCGTTTGCTTGAGGAGCTGAAGGAGGATACGAGGCCTCCCATATACTTCGGATGAGTACGCACCTCCTGCTAAGCGTCGAGATACTTGAAACTAGCACGGGAGGGAGCGCCCCGACGCTCTTCCTCGTCCTCGCAGTGTCCAACTCATCTTCCGCTGTTGGAGATTTAGGGATTACAAGAAGGAATACAAGAGCTAAGTAACTGAAACGAAATTACAAAGTTCGAAACAAATAAACTGGAAAAGCCGAGTCGAGGAGTCCTCTTTCTGCAAGACGAGATACGCCCCGGTAGTGCTCTTCGGATTGGCGTTTCGTCCCCAAAGATAAAACGGCTACGTCTCTGGTGAAGCAGCACCGCTATCAGCAGAGCTCCGGCGAACTGGATGGAGTAGAGGGCAGAGTTTCGACAGAAGAACAATGCAGAGGGAGGAGAGAGTGTATGATGCAGAGTGTGGATTCTAGTTTCTGATGTAGAGAATGCTAGAATGGCTAGCCTATTTATAGGCTCAGTCCACTGCAGGGGGTCAACGGCCATAATGGCCGTCATGGCCGTCATTAATGGTAGACCGTAACGGTCGTCGGTTACGAGCTGTAACGTTCGGGCGTTACGCGCTCAGAGCTAGAGAGGCTGAGTCTAGAAGCTTCTAGATTCATTCACGACGTGGACTATCACGTGTCAGCCACGTTGGCTTACCGCGTCATACTGACGAGGTGGCATCCTGCTTGGCTCGCTGACGTGGAAATGGTGGTGGTCTAAAAAGAACTAGACCCACTAGACTTGGGCCAAGCCCGCAACTAGGCCCAAGCACCAAGCCCACGACCAGGCCCAAAGACCACCCAAAGACCAATTGCCAAGATCCAAGTCCAAGGACAAGGACACGGGCACGGGCACGAGCACGAGCACGGGCTCGGGCTCGGGCTCGGGCTCGAGGCACGCGGCTCGCGGCGGGGCGGGCGGCGCGCGCGTGTGCGCGCGTGTGGGCTCTTACAACCCATCTTAGTCCACTATAATTACTACATGTAATAATCCTTCTTATTAAATACTAGTTTAATAAGGTTGAAACTTTCAATGTGGGATTATTAACTCTCTTAATTATTCCCTAATCTCCTCTCATAGCTCATTAAGTTTGCAATTTTTGCACAACTTTAAATAATTATTTCTCACTCACCGGGAATCGGATTTGAGAAAATAAATATACCACGGTCATCTACTCCGAACGTAGATCGACGCTATATCATTTAATTTTACTAAATTAAATGTCTCGTTGAAATTATAATTGGTCAAAGTCCATTGACCGGGCATAGATTCCAACAATCCCCCACATGAGTGGAAATAGCCAAATGCAAATGCATGCAGACACAAGCTCAACCCTCGAGAGGTATATAAGCATAAGGATAGGTAGCTTTTAGCTTTGAACCTTCCATAGTCAACGCCATCGGATACACAGGCGGCCTAGTAGCGCGATGCTTTGAACTAGTCCCCCACGGCGTGCACCGAGACAATGGTGTTAACACTTAAACACCTCAACCTCATCCGTTCTCACGTTTTGTGTCCTTTGCGGCCTTGGACACCACTTTGGATTCATAAGTGTGTAATTTGAAGCGGCCACACTTCACACTTACATAGGTGATTCCTACTCGAGTATCTTGCCCTACTCGGTCTCTTTGAGAACTCAATCTCCTTGAGATCCTTAGAAATCATTAAAAGTCATAGACTTATCCTCACCACAAGGCAAGTTTTCAAACACTCTATTACTCTCTGGGAATAGATGTCGATAAGTGTTTCTCACGAACTCTCATAGCTTAGTTTTCCCATTGAACCAAGTTATTGGGATCTCCAGTCATCATGGTTGGGTTACCACTATGACAATTCTTAAGTTTGTGGATTTCAAACCCATTCCCTCTAGCAACTTATTCATTTGATCACGATTTAACCCTTTGGTTAGCGGATCCGCTAGATTATCTATTGACTTCACATAGTCAATTGTAATCACGCCTGTTGTGATCAAATGTCTCACGGTATTATGTCGTCGTCGAATATGTCGAGACTTGCCGTTATAGAAGCCATTGTTCGCCCTCCCGATAGCGGCTTGGCTATCACAGTGAATCAACACTGGAGGCACTGGCTTACACCAACCTGGAATATCCTCAAGGAAGTTCTTAAGCCATTCGGCTTTTTCCCCAGCTTTATCTAAAGCTATGAATTCTGATTCCATAGTTGAACGGGCTATACATGTCTGTTTCGTGGATTTCCACGAGACAGCACCACCCCCAATAGTAAAGACGTATCCACTTGTTGAAAGTGAGTCCTTATTGTCGGATATCCAATTCGCATCACAGTACCCTTCAAGTACCGGGGGGTATCTCGAAAAGTGTAGCCCATGATTTTGAGTATGTTTTAGATATCTCAAAACCCTTACAAGAGCTCTCCAATGCTCTTTGCTTGGATTACTCGTGTAGCGACTCAACTTGTTCACGGCACAAGCAATGTCCGGCCGAGTGCAATTAGTTAAGTACATAATGCACCCAATGACCCGTGCATATTCTTCTTGTGCAACGGGTTCGCCCTTGTTTTTGCTCAAGTGAACATTGAGTTCAATTGGAGTCTTAACCGGCGCGCCATCATAGGCATTGAATTTCTTCAATAATTTCTCAACATAATGAGATTGGGTTAAGATGATTCCATCGGATGTTCTTAGAATTTTCATTCCAAGAATTACATCGGCTAGACCCATGTCTTTCATGTCAAAGTTTCTCTTTAACATGGCTTTTGTCTCGTTAATCACTTGAGTGGTACTCCCCATGATTAACATGTCATCAACGTAGAGACACACTATAACGTACCCATTATTAGTGCTCTTAATATAGACACATTTGTCACACTCGTTGATTTTAAACCCATTTGATAACATCACATTATCAAACTTCAAGTGCCATTGCAACGGCGCTTGTTTTAATCCATAGAGGGACTTAACCAGTTTGCATACCTTCTTCTCTTGTCCGGGCACTACAAACCCTTCGGGTTGTTCCATATAGATTTCATCCTCTAGTTCACCATTTAGAAACGCAGTCTTAACATCCATTTGATGAATCTCAAGATTGTGCAATGCAGCAATCGCGAGAAGCACTCGGATAGATGTAATCCTCGTTACAGGTGAATAGGTATCGAAGAAGTCATGTCCTTCCTTTTGTTTAAAACCCTTTACTACCAATCGGGCTTTATACTTATCCACTGTTCCATCGGCCTTAAACTTTCTTTTAAGCACCCATTTGCACCCTAAAGGTTTCGCACCTTCGGGCAAATCGACCAACTCCCAAGTATGGTTTAGCAAAATTGAATCAATTTCGCTTTGAACAGCTTCTCTCCAATGTAACCCGTCTGGGCCATCGAAGGCTACTTTTATTGACGTTGGCTCCTCATCCAACATAAAAGCAATGTAGTCAGGACCAAACGTTTTTGGTGTTCTGACCCTACTACCACGTCTTAGTACTGCATCACTTGGATCATGCCTCACTCGCTTGCGCGATTTAGGCTCTTCATCCGCGGATTTAGTACTAGTGGCTTCATCCACTGTTTTAGAACTAGTGGCCTCATCATCAATTCTTGTCTCGGAATTGATTGGGACTTCTTCTTTGTCCTTGCAAGAAAATGTATTTTCGAGAAATACGGCATTCCTTGACTCGATTGTTGTTCCTACTGTAATAGTCGATATTTCAGACTTGTGAACAACAAATCTATATGCACTACTGTTAAGTGCATATCCAATGAAGATACAATCGACTGTTTTAGGGCCAATTGTAACTTCTTTGGGCGGGGGAACCATCACCTTGGCCAAACACCCCCACACTTTGAGGTATTTGTAGGATGGTTTCCTACCTTTCCACAATTCATAAGGAGTGATATCTTTTCCTTTGAGTGGAATTTTGTTTAGGATATAGTTGGCTGTCAAAATAGCCTCCCCCCACATGTTCTGGGGTAATCCTGAACTTAGTAGTAACGCATTCATCATCTCTTTTAGAGTTCGACTTTTGCGTTCCGCTACACCATTAGATTGTGGTGAGTACGGAGCAGTTGTTTGATGAATTATACCACTTGCGTTGCATAACTCCTCAAACGGGGCTACATACTCGCCTCCTCTATCACTTCGAATCGCTTTGATTTTACAACCAAGTTGATTCTCAACTTCGTTCTTATACTTTTTGAACGCTTCGATTGCTTCATCTTTACTTCTTAAAAGATAAATATAGCAATATCTTGTGCAATCATCTATAAAAGTGATAAAGTACTTTTTACCACCTCTAGTTTGCACCATCTTTAAATCACATACATCCGTGTGAATTAATTCAAGGGGTTTTGTTTTTCGTTCAACTGAGTGAAACGGTAACTTAGTCATTTTTGCCTCAAGACATATTTCACATTTGTCTTGGGTATCTACTTCAATTGCCTTTAGTAAATCTAAATTTACTAATCTTTTTACGGCTTTTGAATTTACATGTCCCAATCTACAATGCCACAAATTTGAAGACTCGGTCAAATAAGAGGAAGTAGATGCTTTATTATTATTGTTAGCCAAAGGCTTTGGAACAAGGCGCGTAGCCACACTAAGCTTGAAAAGTCCGTCGGTTACATAACCTTTTCCGAGGGACTTCCCAAACTTGTACAAGACAAACCTATCAGACTCGAATACAAGTTTAAACCCCTTATTAACTAGTATTGATCCTGACACTAGGTTCTTGCGGATGTCCGGGACATGTAGCACATCCTTCAAAGTGATAGTGACGCCAGACGTCATCATGAGAATCACGTTGCCAATGCCGAGGACCTCGGATGATGCTTGATTCCCCATGTTGATCTTCCTCCCTTCAGCCACGAATCCGTGGATGATCATTTGGAACTCTTGAACTTGTTCCATGACCGGTCTAGAGTCGACCATTTTGTAGTCCATGAACTTGGATACTACAACATGTTCCGTATCGGCAGCATTGTCTACACTATACTTCTTTTCTAGGCTTTCCCACATCTCTTTTGATGTGGTTACAAGGGAGTATACATTGTACAAACTATCATCTAATGCACTTAGAATAAAATTTTTACAAAGATAATCTCCTTTGCGCCATGCTTCATAGTCCGCCATGACCTCAACACTTGTCTCTTGATCACTTGGCGCGGGCGGCTCGTTCTCCGTGAGGAAGTTGGCGATGCCCAATGTTGTCAAGTAGAACAACATCTTTTGGTACCACCTCTTGAAGTCAGCTCCTCCAAACTTAGGTGGTTTTTCGGCGGGTGGCATCATTCTCGGTGCCAAAGGTGCCGCACTTGGTCCTTGGAAGGAACCAATTCCGTTGCCCCCGAAGGAGCCAACAACATGGTTGGGCATAGAGCCCCCACCATTCATGTTGGGCGTAGAGCCCACCATGGTCGCATTGGTCCCGAAGGAGCCAAAGCCCGTGTTGAACCCGAAGGTTCCAACACTCACATGAGACCCGAAGGCCCCAGCAGTCGCGTGAGACTCGAAGGTCCCCGCATTCGTGTGAGACCCGAAGGCCCCGACACTCGATCCATTGAAGGATCCGAAGGAACCACTAAATGTGGAACCAACCGACCCACTCGAGGTGGATCCACCAGTGAGCCCCTGGGTAGTAGTATGCACCCAAGGGGTTGTTGATGAAGATGGATAGAGCCCGGGAGTTGGCATCATAGTGGTGGATGCCATGGTGGAGGAAATGATGGCGGCGGTGGTGGCCGGAGTGGTGGAAGCGGCAGAGTTTGATTCGGTCGACATCTCCAGCAAAGGTGATTAAAGGTTTCGAAAGTTTTAGGTTCAGTTATGTCCAAATTCCTTCAAAAGCAAGTTATATCTCGTCTTGCGATTGTTGGAGATTTAGGGATTACAAGAAGGAATACAAGAGCTAAGTAACTGAAACGAAATTACAAAGTTCGAAACAAATAAACTGGAAAAGCCGAGTCGAGGAGTCCTCTTTCCGCAAGACGAGATACGCCCCGGTAGTGCTCTTTGGATTGGCGTTTCGTCCCCAAAGATAAAACGGCTACGTCTCTGGTGAAGCAGCACCGCTATCAGCAGAGCTCCGGTGAACTGGATGGAGTAGAGGGCAGAGTTTCGACAGAAGAACAATGCAGAGGGAGGAGAGAGTGTATGATGCAGAGTGTGGATTCTAGTTTCTGATGTAGAGAATGCTAGAATGGCTAGCCTATTTATAGGCTCAGTCCACTGCAGGGGGTCAACGGCCATAATGGCCGTCATTAATGGTAGACCGTAACGGTCGTCGGTTACGAGCTGTAACGTTCGGGCGTTACGCGCTCAGAGCTAGAGAGGCTGAGTCTAGAAGCTTCTAGATTCATTCACGACGTGGACTATCACGTGTCAGCCACGTTGGCTTACCGCGTCATACTGACGAGGTGGCATCCTGCTTGGCTCGCTGACGTGGAAACGGTGGTGGTCTAAAAAGAACTAGACCCACTAGACTTGGGCCAAGCCCGCAACTAGGCCCAAGCACCAAGCCCACGACCAGGCCCAAAGAACAGCCCAAAGACCACCCAAAGACCAATTGCCAAGATCCAAGGACAAGGACAAGGACACGGGCACGGGCACGGGCTCGAGGCACGCGGCTCACGGCGGGGCGGGCGGCGCGCGCGTGTGCGCGCGTGTGGGCTCTTATAGCCCATCTTAGTCCACTATAATTACTACATGTAATAATCCTTCTTATTAAATACTAGTTTAATAAGGTTGAAACTTTCAATGTGGGATAATTAACTCTCTTAATTATTCCCTAATCTCCTCTCATAGCTCATTAAGTTTGCAATTTTTGCACAACTTTAAATAATTATTTCTCACTCACCGGAAATCGGATTTGAGAAAATAAATATAGCACGGTCATCTACTCCGAACGTAGATCGACGCTATATCATTTAATTTTACTAAATTAAATGTCTCGTTGAAATTATAATTGGTCAAAGTCCATTGACCGGGCATAGATTCCAACATCCGCAACATCATATTCCCCTGATTCCAAATTCCCATCAATATCAACATTTTCAACACCACAAACACGAGTAGAAGAATCTAGAATCTTCTCGGTAGAATCATCAAATCCTTCCCAAACTCGATCACAATCAACAATAAAATTCTCTTTCTGGGTCCTCTCCAAAACATCCCAAGATGATCACACTTTAGTTTCAATTGAATTGTGCAATTCAATGGCGAATAAAAATCTTGGCGAGGGGAATGATAGGATTAAAGGGAATGGTGATTCCGAGGAGAATCGAGGGGCGTTAGTACCATGGATGATTGTAATTTCATTGATGACATGGGAGATTCATCATGCGTCGGAGTGGGAATTAATAACTATATTGCTAGTTATCTGGCATTTTGTTCATGCAAATGATGGCAGTTACTCTATTATTTGTGATGGGGAGAACAATATGTTTGATTGTTTTCTAAATGTCAAATCCCAAGGAGCTACTATGGGTGTGAAGATTTTCCAAATGGATCATAAAGAGTGTAGTCTGATGATGAAGATATGGAGGTTTCTTCCACCACTAGTATGATCTCTGTGTTGGGCCGGCTGCTCAGCTTGGAGTTTCTTTCCACCGCGGATGTTCGTACGCTTCGTCAGCTATGTGCAAATCTTGGGCATATGCACACATTTGATCCAAGAGGGGATATCCCAGGCTTTTATTCGCAACGCTCCTCGTTGTGACGTGGTTTCCACCTTGAGGACAAGGTGAATTTTAACCGTGGGGGAGTTGATACAGTCATATTATTATTATTAGATGTATTGAATAGACTTAATTTATCAAAAAATAAGATGCATTGAATAGGCTATATATATATATATATATATTTATAAATTTACAAATACATCTTAATTAATGAATATTAATTTGCTGTTAAAATTTTTTATTATCTCAAAAATTAAAATATTTTCATATAAATGGTGTGAAAGTTGAAAAATAAAATCAACTTAATTGTACGAACGAATTTGACTATATGTTCGTATACCCAAAAATTTGGGGCCAGCCAAACATATGGGTCATCATATTTACACAAGAATACAAGATAATGATATCTAAGATGAGTAATTACAACGACGCAAAACAATGTTGTTGTAAGAGTGAGGCAGGCTGCATGCCTGCTTATCGACCACCTAGCTAACTGTAGAGCGATCCTAACTGCATAGACTGATCTAGCATGTTGGGGCCATTCAATATCCTCACATATGAATAAATCATTTATTATAAAATTTAATAATTTTTATTTTTTATAAAATGTCCCTCCTAAACTCAATTTTTCCCACGTAATATTTTTGCTTGTCTCAGTATAAATTCATGGCTTCGTCTTTACTTGACCACATGACGAAGGCCAATCCAGTCGTGCCATGTGGCACTTATGGTTGCTGAATTTTTATTTGTTTGCTTGTACTTCGTGATTTTTAATGCCTCCAATTTAATTAGTATTTTTAAATTTTTCACAAAGAATTAGTGGCAAAAATGAATTCTGAGAATATAAAAAAAAATACATTTACCCTTGTAAAAAATGAGTTTAAGGCTAACTCCAACATGTCTCATTGAAGAAATTTAGCACACTTCTCCTCTTTTGTAATTTTAATTAAGTGATGGTTTTTTTTTTCTTTATAAAATTTCTTATTTTAATTTAAAATCATTAATTTTAGATTGGGCCATGGTAAATTAAACATCAATTATGGAACACTGAATCTCATCTATATAATACAAGCCTAACCTATTTCAGAAAATATCAAGATATTTTCAGTGGATTTTCTAATCAAATTATTAATTTTAGTTGACTTTCTAATCGACTGCATCTACAAAATACCATTTGCCATTTGCTTCTTCTTACACATTAGTCTCTCCAAACCAAAAATGGTTTCCCTCTCACATCTGTTGGCTGTGCTAATCTCCACATATCTCTTCCTCATCTTCCTCCACAAATGGCGCCGAAGTCATTCTCCAGAGCCCCGGAAACGCCTGCCTCCGTCTCCACCAAAGCTCCCGCTAATTGAGAACCTCCTCCAGCTAGGCTCAGCCCCCCACAGATCCCTCTTGTCACTCTCCCGCCGTCACGGCCCCCTCATGCTACTCCACTTTGGAAAAGTCCCCGTTCTTATTGCCTCCTCGGCTGAGGCCGCGCGTGAGATCATGAAAAACCAGGACCTGATCTTCTTAAACACGCCTCAACTCAGCATCGCGAGCCGACTGTTCTACGACAGTCGGGATGTGGTGTTCGCACCGTATGGAGAGTACTGGCGGCAGAATCGCAGCATATGTGTGCTTCATCTTCTTAGCAGCAAAAGGGTTGAGTCCTATCGCCGTGTAAGGGAGGAAGAGACTTCACTCATGGTCGACAAGATAAGAAGGTTGTGTGCTTCTTCAAAGCCCGTGAACTTGAGCGACGTCATTTACGCTATGACGAACGACGTGATTTCTAGGGTGACTCTGGGAAAGAAGTATGGTTCAGAGAGTGATTTCAAGGAGACGTTTGCTGAGTTTGGGGAGCTGGTGGGGATTTTACCTTTGTGGGAGTACATTCCTTGCCTGAGATGGATGAGAAGGTTTGATGGTTTGGATAAGAGAGTAGAGAGAGCTGCTGAGAAGATGGATCGGTTTTTGGAGGTTGTGATTGAAGAACATAGAGTTAGGGAGAGGAGAGAGGGGGATGGTGGTGAGTTGGATTTTGTGGACATATTGCTTGATTTTCAGAGAGAGAATGCAAGTCTCACCCCTATTGAAGATGACACTATCAAAGCTATCGTTTTGGTATGAATACCATACATTTACAATATGTATGTTTTTGTTTTAATCCATAAAGAAATACTCGTGTGTTTTCTTATAGAAATGTTTTGGTATGTTCTTATTATGGCTGCCCTTGTTTGGTTGAATATTTTTATTGCAGGATATGTTTAGTGCTGGAACTGATACTACATTTACAGCTCTTGAGTGGGCGATGACGGAGCTCATACGAAATCCAGAAGCCATGAAAACTTTGCAAAATGAAGTGAGAGAAGTAGCTGGAAGTAAGGATGAAATTGATGAGCAAGACTTGGAGAAAATGTCTTATCTAAAAGCAGTGATGAAGGAGAGTCTAAGGTTGCATTCTCCGATCCCATTGTTGGTCCGTCGTGAATCAACTCAAGACACAATAGTATTGGGCTATGACGTCGCATCTGGTACGCGTGTGATGATTAATGTTTGGGCGATTTCTAGAGATTCTTCATTGTGGAAATATCCTGAGGAATTTTGCCCTGAGAGATTCCTTGGAATGGGCATAGACTTTAGAGGTCTGCATTTTGAGTTGACTCCGTTTGGAGCAGGCAGGAGGGGTTGCCCAGGTATTACATTCGCGGTGGCGGTGGATGAGCTTGCCTTAGCCAAGTTGGTACACAAGTTCGATTTTAGATTGCCTAATGGACTGAAAATGAAGGAGTTAGATGCAAGTGAATCTAGTGGAGCCACGATCCATAAAAAGTGTCCTTTGATTGTTGTAGCTACTCCACGTGTATTTTAGGTAAAAAATCAGACTGGATCAATCGGTTCAATCGTGAATTGACATGTTGCCGTCCGATTTAGACTCGAAGAATGCCTAATAACCAACTTGTACAAGAAAAACTGGTATTGCAATTATACTATAATATCCTTGTTTTTTTATGTATACTGTAACGCCCCGTCTTTCGAACCCTAATTTTTGTGACGTGGAATTTTTCCATTAAATGCTTTTAATGCTATGATATGTGGAATTAAATGATAAGTGATTTATTGCAATATTCTATGTGACCTAATTGCGATTTTGAGTTGAGATTGAGTTGAATGGTCAACTTGTTGAATATGTGACGTGGCTATTGAATAGTCAATATTGTGGAAAATATGACGTGGTCGTGGAATGGTCAAAGTCGTTTGAAAATGTGAAGTGGAGATGATTTCCGAAAATGTGGATATTTTGATGTGAGAAGAAATAATATTTGTGGTGAATATTATTCTAAGGGATGAGTGAGAATTTAATAGGAGCATTAATTAAGTATGTGGAATTTTCGACCCTCTCCTATTTATGGGAAAGAAATCCTATTTTTCTTGGATTTAATTATTGCTTGGGATAATTATCCAAATTAAATCCAAAGTCCGATTATTCCTTTTAATGGGTGAAATTTTCGGCCCCTATATTATTTCTAAAGGAGATTTTCGAAATCTCCTATTTTATAGGAGAAGGAATTATTTTATTATTTTATTTGATCCCTTGTTTATTCTCTTCCATAAATAAATTCAAATACCCTAGCATATCTTGCCAAATCTAATGAGATCCTACCATATCCTAATTAAATTAGGATATTCAAATAAATCCCTTTTGAGAAAGGCAAACTACACGCCTCTTTTCCTTTTAAATTGGGGAATATTATTATTATTATTATTATTCTTGCTCCGTGATATATTATTCTACTCCGTGAAATATTCAAATTAAATCATAGGCTAATTAAATAGCCAAAAATTCGAAATCCCCTATTTCCTCTTCAAATATTCGGCCACTTCAACAAACAAATCTTCCATATCTCTTCCAAATCTTTATTTATTTAATTATTGGAGTATATCTTGTACTCTATAAATAAGAGAGAAGACCAAAACCCTAGACCCCAAAAACCGTTCCCCACTCTCCCTCAATCTCGACATCTCTCTCTCCCCACTCTCTCAAATTTTTCTTCTACTTTCTCCATTAATTCTTCATCTTTTGGAGAAGAATTGAAGCTGCAATTCAAGAATTCATTGAAGAATCAAGAATCTACTTGTTTCTACCGTTTGTTTTTGCAAGAAAAGGTACTTCTATTATTAATCTTTTCTTCCTCTACCGATTAATCGGTGTTCTTGAGTCCACATGCATTTAGATCGAGTGAAGGGGGAAATTAATCGGTGAAATTTGATGCATGTGTGTGTGTGCACGCCTCGGTAGGCTTGTACATGCGTGGTGTGTGTGCGTGTGTTGTGTGTGGAAGAACACTCATGCGTGACACGATTTGATGAAAGATCTGGAGTTGTTGTGTGATCAAAACGATAGGATAATCGTACTTTGATTCTGATTGTTGATTTTGGAAATAATCGAAGGGAAAAGGGAAACGTGAAATCATGCATAATTTTAATCCATGATTTGAGACTTATTTGAAAAATATGAACTAAAGGTGATAGTTCGCGTTCCCGGTGGGATATCAAGAAGGAGTGTATTTTTGTGATACTCGTTGCTTGTCTTTAAATAAATGCAAACTTCGAGTTCACTATGGTAAGGGTGGCATAACTATAAAATATTTTGGCATGAGTCCACTGAGTATGTTTAAAATACTCAGCCCTGCATGTGTTTTCCCTATGTGCAGGTTGAGCGGCATGGGCGGTCGGTGGTGTTGAGAAGATTGATTCGAATAAAATGGATGTTTGAAACTATAAGTGTAGTCGTGTCTTCATACATGGCTCCGCTTTCTCTTGATATGCTTCCGCTGAATATTTTTGAAACTTATTATCTTTGGTTGTGGTGAACTTAATTTTTGTTTGGAATGAGGGGAATTATTGCGTCTTGTTGGAATTATGCTAAACCTTTTACTTTTGAGCCTAATCTATTAAGTCTTGATTCTCGTGAGTTAGCCATTGACTTTTGCCTTGATACTTCATTAAATGCTAGGGTCAAATCTCTTTAAATGAAACCCTAGTCTACATTTTTATCGCCTTAAGTTCGCCTAGTTAACAGTCGCCGTATTTATTATACCCTAGAAATGCCGGGCATTACATATACAATGCAAGGATTTTGATATATACAAAATTCAATCTTAATACAAAACGCAGAACCAAATATATATAGGTGATTGTTATTTTAGTTTTAAGTAATTTTAGTTAGGATGATCTAAAATAAATTTAATATGACCTTAAATTTGAATTTTAAAAAATATTTAAAATTTATTAATAATGACTTTTGTATGATTTTTTAAGTTTCAATTGTAATTATTATTATTTTTATATTTCATAAAAGATTCGTTGTTGACAAATGATGAATTCCTTGAATATAAAAGTGTCACTTTTATACTCATAAACAAAAAATGGATTCCATTTCACACTTGTTAGTTGCGAAGGAACTGGCAGCGGAAGCGGTGCGACGGATTAACATAATTTAACAATTATTAATCGTACAAATAAATCACATAATAATCAGATCTATTTAGCGGATTATTTAGACAAAATCTATTCGCGTAATTCTCACATGTATCATACTCATAACTTGAATTAATCATGCTTTAAGAATATTGAAACCTAAAACATGTTTTTCTACAGAGCAGAAATAATACCTAATTAATTCTCCAAAGAATTGAACATGGCTAGCAGCTTCTCCACGTGATGCTTTGAATTCTAGACCACAAATCTTCTCTTTGGTTCCCGAACTGTACTCCGTTATCAGTGTGGGCTGATCTCACCAGAATACTTGGACTTAAATAAAGAAGACAGAAGAAATCCTTTTCCTAATTGGAGAGAATTTCGAACTCCTCTAGTAGAGGGGGACTTAGCATGAAACGCTTATTTATTATTCATAGAGTAATTAAACTCCACTAGCTAGGTTCCGAATAATAAAACCTTGTTTCGCGCTCCTCTTGAGGACATTATCAAACGAGACTCTCCTCGCTCACGATTCAATATAATAGCAATCCTAGCACCGCTAGATATTAATCACCATTACCCAATATATCAGGTTTGTTGGGTTACGAAAAATCCGCACCATTTGATAAGTCAAAGTAATGCATAATCAATACCGTATGCTCAATGCTAACCTACATTGATTAAGAAACAAATATTTATCAAGACCTCGCCTTTCAGTAGATAGCCTAAGGGCAAGTCTTGCTGTTAGATCCGTTCAGTGCTATACCACACCAATGTCATCTTATTTCAGTAAGGCTTAGAAATATGCGGACTGACATTGCAACCTTTCTCGGTGGATAGTCTAATTCCAACTAGGTTGTGAAATTCATCTTTTTCTTTGTTTAAAACTGACCGTGTTACCTTAAAGTGGACGCCGCCCACAACCGGTCTACTAAAACAAAGACTTAGGCTTTGTTAAGTTAACTTATACATTTAAACATGCATGAACATCCATTAAATGTAAAACGTAACAACATTATGACAAAAATAATCTGTTTTATTCCTTGAAAAATAAAATAAGAGTTGTATAGTATTCAATCACTCGAAACGTGATTTCTAGTATACAAACTCTAACAAGTTGTGCTACTCTCCACATCTATATTCCTCTTCTTTCTCCACAAATGGCGCCGCAGTCCTTCTCCAAAGTCCCGGAGAAGGCTGCCTCCGTCTCCACCGAAGCTCTGGCTAATCGGAAACCTCCATGAAAACATTGCAAAATGAAGTGAGAGAAGTAGCCGGAGGCAAGGACAAAATCGATGAGCAAGACTTGGAGAAATTGTCTTATCTAAAAGCAATGTTGAAGGAGAGTATAAGGTTGTATATACCGATCCCATTGCTAATCCCCCGTGAATCAACACAATACACAAATGTATTAGGCTACGACATCGATCTGGTACACGTGTGATGATCAATGCTTGGGTGATTTCTAGGGACCCATCATTGTGGAAAAATCCAGGGGAATTTCATCCGGAGAAGTTCCTTGAGTCGAGCATAGAATTTAGAGGTATGCATTTTGAGTTGATCCCGTTTGGGGCAGGCCGAAGGTGATGCCCCGGGGTTACGTTCGCAATGGCAGTGGATGATGAGCTAGCACTAGCCAAGCTGGTCCACAAGTTCAATTTCGGATTGCCTAATGGAGCGAAAATAGAGGAGTTAGATGTGAATGAATCTAATGGAGTCACAATCCATAGAAAGGGTCATTTGCTTGTTGTAGCTACTCCACATGCTTGCTAGGTCATTCTGTTTATTGCGAACATGATCTCATATACATATATTGGCGGTTCGGTTTGCAAGATTATATTTCATAATTAAATATTCATCAATCATGTGGGCCTCCAAGTGCTTTTATACATGCACATTATCTTCTGGATCACTTAACCATTATTTTTAGGCTTCATTTAATATATACTCAACTGGTTAAGATTACTTAAATAGTAAAAAAATCATTTAATATAATAATAGATTTTTAGATGGCTAAATAACATTAGTTAAATAATTGGCATATTATAGATCAACTGTACAAGAAGATAATGGAGGGCTGCGCCAGATTTTACTTGCAGAGACGAAGATGGGTACAAACGCTATGCAAGGTTTAGGCATTGAATTAATTGAAGATAATTAAGTAGCTGAACTAAATTAAAGTATATCCTATTTATTGCAGATAAATAAACCTAATCTTATCAAAATATGGAAAAGAGTTGAGGCCGAAAAATAATACGGATTTATAATTATTTTATAAACTAAATAAAGAGTAGAGCCATGGTAAGTAAGTATTGAAATAGGTGCCTCAAATTCAAAACTATTGAGAAACTGAAATTGAATTGTTAATAAATTTATTGTATAGATATAGTCCATAAAGTATTGAATTATTAATACGGCCCTACACTACAATCTATAAGCATATATGTGTATATTCCACAATGAAAAATAGAAAAAAAGATGATAAATTATGCGAAAAAATCAACAATAAATGGACGGGGCGTGCATATGGCCGTTAGCGGTTGAAGCTTAGGTGTAGTCGTCCCAGCTTGTTCACTCATATCAATCTCCCCAACTTTCTCCCATTCGAAACACTGGATTAACGATCCCAGGCCCAGCCCAATATTCAAGTTGGCCAAATTCTCGCCCGGGCAGGCCCGTCTCCCCCATCCGAAAGGGAGAAGCCTCAGCCCCAAACCCTTCTTCACATCCACCCCTTCAAATCGCTCGGGCCTGAATACCTCCGGGTCGCCCCATATCTTCGGGCTGTGGTGGATTTCCCACAAGTTCACCAGCAACACCGTCCCCGCCGGCACCCGGTACCCGCCCACCGCGCACTCCGACGACGAGAGGTGCGGCATCAGTATGGACACCGGCGGATGCAGCCGCATGGCCTCCAGGATCACGTAGCGGAGGTACGGCAGCTCCGCCACGTCAGACTCCGCGATCAGACGGCTGCGTCCGACGTGGCGGTCGATTTCGGATTGGGCTTTTTTTAGGGTTTCGGGATTGTCGAGCAGCAGAGAAAATGCCCATTCTAGGGCGATCGTTGAAGTTGAGGTTCCTCCTTGGAGTAGCACCTGATCATTATTAATATATATGTGAAAAAAGGTGGCAAATAAATTTATCTGCATGATGCTGCACATTCTCAGAAAATGTTGATTTTAGAGAATAGCATTGCATCAATTAAAATTGATATTTATTTAGAAAAATAATGCGAAAAGAAATAAATTCGGCATATTATATTGAAGGGTCTCATCAAGCTTATTTTTTATAGGCAGCTAATATGGAGTCTATTTATGATTGAGTAAATAATTATGTACGATCATGTCACACAAATCATCACGTGCCATTATTTAAGTATGGTAAATAAGCATCAACTATAAAACTCTTAGTCGACAAGTAAAATTGTCATATGATATTTAATGTGTTCATACGAATATAATATTAATTTTCTCTCTAGCTTGTTGAACCAAACCTATATTGTTCTAAGTTCATGAACTAATAAAAAGGAATATGAATTTTGTCTTCTGAAATCAATGAATTATGAATGTTTCGCTAAATCTAAATTCCTGGTTGGGTGTAAGGCTTTACCCTTAATATGATTCTCAGTTATTGTATGTAACAAGTAATTAATATTTGTGATACAAAATCTTAAGCTTGAAATTCATAACTCCTTTTCTTCCCCATTAATTATTCCATATTATACCTTATCTAAATGGTTCCTAATAAATATGTCATTTATTTTACTATTTTTAGTAAAGCACATTGTATTTAATTCATTATTCCACTCACAATTATTATAAAATTATTACATAAAAGTAGTATCACATTCTACTAATTTTTTTAATCCATTTTTAAGAAAATCATTAATGAAAGTATCTATTAGACACTGAAAGGAGTGTCATTTAATAAGTTGAACCGCCTCACTAATTGTTCCTGGGATAGCTATTAGACACTGACAGGAAGTACAGTATAGTAGTAAGTACATTTTATTAGTTGAACCGTCTCACTAATTTTTCCGTCATAACAAAGAATCTAGAATTATTTCTAAAAATAGAAAACAATCTAGTTATGAATTATCGTCCGGACCTTACACATAATCAAAGAACCAACAGATGGCAATTAAGCAGCGAATATCATGAACATCTTGATTTAGCCCATTAATTAATCCTTAAACTATAGTACTATATAGTGTCAGGTTTATTAGTTGCTGGTGACAGCCTGTGTTATTCCAGGTCACTGTACTATTTCCTTATTTCCTAAACAATAGTGCATATGCTCAGAATATAAATGCATATATGTATGACAATATTTTGGATTATCTTCAAATTATAGTACGAAATTGTGCAGCTACTGTATTTTAAGTGATTTACATATATGACTGTGTGCTCACAAAAATGTGTATGTGATTAATATATGTGGTGGCTACTAAAGACATGTAGTGCACAAATCAAAACAAATACTCAGATGCACTTTACTCGCACAAACAATTGGCGGGTGCAGCTATATATTTATACTCATTTAATGTTGACATCATGATGATAGTAGTATTTATATATGCATCCAATTATTATGAATTAAGTATTGGGAAATCATGATTGACTAAACATAAGAGGAATAAATTAAGGATAAAATATGGAGTTACGTACCAGAAGGAGACTCTTGATGGTTTGGTCGGTGTAATAGTGAGGGTCTGACCTCTGGAAATCGAGCAACACTTGCACCATGGACTTCTTCTTCACATCAACATCATCCATGAGCTTCCGATTATCATTAATGACACGCTGCATAAACTCGTCCCTCTTGTCGTGTATCGACATCAGCTTCTTCTCCACCCCTCCGAACCCAAACCACCTCATCAACGGCAGGAAATCCACCACATTCGTCTCAAACGCTACCTCCGACGTCGCCGCCGCTATCTCCTCCAGCACCTTCGCTTCCCTCGAATTCTCCGCACTCTTGCCATAATATCTACAAAACCAGATTCATCACAAAACAAATCTTTACCAGCTTAGCTTCACCCAAAGCAGACAATATCAAACCAATATGCAGTCGACGATCCCAACAAACAAATATTACTATATACTCCTATGTTATGCAGTCTACCTCTTGCCCGTGATCATCCTCGTGAGCACATTGAAAGTGAACTCAAATAGAGCCGATTTCACTTCCACAACCTTCTCGGGCTCATCCTTGGTCAAGCGATAGAGCTTTTTGGCCAGGCTGAAGGCCTCATCGGCCCGGATATGCGAAAGCGTCTGCAGTCGATGTGTCGACAGGAGCTCAAGAGAGGAAATCCTCCTTAGATTTCTCCAGTGGTCGCCGTAGGACGACCACGAGAGGCTGGTGTAGTCGTAGCCGAAGTATCGGCCGTTGAGGAGATCGGGCCGGTTGGCGAAGATGACGTCATTATTCTTGCTGAGGCATTCCTCAGCTAGAGATGGCGATGAGATGAGGAGAACGGGCCGGGAGCCCAGACGGAGGAACAGAGCCGGGCCGTAGCGTCTGGACACCTCGGAGAGGCTCCTGTGGAAAGGCCTGTGGAGGAGGTAGATGTGGCCGATGAAAGGGAGGGCCGGGAACGGGCTTGGAGGCAGGTTTTTTAGCTTGTTTAGTACGTGAAGGGATATGCTATACAGGGCTATTAGGATAATGGGGGATAATAGGTAATACATCAACCAAACAGTTTCCATTGGACGATTGCTTTTCAAAAACTGATACGGAAATACATATATATAAGAATGAGGGCAAGTGGTTAGAAATTTAATTAAAAAATTTTATATTTAAAGTTTATAGTAGTAGTAGTAGTATATTATTTAATGGAACAGTTGGTGAGTGGTGTTTGAATCTGCATGTGAGTGTGCGTTCCGAAAATTGATTAATTAATGTTGATGGTGGAGTGTGCATGTCAAGATGTTGAAGTTTGTGTTCAAATTGAGAATATTTTAACAGTGTGAATGGGACTTGTTTCACTTGAGCAAGGGAACCATTGCTGGCATTTAATCAGTGTCAAGGTCAACGAAAACAACCAATCGAATGGGTGTAAATGCATTCCTGCCATAATTCTGGATACACTTTCTAGTATTTTCTATTATATGTTGCTATCTAATAATGTTGGAAATTGGAATTCATCGTCATTCATTTTTTAATTAATATATCAACATTTCATACCAGATTATTCCATTTTAATTTGCATAGTTACAGAACTAAAATCAAGAGTAGAATAAGCCGGTAATACACATAGTGGAACACGAAAAATAGGACATCGAATCTCATGCGACTTTTGTCAAATGATAAGCCTAAAATAACCATCATTTGCAATTTTTTTTTTATGATGCTTTTCTCTTCTCAATGACCGATAAACCACATTAAATTTGTGGTGATAGTGGAAAAAGTGGTCGATGCTTTGCATCCAATATAATTTAGCCAAAGCATTATTGAAATTCATAATGAATTAAATGAGGTTTGAATGGGGCCAATGTCAGGATTCTATCTTACAAGCATTAAATATGCACTAATCAGTGGTAATGTACTCAATAAATATCAAACAAAGTACAAAACATTTTGAAAATATTAGTAATAACTAATAAGTATATATTCTTTTGCGAACATTTTGTTTTTTATTCAGAATATGTATCATAATAATCCATTACTACCTTCTTCCACCCATAAACGTTCTATTTTGTCATTTTCGTCAGTCCACTAATAAAAATCTCATACATTTTATTATTTTCGATTACGGACCTCATATTTCACTAACTTTATCCCCATTCAAATTTTATTATAAAATTAATATGTAAAGTAGCATTCATCTTCCACTGACCATTTCAATATTTCTTAAAATTCATGTCATGTCAAACGTGCCCTTGGATGGGCGGAGGAGCCTGTGTTATCTTGGTTATTGTAATTAGTATAGACGTGGTGTACTCTTTTAAAAAAATTCAGACTCAGGAAATAATTGTTGTCATCAGCAACAAGCTCACAAGAAAATCTCTAAAAAAATGTCGAATCACTGTTTATCTTTGAAATCATAACTATCCATAATTATATTCCATGATTCTTCAGTTCACCTGGCTCGATCAAATCTGACCGGATGGCGAATTTAATTTGAATCTTCCCAATTTCTGACTCCTATAGCAATATATCCAATTGAAGGAAATAGATCTACGAAAAATTCCACATCCAAAAATACATATCGAGATGTTGCAGGAGAATTTTATATGTATTCAATTGATTTCATACGAGTTAGAATGCAAATATGAAGCAGAAGAAAAGTAGTAAAAATCATGCTTGCTAATGGTGTGGAAAAATTACCAATCAAATTTATGATCTCCAAAGATTAGATGACTGCTCATTCTTCACAAGGCGATTCCTCTTACTTATAGGAGTAATTAACCTTTCTGTATCTAATTTAATATTGTGCGGGCGAAATCTATCTTATGTATTTTTATAAAGAAAAGTGTAGAAACTTATCCATGCGAATAAATCAGTTTTACATAAAAACTAGTAGTACCTTTTTTTGAAACTAAATTCTAGGAAATGAAATTAAAGCTTTTAACTTTTGGAGAAAACAAACTCATGCAACTGCGGAAAGCGATATGCAGACCTTGCAAACAAAATTCTCAAAATCGGTTAACCCAACTAAATTCAGTCAACAGGTCATAATTTTTTTTCTTCTTAAACTGGATGTTACACATTTTGAAAATTCATATAGAATCATATATAAAGGTGGCATTATTTGTATGAGGTAGTGATAAAATGCAAACTTATATATTTTACAAACTCAAAATTTCCCATCACAGCTTCAACACAGCTTAAACACAATATCAACATAAAATTTCAAAATTTTAATGTAACACAGTATCAACACAGCATCAGTCATTGACTACCGCTGAAATTCTGTTGACATTTTCCTGTTGATGCTTTTTTGTGATCTGATGACATTTTTCAATGATCCAGATCATAATTTAGAATTTGTACAATATTTAGAGTTTTCATTTGATCACATCCTTAGTTGTATGTTATAGATATATTGATTATACCCTTTAGGTATGTTGATTGTATGTTGTAATTATGTTGATTGTATTAATTTAATATGTACTATAATTAGCATGTAGTAGATAGTCAGTTAATATATATAGTAGAGACTCGGTGTATGTTAGACATTTAATAACATGAGTATAAAACTTAATCAGTATAGAGTCTAGGGTTAAAACTTAATTCTGTAACATGAGTATAAAATTACTTTTTGAGTTATTTTTCTGTATCGCATGAAACCAAACACGTGAACATTAAAAAAGTTGGTGATGATGAAATTAGAAGCAGCAGGCTGGATAACAAAGCCACAATCGTATCTGAGTTGGTTGCCAGTCATAGCAATCATAATCTCCGATCTCCGATAAATCTCACGATCGGTATCATTGCTGCTGCTAAACCAGATCAGAAACCATGATAAACTCAAAATAAAACTATTCAATTAATAACAAAATCACAGGTGACTGTCAATGTTCTACACAGATGGTGCATTCGGTAAAAAGAAAATATGACAATGTAGTCAAAAAACACGCGCACGATTTCACACAACTAATACTTCACCGACAATTCATAACCATTTGCTCTAAAAACTTGACAAGATAAATTACCGACACATAAAAGTTTGTAGTCTGAAAGATAAACTTGGAAGTTCTCCAATCCACAGCTCAACATAACACTAGTTTTAGTACCTCACAAAATGACAACACAGGTGTAGAGCAGAGACTACATAAATCCCAAGTTAGTGTCCACATTATAAATAGATTCAAGGAGAGGCGCTACCCCGGGGAGAGCGTACTGGATCATCATCCTCAACAGGGCTTCTGTCCTCTCTAGGACTAGGGCTGCGATTGCGGCCATTTTCCTCATAAGGACTCTCTTCATATCTCCTAGCTGCAGGACTCACGGGACTACGGCTAGTCTCCTTTGGGCTATCACTATTGTACCCATCTTGCTCAGTCTCCACCCTGACTCTACTAGGGGAAGCACTTTGCTCTCTTGGAACATCCCTGTCAGGTGTAGGACTGAGCTTCCTTGATTTAGTAGGAGTCGCAGCCCTCTTAAGATCTGGGCTTTCATCAATCGGGCTCCTTGATCTCCTTTCTTTATAATCAGCATCACGTCCTCTCCTGGCAGCAGGGGACCTTGACCGGCTGAACAGAGGCAATAGGGATCAAATAACTGGTAATATTTAAAAATAACCAAACATCCCATAATTTGTTTAAGGCCAAGAGCTCAAACCTGTAACTGCGGCTTCTGCTGAAACTTCTACTCCTACTGCGGCCACTACGGCGAGGAGAACGTGACCTCACAGGAGATCTTGAGTAACTGCGCCCACGTCCACTACTGAAGCATTACCAAGACAATAGAAGAATTAGATTATATAACAATTATAAAATTTCAGCAAGATCTAATCAATGCTCACAACAGTCGGGGACAGGACAAGCCAGGAAACCTATCAACTTGAAGCATACAACAAGACACAAGAAATATATGGGCGGGTATAAAATCAATTCAAGAAGCCACTCAAAATGCATACCTGAGCTTCTTAGGACTGTTTTGGCAGTTCCTCTCAATGTGACCTCTTTCCCCACAGCGGTAACACTTATTCTTCCAGTCTCCAGCTTTGCAATCACGAGCCCAATGACCATCAATGCCACAATTGAAGCATCGGCCAGAACCTGGAGCAGGACCTCGGCCCACATACTCCCGAACCCCTCCAGGCCCACGTGGAACCTGTGTCCCATATCATGCAATGTCAGAAGGTACAGCAAAATTCAATCACTAATAAGTTTCTAAAACCAACTAGGCTAACAAAGTCAGGCAGGTAATGCTGGCAACACAGTATTCTACCACGTAACCTAAACCATGTGCCAAGAAATAGACATGGATCATAATAACTTAATATAGAACATGTGGTAGCTATATTTCAAGGGAGTTTTTACATCTTCAACAGAGGTATATGACAAAGAAAAGAAAGGCAGCTTTTATATCTCAATATCTCTTTATCACAGGCATACAACAAGAGAATGCTAGAAGTACTTACACCCTTAGCAAATTCCACAGTTATGCGTCGTCCATCCACATCACGCCCGTCCAAATTATATCTAGCATCATCAGCATCCCGTGGATCACTGAATTCCTGATCAAGGCAAGAAGAAAAATTCCCCAACAAGAAATACAAATAGTGTAGTTGAGAAACATGTGATCAGTTGATCTTAAGATGAAGGATAAAAGTATTTCTACAAACAATTCAGACACTGAGAGAGATGGTACATACAACAAAGGCGTAGTCTCGCTTCATATCCACATCGCGTACTCTGCGGAAATGGTTTCCAGAAAAGTAAGGCCATCAAAACTACTTACGAA
Source organism: Salvia hispanica (assembly GCF_029641045.1). Lineage (NCBI taxonomy): Eukaryota > Viridiplantae > Streptophyta > Magnoliopsida > Lamiales > Lamiaceae > Salvia > Salvia hispanica. Next base: position 25,484,678 of record NC_142692.1, read on the forward strand.
CTGCAGTGCATGAAACTTGATCCTCAAGACGAACTAAACACCAGTTTGATTGTGGCAAATTCCATAAAAACATGCAAAGACAACATAGATAATCGCCAAAGGCTTCTAACAATCGGCAAGAAATTCCACCAAGTCCACCCTCTCACCATTGACCATCAGGTCAGGCATAGTCCACCCTCCCACCATTGACAACCAGGTCAGGCAAAGGCTCAGAACCTTCAATAGAATCATTAAAGTCAAACTCAAAAGAACCTAAGGCACTTTTTTCCTTCACAAAAAACAAGATCATAATGATGCCCAAGCAAAAACCATGCCTGGAAAGCAACTATGCTCTTAGCAAGAGGTGGGAAGCGAAGCTACACCCCATATAGCAACCTCTGATGTAGCACGATGATAGAGGGAGAATAAACCAGAAGAATATGTTCTTGGACATGCTTAGTTCAGGAAACTCATACCAGGTATGGAATAAATATCACCAGATAACCATTTTAACTTCCCTTATTTATGCTACAGGGAAGGACATACCAAAATATTTTGCAATATGTACTAAAATCAGAATGAAGAAGTAATTCTTTAAATTTAACATAGATGGAATAAATAAACACAGACGGCGACATTCGTCCACAAAGTTCCAGCTTTAGCCAGAGGGTGCTAGATGTAGTATTAAGCATAGATGGATCCACAAAATACAAAAAAATACAACTCCAATTTGTAAAAAGCAGTGGGAAGCATAAAACTTAAAATTCTCAAGTAAACACAAACTAAAAGACACCAAGATATGATAACAAAATGCCAATTAAGTACCTGCCATATCTACTAAAAACGTGCTCAAGATCCCGGGATCGGGTCCGAGAGGACAAGTGACCAACATAGAGGCGAGTACTGCTCCCATACCTATCCTCGTAGCGAGGCATTTTACAGCTACAAATTCAAATTGAGAATTGTTAGAGCTCAGCAAAATATGCAGTAATTCGTTTGATAGTGATTGGAGCTATATAAAAGAAAGATTAAAGATAAAACAAACTCCAAACTCATTCCATAAAGGAATGAATGGATATGCAGCAGTTTTTAAACCCAATTACACCACAAAGCGAAAGTTTCTTCCCGCTTTACTAAATTTTGTCTTATTTATTTTTATCACCTATTTTTATTTGGGGGTAACCTCCTATACGTGGGTTCAAAAACAAATTAACCATCGGTAGAATCGGGTTTCAAATAACTTTGATGCGGACAGCCTATAACGCCCTAAAACGAAGTTCGAATTAGAGGGGGAGAATTGGTAACAGTAGCCGTAGTCCTACAAGAGAAGCAAATTCATTCCCCCCATTGCACAATCTGAGGAATAATATAAATTTAACCGCTGGATTGAACTTAACACAAAACCAGTACAACAAGCACGAAATTAAAATTAAAATAAGCAAAATCGATTCAAGAAGTAACGATATTGGAAAAGAAAAAAGAAATCACCTTCAATATAATAATTTATTCATACAAAGGGCAGATAGAGGCATGAAATCAAACCTTGCAATTCAAAATTCTGAACTTGAGACTGCAACCCTAATTTTTAAGGACAGCGCAAAAGGGGATAGATCGAGATCTCGACGTGCTTTTATAGTGAATAACCGACTTAGTTGAACGGCTAGGATTGAATGGTTAAATCGTAAGGTGGGTGGCTGATTTGCGTTGGATCAATTGGATTGATGGTTATAATCCTAAAATTATATTAAGACCAAACACGCAGAATTATTTAGTACAGTAAATAAGTAATGACCTATATTAGATTATTGAGTTATGATTTGACCAAGTCACAAAAAGGCGTTAATTAAACAACTTTTAAGTTCAGAATTAGGGTCGAGATAATCATGGGATGAAACTTGGAACTATTATTATAATGAAATACAATTGCATCAACACTTCTCAGATAAATTAGTACTCCCTCCGTTCCATAGTAATGGAGACGTTTCTTTTTCAGCACGGAGATCAAGAAAAATTGTGTTAGGTGAATTAAGTAAAGGGAGAGTAAAATGGAAAATGAAAAAGGTAGAGATATGAAGAGAGAATAACGTAAGAGAAAGTAAGTAAGTGTGGAAAAATGTATTGACTCTTACTAAAAAGAAAATGACTCTATTATTATGGAATTTACCAAAATGGCTAAATAACTCTATTACTATGAAATAGGAGGAGTACTAGTCAAATTCTTTTCTATCTCCTATTTAATACTTCTATAAATCACAAAAATTTTAAAAATCATAAATTTTAAGTATATATTTTGTAAATTACCTGCTGATTTTTCAACCGTAATATCCATGTAACCAAAAGGGCGAAAAGACGACGAGAGGACAAACGTATTATACTTAAATGCATATTCAAGACCAAATTTAAACCATGTGATCTATGATTTAGATCAATAAAATGCACATAATGCGGACAATTTTTGATAAATAAGAATAAAAATTCAATGTTTGGTTAAAATGATGTACGTGAATACTATAACGTTGTAAATTCACTAATATGATGAAGTAATTAAATTCAATGCTATGTGAAAATTATCATTTTTAATTGCAGTGCATACTCCTAAAATATTTCAAAAACTTATAGTTTCGTATAAATCTCTTGATTTAAATAATTTTTCACACATACTATAATTGTCTAATCAAAGATAATTGTATAAGGGTTTTAATGAAATCCTATTTGTGTGTTTTTACATGAAAAGATGTAACTATATGTGATGCGTATTTTAGAGTATCTATACCAGTTCATACAAATTATCAAGTTTAATTAATTAACTTTAATAATACTACAATACTACAAGATTACAGTGTCGTAGTAGCATTTAAGTGTCGATCCACAGGGAGGTAAAGATAGTTTACACTTAAGAGCATATAAAAGCATATAAAGATTTGATTTTTGATTTCTGAAAGTTAATGAGAAAATAAAGCTACAAGTTAACTAAAGAAAGACTATTCAATCAGGAAAATATGTCACTCCAAGTTGCTCACTAGGCTTGTATTGTTCTACACCTTTAACAACGAAACATATGGAGGGATTAAAACATCAACCTAATCACATACACTGAACATGTACACGATGAGTAGTTCACAATTAGCTGAATACATAACCTATGAACCAATTTTCAATGTTTAAAACTCCCGCGAAAGCGCTGGAAAATTAAACATCTACTATGATCACCTACTTAATCCACTATCAAATTATCCTCTGAACAATTTTAATTCAATAGCATACCAACAATCAACATTCCTAAACTATGTTAAAGAGATAATAGCAAAGGAAAGAACAACACTACATTATTAGCCAAAAACATTGTGTATAAACATTGAGCACATTGTTGGTAACAAACACATGAGTTGAATGGTGTAAAAACATCCATACAAAGCCTAGATTACAACTTGGAGCAACATAGAGAGTTTAGTCTAAACAAATGGTGGAATTTGCAACAAAAACCACATGAAGCATGCTCTCGTTGAGTGGAATTGGGATTTGGAGACATCGTCGGAATGTTGGCCGAAATTTCTTCCTCCTCTCTTTTCCTCTCTCTTTTCTCCTCTTTGAATATGCCTGAATGACTCCATAAACCGTCCCATAAACCAATTAGAAAAATTTGGCAGTTTCCGAGAAAAACGCCCGACCCGGAAAAAATGGTGCCAATTCGGGCGTTTTTTATGCCAACCCAGACGTTTTTTATGCCATAAACGCCCGACCCGAGCGTTTTCGCCGGGTTCGACTGCTTCGCACAACCTTCGTCAAATGACAATAACTTCTTCATCCGAGCTTCGATTGAGGCCTACAAGGTACCCACACGAAGCTATTTCAATGACGAAGATAACGGTGGTAAGCTAAAAGAATTTGGACACCGTCTTAATAGGCAACGAACAGTTTCAATCAGACCCTACTCCACGTGTACATCTATCAACTAATGTATAATAATCAAACTTTAATAATCAATTGATAGATGATTTAAATATACGAAATAGGAGAAAACTTAGAATAGAACTAAGATTATTTGATTCACATCGATAGGTCTATTGGAAGCAATGAAGTAAGTTCAGTTTTGTGATTATTAAACAAATTTAAATGATATAATGAAGTGTGTTCTCGAATTTTGTTGTGAGGTTAATGACAATATCCTATAACAATCGTGGTATTAATATATATTTGTAGTGTGATGGGGATCAGTAACTTCATTGTCATAATGAAGTTAAGTTTCAAATTGATAAAAATGATCTATGTAGGAAAAAAAAAAGCAGTACGGTAAAAAAAATTGTATCCCTACTAATTATCCTTAAATTTTCGATTTTATATATATAAGAGCATTCGCAATGGGGGCCGATTCCAAGAGCCGATGGATCGGCCCCCCAATCGGCGCCCATGGGTCATCATTGCGGAGGGAGGGTCGATTCCCTCCCCATCGCCTCCGCCTCCGCGCCGATATATCGGCCCAGCCGATAGCCAAGGGCTCCGCATCGGCCCTGCGATGGGCCTCCATTGCGGAGACAGGGCCGATGTCGGAGCCGATTTTCCATTTTTTTTAAATTTTTTTTTACTTTCTATATATACACCTTTCTTCATTTCACACTTCCATTTCACACATTCATCTCTCTAGCAAAATGAAGCATGTTTTTTAATGAAGTATGTTTTTTTAATTTTTATCTATCTATTTTTTTTCGTAATATTTTTTTTTAATGGAGCATGTTTTTTAATGAAGTATGTTTTTTTTTAAATGAAGTATGTTTATTTAATGAAGTATTTTTAAAAAATGAAATGAAATGAGATAGGCTCTGAGATAGGCTCTGGGATGAGCTCTCTATTGCAGGGAGATAGGCTCTGGGATGGGCCTGCTGACGTGGCAGAAAAAAATGGAGATGGGCTCCGGAGAAGGGCCCTTATTGCTAATGCCCTAACCGTCACGATATAAAACATAAATGACCAATGTACCTCTTAGGGCATCCGCAATGGTGCGGACGATGCGACGGACGATGCATCGTCCGTCGCATCGTCCGTCACTGCAACATTGCGGACGATGCGCGGAGGATACCCTATCGTCTGTCGCATCGTCCGCCACTGTGGACGACGCGGACGATAAGTCGGACGATGCTCACGCGTTTTGTTTTTTTTTGCAAAATGTTTTCCAATTTTTTTTCTTATTTAAACACTACAATTCTCTACCATTTCACCCACTCCAATTTCACATCTCTTCAATTTCTCTTCAATTATTCTCTCTCATCGTCTCAAAAATGAATCCCGACGACTACGATACGAGTACATCGGATGGCTGCAGACGGGCCTTGACTCGAGCCTTGTTCAATGCCGTTAATGAAGCCAAGGCGGAATGCTTGGCACAAATGCAGCGGGAGCAGGCGGCGGTGGCGCGGGTCCCTTGCCCGATACGACGTCGGACGTATGTCCCCCGCGAGCACGACGTAGCGCACGAACGTATGTTCGCAGATTATTTTACCGAGAATCCAAGGTGGGGCCCTAATGTTTTTCACCGACGTTTTAGAATGAGCCGAGATCTTTTTCTCCGCATTGTGCACACGTTGGAGGGACGTGATGAGTACTTCCAGTTTCGGAAAGACGGGATCGGCAGACCCGGACTTACGCCGTTGCAGAAGTGCACGGTTGCGATTCGCCAGTTGGCCTACGGCACAACAGCGGATATGTTCGACGAGTACCTTCACGTCGGGGATACAACTGGCCGCGAATGTCTCGAGAAATTTTGTAAGTTAGTTGTGGAGGCTTTTGGCGACACATATTTGCGACGCCCGACTGCTGATGATTGCCAGAGCCTGATGCGGATGCACGAGACGGTGCACGGATTCCCTGGGATGCTAGGGAGCATCGACTGTATGCACCGGCAGTGGAAGAACTGCCCGACGGCGTGGAGAGGCCAATTTACTAGCGGCTACAAGGGCAGCCACCCGACGATGATCCAAGAAGCCGTCGCTGACCACTGTCTCTGGATCTGGCATGCCTACTTTGGTGTAGCCGGGTCGAACAACGACATCAACGTCCTCAACTCGTCCACCCAATTCGCCGATCTGTGCAGGGGTCGCGGTCCGGCCATCCAGTTCACTGCCAACAGCCGCACACATCATATGAGGTACTACTTGGCCGATGGCATATACCTAAGGTGACCTGTTTTTTTAAGACGATCAGCTACCCAATTGGTGAGAGAAGAGTCTTGTTTGCGGCAAAGCAGGAGTCCGCATGGAAGGATGTGGAGCGGGCTTTTGGGGTGCTCCAATCGCGGTGGGCAATCGTGAAAGGTCCGACGCGTTTCTGGTACAAGGAAGTCATCGTCGACGTCATGTATGCGTGCATCATCATGCATAACATGATAGTCGAACAAGAACATGGACATGTCACTGATTGGGTGGATGATGAAGTCGGATCTAGCTCCAGCACGGCGACCTCGCCTGTCACTCGAGGATTACCGATGGGCTTCGGTGCGGTTCTACAGCGACAGGCCTCAATGCGCAACCAACAAGACCATACTCAGTTCATGACCGACATGATTGAAGAAGTTTGGAACCGCAACCGCCGCTGTTGAGAAATTGTAGCTTTTTTATTTCGTATTGTAATGTTTTAATTTTAATGAAATGAAGTTTTTTTTCCAAATTTTGAAGTATTTAAATATTCAAATAATAGATAAAATGCTTAGGGCGGGCTATAGTCCGCCCCACTGCAGGTGGAATGAGAGGAGGATAAAATGCTGACGTAGCGGTGCATAGGGCGGGGCTTAGGGCGTCGCATTATGGATGCCCTTAGATGCCCTATTGGCCGGAGTTAGTATATCAAAATTAGCTTCTTATCCGTTTAGTCTTTCCTTTCTCCAACTCTGGTATGCATATTGGCCGGAGTTAGTATATCAAAATTTACTTATTTGGTGACCGAACGATACCTCATCATATCCTTTATAATAAATGCACAAGTGTTAATGTAGAAAATTACTTCAACCAAACAAACATTAAAATATCTTAGGAGTATTAATTACTGGATTACGTAGAACAAGAGAAAGGGAAAAGCTATAGAACAAATTCGAACAGAAGTTACAGGAGTCCAAGCTGTCACACAACCTTGAAACTCCTTCCACTGAATCAAAATGCAGCTAGCAAACTATCTACAACTCTAATTCTCACGACAAACAAATTAGTATATGAGTGAATGAATACATAGCACATCAAACTTTCTTGGATTGATTAATCTTCGATTCCTCCACAGATTAATCTCACCTTCTCTTATTCTTGCTCCCAATCAAGAGCGCAAAATAAAACAAAACCCTAAAGAAAAACCCCAAAGCAATGGTGATCCACAAGCAGCTCCATTTGTCTATATCAGTGACCCCCGTCTGCTTCACAATGTCCGACCCCGTCGTCAAGCACGTCGTCCTCGTGATGTTCATTCCCAGCGTCTTGCTCATCGTCTTCAGCAGGTTGAGCTTCACCGACTCCGGCACCTCCCTCAGCGGCGACCCGTCGAACACCTGAGTCCCCCTCACGAAGCATTTCAACGGATCCTCGAACTCGTTCTGCATCACCCCCTGGTAAGGATACTTCACCAGGGAAGCGTAGTGGAACCATAACCAGTACGAGGGGATGCGATCCCTCGTGATGAAGAAGCCGCTGAAGAGAACGAAATAGGCCAAAATCGCCACCACCACTGTGTAAGCCATCATCAAGTTGAATATGATCCCGGAGAGGAACGTGACGAATGAGTTCCCAGCCCAGAAGGATGCGAAGACGAATGTGAGGTAGAAGAGGAAACCAGAGGCCCCACCGGCCAGCCCCACCGCAAAGTAGGTGGTGGCAGCGAATGCCAAGGAGAGGACTATTAATGAGGGGATGGAGATGATGGCGTGGGAGATGACGTAGGACCAGCGGCGGTAGGCGTTGTAGGCGGTCTCTCTCATGAAGATGTATCTCTGGAGGAGGAACACCGGTATTGCCTCCGCGCAGGTGTAGAAGGTGGTGGACATGGCGAAGGAGAAGAAGCCTAGCCTCTCCTGGATGCCCTTGGGGGTGTTGTCCAGCTTCCAGAAGATTGTGGCCAGGATGAATCCGGTGATGATGACAGCCCCGAACCGAGCTCCGAATAGCTCAGGAGCCCTTCTGGAGTTGGTGAATGATCGCTGTGCGATCACGATCATCTCTTTCCAGAAGGGGTTGGCGTATTTGGGGACGGAATTGGAGTCCATGTTTGAGGCGCCGGAGACGAGCTTCCCCATTGAAATGCTGGCGCTGATGGCGTCTTTGAGAGAGAGTTTCTGCGTTTGAGGGATGCGATTAGGGTTATTTCTCATCTGCCAAGTTGTGTTTAAGCGTGCGAGATCCTCCGTGGCACCTGGGGTGGCCTCGAGCTCGCGGATGTGGTCGAGGGCGAACTCGGTTTTGTCCTCGTGGGGAGGTATGGGGTGGCCGTGCTCGGCGAAGAAGAGCGGGAGGGAGGCAGGGACGCCGCTGAAGACGGTGTGGCCGCGGGAGAGGATGATGAGGCGGTCGAGGAGCTTGAGGATCCGGTAGCTGGGCTGGTGGATGGACATGATGACGATGCTGCCGCTCTGCGCGATCCTCTGGAGGACTTTGACCACCATGAAGGCGCTGGTGGAGTCGAGGCCGGAGGTGGGCTCGTCGAGGAAGAGGAGGATGGGGTCGTGGATGATGTCGGTGCCGATGGAGACGCGCCGCCTCTCGCCGCCGGAGACGCCGCGCCGCCCCTCGTCGCCGATGATGGTGTTGGCGGCGCTGCGGAGGCCGAGCTGGTCGATCAGGGCCTGGACGCGGGACCTCTTGCGGGACCTCGGCATGGTCCGGGGGAGGCGGAACTCGGCGGAGAACATGAGCGTCTCCTCCACGGTCAGCATGGGGAAGAGGAGGTCGTCCTGCATCACATAAGCGGAGATCACTTTAAGAAGCTTCGACTCGAGGGCTTCCCCGTTGAGGGTGACGCAGCCCTTCAGGCTCTCCCTCGCGATGCGGTTGGCTAGCGCGTCGATCAGGGTGGATTTTCCCGAGCCGCTGGCGCCGAGGACGGCCATGATCTCGCCGTCCCTGGCCTCGCCAGAGATGTCGTTGAGGAGGACCTTTTTCTCGGTGTTAGTGTTGGTGCGGCGGGTGAAGCAGGCGGGGAGGAGTGATCGGCCGGCGCTGACGCTGTAGGTGAGGTTGTGGAAGGAGAGGAGCAAGGGGACGGAGGGGGAGGGGTGGGTGGGGGAGGTTGTGGTGGAGTCGCCTATGCGCTGGAGAAGCTCGCCGAGGGTGTGGGAGGTGGTGCGTTTGGGCTTGCGGCTGATTTCTTGGAGGTCCATGGCCTGCCTCGGGCCAAGAAATGGCATGTCGCTGCTCATCGAGAGGCTGTCGTATCCGAAGCTTCGAGGCATGGGATTTATTGTTATATGATCACAATTAAGTGTTGAGATGATTGTATAGAGAAACAAGCAATCATTTAGTAGGGCTTTGATGTGAGAAAAAGGGGGTTATATATCTAATTTGGAAGGAGGATTGTTTCGTGTGGGGATGAGGTAGTATTAGGTGGGGATGTTGCACTGTCATTAACAACGCTTTTCTCACATTGCCCATACATGATGGATAAATTTGGGTGCGAGTGTTTTGATGGAAAAAACCGGCTCGACGTCATGGAGAGGTTTCTTGCCAAGAATTTCTTTTTGAGGCATCTTTGAATTTTTATTAGACATTGTGTGTGAAGATCAACTTCGAACTACTACACAATATTTACATATATAGTCTACGTGAGTGTTTGTAACATTACCATATTGAAGTTGAAAATATACATTTTATTGCTTGTGCTCAACCGTTATGAAGTGTAAGTACAATTTACTCCATCGCCAAAAATTAGATATTTTGTAGACTATCGTCATTTTAATTTTAATGTGAGACAGGTAAAGTAAGAAAGATAGAGGTAATTGAAGTAATAATGGTGGAGAGTGAATCTCAGAGTAATATATGGAGAAAAAGCTTTCAAAAATAAAAGTGGATTCAAAATTTGCTAAAAAAATTAGGAATTTATAGTCGAATAATAACGCTACTATATTCAGTCAATTATATTACTCCACTATATATATAAGCAAAACAAACTCCCGCTCTGATACTTTCAATTGTCAACACCCTCGCTCAAACCCTTCAAGGTGAACCTTGGAGGGGTTGAACTTTTTTTTCTGATCGACTGGACCACTTGACCCAAATTTTAAGTCCAGATACACTGCTTGGTCAGTCATTTTTTTCGGTTTCGGCCAAGATATGCTGCTGGGTTAGTAAAATTTGACCCACGGTCAGCGACTCGCTCTGTTATCATGATAGAAATCCATGAGTTTCATCCTAAAATCAATTGGTGATAGGAGGAGGGGCCCATGAGACTTATATAATGGATTAAGCTCTTATAATACACCGACGTGGGATATTTTTTACATTCATTTTATTTTATGTTTCAATTATTTCAATTGCCAGCATGTTGATGGTCTGCAATTGGACGGATCGATTGAAATGATATATTAGTCGATTAAGAAAATCAGTTCAGTGGAGTATATGTTATAGATCACTTTGTTTTAAAAATTTGGTAGTAATGAATGTTATTTTCAATGTGGTGACCAAAAATTTCCTAATCTCATTTGGACACGCTAACTAATGAAAAGAATGTCAATGATAGGATATTTTAAGCGACAATTAAGCTCTCGTCATTTATTCATTGTCGTGCTAACTTAGATTTACAGTAGGTAAGGGTGTTCATCTGCACTATCTTTCAGCTTTCGCCAGTTAATAGTGATGTGTTGACTTTATTTTAATCGTCTTATCTATTTATCGCTACGTATTTACGATCTTATACTATGTAATATTACCAATTGGAATTTAGTTAAATAACACACAAATAGAAGAAGATTATTTTCATGAAGCATATATAGAATTTACATAAAATTATAAGGTGCATGCGATGAATGCTCCCACAAATAGGATTTTATAAACTTCTAAACATTCATTTAATTAGCAGTAATTACGATCAGGACGAAACTCTAAACTTCATGGCTTCAGGCACATTGTGAAGAAACTCTAATCTTCATGGCTGTAGTTATGCTATTGTATAACGTCCCATACCCAATTTTAGTTTCTCAGATACGTTGCACGACAAGCTCTACTAACAATTCTCTGACACAGTGGTCAAAAGAAACACAACCGTCATGTCAATATGTCATTTTCTTTATTAGAGCTGATTATTGGATTACTTGTGTTCTAACCAAACTGACATAATCGATCAATTAATCAACTAAGAGGGTGCTGATTTGCAAAATTGTATTTCAAAATTAAATATATACTCCCTCCGTCCCTGAAAATTTGTTCCCTATTTCCTTTTCCGTCCGTCCCACAAAATTTATCCCCTTTAGAATTTACCTAAAATAGACTATCAAAATACCCTTCACTTTTCCCCCAAATTTCAATGTGGGACCCATACTCCACTACACATCTCCATTTAATACAAAGTCAAACACATTTTCTTAAAACTCGTGCCCGGTCAAAAGGGGACAAAATATGGGGGACGGAGGGAGTAGTATGTTTGGTTCATAAGATTCAATCACACAACTCAACCATAGACCCCTCCAACTAAAATAATCTCACAACTCAATCTTAGATTAAATCTTGGTACTTACTCCCTCCGTTCTATAATAGTGGATGCATTTCTTTTTGACACGCAATTTAAGAACAATTGTATTAAGTGAGTTACATAAAAGAAGAATAAAATAGGAAATGAAAAAAGGTAGAAAAATGAAGAGAAAATAAAGTAAAAGAGAGTAAAGTAAGTGAAAAGAAATATATTGACTTTTACTAAAAAGAGAATGACTCAACTACTATGAAACGTATCAAAATGACAAAATGACTCTACTACTATGGAATACAGGAAATTGAACACCACCTAAGAAAATGGCCACATATAGGATCATAACCGAAGCGTTATTGCATTTGGTTAGCCTAGTCGGTTAAAAGGTTAACCGATTGGAACCGATGGAGAATAATCACAAATCAACAATAGCAAATAGACTGAACAACTGATGAACATGAAATCAAAGTCTTTCTATTCTGCCACGAGTTCTACTGTTTTCATAGAAACCCTTCCCCTAGGAGTCGGCAGATGCTGCTCAAAATATAACTAAGCATAGTTGCATACTCTCTAAAATCTAAACATAACTATACATGCCCAAAAATATTTAGATTGAGTTTTCACTTATTATGCCAAATGATTCTTAGTTAGAACCATTAACCGAGCCTAACAAGCTATGCTAGCTATAACCAAGCTTAACTAGATATGCTAACTATAATCGAGCATCGAGCTCATACCTGACGTATTTGATTATCAGTTAGCCAATAGCCTAATAATCATTTAAGCATCCCTTCCACACTAGTGCATATATTTGTTGGAACTATCCATGACCACTTGCTCTATCCACACCCCTGCTTAATGGAACTAACACCCACTATCACTACTCGTAAATAGTCACTAGGCATTTTGATCTAGAAGACATTTGTGAAATTGGAACACATGACTCTTCAATCATATCAACTATTGATATATAGGTGTTTAAATATTTGCATTTACCCTTAATCAGTTACTCATACTCAGCTAGCATTGCATACATTTTCCATTGGATGTCTAGGGAATTCAACTTCAAACATGGCAAGAAACCAGAGTATTCAAAGAAACAAATGCCATCAATATTTCATAATTGCCGCACACCAGAAACGTATTCGCACCTATATCACTCAGCTACAATTTAGCAAGACATTTGCCTATCACAATGCAAAAGGTAACGATATAGACATACTACAACAGAAATCAATGGACCAAAAAATTATAGGTGTATCTGCAATTCAGAAATACCCACATGAAATCTTAAAGGAAAAAAAAATACACATGAACTAAGAAAAACATATCAGTGGGATTCAATTACAAAGGCTTCCTCATTTAATACAATTATGCAATGTTACTAGTTCTAATCGTCTAACCGTTCAGCACGGTTCCACGTTTTTTATTGTACTTGTCTTTCTAATGGCAATGGTCAAGGAAGGCTGTTATGGCAGTTCAACTGAGAAAATAATGTGAAGAAATCATGTGTAGTTCGTGAGTTTAGTAATTTAAATATAAATAATCAGAGATTTTCATTTCCTGCACTATTATTTCACTTTCAGATGAATCCGAAGTAATAACTGAAAGAATAGTGAACTTAAAACTAGCTTCACCAGCTTTGAGTACCAGAACTGAACACCAGCACCTACACTCGCCAGTACTGTATACAAAACGTGATTCTTTAACATATCGAGTACTCTATTTCTAAGATCTTGCATTTACAGGCCTCTATTCAAGATGACGGCCAAGTGCCAACACCAACATACATAAAAGCCAGACAAACTATGTGTGCAGGAACCAGGATTCAAAGGCTCAAATCAAACACAAGTATGAAGGTTTATGCAGGTGACCCGAAAGGGAGGAAAAAAGGAGTTCTCCAGCATATAAACTAATTGCACATACCACGCATATCCATAGAAAGGAAATAAGATCTGATTGCAGTTAATTACGGATAATTCAATTTCGTAGCAGTGGAATGACAAATATAATAAGCAGATAAACACAGAAAAAAATCAAATCCAGAGACAGCACCAAGAGCAAATAAAAATAATGACACTCTACAGAAAAAAAAAAAACATACAGTCAAACAGTCAGCCGTTTGCTACTGGATTCATAGATGATCTTAACTCTTAAGGCTGAGAAATAATGACAAATAAACAAATGAGAAACTTACATTACGCAAAAGGCAATGCCACTGTAAGATAAACTCAAATTTGTCTCTATGTAAAGTAAGGAAGAGGTGCAACAGTTACACAAATCAGACTTTGTAGTAAATCACTCACAATCTTGTAGTATTCCAGCAAAAAAAAGTAGCACTCTGACTCCAACTTCAAAGCTCGAAGTCTTCATCTTTAAGAGCCATCTCTGCAGCAGATTCCTCTTCTTCATCAAGTGCAAAGTACTCATTCTTCTCAACAGGCCTAAACATGTAAAAGATTATAGCATAAAAAGCAAGACTGGCAATCTCCTCAGCGGCATTAGCCACCCACTGGTACTTATAGGCAGCAATGGTCCTGAGAGCAAACACTACTATCCTCGTGAAGTAGAGATACCCAATTACAACAATGTAAAACTGCCTAAACAGAGTCAATTTGGCTAGGTTCCTAGCAGCCTTCCCATCAGTCTTTGATGTCTCCCTCAATGACCTAATAGACCACACAATTGGGAAAATAATGGCACAGCAACAGATTATATCAACCAACAGGAACACCTGGTTCCAAGTTACCCAATCCTTGATAAAGGGACCTGTCTCCCCAATCACAATGGATGCAAAATTGGCCAAGACCTGCAATGGGATCACAATCATCAACACCTTCTTCTCCTTCTCCTGCAAAAATGGCTTCAGAAACGACCATCCAGTACCGATCAAGACGATGACGGTAAACAACAAAACAACCCTAATAAACTGGAAAATGTAAAACAACACATCCCATCCATGTGGAGTCCCGGTGACCTTCACATAATGTTTATCCTCGGCGGCACAAAGAAGATTCAATGCTTTCATAACAACCAGAAGCCCCATAAGCAAATGGATTCTATGAACAGACTTCTTATTTTGCAACAACGCATAGATCCAATACGCCACAAACGCTACATAAATAACAGAGAAACAGAAATACAACGACGGCAGTTGAGTTAAACCAGCGGATAAGTAGTCCTTTTCATCCCCACGGCCGTCGAGGTTGTACAGCTCGGTCCGCACGTTCATCGACACAGTAGATTCAGGAGCGCAATTGGCGAAGAAGAGCGAGTACTCGTTGGGAGATGTGATCGGGTAGGAGTGGGAGAAGGAGGAGTGAGGCGGCGGCGACAGATCGCGGAAGGTGAAGAGGAGATTAATGTACTTGGAATCGAGGACGCAGAAGGAAGGATTTGACTGGAGCTCAATCAGAACCTGAATTAGGGATTCTTCCGATAGGAGGAAGAAACCTAAACGCGACGGCTCTGGCGAGGCGACATTGGACATGACGGAGACGGAGGAGACGGTGATGGAGGCTTGGCCAGTGTGCGTGAATCCGAATCGTTCAAATAAGATCATCGGGCGTGAATCAGAGGAGATTTTGAGATTTTTGATCTCGGCGGAGGTGAAGGATGCGATGAGGAGGAGCGGAAGGAGAAGAGGGATTAGGTTCCTCATCTTCGCTTCGGCGGTGGAGGAACTGGTTGCGACGGTAGATGGGATATGGGGAATTGGGGGAGAGAAAAGGGAAGAGTGATCGATGGAGTTGATTTCACGACTAAAATATTTTATTCCAGAAATGCCCTTAAGATCTGGTTTAATCTGTGAGTGTGGTCGAAAACGTCGAAGAAAAGCTATTGCAAGTAGTACTTCATGGAGTCCTAGGAGCAGTGTTTTAAAAACCAGACCGGCAAGCAAATCGGTGAAGTTATTGGTTCACGGTTTAACTGGTCTGATCGGTCCAACCATTGGTCGGGCCATATTACTGTAGCATATATAATTATATATATTAAGGATCATATTCTAATGCTTATAGCACCCTAATCCAAAATCAAGACCAAATGTCTACCCTTAGATTTTAAAATGAGTGGATGAGATTAAATCATACAAATCTCAATAAATAGTAGACAAAATATCAACAAAAGGGTAATATCGTTATTATGTTGTCATATGATAATTTTCGTGAATGTTTTTTTAAATCAACATAGTGTATTACAAATATCAACAATATGACATAAAAATATCAACACTAATACAAGAAAATATCAAAACATATTTATTGAGATTTTTACATGGTTTTATTGAGATTTTTTGATGTATTTGTTGATAAAAATCTGGTTATCAACATTAACGAAAACTAAAATAAAAAATATCAAATTTCATCATCTGAACGTCATCGGAACATATGCAATTGAGATCTCGTTGGAATCCTTATAAAAAATTATCTTTAATTTGATATATTTTTTGTGAAAAAATAATTTAAATCGAGAGAGCTACGTAAATTTAAAGTTTTAAGATGATTTTAATGAGAGAGAATTTGCATTAATACCCTCTTATTTTATTTATTAATTTTCTTGATTAAAAATATAATTCATGTGACATTATTTTAACCACTAGATCGTCTAATCTAATGGCTAAGATTTAGTCTTAGTTTAGGATTGCTAATTAGTTAGCAATTGATCACTCCCCTATTATATAAATACACAAATATATTATATAGAGTAAAGGCCAAAACTGGTCATGAACATATATGTCCATTTTATGATTTTGGTCCTACACTTTATCTTTTGAATTTTTACATCCTGAACATTTCTACTCGGATCACAATTGGTCTTACACTAACAATTCCGTCAATTTTTAAACGGTTTTAACCCGATTTTGACCGATTTTTATGGTTTTAACAATCCTGTTTGGGTTTAAACCGTTTAAAAATCGGTTAAAATCGGGTTAAAATCGTTTAAAAATTAACTGAATTGTTAGTGTGAGACCAATTGTGCTCCAAGTTGAAATGTTTAGGATGCAAAAATTCAAAAGATAAAGTATAGGATAAAAAACATAAAATGAGCATATGTCAGGACCAGTTCTGACCTTTACTCTATTATATATAATAAAATGTAGGTTTGATCAAATTCATATAATAAAATGTAGTTTTTGATCAAATTTAGTGAATAATAAAATCTTATTAAGCTTAATTGAGAATAATTATAATTAAATTTTAGTGAAATAAAAATATAATTGTATAAATATATACCTAATATATTAAAACTTATATATAATTAAATATATGTATGACAATATTCAAATTTAGTGTGATAAATTACTATCAAAGTTTATTAGATAACAAGCACAAATAATATATTTTATTTACAATTAATC
This sequence comes from Salvia hispanica, assembly GCF_029641045.1. Taxonomy (NCBI): domain Eukaryota; kingdom Viridiplantae; phylum Streptophyta; class Magnoliopsida; order Lamiales; family Lamiaceae; genus Salvia; species Salvia hispanica. Next base: position 25,501,656 of record NC_142692.1, read on the forward strand.
ATAATTAATTAATCAATTTATAAAAATAATAATAAATTATAGAATGAATGAAAATTTATTTATTGATTATAAGAATAATTAAAGTTATTATTATGTCATAACAATTGAAGTGGTGGAGTAGTAATGAAGTTGGACTTGCATACATGAGGTCTATAGTTCGAATCTCATTGAACTCAAATTTTTGAAAAAACTCTTGAAAATCAAGAAAACCGACCGGTTGGCGGTTCGCGGTCCAAACCTGTTTTTAAAACACTCCTAGGAGTATAAATATTTACTCCCTCGTTCAAGATGTCTAACACTCATGAATAATAGCGGTACTCCCTCCATTCCAGGAATTTCTTTTCAGCACGAAATTTAAGAAAAAATGTGTAAAGTGAGTTAAGTAAAAGAAAATTAAAATAGAAAATATAAAATGTAGAGAGATGAAAAGAAAGTAAAGTAAATGAAAAGAAATGTGTTGACTTTACTAAAAATAAAAATGATTCTACTACTATGGAACGTACCAAAATGACAAAACGACTCTACTACTATGAAGCAGAGGGAGTATGAGATAAAAATGTAATTAAATAATTTAATAAGAAGAGAAGAGATATGAATTTATTAATAAAAAAAGAAAAGTGAACATCTTGATTGAAACATACTAAAAATGTAATAGAGACATTTTAAATGGGATTGGGGGAGTATATACATTTCCCCTTGGAGATGGACTACTCGTCCAAAATAATACACCAACCGTTTCCTTTTTAATCTGTCTTACGAGAGTATGCACTTTCTAAGTTTGAAAACACTTTTATCTCTAATGAGGTGGGACTCATATTCTCCATTAATAATATTTTAATTTTTTTTTTCTTTCTGTATCTCTCTTACATTACAAATTGTGTATTAAAACTCATGCTCAACCAAAAGTGCATACTTTTGTAGAATGAAGAGAGTGTGCTATATCTAGAGTCGATGGTTAGTAACAACATCAAGGATTACGGTCGGATGTCAGCCTTGTTCCTGTATGTATAATGTATACACGCATCTTCATAATGTCGAACAATGTTTACGAGCCCAATACATATTATCAATGATTTTCTAACATATCACGAAAATCATTATCTTGTCAAACAAGAGTGGTAGGCCTAGGAATGGGTCTGTATGATATATCGTACCGACAACCCGTATACCGTATTGAAAGCTATGATATAACAAAATATAATACCGATGATTGGTATACCGAAAATTCGGTAAGATGAATTTTTTATACCGTTACCATATTGGTAATGCGGTATACCGTATTTTTACGGTATACTGAAATATGGTATGGTATAACATTACACTTGTGTAATGCCAAACAAAACTACTTATACCCAAACTATTTAAAATAACAATTAAACTACTCCATGCGTCCCATTCTAAATGACAAATTTTTTTTTTTGGAATGTCTCACTCTAAATGACACATTTGTGAAAACAACATCACTCTCTCTACTAATTCCCCCTCTCTTATTTTATTCCCTCCACTTAACTTACAAAAATAACACTACATAAAATCATATGCCGAAAAGGAAATGCTCTACTTAGAATGAGACAGATGGAGTATTTGAATAACGACTAAAACAATAAAACATCATTATTATCAATTCTTTTACAAAATATTTAAATCATTAAAACTTCAATTATCAAATCCAAAACAATGAAGTCATGATCAACATTGTCTTCATTTCTTGAAACCTCATTGTCAGGGCGACGAGAGTGTTTGACGATTTTTATTCTAAAAGTAGGGTTTTGAAGGTTTTTTTTTTAAATTCTATTTTGTGTATGCATTGACAAGATGAGGTTTTATATTAGGGGCGGTGACTCTATGTGTGTGCGTGTCAACTGGCCAGGAGGGTGCCTAGACCTAGTTGTGTCGTTGGGTCTGTGCCTAAAACCTCTTGTCAACAAAAATACCTCAACCCACTTCTACTGGCTAGTATAGTGGAGTAAGGGTCGATCCCACAGAGATGGATGTAGGCGAAGTGCAATTGCAAAGATATTTTGGAAGGGTTGGTTAGCTACCACACTTTTAGGGTTGAGTTCTACCTAGGCGTAAAATTAAAATGACACTCTACCTATACTGACCAGTAGGTAACTAAATACTTAATGCTACTGGATGTGTACGTGATTGTGAAAGTTGGACACCTAGTTGTGCATGTGAAAAAGTGAAACTTATCCTAAATAGATAGACAAAAGAAAAAAGGAATAACAGACATGCTGGCAGACTGCCTGCTGGGTGTGTAGAAAAGCTGTAAAAGTGCAAGTACAAAAGCAAAAAGCAACAAAAGCAAAACAAGTGGTCCTATTCTTTGATTGTGACATTTTCTTCTTCACCAAGCTAAACTAACCAGATCTAACAAACTCCACTGATGAATGCTCAAGTTCAAAAATTCGTAAATGCAATATTTAACTTGAAATTGAGAATGAAAGCAAGAAAACCTGAGATTTACGCATACTGGTCAACAGGACAGAGTGACAGAAACAAACAGAAACGAATTCCATGCATTTTTTAGAAACTTAAACCGATTAAAACTTGTAAACACAATAAGGAAAGATTAGATCTAACTAAGCTAGGCAGATTCAAGCACTTAAACAACATAAAACTATCAGATTTAGCTAACTAGAGAGATTTAAAGCAATAACAAAGCTGAAACTCAAATAAAACCATAAAAACTTAACTTCATTCAAACATTCAAACCAAAAGATGCTTTAAATAGATTAACTACTGAAATCCGAGACAAATGCAAGTAAAACAAGTTCTTAAACTAAGAAAGCATTAAAAGAAAGCATGTAAATGGCTGATGGCTTCTTCTGAAACTGGAACTGGACTACGGCGGCTGGAATGATTCAGGCATGATGACTCCCCGCCGGCTGGTGGCCGGAATCTTCATGGCAGGCTGCTGGATTTAGAGAGTGGAACTTAAAGCTAATGGAGCTATTCTCCCAAAAAGTGTTCTCAAAGTGATATAAAAGTGATAAGTCCAAAGTGATAAGTTCTTCCTCCTTATGTTCAACTCCTATTTATAGGGTGGCTTGCCCTAATTTCTAGGGCTGCCTCTTCATGCGAAATGACAATTTTGCCCCTCTTAGTAGTTGATTGTTCCAAGCAAGTCTTTCCTTCTCGTGTCCAGTTCGGTAGCATCCATTTTGGCCAGTTTGCACCTTTTCTGCCCATAATTGCCAGTTTGCACTTTTCCTGCTCATACTGGCCAGTTGCACATTTTTTGCTGCTTTTTCACTCGAATTTCTTTCGATCCTTTCCTCCTGATTTGGTACCTCAACCTGCACACTTTAGCAACTATTTTGCAGATATTATCCAATAAAGCACGTTATACTGACCAGTAACCAAGGCTTAGAACGAGACTCATCATGCATATATAATATTTCAATATATGCAGTATATCGCATATACAGTATATGCCGAAAATCGTTATACTGTTGTATATGAATATTGATATCATTACTGTACTGAAAATAGTGATATACCAAAAAAATAGTATTTTCGATATTTTTTCGCTATGATAAGTGCGGCATTTCATTATTTTTTTCTCATCCCTAGGTAGGTCTTCGCAAATACGTGTCACGGAATGCCTCTACAACTCTTTGACAAAATTTCTTCACGCGTTCACGACCAGTTGTATTTTTGACATAGAGATATTCATCAAACTGATCTGACGCCCCTCCATACTGCCTAATTACAGTTGTGCACCTCTGCAGAGTCTAGAGCCTGAGCATTCTTAAACATACGGGAGGTTCCTATAAATAATCATCATGTTCTGTCAAAATATTTGCAATGTGCATGGATAAAAAGATTGGTGCATTCTGAAATAGCGCCGAAATATTGTCTCGCCCTACCGTGGTTGCTCAACAAAATAGTCTATGTCTAGTTGTTCAACGGCAATGGCATGCTCTTTGTACAAACACACCTACGATGATGGATTTTCTAGGTGGCCTATCTACTTTTCTTTCGTAATAATTTTAGATATGTTATTCCATGCACTCCTCTTCCGCTACTGAAGTCGAACAAGAGAAGAGTTGCCCTCGTTGGAACTCATATAGGAAATAAAGTTCAAAAGTTAGAGAAAATATAGATGAACATGGTAAATACATAACTAATACAAAATGTTTTACCTTTATTTCATATTAGTACAAAAAGTTTGAAGTTTACATAAATCATACAAAAAGTTTCATTCGTGTTTCAATTTAGTACATTCCGCTATATGCGTTTAAACGGCATTGACGTTTAACTTATGTGATGCACAAACTATAAAACAATGATGAATTTTTTTGTACCAATATGAAACAATCTTAAATTTTTTTGTACCAACATGAAACAATGATGAAACATTTACTACTTCAAATAGATAAAGAGTTAACGCCGTTTAAATACATATAACGAAACGTACTAAATTGAAACAAAAATGAAACTTTTTGTATGATTTATGTAAACTTCAAACTTTTTGTACTAATACGAAACAAAGGTGAAACATTTTGTATGAGTTATTTATTTACCCCGGTAAAATAAGAAGGATAAAGATAATTACAGATAGAATAACATACTAAAAAATTAAATAAAAAATATACTAGTAGTATTTTTTAAAAACTGATGTCACCTGTAATAAAGCCGCATTTTCAATTGCAACATGCAGTGAGTGGTGAGCGGTCCAAAATGCTAGTAAAATCGGGGTGGCTGGAGAAATTTGTGACCTCGTTAAATTGATATAACTTTTCAAAAATAGAATGTACATATTTTTATGGGACAGACGAAAATGAAAAATGCACCCATTTATATGAGAGGAAGGGAGTACTTTTATGTAACAACTCAGATTTCTACTCGATGATTTAGCATTTTCTTAGGAATAAAGTAATGCCTAGTATAGGTCCTTAATTCTGGAATTTAGAGTGGACTAAAAATTTTTTCAGGAAAAAAAAAATCCAAGATGTCTATTAAGTTATCGAAAATAAAAAATGGGATCATATATTCATATCAATACCATTGGGACGCAAGTCAGACATGATTTGAGTTAGCTTGACCCAATGTGCATTATAATTTTCAGATATTCAATTGGGAATAACTTAGTCAATAGTGATCGGAGCAGCACCAGCCAGATCCCGCCCCAGGCAGCCGCCAGTCCTGCCCCCCCTGAACAGCAACGGACGCTGGGCCACAACAGGCAGCCCGCTCCTTGTGAATGCTCTTAATCTTATTGCATACATTTTTGATTGGATATCTTGGGAATTAAACTTCAAACATGACATGAAAGTTGAAACCAAAGTATTCAAAGAAACAACGACGGCATCAATATTCCATAATCGCTGCACACCAGAAATGTATGCGCGCATCTACAGCTTTAACAATACATTTGCCTATCACAACACAAAGGTGACAACATAGACATACCACATCAAAAATACCAGCATGAACTAAGTAAAATAAATCAGTGGGAATCAATTACAAAGGTTTCCTCAATGAATATAGATATGCAATGTAACTAGTTCTATCACGAATCCAAGTTTCTGATTGTACTAATCTATCAAATTCAAATGGTCATGGAAGGCTGTTATGGCAGTTCAACTAAGAAAACTAATACTATGAAGAAATCCTGTAATTTCACTTTCAGAAAAAACTCAAGTAATAACTGAAAGAATAGCAAACTTATAACTAGCTGCACTAGCTTTCAGTATCAGAACTGAACACCAGCACCTCCTAACTAAGCTCTAAGCATTGGATAAGACTAGCTTCTCCAACTCAAAAAAACAAAATGTGGTACTGTTAACATCTAATCCGTATATTTCTAAGATCTTGCATTTGCAAGCCTCTATTCAAGATGACAGCCAACACCATTATGCATATTTGTGCAGAAACCAGGATTAAAAGGCACAAATCAAACACAAGTATGAAGGAAAATGCAGGTGACCCCACCAGGGGGAAAAAAGTTCTCCAACATATAAGCTAAATCTATAACTGCACATACCCAAACATATCCATAGAATGGAAATAAGATCTAATTAATTACTAACAATTCAATTTAGTAGCAGTGGACTGAGAAAGCACCAAGAGCAAATGAAATAATGACACTCTATAGCAAAAAACACATACAGTCAAATAGCCAGCAGTTTTCTATCTTAAGGCTGAGAAATTATGACATATAAACAAATGAGAAACTTACATTATGCAAAATAGATGCCACTGTAAGACAAACTCAAATCTGTCTCTAGGTAAAGTAAGGAAGAAGTGCAACAGTTACACAAATCAGATTTTGTAACAAATCAGATTTTGTAGCAAATCTACCAAATCACTCACACTCTTGTAGTATTCAGGCAAAAAAGAGTAGCACTTCATCTCCAACTTCAAAGCTCGAATTCTTCATCTCTAAGAGCCATCTCTGCAGCAGATTCCTCTTCTTCATCAAGTGCAAAGTACTCATTCTTCTCAACAGGCCTAAACATGTAAAAGATTATAGCGTAAAAAGCAAGGCTAGCAATCTCCTCAGCAGCATTAGCCACCCATTGGTACTTGTAGGCAGCAATGGTTCTGAGAGCAAACACTACTATCCTTGTGAAGTAGAGATACCCAATTACAACAATGTAAAACTGCCTAAACAGAGTCAGCTTTGACAGGTTCCTAGCAGCCTTCCCATCAGTCTTTGATGTCTCCCTCAATGACCTAATAGACCACACAATTGGGAAAATAATGGCACAGCAACAGATTATATCAACCAACAGGAACACCTGGTTCCAAGTTACCCAATCCTTGATAAAGGGACCTGTCTCCCCAATCACAATGGATGCAAAATTGGCCAAGACCTGCAATGGGATCACAATCATCAACACCTTCTTCTCCTTCTCCTGCAAAAATGGCTTCAGAAACGACCATCCAGTACCGATCAAGACGATGACGGTAAACAACAAAACAACCCTAATAAACTGGAAAATGTAAAACAACACATCCCATCCATGTGGAGTCCCGGTGACCTTCACATAATGTTTATCCTCGGCGGCACAAAGCAGATTCAATGCTTTCATAACAACCAGAAGCCCCATAAGCAAATGGATTCTATGAACAGACTTCTTATTTTGCAACAACGCATAGATCCAATACGCCAGAAACGCTACATAAATAACAGAGAAACAGAAATACAACGACGGCAGTTGAGTTAAACCAGCGGATAAGTAGTCCTTTTCATCCCCACGGCCGTCGAGGTTGTACAGCTCGGTCCGCACGTTCATCGACACAGTAGATTCAGGAGCGCAATTGGCGAAGAAGAGCGAGTACTCGTTGGGAGATGTGATCGGGTAGGAGTGGGAGAAGGAGGAGTGAGGCGGCGGCGACAGATCGCGGAAGGTGAAGAGGAGATTAATGTACTTGGAATCGAGGACGCAGAAGGAAGGATTTGATTGGAGCTCAATCAGAACCTGAATTAGGGATTCTTCCGATAGGAGGAAGAAACCTAGACGTGAGGGCTCCGGCGAGGCGACGTTGGACATGACGGAGACGGAGGAGACGGTGATGGATGCTTGACCAGTGTGCGTGAATCCGAATCGTTCGAAGAGGATCATAGGGCGTGAATCGGAGGTGATTTTGAGATTTTTGATCTCGGCGGAGGCGAAGGATGCGATGAGGAGGAGCGGAAGGAGTACGGGGAGTAGGTTTCTCATTTTCGATTCGCGGCGGAGGAATTGGTGGAGAAGGTGGATGAGAAATGGGGAATTGGGGATAGAAAAGGGAAGAGCGATCGATGGAGTTGATTTCACGACTAAATATTTTGTTCCAGAAATGCTTTTGGATCTGCTTCGATTTGGGAACGTGGTAAATATTTCACGACTAAGTAATTTTTATATAAGTGCATTATGCATTTCTCATTTGTGATGACTATATCTTATTTTAATTAATATTCAAATCTAAATTCGTATTTTAATCAAATTATTTAAATTATTCTTTTGAAAATGGTTATATTTCATCCGCCTCACAAATATATACAATCTATCTATCTATACATATATAAAAGACGAGTTTTGAGCCGTTTTTAAATATTTATAAATTGTGATTAATTGTTTTATACTCTCTCCGTTCCCTCATAGTTGAGGCGGAACTTTTCAGCACAGAGTCTAAGAAAACTTTTCGGCACGGAGTCTAAGAAAATAATGTTTAGTGTGTTATATAAATGGCTAATAAAGTTGCAGTAAATTAAGAGATTGATGTTTTTTAATTTAAATTTCATTTTTGTAAAAATTGAATCTTTTATTTACATGAAAAATTCTTTGATTTTTTAAAATGCACATTCATAGAAGAGGAAACATCTTTTTTGGTCCATGAACTTTGTCAAAGTATCATTTTAGGTCTGTGAACTTTGAAAATATCATTTGAGGTCTGCCGACTATGGGTTAATATCATTTGAAGTACTTTTTTATTATTTCCAAGTTTTTTTAGACGAAAATACCCTCAATATTTTTAATGGTATATATTTTTAATAAACTTATCATATACTGATTTTTTTTTATATAAATATCTTTACTATATACTTTTGATGAATTTTCTAAATATAATTTGACCTTCAATATTATCACTTAATTTTGTGACATGCAAGAAAAGATCCTTATTTAATTTTTTATTATTAAAGAAAAGTTCTTTATTCAATTTTAAAATTTTTTAATATAAAAAATTGAAGAAGCAATTTGTCTTGCGTGTCACAAAATTAAGTGATAATATTGAAGGTCAAATTATATTTAGAAAATTCGTCAAAAATATATTGTAAAGATATTTATAAAAAATATGAGTATATGATAAGTTTATTAAAAATATATACCTTTAATATATTGAGGGTATTTTCGTCCAAAAAAATTTAGAAATAGTAAAAAAGTACTTCAAATGATATTAACCCATAGTTGATGGACCTCAAATGATATTTTCAAAGTTCACGGACTTAAAATGATATTTGGCAAAGTTCGTAGATAAAAAAAATGTTCCCTCTTCATAGAATTAATCCTAAAACTCTTTTTTCCATAAACTAATCATTCAAGAGAGAGAAGAAAATGTAATGAACCACAGAATTTTTCATAGCTCTCTACTGCAAACTTAATTTGAGAAAGTGTGAAAGAAACAACGCAATTATAAAAACTCTAAACATCTATCTTCATCTACTCCACATATTATCACCATCAAATATTTAAAATTTCAAACTTGAAGTTCATATAAACTTCTTAGATTTGGGGTCTGTCATCGGAACACAATTAGCTAAGGAACTCAAGTGTATTCAATCCATAATCCTAATTTTTGAACAAGAAATTATAAGAAAAAAAATAAAGGTCTGCCTTTATTACTCAAAATTTCCAGAAAATCACTACATCCGAAATTAAACCATAGTTCCAATAAATTGAAATCACCATTCGTCGGCGTCGGCAAGGAGGTGGCGTGGGTTTATCCACCGTCGGCGCCGGTAAGGGAGAGCACGCCATAGATGGGGTTCGAATTGTAGGGAGAAGTGAGAGATCCTTGTTGTAGAGAGAGGGGCGGCGAAACGAGAACCCGATTTAGGGTTAGAATTGTAGAGAGGAAGGAGAGATCTTTGTTCTTGACGAGAAGGGGGAGGCGGCGAAATTTTGAATTGTAGAGAGAAGGAAGAGATTTTGTTCTTAGGGAGAGAGGGGGGAGGCGGAGAAGTGAGATAACAGAAATTAGGGTTGGTTCAATTTTTTTATTGTTTAATTAGGTTAATTAAGTGTAATAAGGGGATTCTAATTTAGAGCTCAAATCACCATTAAATGTGTTGATTTTTTCCCTTTTTAGAAACGACTCAACTACGAGGAAACTTCCCGAAATGAAAAAACGACTCAACTGTGAGGGAACGGGAGGAGTATATATTATTATATATATTATATACATTTTTGTTTATATTTTTATATGATAATATTATTTCTAATTTTGTTTAATTAATTATTATATAAAGCAATGTTTTAGAAATATCTCATCAATCCTCATCTTCACCTCAAGAAAAACACCAAAGTTTGAGAATCCATAAGTATTGATGTTTTTAAATATTTCAACCAAAGTTTGAGTGATCAATAAAGTAAAATTGAACTGGGGCGGATGGAGAATTTTATTGATATTTGGCTTATTTGTTGATCATGATTAGTATATTTTAAAGTTAAGGGTCTAGGATTTACGGTTTCAAGGTTTGGGTTTTTAGTGTATAGGGTCACTATATTGCAATGAAATGAAGCTCGACTAGGAAGTGTCTCACCAGTGCAATCTTAAATTATTGCAATGTAAACTTGCTCCTGCAATTATAACTCAACGGTTAATTCATATTTTCACAGAATTAAAATTCTTTAAGTCTGATATTTAAATGTCAAGACAGTTTATTAAAATGTCAACACAAATATGTGTTGAAATTTTAATGTGATCGTATTGACATTTTTAAGAAAAGTTAGCATTTAAACGCATTCTCTTGTGGCCATGTGGGGTTAATGTGATTGGAAAAGTATAATCCAAAGTAGGAGGATGTCGAATATTCTTTTGTTTATCATTTCACAAATTTTATTTCGCATAATAAAATAAATATGAAGAAATTAAAATGACCCGTGCATCGCACGGGCTCGAGTTTCGCCCTTGAACAAGAAGAATGTGACCGCGAATATCAAGAAAAGGAGCCCCACATTCATCGGCCCCAGAATCTTGCCGGCGTGAGCCTGAAATCATTTGATTTTATGATCATATATATGTGAAAATGCAATTCCAAAATGATTAATTAATGAAAGAGAAGTAGTATGTTATATACATACCCTAGCTTTCTTGGAAGCATAGATGAAGAAGACTATGAGGTGGGCAGTCTCAACAATGGATCCAAAAAGATTGATGGTGATGATAAGCACAGAGTCTCGTGTTAGCTTTTCATAATAGAGCCACAACATCGACGACATGAGGGCCGTTGCATAAGTTAGTGAATCGAATCCCATCGTTGATTTCGCCTCGTAAATTTTCCTGAATGTTGGCCTGCCAATTCAACCATTTTTTTTCCATTAGTACTGTTTTTTTTTCATATACTACTAATATTAATTCTAACTTACACTGTAGTCAAGAAAAGCAAAATTGAAACAACATTGCCTGCACAGACAAATTACAACACATTAATTCAATCACAAATAGCAATAATATTATGGATTTCATCCTTATCAATTGTTGAAGAGATCACAACCTTTCCATGATTTATATGAAATTGGCCAACACTCTACCTACCTATATCTATATACATCTATGATTCTGTATATATGTATGTACATATTAGATGGGAGAGACATGTATGTACATATGAGATGGGAGTACTTTATACCTAAGATGCCGAATGTGAAGACCCATGGATGATCAATGTCAAAGAGAGCCATGAGAGGTAAATTAGAGGTTGTAAGGTGTTTTAAATTAAATCACAATTAAAAACCGGCTTCTCTTGCTCTTTCTCTCACTAATTGTTGATACAAGAGTTAGCTAGTTCATGCAGAAAATGGGATGATTGCGTTTGCTTTTATATAGGGAGAGAGGTGTGGGAGAGACAGCAGTGCCGGATACAAATTTGGTCTTATATTATTAATTTTACATTAAAATTTGTATGATCTATTACCAAAACTATATTTTATAAGTGACTAGACCTACTATAAAAATTTAATTCTAAAAATCAAGTTTAAAATCTCATATTGTATTTTTATGATCGATTTCAATAACCATGAAATAAGATTTAATAAAAATTTGCTAGGCTTGAAAAAATATGTGATATCGATTCATAAAAGAAAGAAAAGTAAATAATGAGTTAAGATGTAATAATACAAATTAATTAACAAAATAAAAAATTGTAAACCTAAAATAAAATGTAGTAATATTATAAATTAATAAAGAGAAGTTCATTTTAATAGGCAAGAGATGCGATTAATAAGGATTAATTAAATGAAAAAATAACCAAAAATTCACTTTTCGAGAAATGAAAAAATGTAGTACTCCTCTTTTCGCCCGTCGCCAATTAGTAGTCCCATTTTTTATTTCATTTCGTTTCTGAATATAAGTTACAATTCACTTTTATAATAAATTGTACTTCCTTCGTTCCATGTTAATAGATGTGCTTCATTTCCTACACTTATTTTAAAAAAATAATATTCCTTCATTCGTTCCACAATAGAATCTAGCAATACAATGCTCCTGAAATGAACAATAAAATATTGAAAGGTTAAGAGAGAATGAAGAATGTTTTTTTTAATATGCAATTTATCTACAACTCTATGCTTTTTATAGGTAAAATAGACATTATAAAAGGTCTTGAAATTAAGATACCAATAAATTACAAAATGAAACAAAAGAGGTTACAAACCCTCCACTACACATGTCGTTACTCCAATAAAAGATTCCATTCAATTTTTTCTTAGCATACTATTAGACGTAACGCGGGATAATTATATAAATTAAATCTTTTCATTTTTCTAATTATCACATAAATAAATAAAATATTTTCATTTTTCTAGTTTTATGTAGATGAGATGTGTGAATTTAACACTCACAATAATGATGGGAGTTGTTTTTTTTGTAATAAATATATAATCATGCATGAAATATATTGAGAAACATATAATGATTAAAAAAAAAGAAAATATCAAAGCTGGTCTCTCTTTCTCTTTGATCGCGGTCGAATGGTGATGTTTAATCATTTGATGTCAAATGGCACAATCTCATTGATTGATATTTTTTTTTGAAAAATTTTATATATCTTTAATATAGTTTATTAAAAAAATTATAAAAATTATACAAAAATTTTAATTTTCATCCTCTAATTTTTTTTTTTGATAAGCTAAAACCCTAAAACGCTCAAGCCAAAACAGTGGCGAGCCCAAGAGTACAAGTCCCACAACAGGCCAAACATTTTCCATCCTCTAATTACACCTAAGCAACGAAATGACGAAAAGAAGCAAAGAAGACAAATATCATACACTATCACATTTGTTTTCGCGCATATGCATAAATCATTTATTTGGGAATAAAGGGACAAAATGAGACTATGAAGAGTCAACGGGATATTGAAGTTTGTGTTTTATTATTTATTTATTTTTATTTTGCTATTCCTATTATTGTGCAATGAAGGTTGTTCACATATACTAAGTTTTTTCATGTTTTACGAACTATTGTTTTATTGTTCTAATGTGTGTTTTTTTATTTATTTTGTATATCATTTTATCTTTTGATGATGATATCATTGTCTTTTTAGTTGTATATTAAATATTGTATATCAATTTAATATTGATAATATTCTAGTATTGAAGTATGTATTTGTAATGATGATAATTTTTTATTTGTTGTATAGACCTAAAGGTGTCATAATTAACAAATATTTTCATATTGGTTTAATTTAAAATTTATTTAATTTTATGTCTATAATTATTTAACATATTGTCACTATATAGTCCTCCTACTATATTTTTTTAATTTCTAATTATGTAATGATTTATTTTTTATTTTATTTAGTTTATTTAAAATATCTAATTAATAGAACAAAATATTATGTTTCGCGCATAGCGCGGGGGCTACACTAGTTATGATTGAATATGAGTTTTAATGCACATTTAGTAAAATAAGAGAGAAGTAGAAAGAAAAAGTAATTATAGTATTGCTAGTGAAGAATAAGTTCCACCTTGTTAGAGAGGAAAAAAGTTTTCAAATTTGAAAAATGTATATTCTTGTAGACGAACTAAAGAATAAAGAATGTATATTTTTGTGGTACGGAGAGAGTAATATTTTTAATTGGATAAAATCCATCGTAATTAATACTCCCTCCGTCCGCGAATAGGAGTCCCGGTTGGTCATTTTCATCCGTCCGCCATTAGGAGTCCCGGTTAGACATTTTATCTTGGGAGTATAAAAAATGACGCCACTTTTCCCTTAATTTAGAAGCTGCAATTAATTTTAATCCACTTTGATTGCAAATAATAATATAAATGGGTCCCACATTCCACTATCACACACTTAAATTATTACACTCAAACTTTTTTTAAAACTCGCACCCAACTCAACTGGGACTCCTATTCGCGGACGGAGGGAGTAATACTCCAAAAACTTGTATGGGGATGAACCCATTTATTAGAATTGTCAATTATTTAACATAAGCTAACACCATCTCCAATCATACAATCATACACTAAAAATGAGTTTTGGTGAAAAAACTTCTCCAAATATATATAGCAAATTCAAACTTATTCATATTCTTCGTTTTCTTCCTCTACGGACCACCACCATATTGATGCTCCTCCGAGTTCTATCATTTAATTTCCTAAGCTAAAGAAACCTCGGCCTATGTAGCTATAGCTCTAGTACACAATCGAACCGAATGTATTGTGATATTGAATTAGCACATGCACATCTATGATGTATTGAATCAGTATTTTTTCTATAATAGATGTATTGAATCAGTATTTTTTCTATAATTTGCAGCGGTCTCACCTAACCTTTAAAACATGTATTTTGAGACAACGCACATGTGCCCTCTATATGAATGACACCAATAATTATTTTGTAGGCATTGCAGTACCAAAGGAACTCCAATAATACTCTAAAAAATCTCTAGAAACCAACTTAATCACATAATTAAGATCACTTGCAAATTAACCATAATAAAATCCAATATGTCACTTATATAAACCTCAAACGTACGTACATATTCTCCCGCTAAACCGAAACAACACATTGCTTGAAACAATTCACTGGAGACCTCCACCACCGTCTCAGTGTTAAACCACGTGCTCATATGTAACTCCCAATGTGTTTAATGTTAGAAGTCTTTTTAACTACGATACATCAAATGTAGAACTTGAAAAGACTTAGAATGCATAAGGTCTTGTGTTTCTATTGATTACATATTCAATATGTTTAGACTATAAATAATCTTGATGTAGTGCTCATTTTGTGAGGCAGATTTCCAATATACAATATCAGATCCTTCTTATTGTCAAGAAACGAATAATCTAAAATGTCTTTTTTATCTTGCCTTATTGTTTCTTACTGCATTGGTGAGCTGGGTTGGTACCTCTGATTTGGTATCAGAGCCAATCCAGCCACCCTCTCTTCCCTCTTCCATCCATCTTTTTCATTAAACATGGCAGAATCTTCTTCTAAAGAAACTGCAACTCCCTCCGCTCCTATTCAACTACAACCTCAGTCTATCTCCTTCAAACATACCGATGACAACTATTTGATCTGGCGACAACAGATCCTAACTACTGTTCGTGGCCTTGGGCTAGAACACTACCTTGTTGGTAGTGAAATTCCTCCTCAGTTTCTTCAATCTGAAAATGAAGAAGTCTTGAATCCAGCTTATCTGGCCTGGAATCGACAGGACCAGCTTCTTTCGGCATGGATCCAGTCGTCACTCACCGAAAGTGTTATGGTGCTTGTTGTTGGTCTGGACTCCTCCAAAGAGGTGTGGAATGCTTTGGAAACCAATTTTTCCAGCCACTCTAAGGCGAAAGTTATGCAACATAAACTCCAGCTGCAGACCATGAAGAAGGGTTCTCTTTCAATGAAAGATTACCTCAACAAAATCAAAATTTGTTGCGATCAGCTCGGTGCAGCAGGATGTCGAGTGCTCGTAGAGGATCAAATACTTCACATACTTGTCGGGCTAGGCCCTGAGTATGATTCAGTTATGGTCAACATAACATCTAAAGGAGATACATGGTCTATAGCAGATGTGAGTGACCTACTGCTAAGTCTTGAAACCAGGCTGGAATCTTCAAAGTCAGTAGCTACGGTCAATATGGATGGATCTCAACCATCGACTAATATGGTGCAATCCTCTGGTCCAAGAAGGGATGCTGGACAACAACATCAGAGAAGCAGTTTTCATGGTCAACAAGGTTATCACAGAGGGGGTTTTGGAGGCAGAAATTCTAGAGGTGGAAGAGGAGGAAGAGGTGACCGTTTTTATGGGAATAAGCTTATTTGTCAAGTTTGTCAAAAACCTGGGCACGGTGCCGATCGATGCTGGTACAGGTTTGAGCACAACTTTGCCCCTCAAGCTCCACAGTCCTTTGTGAGACAGCAGCAACCGCAACACAACTTTCATTCCAATCCAGCGGCCAATGTGGTGCAGGCAGGAGGCAACCATGGATACCAAGCTCCTTATATTCCCACCTCAAGTCAGTCTGAATATGGTTTTGATGGTAGATCTACTGCTTCTTAGAATCCTGATTCTGGAGCCACGAATCACATCTCAAATGATCTCTCAAATCTAAACTCCAGCAGTGAGTATAATGGAGGTAACTCTCTTCAAATGGGTAATGGTTGCAGTATTAAAATATCTCATATTGGTCAATCTACTTTCATTGCTTCTAACTCTAGACCCCTCATCTTAAAAGACCTTCTTCATGTCCCACAAATTACAAAAAATTTACTTAGTGTCTCTCAGTTTGCAAGAGACAATAATGTGTTTTTTGAATTTCATCCTCAATTTTGTTTTGTGAAGGATCTAGCAACCAAGGATATCATCCTTCGGGGCAGCCTTGATCGTGGGCTCTATCGTTTTCTCATTCACAAGAATCCTCCCACCAACAATAAGACCTCCTCTACAATATGTTCAGCTACTTTAGGGTCTCCCGCACTTTTTTCTACTTCAAATGTCGCTAGCTCTCCTACTTTAAGTATTGAGTTATGGCATAAACGTCTTGGTCATTGTAATTTTGATGTTGTTACTAAAGCTCTTCAGCATTGTAATATCCCTTTTAATACAATGAGAACAAGCCTTTTATGTCATCCATGTTTCTTAGCAAAAAGTCACAGACTTCCATATACCTCTTCCAGTTCTCTGTACACTGCTCCGTTGCAACTTATACACACTGATCTTTGGGGTCCAGCCCCTCTTGTTTCCCGAAATGGTTTCTCCTATTATGTTAGTTTTATTGACCAATATAGTAGATACACTTGACTTTATCTTTTGAAATCCAAACGAGAGGTGATTACAGTATTTGCTCATTTTAAAAGTTTGGTTGAGAAACAATTTAATTGTTCTATTAAAGCATTACAGAGTGATTGGGGTGGTGAGTTTCAAGCCCTCACATCTCTTCTTCAAAGTGCTGGTATTGTGCACAAGGTGTCTTGCCCCTACACTCCTCAACAAAACGGCTTGGCCGAAAGAAAGCATCGCAATATTGTTGAGATGGGTTTGGCTTTACTTGCCCAATCTGGTCAGCCATCTAAATTTTGGGACGACGCTTTCACCTCTGCATGCTTCCTTATCAACCGCACTCCATCCAAGCCTCTACAATTCATCTCTCCCTTCGAAAATCTCTTCCGTGCCAAGCCTGATTATCATCTCCTCAGAGTGTTCGGTTGCCTTTGCTATCCCCATACACGTCCCTGCAACAAACATAAGCTTAAGTTTCGTTCTGCCGCCTCCACATTCCTTGGTTATAGCCCCTCCCACAAGGGCTATAAGGCTCTCCTACCTAATGGAAAAATCATCATTTCTAGAGATGTTACTTTCGATGAACACACATTCCCTTTTGTGTCTACTGATCTCACTCCTCATAAACCAAAGCCTAATCCACCAGTTGGAGACTTTCTACTACCTTTCTCTCCTATTACCCCTCCTACTCATACAGTTCCAGTTGTTCCCCTCTCACCAGATAATCCTCCATTACAAAATCATTCTCATCAGCATGATAACATCACTCCACCTTCATCTCCCTTGCTCCATTCTCCTCACTCTCCTCATACTACTTCTCCTGTTCCAAGTGATACATCTTCAGTATCCTCCCAAACTCCCATTCAACCTACACCTTCTTCCGTTCCAGCCCCAGCTGCTCCTTCCCATCCTATGATCACCCGTGCGAAAGCTGGCATCTTCCGTCCTGAAATTTACCTCAATACCACCTACTCAAAATCCTCAATCGTTGTCTCCCTTGTCCTCCCAAAGTCAGCTACTGCCGCTTTGCTAATCTCTGTTTGGAAGCAGGCAATGGAAGTTGAGTTCTTGGCCCTTCTCAAGAACAAAACATGGACCTTGACCACTCTCCCTCCTGGAAAGAACTTGGTAGGTTGCACTTGGATTTTCAAGTTAAAAAAGCATGCTAATGGCTCTGTTGCTCGCCATAAGGCGAGGCTTGTGGCACAGGGGTTCTCTCAACAACCAGGCTTCGATTACACCAAGACTTTCAGTCCAGTTGTCAAGCCGACCACCATCCGTCTTGATGTTAATAACGCCTTCCTTCATGGGGATTTTCAAGAAGAAATATATGTACGCCAACCCCAAGGTTTCGAGCAGGCGGAGCGAATTCCCAACGAGCAGCACCGCCATCAGCCCCACCCAAGCAACGATCCCTGTATGGATGACGTGGCTGAGCGACCTCTTGTGAATTTGGGGGATGGCCACCATTATCGAAGCCCCATATGTCACTCCCACCACCGTCACGATCACCACGAGGGCCCACATGAAGAATCTGTACTTGAACGGCAAGCCGATGATGAGCAGCAAGATTGTGCTGAGTGACGTCACAAACGCCACCGTGTTGGAGCGTATGAAGTTCTTGTATATGTTAGGATTTTTGTAGGCCATCACGGCCTCGCCTGCTCTGTGCCCTGACGAGTCGTCCTGCCACACGCCGCCAGTGGGGCTGACGGCCGCCTGGAAGGCCATGGTGGCGATCATGATGGCCACCACTATTACTGAGTCGCGCTTCTTCGTTATGAGATTCTGTTTGGAGAGGGGTGGGAAATATGAGATTCTGTTTGGAGAATTTGTCTAATTTCTATTGCAGTTTCTTTGTTAGAACCATGATCTAGCATTTTCAGCGGCGTTTGCGCTTTGGAATTCTTTGAGTTTTTGTCGATTCTTGTGCTTGTCACCAAGTACTATCTAATAATCTGTCATTTTGATTGTTGATATTTACTTCCACATAAAATTAAAATTAATACTAATATAATACGATTAAACATATATCGATTGAGTTAAATTAGTTGCAAAAATGTGAATACAATCAACTCCATTATTTTTTTCTTGGGACACTTTCCAAAAGGCATCGTACTAATGGACTATTGGTTGCATATAATTTTACTTGCACATTAAAAATAGCTAACAAATTTAAACACCAAAGAAAATGTAGTATAATAAAAAAAAGTGTTAAAAAGGAAATACTAGTACCTGAACTTGTTTCAATCTTACAGCCAAATGCAGCACTGAATCCCCACATCATCCTCAGCACACACAAACTCCCCCAACTTGTCGACCAAAAACGTCAAAGCCTCAAGCTGACGATGTTTCACGCACAAATGCAGCACGGTCTCTCCGCGTTCCAGCCGCTCAATAGCAGCATAGTCGTCCGCCTCAACGAGCTTTTCTAGGACCTCTACACGACCATTCATTGTTGTGCCACTGCCATCACGTGCCCAACACATTTTAGGGGCCTTTTCAAGCAATACAGAGGCGATGTCTGCTGCTATATGTAAAAAAGTTTTTCCAGCGAATGTTAATGAAGCCTTGTTGAGAAGATATGGATCTCCTTGGATGAGTTTTTTAAATGTTTCTGTTAGAAATAAGTTGATTTTTGGCTTCATTTTTTAAGTCTTTAAACGCTTCAATTGCCTCATCTTTACTTCTTAATAAGTAAATGTAACAATACCTTGTGCAATCATCTATAAATGTGATGAAATACTTTTTACCACCTCTTGTTTGCACAAATTTCAAATCACATACGTCTGTATGGATCAACTCAAGAGGTTTTGTGCTCCGCTCTACCGAATGGAACGGCAGCTTAGCCATTTTAGCTTCAACACACACTTCACATCTTTCTTGTGAGTTAAACTTATCAACTTTTAGTAAATTAAGATTTACTAATCTTTTTATAGCATTTAGATTTACATGTCCCAATCTATTATGCCATAAATCAGAGCTCTCAAGCAAATAAGAGGATGTGTCATCTTCCTTATTGCATTTTCCTTTTCCACGGTGAATGACTGTAACATTCAGCTCAAAAAGCCCATTCACTAGGTGGCCGTCACCTATGAATTTTCCATTCTTGGTCAATATAACCTTTTCACACTCAAATTCTAGTGAAAATCCATGATTTACTAGAAGTGAGTCTGACACCAAATTATTTCGGATGTCTGGGACATGCAGCACATCCTTTAGGGTAAGAACCTTTCCAGATCCTAGTTTTAGGAACACATTACCCACACCAACTACCTCAGAAGAGGCTTGGTTTCCCATGCGTACTTTTCTACCTCCAACAGATCTGTAAGTAGAAAAAATGCTTCTCTCGGAGCACACATGACATGTGGCACCCGTATCAATAAACCATTCATTTGGATTATTACCATGGTCCACGCCGGAGACCATTACAACCACCTCGTGATCTTTGTTGTTTATAACAACACGTTCAAATAATTTGCACAATATTGTCTGCATCAATAAGTACACAATTATATTGAACCATATGTGCATTGGTATATTCAACACCACATGCATCCCAATTATTACTACCAAGTCAAAATTGGTCTTGCTTGTCAAATGACAAACGATAAACACAATTCTCAAGAGAATAGCTCTCAAGGAATTAACCACTTCATTGCACATCGACATTGCGACTGTTCGTTTCTTCATTCCAGCTTTGGAGCTCATGTTTCCTCCAACTTCGATTGGTATAATCCTGTCTTATAAGAGTACAATAATTTATCTTGCGATTGTTAGAAATAATATATGGGATAAAATTCCCAAGCCGTTACAGGCGGTGCTCTAACTAATACAATCGAAGGAAGATAATAACAATAAGTGGAATGAAAATTACAACGGAAATAATAAAACAAACCGAACTATAAGTCGAATCGAGGGAAGCCCTCTTTCCGCAAGACAAATTACGCCCCGGCTAGTGCTCACGGAATGGCGTATTGCCCCCAAAACTAAAACGACTTCCTGCTAGCGTGTAGAAGCACCTCAAACCTGTTAGGCACCGGCGAACTTGATGGAGTTCCGAGAATCGAGCTATGCAATGCTCCTAAGATGCACACTATGATGTAGAGCTTGAGAGAAGATGTAATGCTTTTGTTGGTGTATCTTCCCTCTTCCAAACTCCACCTATTTATAGGATAGGGGAGGCTAACTCAAAGGTCTTAGCATTAAGGGACATCATAAACCAAATGGAGGTTACAAGAACAATAAAGGCCAAAAGCCTCTTATTTATCACACGTTTTCAACAGTTTCTGCATCCCCTTCTGCTGCTGCATCAGAGAGTTTCTTCTCAGCTGATGAATATTCCATCTTTGGGGTTCACTTTTTTTTCACACACTAGAGACAAAGATGTTGGATATTTTTGAAATTGGAGTGTTAGAAGACTTGTTAACCTTAATACTATTATATACTACTCCCTCTGTTCATCAATATAAGACCAATTTAGACTCAAAGAGAATTGGTCTAGTGCTGCCGAAGCTAATAAACCAAGCCCAATCCGCTTTCATCCCGGGGCGCAACATTATGGACAATGTCTACCTTGCACAAGAGCTTCTCAAGGGCTACATGGTTAAAAGATCAACTCCACGATGTGCGGTGAAGATTGACCTTAGGAAAGCTTACGACACTATCAACTGGAACTTCCTAAGAACGGTCATGCTCGGTCTCAACTTCCATCCTATTCTTGTGGACTGGATTATGGAATGTGTCTCAACACCTTCCTTCTCTATTGCTATTAATGGAAGCCCACATGGGTTCTTTCAAGGGAAACGTGGTCTGCGCCAAGGGGATCCAATGTCCCCATATCTTTTCATCTTGTGCATGGAGTACCTCTCAAGGCTACTATCAACTCGTACGGAGGCCGACTTTAATTATCATGCCAAGTGTGCTGATCTACGCATAACTCACCTTGCTTTTGCAGATGATTTGATGCTTTTTTGTAGGGGCGACGAGGGATCCATCAGAATACTAGCCGACACGATGGATGAATTCGCGGAATGCTCGGGCCTTCAAATTAATGGTGAGAAATCCCAACTCTTTGCCGGAGGAGTTCATGGACGTGAGCTCACTGAGATTGCGAGCATCTTTGGATTTCCATTGGGGGAATTGCCAACAAAATATCTTGGGATTCCTCTAAACTCGACGAGGCTAAAGGCAGCTCATTACTCACCCCTGCTCGACAAGATCACCGCCCTCACGAAGAAATGGACGGGCAAAAATCTCTCTTATGCGGGCCGCACCGAGCTGATTAAATCCGTTCTCCAAGGAGTCGATTGCTACTGGCTACAAGTGTTCCCCCTCCCCGGCACGGTCATTGACCGCATTATTAGAGTGACCCGACAATGCTTGTGGGGGTCAAAGCATAATCCAGTTGCATGGAAGACACTCTGCCTCCCACGAAAGGAAGGTGGACTTGGTCTGAGGAACCTTAAATCGTGGAACAAAGCATTGTTATCGAGGGTCTTATGGGATATCTTTGTTAAGAAGGACTCCCTATGGATCAAATGGATCCATAACATTTATATTGGGCAATGTTCCTTTTGGGACTGGGGTGCACGGGACCGGGACTCGCAACTGATAAAGACGCTGCTTGGCATACGCGACGAAATGTTGCAACACCTGCTGAATACCGAGGTGGAGCTGTTATGGGGCACTTGGTTCCAATCCAAAGGAACATCAGAGGCATATGAGTGGTTCAGGCCGAAAGGTGAACAAAGATACTGGCCAAAGTTTGTGTGGAAGGGGTACATTCCACCAAAATATTCCTTCACCACATGGCAGGCAATACTCGGGAGATTGCCTACACGTGATCGGCTCAAATTCCTCGACATCAACCGTGTTTGCCCTCTTTCCAACATGGAACCCGAATCAGCAAGCCACATCTTCTTCAAGTGCAGTAAGAGTAGAGTAACATGGGGGAAGATCAAGGCTTGGCTGGGAGTTTCAAGACCCCTCACAACAATCCAGAGCGCAATCAAGTGGATGGCTCGAGAAAACTTTGGATCTGCCATCACCAAACGGGCCAAATGGGTAGCACTTGCGGCTACAGTTAGTCTCATCTGGAAGGCCAGAAATTTATTAGTTTTCCATAGTATTGTCTTTGATCCGAACCATCTTGTGTTCGAGATTAAAAGAGTCACATGTACTGTCCTCTATTCCTTGTACCCAGAGGACTCCGTTGTAATGGCTCTTGGTTGCTAAATGTCCTTAATAATATAATCGGGCTGGGGCAATTGCCTTGGCAGGGTGCGTCTACCACTGCCATGGGTATATCCCAAGGTAGGATGGCCATTTATGTCTCGTGTGCCGACATTGCCTAACAAATCTTTCGAGTTTACCGTAGTGGTGTCCGAGGGTCTGCGAAAGGGACTCGGTGGCGCGACTTGAGTTCCCACCATGTTGGGGAACTACCGAGCAACGTCCGCACCACCGCCTGGCCACTCCCACCAGAGTGGTCCTCCTACATATATACTTGAACCAGGTTTTCCGATCTCACCAGTATGGCATATGTGGTTACGAACGATAAATTTCAATCAGAGAACGGGGCACCAATCACTCAAACAACGGCCATTCCTCCCCCTTCCCCGTCTTCTTAGGGTACTCTTTTTCCTCTTGGGGATTTTTCCCAATGGGTTTTGCCCCGAGAGGTTTTAACGAGGCCCGCCCTCTCCGCTAGAGGGTTCACGTTTGTGGTTTCGGGGGCAGACCCGGACTGCCCCCACACGGGTATGCCTGTGTTCCCCATGTAAATTCTACTTGGCAAGGACGCTTGTCTAAGCCCTAGGCTCTCTAGGTTTATGACTTGTTCCGTTCGCATTGTACATTGGCTTAGTAAAAGCCCTTGGGTATACCCAAGTTTCAACTGTATTGTTTTGATCCCACCCCGGCTCGCTAGCGTGACTAGTTGGTTGTATCCCTCGGGTATACCTGAGCTCTTTTTGTACTTCTTTTTATTTTAGTGGATTTATTTACACACCAAAAAAAAAAAGACCAATTTAGACTAGACACGAGTTTTAAAAAATGAAGTGGAAAGTGTTGGTGGAATATGAGTCCTACTTATAATATAAATGTGAGTGAAATAAAATTAGTAGAATGTGAGATCTTTTATCAAAAATAGTCAAAAAAGCAAATGAGACATTTATTGATGGATGGAGGGAGTATTTGCAATATCGGCATTGTAAGTATGATTAGTGTTTATAAACCTTAATATATTTATAGGTAATTATATAATATAATCAGTTGACATAATTTATAGATTTAGTGCGACTAACTATATAAAGATTAGTTACATGTTCTAATAAACATTATAAAACCATTCACCGGCATGGAGTCTTCGTGATATTTTATAATGAAGTTGTAGCACTTGTTATGGGGTCGAAATCGAGCTAGTGAGAAGTCATTATGCTAAATTTGTCAACTATCTAAATAATAATTTATTTATATAAAATTCTTTTAGCTGTCTGGAAGATGACATAATAGTTGTTAGAGGATCCATAATTCCATATTAGATTGACTTCCAACATACGCTAACAAACAAATGTGTCTCTAGCTATCCTTAAAAAAGAAAACGAGCAAGTGAAAGAACAAAAAAGTAAACTTACCAGGACGGGATCGATGGGCGATCCATAAGACCCATGGCCTAGGTTGGTGACCCCATTGCACTATGGAGGGACGCCCACTTAAGGTCGGTCCAAGTGGTCGAGCCTGTGTCATAATTTGTGACAGAGGGGCCTGCGTTCGCACGAAAAAGAAAAAAAACTAACTTAGAGACATGATCAAGATGTACTTAAATAATTAGTCAATGTTAGTTACGTTTCTCGGTTATTGTTGCTTTGTTAACACCATATGATATTGGTTTCGGTAATGAGATTCAAACTGAGATATAGACTACCATCATTACTGTGCCGTGCTTTGATTGGGCTATATCTATAGGATGAATTATTTGATTGAATTTGTAGAGAAAAAAAGAAAAGAACTTTCCTAGTTGAAGTGCTACTGGGCATTTCACGTCATACGAGAAAATGAGATTAATATTTAAATTTTTCATTCTTAACTGATTAAGAAGAAATCATATATAAAGTGTCTCTGGTAACGATTTCACCCCTGAGATTATCAAGAATGTGTACGAGTCTTTTTTTTTTTTTTTTTTTTTATCTCTCGTTATTATTTTATGATGCATTCATCATTATTGTAATTAAAAATATCATATTTCTTCATGATAACGTTGATTTTCTTTCTTTTTTCTCTTAAATACATGACGATTTCCGTTAAATATAACGAATGAAAATTTGTAAAAGAAAATCTCCCGATCCTGTAACTGAAATATGAAATGAAGATAATTTAATAAGGAGAGTTGAACGAATATACTATTAAATGTGTCATATATAGTTGGCATACAATTAAAATCCAAATCACTACTCCACTTAATATCCATCAAAATAAAGGATTTACTACTACTATATAATGCTACACAAATCAACCCTTTCATCTTATAAAAAAAACATCATTCGATTCCGCGAAGATGATGAGATTTAAAATTATGTTTTTGGCACTTGTTCTGCTACCATTCCTCTCTACCGGAATTTCTTACAATCATCGGAAAATTATAGTCGGAAAGCTTCCGATTCTGCCGTCAGCTCCCTCCAATAGAACCGGCTTCTGTCCACCACCTCCGCCACACCGCCAATCGGAAAAGCTTCCGAATGGGGTGCCCATTCCGCCGACAGGTCCCTCCGACAGAAGCTCGGATCCTCCACCTCCGCCACAAACCACCAGGGAGTCAAAGCTTGCAATCTTAAAGCTTCCGAAGGGCGTGCCTATTCCGCCGTCAGGCCCCTCCAATTTGCAAGATTTTATTTAATAATTAAATATATGATTTATGAGTTTGAATCTCAAAACTTAATTTTATTTAGATGAATATTCATGTGATACAATCAAAATAATTTCACAATTTAATCCTAAATAGATTATCATGTAATAATAATTAATCATGACAACTATGCTGTATAATTTTATTTGTACATTAATTACACGAGAAAATAAAATTAGTGCATACAATAGAAAATGAGCTAAAGTTAGCCATGCATATGATGCATGTACAAATACAAATATGCCGACTCCGGCAAATAAAGAATTCAAAATGCTTTATTTTTCGCAAAAATAGTACATATTGATTTTATTCGTATTAAAGAAACTTGGCATCTGCAATCTCCGATTGTATGATTGAAAGCATATGGAGTACTTTTCAATCAACATGCATGTGTATGTTCTTAATTGGAGAATCATCTCATTCAATAATACCTTACCTTAATTTGGTTAAACTATTGAATAATTGTAATATGGCCACTAATTATTCATCTAATGACTCATTTTATAAATTAATTAGTAATAAATTTATACCCTTATAATCCTCATATTTTTTTTTAATTAAAAGTTAAATTCTAAACCTGTGACGATAAATGTTTGTGTAGTTTCATAAATAATTATCAAAATATGGTGTTTATTTTAAATTAATTATTAAAATTTAATTTGTTTCAAATTAACTTCTACATTATATATATCATTCAAAATCAAAATTTATTTCTCTGCTTAGTTTATCTCATATAGCAATCAATTTGCAACCTCACATATTTTTGTAAAACATCAACTCCAGTACTCATTCATACTTTATGCAATTATGCTGCCGTACGTTTTTCTTCCTCTCCCAAATGATTAAATCATTATACATCCACTCTCGTTAACTGAAAATTACATATTTTAGGTATAGATTATCTCATTAAAAATTCACTCAGCATTACTCAAAAACCACTGCAATAAAAGTAGTGTGATTGTACAATTTTTTTTTCTAACTCAGGAGATATATAGGTTGTCATATAAATAAAATTAAGTTTTAAAATAACTGAAAAAGATAGATAAAAAATATCCGACCTACCGGATTCGAACCAGTGACCTAAGGATTTCAGTTAACAAACTACAGTCCTCCGCTCTACCAACTGAGCTAAGGTCGGATGCTTACAGATTTGTCGGTATTAATTTTATATTTTAATACAAAGAATTGTTTTAATTAAGAAGCATCGTAATAGGAGAGACTGTAGCAGGAATAGTGGAAGAAACATTGCAACAATATGATACATACACAGATCCGACCATCACTTCCATCTGATTCAGTCGGTTGTTCTCTCGTTGGTGGATCTGTCATAAATATAAATTAACTCCACATAATTTTGGTCTTTAGATTACTACTGCTATATTGAACTTGATTCCAGTCATAAATATACATGTTGCAAGCATTTATACAAACATGCATTGCTATGTAATAACATGAAACACACAGTGATGGCTTAACCAATTGTAAACTTTACAATAAATTTGAGATTTATTCTCAATTCTTGTACTCCGCAGCTTTTCATCTACCTATGTAACCAGCTACTATTCTATTCCAGTTCAGTTGAAAAGCTAACATTAGTTACATATAATCTCAGCTATCATCTCATCCATCAACAATCTCTCAATTTCATTACCTAATACCTCAATTTCTGCTCTAGATTCTGACCACAACATCTCTCTATCAAGTTCTCTATACCCACTGCCGTACTCTTGGTTAATCAATCTCTCAAGATCATCTTGAACACCCTGCCATTGCAGATTCGATCCCGACACTTTTGGCATCACCCAGGGGCACAGGTTCACGCGCTCATGGAAAATCTCCACCACTGCTGAATTTATTTTGTCGAAGAGCAACCTCCTTTCCCACCTCAATCTGGTGGTCTCATCGTTATTGTATTTCTTCTCCAGCTTGTCGAACAACTTGGGGTCCAATGGGCTATTTGAGGAGTGCCACAACGTCCTCAACATGTGAAAGTAGGATTCTTCAAGACCAGATTCGATCAGCACGTCAACAGCATAACAAGTCCTCCAGTTGTCAGCTGATAAGACAGGGTCTCCTTCAGAAACTACTGGAAGTAGTTGCGCTTCTTCCTCCTCGATGGGAACAAGTGCTGATGTCTCACATGTCTCAGGATATGTGCCTGACTCCAACTTGAGGAGCTTCAGTTGCATCCGAAGTTCTACACCGGAGGATAATAAAAACATAATCAACGAGATTATCATTGTTGGAAATAAAAAATCAAGGAGAACACAAAACTTCAACAGCATAAGGAGCATAAAGGAAACATCAACCATGGACCATGGAAAAAGCATGCTTTAATAATTATGTTTGACAGTTTCTGAAGAGAATGCATGCTTTAGTAACTGTGATGATGGTTCTTATCTCTCAAAAAGTGGACTTGGATATCGTAGATTTCCTATATATGGTTATTAATTCATTACAGTCAAGGCTGGAAGGTGGCGATTTCATACCATGAAGTCCTGCACTGACTCTCTCAAAACTTTCAGAAGATGGTGTTTCTTCACTACAAGGGGCCTCAAGCACTGAAACAGGACTAGGATGGTCTGCTTCCTTAGAGCACTCAGAAGAATCTGGCTCAGCTCTGAGGCACTGCAAGTGAGGAGATCTGTGCAGCTCCTGAAAACACAAGATAGATTAAGTATATATACTAAATTACAAAGCACCAACAGTCTGGGACTACTTCAGATCTTGAATAATCAGACCCCTGTGTGACGACAGAGAAGCAAGATGAAGATTATGCAGTCATGTCTCACGAGGTGCATCATAAAAGGCAAAAATTAGCTCTCTGTCTTTTAAAGATATTTATATAATATAAACATAAGTAGAAGCCCATCTTACTGAATACCATAAAGAGCCTTTCATACAGATAAATTATTCGTGTTTAACATAAGAGCACTTACCATCATCAAGCAACTAAGCAATACATATCCGAAAAGCACAACGAAGTAACCAAATCAGCATAATTTGAATGACACCTTTATTAGTTCCAGTAGCTCTACATTCACTTATTAAATGCAAATAAGTAGAGTGAATATTAAATGAACCTGGTGAACATAATCCCTATGCTTGAGGGGAAAGACTAGGCTAACCAACTACCATCAAATAAAGAATCAAGTGTTCATATCTCAAGTTGAGGAAAACAAGGAAATAGGTACTGCAGCTTGTGCATTATCAATTTATTGTACATAATCCCTTAACAACCAACGGAAACAACTGTAAACAATTAAAAGGATCGTACACAAGAAAACCTGCCTCTGCGCACATAAAATATTTTAAAGCTATTAGTCAATAAAGTAAGAAAGCAGGGGCATTTAAATTCCAAGTAAAGGTAGGAATAATAGATGTGAAGCACTTTGTCATAGTTTAGCTATGCTATGGGAGAAAAACAAGATACTTCAGTTCAAGAAAAGTCAAGACCGAACCTGTAGACTAGAACACTCTTGGTTATGATCAGCAGCTTTGTCACCTGTTAAAGATGAAAGTGACTGTTCTGAAAGAATCTCGGATGATTTTGAAGACATAGCAGTGCTTCCAGGATCTGAAATCATCATAACATCAACCATAGGTACTTCATAATTGTCTGCCTCTTCAGCAATTGGAAACATGGGCTGTTGTTCAGATAAGTCCTTGGTGTTTGGTTCCATCTGAATCTCAAAACTGGCTCTGGGCGAAGAGTCTATCTCATTAGAAAATATGTGCTGGCGGGGATGACACTTCTTGATCCTAGATTTTGAATCTCTGGCTGAATGATTTTCTCTGCGACTCGGATTTCCCTTTACAACCTTACTTCTACTACGATGTACAGAATCACTATGCACTGGGCTTTTCTCTGCAGCCAAATTGCTTCTTCTGTGGCTTCTCCCTCCCCCACTAGTGGGTGGAGGAAGTGACCTTGATCTAGAGGAGTTTCTGCACATTTCATCTTTCCGTCCATCCCTACTTCTGATACCTAAAGGAACATCCAAAGTAGCAGGTCCATTACTACTAAGTTCTTTACTTGCTTGACCAGGATTCATCTTAACATTTAACTGGCAGCGCCTAGTTTCCTTGTTGGGCAGGGCAAGCATTTCCCCTAATGTGCTACCCCTACTAATCATTTCCAAATCTTGATATATGTGAGCCTTCTTCCATCTCTCAGATAGTCGCTTCTTTGCTTCCGTATTTACAGGTGATTCACCTAAATGGGAAGATGGATATCTGCACATGCTACTACCATCGAATGACCTTCTAGAAGCAAATCTAAACACCTCAGACTCACTATCAGAATCACTCTCATTAGCATCATACGAGCTCTCATCTCCAACATATCCTCTGTATGCAATAGATTTTGCATCTGTGGTCTCGTCGTAACCATCTCTCATCCTCATTGTAATTTCTCTGGCTATTTCTCTAGCTTCATCTGACATGGATTTTGATAATCCTGTATTATGAGATAAGTCTTTCCTTCTCCGTGACGCAGTTTTTGCATTACTGACATTTGAATGTTCCTTCATTTTCTTGAAACCAGGTTGATAACTGTGTGAAAGATCTTGAGATGACAAAGATGTGCCAGCATTTTGAGCTTTCCCAAGGTTTGGCTTCAAAACAACAATCCTAGTAGGAATAGTATTTTCATCTTTCGTTTCCTTCACTGGAATCCTTGATGAACTGCAAACTCTGTGGCGACTGTGTGGTTCAAGCAGAAGACCATCTTGACGTTTCAGGTGAGAAGCAGCATGAGGTTTATTAGAATTATCTCTCTCTGATCTCCATGCTTTGGCTTTACTTTCAAACTTCTCGGAATTAGATGGCTTTAATACTGCTATGCGACTGCCAAGAGAATTGCCAGGATCGACTTGTAAATCATGCAAATGCTCCGCAAACGAGGAATCTGATTGACCGAGAAACTTCAGCAGTAAGTCCTTGTTGGAGTCCAGCATCTCTAGAGTGTCATTGAGCTCTTTGGAACATAGAAATTTTTCATCAGTGGAAAGACGCTTTGCATCCATAAATTTCTGCTGAATCAGTTCCATCTCAGGCTTTGTAAGAAATGAGTTTGCCCTCCGTCTTGAAGAACACTGGCGGTCAACAACATGCGATGATTCTAAATCCTCATAGACATTCTTGAATCCTTGCTGGTCTACCGGGCTTCTCCATTTCGATCGGCTATCATAATGTTGGCTACTGCTTTGTTTATTAATGGGAATGTCAATGTTTTTCTGTTGGTAGTTCTCCGGGAACTTCTTTTGTTGTCTATGAACATGCCGAGGGGATGGCAGCCCTTCAAGACCCATTAATTTGGCAACAACATTTGTTGATCTTCTCTTGAGTTCAACATCTTTTGACATCTCTTCCGCCAGTAACTTCTTCATTGGAATCCCTGTTGCTCTTCCTAAGGTGCTTTGCCCCAACTCAAGCATGAACTGTTTATGCCAAATAAAAAGTCATCAGATTTCAAAGCTGCCGAAGAAATGGGCAAACTTAAATATGTCACAAATTAACTACTATTAAATTTTTGATTACGAATAGTAGAAATACAAATTCTTTATCACAGACCTTGTCATCCCTGTTGCTCCCATCAATATAAGAACGAGAATCTGAAGACAATCTTGGAACAGTTTTCTGCTTCTGAACTGGCCGAAAACCTGGGAAAAGGTTCAAAAACTAATGATAAGCTCGATGGACGTAAAATACTAGAAATTGTAATCAGAATAACTCTCTAGCACTAAACTCTCGAAAGCAGGATAAAAGATAAATTCAAGACTGCTAATCACCGTGACTAACAAAGAGCATAGTCAACTGGATTTAGCATCAGAAAAACACCTCAATGATCATAAGAAAATGGACTGTTTATTAAAAAGAAAAAGTAATACGGAAGTGGCTCATTATCTACAGATAAACAACAATACCTGGAATTAAGGAAAGCTATTAAAAAATTGAGAAGGAATGCTTAGATACCAGCTACTACAAGATATTAAGGAGTTCATAGAAATTTAGTAATGGCCTTTCCAAAGCATTATGTCTAGTAAGCAATTATAACCCATCATAAACAGAAAATCCAAAGAGGAACAAAATTATGATAACACCAATAAAGAAAAGTTATTTTTCATCCACCGCCAACAAAACTAGCTTTAGTAAAGCATGAGTAGTGCTAAGTATCAATCTCATTAGTGACTTCACGCTTCACTGAAGCAAGAAAAAAGAAGCTAAACTTGTCGATAGGTAAAACCACCTTTGACCTCCCTCATTTTTATAAAAGTCTTTGGATAATACTACTAACATTATCATGAGAGTATAACGCAAGCCAACCAAAAGACTATATTAGAATTTAGAGTTGAAGTTTTTGCTTAGAAGATGGAAAGGGAAAGATCATCGTCAATATTAAAAGTTTAATGCCGTGGCTTAAAGGAAAGAGGAAGGAAAAGAATGAAGACGACGGGCCAACCGAAAATGTGGAAATAATACGGGGAAACAGCTATGAAACATTAATCGACAGAGCAATCTTAAATGTCATATTAAAAATTCTCATTTAAGATTAATTCGGACTAACAATTAATGTTGCAAAATTAGTTTCTTCCTTTTTGGAGAAGTGGTATTATAGATTTTTCTTGTAAAGGAGTGAAAAGGTGGAAGGCTGCGACGCCAACGACCTAAATCAACGAATTTCCAAAATTAACATCTCCAGAAAAAGTAACGGTATAATGAACAAATCAAAGGCTCCTAACGGAACAAAATGCTATTAGCTGGGAATTCTTTAACAAGCTTAGCACAATTGAGTTTTCAGACTCAGAGATGAGATGAAAAAATTACCTTCAATGCCGGAAGCACTTTTGGTTTTCCTGTGTCGAGCTCTCTCCATTTACTTTTTCAAAATTTGAAATGACGAATAATTTTGTTTTCAATTATAATAAAGAAAACCTTTCTCTTTTTCCAAAAAGAAGCCCTCGAATTTGAGAGAAATCAGATCGGAATTATCGCAAAAAAGCACGAGACCGCAACCTCGATATCCATCGCCACATACAACCTAGACAATGCAGTTCATTTCAAGCACAGACAGCTGAAAGAGGAAGTAAATACTCAGCAGCAGATCCTGTTACACATTCAAGAGAGAAAGGCCGTGCACATATAGGACCAATGATAGCCGAAGAAGTAATGAATTATGATAGTAAAATGGGGAGTAGTAGATCGAAAGAAAAATGCAAAGAGACACTTGTAGAGAGAGAAAACACGGAGAACAAGTGACAGAGAGAGGGAAGACAGGCGGGCATTAATGACGGAAAGGAGTTGCAATTTTGAATGGAATTTTGAGAGAGAGAGAGAGGAGAGGAGAGGAGGTTCAAAATTTACACAAGATGGAATTTTGAATAGATTGACACGAGACTGCACTACCTACTGAGACTATGTACACGTGGACAACTGCTATTTTTTCATATTTTCTTTCGTCTCTAATAGGAATCACTTTTTACCATTAGAGCATCCGCAATGGTCGGCTAGCAACCGGCTAGCCGAACCATTGCAGTCGGCGACCGCGAAATCGGCTAATGCTTCAGCGTGGGCTGGCCGATCGGCTAGCCGCCATTGTGGCGGCCCGATCGGCCAGCGATCGGCAGCGACGACGATGAGGAGTAGAGAGTGGCGGGGCTCGTGTGTTGAAGCCCTTTTTTTTAAAAAAAAAATCATGTACTTTTTTTTATAAAATCTTTGTACTTTTTTTTAATGGAATGGATTATTTTTCCCGTATATGTGTCGTAAATTTAATTCCGTATTTTAATCGTAATTTTAATTCCGTAAATGTAGTATATTTTGAATTATTTTTATTGCGGCTGGCCTATGGCTGGTCTAAATCTGATGTGGCAGGTGGATTTTTTAGTGTTGCTGACATGGCAGGGGAGAGAATGGCTGGCCTATTGCTGGCCTATGGCTGGCCTAAGCATCATTGCGGATGCTCTTAAGTCTGTATACAAATAATAGTCCCGGTTCATAATTAGAAGTATTATACTGGAAAAATCTCATATTTAAGTAACTCATTTCATTTATATATCTTTTAAAACTAATATATATACAAGTGAGATTCATATTCTACTAACTTTCTTCTATTATTTTTTAACAATTCTTAAAACCTGTACCGAAATAAAATGAGACTCCTATTCGCAAAAAGAAATGAAATTCTTATTCGCGGACGGAAGAAGTAATGTATACTCCTGCTTCCTCTATTTTTGGTCTCATTTTCTTTTATTTGGAGACAAAGTACCCTCCTTAAAAAAATACCTTCATTTCACCATGTCCACAAAAAATATTCAGTCCTACAATAAGAGTCATAATTTGTTATTTCAATCGGCCCCACAATAAAATTCTATTTCAATTTTACCATAAATGATAAGTAGGTCATGTTTGGTTGACGGGAAAATAAAGTTGGCGAGGAAATTGATTCCAGAGAAAATGAATCTCGAGAATATGATTCCTAGTAACTCTATTTTCCTGTGTTTGGGAAATATAAAGGTTTTAAACTTATATTTAATTTAAACACCAAACTAAAAGTATACTTATTATTTTTATTAATAAAAAAATAATATAAATTTTTTAATAAATTACTAATTACAAATAATAATAAATATACTATTATATTTGTTATTGAGATGGATAGTTTATATATGGAATATCCATCATACTCCCTCTGTGCATAAAAAATAGAGCAATTTGTGTATGACACGAGTGTTAATAAAGTAAGAGAGAAGGGAAAAAAGTAAGAGAGAAGAGAAAAAAGCAAGTGAAAAGTAATGTTAGTGGAATGATGCATAAGATTATTATTTGTTGAAAACTTTTCATAAATGAATGTGCTCTATTTTTCGTGGACGACCAAAAATGGTAATTGTGCTCTATTTTTTGTGGACGGAGGGAGTAATATAATTATAATTATAGTTATATGGTGTATTATACACATCTATTATCATAATAAATATTATTATTATTATTTTAATTATAATATTTATGGATATTATAATTGAATAAATTTTATAATTTAAAATTTCACAATGACTTTATTGATTAATTGTTAATTTATAAAATAGAATAACTATTTATTATGAGATTTATATTATATAATTATATTAATTATTTAATAATTTATTTTTAAAAAATTGTAGTAATTATGTTTAAAACATTGTAATTAATAATAATAATAATAATAATAATAATAATAATAATAATAATAAAACTATACAATATTTAAATATGTAAGAATCCTAAAACTGAGAAAAAAGAATATCTAAGAAAAGTTTGGATTTAGAATGCTGGAAAGTTGTACTACCTTCCTTGTTCTCAAGATTCTGATTACTTTCTCAGTTTGATTAAAAACTGAAACAAAGATAGGAATTTAAGGAATCAAATTATTTTTCCAGATAGAATCATGTCAACCAAACATGACCTAGCTCATTTCATTCACATTTTATTATAAAATCAATATAAAAAAGTGGCTCTCATATTTCATTAATTTTCTAACTCACTATTATTTGCATTTCTAAAAATTCGTGCACACACCAAATATGGCTTCTATTGTGGAATGTAAGGAGTAATAGTCATATTTTAAAAAAAAAATCTTTCATATTTTATCTTACTTTTACTCAATGTATCTCATTTTACATCAATACCTACTCATACCCATGTGCAAAAAACCACATATATAATTAAACTATACTTAACAAATTAAACGTGACAAGATTCTAACATGTTTTTTTACTTTAACCTAGTTTATTGAATCCATGTGTCTATTTCAATGTGACTAATTTTAATCAAATAAAATGCCCAATTGCATGTATTAACATGACAACAACTAGTAGTTATGATGCCGTCCTACATCAGTATGCTTGGTATAAACAGGACCAGCACATCAAATCAATTATACCAGGTGATTGATTCAAAAAATTTCTATTAACAAAACAAAGGGTTATATTAACATCAATCCATAGAAACGTTGAATTTTGCGATATTTTCACATTTATATAAGTTTTGTTAAAACGACATTGTTAAAATGTCCACTTGTTACATTATGCAAGTCTTGTGCTAAGCTTTTGATTATAAAGATAAGACATTAATCCTTTCTGAAAAGGACTTCAACCAAATGAAATCATGAAAAAATAAGCCCAAATCCAATAACAAGATTATTTCATCCAAAGAGCAACCAGTCTGAACTAACGTTGTTCGATCTTCCCAGCATCACATAAAATATTAGCAACATTAAGATGTTTAGCAGCTACTCCAACACACACAGAATGAAATGATGAATATGCATAACATGCCCTGCATATCAGCTTAGACATAGCATTTCAAATACCACATTTTGCGTTCGGTCTTTCACTGCAATTTGTGAACCCGTAAAATATAAAGAAAAACTTCTGGGCTCCATTTCATTCAAAAGTACTTTGGCCTTGAACAAAAAAGAATCCAATATAGCAGTAATGGTAGAACCTTCAACTACATGATGACTAAATAGCAGATGGCCATTCCAATCTGTACATATTCTTGAGCTTGTGATTACTATCTTAGCAAAGAATAACAATTTCTGGAAGAAAACTAAGAACAATCAAACAAGACTCCAATCGGAATACAAAACAGGAAAGCAACTGGCACAAACATACCTTTCAAAGATCAAAGACAACAACTACACTCATGAAAGTCAAATATAATTCAAGATCTATAGATAGAATGGCAAAGTTAAAGTTATAGGAGTTATAGGAGTTCCAAAAGAGGTCTCTCTAAGTTCAACTGACATTCGAAACGGAAAATGCTAGTTTGGGAAGTGACCAAATGAAGTTGAGAATTCTGCCCTGTTGTCCCTAAACATCAATACGCATAATGCACTGGTTGGTTGACCGATTTACTAATAATTGTGGAAAACAAAAGCTTAACAGCTAAGGCAATCATCGTTTTTCCCATCAAGTCTACCATCAAATTCCAACAATCTATGATATAAGAAGATATGCAATCCCTTATTCATCCATTATCTACGACATTGCAGAAATCATTTGAAAATAAACAAAAACCTACATATCAATCACACCTTCATCAGCAACACTTGTCCTCCTGCTACAAAAGAAAACACTAATTATTCGCCATAGCTCTCTCATTCTCCACCTTCTGCGCGAAAAGCTTAGTAGCAAACATATTGTCATCGAAATAGCTGGCGTAAGGGTGCCCTTTAGGAATCAATCTCCTATATTTCTCAAAACATTTCTCAGCCTCACCATTTTTCTTCAACAAGGTGTAAATTATGCCCTGGCAAAGGTAGGGCCTGAAATCCCTCGGCTCCTCCTTCACCAACTCTTGATATAATTTCAATGCATCTTCATATTTCCCATCAAGCACCCTAATTTGTGCAAGCAACAGCTTGAAATCCCTCAAATCAGTCTTCTTATTTTCCTTCTTGCACAATGTAATCGCCTCTTCAACCCTCCTCTCAATAGCCACCAAATCCTGGCTCGACTCCTCCTGCGATGCCACCGTCACAAGCCCGTGATACGCCTCCACGCAAAAGGGATCCTTTTTCACCAGCTCGTTGAAGCCATTTCTAGCTAGCGGAAACTCGCCATTGTAGGCAAACAGATGAGATTTCATCATCGGCCACTCCAATTCCTCCGGCTCGACTTCCACCAATCTGTCGATAATCTCAATAGCTTCGGGAATCTTTTTGCTCTTTATCTTAATTTCCATCAAACTCTTGAGTGCCTCAACATCGTCAGGGTTGGAAATTAAGTGCTCTTCCGTAGATTTTTCCCTTTCTTCATCAGCAACGGAATCCCTTTCAGCTGTTTCTACATTAGGCGGTGAAATCGGGGCGGCGATTGCGGGTTTACGGGACAAAAAAGTTCCAGAAACGAAAAGCGCGGCGGCGGCGACCGTGGTGGCCAAGGCAATTTTGAGAGGGTTGGGGGTTTGCAATTTGGACAATTTGGGAGAATTATCGGAGTTTTGACGATTAGGGTTGGGAGTGGGGAGAGAAGCGCGGATAGCGGGGAGAGAAAAGTGGGGAAGCGGGCGAGGCGGAAACTTGAGGGAGAGGGGAGATAGAGGGTTGGAGGATGAAGGGCGGTGGGGATTGAGGAGCGGGAGGCGGGAGGCGGTGGGGTTAACGGCGGTGGAATAGATAGGGCTCATGGCGTTAGGGTTTAGAGATTTCCAAAGACTGCTAAACCCCCTTTGGTGAAGTGCGTTTGAGGAAATGAAACTGGTGATGCGCATAGATAAGATTCGTCCCTTTAAATATGCATATTTAACAATATTAGAGATCTCCAATGGTCGGCTAGCGACCGGCTAGCCGATTCGTCGCGCTAGCCGATCGGCTAGCCGAACCATTGCAATCGGTGAGGGCGATTTCGGCGAGCGGATCGGCGTGGGCTGGCCGATCGCTCGTCGCTGGCCGAAGCGCTGGCCGATTGGCTAGCCGCCATTGTGGCGGCCCGATCGGCCAGCGCCGAATTTTATTATTTTTTTTAATTCTTTTTTTTTTATTTTTTTTAATTCTTTTTTAAAAAAAGAAATTTTAATTCTTTTTTTTAATTTTTGAAAAACTAAATAAACGCGATTTTCTCTATCTCTAAATTTCTGTACAAGAGCAACATCTAGCGATGGACAACAACAACTAGCCCAATACAAACTATAACAGATTCAAGGTGGCTCGATTGTGGAAGCCCGAATTTTTTTTTATTATGTTATTTTTATGATTTTTAGTTAATGTACTTTTTTTATTTAAATAAAATTAATGAATTTTCCCGTATATGTCTCGTAAATTTAATTCCGTATTTTAATCGTAATTTTAATTCCGTAAATGTAGTATATTTTGAATTATTTTTATTGCGACTGGCCTAAATCTGATGTGGCAAGTGGATTTTTTAGTGTTGCTGACGTGGCAGGGGAGAGAATGGCTGGCCTATTGCTGGCCTATGGCTGGCCTAAGCACCATTGCGGATGCTCTTAAGAAAACTTAAGCAATGTAGGAGTACTCGATTCATTATTATTCTCATTTTTAAGAAATTTAAAAAAATAATTGGTTGAAAAAATTAATAGAACGTGATACTCATTTTTCTATATTAATTTTATAATAAAATAGAAGTGAACTGAGTTAGTGGCATCTAAGACCTACTTACTACTTTGTGATAAAAATAAAATGTGACTCTTATTATGAGACCGAGGGAGTATATAGTACGTTCCTTAAAAATAAAAACTATTTGGATTGTCACATATAAATAAAAAAAATTTAAATTATTATTTCAGTTATTTCTTTTCTTCTTTTCTCTTACTTAAAATTATATATTAGAAGTATTAAAACTTTATTTTTCAAAGACGAATATAGTACTCTCTTCGTTCCACTTGAGTCATTTTGTTATTTTGATACGTTCCATAGTAATTGAGTCATTTCCCTTTTTAATACTCTCTCCGTCCCGCTTAAGATGACACGTTTTCCTTTTTAGTTTGTCCCAACTAAGATGACACATTTCCTTTTTTTTTGGTAACTTTCCCTCTCCAATTAATACACTCAATCATTTTTTCTCACTCCTATTAAAATATTTATCTTTCTTTATCTCTCTACTTTAATACTTATACCCACTTTCTCTCTCTCCAATTAAACACTTTAACCAGTAACTCCTAAAATCCCGCGTCGGCTAAGTAATGTGTCATCTTAGCTGGGACGGAGGGAGTAAAAGTAACATATTTCTTTTCACTTACTTTACTCTTTCATAATACTTTATTCTCTCTTCATTCTCTATCTTTTTCATTTTATACTTTATTCTTCTTTTACTTAACTCATTTAACACAATTTTTCTTAAGGGCTTGAATGGTAGCCCTGTTAGCCCATGAAAATCCATGAAAATCTACTGTTTAAACAAATTAACTGGTGATTGATAGCCTTGAAACACTTGCTGAAGATCCGGTATAAACAATGCGGGTTTCATGATTCCACCGTTTACTAACACAAGAGTTGCTATAACTCTATCTCTTCCAAAACCTGGTATAGTGAAGGAGGCAAATTGCTAAAACCTTGAAAACATTGTTTTTTACCTATTTACCCTCCTTTCTCATTCAAAACACTCGCTACGACTACACAAAGAAGGAAGAACACCCGTCGAGCAAATTGGTGTTGTGGAGTTGGGGATGCGGCGAGCAAATTTCCACGGCGGGCAGTGGGGAGGTAATGAACCGATCAGTCGACCAAGAATAAGGAAAAACGGGGGCTGAGGCGGCGGCAGTGGAAGAAAATTTGGTGAGTTTCGCCGGTAATTTTTGAGATTGGAATCAGTTAGAGAGAGAAAGACGAAGGAGATGGCCAATATGAGGAAATTATTTTTTTTATTTCCTTTCAGATCTTGTATTTCTCTATTTAATTTTTATTGTTTGAGGGAGTGAATTTTTGTGTGATATTTTAAGATTAAATTGAATTGTCTGAAACCTTACGTGTCAAAAGCAAGCTTATGGCGTTTTAATCAATAGATAAATTATACATGGGTAGAATTGTCTCTTCATTTGTTTTATTTTATGATACAAAATTGAACCAAACATAGTACACAATATTTTCATAGTTTAATAAGCTTCTACCAAATGCTATAAAGTGGACAAATTTTCTAACCATAAAACCTTGAAAAGCATCACATCTGCAGACTCTTGAAAACGCTAATGGTGAACCAATCACACCCTAAGTTGTATGCAAAAAAAAAAAAAAAACGTCTCTACTATCGCGAAACGGAAGGAGGAGTAATCTTCTGATGAAAAATATGAGATATTTGGAGAGTATTCAAAAGCTCTTTCACAATATACAATAATTTCGATATTTTTTAATATTGCCTGTTTTTAATAGTGGTTGTATCGATTTTTTTTTATTAAAATCCATTTGTTTGGATTTCATATACAAAAATACGATTTGATTTGTACTCCAAATTATTCCTACAAAATAAATATGATAATTTCATTTAAATAAATTGGAATTAACATATACCACTAGGACTTCACTTGTCCATAAAAATAGACATTTTTTAAATTATGCGTGTGATAAAGTCTAAGTCGAGATGGGGAAGAAGATGACTTGAGTGTATACTCCATATTATATTCTGTTGGGCTTGGGCCATTAGAATTTAGTGATTGGAATGGAAGCCCAATTAAGTTTCTAGGTACCTAATTTATACTGTTTCATATTTTTATTTAAGAGACTTCAATAATAAATATTCTATCATTAAGTTTCCACGCACCATTTTTGGTTCAATATTTGGTGATCTTCTTAATATTATCGTGTATACTTTATTTATGATATTTCTTTAGTGTTATTATTTACTCCTACTTCCTTTCCACTATGAAAAAATAACGGAGGTGAAATTAAGGACGTCATCTCCCCATGTATTAAAAGAATATATGAAAAATTGTCAAATTAAGTCAAGTGCTCCAAATATCAATGAGATAATATTTTTTAAAAATACTAGTAACATTATTGTCCTTCGAAGTCATGGCGATCCGTCCACTACAATGATCATTTATCGTCTCTTAGAGCATCATTAACGTTGTTGGGCCGAGCCGCAACATGAGAGTCCCGGCCCGATTTTAGCATTGGAGGGGGGAGAGTCACGGCCCGGGACGGTCCCGAGGCCGCAGTTCCGTCCTTGGGCCGCTCCCGGGGTCCGGCCCGGCTCAGGGTTATATGCATCGGGACGGGCCGCAAACCCCCAATATTTTTACTTTTTTTTCTTTTTTTGATTTTTTTGCCATTTGATTATATCCATTTCTTCAACATTCTTCCACCAATTTCTCCATTTCTATCTTCTAAATTATTTTAATATTTTTTGTAGGATGTAATTTAAATTTTCTAGGTCTTAATAAATTTTTTTTTCTAGGATTTGTAAAATTTTTTCCTCGGATTTTTAATTTTCTATTTTTCGACCGCACAATGAATTTTCCCGGTTTTAATTGTTCAACGTATTCTATTTTACGATTAAAATATGTAGTTGTGAATAGTGCAAATGAATAGTTGTGGCCTGAGTTGTGGCCTGCGGGGTTAATGGAGTTGTGGCCTGGAACCCCTAATTTAAGAGAATGATGACGTGGAGGGGACTTGCGGCCCAAATCCGGGACGGGGTTAAGGATGCTCTTAGAAACTGTTAGACATTATATTTAAATAAATTGAATATTTTAATATATAGTATTTTTTTTAATCCACAACGACTTCTTTAAAATTTTGATTACGTTTATGTATGCATTTGCCATATTTGTTGGTGCAAAAATAGCGTTTTCTCCCTTTATTAAAAACTAGTGTTATCACCCGTGCTATGTACGGGTCAAATAATTTTCACTGATTACACATTCTTAATAAATTAACATAAATAAAAAATAATGAAAATGAGTAGTATTATTTTGTGGACTTTAAATATAAATTTTTTTACTACTAATAACACTATTTTAGACCATTACAAATGTAAAATTAAATAAATTGAAAATTAAAGTACTCCCTCAGTCCTGAAAATTTATCACTTATTTTCATTTTCATCCGTCCCTGAAAATTTGTCACTTATTTCCATTTTCATCCGTCCCTAAAAATTTGTACCTTTCACTTTAACTCATCATCACTCAAATCTTAAAATCCGTGCCGAGTCAAATGGTGACAAATTATGGGGGACAGAGGGAGTAACATAGAAATGTTGGTTAGAACAGTTTTGTATATTTTTCGAACAGAATAATCAAACTTTTTCACAACGTCTAGCGTTCAATTGCTATGAGCCACCGACAGCGAATCGACATGCTTAAAGGTGGGGTACCCAATCAACCTCCTTTCCGTCTCTCCTGTTTTCTCTCTTGTTTCAACTTTGTGATAGGAAGAAAAAAATCACATTATGTCTATTAATTATTCCCTCCGGCCCAACTAAGTTGAATCGTATTCCATTTTGAGATATTCCAACTAAGTTAAGTCATTTCCTCTTTTATCAAATGATAAAACATCCAATCACTCTTACTTTATTCTATCACCTACTTTACTCTCTCTTAATTTTTTATACTTTATTCTTCTCTCCTATTTTTTAACACAATATTTTAATTTACGTGCCAAAATTTTTTTACTTAACTTAATTGAAAAAGAGAGAGTACTACTTCAAACTTCCTCCGTAAGCCAATATTGTCAATTTAAAAAAATGTACTGATTCTATAATGTTTTTTCACAAAAGAAGCATAAAAACTAAAAATCATACAAAAGCAAATCAAGTTCATATGTTTTGAAAAACTTCCTTACGTAACATTAAAAAAAATATTAATTGTCCATGACAACACTGATTTTTCACATATAATCCAACATGAACAAGTGATTAACCTTGATTTTTAATAATAGTTATGGTATACAACACAATCAAAGTGAGATATTAAGGACATCATAAAAATAAAAAATAATCATAGCTCATAAACATATGTGAAGATAACAAAATCAGAAATCATAATATCAGTGACAAAAAGTAAAACTAAAAGTAAAAGTTATCAACAAATAAGTTTTAGTACTCCCTCCGTCCCATAAAAGTTGAGTCGTATTCCTTTTTAGTCCGTCCTATAAAAGTTGAGTCATTTCCTTTTTTAACAAAAGACAAAATATCTAATCACTATTACTTTATTCCATCATTAACTTTACTCTCTCTTATCTTTCCTACTTTTTTCATCTCTCCTATTTATTTAATATAAATTCTTAATCTCCATGTCCAAAAATTTTGTCTCAACTTTTATGGGACGGAGGGAGTACTATGTAATTGGAAAACCCTAAAGCTATATAAACCCCACCATACAAATCAATGTAACCATCGCCCTACTCCTCATGCCTCCAATCAGAAATAAAAACCAGTTTATTGTGTCTGAAATCAAGAATTATTAGCTAATAGCAGTTGAGATTTTGAATAAGGGCCAAATGCACCAGATTTGAGCAATGATGATTGCTAAAATCAAATTAATACCCCATCAATACAAATTATACGAAAATTAACCCCTTCTACACTACATCACGGTCTATACTCAGTAGATTCTCGCAATCTATAAAGAATTTTATCCCAAATTTCACAATTCACAATTAAAAAAAGTCTAGAGTAAGAAAAAGAGAGAGTGCAGAGGAAAGAGCGCGACACTTCCTGTATCAGTCTGAATCATTTTCAAGGTACATTACATTCCCAATTTATCTCCTTATATCTCCAATCTCTTACAATCAAGCATATATGATTTTGGAAGAAATCAAGATAACTACAGTCAAGAGAGTTCTCGCTATTCTTGTAACTTTTTTTCAACGGAGGTAAAAGCTCTCTACTTTCAAATTCTAAGCA
This sequence comes from Salvia hispanica, assembly GCF_029641045.1. Lineage (NCBI taxonomy): Eukaryota > Viridiplantae > Streptophyta > Magnoliopsida > Lamiales > Lamiaceae > Salvia > Salvia hispanica. Next base: position 25,545,844 of record NC_142692.1, read on the forward strand.
TGAGTATGTTAAAATATGTAACTCATGGGAAACTCCAACACAACTAATAATACCATCTAAATCTTCCAAACTAAAGTTTCAAATCAACTAACCAAATGTTTGAATTTTCAAAAGTCGAACTTTAAGCAAGATTTTAAAATAAAATGCTTAGCTTTCGTGGATGGGACTGTCTGCGAGCAGTCGCACGACGACCTGGACGACGACGCTGACAGCAGCAAGCCGCGGTAACCCACGCTACGACGGTGCGGCACCGGAGTCCGCGAGGCAGCGGCAGAGCGCCATCAATGGAGGCGGTCAGGCGCTGCGTGCTGCCTCTGGATGGAGCAAGTAAGGAGAGCGGAGGAGGCGAGGTCTCCAGGCAGACGAACTGCAGCAGCGGTAACCCGGAGGATGACAGCAGATAATTTTTGAGGGTGAGGGAGAGGGAGAGGAGAGGTTTGGTAAGTGTTCATTTTCATAAATAATTCTACCAAACTTTTTTGGTAAGCCAAACGCTTTTTTTGGGAAGAGCAAACACATGGAGAGCACAAGGATAGAGAGACCGCTTTTGCTCTATGACGGCAGATTTGCCGTCAATCCATTTCTCAAGATGCTCCTAATAAATGGACTCATGTTCCCGCCCAAACTGCTTTCACTGCCATTTCAGTTAATATCTCCACAACCGCCACTTTAGATAATGATAGGTCGCCACCATTTTTTTTTGTTTTATCCATGAACAATCGGTCACGTTACTTTATTAAAATCGATGTTGTTTGGAGATATTTTATGGATGGAAAATCGATGTTGTTTGGAGATATTTTATGGATGGAGTATATATTTTAAAATCAATTTTTGTAAAACACTACTACTAGTTCTGAAAAAATGAATCATGAGAAGACTAGTTGGGGGGGGGGGGGGGTGTTCCTCAGTTAGAATATCAAAATCAATGCTTAAATCTAAAAACAAATAACTACTGCTATATGTAACTTGTATGCTGGGAAGCCTTTAGGACAGTAGCACGTTCAACCCTATATGGTACATTTGAACTGACAATACCTGTTTCACTAATGGTCTTTGTTTGTGATTATAGAAAAATATAAAGATTTATCAATACTGGACCAAATATTATTATGTCTACCTGATGACTATAATCACAATCAAAATGACAAGCTAAATATGCAACATATGCATTATTATATTTACATAGTTTAGGAAATCCAAAAACAACTAAATTTAATCAGGCATTTATAATTAAAAATTTCTTGCAAAAATTTTCATGTCGCGTGTGTCGTGGACGTAGTAGCTAAATATACACATTGGCGTCTACAAATGACTTTCTTTTACTGAGAGGTACTTTGAAAGATAGAAAGAATATTGTATTATTATAATAATAAATTGTTATTCTCTTTTTTTTTTCTTTCTATTATTTATATTTTCTATTCTTATCTTTCTTCCACCTTTTCCGTTTTAATCCATGTTTCTCCTCTCTCCCTCCATGTGTGTTTTGTTGTGTGTAGCGTGTATATTGTGCGTGCAGAGTGTTTATGTGTTGCATGTGTATATATGTCTTGTGTGGAGTATGCATATTGTATGTGCATGTGTATTATATGCGAGTGCATGTATTGTGTGCAATGTGTACTGTATATGAAGTGTGTTATATAAATGCCATATAGTTGTGTGGTAGTGTGTTTGTAGTGTGAGGTGTGTGCATGTATAGTGTGCAGTGTGTATATTGTGTGTGCAGCATGGTAGTGTGGGTGTTGTGTGTGCAAAATGTGTTTTTGTGTATGTCTTGTGTGTTGTGTGTAGGATTGGGGAAAAATACCGAAAATATGATATATCGCTCGTATCATATTGAAAAATATCGAAAAATTATCGAATTTTCGGTATATCGTAATTTTCGATACGATACGGTATCATATCGTTTTATATCGAATATACGATAGAATCGATATTTTCGATATATCGTTTTATATCGAATATACGATATATATCGTATATATCGAAACATATGGAAATTTAAAATTATAAATATATAAATCCATTTAATTCATTCATATATTTAGAAAATATATATATGAAACCCTAATAAGAACACAATTTATTTTATTGTGTTGAAGTTTTATTAATTTTTGTGTTATTTTTCAGTTTTGAAATTATATTTTTCGATATAAAGGTATTCGATACGAAAACAATATTTCGATATATCGTATCGATCTTACGATATATATCGAAATATCGATACGATAACGATATTGATATTATCCATATCGAAAGTTCGATATATCAAAATTCCATATATCGAAACTTTCGATACGATAACGATATGAAATTCTTTCATATCGATATTTTCGATACGAAACATGATACAACGTTTTCGATACGATATATCTTATCGACCCACCCCTAGTTGTGTGTTGTGTGTGAGAGTGTGTTGTATGAAAATATGTGTGTTGTGTATAAAGTGTGGCGTGTTGGCCCGTGTATGTTGTGAAGTGTTTGTGTGTGAAGTCTATGTGTGTGTGTGTATGTAAAATGTTTATATGTGAGATTTGTGTGTGCGCGCGCACGCAATGTGTGCAATTTGTGTGTGTGCAACGTGTGTAATATGTGTTCTATGAGTATTCTGTGCGTGAAGTGTGAAGTATGCGTGGAAGTGTATGTGGATGTGTGCAATGTTTGTCTTGTGTGTGGAAGTGTGTACGTGTATATTGTGCGTGGAAGTGTAAGAGTGTGCAGTGTGTGTGGAAGTGTATGTGTGTGTTTTGTGTGTAATGTGTGTGTTGGTGTATAAGTGTTAAGTGTGTGTGCAATATTTGAAATATGCTTTTTTTTCAATAATTTGAAATTCTAAAACACTCCATCCGTCCCTGAAAGTTTGTCCCACAAAATTTGTCATATTTCGCTTTTTACCATTTTTGGTAGTGGACCTCATATTTCACTAACTCATTCCTATGCACATTTTATTATAAAACTAATATATAAAAGTAGGACCCACATTCCACTAATTTTTTCAACTCACTTTTTATTACATTTCTTAAAACATGTACCCGATCAAAGTGGGAGAAAATTTAAGGGACAGAGGGAGTATTACTTTAATTATGAAATTTAAGAGATGATATCGAATTGAAATATAATTCTACTAAATGGTATAATTTCGTTTAAATTTAAATAAGAGAAAATGAAAAAGGGAGGGAATGGTCATTCTTTGGAAAAATGGAAGGAATGACTAGAAAATAGAATGATACAATATAAAAGAAATAAAATGAGAATATGAATATCATTTCATTCCCTCATTCCATTCCGTTCCGTTCCTTCCCATTCCATCACACAATGCTGATTCCATGCTACTTAGCTATTTGAGCAAATAATACCAATATATTTTTCTCCAAAAAAGTTCACCAAATCAAAATTTGAAGTTTGAAAAAATGAAATGAAATTATTACTATATGTTAAAAACAAGTAAACATTAGTAGAGTTAATTTTGTAAAAAGATTCTTGCTTATAAGAGTATGGAAAATAGGTTAGGATCCAGAAATTAATTTTTTGGAAGCTTATAAGTTGTTGAAGCTTATTATTACAGCTCATTAGTTGTTACTGAATAGTTTATTTGGCCAAACACTTTGCAAAAGCAATTTAGAAAGTACCCTCTTATAGTTATAGTGATATTTCGCAATCTTTCCCATCATATACATACATAACTCATCATCAAATCTCTATCAACTGAAAGCACCCAATGGCAGCGCGACCCATGGGCCGACTCATTTCCAAACATCATAAGCTTACAAACAGTGCAAATAAAGTATGAGGAGAGGGTCATTACACGGTATTCTTTGGTTGTAAATCTATGATGGTTGTGTGGGGTAGCACGATTGAAACTTATGATTCTGGCCCTTCAAAGGAAACTCGTGACTGAAATACTTTGGATGGTACAATTGATCGTACGAATTATATTCATGAGATTTATGAAAAGATTTATACATATAATAGTATATTGCAAGCTCCGAATATAGTAGGTTTTTGTAAGAATGAGTCTATTCACCATTGTTGTCATCTTTCTTGGAAGAGGCCAAAAGTATATTGTGGATGCTTTCATTTGTCTCCGTTTGAGATGCGCCTCTTTCCTCTCTTCGCTTCGCGTACGCTTCGAAGAACTCCTTGTTCTCTTTCTCCAGCTCCTTCCACACTATTATCATGTAAATCCAATTTATTAATTCCTTCATATGTTGATATTGTTGTGATTTTTATTATGCACATATGCATGGAATGGAATTCTAATAGTAATAAGTGGTACATCTGATAAGCACATATATATGTGGTATTGAATGGTTACCGGTAGAAGTAATGACAGGCTTTATATTTGCATATTTGGAGAGAGCATCCATGCATTCCTCTTTGCTCATGTTGAATACGATGCACTCTTCTATTAGGTGTTGTACCTGCCAATTTTTTACACATAAAACAAGATACATGGAGTATCTTTCTCTTTTCTGTGTGTGTGTGTGTGTGAGGGAGAAAATGAATAATACCTTGTGGATGTATTGCGCAGAGGATTCTGATCCCATGATTCTCCAACTCAAGGACTTAATTGATCAGTTTGGTCGTGATCAACAAAAAATGTGAGAGAGGGAGAGAATGAAGTAAGAAGAGGAAAGCAACAAGTGCAGGTTGTTTGGAATGAGATTAGAAAGGTAGGGTTTAGAAAGATGGCAATATTTATAAAACTCAGATTAAAAAGAGTAAATCCAACCACCGGTTTATTTGTATTTAAGAGAGATTAGCCGGTGTTGTGGGGCGGGACTCCCACGTGGGAGCTGCGTGCTGATTGGCTGCGACGGGATTAGGGCGGATTCTACTAAGCAAACCGATCCTTGTTGTAATCCCCACTTCACGTGGAGCAATTGGGCCCCACCGCAGACTAGGGGGCGGCACCATGGCCCCACCAGTTGCATCTTTTATTTTATTTCATGTTATAAACATGCGGGCCACCTAGGATACGGGTGTAGGCCCCACGGTCAACCAATTGTTTGCCTCACTACCTAATGCCGTGGCGTATTAACCCACTCTTCCCTCGAACTCACACCTGATATGTGAATTTTATTTTATTAGGAATAATAAGAATTATGGATAGTGATAATAATATATATGAGTATTATCGAAAATATATTTCCTCCTTGTTTTTTTTCTAGTATATAGTTTTCTTATGAATGGAGACCTTTGTATTTTATGCTTGGTTGATTGTCGACTTGTCGTCGTGGTATGATTAGGTAATTGATAACATACCATCACCTGGGGTTGGGGGGGACTCTCAAAATTGTCTTGGGGCTTGGGGGATGCTTGTGTAACAACGGTGCTTAAGAACTTAAGATAACCCATTTCCTTTAATTATGTTCTTAGTTAAAATATAGCAGTACATGCGATTTGAGATTTATATACTAATTTTAGTTATCTTTTTACATAGTTTCAAGATATTTTATTTCTTTTATTTTCTATATTCGATGACATGTTCTGACTTCATGATAGACACATCAAAGTTTTATCTTAAAATCAATAGTAGAGTAGTCCATAAAATTTATATAATGATTTTGGCTCTCACTTTACAATGACCTGATATATTTATTTGATGAAAAAAGATTATTTTTTATTTACTCCTTTTTAATGAGTAATAGTATTTGAATTTTATTAAGAGGTCTATTGAAAATTTGAAATACTTCTAATATCGAATATTAAGAAGTCGGGCGCATAGAATACTTAGGTGGTGTTCAACCTTTTAAACTGTTACTACGTTTAGCAAGTTAACTTGTACCTGAATTTCTAACACATAAAAGGTCAAGGAGATAGAGAGAGCCCGAAAGGGCCAATACAAATTAATTAATGAGATGACTAAACGCATTTCAACATTGAAAAACAGTGTAATACCGGACTAAATAAATTAAGTAACACGCGGGATTTAATAATGTGTTGAACTTTTGCTATCTTAACAATCAAACACGTGAGGATTAATCTTCATTCTGTTCATCCCAAGCAAACTTATGTACTGCATTTCATTCTGTAAGTTTTCACCACCTTCTCATTTCTAAAATTTGTTTTAATTACTATCTTAATATTGGCGTAGTGGTGCTTCAGCAAACCCTAACACCCCAAAGTCGCCCCCCAACGATTAATACAAGCCTAACGGAGAATTACAGGCCTTTTCTTAATGTCTTTAACTTAAGATTTGATGGTTTACATTGGTGATGAATTAATTTGTTCAGAAGAAGTATGATAAATTGATAATGTACTTAGTAAGAGTTGGAATAATAGTAACTAAATTTATGCTTCTATTCATTCGTATGACTTTGGAATTGAAAAAAATTAACTCTTGTATTATGTGTTCGTCTAATCTAGAGTTAGAGGTGTGAAGCTCTTGAATGTTTCTCAACGAAAATAAATGTTTTGTATACGAAACTATGTGGATTTGGATTTAGCGAACTAGTTAGGAGCGACATTCTTTTCTTGTTGCTAATCTCAATCATTTGTGTTATTAATTGATTTGATTTCTAATTTATCATCACATCAATTAAAAAATATTTTTTATAATTTTTGTTTTAGTTGACTTAAATGAGATATTTCTCCCTGAGTTTCGACTTTGAAATATTCCTATATACGAAACTATATTCTTGCATCATAGTTGTAATACTATTAAATAGTACTTTTATTTAAACTTGAGTTGTTATTTCCGTACTAAAATTTGAGCTCTAATTAATTTTATTACCCATCATATGGCTTAGTTGGCACTATAATCACTTAATTAAATAATTATATATCACTTCAAATTTGAGTTGATATCAATCTTAGTCTTAGCTAGCCATCTCCTCCCTAAACCAACTAAACCACAAAAATCCTGGTAGACAATTAAACTATTAAAAATAGCGACAATACTTCAAATAAAAACGGTGCACTGATTGAGCAGAAGATCACATGATGCAAGTTCGGCAAGTTTGGAGTATTCAATTAACAAATATAAAAATTTTCATTTTTTTAGAAATCAAATTGACTGAATACCAACATTATCACTATTCTTATACTAAACCATAGTCTCACTGGCCCACCAATTTTTGCAGTTTTCAGACTATTTTGCACCAAATTTGTGATTGTTTGATGGGAATATTTCAAGTACCATATTAATTAAATTATTAATACTTATGTGCGAATAGGATATTTAAAAAATGGTGTGGGCATTAGAATTAAACTGAGAAACCTTTATTGTTTTAAAATTGCATCAATGATTTGGGGCAATCCCCAATCCCCAATCCCCTTTAGTGTTGGGCACCGGGTTTGGATCCCCTGCTGTTGCTGTGGCTGTTAGCATAGCAGAGGATACGGTTCCATACATGTATTTTTTAATTATTAAATTATAATAATAAAATATTAAATTTATTTATTATAAAACAATTAGATGTGTATGCATATTTGGCACAGCCCCTGCTGCGCACAGCAGGGGATTTTGGCCCGTTGGGCACCACATCACAAGTTTGTTGGAAGTTCTTAACTTCACGATTATTATAGTGAAAATAGTACTATTGTTCCAGTATGTATGAATACAAAAAATTACTCGAAGTAAAGAACAAAAATATTATCTCTTTCCAAAATTAGAAGGAAATGATGCTGGCCTATACAAATTGGTATTGTCTTGATATTTTACTATTTTTTATTTTATTTTTGAATATATTCTCTTGAAAGTTGAAACATCTATTTCTATCGTTAAAAAGCAGCCGAACTTTGGCCTATATGTATCACCTCGTTATTAGTCACATGTTCATTTATGAAATATACAAAAATAGATATAAATCACATCTCACTATTTCTATTTGTGGTCAAAAAAATTAACTAATCCACGTCTCCAAACTTTACCTAACAGATCCAAATGTCAATTTCTACCTAGTTTTCAAGTGAAGTGCGCCTGATGAAAACATTGATAAAAATGACTCTGACAATGATGCAAAAACCCTCAATTTATATATTTTGAGTTTCGAGTGGTAGAAATTATATTCACACTTCATACAGTTGTGACATGATAATTTAATGGTGAACAAACAGAACATAGGGTGGAATTACTATATATATTCACATTGGACTTTACATCATATCAAGGAAAGAATTGAATTAAAAAACAAAACGACACACAAGTATCATGCCGTGAAACGAACATAGTGTGTAAAAATATTAACAGGAATGGTGGTTATATTTAAAATTTTAAATATGAAGTGCGATTACAGCTAGTATTGATAACGACTAATTTCAAATGTAGTGGAATAATTGAACTGTGTACAATTATAGATTATGGAGTACTGTATTATATAAAGTTAGTGGGTTGAAATGTTTAATTGTTTAATGAAGTAGGTGCGTCACTCTCCCTAGAAATAATTTAATTAATCTATACGCCAGTTAATTAATATTATCATTTCGCCATAATTGTCAATAATCACGTTCTTCCACTTATAAGACTTTCTGCATAAGTTAATCAATTCAATTAAAATTCTAAATAAACTAATAGTACATCTTGGCATTCGCTTCAAACTTCTCGAATATAAACTAGGCAATCATTCTACTTGGCTTGGCAATAGACAATATAAAATTTTTAAACTTTCCCAGTCCCAAACTAAAACCGATAGCACCAGTTTTAATGAGAAACAGATAAAGTAATAGAAAACGAGAAAAGTTAGAAAAAGTAAGAGAAGGGAGAAAAAGTGTAAAAAGTGAGAGACATTTTCAATTTTTAGTAATGAGACTATGTTTTGTACGTGGACACCCCAAAATAGTAAAATGAGACTGTTTTTCATAGACGAAGAGAGTATAATATTACATTTTGGCATTCCGCTGAAACTATATAATACTCCCTCTATCCGCGAGTATAAGTCCTAATTTTCCATTTGAGTCCGTCTTAGTTTATTTTTACTAAAAAATGGTAATAGAGTCTCACATTCTACTAACTTATTCCACTCACATTTTATTTAGAGATATTGGTCTTTAAAATCATGAACTTTTGTCAAATTTTGGTATTTCCCACAAACTTTAAAATTGGTCTTAAATATCACAAACTTTACATTTTGTTTGTTATTTCCGATCCTCATGGTCCAATTGAATGACTTTCAGTAATAAATCAACGGGCCATCTTCTAGTAGTAAATTATTTGGAGATAATCCACTTCACTAACATAAAATAACTAAAAGCATCATCGCTGAATGAAACCGTCTCTTTGCAATAAGAATAAACATATACACATGGCAAACGTTACCTGTACATGATACGGTCGTATCATTATTTGGTGTCAAACACAGGACCTAATTTCATGCAATCAAAAATCAAAGACACCATTTTACTTCAAAACAAACCTGGCGACGACTGGATAATAAGTGGTTCAATATCTGGTTCCAAAAAAGGCATACAAGGCAAAGAGAAATACTACAAGTGAAAGAGAGAAGAAATGATAGTAGGCATAGAAAAAGCAAGGCAGTAAAGAGCATCATACACATTGAAATTACATGTATAAGAAAATATGCAACAAACTTTCCAGCAAAAAAAAACAATAGAGTAAAAGGCAAGCACTTGGTCACAACCAACAAGAAGAACAAGCAAAGACAATAATTTAAGAAAATAATAATAATACACACCTGCAAAACCTGCATATTTTACAACATGATCGGGGGGTTTGAACGACGTCAGTGCATTTGCAGTTGACAGGCGCCGATGTTGAACTTGTATTCTCCACCCCCTTCCCTTTCTCTCTATCTATTCATTTTAATTTTGCAATTCACACATGCATGTGAAATTTTATTCACCCGATGGCTTCATCGTATCTTTCATCACATCTTCGTTTACAGATATCCAAATCGCCTGAGGTCCCTCGTAAAAAACGGGTGCCCTAAAGCTTCTCTTGCCTTCAGCCGTTCTGAAGGTTCATAACGTAGAAGTCCTTGAAGAAGATCAATCAAATCTCCAGCCGAGCGATCCACATGCTGCATGATAAGGTTCTGCATACAATGGAATTTTTTTTCAAAATGTTCAACTTTATAGCAAATATAATAAGGATATTGCAATGGATATCAATAGAGCTAGCTTTGGCACTGAACACCACACCCATTTTCACTAGAGGATTTAGTAACAATACCGGAAGTCGGGGCAATTTCCAGACTGCCCTCATACTTTCTCTGGAGGTGGCGCCCTCTGGCCAATCCAGTCTTGTACCCCTTCTGAAATATTTCTCAGTCCGACGACTTTGAAATCAGAAACACAATCAGTATCAAGCTTCACACTCTCAAAGCTTACACCATGAACGTAATAAAATAACATACTCGGCTCGCATGATCATATTTGGAGGTAGTGGTCCAAGCACCCTTTCCATCATTGCAAGATGTTCCAAGTTCTCATGAGTCTGGAAAAGAGCTTCACCCTGCCACAGATTTGTGAAATTAAACTGATATCAATATACCAAAGCCACATTAGATCACACTTTAACAAGTCATTAGTAGGAGAAAAAGAAACAATAAAATAATCTACAAGCAACGTCAGATTGCAGAAGAAAATTTAATATCTATCACTTACAGAGCACAGTTCAACAAGTATGCAACCTATACTCCACATATCGCAGGGGTAGTTCCATCCAAGACCTTGTGGAAACAAAACAAAGATGACTCCCAAACATAAAATGCAAAAATATCAAATATGGAAAGCAAAATCTGTTAGAGAGCCACCAATTACCGAGAATAACCTCTGGTGCACGATAATGGCGTGTAGACACTACATAGGTGTGATCTTGATGCTCAAAAGTAGTACTTCCAAAATCAATAAGCTTTATAGCGCTTGATTTAGGTAGATTTTTGAAGTAGGGACCATCTTTTGCAGATCTTGATAGAAACTTCAAAACAGAGATAAGTTGCAAACAGAAGAATCAGGCATGATCATAAAAAAGGAATGCCATCAGGAACAGAAAGCCAGTGTTTTCACAAAATCAATGAAGCGATTATGATCTTTTGTGATTCTCAATAGGAATCACAAAAAATCAGGATGAAAACAAGCACAATAAGGCATCTGAATGGCGAATGCACATTTATAGTTTACAGGACATGGCAGAAAACATTCCTGATGTGAGCTGTTTGAATAAGCCAAATATATAACAAAGATTAACCCTGCAGGATGACATTTCAGTTGCAAAACCAATACGCATCAGAAGTGATTGCCACTGTTAACAATAATATTTACAGAATAATAACATTCTCCTAATCTGGTAACATAAATGTTCTATAACAGTTGATGCTGAAGAAATAGACTTGAAGAAGAAAGGAAATGAATGCCAGTACGGCTTTTACACGGCTTTTACAGAGGAAATCTAAACCGGAACTTGAGCCATGAAATAAATCATTCATTAAAAGGGTAAATTAAAAATATCTTCAGGAAAGCATTCTACAGAAAGCGGAACAATTTAGAAAGAGAAATAATATGATACTGGAGATTACCTTATAGTCTGGAACTTTAATATATTCTGAGGACACCAGAAGAATATTTTCTGGTTTTAAATCGGTGTGAATCAGGCGAAGATCATGCATAACTGCAAGGTGAACAAATAATCTAAGAAGATATCCAAAGACATGCATCCAAAATTTCTGAATAAGTAGAGAGTGAGGTATAACATCAGTGTAATGGCAAAAAATGGAGGTATAACTTTAATAAAAGTTCATATAGTAATAAGAGGAGTAATAGTGTTGCAAAGACACACATGCGACAGATTCCAAAAGTTGTCTGCCAAACTCCCGAACAAGATCAATGGGAAATGAACGATAGCTATTTTTGCGTAGAAAATCATACAAGCTTGGACCAAGCTTCTCAAACACCTGTTAAGACCATTTAAATTCATCCACAGGTGTTTAACCCACAAATAATCAAGGCATGAATAAAGATCATACTCTTTCAAATCAAAGAAAACCATACATCACATTAAATACTTACAATACAAATATGATTACGATAGTCAAACCAATTCCGTATTTGCACACAACTGCAAAGAATGAAACAGCTTACACTATAATCACTTCAGTTTCTAGGATACAATTTATTGTAATTGGAAAGGGAACCTTACCGTGTACCGCAGATATCATGCCTTCCTAGTTTCTGTAAGACATCAATTTCAATCATTGCTGCTTCCCGGTACTTTTGTATGGAACGAACAACTTTGATAGCAACTATCTCTTTCCTTTCATTGTCCAGACATTCTAAAACTTGCCCAAAAGTCCCTGCAACCAAACCATCCAGCATAGTAAGAGATTCTTTTTCGTTACAAACTAAATACAGGATTAGAGCATGGAAACTGGGAAACAATGAAACAACTAACCTTCACCCATTTTACTTAGTATCCTGTCTGCAAATCAGGGACAAGACAATTAGAGAAAGACAAATTAATAAAAGAATTAGAAGAAAAGACAAAAAAATGTAATTGAAAATAGACAACAATGAGGGAAAAGAATATGTTGATGTCAGAGAAAATATAATAATTATAAAGTCAATATGGCCAGCTTTTGTTGTTGTGTCATCCAAATAGAAGGCCAGTGTTGCTTCATCATCTACCTTACAACATCTAATCCTTGAAATTGATTGTTTTCTTTCTCAGGGTATAAAAGATGCAGGAATAACTATTAGAAGGACATGAAATCATGAATCAGGAGATTGAGATCCTTAACTCTAATTACGGATAACTAGGCCCAATCATTATTAATTATAAAGTCAATTTAGTCAACTCTCGTTGTTATGTTATCTAAATAGAAAATCGATGTTGCTTGACCTTCTACCCTACTAGATCTAACCTTTGGAATTGATTGTTTTCCTTCACATGGTGTAAAAGATGCAGGAATAACTACTAGAAGGAGAGGGATCAGGAGATTGAGATCGTTAACTCTGATTACGGAAAACTAAGCCCAATCTTTAGTAGACAGAGACTGATCATTGTTTCTCACTGGTTGGCAAGATACACTCTTATCGCTTTTCACTAACAAGTATCACTTCAGAACCAGATTTATAATTCAAAATTTCAAAGAATGCCCATACAGTGGTTGCATGTCAGTATCAGTCAGCTGTTGGGTATATTAAATAGTTAAAGGGAGGATGCCCACACATCCTTAAGTTAAAAATAATTTGACTTACAAAAAAATTGTCACTAAAGCAGAATAGTGGAAATCTCTAAACTACATGATCCACCAATAACTTATCTGAGGATCCACGGTAAGATGAGGAAAGGCTTGTTCTTCATCAAAATAAGGACAAACAAATATGGACATATAGAAACATAGCATGCACAGAGTAACTTGAAGACATGAAGTGTGAACAATATTTTCATATCTAAGAAAATATAGACTTAGGATGTAGGCTCCACTATATAATGTTCAAGGGGTTCATCAATATAAAAATATCTTCAATGTAATAGTCAAAATGCAGTAATCTTCCCAATGTACTGATATTAAAGGAGGAATAACAAAATTATTGGACAGACAATGCTAATAAAGTCCCTGAAGCAAAGCATTTCATATGAAAAATGTCATAGGTATTTCTATTGTACTTACAACGAGGAGTTAAGTTCTCTCCAATAGCAAAAACATAGTGCCCATCTTTATCATCAAGTCTCCAAGGTGGAGAACCATTACGCGGAATCCCTTTATAATATATTGACGAACATGCGTAACTAGGGACAGCCCCAAACTCTTGGGCACAGTATACAGTTGGAAGAATCTGCACAAGGGACAAATTTTAATCTTTACCAGGAAAATAAATGACAAACAATCATTCGGAGCACGTGCACTCCAACTAATGCATATAAACTTATTTTCTAGCTGACTTCCCCTCCAACGCTTTATCCAGTTCCTAACATCATCAAGCAAACTATGTTTTCATTCTACCAAACACCAGTTTTACAATTCAAAATTAGACATGAAATAAGACAAATTGAGAAAGGCCTAAAGAACAAGAGGAACCTGACCCCTTGTAAATTAAAGTTTCCCCTGTTTATATAATTTCCAGAAACAGACAGCACTCCTAAACTCAATTTTCAAAAAATAACAGAAATGGACACGAATAATTAGTTTAATTACCGAAGCTCAATCATATAAACCTATAAAAAGTATTCTTTATAACTCAACACTATTTCTTGATGTATACCAACAACAGTCCAAGAAAATCCAGCATACCGGAAAACAATTCAGAACATACATTTTGAACAAGTGCGAATTTGCAACAAAAAAAACAAATGCATCTGAAAATCGAACCTTTGGAGGAGCAGGAGGGACAGTCGGCATCAGATCCCATGTCAAACGAGGTCGTTTCCGAGGCCTTTGATCCATGCTCCTATGAGGAAATTCCACCACTCTCTGTGTCTCCATTCACACAAAAAGAAATCAAAGAAAGTTCACATCGGTGGAGGATAATACGAAAAAAATCATACTCAGTCAAGGTCGAAAAAAAAAGCAAGCCAAAAACGAGATGATTCAGGAAATTTTTAAATCAATATCTCATCTAGGGCACATAATTTCCCTAATTTCTTGTTTTTCCCCCATAAAGATTGAAAAGATTTGAGAAGCGAAACAGAAAAGCTGAAATGAGAGAAGACGAGCGGAAAGTAATCGTAGTTAGTTAACTACAGTTGAATACGATGGGTTAAGGGGTATTTTCTTTTCGTCCGGTTTCATTGGTCCGGTTTTATCCGCCGTGTTGTAAAATCGCTCTTTTATGACAAAATCGGTGTACCGCTGCATTGATCGGAGGTTGGAAAAGAGCGATTTGAAAAATGGGATTCAAATGTCAGGTAAAATATAAAATAACCGTTACGTTGCTACATGGAATTGAATTTGAATTAAAACATATAAATGGCAATCGAAAAATCAAGCTGCTTAAATAGAATTTGTCTACAGGAGGTGTAGTTATTGGGTTATTTTAATTTAAAGCCCACTCATCCCAATGGGTTTAATTTGTAACAGGCCCACAACTTTCTCGGGCTTCGCATTTGAATCAGCAACAAATAGGATTTTGATTAATGTTTTTATTTGGACTAAAATCTAATTTTGGCACAGACATTAAGAAAAATAGTATTAGGTGAGCTAAGAAAATGGAGAATAAAGAAGAAAATGAAAAAAAGGTAGAGAGATAAAAAGAGAAAAAAGTAAGAGAGAGTAAAATATACGTGGAAAAATATGTTAACTTTACTAAAAAGGAAAATGACTCTATTACTATGGAACGTACCAAAATGACAAAATGACTCTATTACTATGGAACGGAGGGAGTACTATCTTCGTCCTTGAAATATAGAAACTTTTGAAACGAAACGAGTTTTAATGCACAAATAATAAAGCAAGTGAGAAGAATTGATAAAATAAAATAAGAAAAAATAGAAAAATGAATAAAGTAAGAGAAAGAAATAGAAAAAATAGTATAAGTGGATTGTAGAGTCCACGTCCTAAAATAGAAAGTTTAAAACGTTTTTCTCTTTAAGGGACTTCGAGTAGTTTTTTTTGGAAAGTGAAAAGTTATAAATGACATTATAAGAAAGACACGTGCATATGCCGCACATGCAAAATCCTCCCTTTCAACTAAACGGGTCGGACTTTCGGAAGGGATCACCTCATTCATTATATAATACTCCCTCCGTCCCCCAAAATTCGTCACCATCTGACTCAGCACGGATTTTAAGAAATGTAATAGAAAGTGGGTTGAAAAAGTAAGGGGCATGTGGGTCCTACTTTTATATATTAGTTTTAAAATAAAATGTGAGTGAGAATGAGTTAGTGGAATGCGGGATCTATTACCAAAAATGATAAAAGTGAAAGGTAACAAATTTTTAGGAACGGACGAAAAAAGAAATAGGTGACAAATTTTCAAGGACGGATGGAGTACATTTTATAATACACTATTAAAAAATTGACAAGTGGATTTCATAGATAGAAAAGTTATTTCCAAAATCTCTCCGCCCCAAGTAAAGTTTAAAACTTTATACCAAACTTTGATGACCTGCGAAAATGCAACAAAAATAAATAAATATTACCAGTTATTAAAATAAAATGAGAAGATGTAGCGAGATTAAAAAATGCGACTAATTAAGATGTAAAAATATACGTGCCATTGATATTTGGAGTAAATTTGTAAACAATATTAGACCTAATATTTGGGAGAAGTATTGTACGATAGTACGATAATATGCGCTTGACAAGTGGTGCTGCTAAAAAACATTTCACATAACACTTATATATACATATTCCATAATTCTAAAAAGTGATCGAGAGGGCTTACAAAGTCACACGCAATCAGATCATCACTCAAAATTTAAAGCTACACAGTTATGCCCTGAATAATATATAGAGTAAAAGTCAAAATTGATCCTGAACATATGCTCATTGCGAATTGGAGGGTGATTACAAGGTTGTGGGATTGTTCTGTGATTATGAGGATGGAGGTCTGCGGGAGTCGGTGGTGAAGATTTACAGTTTGAGGGCTGATTCTTGGAAGAGAATTGGGGATTTCAACTTTGGTGTTCCTTACGATGATACGAGGAAGTTTGCGGGTGGGAAGCTTCACTTTGCTGCGAGCAAGGGGATGGATTTCGGCTCTAGTTGGAACATTGTTTCGCTTGATTTGGAGAGCGAGACGTATGGCATTGTGGAGCAACCGAGTTATGGAGAAAAGGTTTCTCTCTCTAGAGTTGCTTGTTGTCTTAGCATTCTCTACGTTTATGATACGAAACGGATGGATTTGTGTGTTCTCAAGGAGGAGAGAGAGTCGTGGACTAGGGTGGCATCGCCGGTCGCTCGCTCGACGGTCGCCGCTCATCGCTTGCCGGTCGCCGGCGCCGTCGAAGTGAGAGAGGGCGAGACTTCCTCTTTATTTTCTCTTTAAAAAGTCTTATTTTTTATTTTAAATGATAGTGTAATCTTAAAATAATTAAAATTTTGATTAAGAGTTATTAAATAATTAAAAATTGCTTATGTTGGTCAAAATTGTGATTAAAATGGTTGACCGTTAAATATTAACGGAAATATTGACGGAGGACCAAAATGATTAAATTTCCATATGTTCAGGACCAAAAAATTCAAAAGATAAAGTTTAGGACCAAAATGATAAAATGGACATATGTTCAGGACCAATTTTGACCTTTACTCTAATATATATTCTTTCATTTTTAGACTATTCCGACACTATATTATGATTCTGTTTTGAATCCTAATTAATATATTGGGCCCAGCCCACCTCGTGTACCTATTTAAATATAAGTATGACACATAACTCTATAATCCGAAAATAATCTATTCTCCTTTCCTGCTCGTGGACGTAGCCAACACAATGTTGGTGAACCACGTAAATTTGTATTTTATATGTTTCTGTTTGTCTCGATTACACAATTACTCTATTATGTCACAACATGTACTTTCTAATTTTGGAAACTCTTTTATCTCTAATGAGATGAGATCCATTCCCACTAGTAATACTTTAATTACTTTTTCTCTCTATATCTCTCTTGTTACTTTATAAATTTTGCATTAAAACTCGTGTCAAATCGAAAGTGCAAGCTCTTTTGGAAGGGGGGAGTAGACTACAGTGGACCATGTCTTAATATGAATGGGCCAGGTCTAATAAAAATATCCCTAACTAAGACTCCTCCAATTTATATAGTAATTCTCTAAGTAGGTATGAGTCCGACCAATTTATTTAGTACTCCATTCCATTCGTTCCCTTATAGTTGAGGCAAAAATTTTCGGTACGAATTTCAGAAGGAATAGTTAGCATCTTACGTATATAGAGTAAAATGGGTAAGAAAGAGAGAGATAGAGAGAATAAAGTAGAAAGTGAATAAAGTAGAAGAATAAAGTAAGCGAGAGTAAAGTGAAAGTGAGAAAAAAGTGTTATATATGCAAATGACTCTACTATGAGGAAACTTCCTAAAATGAAAAAAATTACTCAACTATGAAGGAACGGATAGAGTACTCCATATGTGGGTTAAGCTTAGTCTTTTTAAAAATTTATTTTTAAAACACACAAAAACTAATTCATCGTTATATACCTATATAATAAGTGGATGTTCGGTTTGCTAGATTATATCCCGAATTAAATATATAATGTGTTTGGTTCATGAGATTCAATCCTATCATTCAATCCTAGATGGATAATCATAGGATAATTAATCATAGCTAATTTCTTATAACTAAAATAATCTCACAACTCAATCCTAAATTATATTTTAATATTATTTTGTCTAAGATATCGAACACCACCTAAATGTAATACAGTAGTCATTAGTTGATATAAGAATTCAGAAGTAGTCATATAGTTTACTTTCATTCGAAGATATCTTCATCAGAACCGGGTTTTTTTCTTCCATGAAATGATTTAATTATTGTTTGATACTTGGGCCAAAAATTAAAGAAAAGGAGCGTTTACTTTTGGTCATTATATTTTTATTTAGTGGCTGACCTTGGAGGCTGCCAGCAGGCGTCTCTACCTAATAAATCAACTCTTAATTTCTCCCAGTTAAAATATTCTCCTCGCTCCAAATATGTCGGCTTTTAATGTTATTCTGTTTCAGCTATTTTTGCTGGCATTAATTTTCATACGAGTGGTAAGTTAGTGACAAATGTGGATCATGCAAAGTGATGCACCAGCTGCTGTATTCGGCATGGGGCGCTTTAAGGTCCATTCTATAGAGTGCCCTATATTCCACCACGTTAGTATTTTATCCTTTACTCTTTCACCTGCAATGGGATGCCCTAAAGTCCGCTCTATAATTTTAACTCTTATTTTGTATTTGTTTTCTTATTTTTTATGTTTACAAATATACCAATTAGCAAAAATAAAAATATAAAAACACCACAAATTAAAGGCATATCCTATTGTCAATATTTATTTTTTTATTTTTTATATTTTATGCTTGCAAATATGTAAATCGTCGGAATTCATTATTGAATTTAGAGAGAAATTGAAATGGGGAAGAAAGTGGAGTGAAAGGTGTGAAATGAAGTAAAAAAATTGGTGATATGTATAGAAAAAAAATACAAAAAAATTAAAAATATAAATAAAAATGTGTGCATAGTCCGGACTATCGTCCTTACCTCCTGCAATGGGGAGGGGGATAGGCCGGACTATGCAAAAATGTGTGCATAGTCCGCAGACGATGCATAGGGCGTGGACTAAGGATTACGCATAGGGGCAGGGTGCTGCAGTGGCGCCCTAAGGTGCGCCCGATGCATAGAGCGGGCTTTAGGGCGCCCTATTGTGGATGCCCTTAGTATTTGATAAGAGAGCAATTCATGGGCTTTGTTAAAAGAAAAAAAATGGTAGATAACATAATAGTAATAAAATTTAAGCACACTTTTAATGGAAGGAAAATTTTGATACAAGAGATTATTTATGAAAGTTTTTAGATCCGAATAGTTCGATGGGTTAGCCCAAAAAACCCGGCAGATTAGGGTTAGACGGTTGAAAATTTATGACCCGAAAAATTCATAATCCGAATAGCCCGCACCCAGATAACCCGACAATGACCCGAGCCCGAACGAGTTAGTTAGATTGACATCCCTAAGCATATTCATGTTCTAGTTGTACCCCTCTATATATCCTATTAAAAATGAAACGTTTTTTTATATGTCACATTAAAAGTAAAACTTTTTTTAAATTAGAAGCAACTCTCTCTACTTTTCCCTCGTTCGTATTTTAGAGCATCCGCAGCGGTAGAAATTTTGGCATCCGCCCGTCCGTGCCAGCGGCAAGGACGAGCTCATCCGCCGCTGCGAGCTGTCCGTCTGTGCCAGCAGCACGACGCTGCTCTTAGCTAAGAGCACGTCCGTGCCGCTGAGCAGCCCTACGTGGCACGATTTGATTGACCAACGGCTTAGCCGTTGACAAAATCGATTTTTCTTTTTTTTTTTAAAAAAAAATCAGAAATAATTTGAAATAATACCAAAAATAAAAAAAAATATTTTTAGATTCCCAAAAAATAGAGCCGTTTATGGACGTTTTTTTTGGATTTTTGCGATTTTTTTAATACCAAAATCATATATAAATACACACATTCATCATCCACTTTTCACATCAAATTATCTCTCATTCATACTTTTTCATACTAAATCATCTACATCTTCCTCTCTCACCCAAACCCTCTCTAAAAAATTCAAAAATGGATTTCACCGATCTCATTGTGGAAGCGGAGCACGAAGAACAAGAATATTATGAACAATATCGTGCCGCCTATGTCGCCGCCAATACCCACGCCCCTCCTCCTCAACCAACTAAAGCAAAACGTCGCTACATCCCTCGTGATCGAGAGGGAGCCCACGAAAGGCTCGTTGCCGAATATTTTTCCGACCAGCCGCGGTATCTAGAAGATTACTTTCGGCGCTGTTTTCGCATGTCAAAACGGTTGTTTATGCGTATTGTCAACACATTGTCCACCCGTGTTGAATACTTTTAATCAGGTGCAGACGCAACCGGTCGGCAAAGTCTCTCGGCGTTGCAAAAGTGTACTTGTGCCATCCGATAACTTGCTACTAGGCAAACGGCTGACCTCTTCGACGAGTATTTGCATGTCGGTGATTCAACTGGAATCCTATGCCTCAAAAATTTTTGCCGGCGTTCGTTCTGCTTTAGGTGAGGAATTCCTTCGGGCACCCACCACCGATGATTGTCAACGGTTGCTTCGTCTTCACGAAACAGTCCACGGTTGAAGAGTGGTCAAAGAGTAAGCGAGATGTGTTTGAAATAAAATCCCCCGATCCAGAGAATCCACTAGACACTGGGTCTAGGAACTCAGAGAATCCTTGGGTAACCTGTCGTTGGGCACACAATCACTTCCTTCGCCCTTCAAAACCCTCAACCCGCTATAGCTAAAAAGATTAGTACAGGGAAGCAGAGATCGAATCCACAGAGACGGATGTGTAAGAAAACATGTTCAAAGACCTGAAAGCTATTTTTTTGGCTGCTGCCACGCAATTTTTGGGGTTGAGCTTTAATTCCTAGACTGAGTAAATGAAATAGTTTAATCTAACAGCTAGATCTAGGCAGGGACATGCATAATGACTAAAAAGTATCTGAAATGATTGCTTGACTGGGTAAACAACTTCCTAGGCTATCCTAGACAGACGAAAAGCGAAACGTGGGGACCATTTCCCAAAACTGCATAGTACGACTGGAAAAGCTGCAAATTAACTAACTAAAGGACTAACTAACAGCGACATCATCTTCTCCAACTTTCATCATGAAACAATCAGTGAAAAATAGGGTAAAACAAAGATCAAAACAGGGAAAACTAAAATTAAACCAACAGACACAATAAACGGACAAAATTAAAGCAGATCTACAACTACTAGACGAGGCAAACGAGAATGCAGAATTTAAACATCTCAATCATGCAAAAGTAAATAGATCCAGCCACGGGACGCTTAATCCACTCCGGATCCAAGCCATCCACAACAATCAAACATCATTTCCATCTCCGATCTTCACAGGTTTAACCAGATTCAACCGATCAACTTCAAAACTCCATACAATTCCAACTCCAAACTCAAATCCACCAACAATATCCAACAAATCAAACCAACAACACTGCAATAAGGTAAACGAAACAAAAGTAGCAACATCCATAGCAAAATACGAAGTATTCAGCGAGAATAACAAAACAGAACCGAGCTTCGAATAGCGAAGACTCGGGAAGTACGAAGTGTAAACTTGGAAAGTAAATAACAATTGTTTCTTCGCCTCCGTAGAGACGGTGTTACGCCACAACCAAACTAGAAACGTGAACCCCCGCGACAATTCCCCGTGATAGTGTGTGTAGAGAAGTGGAAAAACTAAGCTAAAAGCTGAAAGAGTGATGGAACGAGATATCTTCATATTAATCGCATGCTCTTATTTATAGTGGATAGAGCTTCTAGACTATCTGTAGTTATCTTGACTGTAGTTATCTTGATTTCTTGCATTTGCTATATATTTCTGGCGACATCTCAAATTATATTTATTATCTGTTCCTAGATAATCAGAAAATCATACTGCAGAAAATCATACTACTAGTTTGTATAAGTATACCATATACAATTATTGAAGTTCTCATCGAAGGTAAAACCTTATGCTGAAAAAAATAAAGAAATCCTAGATCATTGACTAATTATTCGTTCTAGTAATTGAAATATTAGTCAAAGCTTTATTAATCCGTACTTGCTAGTTGCTCCGATCAATTATATATATTAAATAGAACGTGCAAAGTCTTCAATTCCTCACCATCCGAAACTTCACCAATTCTTCCCAATCGGAGGCCCCCACTGGAATACGTCAATACAATATTCCAAATTTCATAATGTCAATCCCTTTCATTTGTACCTATAAATCCCATTATCAACTTGATCAATGAAACACAACACTACCACTTTTATAAGTAGTCATATAATTAGAAGACTAATCATCCTACTCACAATCCATTCATTTACACTTTACACTATTCATCAAAAAACACACAGACGGAGTCATGCTAATGGAAGAAAAAGCTGATCCGATCAGCAGGTTGCCTAACGAAATCCAGCACCACATAATGTCAAAGGTTCCTCTAAAAGAAGCAGTTCAAATCAGCAGTTTATCCACATCGTGGAGGAGTCTAATGAGCCCTTCCCGCCTCACCCTCTCATCCAATCAAGAGTTGAAGCAGATCATCCAATCCCTCCCCGAATCCGCCGCTTTTCGCACACTCACGCTCCATCTCGACGCTGCTTCCACCGTCTGCACCCTAGGAGCCAACGGCGAACTCCACCTCGACTTCTCACAACACAAGCAACATCCATCATTATCACAATTCGGTTTGATCATCAAACAAACCATCTCTCCTCTCTCTCGTCCTACCTTCTCTGTTATCAAGACTCTGCACCTCAGATCCATCTCCCGTCTCGTGGGGGAGACGGTCAGCGACCTCTGCTCGAGCTGGTCGTCTATAGAGAGCCTGAAGATCGAGAAATGCAGCGGATTACAGAGCATTGAGATCGAATCGAGCCAGTGTTTAAAAAATTTGGAGGTCTCTGACTGTCCCAGCATTGCTAGAATAGTATTGGCGTCTGCTCCGAACCTCAACTCCTTGTCGTATAAGGGAGCTTTCACGCTTGTTCAGCTTCTCAACGTTCCGAATTTGGAACGAGCAGCGTTGGATTTCAGAGATGGCTTGGGCGGGAACGAGTTTAACTGCGATGATTCTCTGTCTATTCTCTATTCCGTCAAAGACATCGAGTCGCTTCAGCTCAGCAGTTGGCTGATTGAGGCTCTGTGCTGCGCTGGAGTGATATTTTCCAAGCTGGATTTCCAGTTCAGCCGGCTCAAGGATTTGAAGGTCATGTGCTCCCAAATCAGCGCCAAAACGCGCGATTCGTTCGCCTGTTTCTTGCACATCGCTCCGGCCTTGGAGGAACTACAACTCATCAGAGTCAGTTTTTCTTACTATTATTACCTTGATCAGATCATATAAATAATTTAGTACTGATTAAATTGTGATCAAGTGCAGATGGAGGAGGGATTGAGTAGTAGTGTGGAGTTTCCGTTGAGTCAGCACCAGAATTGGCACGAGCCGCATCTGTGGAAGGATTACGCGAGTGTCAAGGACGAGGCGTGTAGGCTCAAACACATGAAGAAGATCAAGATGAAGGGGTTCAGCATGGGAAGAGATGAGCTGCTGTGGGTGGATCTTTTGCTCCACAATGGGATCAATTTGAGAGAGATGGTTGTTGATGATATTTGGAGGGTGGCGAGAGTTCCACGTACTCAGCTCCACTGCATCAAACCTCAATACTTGATCATTCCTTGCCATCATATTCATTCCTACTCCCTCTTAATTGCGGATTCAATTCCCAAATTTTGACGTTGCAATTTCCTTGTTTTTTCTTTTAGACTTCAGCTAGACTTAATTGCTGCAAATGTAATTAATTAATGATTATATGTCCAATTAATGAATGAAGAAATTCCAATAATCATGTTCACTCTGGTTTGTGATGCATATCTCCTTTAGCTCTGTGTCAATTGAATGAGTTTTTTTTATTTTTTTTAAACATAGGAGTCGAGTCTAACCTAATTGTGGTGACAATTAGAATATCTTGCTTTAGAGAAATTTTACTAATATCTTATAGATTTTTAAACCCTCTTCATTTTCTTAACTATTTAATGGCGTATCCTTTTTATTGTAGTATCAATTAAATTTTACTCCGTATTTTCAATATCAACATAAAATTGTCATAAAATATCTGTGTACAAAACATATAAGTCTAGATCAATAAAATGAAATGATCGGTCATATTTTTTGCAAAAGAAAAACTAGTTGGGTTATGCGTTGGGCTTGCAGGTTGTGAGTGGAAGATAGAACTTTGAGATGTAGCATCTATTTTTTAGTAACATATCTTTTTTAATTTTTTTTTTCAAAACATTTTACAATTGAACACAGATAAATATTTGATATGCGTAACAAAATAAACTTAATAAATTATTTGTGAAAATAAAATGAAAATAAAAAAGTTATTACCATTAAAAATTTGACTCTGATTCCGTTATGTTAAAATTTTGATATAAAATCAGCAATGTTCGTAATTTAAATACATGGTACCAATTGGTCTAATTCATACTAGACTTATCAGAATTACGCAAGGCTGACACCGTGCGCACACAAATTCCTATAGTATAAAACCAATTCATACTATGTGAGTATGCATGATTTGAATTTTCCATCTTCACCAAATTCATTTCATTCTAGATTTAGAAAATCACATGGAAATGCGTATAACAATCGTATATAGTACTAATATACCTCTGTTTCAACTTTTAGAGAAAGCTGGATACTGATTAATTAAATAAAACTGGCTTTATTAATTGATTTTCCAATTTAATTACATGAACGTTGTAAATTGAATAAAATTTTGAATTTGGCATCTGGGCCCACCGCCCCCACAAACACAGAGTACACAGCGATGAGAATGGCAAACAGTCTTCTCAACTCCAAAATCTTCTCATTGACACCGGATTTTCGCAACTCCCTGTCAAATGGAGGCGAACCTGCAGGTAGACTCTTCGATCTCTTCCCTTTTAGTTGAAGCAGTGTCATGGTCAGGGAACCGATGGTTTAGTAAATAGGCATAATTTTCTGAAAAACATCTTTATAAATTTGCTTGATTTGAATTTGACCTTAGGCCCTTAACGGCTAATGAGCAAAGGTTGAACACTAGGTTATGGATAGAGTCTTCACCTTTGATAAGGTATTTTCCTTTCGAACCAGTTTGTGATTGTTAACATTTGAAGCTTACCCGATATGGCAAGTTAATGCCCCATAACAAATTAACAATACATACTGTTTTCTGTTGTTTAAAACTTTTTTGGGCCAAAATCACAACAAATGTCCCCATTGTGGCTGAAGTCTTAGAGGGCTTCATCTGCACTGCCTTTGCGTATGGGCAGACTGGAACTGGAAAAGACATATGCAATGGAAGGAGGCATGTGAAATAAGGCGAGGATTTATATTTCACAGAAAATTCTTGGTACGCTTTCGAATTCTATCTGGCAAATCCGACATTGAGTTATTTTTGGTGGAGTGGTGAATTGCCAGTTGAGGCAAGTATTATTCCTAGAGCATTTTGCCAAAAATTTGACCCATAGAATGCTGATTACACTATGAAAGTGACCTTTTCAGAACTATGCAATGAGGATATTGTTAGGACAGTCGACTGAAACATTAGTTTGATATTGTCCGCTTTGGGTCAAGCCCGCACAGATTTATTTTTGGGTCACTCCAAAAGGCCTCAAACTAATTAGAATTGGACATGAATTATATATACCTTCCAACTTCCCCCACTCATCCGATGTGGGATGGATTTATACTCCAACATATATAACCGGCATGCTAGCCCCAGAAGATCAACTAAAATCTAGGACAGATAGACCAAAGAAGCCTTGAAGAGGGTTTGGTGGTTGTAAGAGAGGCCTTGAAGAGGAAATGGTGTATAGTGCTAATGAGATCTACATCCTTTTGGAGCGAGGTGCTGTCAAGAAGACGCACATCAGATACTTTATTGAATAAGATGAGCAGGGCTTGTTTGCTTTAGTTTGATCAATGAATTACTTTCTTCTCCAATCTTGAAAATAAACCCTATTACCTTTATTTTGTAGTCGATCACATTCTATATTTACCATAACTATTCACATAAAAGAAGGAATCGTTGGAGAGGAAGAGCTCATCAAATGCGGGAAGCTTAATCTTATTGATTTAGCAGGATAAGAGAACATCTACTGTTTAATGATTCCTACTCCCTCCGTCCGCGAATAGGAGTCCCGGTTGAGTTCGGTGCGGGTTTTAAGAAAAGTTTGAGTGTAATAATTTAAGTGTGTGATAGTGGAATGTAGGACTCATTTATATTATTATTTGCTTTATTCTTTGGAATAGTGAAATCTAACATTAAGAGAGAGTGAGAAATTGCAATCAAAGTGGATTAAAATTAATTGCAGCTTCTAAATTAAGGGAAAAGTGGGTCATTTTTTATATTCCCAAGATAAAATGTCTAACCGGGACTCGTAATGGCGGACGGATGAAAATGGCCAACCGAGACTCCTATTCATGGACGGAGGAAGTACATGATTTAGTTAAGGATCTTTTGCCAGAAGCATCACTTGCAGGACATAAATAAATGCTTACTAACATTAGGTCATGTCATCAATGCATTGGTTGATCATTCTGTTCATGCACATTAAAGGTGAGAGCAACAGTTGATATATTGGTTATATTAGAAACAAGTAGTTTTCGGGCTCGGTTATGTTCTATGTGCTCTAGTTAAGACATTGTTGACATTGATATAGGGATTGAGTCTGTCTCCCTAGTTGGTTGGATGGAATTGGGATATTTGTGAGTTGATATACACCTTGATAAATTGTTGGGTTTTGATTTTGGATGAATGCATGTGCTAAAGATGTAGAGATTGATTCTATCTCCTACAATCTAGCTTGACTTGTGTTACTCTTATTGTGGAATTGAGTTTGGTATCTGTTAAATTGATCAGTACATTGTGCAAGGATTGAGTAGTATCTCCGATTCTCTTTATTATTTGGCTTGTGGTGTTGAAGGTTTTAGGAATTGAGTCTATCTTTCTAAAATCTAGCTTAACTTGCATTTTTTGTGTGGATTGAATTAGTTGGAACTATTATGAATCTAGTCTATCTTCATACTTTTGGTTTCCAATAACAATTTGAGTGTATTGATTGATTAAGTGCAAGTACTTGAAGTGGAATAAAGTCTGGGAGAGTATTGGGTTACTCCACCTCGTTGTGTGCGATGCTAAGAGGGGGTGAAGAGAAGGTGAGATAGAAGAACCTCACAGCCCTTGAGTGAACACCCTCCCGATATCCATATTGGGATGCGATATATTGTTCAGGCATCGAAACCTCATGGAACATACTAGTCGAGGCAGGGAGTCTAGCCCACTTGTTCGGCACAAAATACTAATCCTACAGGGTCCTCACCGTCGATTTCCTCACAACCCTGGAGTTATCCTCATGGACAAGAAGGTGGACTTTTCATCTCATTCCACCTCTTAAACAAGGAACACGTCATCACTCTGTCTCAGTTCAACATTATGTTCTAACTCCTTTGAGAAGATGAAGAGGGTTATACTAAAAAGTCCAAGGACAGAGATGAGTTTTGGAACCTGATCACTCTTCCTAAGGAAGATGAGGTCTCCAAGTTCAATCCTTCTAGAGCTAAGATAAATGCAGTAAGGAACCACGTGTTGCACTACATGCTTATGTCCCTAGTATACCTTCCATTCGCCCGAACTAAGGTGCGGAGTATGCGATCCTGAGATCAAGGTATCCAACATAAAAAGGAACGCTATGAAAAATTTAAACCAAAAGATCCGAGTTTCTTCACCGGGCAAAGGCGTCCACACCTTCTCTCATTTAAAAAACTCCATCACCTACACCATCACCTATTCCATCTATATCTCCATCGCTATCACCATACTGTACGAGCCTCATTCTCCAATTCTAATGGACAACGAAATGGAGAATGGTCACTCTGAGAACAACCATGAGAACAATAACAATGAGTAATGAGAACATTGGGGAATATCCAGATCCTATTGGCCTTACAGTACTACAACAGATGGCAACAATGCAGAGGCAGTTGGATCAACAGAATGTGAGGTCAGCTATTATGGAGATCGTGCAGAATTTTATTTGCTAACCCACCAATATGCAACAATGGGATCGCCGCCAACCACTTTTAACTTAAGCCGGGATTGATTAATATGGCAGAGGCCTATACTTTTGGTAGTAAGCTACATAAGATGCTAACAAGCACCTGACTAAATTCATACAAATTAGCAATACGGTGGAAACTAATGGGGTGTTAGATGAACAAATTCGCCTCAGATTGTTTCCTTTCTCCTTGAAGGATGAGGCCAAAGATTGGTATGACAACATGGGGCCCAGTTCGGTCCTAACTTGGGATGCGATGGTGAAGCTCTTCTTGAAAAAATAGTATCCAGACAGTGAGGCACTCAAACGACAAGCTGAAGTGATACAGTATGTGATGCAGCCTAATGAGAATGACCAAGAGGCATGGAAGAGATTTAAGCATTTGATGAGAAGATCTTAGCCTTTTACAAGTAGAGTACTCATGAGGCAATGCATGAGTTGAACATGAGCGCATGAGGATCATTCCTTAAGGTTTGAGAAATTGAAGCTCTAGAGGTGATTGAAAGAGTGGCTTCGAATGATGAGGGACGGAAAAATGAGAGAAGTAAGTCCTACAGGGTAGCATCTACATCTAATATCGATAGAGAGCCAACAAGGGGTTGAAGATGTAAACTATGTACATGACTCAACTTATTTAGATACTCAACCAAAAACTCTTCTAGACTTTGTCTAACTTATACCTCCCATCCGGTCCCCACTCATTTAGATACTCAACCAAAAACTCTTCTAGACTTCGTCTAGCTTATACCTCCACAAAATTTATTGTTTTTTATTTCTTTTTCTTTTTTTTTCTCTCTAGACTTCGTCTAACTTATACCTCTATTATATTTTTTTTTACCATGCTCCTTATGTACTTCCAAGTTTGTAGGTTTATCACTTTTGAGAGTGAATTAACAAATAATTAACACTGGAAAACTTTTTAGGGTAGAAGGGTTAACTCTTCTAGACTTTGTCTAGCTTATACCTCCCATCCGGTCCCCACTTATTTAGATACTCAACCAAAAACTCTTCTAGACTTTTTCTAGCTTATACCTCCACAATTTTATTATTTTTCCTTTCTTTTTCTTTTTTTTTCTCTCTAGACTTCGTCTAGCTTGTACCTTCATTATATTTTTTTTACCACACCCCTATGTGCTTCCAAGTTTGTAGGTTTATCACTTTTAAGAGTGAATTAACAAATAATTAACATTGGAAAACTTTTCAGGCTAGAAGGGTTAACTAGGGATTAAGAACAAAAGATATACACTTGCGAAGGGGAAAACAAAGAATGCATAACGTCATCCCTTAAATTCACATTCACTATGTAGACTTAATATGATTAGGATCAACTTCTAGAAACAACAACAAGCATATGATAAAATCACACGGAAACGAAGGTTTGACTCAAATCTCACTGGGAATCGACATTGAACAAACAAACAAACAATTCACTTAAGCAAATCATGACCGATAAAGCATATTCCCGCCATTTTCACAAAGCATTTTCACAAGAAATCATCATAAGCGCCCAAAAATAAACACCTAAAAGTATTAATAATTATATGATCATTACATCCCCATATTCAGGTCCTACAGGAGGGACGTACACAAATCAAATAGAAAAACTAAATAAAACAAATAGTTCAACAACCATCAGTCATTTCAAAAGTTCATCTCCAGTAAAAAGATAGCGAAGGAGAAGAGCATCACCAGTCCACGTCAGAACCCCCCAAACTTATTCAATGTGAAAGAATGAATAAGTTTGAAGAGAAGTGGATGGTATGATTTAACTCTACTCGGGTGGTGGTGCGAACCTCGCATAGTAAGCTTTGTAGAACGCCTGCGCCTCGGTCCACTTAGCGTCACCCTGAGCATGCAGGTGCTCTATCTGCGTCTCGCAGGCCTCTAGTCGAGACTCTTGTCGGGCCATCCACAATTGATTTTCCTCACGCCACTTCTGCATGTACTCCCATTGGGTGGCCTGTCCGAGCTGTAGACTTTGGATCCAGGAGGCGATGTCTGATAATCGGCTGTCTCTCGATGGGCGGTCTACCGGGCGTCTTCTCTTTGGTCAGCTGCCTTCGCCCACCTCATGCTCCATGGTGGCCTCTTTATCCTCATCTTCCCTCTCCGATGCTTCATTTTGAATCTGTAGGGGCTCATCGGGGATCTCGGAGCGCGGGATGTGATGTGCCCCCACACGCATCGGTGTCTGACTAGTAAATCTGTCGCTATGGTGCGGGGGTCACTTACTATTCTCGCCAAATGATCAGCGGAGTTCATCTTCCAGTTGTTCTGATAGGTCCACCCTCCAACTGCAGTAAGCTGAGGAGCGGAAAATCTGAAAAGCGTCTTCGGACCTAAAATGAATTATCCAACGTCCCTTCTGTCCACAGTGACCATGCCCAACTTTTTCAAAATATCTCAATCAATCTACATGCTCCCCAAATCTGCGACCCGCTCCTCGACATCGATCTGAAAATGGAGGGATAGGCGGGTGATCACTCATCCACAACATAGCTTACCACTCTTCTTCTTCGCATGCCTCTCCAAGTGTTTAATCATGAAGTACCAGTATTGATCCTCCGATGGGCTAACATGCCCCATAGTATGAAGAGTATTTCAGAAGAAATGATACCCAATTCCTTGTGTGCAAACGGGTAGCAAACGAATGGAATTGATCTTGGCGTGGGAGGGAACGAAAGTAGGACCCTGGCTAGAAGTAACCTCCTCTAATGTAATGTTACCCCAGAAATTGTTTGTCATAATCTTGGGGCTCGTCAATGCACCCTTCTTCATCTTCGTCGAGCAAGTGGAAGATGGCATTGAATTCGGCCAATGTGAGAGTGTGCTCGAAATTTTCCAAGCGGAAGGTGATGGATACCAACACTTTATTGACGTAGTTCACTTGGAGAGTGGACAAGAACTCCAAGGTTAAGACCTTATATGACCCGTACCAGTGTGCAAATAGGAAGGTGAGATGGCCCGCTTCCATGAGGCCTTCCCAAGACGCTTGGATGCTCATATCATTGATCAAGTCGATTATCGGGTATCTGGAGGGCATGCTGTCCAAAGGCGCAAGCGCTGCCCATCTTACCTTCTCCTCTTTTTCTCTCAAAGTCACGTTCACAGTTCTCGGATTGGCGATGTTTGCCACATCGAAGTTTACCTGAAATAAACCACAACAAGAAGCCAACTCCCCCAAACTTTAATTGGCTTATTTCAGGTAAACTTTGACATTGTAAACATCGTCAACCCGAGAACTGTGAACGTGACTTTGAAAGGAAAAGAGGAAAAGGTAAGATGCCCATACTCGATCAACGATATGGGCATCTAAGTGTCTTAGGAATGCCTCATGGAAGTGGGCCATCTCACCTTCCTATTTGCACACCGGTACGGGTCATATAAGGTCTTAACCTTGGAGTTCTTGTCCACTCTCCAAGTGAACTACGTAAATAAAGTGTTGGTATCCATCACCTTCCGATTGGAAAATGTCGAGCACACTCTCACGTTGGCGGAATTCAACGTCATCTTCCACTTGCTCGACGAAGATGAAGAAGGCTGCATTGACGAGTCCCAAGATTATGACAGAAACGATTTCTAGGGCAACATTACATTAGAGGAGGCTACTTCTGGCCAGGGTCCTACTTTTGTTCCATCCCGCGCCAAGGTTAATTGCATTCAGAATCCAGTGTTGAAGTACATGGCCAAGGCTTTCGTCTGCTATCCGTTCGCAGACAAGGAATTGGGAAGCATTTCTTCCAAAATACTATTCAGATCGATGTCGAGGAGCGGGTCGCAGATTTGGGGAGCATGTCAATTGATTGGGATATTTTAAAAAGTCGGGCATGGTCACTGAGGACAGAATAGACGTTGGATAATTCGTTTTAGGTCCAAAGACGTTTTTCAGATTCCCCGCCCCTCAGCTTACTGCAGTTGGAGGGTGGACCTATCAGAAAAACTGGAAGATGAACTCCGCTGATCATTTGGCGAGAATAGCAAGTGACCCCCCCCCCCCCCCATGGGCGCACATCACATCCCGCGCTCCGAGATCCCCGACGAGCCCCTACAGATTCAAAATGAAGCATCGGAGAGGGAAGATGAGGATGAAGAGGCCACCACGGAGCATGAGGTGGGCGAAGGCAGCTGACCAAAGAGAAGACGCCCGGTAGACCGCCCATCGAGAGACAGCCGATTATCAGACATCGCCTCCTGGATCCAAAGTCTATAGCTTGGACATGCCACCCAATGGGAGTACATGCAGAAGTGGCGTGAGGAAAATCAATTGTGGATGGCCCGACAAGAGTCTCGACTAGAGGCCTGCGAGACGCAGATAGAGCACCTGCATGCTCAGGGTGACGCTAAGTGGACCGAGGCGCAGGCGTTCTACAAAGCTTACTATGCGAGGTTCGCACCACCACCCGAGTAGAGTTAAATCATACCATCCACTTTTCTTTAAACTTATTCATTCTTTCACATTGAATAAGTTTGGGGGGTTCTGACGTGGACTGGTGATGTGTCGGGGTTTGTATACTAAAAGATGCTTCGAGCGTACATGCCTTTGTACAGTCAGCTTGTACATGTATACGAGAAATGCCACGTCCACTTGTTTACCTAATTATGAGAATAAATAATATAATATAATGGTTTATTATTGAAATTTGATAAACAAGTCTAAGGTTTTTTACTAAGAAGGTCAAGTAGGGAAATTCGATGAATCTCCTCATGAGTTTTCCAGTAGGGGACTTGGCCAGATCTAGTAAGAAGAAAAACGTATTCATAACCTAGATAAACTTTGGCTACCTATTGGTACGGTTGCGGTGTTTGTGATAATTCTCTCTTACCTAAGACGAGATTAGTAACACCGGTGTGGTAAAGCACTGAAAGGATCTAATATGAAATGTATTCTTTATTGCTATCTACTATAAGAATATATTTCAGAAATTTTAGTATTTTCTAGTCTATGGAATTAATATCAATATTGTTTATTCAGTCATACGCCACTTTGACTTATCAATATGTGAGTTTGTATTTAACTCAAGTTCATGATATCTTGAGTGGTAGTAATTGAATAACATAAAGATATTGAAATATTATTTCATAGAATTCGCGTGCCCAGTGTGGTATGATTAAATCCCTAAGGGGTGATCCCCAAGAGGTGTTTGAAAAATGAAATTTATTATTCAGAAAACTGCGCAGTTGGAATTTATTCCACGAATAATAAATAAAGTTTCAAACTAGAAAAACTCTTTGGAGAATTAATTTAATTCTAGGCACATAGCAGACAAAAGAATTAAATTGACGGATCAAGATAATCTTAAACGCGAGAAATATTATAAAATAAAATAGACCCAAGTTATTTGTAATTTGGTGATTTAGATGGGAGTGCAGTATTATTCTTTAGTGGAACAAAATAATATTCCATTGATAATATATTAAATCATGCGTCATTTGATTTAATTAGATATTTATCTAGTGGGTGAGCCCAACATCTATTTCATTCCATGGATCCTCATTCTAGCCCAATAAGTCTTTTATAAATAGTGGTGAGATGTGGAAACCCTAAAATACAATTGACAGAATTCACAACTCAAACCCTAACCCTAGCCGCCGACCACTTGGCCTCTCTCTCTCTCCTTCTTGCCTCGATTTTTGAGCCATAGAACAAGGAGATCTAGGGTTTTGGTTTAGCCTTGTCTTGTTCATTCTAATCCATAGAATTGAATCGAGATAGATTGTTTTGTGTGGTGTTCTTCCTAAATCTCACCAAAGCTATTATTGATTATTCAAGATCAGCCCACACAGATGAATTATCAAGGACAAGGGAATAGATCGGAAGATACATGGTCAGTAAACCAGGGTTCGCCCGGAGGTGCAGCAAGCAACGTCAATCCGATGTCGGATTATGAGGTAACATTTAATTCACGTCGAATATGCATGTTTATGTCAATATTTGATGTGTGATCTATAGATCTATGTTTATTACATGAAATTGGAATCGAATGCATAATCACATAAATAGATCCATCAAGGACCTGTTTGTTTTCCGTGTCTTCCGCTGCGGTATTCCCAACATGATGCTCTTCTCCTTCGCTATCTTTTTACTGGAGATGAACTTTTGAAATGACTGATGGTTGGTGAACTATTTGTTTTATTTAGTTTTTCTATTTGATTTGTGTACGTCCCTCCTGTGGGACCTAAATATGGGGATGTAATTATCATATATAATTAATAATACTTTTAGGTGTTTATTTTTGGGCGCTTAAGATGATTTCTTGTGAAAATGCTTTGTGAAAATGACGGGAATATGCTTTATCGGTTATGATTTGCTTTTAAGTGAATTGTTTGTTTGCTTGTTCAATGCCGATTTCCAGTGAGATTTGAGTCAAACCTTCGTTTCCGTGTGATTTTATCATATGGTTGTTGTTGTTTCTAGAACTTGCTCCTAATCATATTAAGTCTACATAGTGAATGTGAATTTAAGGGATGACGTTAGACATTTTTTTTACCATTCACAAGTATGTATCTTTTTTTCTTAATCCCTAGTTAACCCTCCTAGCCTAAAATGTTTTCCAATGTTAACTATTTGTTAATTCACTCTCAAAAGTAATAAACATACAAACTTGGAAGTACGTAGGGGGCGTGGTATAAAAAAATATAAAGGAGGTATAAGCTAGACGAAGTCTAGAGAGAAAAAAAAAAAAGAAAAAAAAGAAAGAAAAACAATAAAGTTGTGGAGGTATAAGCTAGACAAAGTCTAGAAGAGTTTTTTGGTTGAGTATATAAATAGGTGGGGACCGGATGGGAGGAAGAAGTTCGACAAAGTCTTACTCTTTTGAGATTTGTTATGAGAAATAGTCTTCTGTTGGGAATTGTAATATGTGGGTACTTGTGCTTTTCTTACTTTTCAATCACTTTAGCCAAAATGTTCCCTACCGTCCAAAGAGTCACATTACAACCTTAATAAAGTCCGTTCTGATTTTAGATTCACATTCACATTCTAGTAGATGAGATGTTTGATTTGGAGCAAGCATATGGTATACACTACTTATATTTTGATTTGAGTGGTCATTATTGAACCTCTATACACTTGAGAGTGAGTGAAACATGAAAAATTACACTTCATGAACTTGTAAGGGCATTGAAACCAAGTGATACACGAGACAGTAGCTCAAGGTAATGTTTGATTGATCTTGTATATATGTCCATGCCTTTGTCTTTTAAAATCTTTATATGAAGCATAGCCCAATTTCACCTTTTGTATGAGTTTATTTTTTGTGATCTTCTTCTTCTTATTTGAGGACAAACAAGGTTTTAGGTTTGGGGGAGTTGGCTTGTTGAACTAAATGTCGAGTTCTCACTCGAGATTGTCTAATCCTAGCCAATTATTCTGTCTTTTTGAGTTTCATGTGTTTGTTGAGTGTTTTAGGCAAAAATATGGAGAGAAAAAAAAGGCAAAAATGCGGTTGTGAGGACAGTGAGAGGTCAAATGGCTTCACCCCGCCGGGTGGATTTCTAGTTAAGAAATTCTACCCGACCGAGTACCATATTGCAGCATCAAAAGTCAGAAAGGCGTCAAATTCTGTCACCTGGCCAGGTGAATTGGTAGTGCAAAAACTCCACCCGGTCGGGTCCGTGGAATCTGCAAGAGTTTTTCTGCAGTTATGATTTTTAGAAAGGAAGAAAAGAAAAGGGGATCTAGGTTTTCTTATTCTACACTCTACCGCCTACCACACAAGACACACTCTCCCAAGAACACTTTGAAGAGATATTTGAAGATTGAAGACTACAAATCGAGAGATTGAAGTTTCCATTCCATAGAATCGTTCCACAGGAGTATCTATTTGCTTTATTATGTATTTGATTGAATCTTTTGTTTTGGTTTTCGTGAAGAACATGAGTAGCTAAATTTATTGTGGAGTTTTGGTGAAGATTATAATGGATGTTTGTGATTAATTCAAGGACTTCTTTTGATTGCTTAGCTCTTGTGGTTTCTTTGTTCACTCTTGTGCTTTTTCAATTCAATTGCTTAGCTACCAATTGAGTTTGTTTACCTTTTTAGTAGTAATCGAGAGATGTCTATCTAGGGTTGATAAAAGAGTGAGCATCACTTTGATAATCTACACTCGAGAGAGAGGATCCTTTGTGAGGGCTTGGGTCTTTTGTTCCATGGAGTTAATCTAAACATATTAGAAGGAGATTTCAATATTAAGGGTTAATCAACGGGATGAGTACACTCGAGAGGGGGCTCAACCTAGACTAGTGACTTTCCTAGTAACCCTAGAGACATACAATAGGTAATCGAAGTTGTTGAATCAATTGCACAACAATTCCATTATAGTTGGATCCAAAACTCTACTCTCCTCTTTGTGGTATCTTTTCACTTGTGCTCATTCATCTTGTTACTTTTAATTCCTTTGTCTTGTTATATGCTTATAGTAGTGTTAGAACAAAACCAATTCCTTTTCGATTGTCTAGATATTATTCAAAGTTTGTTCGTGGTACTTGAGTTGATATAATCTTGTCTTGTGGGATACAATACTGTTACTTGTTTTATGTTACACTAGTCCCGTACACTTGCGGGTATTTCTCGTGTTAAAATAATTCGAGTCAATCACCACTTGATTGTGTAGGATTAATTAGATTAATCAGGAGATGAAATAATTAACTAGAAATAAGAATAGTTCACACCTTAATACAATAGAACTTGGGAGAGTTGAGGTTTTGAGTAAGATCTTTGATCTTATCGAGCTTTTGGGAGTTGGGGGTTTAGGATTAGAAGGGGACTTCAATCCTAGCACCTAACCTACATGTTTCTCACCTCGGGAGGGGGTTTAATCTATAATTGTGGTCAACTTAATAACTCTAGGGACACCAATAGGTAAGACAATTTGATTGAATAAAAGCTTGGAATTGTGCATCGGATCCTTGAATTCTATAATTGTCTCCATATTATCTTTTCACATCCTGTTTACTTGGTTTCTTTTGTTTACTTGCTCATTATATGTTTTCAGTAGTGTTAGAACAAATCAAACCTTTCTCAATTGTCTAGATAGTAGTTAACATTTGTTCGTGGTATAACAAATCAAACCCTCCATGCCTCTTGGTCATTCTCATTAGGCTGCATCACATACTGTATCACTTCAGCTTTTCGTTTGAGTGCCTCACTGTCTGGATACTATTTTTTCAAGAAGAGCTTCACCATCGCATCCCAAGTTAGGACCGAACTGGGCCTCATGCTGTCATACCCATCTTTGGCCTCATCCTTCAAGGAGAAAGGAAACAATCTGAGACGAATTTGTTCATCTAACACCCCATTAGTTTCCACCGTATTGCTAATTTGTATGAATTTAGTCAGGTGCTTGTTAGCATCTTCTGTAGCTTACTACCAAAAGTATGGGCCTCTGCCATATTAATCAATCTCGGCTTAAGTTCAAAGCGGTTGGCGGCTATCCCATTGTTGCATATTGGTGGGTTAGCAAATAAAATTCTGCACGGGCTCCACAGTCGGCCTCTCATTCTGTTGATCCAACTTCCGCTGCATTGTTGCCATTTGCTGTAGTTTGTAAGGCCAATAGGATCTAGATGATCCCCAGTGTTCTCATTCCTCATTGTAATTGTTCTCATGGTTGTTCTCAGAGTGGTCATTATCTACTACTCCCTCCGTCCCGGCTAAGATGGCACATTGCTTAGCCGGCACGGGGTTTTAGGAATTATCGGATAAAGTGTTTAATTGGAGAGAGAAAAGGTGGGTGTGAGTATTAAAGTAGAGAGATAAAGAAAGATGGATATTTTAATAGGAGTGAGAAAAAGGGTTGAGTGTATTAATTGGAGAGAGAAAATTTCTAAAAAGGGAAATGTGTCATCTTAGTTGGGATAAATTAAAAAGGAAAACGTGTCATCTTAAGCGGGACGGAGGGAGTATATGGTAATGGTGATGGAGATGGAGATGGAATAAGTGATGGTGTATGTGATGGATTTCTTTGAATGAGAGAAGGTGTGGACGCCTTTGCCCGGTGAAGAAACTCGGATCTTTTGGTTTAACTTTTTCATAGCGTTTCTTTTTATGTTGGATACTTCGACTCGGGAGTACTCCACTTGTAAAAGGCTACGATCTTCTCATCAAATGCTTAAATCTCTTCCATGCCTCTTGGTCATTCTCATTAGGCTGCATCACATACTGGATCACTTCAGCTTGTTGTTTGAGTGCCTCACTGGGGATAATATTTTTTCAAGAAGACCTCCACCATCACATCCCAAGATAGGACCGAACTGGGCCCCATGTTGTCATACCAATCTTTAGCCTCATCCTTCAAGGAGAAAGGAAACAATCCGAGGCGAATTTGTTCACCTAACGCCCCATTAGTTTCACCGTATTGCTTATTTGTATGAATTTGGTCAGGTGCTTGTTAACATCTTCTGTAGCCTACTACCAAAAGTGTAGGCCTCTGCCATATTAATCAATCCCGACTTAAGTTCAAAGCGGTTGGCGGCGATCCCATTGTTGCAATTTGGTGGGTTAGCAAATAAGATTCTGCATGGGCTCCACAACTGGACTCTCATTCTGTTGATCCAACTGCCTCTGCATTGTTGTCATCTGCTGTAGTACTGTAAGGACAATAGGATCTAGATGTTCCTCAATGTTCGCATTCCTCATTGTTATTGTTCTCATTGTTGTTCTCAGAGTGGTCATTCTCCATTTCGTTGTCCATTAGAATTGAGAATGAGGTTCGTACTGTATGGTGATGGCGATGGAGATGGAGATGGAATAGGTGATGGAGTTATCTGAATGAGAGAAGGTGGACGCCTATGCCCCAGTGAAGAAACTTGAATTCTTTGGTTTTACTTCCTCTAAGCGTTCCTTGGATGCTTCGATCTCGGGATCGATGGACTCTAAAGGTGGACCAATTTATGATTAGTTGTGTTGATATTATTCTCTTTCCTTCACGCTTCTTTAATCCTCTCTTAGTCACGGTAATCCGATCTTTACTATCCTTGATAAGTGTAGTCGTGATAGAGTGACATCATAGCAATTTATGGTGAAGGACCTAGGCCAAGAGTTTTCTTACAAGTCTTAGTTTAGATTCGTGTCACTAGATGTACGTCACACTTCTGAAAGATGTACTAAGAAATGTCTAATTACTTGAAAAGAATTTGATTGATGAAAAATTATTATTTATAGAAATCTTCAAATTTCAAGAAAAATGCGTTCTATTGTAAGTTGTTGCAACAAGATGAAGCTTCCAAAGAAGAAAAATTAGCTATGGACCATATAGCAGCAATATTATCAAATGTGACATTTACATAGAACTGGTATATAAGTTGTTTCTTTATTTTGTTGAGTGAACTACAGAAATAATATCCAAAAAATGGAGTTGGCACCTTTTTAGTACCCAACATTCATAAAATTATATATTTAGTGAAAAAGTTCCATAAATCACAAATTTAGTCCCGATTTTTACTATTCTACTATTTAGCCCTTGAGGGGTATATTTGTTCGTTTAGTTTGATTTGAAGACCAAACTTGTGATTTTGAATGTTTATGTACTTCTTTTGTGATTTTTTAAGAATAAAAAATCTTTGAGGTATTATTAAATCTTTATATATTATCTCAAAACAAATTA
This sequence comes from Salvia hispanica, assembly GCF_029641045.1. NCBI lineage: Eukaryota > Viridiplantae > Streptophyta > Magnoliopsida > Lamiales > Lamiaceae > Salvia > Salvia hispanica. The sequence goes on from NC_142692.1 coordinate 25,585,680, forward strand.
TTTAAATTTTTGTAGTGTTATCTAAAAATGAATTATTTAAATCTTTTTAGTATTATTTAATTTATTGCATTACAATCAGGAAATTAATATACATTTGTAGTATTATTTACTCCCTTCGTCCCGCTTTAGGAGTCCCGGTTGATCAATTTTGGGCGTGCCGCTTTAGGAGTCCCGGTTGGGATAAATTAATAAAAATTGCCTACAAAGTGTTAAAAGTGGGTCCTAACATTCACTACAACTAATAAAAAAGTGTTAAAAGTGGGTCTCAATATCCACTACAACATTTTTTTATTGGACACAATTAAAAGTGGATCCCAACATCCACTACAATATTTTTTTATCACACACTAACACTTTTTTCTTAAAACATGTGTCCAACTAGGGCTGACAATTTTTGACACGACACGATAACACGACACGAACCGGCACGAAATTAATGGGTTTGGGTCCGAGCTTATTGGGTTCGTGTCCTTATTGGGTCGACCCATTAAGGACACGAAAATTTCGTGTCGTGTTCGTGTCGGGTTCGTGTTATCCGTTAACAATGTGTGTTCGTGTCGTGTTCGTGTTATCCATTAACAAATAATATTTTAATATTATTAATTCTTATTATTTTCATTTTTCAATACTTATTAAATGACTCTTGCAATCTCATTTTTCAATACGTGTTGTTATCGTGTCGTGTTGACCCGAACTGGTTCGTGTTGTTAATGGGTTCGTGTCGTTAATGGGTTCGTGTCTGAGGGTAGAGGGTCGTGTTCGTGTTTGAGGTTTTCTTAACGGATCATGTTCGTGTCGTTATCGTGTCGACACAATTAATAACGACCCGACACGCACAATTTGTCAGCCCTATGTCCAACTGAACCGGGACTCCTAAAGCGGGACGGAGGGAGTAGAAAATATTGAATGGTTATTTTTAAAGCAATTCATTTTTAGTTTAACGCTTGATTACAACAATAACACGTTTGCGTTCTCTGATGGAACCAGCTAATACTTGAAATATACAAAAGCTCAGGTATACAAGGCCTCAAAGTGGTTTGAAGAATCTAACAGTACTGATGAAAGCAAGAAATTGTTGCTGGAGTTGTCTAACATACAGAATATTTTGAGTTCAGAAGTAAATTATTTGAGTGAATATGCAGAGAAGGTCAATGATTATTACATGGATGAAACATTCTTGTCAGCTGAATTCATAGTTGCTTTGGAGAATAGCTTGCTGGAATGGTAAATGGGAAGAATTATCTTTCTTGCTGGAGTGCTATTTTTAAGAAATGAGAAGAATTCTTATGTTTTTACATGTGCTCAGTTCTAATAAAGTGGAGAGGTCTGGTCGACAGTGCCAAAATGCACAACTTTGGGTGCAGAAGTTGATTCCCACGTTGATGACTTAATTTAATTGTTTCTTAATTTTTGACGAGAGGTTTCAATATTTAGTAACCTAACTATTGTGCTTTCAAAATCTTTAGCGTTGACAAAGCATATTCCAATAAAATAAGCATGATTGAATGGTGAATGCATATCAGATATTTCCAACATATCAGAGCAGTGTATTCACAAAGATTACTTGGTATCTTATGAGAGCTAATAACTGTTTATGGAGTCTACAATGTAAAGAAATGCTTCTAGGTGCATGATAAGTTAAATATTCATATCTCCTCCATATCTTTCATTATTATTTAGTTGCATTATTTAGTTAGATAATTTAGGGATTATATATCTTTTCCATATCTTTTGTCTAGCTCATGTAGTTAGTATTACTATTATAAATAGGGCTATTGTTATTCTCTTCAATCATGGAATGAATATATGAATTTATGTCTCTTTCTGTTTTGTTTTACGCACTTTGTTTAAACTTGAGTTGTCGATGGGATTCTGCCTCCCGGGACCGGGACTTCTCTTTTATCTTGTTTATCGTCTCCGGCATCGTGATAAGGGAATTACCCTTATCAGTGCATTTATCAAAATAGATTAATGGTGAAGGTGATATATATATTTTCTTTTCTCAACTCAAATCAGTTGAGCTGAAAATCAATGTGACTTCGAAAAAGTGTGTTATTGCGATTCATAGCGTGGAATCAATAGAGGAGATGAGAACTCATGTTCGTGATATCGATTCCAAAACTAGGTTGAAATTGGACAAGCTCATAACAAGATTTTGCAGGATCAACATAGAATTCCTATTCTGGATATTAATGGAATAATAAAAACTAGGTTGAAATTGGACAACACTCATAACAAGATTTTGCAGGATCAACATAGAATTCTTTTTCTGGATGTTAATGGAATAATAAAATAGAAAATGACTCTTTGTCTCTCTACTTTAATTATTTAATGCTTAAAACAAACGTCTCGCTTATGGCGGGATGGATGGAGTATAAGATTATTAAAACTATTTTTTTATAAATTTCTAATTAATTTCAAGACTAATAAGAGTGGGAATGTGATGAATAGTTTTATTATGTTTTGGTAGTCGAATATAATATTTTAAACACGAGTGACGCCACAAGAAATGTGATGCGAAGTTTTCGATTTAAAACTAATTTGATTGTCCAATGAATCCCTAATGTTATTGTACGCCTCATAATTTAGGTAAGTGTTGTGGACATTAACCTTTAAATATCACATAAAATAAGTAATAATTACTTTCCTAAAATGACAACCAAGTATCTTTATTTTTGAATTGGAAGACCAAATTCTTTTTAACGAACAATATTTGCTAATATGCTGGTCCCTACAAAAGCTGGTCAAAGCTGGAAAGCCTATATTATTTTAAGCCTCAAGTAATCCGATTAAATAAATCGTCTTGAAAGTGAAATAAAAATAATACTCCAAACTTTGAGCTTCTTTCAGCTGAATTCATACATAAGTGATAGTACGTATATAATGAAATTATGGTAGCCGTTGCATAAATCGTCATTCTCATTAATTTATTCTCATTGGTAAGGGAAAAATGATATGAATCTATGGTAGCATCATTGCTTAGCTAACACTATAGCAAGTCCTTGAATTTTTACTTAATTTCACAAGCATTGGCTAATTCTAAATTCCAAATTGCATTTAAAAATCAACAGTATCATTCTCGAATGTTCGAGTTTTTAATTGTATTTGTTTACCAAACATAATCGTTGGTTTTCAGGACCAATATTTTGCATTCCGTTGGATATAAAATTACAAATATTACGACTTTTGTGTATTTAAAGAGAGATGATTTTTATATTTTTTTTGAACCCATGTTCAGTTAATGTTTCCAATCATTGTTGCAACTAATTGAAACCTACTTTTGAGTCGATTGCTTAGACCCATTTTGCAGCCTTTGATGGATATGAACTTTGGGATTAAAAAGAAAATCGAGCAATACTGAAAGTCATTTGCATGAACAAGATTATAGCACGACTTTACAAGTGTTGAGCTAATATTTTGGTGCATATAAAGACTGTTATACTAAAATATAGACTGCATTTCCTAGTAATTTACTACTCCAGTTTGCTTTCTTTATCTATTTAATTCGTCGCTTCAACATACTATTATCATAATATTTTGCAATATTGTATATTTATTTTTCCGTTTCCATTTTAAATCTTGTACCAGTAACTATAATAAAAACAGTTACAGGTTTAGCGAGGTAGACTGAGTTCTTAATGACAAATGAGACTGTGATAGACACTTCATTTTAAACTACGATCCAAGACTATAAATCAAAACACAACTATAAAACTAGAAAGTCTGAATGATGTGACAAAACATAAAAAAATTACTCCATCCGTCCATAGTAGGAGTCGTATTTAGTTATGGCATGAGCCATGAGTTATAAGGAAAAAAAAATGAGTTGAATAAGTTGGTGGAATATGAATCTCACTTTTATATTTATATATATATATATATATATGGTCTTGTTAGATTGAGATTATTTAGCTAAATTGAGAAATGAGATGCAATATGGGCCACTAATCCACAAGATTAACAAAATGTCAACAAATACCACATTATGTCAACAAGAGGGTATAATTGTCTTTTCATTAAATTGTGTTTGAAATCATTTTCTAAAATCATCTCTTAAACTCTAGCTGCAAAGTCTTCAAATCTTCAACATTCAAATCTTCAAATCTTCAACATTCATATCTTCAAATCTTCAACATTCATATCTTCAAATCTTCAACATTCAAATCTTCAAATCTTCAAATCTTCAACATTCTTCAAATCTTCAAATCTTCAACATTCAATAAAATAACACTTATTAAAATATCAACTAAAAAATAACACTTATAATTCACATATCAATACCGAGAATATCGAATGTCAACAACTAACAAATAACACTTACAATTCACATATCAATACCGAGAATATCGAATGTCAACAACTAACAAATAACACTTACAATTCACATATCAATACCGAGAACATCGAATGTCAACAACTCGTATGAAAATGTCAACAACTAACAAATAACACTTACTATTCACATATCAATACCGAGAATATCGAATGTCAACAACTCGTATGAAAATGTCAACAACTAACAAATAACACTTACTATTCACATACCAATACCGAGAACATCGAATGTCAACAACTCGTATTAAAATGTCAACAACTAACAAATAACACTTATAATTTACATATCAATACCGAGAATATCGAATGTCAACAACTCGTATTAAAATGTCAACAACTAACAAATAACACTTATAATTTACATATCAATACCGAGAATATCGTGTCAATAACTCGTATTAAAATGTCAACAACTAAAAAATAACACTTACAATTCACATATCAATCGAGAATATCAAATGTCAACAACTAAAAAATAACACTTACAATTCACATATCAATACCGAGAATATCGAATGTCAACAACTCGTATTAAAATGTCAACAACTAAAAAATAACACTTACAATTCACATATCAATCGAGAATATCAAATGTCAACAACTAAAAAATAACACTTATAATTCACATATCAATACCGAGAATATCAAATGTCAACAACTCGTATTAAAATGTCAACAACTAACAAATAACACTTATAATTTACATATCAATATCGAGAATATCGAATATCAACAACTTGTATTAAAATGTCAACAACTAACAAATAACACTTACAATTCACATATCAATACCGAGAATATCGAATGTCAACAACTCGTATTAAAATGTCAACAACTAAAAAATAAAACTTATAATTCAAATATCAATACCGAGAATATCAAATGTCAACAACGCGTATTAAATTATATATGTAGTTGTTGACATGAATTATATGTAATTGACATAAATTATATATGTAGTTGACATTATATGTGTGTAGTTGACATAAAAAGTGGAAGATAACTAAATCTTAAATCTAACTCTTAGCAGTTGACATGTTAATTAAGTAATCCAAACAAACTAATCAAGATTCAAGACTCTGATTCAAGCCCCACAATCCTCTCACTATGTAACATCTGCACAAAGTCAAAAATCAAAATTAACTGCTCTCCGCATATCTTATCAACTGGATTCTAATCAACACTCGCGACTAAGATATTAGTGTGAATGATTAGTATGAGTTCAAGCCTTTGGGCAAAATACAACGACTAAAACCTAAATCTCGAAAATCGTAGATGATTGAGGAAAGTCAAAGCAGATATCGACCTAAAACGAGCTAAATCAACAATCTCCAACAGTCACAGCTTCAAACCACAGCTTTAGTATAGCAAATATGATCAGTAGAACAAAAAACTAAAACTGCAAGCCATCATCAACAAAAAACAAACAAAAAAATGGAAAGAAACATCATCTATGTAGGCCTTGAGCTCAACCAGTGTAAAAGCAAACAGAAAAAAGTAAAGGCTACATATAATTAAGACTAGTGGTAGAACAAAAATAGATGATTAAGAAGTTTTCACAAAATAGATGATGAAGATTGGAATTCAAACCTTGGTAATTCAGAGCTTCAAAAGCAGTGTAGTCGTGAGAGGTTTTCTAGTTTTATCCGCCACGTCACGGTGACTCAATTCGCCGGCAACGAATCGCGTCAATCCTCTCCAGCAAACCGATCACTTTACGAATCACAGCCTTTCGGCACGCCCTCACACCGAGATCCACGCCGCGGATCAAATCCAGCTTCAGCAGCAGAGACATCAGGCTCTCGTTCATCAGCAACCGCTCCTTCACATCCGTCTTCAGCAATTCCACGATTTCGCGCCTCTTCAGCCTCTGCTCGATCCGATCCACCTCGATTTTTATCTCCTTCATCTTCCGCAGTCTCTTCTTCGCCAAAAACCCCCCTCAAACCCTTCTAAATCTTCAGGGCCGACTCTGTCCGATCTAATCTCTCGTATCCTGGAAATTGAACCAGAATCCGAACTTCTTTCGCAGCTCCGACGACGAGCAGAGCCACGACGAAAAGCCGGATTGGCGCGGCTTTGGTCGCTGGCATGATTGATCGGAATCCTGATATTCAAAACCAGAGATTTGTGTGTTATTGTGATCTAATCAAATTAGGAGAAAGAGGCCGCCGGCGGTTTGGAAGCCGAATTCCTCCTCCGTCTGGTCGAGGAGGGCGACGAAGACCGGGAAATTGAGGAAGCGAGTTGGATTTGGGGGAGAGCAGAGGAAGCGAGTCGGATTTGGGGGAGAGCAGAGTTTGAGAGTAGTGACATGAAAATACCATTCTACCATTTCATAATAAATTAATCTAAAAATATTTATTGTGTGACAAAATCTGGACCACTCATTTAATAAAAATGAGTGGCTGATATTGCATCTCATTTCTCAATTACTCTAAAAAATCTCAATTGATCATGGACACACACATATATATGTATAGGGGTTAGGCTCCTTTGCACCCTAAGTGTCCTATTTCCTTCTTAATCTCAGCCCTTGGATCCTTGAATCGGATGGTTGTGATCAATGCATTATTAGTCTATAATGTTGCATTATTAGCCGTTGTGCATTATTAGAATGAAAATGTGCATTATTAAATGACACGTGGCATTAATCTAACCGTCAGATGACAAAATCGTGGGGCTAGGATTAAGAAGGAAAAAGGACAAAAAATATGAAAAGGATTTGAATACATCCCTATATATATATATATATATATATATATATATATATATATATATATATATATGATTGTGATCAATTGAGCTTATTTAGGCTAATTGAGAAATGAGATGCAATATCAGCCACTCATTTTTATTAAATGAGTGGTCCAGATTTTGCCACACAATAAATATTTTTAGATTAATTTAACATGAAAGGGTAAAACTGTCTTTTCGCATTTTAATCTAGGGTTCTTCAGCATATTACCGTGAGATGGGCGATTCTTGTGAGATTTTGCGATTTCCATCAGATCACTGATTGAATCTATTTTAACGATTTATGATTCAATTGATTCGAAAATTAGACTCAGACGATTTCAACGATATCTGATTTGCGATTCAATTTTCAAAAAACAGACGACCAGTTCGACGAATTTCTGTGTTGATTTTGAAGTTTTTCGGTCGATTTTACCGATTTTGAAGTTCTTCAGCTTTCAATTGCGATTTTGGTGAGAATTGCGATTTCGTGAGATCTCTGATTCAATTGATTGAAACGATTTCTGATTCAATTGACTCAATAATTAGAACGCATACGATTTGAACGATTTGAACGATATCTGATTCGATGATTACTCAAGATATCAATTTTTGAAAATCAGAAGACAAATCGTTGGATTTCGGTGTTGAATCTGAAGTTTTTAGGTCGATTTTATCTACTTTGATTCTGTTTTTATGTTTTATTTTTTGATGCCAAGTCAAATTTCATCCTAATCAATATTTATTTTTTTTGCTTTTTCATCTTTAGCTTCGATTTCACTTCATAATCAACACCTAAGTGTTATCTGATGGATTCTTCATCTTATTCCGAGTCGACGCCGACGAATGGTGGAGGTAAGTTGGTTTGATTTTCATTAACATGATTTATTTGTGTTGTGTTGGTGAATTATACTCGGTTGACATAAATGCAAATCTGTTGACATGATGTATGTTATCTGTCAAATTTTGTGTTATGTTGGTGAATTATACTCTGTAGCTATACTCTTTGTTGATATTCTGTTTCATTAACATGATTTTTTTGTGTTATGTTGGTGAATTATACTCTGTTGACATAAATGCACTGTTGATATTTAAATTGATGTTCTGTTGACATAAATGCAAATTTGTTGGCATGATGTATGTTATCTGTTAAATATTCTATGTGGCTATACTCTTTGTTGACATTTTGTTGATATACAAAATAGTTTTATGCAAAATGAACCCTCCCATGTCTGAACAGCCCCTGCTGTGGTGTTTGTTGGTGGAGGAAGGGGTTATGGATAGTGTTGAGAGTCCATGATAGGATGTCTGATGTATGTTACCTGTTAAATATTCTATGTAGCTATACTCTTTGTTGACATTTTGTTGATATACAACATAGTTGTATGCAAAATGCAACCTCCCATGTCTGAACAGCCTCTGCTGTGGTGTTTGTTGGTGGAGGAAGGTGTTATGGATAGGGTTGAGAGTCCATGATATGATGTCTGAGATGTTGGTGCTGGTGTGGGTCAATTAAGATATGCTAGTTGACATTATCTGTTTCAGTTTGTTTACATATTTTTCCATTATGTTGTAGGATTTGTTATTCCAATTTATGATTGCTTGTTTATGCAATTTGCATAATTTGAGAGATGAATCTGATTGGATTGCCGTTACCATGATAATTCATTTGCAACTTCTAAGGCTCTGCATATAGCTAATAAGTTCAACTCTTCATCAACATTCCATGTATTAGAAGCCTTTTTCCACTATCAGGTACATTGTGAATCTCCTACATCAGTTCTTGATCTTATAATTCATGAAATCTTGTGTGTGGTTCTTTTTTTTCAAGCGCGGTTGTGTAGGATAAAGCTCGAATAACTTAGTTGAAGATTGCAATGCTGCATAACATGTAACTGCACTTGAGATTGATTGATTGATTGAAAATTAAAACAGGTGCTATTTTATGGGAAGGTGACATTTAACAAGCCTAAGCAGCTGTGAGGGAGCGTATAGTGGACTTCGCAGCAAAAGCCCTTGGATCGTTGCCGTATTGTTCTGCAGTCAAATCCAGCTTCAACGACATGAATTATATGTAAAGCATTGTTGTTGACATGAATTATAAGTAAAACGTTGTTGTTGACATAAATAATATAGGTCGTTGACATGAAAATATTCGTTGTTGACATTAATTATTTGTAAAATGTTGTTGTTGACATAATAGTTGACATAAATAACATTAGCTGTTGACATCGTGGCTCCCATAAATAACATTTGTTGTTGACATCGTAGTTGACATAATGTCTCCGTAGTTGACATCGCGAAAATGACAATTATGCCCCCTAGTTGACATAATGTTTGAGTAGTTGACATTGCGCGAAAATTGTGAATGAGTGGCTGAAAATGCATCTCAATTCTCAATTAAGCTAAAAAATCTCAACCTAACAAGACCCGTTGTTGATATTTGATTTTGCTCTCTATTGACATCTATTGTATGATTTTGTTTTTTTTAATTTTAAGATTTGTTTTCTGAGTTGTACACACTTTATACAAGCTGTTGACATTTGGTTATAAGTTGTTGACATTTCAATACAAGTTGGAGTCAGACTTGCCTCCGTGCTACTCGCTGATGAGGGCGTCCAGGCTGCCCCAGTCCTGCCTGGAGGGGTAATTACAATTATAATTCATGTTTTTAAGGTTAATTACAATTAAAAATCATGTCAACTATATATACTAGTCATGTCAACAACTAATATAATTATGTCAACTATGGTGCATATCGTGTCAACGGCACATACAAGTCATGTCAACTACGGTACATATCATGTCAACTACACGTACAAACCATGTCAACTTTGTTGCATACTATGTCAACTACACGTACAAGCCATGTCAAATATACATTGAAACCATGTCAACAACAATTATAAGTCATGTCATCTACACGTACAAGCCATGTCAACAACAATCAGAGTTATTTTTTAGTTGTTAACATATACTAAAAGTTATTGACATTATCTTATTAGTTGTTGATATTTGATTCTGCTCTCTAATGACATCTATCTTATAATTTTCTTTATTAATTATAATATTTGTTTTCTGAGTTGTTGACACTTTATACAAGCTGTTGACATTTGGTTATAGGTTGTTGACATTTCAATACAATTTGTTGAACTGATTAACATTTGATCTAACTGTTAAGTTCAAACTTCAGAATCCACAATAATAGTTTTAAAACCCATTCAACTATACAATTTAAGATTACTTACACATGGAGATGTAGTCATATAATTTAAGATTACTTAAACATATAATTTAATTATGCTCAATTATAATTCATGTTTTTAAGGTTAGTTACAATTAAAAATCATGTCAACTATATATACTAGTCATGTCAACAACTAATATAATTATGTCAACTATGGTGCATATCGTGTCAACGGCACATACAAGTCATGTCAACTACGGTACATATCGTGTCAACTACACATACAAGTCATGTCAACTATGTTACATACTATGTCAACTACACATAGAACCATGTTAACAACAATTATAAGTCATGTTAACAATAATTATAAGCCATGTCAACTACACATAGAACCATGTCAACAACAATTATAAGCCATGTCAACTACACATAAAAACCATGTCAAGAACAATTATAAGTCATGTCAACAACACGTACAAATCATGTCAACAACAATTATAACCAAATGTTAACTACAGTTTCAAGCCATGTCAACAACAATTCAGTCATTTTATAAAAACAATATACTATTTAATGTTAGTTTTAGTTATTTTATTTTAACAATATTCTCTACTTTCTCTTTCTTTTTCTCCTGTTGCTTTTCTTTGTTCGTTTCAACTTGTGTGTCATCCATTGGGCTTGCAGCTGGTGGTGAGATAGGAGAGGCTGATTCATTGGCTCACCCCTTTAGGATCATAACCTGGCGATGTAGGGATATTTTCTCTGTTTCTTTCTTCTGCATACTACTTGTAAATTAGTTCTACAATGTTAGTATATAAACTGTAGGAGTAATCTAATGTCAACTCAGAGAAACATATGTAAACAAAATAATGTACTTACTTCATCAAAGAAATGTCCAAATTTAAAAGTTGGAAATTCAGTAAATCTTCAAGAACTTCCTTTTCTTTTTCAGCAATAACTATTGATTCAGATATTATTTTCCAGTGATCAAAAGTATCAGGCTTGTCTTGAAGGAACGTCTTGGACAAATGAAGAAACTTATCGGCCTCAGATTCAAGTGAAGTCGTTTGGCTTCCAAGTGCAGATCAACTCAAGCAGTTGCATCAAGAAGCAAAACACATATGATGACTGGTGGGAGGGGGTATTAATTGACAAGAGAAACCTCAGATACTTATTCAGAGACAATAAAATTACAAAATCCACTGGATAAAAAACAGGCATAAAACACCAAAATATGATTACACATCATCCCTAAGACCCTAATTGTTGGAAACATCCATGAATTGAAACTTGAGGGGATTCTAGTAGATATTGAAAAGACTTACTGCTATGTCACATGCAATGAGTCCAGGCTTCTCCCTGTCATCCATACGGACACATAGCAGTAGAAAAGCTCCTATATACCAGGGGATTGCACCCAGAAAGAAACTAGTAATAAACCTAGCAAAAAAGCAGCAAAATCAGAGAAGTTCCTATTTCACTGAAAAGATGGTAAATCATTCAACTATCATGAAACTATCAGCTGCACCGCATACATTATTATCTCTTAAGAAAAGCATTTTTGAAATAATTAAGTAGACAATGACTGCTAGATAAACTTACAAGAGCCATCCAAGACCAACACCAAAACAGGGGTGCCGTTCCTCCCTAAAAGGTCCATGAGCAACAACATGACCTAGAAACATTTGTATGTTTTCTACAGCCATCCTAACAGCCATTCAAACAAGCATACACTATGTCAATATAAGTATGTCAACAGCTATTCAAACAAGCATACACTACTACTGCCAACAGTATATTATTATAGCTATGTCAATAGCTAGTATATAAAATGTCAATAATCTTAAAAATTTTAAAATCAAACAGAATAAATCAATATCAATTATACACGATATCATGTCAATAAGAAGTATACCATGTTGACAACAAGTGCATGCATTTTATTATGATTATGTCAATAGATAAAGTACATAATAAATCTATGTCAATAACAAGTATACCCTATCGATAGCAAGTGCATGTATATTCTTAAAATTATGTCAATAGATAAAGTACATAATAAATCAATGTCAATAACAAGTATATCTCATATATAGCAAACACAATTATCTGGTTACTATTATGTCAATTTGACTATGTCATCAGCGATTCTAATAAGTATACACTATGTCAATAACAAGTATATCATGTTTAAAGCAAATATAATTATCTTATTACTTTTATATCAATTGTTAAAGTTTATAATATCAACAGCAATCCAAACAAGCATACACTATGTCAACAGTATACAATATCATCTCAATGACAAGTATATGCTGTTTATAGAAAACACAAGTCTACTATGATAACTATGTCAATAGCTATTGTATGAAATGTCAATAATCTTAAAAATTTAAACAAATCCTTAACTGCAAGCAGATGCATGTTCTCTTTCGTTTTATCCAGCAGCCTTGTTGATTTCCCTCTCTTCCGATTCTACCATCGCTAATCAACAATAGAAAATTAGCAGAAATCGAATTCAGAAGAAAATAAATCCAGATCTGTTTTAATACACTAAAATCGAAGCAATATACTTAAAATTTGAATCAATTTCTTAACCTAAAGAATTCGCTTCAACGACCGCCGATTTGGAATGCCTTTTTCTGGCTACAATCGGTGCTTCAACTTCAACTACTTCTTCGATCCTCATTTTTGGAAATTAATTGATGTAGAAAACTGAACGAAGTCTAAGATTAGGAGATGAATTGCGACGAAGGGAAGAGAAGATGCAGAATTGTAGAAGAAATTTGGGAGAGAACTCAGAGAATTGTTCGAGAGTTTTGCGGCGTGTTTTGAATACAGCTGAAACATTTTAGAACTGAAATGACAAAAATACCCCCCTGTTGACATAAACCAGACGCTGTTGACATCGCGCGAAGATTGTGAATGGGTGGCTGAGATTGCATCTCAATTCTCAATTAGGCCCAAAAATCTCAACCTAACATGACCATATATATATATATACATATATATATATATATATATATATATATGGGTGCGTTAGGCTCCTTTGCACCCTAAGTGTCCTATTTCCTTCTTAATCTCAGCCCTTGGATCCTTGAATTGGATGGTTGTGATCAATGCATTATTAGTCTATAATGTTGCATTATTAGCCGCTGTGCATTATTAGAATGAAAATGTGCATTATTAGTCTATAATGTTGCATTATTAGCCGATGTGCATTATTAGAATGAAAATGTGCATTATTAAATGACACGTGGCATTAATCTAACCATCAGATGACAAAATCGTGGGGCTAGGATTAAGAAGGAAAAAGGACAAAAGATATGAAAAGGATTTGAATACATCCCTATATATATATATATATATATTAGTTTTCTAATAAAATGTTAATTGAATAATTTGGTGGAATGTGGGGTCTACTTATCATTTATTGTAAAAGTGAAATAAGACTTTTATTGTGGGACGGACCGAAATGACATTTGAAAAATATATTGAAAAGAATAAGTCAAATAGATTCAAAGAAAAAAGAAAAAAAGAAATGAAAATTTTCCCTACAATATCATAAAATTAAAAAATGATTTATGCATATGTGTGTATGTTTTTCAATTTTCAAATGCAATGAGCTCTATTAAACCTCAAATAATTTGATGTCATTCTCCTCTCTCCGACGATGACTACTTAGGGTATCCATAATGGGGCGGACGATGCATCGTCCACCCCTTAGTCCTCCATTGCAATAACCCGCCCTAAGCTCATTCCTTAGTCCGCGGACTATGCATCGTCCGCGGACTATGCACACATTTTTGCATAGTCCGGCCTATAGTCCGCCCCATTGCAGGGGGGGACGGACTATAGGGCGGACTATAGACACATTTTTCTTTTTTCTTTTTTTTTATATTTTCTTCTATATATATCACCAATTTTTTACTTCATTTCACACATTTCACTTTACTCTCTTCCCCATCTCAATTTCTCTCTAAATTCAATTATGAATTCCGACGATTTCCATAATTGCAAGCATAAAATATAAAAAATAAAAAATAAATACTGACAATAGGATATGCCTTTAATTGGTTGTGTTTTTATATTTTTATTCTTGCTAATTGATATATTTGCAAACATAAAAAATAGGATTAATGAGTTTTTGTAGTGTTTAAATATTCAAATAATAAGTAAAATGCTTAGGGGCGAGGCTTAGGGCGGGCTATAGTCCGCCCCATTGCAGGTGGAAGAGGCGGAGGATAAAATGCTGATGTGGCGGTGCATAGAGCGGGGCTTAGGGCGTCGTATAATCCGCCCCATTGTGGATGCCCTTAGTTGTAGTAAATGTAAGGGAACGTCCGGTCGTCAGTTTTTGTTCAATTAATAGCTAGGGAGTGGTCAAAACATAACTAATCTTTAAATGTATAAATAGAGAATACGAATTTAGTTCAGTGTAAGGACAATTTTAATTCGTTATACATAATTTATAGGGAAGTATTTACTCTATTAAATATTTAGTTCACATTAATGGCATTTTGGTTCACTCTGTGTTTTTAAAATCGTGTTGTAAATTAAAACATCTTTATTGTAAACTAAATCGCTTTTATAATGAAGTAAATTCGTGTTCTCTAATTATGCATTTAATTAGTGGTTGGCGTATATCACTACTCTATGGTAGTATTATTTTTTAACTTGAATGTAATAAATTAAAATCTGAAAAAAAAAAATTGGTATAGTTTTAATGCAAACCTAAAGATGGATAATTTTTTCTTCAAAAACTTATAATGGGATTGGTTTTACAGTACTGTTAGAGGTATTATTCTACTGCATTTTAAGTTTTGCAATACCGTTGAGATGGTCTTACATATATTATAGCTATACATAAAATCTGTATAAAGTTATAATTTTGAGACTTTGGAAATTATACTAAAGGACATCTAAGATTATTTTATTTTAAAATACATTTTAAGAGAGACAAATAAAAATAAAATGAATGATTGAATTTGTTCTTGAGCATGAAAGGGATAAAATGTGATAGAAGTAATTCCAAGAAGCAAAAAGAATACTTCAAATGATTAAAACATCACCCCAGAATGATTATGATTTTAAATTAAGTATTTTCATGCTTACAAGTTACAAGATTTTAAATTATATACTATTTCTTATTATAATAATACAATATAAAATTTTAAAATATATAATTTGTTTATTTACAATTAATTGTGGATATGAAATAATAAAGAATTTAAAATATAAGATTAAAATCTTAAGGAAAGTTCAAGGCATTTTTTTTTGGACGATAAAAATTCTAAGAAATTTTTTTGTCACTAATGAAAAATATAATGGAAAAATGATGATCTAGTATGATGATTTCGTTTTTCAGATCCACTCGTGACTCGCCTTTAGTTGACTTCAGAGTTGAGATTCTAAAATTATAATGGTAAAAATGATTAGTTTGACATCGAATGTTCGGTAGTCCTGGCCTGGCTTTTTACTCTATTTTGTCTTGGTATTTAGCTGCTGAAAAGTTAGTATTTTTTTTTTGTCAATTAAGTGAGATATTTTCTTCCAATACGAAATAACGAAAAAAAAGTAAAATTTTGTTAGTTTAGTGAAAAGAATAAAATAAAAATACATGAAAAAGTAGAAAGGAAAAAAGTAAAAGAAAAAATAGAAGTAAAAATGTGAAAAAATGAAATGACTTAATTAGTTTGAGACGTCGAGAAAGGAAATAAGGGAGAGTATGATCTTTATGGACAAGTGAAAACAATTGAGATTTAAGATATCTATAATCTTAATATATCTTATTATGAAAAATACAATTCGAATTTCGTACTGCGTCTTGATTTTATCGTTTAATATGATGTGGCTTTAATAATCTACTCCACATTAAATTCCATTACCCAAACCTTTATATTTGGAGAAAATTAATACTTCCACATTTATGGCAGAAGCGGCCTCCAGTAATCAGGAAATTTCCAATTTATTATCATTAAAACGAAGCTCATTTAAATGAGCAAATATAGTACTAATGCATTTCCCCCTTATATTAATGCATAAATTAAATTTTCCGTTCCAAAACAAGCTTTATTGTTTTGCTTCAAGACTTAAAGTGCAATATCTGTATCACTCTGAAATCAAGAAACTGTAAAAGAAATATTACGACTCTACAGAGCACTCACATAATAAAATCTACTTATAAGTAGTCAAATACTCATCTCTATTTAAGAAAATAGGTATCAAACTATAATTAGTCTCTATTTATTTATAATAGTAACCAGTATGTAATGGATCAAATATTTTTATTAATAATATTTTAATTATATGTGTCTGTGACAGTTACCCCCATTTACTTTCGGAATTATACGAATTACTACAACCATCTAATTTGGTATGCTGAAAATGCCGTCCTTGCTTATTTATAAAATACTAGTAGTCAAATTAGCGTAATATCCCTCCAATCACATTTCATCTCTCTCTCTCTCTCACACACACACACACATTTTTATTTATAAATGTATGCTAGGAAAGCCCATTTTTTGGTTTTCCGAGGGCAATTCTTCCCCATCAATGAAGTGAAGCCGAGTCCTCTTCTGTAGTCTCCATTTCTATTTCACTACTCAAAACCAAGCACACTCATTCATTCTTACATGTAAGTTTATTTATGCCTATACATACACAATCAACCTTTATCTCATTTTTTATATGTCTCCTTCAATCCTAAAACGCCAAACAAAATTTCGAAATCCCATTTTTCGGTTTGCTTACTAAGTTACTAGTATGAATCTTTTTTAATTTGATTTCATTCACATTTTTTGGCATCTACCTCTTCTTCATAACTACTACTGTTTCGTTAAAAATCTTGATTTGATATCATTTTCTTGTAGTGGAGAATTACAATTAAGATAAATTTGTTCTCTAATTTAGAAGAAAAAAATAACACCAAATACTAATAAGTATGATTTTCTGTTTATTAATTAGTCCAACCTCTTTCCTCTCCACTCTGTCTTCATCTCTATCTCTGTAAAGACCAAAACTCAAAACTACATATATCTGTAAATTATTCCTGCCGTCTTTTTATATTTTTATTATTACTACATCCACTTTTTTATTTTATTTTATTTTATCTTAATTATATTATATTGCATGCAACTCGGTTCGTATTTTCTCTTCGTTTTACCGTTGCCTACGGTTACTGAAATGCTGTCTCCATTTCTCCTGCATCTTGATTCTTTTTACATTCTAAACTATTCTGCAGTTGACATTCTTCATCTATTTTCAGCCCTTATTAATTTTGTCAATCACGTATTACACTGTTCACATTCATAAAGCCCCAGTTGCTTTATTCTATACATTTTCTTAAACTGATCTATCGAAAAATATAACATAATAATATTATCAAAAAATATAAATCTCTTGAACAGGATAAGTTTTGTGAACTAATCAATGAAGGAAGAAAACATGAATCTTCAGGTAAGTAAATTATCGAATGAAGAAGAATTTTCACTTTATTGCAACTGAAATATGCTATAATCGAATTTCTGATATACTACTATTTTTCTCATTTTATTTTAAGTCCTCGTGGCCAAAAGTGGTGGTTAGAAAATGGTTGAACATAAACAGCGGCAGAGATAAATATCACTCAGATTACAGAATAAACGGTATATTTTAATTTTAACTTTTCGAATATATATTACTACTGGTACTATATTTGAGATGTGGCATGATTCATATAATTTTCATTAATTCTTGAAATCAGCTCACTTTCAAAGAAGAAGGAAAAGTTGCTCCGATGATGGTCAATACGTCGTCGTACCTGAAGAATTATCAGGTAATTACTTTTAATTTCGTCAACGGATACTCGTCTGTAATAAATTTTGATTGTTAGTGACTCTTTTAATTAGAAATTACTATTATCAATTTAATTGTTATGTTGTAAGTGGTAATTAAACGGTGCAACTAATCCTCATTGTAATTTAAATAGAAGAGTGGTTGGTGGAAAAGAATAGCAAAACTGAACGGACGGGATTCAATCAGATGCCACCGCCACCAATTCCGAACTCCAACCTCCGGTAAGAAATTAAAAAGAATATTCCATTATCTATCTAGGGTGACACTAGCCTGATAATTCATCTTAAAATGGAAAAAAAAATGTATCAGAAACAAAATTCAATATTATTTTCAATTTGATACAAAATCGTTATTGATGTAGACCACATTATTTTTTCATTTTTAGTTTTTTATTATTACGGATGAGATTGAGTACTACTATATTAGGAGTATGATATTCAATATGATATTTTAATAAGAGATTATCATTTAATTACATCTCTATCAATATGTATGATATTCCGTATTCACCACTGGAGGTTAAATTTGGTGTCCGATCAAGTTTTATAGTATTTGTTAAATAAATTATAAAACCAAATGTCACATCTATCTATAGACAAAATCTTACTCCATGTGAGAACATCCTCAGATGAGGGAGATGATGACTCATGTACACCGCATCCAATTAAATTTGTCAATCTTCAATTCAAAAAAGAGAATGTTTATATCCTAGCTAGCTAATTGTACACTTGGTAGTAATGATTTGCCCTACCTTTTCCCATGTTTAGTTACAACTTACAACTCACTTGATATTATTAAAACTTATACTCCCTCTGTTCCCAAAAAAATAGTCTTATTTGTGAACCGTATGAATTTAATAAGAAAAATTTGGTACTCCCTCCATTTCATAGTAATAGAGTCATTTTATCATTTCGGTACGTTCCATACTAATAGAGTCATTTACTTTTTTAGTAAAAGTCAACAATTTATTCACACCTATTTTACTCTCTCTTACTTTATTCTCTTTTCATCTCTCTACTCTTTTTTCATTTTTCACTTTATTCTCCCTTTACTTAATTCACCTTACACAATTTTCTTAATCTCCCTGCCGAAAAGAAACACCTCCATTACTATGGAACGGAGGGAGTAAATTAAGAGAGTGAGGAAAAAAATAGGTCAAGTAAGAGATATGTGAAGAAAAGGTAAGAGAGACTTTCCATTTATAGAAATGAAACTAATTTTTGTGAACATCCAAAATGACTAAATGAGACTATTTTTCGTGGACGAAGGAAGATATTACTATGATCGAGCATCTGATTTGCTTTGGTATATTAAATGTCATTCTTCTTTTGGTGGATTAATTAAAATTTCCTTTTATCCTATATCAATATGTTTCCAACTTTAAGCATGTTCTGTTATTTGAAATTTGAATAGATTGGAATATCAACATTAAAAGTGGTTTGATTTTGTAGACATAGTATGTTCGTGGGAACGTGGAATGTAGGAGGAAAATCACCAGACGACCAACCTAATCTAAAAGATTGGTTAAGAACTAAAGAACCTGCTGACATTTATGTCCTTGGGTAAGATCAGAATCATATACGTACATTTCAAAGTCGAATTTACTTGAAAAATTATTTGATTAGAGACATAGTAGTACTATAATATGTATATTTATACACATGATTTAAGTTGATAATCTGTATCTATTATTTACTACTAGTATTTAGTATTTATACGTAGTATGATTTAAGTTGATAATCTATAGTTCTTAGGATATACGGAGTATAAGTATATTAATATGATTTGATTTTATTTGATTTGATTATGTTTCTTATTATAGAATATCTATTTGTAGGTCGTCTAATACGTGTTAATTTCTAATTAACACTATCTATGGTTCTTAGGATTTAATTTGATTTGATTTTTTTTTTATTATTATAGGATATCTGTAGGTCTAATACGTGTTAATTTGTCATTAATACTTATCATATTGCCTGAATACTAATATATTGTCATGATTGATTATTAAAAATAAAACAACTTATATATAACATTTGAATTTTCACATGTTGAATTAATCTTAAAACAATGCAATTCTTTAAGTTGATATTATTATTTCAACATGTGAGTTTTCTCGCGAAATGTCCAAGATATATACTACTCCAATAGTATTTTTTTTGTTACCAATTATACTAGGAAATGTATATACTAGATTTGTAGCAAAAAATTGAAATGATGAGTTGTGATTTCAGGTTCCAGGAGATTGTACCTCTGAACGCAGGCAATGTACTCGGAGCAGAAGACTGTGAGCCGGCGGCGAGGTGGCTATCATTGATCCGGCACACTCTTAATGAACCCCAATATTGCAAACCAAGATTGAGCTTCTCCGATGATGAGGATTTATTAGTATCAAACTGTTGTTGGAGGAAACAACAAAGGCACTACTGTTTGGCAGCCAGCAAGCAGATGGTGGGGATCTTCCTGTGCGTGTGGGTCCGCAGCGACTTGCTCCACCATATCACCAGTTTGCAGGTCTCCTGCGTCGGAAGAGGCATCATGGGGTACCTCGGAAATAAGGTAGTTTGATATGATAAGTTAAGAGATTGCGCGCATTTTATAAACACGTTTTGTTACATGTAGGGGTCGATATCTATTAGCATGGCAGTGCAGCAGACGACGTTTTGCTTCGTGTGTAGTCACTTAGCTTCGGGAGAGAAAGATGGGGATGCTGCTAGACGGAACTGGGACGTGATGGAGATCCTCAGGAGAACGCGCTTCTCTCAAAATCATCCCCATACCATTTTGGACCATCAGTATGTCTTAACTACTTATTCTCAATATTACAACATTATATTCACACGTGCCTCAGAAATGAGTCTTGTAATTTGCAGCAACATAATTTGGCTGGGAGACTTGAATTATCGACTGGCTTCAAGATCAACTTGTGGGGACATCTATGATCTACTCAATATGAATGACTGGCAAGCCCTGCTACTCAAGGATGAGGTTAATTATAGTATTTCTCAATTTTAATTAACAAAATATATATATATATATATACCCCTTTTAATTTTTTTAATATTGATATATGTTGGCACAGTTGAGGATAGAACAAAAGGCTGGTAGAGTTTTCAAGGGATTTCGAGAAGGGGAAATCTATTTTGCTCCAACTTACAAATACTTTGCTAATTCCGACTGTTACGTCGTTGCGCCCAAAGAAAAACGTCGTACTCCTGCATGGTAAATCTACCTTTTTTTTTTATTAGGTGAAATATGATCATATTCTTTAGTGGCACATAAGTCAGATTAGGTGGATTTCTATATTTAGGTCGGTTAAGAGGATAAAATGTGAGAAGATAAAACCATGTACAGAATCAAATTCCCTGTCCTCGCTAATTTTAAATTAATTAAAAATGGTCGTTTAAAAGTACTTATTTATCCTTATTGTAAAAGTAATCGAGATAAAGTTAGGTGAAATATGTCATAGAATATGATTCCAAGCTACGAGGTCTGCTGCAGATATCGTGAAAAGCTAATGGTCGGCGTTTCTTGGTATTTAAAGTTATTAACTATGATGAACCAAAATTCAATTATTCAATTGTAACCCCCTCGATTAGAGTATGCTGTTTTTGGGCTGCCTTATTAATTCATTGTGTGTGAATTAGATTAACAAATCTCACACTTGATTTGAGTTTGCAACTCTATCAAGTTACAGAATCTTAGTAAATTTTTTAAAGTTTGATTAGCATAATTAGTTATATACTTACTCCGCCTCAAAGCCCAAAGGTAAATGTCACAACTAATAAATCTCACACTTGATTTGATTTCAAAAATCTCGTACTGTATTAAATTAGAATGTTGATGGATAGGTGTGATCGAATTCTTTGGAAGGGAGAAGGCATTGAGCAAATGTATTACACGAGGGGCGAGTCAACGCTTTCAGACCACAGGCCTGTATGCTCACTCTTCTCGGTGCAACTGAATTTACCAGTATACCCCACACAAAATTCCCCAAAATTTGCAGTTGAAGACTTGTTAGTTTGCAGAAGCAGAAGCCAGAGATGCATCCACACCGCATCTGGAACTGGAATAAGATTCCATTGAGACACGTACATGTTTTTGTGAAATACGTGTGACTTAGAGACTTAGAAAAGTGTTTCTCGATTTTGTGAAATGACTACTTGATTTTTGTGTCCTTTTGTTACTAAGTAGACCTGCTGCCCAATTTTGTACAATTACAAACTGTGGTATAAAACAATTGATGTACTACTATATATAAGGCGATTAATACGGAAAAACTAACTTAAAAAACAATTTTTTTAAAAGAATTTATCACAACTTGAACTTAATGCCTCCCTCAGAATTGGACTCAAACCGCCCGGGGCGTTTATACAAAAATTAAATTATAGGTCCATTATTAATTTTGGTTTACGCAAGTCAATTCATAGGTTCAACTAAATTTGAGTTGTGCACGCCCAATTTGATCAAAAACACGTCATAGGCTTCACTAAGAAGAGATTGTGCAAAAACTGTGTATCAAATCAGGGTATGTTGTTAAAAAAAAGCTTAATATAAATTGGGCCCAAGCCATTTAAGATAACACCAAAGCCCATCTCAATGAAAGCTTATGCTTCAAAGTCCTGGTGAATTGTTAAATTATTTGCTATTGGATACACAAGAAAAACCTTTTACACTAATCTCTCGTCGCTTTCAACATTGTTAGCAACCACCTCCAGTTTTGATGCATCACTCTGCTTTACCGGAATGTCTTCTTGTATTTCCATAGAGGGGGATTTGTAGTCTTTTTGTTTGCCCCATACCACAAAGTAAAGCCCAAGCACAATCACGCCCGCGCCAACAACCCTGCATTCATCTTAATTATTAGTACCAAAAATCCTATAAATAAAATGGTGAATAATAGTGAAGATTACTATATACCTTCCTAAGTACATTTTCTCAGAGAGAATGAACGAGCTCAAGAAAGCAACGATGATCATGCTCAGAGGACTAAATGCAGTGACAAAAACAGGGCCCCTTTTTTTCATCACAACTCCTTGCACGTAGTAAGCAATGCCCGAACAGAATATGCCCTGCAACCCATATATACATATTTTAGAACTATATATTTGTATTAGCAAGTAAAATTATGAAATTATTTAACTTACACTGTAAATAGCTGCAAGAAAGCTAGTGTTCCATTTGATGGCCCAAGCCGCAGCATTTCCTTTCTCCACCACTAATGCCACCGCTGCCCCTTCTACGGTTCCTAACAAGCATATCCATGCAGTTAAGGAGAGTTCCGCAGGATACGTACGCAACGTCACAGCCTACAAAACAAAATGTTGGCAAAAATTAACAAAATTAACTATAACAATATTTCTATAAATAGAGAACTGAAATCACTATATGATTAATTAATTAATTACCTGCAAGATCATGAAAGCGGCCCAGCTAAAGCATCCAATAGTGATCATGAGGGCACCCTTGATCGTGTGTTGAAGAGAAATTTGAGGTTGTTGATGAACGTCATTAGTGGGTCCTGATCTGGTCCATGGAAGGTCGAGATTAGGGCCGGTTACCAATGTCATGATCATGGCTCCTGCAATTGTAGCTAGTGTGCCCAATATCTTTGCTTGGCTGCGGATGCTCATCAACTTTACCTTCTCAACCCTGAATTCGTGCAAATATTATTCAACACCGTCAATTTATTATGTAAATTAAAATTTATATCTAATCATGGAGCACCTGAAACACCATGCCATCACGAATGTAATTGCCGGAAGAACGTTTGCCATTGCAGCTGCAAAAGTCGCTGTCGTGTACTTCATCCCCAAGAAGTAGAGATTTTGGTCTATAACTGGCCTTTAATATATATTGAACATATATTCATAAGTTTCTTCTCAAAATATAATCATGACAAAGGAATTATTGAAAATTTTTTATAAAAAATCAAGGGTATTCTTTGAACAAAAAATGCTTTTGTGTGGTAGTCACATAATTAACTAACATATTAAGAAAACTTAAAATTTAATCTAAAATGGTCGTGTGTGCGCGCGTGCGAGAGAGCGAGAGAGATCGCTTACTCCAAAATACTCATTAGCATTATCTTGAGGAACGTAGCTGTGGTCATTTTTGGCCTTATTTTCCTGCAGAACATAAATGTTGTCAATATTAGATTGTAGTAGAAAGGTAGGGGTTGTTGATACCAAGTTAAAACTAAATTTCTTGTCAACTAAAAAACTAAAATATATAAAAAAAAATTTATAAAATAGAGTTGATGTGGAAATTACTTGTCTAGGATGAAGGCAAAAGGGGCGATGACTAGGGTGGCGACAGCGTGGCGATAGACGACAAAGACGTAGTTGCTCATCCCCTCGTTCAAGGCGGCCTTAGAGATGATGTCCATCCCCGCCAGCCCGGCTTGCAGAAAAACCACTGCTAAAAAGGGTTTTGCCTTCCCAAACACTACTTGCAAACTCTCGCTTGTTATCGTCATTTCAATTCTCTTCTCTACCAAAAATAAATTTCAAGATTAATATATCAAAATATCACTCGCAAATTGCCATGCAACTCTATGTGTTTACCTAAATTCCTATATCACTCTCCTCTGATAATTTTCCAAGATGCAACTCCTGCCTTATATATACTCATATGCGTGCTACACACAGCAACACTCAACTCATATGTTAGAATCTCTTTTTAATTTTTCTTTAACAAAAGGAAAAAGTGAATTTCACATTTATTTACGAGTGTGAGTGTATGTTTTATATTTGCGGTTGTACGTTTACTATATATAGTAATTTAAATAAAACAAATAGAGAATGATCGAGTTAGATTAGGAGATTTAGTGATTGAAATAATATCGTATGGATTAGATTTTAAATTAAAAGAATTATTAAATAAACTTAAAGAGTATTAATGTTAATTCTCTCTTATTAAAATCATCTCAAAACTTTAAATTAACGTAGCTCTCTCGATTTAAATTATTTTTTCGCAAAAAAATTATCAAATTAAAGATAATTTTTCCAACGAGATCTCAATTGCATATGTTCCGCCGATGTTCGGGTGATGAAATTTAATAAATTATATTTTAATTTTCGTACATGTTGATAAGCAGATTTTATCAATAAATGCAAAAAAATCTCAATATTGTGTATACAAAATCTCAATATAATATAGGTAAAATATCAATAAAAATGTGTTGATATTTTCTTGTTGTTGATATTCTCATGTCATATTGTTGATATTTGTAATACACAATGTTGATATAAAAAAACACCCACGAAAATTATCATATGATAACATAATGACGATATATATTATTACCCTTTTATTGATATTTTGTCAACTATTTATTGAAATTTGTGAACTTTAATCTCATCCACTCATTTCAAAATTCAAGGATATAGATTTAGTCTTAATTTTGGATTATGATATTATAAGCATTAGAGGGGGACCCAGAAAATATAGACTTTATAATTAACACAGATCAAATAAATGGCGGATAAAAAGCATCAAATTTATTAAGAACCTATGTGCCTTTCTTTAACAAATATTTTCAAATATTTTCTACTGTGTTTCACACTTTCACTTGTACATGAATATTAATTAATTAGAGTAATCGATATTAGTTATTACTAATACCCCACACCTGGGTGCGTGCATGACCTTAAATCATTTCATTAATCCCTAATTCATCAACTATTTATTAATAGTATCAAGGGTTAAGGTTAAATAATTCTCAATTAGAGTTTATTAATTATAATTAGGGTGGGTTTAGGTTAAATTATAATTATATTTATTAATCTCAAAATAGAATGTAGTAATCCACAATATTGTGCCTTCATAATTAAATAGATACTCGCTCGTCATTAATTGGGGGTATATGTCCACAAGTAAATACTAAGATTATATCGTTTCCAGCTAATTCTTAGAACCCTTTTCATATTTGCTGATAAATGCTCATTTTGGAGACATATTTGGTAAATTGCGTGATGGGCAGTTGCATCTTTTGATTGATGCAACATGTGACTCAACAAGTATTATACTCCACTTAAAGATCCAATTGTTTAAATGTGAATTCTAGGTATTTTTATTTGTTTATTGTTAGACTTGTTGTTTGATTTTTAACACGTCTTCATTTTTGAAGTATTTTTTGAGGAAACACGTCTTTAATTTATATAGCCAAGTGGAATAATATATTGAAGACTTGAGGAATTGTGACAATTTGATACAATTGCAAATAAAATATCTCAGCGGACTACTCCCAGAAGTTTGATTGACTGTGTAACAAACTTATTAAAATCAATTGGGGACTCTTTAAATATTTAAGAGCACAATTAATTAGATGAAGATTCCTCTAATGAAAGGAATTCTAGTAGACAATCCACGAAAAAAGATGCTTGGATTTGTATAAAAGTATTTTTAATGTGTGATCCCGTGGATTCCCTTTTTATATTAGTTAGCAATCATAAAAATTGTTGGAGCAATGCATGGAGTATTATTTTAATCACACTAGTACTTACTTATTAAAAATGCAAAAGGCATTATTTTTTTAAGTAATTGTGTGTTGTCCAGCCCACGAAAAAAAAATTAGACGATTCTCTATAATTTGTTTGCATTCAACGTTGAAAGTTTATTTCTTTACATAAAGAGGAAGTAATCAAGAAAAGAAATACTATTAATTCAAGTTTAAAGATATAGACAATCCGAAGTGTTATATTGTTAACTCATAATTTAATTGCTAACTACAACTAAATAATAACCATTAGATATTCAAATTAAGGGCTTAGATCATCAATCTCTAAATATCAATACGATCAATGAAAAACGTCAATAAGGTCATATGATTAATTCCAAAAAATATCAATAGGGGTATTAATGTCAATAACTACATGTTTAGTTATAACTAACTTTTAAAAGAAATCCCAAAACTTCAAATTCATATAACATATATCAAATTAAAGATAATTTCATAAGGATTCCAACGATATCCAATATGCATATGTTCCGACGTCAAAATTGAAAAAAAAAATTGAAAATTTTTAATTTTTCGTACAGCAGAAATGTCAGCATACTATATAAAATATGTCAATATAATATATGTAGAATGTCAATATAAGCAATTGGTTAACATTCTTAAAGCATTGTGTTGACATTCTCAAAGCATTGTGTTAATATTTTCGAAACACTATATTGACATTTTCATCCAAAACCCTAATTTGAAGTTTTTTTTATCTTTTTTAATTTTATTAATAAAAACGAAAATTACACGTGGCAAATTGTAGACACACGTTTTCTAAAATCCTATAACCTTAAATTATTTGTAATTAGCAATTAAATAATGAGTTAGCAATTGATCCTCTACTATGGACAAGGGGATTATTACAAAAATGAGCCAAAACTCTATTTTTGGAAAAGTGGCTATGGATATAATACTATAAAAAGGCGGTTAAATTAAAAGTTACATGAGTGAGCATTATATTGATTGATCCACAACCATTTTCTCCTCTACTAGAATAACACGCACCATTTATTCATTCACAATCACCTTCATCACATCACATTTAAAGCAGCTACACATGAGGAAATATGTATATATTACGTCAAATAAGAAAAAATTGCCACAAGTAGTTAATAATTAAACACTTAGTGCCCTACAAATATTAGCCTTTTGATATAGTACAATTGATGTGTAGACCCCTATGGAATATGAATGCATTATGGCCACAGTATCATGCTATAATATGGTAGCTTTTCTACTTTAAAAATTGATTGTGGTATCTGCATTGGCAATGCACCAAACTTGTATGGCTATAGAATCTGCTGTCATGCTCGTTACAATCAACATTTCAGATTGCAAATTATACCAGCTGGAAATTATGCCTCCCATTATAGTGTTTGCTTTGGATAAATTTTGTGAAGAGGATGAGGATTCCACTTCCACTTATTAATTTGCTTTTAGGCACTAAATCTTCAAACTATGGCGATTCACATTTCGAATCATTTACTGAGGTCGAATTGAGAATATTTGGAAAGTGTTTGTTGATGGATTGGCTAATCATGTCGATTTGGTCAGACAACACTAGTGAGATCACCTCACTGATATGTTCAAATGATCAATTCAGATTCATTGAGTTTTCATTTACATTTTCTTTTTAGTGTGTAGAGTTGGATCAATTTTTGGCCGACACAACTTATTTGCAAATAATGTACTTGGACAAATCTTAAAAATAAAGTCAATTTACAAAAAGTATGGTACCATCCATGGCCTATTCTGTTTCCAACTTTAATGGACCTTATCATCAGAATCACATTTTTCAAAATATGTAGTACATTAAAATTTTTATTTTCTCCTTATTGATAAACCATAATTTTAAGATGGGGATTAACTTGGCTTATTTTGATCGATTATTATATGGGTTGAACATGATTTTGTCTATACCCCAATCAATTTGATTAGTAGTTTTATTTAGTTTTAAGAACAAAAAAAGCTTATAAGAAATCAATGACATAGCAAGCTCATTGAAGGACGGTCCCAAAAACGGCCCAACAATCCAGTTACTTCGTAAACACTAATCTCGTGGTACGTTTGAATTGATCAAGGAATATAAAGGCAAGGATTTCAAGAAAGATTAAAGCAAGAATAGATCTTTCCATAAGATTTTTTATCTTTGTTTTTATGTTGAACATGTATTTTCTTGTAATTTTGTTTTTGTCATTCAGTTACACGAGTGGCTAAACTTCTAAAATTTAGGGATTGAAATTTGAGAGTGAGTGACTCTGATGTTCCTTTGATTATTTATCTAATATTCATTGTTTTACTTAACTATTCATGTTCTTAATGTTTTTAATTATCTGTAAACTAAATTAATGATCTGTTTTGTCGTTGCAAGATTTGAAAAATGAGTAGCAATGCATAAATAGAAATAATTAACACCTTAGGACAATAAAGTTGAGAGGGTTAAGACTTAAGACTGAGTGCAAGGATTTTAACCGTATGATGTTGATTCTAATGTATAATCCAATATCTAAATATTCTGAGAGAGGGTTTAGATTAGATTTGTAACAGATAAATGGTATAGTAGCAATATCTCATTTTAATTTATGGAGTATCCAACTGTGTCTAATGTTATTTTTCCTTCTTTGGGATAAGTGGTCGATCCAGCAAATAGGTAAATGTGACTTATTAATCATTCGTTCTTAATAAATCAATGGGTAGTGATATATGTACCTACGCATAATTGTAGGTACATAATCGAACTTTTTTTAACATATTACATTAAAAATCAATTTATAAACATTAATTGATTTAAAATAACTTTCATACTAATCATTTTGCGAATTTTTTTTTGAAATTATATATACTCCATATAATACATTTGTTTATTTTGTCATATCCAACTTTATGTATCCATGTAATTACGAATCCTCCAAGTAAGCATGCACTCATTTTGTTAAAGTGAGGAAGTATACAGTAGTATTATTAGCAAAGCCTTATTTTTCGTTTATAAATCTAGAAAGGTAACTGAAGTAGCAGTCAACCTTTCTTTAGTCACTTCCAAACTAAGGCATGGGAAATCGGGGGAGTTGCTGAGATTGAGATTTCATCCTCATACAAAAATGAGAAACAAATAATATTAGCATCTAAAAAAATTGAGGGTAGCAAATACAAGCAATACCAATATTGTCATAAGAAAATGGTCAACTTAAGGGATCACTGCTCACCCTATCTTAACCACAGCAAGCTGATTTTTGAGCAGCTTGACCAGACCCACCACTCTGGTCCGGCTGATTAATCTTTATGGTCTGAGGCTGCATGTGTGTAGAATATGATCAGATTCTGATGTGGCAACCATATAAAACAACAAAAGTGCTGTATATTCGAGTATAACTAGCAACAATTAGTACCTCAGCCTTTGAGTCGGAGTCAGCGAGTCTTTGTTTTATGTCCCTGGCAATTGAGAAGAAAACCTCCTCCACGTTCATGTTTGTCTTAGCACTCTGTTAACATGATCATGTTAGACTGTCTCATTCGGTATAAGATCCTGATGTAAGGCAACAAGTAGCACTTACAGTCTCGAAAAACTTGATTCCATATTCATCAGCTAGTGCTTGACCCTTGGCGGTAGGAACAGCCTATGGAGTTCAATTTGTTCAGAATATTGTGAAAAACAAGCAAAAATATGAAAATAAGCGCACACAACATGCACGTGTTAGAGCACCCATTATAATGGCTCCCTGTCATCATTCTATTGTATTTCTGATACTTAAATTTCCCAATATTTATTACATATAAATAGATTAATTGGTCTGATATACAAGCATGATGAGTTTCAATGAATTGTGACTAGATGTAACCCAAGGTAACATCACACTCCAGCAATCAGATATACCCATAAATGTATATGTTTTATAAGTTTGTGGGAGACCGAGAGAGAGCGACATAAAACAGACAGAGAGAAAGAGTACCCTTTTGCTTTCATCCATATCAGCTTTGTTTCCCACCAATATCTTGTTGACGTTGTCAGAGGCGTGCTGCTCAATGTTTCTAATCCAATTCCTAATATCTGACAAGGGTGCGGTCAATCTTGTTAGCTATCACAAGGTTAAAACAGTAATTAGAGTCAAAAGATATATAATGAAATTCTGAAAATCCTTCCAATAGCTATTTATGCTTATATATAATAGAAGGTATGATGAAGAGCAATTACTGTTGAAAGATGCCTCATCAGTAACGTCATACACCAGTAAAATGCCCATTGCTCCACGATAGTAAGCTGCACATGAAGCATTCTTAATCAATGAAATTCTATAAGATGTAGGAGCATACTACACACAGTATATGATAAGTTAAGACAAAACATTAGAAGATTAATGCTTCTACAGTAGTATATAATAGCAGTATCCAGTAAGGTCATGAGAGGTGCAACAACTGCCACTACTACTCCCGTAATTTGATAACAACCAAAGCTAGGGAGGGCAGTTAAATGAAAATAAACTGGAGAAGTGCATTTGCAAATAGTCTCCTACTAAAACAGCAACCAAAAATCTTAACCAAAATTCAGTAATACATAAACTACTTCAACTAATATAGAAAAGGTTCCCAAAAACTCAAAACTCAAGAACTAATTACCCAAAGCTTAGAATATTGTGGTCATCATTTCGAAGAAGTTATAACTATTTGTTCATAGAACTAAATTAAACGCTAATACAAATGGATACAGTAAAAATGCAGTATGTATTTATACTATTTCAGAAAAAGGAACTATCAAAAGTTTCATCAAAATAAAACTCCTCTGTTAGCATCTCATTCCTCGAGTGAAGAAATCTAGACATTGTTGGATATTCCTAATTGGCTTTTCAACTAGCTTATGACCCTAGTTTACACTTGGATCATTTCGGAATACTGGATATACTCCCTCCATCCCAAGGAAGATAACCCCTTCCTTGGGCGGCCTTGAAATTTATGTAGTTTTATTTTGTGTGTTAAGTGGAGAGAATAAAGTAAGAGAGAGGGTATAAAGTAGAGATAAAGGTGTTTCTATTTTTAGTAATGAGTCACTTGGTTGGAACAAACCAAAAAGGAAAGAGGGTCATCTTTGATGGGACGGGGGGAGTAAGTTTTAAAAGGGCTGTTAAGCTCTAATAAATTTCTCTAACTTCTTCTAAACCTGCTGTAAAGGATTTTAGGCACCAAGGAGGAAGTAAATTCCACTAAAGTATGAACTGATCAAAAAGCATGGCCCTTCCCATAACCAAGTCGCCCGTGTCATCTCATCCATCTCCACTACTTTGCTTCACTAATCAGACATGCTACCCTAACTTCAATGATTCCTGGCACAATTGCTCTCCCCTGCCCTACCCACATCACTAGCTTCAACCCATTCTACCACTTTCATCCCTTGTAACCATCTTCCATATTATGGACACCACTGTCCTAACCAACAAACAAACTACTCCCTCCGTCCCCCAATAATTGTTCACTTTGGTTCCAGCACGGGTTTTAAGAAATGTAAAGGAAAGTGGGTTAAAAAGATTAGTGGAATATGGGTCCCACTTTTATATATTAGTTTTATAATAAATGTGAGTGGAATGAGTTGGTGGAAAGTGGGGCCTATATCCTGTTTATAATAAAAGGTGAAATGGACAATTAATGGGGGACGGAGGGAGTATATGAGAAGCATGAAAGTGGTTCAAAGTGTTCAAACGAAATTTGAGAGATCTCATAAGGTTTATGTAGGATGGTATATAGAGAGGGAGAGACAAACTAAAAGAATGAAATTCAAGATACAAGCATATGCGACACAGGGGAATAAGCAAAAGAATACTCCATTATTCAATATCTGGAACCAACTAAACTCGACATTAAAGACAGATTTTCTAATAGTTTGGAAATCAAGTGTGGACTATAGGAAGCATTTTAGTCTGTCCAACAGTATAAAAACTTATTAGTTTATTTATTTTTCAAATGAGCAAACGTTATACTATAGTTGTGATGACACTCTGTAGAAAAGCCAAACACCCCAGATCAATGTAGGCAGACAAATCTGTCTATTTTATTCTCATTCCGATGCACTTCATACTATTTCTTTACTGCAACTTAGAAAGAAAAATTGATTATACATGCCATATTATATTTGTTGAAAAGTACTCCCTCCGTCCACAAACAATAGATCACTTTGTGTATGGCACGAGTTTTAATGTAGAATTGGTAAAGTAAGAGAGAAGGGGAAAAAGTAAGAGAGAAGGAGAAAAAGTAAGAGAGAAGTAGTGTTAGTGGAATGATGTGTATGATTATTATTTGTTGAAAACTTACCATAAATAACTATGATCTATTTTTTGTGGACGGCCAAAAATGGAAATTGTGATCTATTGTTTGTGGACGGAGGGAGTATAAAAGAGTTGTACGTAACATGAAATTCCTATTTACGTTTTCTCAAGATAAGGGAAAGGGAAAGGCATGAATCATTCAAACAGTACCAGTTGTTATAGTACGAAATCGCTCTTGTCCAGCGGTATCCCATATTTGCAATTTGATTCTTTTACCATCAAGCTCAATAGTTCTTATCTTAAAATCAATCCTGTAAAAGAATGGTATGATCAAATAAATTAGGCAGGAGCAATTAGACACATAAACCGTAGCAAGAAATCAACAAATGAAGAGAACCTACCCAATAGTAGTGATGAAACTGGTGGTGAAAGAACCATCAGAAAAACGTAAAAGAAGGCAACTCTTACCCACACCTGGAAAAGCCATCAAAACAATTAAGACAAGCCAGTTCAAATAGTACATTTGAGATTAGTTTACCAAATGTAAAATAAAGGCTAGAAAAAAGTTGTATGACATGAATCTACAAAATGAATGAATAAAAATAAACAGATATCTCTAAACAGTTTCTTATGGCAAGCTACTTGTCATAGAAATACCAGTTCCCTGATGTACATGAGAGGTTCAATTATTAACCAACATACTGGATGAGCACGAACACCTGACCAGACTGATTTCCTCATTCATGAGTGGATACATTACATACAAGATCATAAAGGAGCAGTTCCTTTTATTTGCAATATGCTATCAAAGACCACCAAGAAGTCCAAACAATATAAAGTCTACCATTTTACTTAGTTTAATTATGTAACTTTTCTTTATCCATCTTCTCAAATCTATCTAAGATTTAAAAGCCAACTGAAACTCTTCCCTAGCCTTAACAATGACAATTCTCCTCATGCAGCTGCCAGTGCCTAGGAATCTAAAACTTATAAAAGGCCTGAAATATAAATGCATATAAATATATGTCATTTTCCTTGTAACTTTAAAAAGCATTCAAGCAAGTGGAGCTCTTGAAGGACCCACACAGACAGCGTCTCACAATCTGTGCCAGAAAATCGTAACAAACAAGTCATGGTCGATCATATAAAATGCCCATGAAATCAACACAATAGAGAGCGTCGGTATACTCAACCGCAATAACGGAAGGGGAAACAATAATGCATTGCGCATCAAATGCAGCTGAAAAATCCAAAATCAATAAGCAAAATTCATATAGTTCGCATTCAAACCGCAGAGAACCGAAAATTCAAAGAAAAATATATTGTACAGATTCGAAATTGAAAAAAAAAACGCACCGCTATCACCGATCAAGAGAAGCTTGATGAGGCAATCATAATCGGCTCGTGCTCTGGCGGGTGGAGCGGCCATCTGATTTCAATTTTATTTTTATTTCAAACAAACCCTAGAAAAAAAACATATAAGAGCCTGTGAATAATCAGTTGAGCGATGAATGAAATTTGAAAATGGATTTGAATGCGGTGGAAACTACAAAGGGAGTTATTACCAGATCAGACTCAGGGATTACACAAAAAAATATGGATATTGGATCTAATAAATGAGGAATGAGTCGTTCAACTCTGTAATCTTATTATTTTACTTTATTTTATTTATCACATAGTAGTATTTTATTTGTATTCCATTTTCTGAACATATTATTCAATTGAATTGACCATGGGGAAGATTAAGACGGGGGCGCGAAACTATTATTCCATTATATGAAATTGAAATATTCTAATCCTCTAGAATAACATAATTAGAGTCAAGTAGGCGTTGACGACATTATTATATTTTCAAACTTTAAAAAAATAAAATGTAGAAATGGTCGTATAACGTATAATTCTGGTTCATTCAATTGGTGCGAGACTAGTAGTAGTAATATCAATAACAAATTTGGCAACCAAAGATATAGTAATGCTAATATGAAGTAGTCTACCTAAACAATGTATAATTTCATCTATCTACCGTATGGATTTCGATTTTTGGTTGTAACACATGTACCTGTAAATAAAAAAAAGAGTATGTTACATAGGAGTAATAACATCTTTGACTCGTAATAATTGGGATGTAAAGGATTTAATGTTTAGCGAATTAAATGAATATAGAATAAAATAGATAATAAAATATGGGATAAAATAAAGTAAAAAGATGTATTCTATTTATTTTTGTGTTAAATAGAAATAACTCAATTAGAATAGAATTATTAAAAAAAAATAGGATGACTCAATAAGAGAGGAACGGGGAGAGGAACGGAAGGAGGAAGGAGTATTAACTGTCAGCTACCTGAGTATAATTTATTTTAAACTATATACAGTTAAGTACTCGATTGATAACTAATAAAATATACTAAGAGATATTACAATTTTGATATATTTAATATGTACTTTAAATTTTTTATTTTATAAAAAAAATTATTTTACTTATATTTTTGAAAACCATAATACTATAAAAATCAAGATTAATTTGTATTTTATGTATTTATTTGAAGTTACTTAAAAACAAGCAAATCGAGCTAATTTTGTTTAGTGAGCTTCTAATGGGCCATGGCCCAGATTTTATTTCGGATATTGAGTTTAATAGAGTTTCTAGATTCGGTATTTTCCCTTCAATTTACAGACTTTGCAATTATGTGAAAGCGAGTTGTTAACCATCATGGTTTTGAAAATACCTTCCAACTTACAGTGCGTTGTCCCTGATTGCGATTACAAATATTAAGCAACTTCTCATTCAATATTATAAATGTATAATAAATATAAAATCAATATAATTTGATTAAATTAGCGTGCACCGACAATATCAAAATAAGGGTTTGACTATAATTTACAATAAATGTTCCACGCCCGGATTTTTTTTGGGCGTTTGAAATTTAGATGTGACTAATCCATATTAATTCCCCATAAATAGTGTAAATTGACCGATTACGACACCTAAAGGTGAAAAAGTCGTTACGCGCAAAAATTTGCATGTGTATTATGATTAACTTGAAAGTTACTGCAACCATAATTTGACCGCACATCGTATGTAAGTAGTATTAAAAAGCAAAATGATAACATCTATTACTTTTTTTTATATATATTTTGTCAACTATTTATAGAAATATATGAGTTTTAATCTCATTCACTCATTTCAAAATCTATTAGTATTATTAATTTTGGATTATGATGTTACAAGCATTAGAAGAGGACCCACCTTACATACACTTTCAAATATTTATTTTAGGGATATTGGTCCCTAAAATCATGAACTTTTGTCAAATTTTAATATT
Organism: Salvia hispanica; assembly: GCF_029641045.1. Classification (NCBI taxonomy): domain Eukaryota; kingdom Viridiplantae; phylum Streptophyta; class Magnoliopsida; order Lamiales; family Lamiaceae; genus Salvia; species Salvia hispanica. The sequence continues at coordinate 25,621,854 of NC_142692.1, forward strand.
TTCCACAAATTTTTAAATTGGTCTGAACTATCACAAACTTTGCTTTTTGTTTGTTATTTTCCATCTCAACTCAAATAAAATATCTTTGGAGAATAACTAATTCTACGTGGGCAATCGTGAAATATTTACTATATTTTAGACCACTTTTTAAGTTCTTGGTAAGTAGGATAAAAGCCACGTAAAAAATCATGTTGATCTAGTAGTGCCAAGTAGGATAAAAAAACACACATAAATTAGTCAGATATCGTGATTTAACTGTCATGAAAAATAACAAACAAAATGTAAAGTTTATGATATTTATAGACCAATTGTAAAGTCCGTGGAAAATACTAAAATTGGCCAAAATTCATGATTTTAGGTACCAATATCCCTCTACTTTAATGGTCTATTTGATAGATTCAATGTCAACTGCGACATGTTTTTTTATAATCAATCAATAAACAAAATTAGGGAATTAATTCGAAATATGTAAAAACATTGCATAAATAAAAAATTATCAAAGTTCATGTATTTTAGCGCAACTATCTATTCAAAGCGTTATTGCAATTAAGGACAGACGGTTTGTAAGATATTACTCCTTAAATTAGTGTATATTTAGACCGTCATAGATCATAAAGGGTAACCGACCCGTTGGTAAGATGTTTCTTATTTTTTCAATAGATTGGGAGTTCCTACAACAAACTTAATTTTTGAGAAAAATTGAGACGCAATTGCTTGCATTAGGAAATTTTAAAAAATAACAATAATTTAGGACGCAAAATAAAGCATTCATAAATTAAGGACAAATTAACTTAATACTTTACTTTTTTAGAATGTTTTAATTTGCATCCTCAAATTTGAATTGGGACCCGGGACACCAACAATAAAGATGTTTTTTTAACACATTAGTGATATATTTAGACACACAAATTAACATGATTACGTAATAGTGGTTTGGTAACAGCCATTAAAAGTATTGATTGAATGCTTGATCAAATTTTTTATAATTAACTTCTTAACTGACGCACATCAAACATGTAAACAGAATACGAATAATAAACTTTTCGAAGTAATAGGATTACATTGTTAGGGGTATTATTTAATAATAGGTGTGGAACTGAGTCACAGAAAGAGAAAAGCCCATTCCTTTAAAAAACTAAAATTCGAAGTAGGGTTAAAGAATTTAACTTTATAATTGGAATAATATAATGACGTAAATCTGATAAATATTCCACTTCATGAGGATTTTATCACAACTTCGATTCTTCTCTGACTTTCGACGGAATATATCATGCATAAAACAAATTTCGTAAGATAAATTACAAAAAATATAGTGTGTACTTGTATCTTCTTTACGCTATATGGAGTACTATTTTATGTGTTATTCTTTTTGGATAGTTAATTGAATATAAATTTAAAGTTCGCGTCATGAAGAATTTGGATCCGAGACTTTTGGTCTCGGCATTACCTCTCTATCGTTTGGCCGACTTACACACTCATTTTATGTGTTATTCTTGCTTTGGAGCATATCAATATCTGGACGGCGGACATATATATCAAGTAATCAGGGCCTCCTACTATCCTTACTTTTTTAATTATTATTTTTATTAATAAAATCTTAACAAAAATTTATTGATGGTATATTTATTTTTAAATTATAATAGAACTTTAAAATCATTATTATTATTATCATAGTTTTATAACAAAAAATTTAATTAATAAATAGTAGCAGTGGTAGTTAATTCAGTTATTATTTACATTATTAAATTAATTAACATAAGTTCAAATTTTCAAATAAATTTTCTTTGAATTTCAAAACACGGATAAATAATTTATGATGAATCTCAATGAATCATAATCATTAGCAACATTACTTTCTTAGAAAACACGGATAAATAATTTATCAGAAATTCCTAGAAATCGTTAGCAATATTACTTTTCTGATAAACAAACATGCCTAAAATAATAATTGTCTAACTAAATATTTAATATATAGTATATTATAAACTCCTTAGATTTTGAAAATTATATATAAAGTATATGATTACAATTTATGTAAATTTATCAGTACCTATTATTTTATTTATATTTAATAAGTACCGGTGCTACATTTAAGGAAATTTAGAAAAATTATATCCATGTTTCATAATTTTAGGTAATTAAGGGTGTATGATACGGTACAAACTATTGAGTATTGACTAGAGCTGATAATTTTCAGACATGAATCTGCACAAAATTAATAAGGTGAGATTATATTTTTCTGGATTTGTATTCTTATCGGTTTGATCCGTTAGTAACTCGATATATTCGGATTGGATTTGAACAACCCATTAAAAAAAATATTCTTATATTTTTTTTTTTGAATTTAGATCTTGTAAATAAAGTTTAAAAATAAGATATGTAATAAGGTAGTAGTATTAGATTTTAATTGTGTAAATTAAACATTTATCATGTAAATCAGGTTTAATTGTGTAAATGGATTTCGTGTTGTGTCCACTCATATTATATCGCGTGCATATCATGTTTACGTTTAAAAGTAGTCGGTATCATCCTATCATGTCGGATTCATGTTCAAGCGGAAAAGTAAACTATGGCAATATTATTCTATATCGTGTTACTCCATGTGTTTAATTGGAGCTGAAATTAAACTATTAATCTCCATTTGGCGTCCATTGGAATTTGGATCCATGGCCACCCTTCTCAAATAAGCTCTCAAGTTGTAACTCCTAACGGGTCCCACGCAACCGAATAACGCAACGCCACATCATTCCCAGCTGGCATGTATTCCTAAACAGGAAATAAAATATAAAAAAGAGATGAAGAAATTTTCCCTTTTACTGCTTCCCCGAATATGCCGTCGCATAACCAACGACAGGGCGGGAACCGTAATCCCACCGCCATTCTATAGCTTCTCTTTACAGTTGCTTTACTCATTTCCTCTATAAAATCTGCCTTCCTCCCTACGCACCGTATATGTTCGAGATCTGAGCTTTTCTTTAGCTTCCCACCCACGTTTTTCCTTCGCTCTTATTTAATTGTTTCAGGTAAGTTCCATTTTTTAATAACAAGCTTCATCGTTTTCTGCATTTCTGTTGTGTTATCCGTTGTTTTCGGCTTTATTAGTCTCTAATGCTTGGCGACGGCGTTGTGCATGAAGCTATTCCGGGTAATTTTGATGCATTGGATTTGGAGGTTTTATGGAAGGAAGCTCTGTTCAATCAACTTAACTTTTTTGCCGCAATCAACTAGTTTTTTTTTTTTTTTCGGAACACAATTTCTGAATCTGCATGCTCTTTCTATTTCATCCTTCTCTAATTTGATGCTCGTTATAATCGTTTGCTAAACATGAATCTGTTGCTGCCTTTTTCGTGTGTATGCTACACGCATTATGTTAGTTTGTGCACTAAACAGCATTCTGCTAGTATGTATTAGAAGAGCTTGGATCTGAGCTGTGATTGCGATTTAGGATAAGTTCATCTTTACTGTATCTAAAAATGATGGATATAGTTTGTTAATCGATCTCAATTCTCAATTATCGGAATGGAGTCAGTCAACTATACAGTTGCACTCTGTTCCGCCTGTTTTGCCTTTGTGTGGCTGTTGTGGTACGCTTGTGTATAATAGTCTGCCCTTGTAAGGTTTTATCAGGTTTGGCTGAATGTTTCTTTCCTAGAATTATAAATGAAAAAATGGAAGTGGCTGGGACTTCTATTTTTTTTAGATTCCTTTTTAAGATAGATGGTTGTCCCCAATCAAAGATGAAACATGTCTTGAGATTGAAATGTCATTTGTGATAACTAGAAGCTAATTTGTCTGATTTTGTTAGACAATCTATGTTGAGGATATGATGCACTCCTAGTTCCATAGTGCAGGATTTAATTGAGAAACTAAAGAAGGCATGAATTAACGGTTTATCAGTGAATCTATTGTAAAGTTTTTGTCAGCACATAATTCTGAATCATTCTAAAGCTACACAGTCTGCAAGACTTTTAAATCATATGATTTGTCATTCCAATCTGTTGGAAAGGTCGCTTGAATGAATCACATGAGTGCAGTTGCTTTTAGGTGTATGTTTTGCTCTCAATTTAAATATAAGTTCTTGATGTTATACTAATAGTTTGTGTTTTAGTAAATAGTATATGTCAGCTACGTGTGCAGTAAGTGGCCTGGTAGTTAGATAAACTTTTTTGGTAGATCTTGTTCATTTCGTTTGCCGAAAACTTAAGCACAAACTTTCCTGATCTCAGTAGACCAACAGTGAATGTGATCAACTTCAGAGTTGTAGTAAACTCTTTATCTAGCCTGTTAGCTTATGTTAATCAGTTTCATGTTATGCAACTTCCAGTTATGGCTCCACCAATTGCAATTTCCAGCAAATCTCCTGACGTCCAGAAGGCATCACATGCGCCTCTTAACGAAAGGATACTCTCTTCCATGACGAGGAAAAGTGTTGCTGCTCATCCCTGGCATGATCTTGAGATTGGTACATATCTTGACTATCTGTTCTACCATATTTGTCACTACTCAATTAGATTTGTTAAATTTAATCTGTTTTCCCATTCTTGCCGATGTAGGACCTGGCGCACCAATTATCTTCAACTGTGTAAGATGCTGACTTTCTTTTACCTTCTCATTCTTAAATAGTCCTAAAGAAATTTGAGAAGATGGACATTTAACTGAAACCTATGAATTTCTCTATCAAAGTTGGTAATACATTCCCAAATGGAAATGATAGTTTTTAGATGAGAACACTGAATGAGCTTCCATCTGATTAGAATCCAAACTACAAACCTTCTGATATCTCCCCGAGAGTTCATTTTCATTTTATTTGTTTGTTATTGGTGAACCAGTAGAGAAAAAATACTTAACTCTGATGAGGCCAACTGAATTTGCTGCCATCAGTGGACAATTGAATAGCTATTTGAGAATTCTCCCTTCTCTTTATATTGTTCCAATCCCCATCACCACTCTTATTAGCTTGAAAAATTATACTTAGTTCCACTTTCCCCAGAAACATTATCTTGCTTTGCTATTAATCCTTTTTCTTTAATTTGGGCTGATTATATTTAATATTGACACTCCCTTAACCCTTTGGATGTTTCCATCACATTTTATTTATTCTTCTAGTCGCCTTGCATAAAATTAGTAAAGTATATCCTAACTACCACTTACTTCTATTGTCTCAATAAACCATAACATAATTATTGTCCCAGCACGGGCAGTACACTCAATCTGCTGGTTAAGCATCAACATAGTCAGACCACAGTCACACATTTACTATTTACTACTAGTAATTAAGTTTCAGAGTGTATCATCTGGATATATTAATATCCTTCTGGTGCTATATGCAGGGACGGATCCAGGAATGTAAATGGAAGGGGGCAAAATTATATGTACAAGAGAATTTGAGAATTTAAAAAGGGGCAAATATAAAGAAATTTTACAAATTTTGCAAAATTATTAAATAAAATAGTATATATCAATATATTTGAGGAGGGGCATTTGCCCCACCTAATAATACATTACATCCATCCCTGGCTATATGGATAGCTGCTTTATGTTCTTGTGGTTGCTTCTTTGGCATGATTATATAATTTTTGTAGTTTGCCATTTCTTTTTAATATGAGACTGTCCGATTTTTTCTTTGTTTTACTGTGTTAACAAGCATCATCACTGCAGGTGGTTGAAATAAGTAAGGGAAGTAAGGTGAAATATGAACTTGACAAGAAAACTGGTCTAATCAAGGTATGAGATTTAGTATATTGTAAAGCAAGATATGTTTGGGTTAATCATTAACTGTAAATTTGTTTGCACCTACAGGTTGATCGTGTTCTTTACTCATCTGTTGTGTACCCCCATAACTACGGCTTCATCCCTCGTACTCTCTGTGAAGACGATGACCCACTCGATGTATTGGTCATTATGCAGGTAAACCCAGCATATTTTGGTGACATGATGATACTTGGAGTTAAGGCTTTCAAGAACAAATTTTCGTTCTAAAAGTGATTGTGATGTGCACTAATTCTGCATGAACATATATTCAGGAACCTGTCATTCCAGGGTGCTTTCTAAGGGCCAAAGCAATAGGTCTCATGCCCATGATTGATCAGGTACAGTTACTTTACCGTCCTTAGACCACATTTATCTCAGTATTCAGGAAAGGATTTACTGACTTGATAAGTGCAACAGGGTGAGAAAGATGACAAGATAATTGCTGTCTGTGCTGATGATCCCGAATATCAGCATTACACAGACATCAGTGAGCTTCCTCCCCACCGATTGGCTGAAATTCGCCGTTTTTTCGAAGACTGTATCCTTTTGAGAAAAGATTATGCTAACTCTGTTTGTTTATTTGTTTTTTCTTTTTCTGCTTAAACAAAAAGCTTCTGCTTTTTGCTACTTAAATTTGAGTGGTTTACTTCGTGTTGTTATCTTAACTGGTAACTCCATTAGACAAGAAAAATGAAAACAAGGATGTTGCAGTCGATGACTTTCTTCCAGCCACAGCAGCTTATGAAGCAGTCCAATCTTCCATGTGAGTGCTCCTCCCCACTTTAGTTAAGTTGCAGATTGAAGCTGCATTTGCTTCTTCCTGGAAACAGAGAACTCTAAAAGTATATTTGATAATGTTTAGTGCTTTGTCAATTCTTTTTCACAGAGCTACGCATAAACTTGAGTCAAGATGTTGATTATAGCAAACATTTCCAGTTCATTATCAAGTATTTCACCATTTTGATGGGATACAGTGGCTTGTGTGGTGCAGGGATTTGTATGCAGATTATATAGTGGAGACCTTAAGGCGGTAGTTTGGCACAAGCTAGCGATGCTGCTTCAAGTTTATAATTTTTGATCTGGAAGAATACTTGATACTATATTGCAACACATCTGCACAATACAAGATGATGATTATGACGATGATGATGATGATGAATAACAATTTATATGATAGAGTAGAATATGATATTTGTTGGTATGTGTAAAAAGGGATTGGCGTGATTGATTTTTCACTATATTCATATGTATACAACCTTACTATATCTGTTATGGTTATTCCAGTTCTTGCTTTTTCAGCACATTACTTGAACCTAGATTTCAATTTACAGGCATCTAGGGCCGTATGTAACTATGTATGTTTGTAATGATTTGATTTGTTACTTCTTCTATCATCTCTTACATCTGATTGTTAATTATCTCTTCCAGTATTAAGTGCAGGTGCACGTCACTGTTGTACCTAAATTACAGGCCTCTAGCGTCGAATCATTCTCTTCTTTTTCCACATTTTTTTTTATCTCACTGAGATAAATTTTACCTGAAACAAATCGTGCACACCATCTATTCTTCCACCTTATATAGAGAACTTCTTTGCGACCTTAGACTATCTCCATCGTGACCTTCACCCAACCCAACCCCAATCAACTTTTTAATAAAATATTCATTCTCTATCCTCCACGTACACAACTCTCACTCAATTCAACACCCATCAACTTTTTTACTTCCATCAATGACCCCAATCCAACTCAACCCAACCCAATTAAATATTTTCTTTTTTATATATTGTAGTATTAAAATTTTGATTTATAATTAATTTAAATATATTATATAATATCTAAAAATTATAATAAAAAAGTATATGAGTTAAGTTTAAAACAGAAAATATTAGATATTCAAATAATTAAAGCACAATATAATATTAAATTATACACGTTAAAAAATATAATACGATAATAGAAATAAACAAACCAAAATACAAATGAAGAGTGAAAAAAAACCCTAGCTTAAACAAGATAAACATTAGCACATATTTAGTTGTTTGTGCCAAATTTAATCCAAATGTGCTCAATCAAATCTTCTCGAAGAGCAATATGAGCTTCTCTATTGCGGAGTTGAGCTCGATTAGTCATATATGATGACAAGCTCCCGATCCGTTGAGTGGAATAGCAAAAAGCTTCAACATTTTCTTCATGTACTCTTGTATGCGTATCTTGAAAAAACTCAGTGGCATCATATAATAATTTTGTTTGTGAAGAGTTTTGCATGCTTAGTCGGATAATAAAAAAATACTCACTCCATTCCATGTTAATACAGGCATTTCTTTTCGACACAGAGTTTAAGAATGGTGTGTTACATGGATGGTGAATAAAGTTTGAAGAGAGAAAAAAGTAAGAGAGAGAGTTACGTTTTGCCAAAAATAGAAATGACTCAATTAACTTGAAACTTTCCGAAATAGAAAAATGACTCTATTAATATGGAACGGGGGGAGTAGCAAATAATAAAGAAATAATAAAAAATAATAATTATTCATAAATAAAATGAACTAGTTCACGTGAATTTTTCACAAGAGGGGCTCACATGAATGTTTGGAAGAATAATTCACATGAGTTTTGAAATGATATATTAAGACAAATATAATTACAGGGATGTGATCAAATGAAAACTCTAAATATTGTACAAACTCAAAACTATGATCTGGACCATTGAAAATGTCAACAGATCACAATAAAACATCAGCATGAAAATGTCAACAACAGAATTTCAACGGTAGTCAATGATTGATGTTGTGTTGCTATTGTGTTGATACTGTATTGACATTAAAATCTTAAAATTATACACTGTGTTGATACTGTGTTGATACTGTATTGACATTAAAATCTTAAAATTATACACTGTGTTGATATTGTATTGAAACTGTGTTGAGAAGTTTTGAGTTTGTACAATATATAAGTTTGCATTTTATCACTACCCTATAATAATAATTAAATAAATTCACAATGTTCAAAATATTCAAAATGTGATTATCTAAAATATTTGCATTTCATATTTATAGTATACCATTCTAAAACATGTACATAAAAAAAGTAGTGATTAATCAATAATTAATAGCAAATAAAAAAAGTAAAAATAATAATATATTGAGCCAATAGAAAATGGACATGTGTCCTTTGCCCTCCACTTTATGTTGGGCCGGCTAACAAGACCCCAAATTGAAAGTTGGGTTGGGTTATTTAATTTTTACTTTATTTTTATTTCTTTCTATTTTGTCTTGTGTGTTTGCCTCCGATCTCAAAGTGACCGATGAGGGTGGTCTTAGAGAATATAGAGCATCACTAGTCCCTTAACTTAGAGCTCGTTTGGAAGACTATCCATGGTAATTGTTACAACAAGGTTAAAAACTTAGAATGATGACTATGTTGTATATCATGATTTATGCTAGTTATATTGTGCAAAATAAATACAATGCTAAATTTTGGAAGCTAAAATAAGGTCAATAATATGTATGCATAAATTGAAAGTGAAAAGATAGAAGACAACTTAGTTATTATCTTGGTTAGCGATGTCAGTTCAACTCGAACTCGGTGGACTTATCTGATTAGCCCGCTAAAAATAAATTAGAGGATTAGGGCTGAAATACTACAATTCGATTAGAAATCGGGCTAATCAGGCTGGCTCACTGGGCTGCACAATTTTACTTATTTTTCATATTTTATGTATCGCACGCTTACATTCAAACTAATCTTTCTACATTTTTCCTTATGCAAAAGATGGACGAAAGTTTTTATTGTTCCAAACTAAAATGAAAAATTCAACTCCAAACTTTCTATATAATAAATGCTTAAAAAATAATTATATTACCTTGTTGCCTAATGAATTTGCTACTTTTTCTTATATCCACCTTATGGTTTAATTTTTTTTTTAATTTGTGATAAATACATTTTTATTCGCAATATTGATTTTGGTAAGCATGTAGATGTTTGTATATTTTATAAGAAATTAAGAATTTTTAAAATGAATGAATAAATAAGATAAATTTCTGATTAGCCCGATAGGCTAACTCGAAACCTGGTATTTAGGGTTAGGGTTATATTCTCTCCGTCTCAATAAATATGTAACATTTGGTTCCCGGCATATGATTTTATGCAGTGTTGTTTTGTGTGAAGAGAGAGTAAAAAAAGTATGGGAGAAGAAAAAGTAGAGATAGTATTGATTCCATTTTAGGAAACGTTTCATTTTTATTGGGACAATCCAAAAGGGAAAACATTTCAATTCTAATGGGACAAGGAGAGTAAATCTTAATCGATAAAATTTCAGTCCAATAAGCCCGCAACCCGAGTAAGGCTAGCCCGATTGACATCTATAATCTTTATTCAATTTTCAAATCTGTTAGTGCAAACTGCCGAAATTATAGGTTAATTTTATAGGTTGAAATATGAATACCAAATGCATGACTGAAGCTGGATAAGAACTTGCAACTTGCTCTAATATCACTACCAAACGTTCTTTTAGATGCTAACTCATCAAATTCCATTGACATTAAACTAATTGTCCATTAAATATATATAGATGCCAACTCATCAAATTATGTTGCCAACTAGGATAAAAATCATGTACTATGTCATTTGAATATGGCTATTGACCCGTCTTAAAAAATAGTACTCCCTCCTCCCTCAAAGTTGTCATACTTTCCTTTTTAGTTTGTCCCACAAAAGATGTCACATTTTCCTTTTTGAAAAAAATTCTCTCTCACATGAATATAAAAATTATATTTTCTCTCTCCATTTAACACACAAAACAAAACTCCTCCTAAAATCTTGTGCCGTCCCACAAGTGTGACATCTTTTGTGTGACGGAGGGAGTACTTCCCTAGTCCTTCAAAGTTTATCTCAACTTGGTCTGGCACGAATTTTAAGAAATTGTTTGACTTTGTATTAAATGAAAGTGTGTAGAGGAATAAGAGTCTCACATTGAGGAGATTGGGGGTGTATTTAATGCCTATTTTTGGTAAGATTCCAAGTAGGACAAACTTTGTGAGACGGATGAAAATGGTAAAATGAGACAAACTTTGTAGGGCGGAGGGAGTAACACACAAAATATAAAGTTTGAAAAATACCAAAATTATAATCCAAGTTTATAATTTCATTATTTTAAGAATCGACATCCCAAAATGTTGACATTAGTGAAATAAATAGTGAGGTCTTGGACTCTTGGTAAAATGCTCGTGAGGTCTTGGGTGAGATTGCAGAAGCCGTATCATCTACATAATTGAGGTCTTGGGGATGAGATCCTCTGCAGTGTAACAAAACACAACATTTGTTGTGCTCTAAACGCAGAAAATTATGAACAAAACGCTGACTTTTTTTTTCTTTTCGTTATGATATTTTTTTATCTTTACTAAACCATTATTCTAGATATGCATGATTCCTTATTTTATGCATTTGATTGTAGCTAAGCTCTACTTATTTGCTTTTTTATGATATTTTAAAGTTTTATTGTGCATCACTATTTTACAATTTTTCTTTGGTTTATTTACTATTATCATTTTTTTAAAATATTTTTTCTTTAAAATCTCAAAGTTAATGATCTTACGATAGTAGTAATAATTTCTCCTTCAAATCTGTAATTAAAATCTTACAGATATCCCTGCAAGTTTTTGAATCGTAAATTCATAATTAAATGCATAAAAGGAATCTTGCAAATCAACAACAAAATTTTTAGTTAAAACGTAAAACATATTTAAAAAATTCATAATGAAAGTACTAGTAAAACGTCAACATTTTGTTCATAATTTTCTGCGTTTAAAGCAAAGCAACAAATGTTGTGTTTTGTAGAGGATCTCATCGCGAGGATCATCTACGAAGGATCTCATCGCGAGGTCTTGGGTGAGGTTGCAGAAGCCGGATCATCTACTTAGTATATAAAGAAAAGAACCATAAAAGTCTCCATATATGCAAAAATGTCCAAAAAAAAAACATTATATTAGAAACAAAAAAAAATCAATTAATGAACACTATTCATTTAATGATATTAGTTCAATATCCTTAGAAATAAAATAACGAATAGGAAATTAGAAAGAGTAGTCATATTCCAAGCTAAATTCTACTTTGGTATGCTAACCAAATTTGGGAAGCTTTTATGACTCTTATTAATATGAGAAAAAAATTGAGAACTCAACAAGGGATAATTGCATAATTTTGGATAAGTTAGTAATACCAAGATAGAGAATTATATATGAACATTTCTAATTGTTTGATATCATAGTTAAGTTTAACTCAAAGCCCAATATAAGACCAGGACCCTATCTAATCTTACCAAAATTATAACATTAACCTTGTTTATATATCTCACCAATTTATCAAGTTAAGCCATGTTATTTAATATACAATACAAATTTAGATAATTTCTTTTCTATCAAACAACAACGGAAAAAAATCATATCTTTGCATATCTTGACATGAAGCCCGTATTTCTTATCTTGTTTTACATATCTTCTCATATCTCATCTTTTGTATCAAACGAGTCCTTATTGTACAAACTCCAAATTATAATCTGGACCGTTAGAAAATATCAACTGATGGCAAAATAACTGCAACAAAAAATATCAACCTAATGTCAACGATGGATGTTGTGATAATAATGTGTCAACACTGTGTTGATATCAGAATCTTGAAATTTTACGATGTGTTAGACATTATGCTGATATTGTGTTGACGAGTTTGGAATTTGTACAAATATATACGGTGTGCATTTTATGACTATCATATATAGGAGTATAGGAGGGGCATTTACCCCACCTAGCCATATATTGGATCCAACCCTATAAGAGATGCCCAAACATGATGCGTAGCAGGATTGGATTTCAGTCTATAGTATCCACGATAAGAGTTTGAGGTGGAGAGTTGAATCTTGGGAGCTCTTCGTTTACAGCCTTCACCGGAGGCTCCTATATCCCCCTCTTCTTCCCATGTTATCTATTCGAATCCGGAAGAGTTTGAGATTGAAATCGTGGAGGTGTTGTAAAGCTTAATGACTCAGTCGTAAGCCCATTCATACAAAGAGGAGTCGGGAGAAATCAACAAATAGAGCGGTGATGTGGAATCACATAATTCATCGCTCATTTCTAATCCCAATTTGCGAGCCAATTCTAGGCCCCTTTCAGTTGTACGCAAGTGTTCAATTCTGAACCAATTCTCCTGCATGTTTATCGTTCTCTTAGTAATGAGAGCATAATTTCCTGCTTATTATCATGTTGCCAATTGTCATAATCTTTTACACCCTGTCCCAAACCACATACTCCTCAATTGAGTTTTCTTTTCAACGAAGCACTCCTCCAGGTCCTCTTTCAGAAGTGTAATTACTCCTCGAGATTAAACACTCCAGAAAAATGTATGTATGAATGAAGAAACACAAGATGAATTTCCAATTGTGTATTCGTTGTCAACAAGATGTAGCAAAGAGGTTCCACAATTGCAAAAGGACAAAACCTACAATTACTCCTTCACTTATAAACATTGAATCCTACATACCAACACCACACCACACCAAATCGACTTGCTACATTCAAAGATAAAACTAGGCAGCAGCCTTCTTCGGAGACTTGCCTGCCTTGGACGGCGATTTAGTCGCCTTCTCAGCACCGCCAGCCTTCTCCGCTTTCTTCGGCAGCAGCACCGGGTTGATGTTCGGCAGCACTCCGCCGTGCGCAATTGTCACTCCGGCAAGCAACTTCCCCAGCTCCTCATCGTTCCTCACCGCCAGCAGCACGTGCCTCGGAATAATCCTATTCTTCTTGTTATCCCTCGCCGCGTTCCCTGCCAACTCCAAAACCTGAAAACCAACACCAACATTTACATCAATGCCCGAAAAAACCCTAATTTATTGAAACCCCTAATTACGAAAAACCTAGATCCAAAAATGTACAATCAATGCCAAGAAGGAGAGAGAGAGAGAGAGAGAGGAGCACCTCAGCTGCGAGGTACTCGAGCACGGCAGCCATGTAAACCGGGGCGCCGGAACCAACGCGCTGGGCGTAGCGACCTTTTTTAAGGTAGCGACCGATCCTGCCGACGGGGAACTGGAGGCCGGCTTTGACGGAGCGGGAGACAGACTTCTTCTTGGGACCGCCGCCCTTCCGGCCACCGGCTCCCTTCTTCAATTTACCGCCAGTTTCCATTTGGTTGAGCTGCTTGAATGTAATCGACGAAATCGAAGAAGAAAATGCTATATTCAAGGAAAAGAGAAGCTGTGCGTGTCAAGTAAACAGGGGCGGTGCAGTTGGTTTAAGTAGCAGCATGGAATCGGCATGAGATGAAAAGGGGGTTAAATTTGGAGCGTCGGATTGTTTTCATCGACGGCTGATAACAAATTTGGATACGATCCGCGTCACTTGAAATACACCAATAGTTGTAGCTCGTACAGCAAGCTTAACGTCGGGGGTGAAAAGACAAGGGTTATTTGGGCTTGGTATTTTTGGTGTGGATATTAGTGCGATTTTATTTCATTTTAATACGAGTACTTGCATAATTAATATAGAAATATAAATTCAGTTTGTGTTTAATGATTTTTTTAAATTTCAAAGAATATATTCTCCAATTGAACTTTGAATGTTTTACTACTCAGTTTGTGTTTAATGATTTATTTAAATTTTAAAAAAACATGTACTCCAATTGAACTTTGATTTTTATACTACTCCTATCATAAAATTAATCATTTTTAATGTATGAATAAAATAAATAATGATAATGTGGATTAAATGAGAGCATTCTCATTGATGATAGCTCCATTTTTCTATAGTTGAAATGTTCCAGATTAAAGTTGTGTTGTACTTTGACCAGTGATATTTAAATCCATTTCGATAAATAATTGTCTTGCACAATAAAATTTATTCTAAAATAAGTTAATTGAATTGAATCAATAATATAATTAATTAATTAATAGATATTGAATATCTTAAACATGAAAAATTAATGAATTAAAACTTGAAATACATTAAACGTAATTTAATATAAATAATAATAATAATAATAATAATAATAATAATAATAATAATAAATGGATTGTATATTGCTCCGGTGAGATACTAATATTAATTTCTTACTCAAAAGGTCTTCGCATTGTTTTTCTTCTATTATAATTTTTTTTTCCTTTTACATTTTCTAAAATGCTTGTTTGCTTCGGAAAATGATTACACTTGTTCAGTTTTTTCCCATTTCTTTAGGCAATACGCAAGTTATTTATCTATATTTTTTTAGTTAGATTTTGATTAAAAAACGATTAAAGCCTAAAATTAGTACTACTACATTTGTCCTAAAAAAATTATTAGTCCACATTAAGTCGGTTACTTTTTGATCTCTAATAATATATTTTTGGTTTAAAGTTTATAATAATTGTGTTAAAAACTTAATGGACAAATGTGGTTTCACCAAATTAATAACTTAATTTTGAATCTAAATAACTCAATTAAGTAGTACATGATATTCAAAAGATTACACTTAGAATAAGTTATTACAAGTTTGGACGTCGAATATGAAGGAACCGACTAATTCAGGAGTAATTCATTAGTAAAAAAAATTAATGTATTTTTTTAATTTTCAAGTAAAATGATGCAGTAGTAATAGTTTTTTTCAATAATGATTGTGAAAATTAGTTGGGCTGAAACTAAAGCCGGATACATTGCAGGTGTTGGGCTTAATGTGACAACTGAAAAAATAAGATTGGGGCTGATTTTTTTAGCTCATTGTGAATGCACTTAGCTAGAGAAAAAATTTCTATATATTATTCTCTATCTTACTTTACTTTTTATCTACTCTAGTTATTTATTATGATTTTCAAAAAATAATTGAAAAAAATGACTCAATTATGAAGGTGCAGAGGTAATACTATCTAAAACTACGTCATTTTGTCTCTTTCTTTTTGTTGTATGTAGGGCTGACAAATCATGCGGATTGGGTATAACGACCTAACCCAATAAGGTCTAGCCCGAATCCGACCTGTTAAGGGAACAGTAAATCCGAACATGAACCTGGCCTGCTACCTTCAAATCCGAACACGACCCGCACACGACACGAACTCGTTAACGACACGATATAATATGAGTTGATCAGACACGATACAACCCGAACCTGATATCACACGATTAAAACCTGATATCACACAATTAAACCTTATTTTTCAACCTAATTTACACAATTAAAATCCATTTTATATCATTTAAATATGAATTTACAAGAATTAAAAAAAATAAAGTAAAATATATTTTTTTAAATAATAATAAAAATAATAATATTATCTTAATGGGTTATCCGTATCCAACTCGCATCCAACCTGAACCCAACCCAAAATTATCAGGTTCTTAATAGGTCAACTCGATAAGGACACGAACCCAATAAGGCTTGACCTAAACCCAATAATTTTGTGCGAATTCGTGTCGGATAACGGAGTTGACTGGAATCAACAGTCAGTTTTCAAATGGTATTGCGAAAAAACTCTCATATTTTCTGTTAGATATTTTAGTGTAATTGGATTAACTTGAATGATCGGTTATTGTTATAATGATACATCATTTAAGTATGGAGGTGCGGAGTGCACGCTTATTTGAATTCGTTATAATATTAGGAGCGAAGCTCCTAGATAGATGAACGGGGATCCGGGGGCAGCGCCCCCGGGTAGCGGGGTCCAAGGGGCAGAGCCCGAAATTTTTTATTTCCGACAAAGTTACTGTATCGGAAATTCATCCGAAAATATAATTTCCGAAAGTCGAAGGACTAAATTGCAATTTTGGAAACCTTTGAAATTCGGTTATTTTCGGTTTAATCTCCCAACAGTTGCAATGCTTCATTGCACTGTTTCATCTTCTTCTTCTACTGATCATTTTCTGGTTGAATATCATCGAAAAATACAAACATATGATCTTCTAATACTCTGAATTTTATCCGATCAAACATTTTGGTTGAACCCCGAAATTGATTTGATCTGAAAGTGATAAACACGACTTTCAGATATCCGATTTTTGTTTCTCTGTTTTATATCTCCCTAACATTTTCGTTTTCTGGTTTAACTACCAAATTACGATGGTGAAGTCAAAAAAAAAAATTCGAATAGGCAAATATGCTACCAAATCCACGTGCCATAACCCAATTGATAGAAAATAATGTTTGACTAACACTTTGCAAAAAAAAAATATAAATAAATACTTATTAAATCACCGATTGTAAAAATATTTCTCCATCAAAATTACAAAATAGAATTAGTTTGTATTTTAATATGCGGTTTCTGAATCTTAATTCTTAAACCTCTGGTGGAGCTAATATGGGGATACAAATTAAAATTGTCATATCAAGTGACCTATACAAACTTTCCCCCATTATATTATAAAGCAAAAAAACACGTCGCTTATAAATATAAAATCATATATTTGTACTTTTATAATTCCAATTATGAGATTCCATTTATTATGCATATCCTTTATAAAAGTTAAAAATTATCCTCCCTGTTTGCAAGTAGCAACCATTCGGATCAACCCAAATAATATGCCGACATGTTCATATATGATTTTCAGTTACAAAAAAAATCAATTCTAACCATCAAATTTTTTCAATTTATTATGTTCTCCAACTGTAAGTTAATTACCAGTATACTGTATAGTATATGAATAATTATGAATACGATTTCACTTCCTCTATTGTAAGATCATAAGGGCATCCACAATGGGACGCCCCATGCACCGTAACATCAACATTTTATCCTCCTCCTATTCCATCTGCAGTGGGGGCGGACTATAGCCCCGCCCTAAGCGACGCCCTAAACATTTTTCTATTATTTGCATATTTAAATACTTCAAAATTTGGAAAACTAACTTCATTTCATTAAAATTCAAACATTACAATACGAAATAAAAAAAACTACAATTTCTCAACGGGGGCGGTTGCGAGTCCAAACTTCTTCAATCACGTCGGTCATGAGCTGAGTTTGGTCTTGTTGGTTACGCATTGAGGCCTGTCGCTGTAGAACCGCACCGAAGCCAGTCGGTAATCCTCGAATGACCGACGAGGTCGCCGTGCTGGAGCTAGATCCGGCTTCATCATCCACCCAATTGGTGACATGGCCACGTTCTTGTTCGACTATCATGTTATGCATGGTGATGCACGCATACATGACGTCAGCGATGACGTCCTTGTACCAGAAACGCGTTGGACCTTTCACGATTGCCCACCGCGATTGGAGCACCCCAAAAGCCCGCTCCACATCCTTCCGCGCGGACTCCTGCTTTGCCGCAAACAAGACTTTCCTCTCACCAATTGGGCAGCTGATCGTCTTCAAAAAAACAGGCCACCTAAGGTATATGCCATCGGCCAAGTAGTACCCCATATGATGTGTGCGGCCGTTGGCAGTGAACTGAATGGCCGGACCGCGACCCCTGCACTGATCGGCGAATAGGGTGGACGAGTTGAGGACGTTGATGTCTTTGTTCAACCCGGCTACACCAAAGTAGGCATGCCAGATCTAGAGGCGGTGGTCAGCGACGGCTTCTAGGATCATCGTCGGGTGGCTGTCCTTGTAGCCGCTAGTAAATTGGCCTCTCCAGGCCGTCGGGCAGTTCTTCCACTGCCAGTGCATACAGTCGATGCTCCCTAGCATCCCAGTTGGTACTCGTCCAGTTGTATCCCCGACGTCTTGAGACATTCGCGGCCAGTTGTATCCCCGACGTGAAGGTACTCGTCGAACATATCCGCTGTTGTGCCGTAGGCCAACTGGCGGATCGCAACCGTGCACTTCTGCAACGGCGTAAGTCCGGGTCTGCCGATCCCATCTTCCCGATACTAGAAGTACTCATCACGGCAACGTGTGCACAATGCGGAGAAAAAGATCTCAGCTCATTCTAAAACGGCGGTGAAAAACATTCGGGCCCCACCTTGGATTCTCGGCAAAATAATCTGCGAACAGACGTTCGTGCGCTACGTCGTGCTCGCGGGGGACAAACGTCCGACGTCGTATCGGGCGAGGGACCCGCGCCTCCGCTTCCGCCGCCTGCTCCCGCTGCATTTGTGCCAAGCATTCCGCCTTGGCTTCATTAACGACATCGAACAAGGCTCGAGTCAAGGCCCGTCTGCAGCCATCCGATGTACTCAGATCGTAGTCGTCGTGATTCATTTTTGAGTCGATGAGAGAGAATAATTGAAGAGAAATTGAAGAGATGTGAAATTGGAGTGTGTGAAATGGTAGTGAATAGTAGAGTTTAAATAAGAAAATTTTCTTGAAAAAATTCAAAAAAAAATTAGAAACGCGTGCCCAACGTCCGCGTCGTCCACAGTGACGGACGATGCGACGGACGATGGGTATCCTCCGCGCATCGTCCGCGGACGATCTATTGGGCGCGGACGATGGTTAACCCATCGTCCGTCGCATCGTCCGCCCCATGCGGATGCCCTAAGATAAGTGCTGGGTATCTATTGGGACGTCCCAATCTAAGTTTTTATTTTAGCAAAATTAACGTCTAACTCTTTTATTTTTCTCTGTGAATAAGTTAAACTCTATGCAGTATGTTATATTTATTAACATTATTTTTCATTCATGAAAAATAATCTTATTTTTTTGTTATAGATTATCCAAAGAAATTTAATCTGTATCTATTTAAAATAAATTATGTCCATCTAAAGTGGTGGTCCTATTTTTATAGTAGTAAGATTATTATTTTCTAAATAAGTAGTCATACTGATGATAATCCTGTTAAAATGGAGAGCCTTTGACTAAGATTTTGTCGTCATATATGTAACGCAGCTTCGTTGTTTGATAATTCATCTGTCTTTTCCTCCTCCCTAAAAATCCTACGATTAGGGTTGCACTTCCAATCTCCCGATTTCATTGCAATCTCCTATTCCCTCTGCCCTCTTTGCTCCATAGCCACTGGACCATTCAATTTCGACAACGTTTACCGGAAAAATTGGGGATTCCTGATCTGAAGAGCATCGAACGATGCATTCGGTGCCTCCAAACCACCTTCTCCTCTCCACCCGCCCCAGCGTCTCCTCCTTCTATGGCGGTTCTTCTTTTCATCGTCTGAAACATCTTCAGAAAAGTGATCGGCGTGGTAATCTTACTAGTAGTTAACCTTTTGCCTTCAATTGTTTTCCGATCCGTTTTCCCCATCGAGATTTCTCTGCGCTCTGTTTTTCGTACCCGGACGTGACGTTAGGATTTCTTATCAATTTGACGTGGCTTGATCTTCGGATTTGTGTTGATCGGGCAACGTTTCGTTTTGAGGGGTTAAGTGAGGTAATTAATGCTGATGTTTTCCATTTCTAACTTTTTTTTTTCTGGATAATTTACGTTTTATGTTTTTGAGTTATTTTATTCTACTTTTTATATCAATTTCACAGGTTTTGTTCATAATCCATTACTTGTTATTGCTTAATTGAGCCTCTTCGCTAGGATTTGAAACTGAGGGTCTAAAATCAAACACTTGTTGTATTTATTTGGCTTGATGGTTAATTAGAGTTCCGTTATATTGTTCTTATCTGGCAGCAATTTGCTTTCGTGATTTCTGTCTCACGGTTAATATATTTCAAATATGTTGACATGGTTATGATTGATCTAAGCTCAATTTCAATGCATTGTGAAGATTATATATGTTCCTTTTGAAACATTGATAACAAGATAGTCGTCGCTAGATACATGGATTCCGGTTAATATTGTAATAGTACCTTCTGGTCGTACAGGATTCCGGTTAATATTGTAATAGTACCTTCTGGTCGTACGAGTGCAGTGGATTAATTGGTCGTGTGATGATATGTGTCATACCGGCAGGGGCTGTGTGTTGTGTTTCAGTAACTCTTTGTTTTTCCTACTCTAGGATGATAATCCATCTAATTATGTTATGGTCACTATAATTGAATGATATTATGATGTTTGGTCAGTCATATATTCAAATTTTATTGACATATCTTATTTATATGGTTTTGTGGTTGTCATTCTTCTGCGTGTGCTGATGAACTTCTGATTTTTGCATTGACAGGTCTTCTCTGTAGCTGTGTCGTTGTAGATGGAAGTGTTTGGTCCTCATAACACATCATCTTGTCTATATATAGCAAGCAGCGGCTGTTCTTCAACAGACCCTGACCATCTAGCTCAGAAAAACTCGAAAGATCTTTCTATGAATGACCTCAAAACATGCCTGACAGAGTTTTTTAGTGTTGAAGATATTGGATCATCAACTAATGAACTCAACCTATCTCCTGGGAAGGATTATGTAGTAAATGTGGTGAAAGAATGTGAATGCCAAGGCTTAGAAAGGATTCACACAGATCATTCAGCATCTGAGAAATGCTTAAGCAAGTGTGCCAGTGGGCCCAAGCCCTCTGTAGATGCAATCATTGGTGAGAAAGAAGAGCAAGAGGGAGATATCAGGGCTGAAGTATCTGAAGTAAATGACTTTAATAATCCCTCTAATAAGTGCTATCCACAATCCAAATCACTGCCTGTAAGCTTTCATTATGATCTCAGGTCTACTCTACCAAGTATTTAAGTGTGATTTCTCTCTTGTGCAATAGAAATTATTAATAATCCCATTCTGGATTTTCTATGGCTAGTTATGCAAATGTTTACATCAATGTAAATGAAATTTGCTGATGCTGTGATTTGTTTTTATAGATTCTTGGAAAATTTGGTTTTATCTTAAATTCTCAGTTTGTGGGATTTATGCTGTTTCCCTTTGGTCTCTGTTGTTGAACATGTGTCTTTTATGAAGGTTACTTGAGTGGATTTAATACAGAAAAACATGCATTTATATCTTTCAACCCAAAATCATGTCAGTGATTTAGTTTATGTCGAGTTTATACATCAGTAATCTTCCGTTTGACACCAGAGTAACTGTTTGAGCATTTTAATGTGTCATTTCACTAATGAGATTACTCTGATTCCTTGCTCAGCTGTATCGTTCTTGATAGTTGATTCCTTGCTTATGATCTGTAAAGATTAGGTTTTGTGATTGTAGTGTTGACAGTTGCATTGTTTTCTTTCTTTTCTCAATTCTCATTGATGCTATTTATCTCCCAGCTTCCCTTGAAGCTTGTATCTGCCATGAAAGGTACCCGTGAAAAGCAGGGAATGCCACCTAAACGTCTCTCAGTAACCTGGGCTCCTGAAGTATACGACCCAGTCCCAACATCTGTGTCACATCTTCCATCAAATAAGAATCTAAACTATCGCAGCAATAGCAAGAAGTATGGGAAGTACAAGCAGAAGAGTGGTTCCAAGTCTTCAAGAGGCAGCAAGAGTAAGGATAAGAAGCAGGTTCGGAAAAGTGGTGGTGGGTCTACTAAGCTCAGGCCCTTCTTTGAGACCTATGGAGACAGTATTGGCGAACCACATGTAGATTTCGATGTTAGCACCCCAGATCCATTTTGTGGGAGTAGCTTCCTGAAGCAATCTGTCAGTATGCACTTTCCGGTTGCTGAGGCTACGTGAAAGAGTCATGGATGGTGTATATAAATAAGTAGAGACTGAGATCTTGTTTGATCCATGATCGTTGCAAGATGCATGAGAGATGATTGATATAACCATGGTTGTGAGTGCTTTTTGTGGTTGATTTTGACCTTTCCTTTCTGTGAACCTTTGTTTTTTGGTGATTTATTTCGTTGTTGGAGTTTTCAATATTTGTTTTCTTTCAAGGTGATGGTGTTTTTGTCCACACAGCAAATTTCTGATGAATCTGAGCTCATATTATTTATCAACTTGAGTTGAGTTTTTTTTTTCAGTTGAGTTTAGTAGGTTGATTGAATTTCTTGGCATATTCCTGGGTTATTAAGTATTGCTGTCGAGTAAAGAAACTATTACACATTTTGAATACTCAGCCTAATCCAGACCAGAAAGAACACATGATTTCATAAAATTCCTTCATCTAATATCATGTTGGTTGGTAATAGCAGATTATGAGCCATCAACCAACTGTTACAAAAAGTAGCAGAGTGATGGAGGCAGGGCAAGTGAAAAAGATCGTTCAATAATATAAGCGTGAAGCCCACCTGCTCAAGTTTGTCGCAGCCCCGTGCTTGTCCAGTACCCAGATCATCACGTGTATCAACAAGCAATAATAGTGTAAGAAAATTGAAAAGATTCCAAGGTCATTGTAGAATTGAGTTGATATGCTCAACCATGACATCAACATTAAAACAGATTTCTCTACGGATAGATATCTTAATTATGACTGTCCCGTGGCTCTCTCCTTTCTCCCTGAGGTCAGGCAGCTGTCCTGAAACAATATTTTTTGCTTATTATGACAAAAGAAAAGAAATTCCACTGCTAAGAGATCCTATCAGCTTTTGATAGAACAAACTTCTTGAATGGCTTCTTCGGAGCACCCAAAAGAAGAGGCCTTTAAGATAAGGTCGAAGTGTTGATTGGCTATAGTTCCATTTCATTTCAGGTAATTTTGTTACCTATCAAATGACGGTGGCTGACCTTTGTCCATCAATATAGTATCACCAAGTGATATTCGAAGGTTGTTTTGATTAAAAGGAATTCCACTCTCACAACTTCTGTCAATGAATACCAACTCCAAACATAAGACAGTAAATATCTTTCCCAAGCATCTTACACATCAACAATCAAGTAATGGTTCAATACTCGACTGCACTTGATCTAGCACCGTGCATCAAGTAATAGTTCAATGCTCGATCTAACGTTCGAGCGGTGGGCATCTCGCGATGGCACTACAAAGGGCCACATTCTAGATCCAAGAGAGACATATGAAGTGAAGTCTTAAGTTAGACAAAGAGATTTAATAATGTTATTGTTGAGTTACAAAACGAATTGCAAAGAACACAACGCCAAGGATTACATGGTTCAACGTAAGTCTACATCCATTGGCAAAACAATATGATCAATGATTCATTCCATATTAAGATAACCAAGTTAGTATTGGAAGACTAGCTTGCTTACAAGCATGTAAATCAAAACCATAATTTGAATGCACTATCTCTTGTATCACTATATGAATCGCTTTCACTCTATAATCGAAGCCTACTTAAATGTTTTCTTCTGCATTCTAGAGTATGAGAGTAGTTCAGACTCTTTTATTACATTGGCGATGATGATTGTTCAATTCTAATAAGTTCACGAAATATAAGCTGGCTTTAGTTTGACTCAAAAAATGGATCGAGCCAATGTAGCACTATATCTCATTTGTTTCACAACATCAGGACTAAACAAATACCCAGATCTGATATTAACTTATTTGACCAAATAAAACCTAAAGGGAGAAATAATGTAGTAACAAACTAGCCTGTGATTTTTTCATCATGCTATTGCAGCCAGATGCAGAGATAAATACATCTCCACTCTCCAGCTATTGTCCATTATACAATTCACTAAAACTGACAACAGATTTTGCAGTTCAAATGTGTCCCAATAAATAACACAGTTTCTTCAAAAGCCAATATATTCCAGTCAATTAAAATATATTTTCAAAGAATTTGGATGGAAGTCAATAACCACTCCATCCAACAGTCTTGTTCGAAGTGTAACCAGTGTCAGTAGATTGCATGTCTCGCCTAGGTGGAGGTTGCTGAGGAGCTTCCCTTGGTTTGGCTGGGTCGACAAAAATTACCCAACCATCAATGAACTGGCCATTTAATCCTGACCTTGCCTTCTCAGCTTCTTCCACGGTATCATAAGTTACAAAACCAAACCCCCTTGATTTCCCAGAGCCTCTGTCAATGATAACTTTTGCTGCAAGATCAAAGAGCGCATTCACAAGACTAAATTGAGAGGATAGAATATAAATTCAAATCCAAGACAGGCAGTGTGCCTAAGAATAAGGTTTGAGCTGTTTACCCTCACGAAGATTTCCAAAAGGTGCAAATGCCTTGTATAGCATATCATCAGTTGTTGTTCTTGAAAGACCTGTTTCATGAGATTTAAAGAACCGATAGTCATTCTTTACACAACTGCCGTAAACAAGACCCCTTTTTTTCTGAGAACTCTCATGCATGAAGTATGGTAGTAT
This sequence comes from Salvia hispanica, assembly GCF_029641045.1. Classification (NCBI taxonomy): domain Eukaryota; kingdom Viridiplantae; phylum Streptophyta; class Magnoliopsida; order Lamiales; family Lamiaceae; genus Salvia; species Salvia hispanica. The sequence goes on from NC_142692.1 coordinate 25,646,605, forward strand.
GGTACAGGTACTAGGGTAATATTCAAAGCTGAATCATTCATAGGGCCATAACAGGAGCATTAAATGTCTTAACTGTGATATGTCAAAACTATTTCATCCAAGCTACATGATTTATGGACAAAGCTACTTTGGGATCTATGGAGATTAAAATGTTCCAATTTAGTCTTTTTTTAGAAAATATTAATCTCAAACATCTTCTTTGAACAAGTCTTTGAGATACCCATGCTTTCACACATTCCACAATAAAAAAAATAGCTCCCGCATCCAAAAGAGAGGTACCACAACCATGGACTTATGGTTGAGGTTGTGTCATATCATGTGAGATATGCCATGTTGGTTTAGATCAAATGCACTAATACCGCAGTTTTGGACATGAAGAGGTGAAGTAGCACATATATATACATTTTACAGTTCACTAATTTCCAGGAAGCCTGACCGAGGGAATTATATTCCAAATTTTTATAGGTCATAAATAAAAGCAGGTGTGCATACATATAGGTGAGTCCTCGAACGTGTATATAAGAATGATCTGTGTATATGCATATACACCCGAATACATACATAAATATATCTACTTGTCACTCTAACATTTGAAACATCTCCTATTATCTGTATTCATATATTTCCTGCCAAACAAGCAGTGAAAGCCTTCAGTATACGATCGCTGCTGGCGATCATAGTACAGTATAATTTATGATATGGCAAAAAAGGACGGAAAATGCACGGAAAAGTTATATCCGTGGCAAAACATTACACATAAATCGTCTAAAATCAACATCAAAGCATTGAGCAAACCTGGAAGTATTCACTTAAATAAAGACGCAGTGTCTGCAAACATGAGCCATATTTGAAACAGAGTAACGCATAATCACCTTTTTTTCTCAATCATGTTGAGCAAAACAGAAGCCTTCAGATTCAAAAAAACACAAAATCCGTTTCCATTGAAATAAGACGAAGATTTTGCACGAATTGAGAAACCAAATACAGTCAAATGAAAAGGCGTATTAGTATTGAAAGAATGAAGAGCCTTACCGCTGACGAAGAGCTTAGGGGAGGTGAGCGTGGGAAGAGTGGATTCGAGGCGAATCGAAGAGAATTGAGAGCGTATATTGAGCGCCGGCGTGGATGATCCGTTGAAAATGCGACGGAGAGCTGAGGCGAAGGCCATTAGGGGTTTGAATTTGATAGAATAGGGTATAAGTATGAAGTACCGATGGAAGAAGATATAAAAACCCTAGCTAAACCCCTCTTTTTTAAATGCTTCGACAGAATTGTAGAACAATTATAAAAAGTAGGCGCGCCACCGCCGGATCATTATATACGGACCGTTAGATGTTGGTTTTAAATAATTATTTTTGGGTCAATTTCAATATTTTCCAAACATTATGATAGTGGTCAGGAAAAACAAACTTTTTGAACCGCAGAATTTTCTAATCGGACCTGAATAAAAAAATATGAAATAGAAAACGAAATTGATGTATTAAAACAATTCAGTGAACAAAGAGTCATGTTGATTTTGTAGCTATTCCACGTAGATCGCTCTCAATTCAATTTCTTTTATTAAGATCCGATTCAAAATTCCACAATTCGAAAAGCTTATGATTTTTCAGAATAGTATCATAGTGTGTGGAAAATATTGAATAGACTAAAAATCAGTATATATTTAGAGATTAATTTAACTATTTAAGATATTTAAATAAAATAATAAAAAGTAATTTGATAAAGTTCAAGTAAAAATTAGGGTATTTATTTTAATAAATTTTTATATACAGTTAAAACTTAAAATTATATCAATATTATGATTCAGACTTTACCAGGATGATCATAAATATCACCAAACTTTAATTAGTATGGTTGATTATAGTCTTGACCCTATTACTATTCATGATATTTACAACTCCTAAAATCTCCTATATATGATCTCACATGTAGTAAATTCATATCGGATTGACAATCCACGTGCATACCGAAAGTAAAAAGGTTACCATGCAGGATTCGACCAATGTGGAAATAAATTACATCAAATATAAATTTTTTAACTTTGTGTTTAAATACTCAACACACAATATTTGTTATGAATTAAGCTTTATTTCTTGTTTGTATTTTCCGTTACATATTATTAGATGACGAATAATTTTTCAACATAACTGGATATATAAGTCGCTTTTGAAAATATTATTCGTAGCTTTGGCCATTTTACACGTGTATCCTTTTATCTCTAATGTAAACTATTTATAATATTCTTTGGGGATGATATAAGTGGCTTCCTTTATCTTAGATGTAAATTAATTATAATAGTAGTTTTTTGGGATAGTATTATTGAAATAATTGAATAAACAATTACATAAAGTTTTCTAATGTGAATCTTGTCGATTTAAGAAATGTCTATTGCCCGGATTTGTTCTTACAAAATTATTCAATAACCCAAACAAGAAATATGACAATAAAAACGGTAAAAAAGATGAAGAAGATGAAAGTGTGATGATTTAGGGTAATGAACAATAAAGATAACTTGGTTGTTTTCACTCAAACAATAACCTAATTGTAGATGGGTGGAACTTATGATTTGTGAAAGTTCAGAGGACTCATTTGCAAATAAGGGAAGAGTTATGAAAAGCGGTTAAATCGGTTAAAAGGCGCCAGCTTATATGAAGAGATAACCGTCTGTTTTATTCTCATTAGTTCTTCAACAAAGCCATAGAGAGAGAGCACTTTCTAAGTGAGACATCATCGAGATTGAGTGAGGATTATCAACTGTGAGTGTTGTAATCGATTTCTTGAGTGTATGTTTGAGTGTTCTTGTAGTTTTGAGTGTGTTGTAATCCCTTTGGTACTTGAATAAGATTTTGATCAGTTTCCTCCGTGGACGTAGGTGGTAACACCGAACCACGTAACATCTTGAGTCATTTGTATCTCTCTGCATCGCTACGTTCATCTTCTCCGCGCGATCCACCAACAAATTGGCGCCGTCTGTGGGAAGTATGGCAGCTGCTAGATTTGATCTTGAGAAATTCACCGGTGCACACGATTTTGGATTATGGAGAATCAAAGATGCGAGCCATCTTGATATAGCAGGGGCTAGCGGATGCCCTAATCGCAGAAGACAAGCCCGCGAAAGGAGAGGAAGACGACGAGATAACTGATGAGAAGCTCGTTGCCAAGAAGGAGATGGCAGAGAAGGCGTATAGCACACTGATCTTGAGCCTGTCTGATCGAGTTCTCAGGGAAGTCTCGAAGGAAACCACCGCTGCGGGGATATGGTCCAAGCTTGAAGGTATCTATTGCACTAAATCTTTAGCCAATAGACTGTATATGAAACAAAAGCTTTACTCTTATAAGTTTGTGGAGGGTAAAGGGGTGACTGAGCAGTTAGAGGAGTTCAATAAGTCCATTGATGATTTAAAAAATATTGATGTCAAAATAGAGGATGAGGATAAGGCTATAATGTTGTTGAATGCTTTACCTAAATCCTATGAGCACCTCAAGGATGCAATGTTGTTTGGGAGACAGAACTCCATATCTTTTGAAGAGGTTCAGTCAGCCTTGAAGGCTAAAGAGTTTCAAAGAAATAGTGTCAAATTTGTGGACCTGACTGCAGAGAGCCTGAATGTCAGCACCAATGACAAAGGCCAGATCAGAAGAAGGGGTTCAAGAAACCAAAGGGGCAAAAAGCCAAGAAAGAGGATCAAAAGGAAACAAGAAGTTGCCACTGGTGCAAGAAGCCAGGGCATATTAAGAAAGATTGTTATGGTTGGAAAAGGAAGCAAGCAGAGGAAGAGAAAGGTGTTAGTACAGCTGATGTTACTGAAGAAGTCGTGGTAGCAGAGGCTCTAAACATCACAGAGAAAGAGATCTCTAGTTCCTGGGTGATGGACTCAGGCTGCAGCTTCCACATGACCTCCAAGAGGGCATGGCTCTCTGACTTGGAAGACTCAAGTGGATCAGTTATGTTGGGGAATAATCATGTTTGCAAGGTTGAGAGGATGGGAAAGATAAAATTTCTCATGGATGATGGATCAGTCAGAATTCTCTCAGAAGTAAGGTACATTCCCTCCATCAAAAGAAATCTGATATCACTTGGCATGCTGGAAAGGAAGGGAATGAGTTTCTCTTCATCAGATGGCTACATGAAGGTTGTCAAGGATAGTAGGGTTGTTATGAAAGCAAAGAGGATAAATAGCCTTTATTATCTTGAAGCAAAGGTCATTGTGAGTGAGCTGAATCTGGTAGAAAAACTCAGTCTCAAGTCTTGGCACCTAAGGTTGGGACATTTGGCAGAATCTGGCCTTAAGGAGTTAGCCAATAAAGGAATTATTAAGCTGAATGCAGAGGAGCAGCTTGGCAGCTGTGAACAATGTGTCCTAGGCAAGAGCAAGAAACTGGCTTACAAAGCAGCAAGACACAACTCTGGATCACCAATGGATTATGCCCATAGTGATATTTGGGGTCCAGCTCCAGTCCAAAGCATTGGTGGAGGCAGGTATTTTCTCTCTATTATAGATGACTTCTCAAGAAAATTATGGCTATATGTGATGAGGGAAAAATCAGAGGCCTTCAAGAAATTCCAAGAATGGTGTAAGGAGGTTGAGGTGGAGAAAGGCAAGTCCCTGAGATGCCTCAGAACAGACAATGGGCTGGAATTCTTCTGCGGAATTTGATCAGTTTTGCAAAGATAGAGGAATCAAAAGGCATAGGACGGTTCCTAACAATCCACAGCAAAATGGAGTTGCTGAGAGGGCAAATAGGACAGTTTTGGAAAGGGTTAGATGCATGCTATTCACATCTGGAATGGCAAAGAATTTATGGGCTGAGGCAACATCAACTGCTGTTGTTCTTATAAACAAGTCACCATCATCTGATGAAAAATGGTATGGATCAGTGGGGGACTATTCAAGACTGAGAGCTTTTGGGTGTAGAGCATATGCTCATATCAGACAGAGCAAGCTTGAGCCAAGAGCAATCAAGTGTGTGATGATTGGCTATCAAAAGGGAGTGAAAGGTTACAGACTTTGGTCCACTGAACCTGGGAAATTAAAGGTAGTTGTGAGCAGAGATGTTGTGTTTAAGGAGGATGAAAAGCCTTTTGTTAGGAAGGAGTCTGAGAGTGCTCAAATTGAGGTGGAGCCTCCTGATGTGGATTCAGATTCAGAAACTACTGATCTTTCTGAGAGTCCTAGTTTCAGCACAAGTCAGCCTCCTATTCAACATCAGAGCCCAGCAGCAGAGCAACCTCCCCCACTCAGAGCCAAATCAAAGAGGCAGATAAAGCTCCCATCTAGATTTAGTGACTATGACATGATGTATTATGCATTATGTGTGGCAGAGGGAATTGAGTACCATGAGCCATCTACATACAAAGAGGCTGTCAGGAGCCATGTGAAGGATAGATGGATGAGGGCAATGCAAGAAGAGATTGATTCTCTCCACAAGAATAAGACTTGGATATTGGTACTAAGGCCATTGCATCAGAAGGCTGTTGGGTGTAAGTGGATTTTTAAGAAAAAGGTTGAAGCTTTCCAGAGCAATAAAATCAGGTAAAAAGCCAGATTAGTAGCCAAGGGCTATACTCAAAGGGAGGGAATTGATTATAATGAAGTGTTTTCTCCTGTGGTCAAACATAGTTCTATAAGAATACTCCTAGCAATTGTTGTGGAGAAGAACTGGGAACTTCATCAGTTGGATGTCAAAACGGCATTTCTGCATGGAGATTTGATGGAAACCATATATATGGAGCAACCTGAGGGTTTCATAAAACCTGGAGATGAAGATAAGGTTTGCTTGCTCAAGAAATCTCTCTATGGCTTGAAGCAAAGCTCAAGGCAGTGGTACATGAGATTTGGAGAATACATGCAGAGAATTGGTTTTGAAAGGTCTTTATATGATAGCTGTGTTTTCATAATGAAGAGGGAAGGAGTGGCTGTGGCATACTTGCTACTGTATGTAGATGATATGTGTTGGAACCGGCAGCGGAAGCGGGTGCATTCATAACAATAAATCAAATAATAATCAGATCTATTTAGCAGATTATTTAGACAAAAGCTATTCGCGTAATTATCACATGTATCATGCTCATAACTTGAATTAATCATGCTTTAAGAATATTGAAAACCTAAAACATGCTTTTCTACGGAGCAGGAAAAATACCTAATTAATTCTCCAAAGAATTGAAGATGGCTAGCTTCTTCTCCACGTGATGCTTTGAGTACTAAACCACAAATCTTCTCTCTGGTTCCCGAACTGTATCCCAATATCAGTGTGGGCTGATCTTACTAGAATACTAGGACTTAAATAAAGAAGACAGAAGAAATCCTTTTTGGAATAGGAGAGGAATTCGAAAATCTCTACAGCTAGGAGCTATAATTTAGAAAATTACACTAATCTGAATTGTGTTATTTCTGTCTCCTTTATTCTCCTATTTATATTAAGTTCCTTTTGGGCCCAGACAGGGATCTATGGAAGGTTTTGGATATGGGCTCATCCAATTTACTTTTTACTAATTAAATTGAACCCACAATTTAATATAAGTTATAATTGGAATATTACGAGCAGCCACTACAGAAGTAATATTGAACTCTCCCCATCCAAATCCGAAATTATAAGTAATCCGGGTTTCCGTTTAACTTTCATTTCCCGTGCTTAAGATTAAAATGTCCATTAATTAATTAATGTCTGCTATTGACTTAATTAATTAACTTCTTATTAATTCCAAGAGTGGACTTAGCATGAAACACTTATTTATTATTCATAGAGTAATCACACTCCAACTAGCTAGGTTCCGAATAATAAAACCTCGTTTCGCGCTCCTCTTGAGGACATTATCAAACGAGACTCAGCTCGTGCACGATTCAATATAATAGCAATCCTAGCACCGCTAGATATCGATCACCACTACCCAATATATCAGGATCATTGGGTTACGAAAAACCCGCACCATTTGATAAGTCAAAGTAGTGCATAATCAATACCGTATGCTCAATGCTAACCTACATTGATTAAGAAATAAATATTTATCAAGACCTCGCCTTTCAGTAGATAGCCTAAGGCAAGTCTTGCTGTTAGATCCGTTCAGTGCTATACCACACCAATGTCATCTTATTTCAGTAAGGCTTAGAAATATGCGGACTGACATTGCAACCTTTCTCGATGGGTAGTCAAATTCCATCTAGGTTGTGAAATTCATCTTTTTCTTTGTTTAGAACTGACCGTATTACCTTAAAGTGGACGATGCCCACAACCGGTCTACTAAAACAAAAGACTTAGACTTTGTTAAGTTAACTTATACATTTAAACATGCATTAACATCCATTAAATGTAAGACATAACAACATTATGACAAAAATAATCTGTTTTATTTATTGGAAAATAAAATAAGAGTTTTACAGTATTCAATCACTCGAAACGTGATTTCTAGTATACAAACTCTAACAATCTCCCACTTATACTCAATACACTTTCGAGTATACAAAAAAATGTGCTAACGTCTAATATTCTCCCACTTATACTGAAAGCGGATTGAGGTCTTGAATTAGTCGAACTCCCATTCCTTCAACATGGCTTTCATACGGCTTTACCGCTAATGCCTTCGTGAAAGGATCTGCCAGGTTGTTCTCTGACTCAATCTTGACCACTTGTATGTCTCCTCTCTGCACTATATCTCGAATGATATGATACTTCCTCTCTATGTGCTTGCTCGCCTTATGAGCCCGCGGTTCCCTCGAATTTGCCACAGCACCAGAATTATCGCAATAAATGGTGATGCTCTTGGGCATATTCGCGACCACTCCTAAGTCCAGAAGGAAGTTCTTAAGCCATACAGCCTCTTTTGCAGCCTCCGAAGCAGCCACATATTCGGCTTCCATGGTAGAGTCTGCAATGCATTTCTGCTTTACACTCTTCCAAATTACGGCTCCACCTCCTAAGGTAAACACATATCCGGAAGTTGATTTCCTCGAATCTACATCAGATTGAAAATCTGAATCTGTATATCCTAAAGGACAGAGCTCGGCTGCATTGTAAACTAGAACATAGTCCTTAGTCCGATTAAGGTACTTGAGTATGTTCTTTACGGCAGTCCAATGTCCTTGGCCGGGATTAGATTGATATCTTGCTACCATGCCAACAGCAAAGCAGATATCGGGTCTAGTACAAAGCATAGCATACATGAGACTACCAACTGCCGAGGCATATGGTATTCTTCTCATCTCTGCTATCTCAGATGTTGTCTTAGGACACATCTCTTGAGATAAATGGATGCCATGTCTAAAAGGTAGAAAACCTTTCTTGGCATCTTGCATGCTAAATCGTCTAAGTACTGTTTCGATGTAAGATTCTTGGGATAAGCACAACATTCTCTTAGCTCGGTTCCTAAGAACCTTGATACCGAGAATGTGTCCCGCTTCACCCATATCTTTCATCTCGAACTGGCTGGACAACCAAGTTCGCACCGATGACAACATCTTTTTATTGTTTCCAATTAGAAGAATGTCATCTACATACAAAACTAAGAACATAACATTTCCTTTTTCAACCTTCTTATACACACAGCTTTCATTAGGGCATTTTTCGAATCCAAACTTTTGAACTGTTTGATCGAAACACTGGTTCCATGATCTAGATGCTTGCTTGAGGCCATAAATGGCCTTCTTAAGCTTCCAAACCATGTGTTTCTTGCCCTTTACCACATAGCCTTCGGGTTGTTCCATGTAGATGGTCTCCTCAAGACTCCCGTTTAAAAATGCAGTCTTAACGTCCATCTGCCATACTTCCCAATCCATGTAAGCTGCTATAGACAAAAGTATACGGATCGATTTGAGCATGGCCACTGGGGAGAAGGTCTCATCGTAATCGATGCCTTCCTTTTGGGTATACCCCTTAGCCACTAGTCTTGCCTTGAAGACTTTAACTCTTCCATCGGGTCCACGTTTACGTTTGTATATCCACTTGCTCCCAATGGCAGTACGGCCTTCGGGTAGGACAGACAAAACGTAGACGTCTTTGTCTACCATTGATTGTAGTTCCGAATCCATTGCTTTCACCCATTCGCAATGATCGACATCTGCCTGCGCCTCTGCAAAATTCCAGGGGTCAAGTACATTGCTGTCCGAGGAGTGATCCTTGCACTCACCCAAACCAATGTATCTATCGGGCTCATGAGAGACCCTCCCACTGCGGCGCGGCACTACAATATTTGGAGTATCTGTTGAAATTTCTGGAATTGTTGTCACACTAGGTGATTGTTCTTGGTTAATGGAAGTTGTGACTTGAGTTAGCTCTTCAAGAGCTATCTCACTGCTGGACTTATGATTCATTACATAGTCTTCCTCTAAGAATGTGGCATGAGTGCTCACAATCACTTTCTGATCTCTGAGACTATAGAATTCATAAGCTTTCGTTCCTCTAGGGTATCCTATAAACACACAAACCTCAGTCCTAGATTCCAGCTTAGTTGGATCCTTTTCCAATACATGAGCCGGACACCCCCATACTCTGAGATGTTCCAGATTGGGCTTACGCCCATTCCACAACTCATATGGGGTAGTAGGAACTGATTTAGAAGGTAAGTTGTCTAAAAGATAGTTTGCTGAAAGCAAAGCGTGACCCCAAAACGAAACAGGTAACCGTGCATAACTCATCATCGATCGGACCATATTCAATAAGGTCCTATTCCTTCTTTCAGCCACGCCATTCTGCTGGGGTGTGCTTGGCGCAGTCGTTTGGGATTCAATCCCAGCTACTGATAAATAGTCCAAAAACTCGGCACTTAGGTACTCGCCTCCGCGATCAGATCGCAGGCATTTGATACTCTTTCCATGATGCGTCTCTACTTTAGACTTAAACTCCTTGAACTTGTCAAAAGTTTCAGACTTGTAGCGCATCAAATAGACGTATCCGATTTTCGAGTAGTCATCTGTAAAGGTGACGAAATATCGAAAACCGCCCCTTGCCTCGGTTGACATTGGTCCACACACATCAGTATGAATGAGCTCAAGTACTTCCTTGGCCCTATTTCCCTTTGACCTAAAAGGTCTCTTAGTCATCTTGCCTTCGAGACAGGATTCACACTTCGAAAATGGTTCCTTCTCAAGACCTTTGATAAGATCTTGATCAACCATCGCATGAATTCTTCTTTCGTTGGCATGGCCAAGTCTAAGGTGCCATAAGTACGTTTCATTCATTGAAGTTGAAGGTTCTTTTCTTTTCTTAGAAATTTTCGATGCATTATTGAGTTCTGATTTACGTTGATTAAATTGTGTAGAAGTGATTGTGTACAGATTATTTTCCATGATACCACGACAGATATAAGAACCATCTTTCTTAATAACGCAATTGTCATTAAAAGAAATCGAATATCCATCAAAAGACAATTTAGAAACTGAAATTAAATTTCTTCTAAAAGAAGGTATCAACAAAACATTCTTCAAAATCAAAAATCTATCACTAGAAAAACGTAAATAAACGTCTCCCACTGCTACGGCCGCCACTTTCGTAGCGTCGCCCAGCTGGACTTCGATCTCACGATCATGTAGCCGTCTTGTCACCTGCATTAAGTCAGGATCAAAACATATATGATCAGTTGCTCCAGTATCAATAACCCAAGTATGAGTAGATGTCGAAGCCAAACATGACTCGACTACTAGAGCATGGTGCATACCTGTAGCCTTGCCCTTTTTAGGACAGTCTGGCTTCCAATGACCTTTCTCTCCACATTTGAAGCACTTTCCAGTTTGCTTCTTGTCACCCCGCAGTTTCTTCTTTCCCTTAGCATTCTTAGCTGCCACTGGGTTCGGTGCCTTTTTCTTTCCTCTTCTAGGCTTAGAGCCAGAGGAATTACGCGCCAAACTCAACATGGCCACCTTAGCTTGAACCATGAGGTCCTCCGCTGACTGAAGTTCAGTCAGCAGCTCTGCCAAAGTGTAATTCCGCTTGTTCATCTCGAAGTTGAGCTTGAACTGTTGGAAGCTAGGGGGAAGACTCTGAAGGATAATAGTAACCTGGGACTCGGGATCGATCGTCCCTCCCAATACCTCAATTTGGTTGAGGTGACTCATCATCTCGAGGACGTGTTGCCTCACAGACGAGCCTTCCTTCATAGACTTCGTCATGATACTCCGAAAAGCTTGAGACTTAGCCGTTCGATTCTGAGTACCAAAAAGATTTGCGAGATTTGTCATGATCTCGGCGGCAGTTTCCATGGCAGAATGCTGATGCTTGAGTACTGATGACATAGAAGCCAACATATAGCACTTAGCCATCTCATTCGCCTTATGCCACCGTCTATGCGCATCTCGCAATGCTTGCGCGGCATTAGATGCCGGCACAGCTGGGCGTGGAGTAGTGAGCACGAACTTGTACTCTTCGGCTGTGAGAACGATATCCAAGTTTTGTTTCCATTCGATGTAATTTTGGCCTTCGAGTTTGTTTTCTTTGAGAATGGCAGAAAGAGGATTAAAAGACATCTTGACGGATTTTATTGCACTGCAAACAGAAGATTTTACTATTTGTCATAAACTTATGTAAGGAAATTGAGTAGATTAACCATAAAACTTTTCAAAATCTTACAACAGCCAAATTAATAAATTGTATCCTCCTCTGGAGGTTAATACGCATTAAAATTTTGACAATTTACTGGTCACAACACCGACATATCAATAGCTTCCTCCTCTGGAGGTCGACATATCTAATGCTGCCTAAGCACGACCATCAGGTTTAGCATTACAGAATTTTATTTCTACAACACACTCCCATAACAATGTTCATGTGTTGATAACAAAACCAAGCTATCTCATAAATTCTGATTGAACCCTGAAACTCGTAGTTCCTTAGGATTATTGTCCCTACTCTGTAGGTGGCGATAATATTAGGAACCACTTTCTAGTTCATTCTATTTATTACTTGAGAAGTCCGCCCTTATGAACTTACTGTTTTCGTAGGATTATTGTCCCTACTCTGTAGGTGGCGATAATATTAGAAAATCAGCTTCACAAAATTTTGGCAGTCCAACCGATGGAGACCATATATAAACTTTTAGTTCATAATTATCGCTTAGATATTGTGTTATGGTTTTAATTAATTATCCTTTAGCCTTAAGGCAGATTAAGACTAATTAAATTCTGTTGGTATTTAATTTGACTGGATAATTAAAACTTTTATTATCTTTAATATCTTAGTTTAGGAATTATTGTTCTAGAATTTAATTCTTATTCATGTCATACTATAAGATATATCTAAAATAAAGTACATTATTTATAATCTTAATTAGACATGAGAAATTAAATTCATATAATTTCCAAGTTCAAGATTAGGAAGAAAATTAAAATATATTATTTAATGTAATCTTATATATATCTTATCTTATTATAGATTCTAGATATATTATATTTAGGAAACTATTAAATTATTCTTATCTATATCATCTAGGATATAAAATATTCATAGATATAGAAAATAATCCAAATATTCCTAAAATCTAGGGAAATCTTCCCTAAATATTTTATTTCATTAAATAATATTATTTTTAATGATTTCTATTAATTTAGGAATTAAATAATCATTAAAATAATCTTTCGTCACTATCTTGCGATTCGAGATTTGCACGAATCAACACGACGAAGATTTGAAGACACCTACCGGAGACGCTCGCCGGAACAGCGTGTTCGCCGTCCGACCGCCACTGGCAGGTCGCGCGCCAATAGGCGCGCCGCTTCCTCCCTTCTATGCGGCATCGCCGCATCATGCCCCGTTGCACCGGCTAGTCGCGCGGCTTAGCCGCCGCGTCTCCGGCGTTCTCCCACTGCACCGGCGAGCTCTGCACGAACCAGCAGCCGCCGCGCAAGGCGCGGCTGCTCTCGGTCGCGCGCCACCGGTCGCAGGCGTCCAGGGTTTAGGGTTAGGGCTAGGGTTCCGGCGAAGTAGACCAGCGCCTCGGCGGCTCTCGGACGAGCCACCGCGCCTGTCTCCTCCTTCCGATGCAGCAGGTACCGGCCAGGGCTCGCGGTCTCGATCGGCGGCGCGCGCAAGCCCTTGCTCGCCTGCGCGTCGCCGCGTGATCGCAGTTCATCGGCTCCCACTGGTCGTCGCCATTCGTCGAGCTCGATTCGGGGCCGGCTAGGGTTTCGACGAATCTTGGCCGGCGGCGCGCACGAGCCCATGCTCGCCGGTGCGTCGCCCCTTGATCGTCGACCCTCGGCTCCTTTCACGTCGACTAGTACGCCGAATTGGTTCGGGCGCCGACTAGGGTCTCATCGGGCTTGGCTGGTGGCGCGCGCGAGACCTTCCTCGCCGGCGCGTCGCCCCATGCCCGTCGCCCTTCGGCTCCCACTCAATTCGACAACCCTACTTCGATCGCACGTATTGCGATTCGTCCCGGCGCTAGCGCCGACGAATCGCACATCTCGTTTGTTCGAATAATTCAAGTTCTATGATTCGAATGTTCTTGAGTTCAGCATGTATAAACATAAACAATAAAACAAGAACATGCTTCGTAATCAAATAAGACATGCATACATGAATTTCGCGAAATTTAAATCCAAATAATCAGAGCCAAAGACTGGCTCTGATACCAATTGTTGGAACCGGCAGCGGAAGCGGGTGCATTCATAACAATAAATCAAATAATAATCAGATCTATTTAGCAGATTATTTAGACAAAAGCTATTCGCGTAATTATCACATGTATCATGCTCATAACTTGAATTAATCATGCTTTAAGAATATTGAAAACCTAAAACATGCTTTTCTACGGAGCAGGAAAAATACCTAATTAATTCTCCAAAGAATTGAAGATGGCTAGCTTCTTCTCCACGTGATGCTTTGAGTACTAAACCACAAATCTTCTCTCTGGTTCCCGAACTGTATCCCAATATCAGTGTGGGCTGATCTTACTAGAATACTAGGACTTAAATAAAGAAGACAGAAGAAATCCTTTTTGGAATAGGAGAGGAATTCGAAAATCTCTACAGCTAGGAGCTATAATTTAGAAAATTACACTAATCTGAATTGTGTTATTTCTGTCTCCTTTATTCTCCTATTTATATTAAGTTCCTTTTGGGCCCAGACAGGGATCTATGGAAGGTTTTGGATATGGGCTCATCCAATTTACTTTTTACTAATTAAATTGAACCCACAATTTAATATAAGTTATAATTGGAATATTACGAGCAGCCACTACAGAAGTAATATTGAACTCTCCCCATCCAAATCCGAAATTATAAGTAATCCGGGTTTCCGTTTAACTTTCATTTCCCGTGCTTAAGATTAAAATGTCCATTAATTAATTAATGTCTGCTATTGACTTAATTAATTAACTTCTTATTAATTCCAAGAGTGGACTTAGCATGAAACACTTATTTATTATTCATAGAGTAATCACACTCCAACTAGCTAGGTTCCGAATAATAAAACCTCGTTTCGCGCTCCTCTTGAGGACATTATCAAACGAGACTCAGCTCGTGCACGATTCAATATAATAGCAATCCTAGCACCGCTAGATATCGATCACCACTACCCAATATATCAGGATCATTGGGTTACGAAAAACCCGCACCATTTGATAAGTCAAAGTAGTGCATAATCAATACCGTATGCTCAATGCTAACCTACATTGATTAAGAAATAAATATTTATCAAGACCTCGCCTTTCAGTAGATAGCCTAAGGCAAGTCTTGCTGTTAGATCCGTTCAGTGCTATACCACACCAATATCATCTTATTTCAGTAAGGCTTAGAAATATGCGGACTGACATTGCAACCTTTCTCGATGGGTAGTCAAATTCCATCTAGGTTGTGAAATTCATCTTTTTCTTTGTTTAGAACTGACCGTATTTTATAAAAACCAGCAAGAATTAAATTATTCCATCAACAAAAAAGAAATTCACGGTAATTTGCAATCCACAAATCCATAGTGTCTTACGGTAATTTGCAATCCACAAATCCATAGAGTCTTGGAGTGCACATACCAATAACGATTGAAAAATCAAATTAATCATAACAAAACAATTTCGATACATGCGCGTGAATCTAATTCTTATACAACCAGTCAACAAAATAAATCCACGAGACACAAACCATAAATTTTATGGATTCAAAAACAAGCAAGACAAATCCAAGCTAATTCCCCTTTTCTAATTATCAGAGAATCATCAATAAAATAACTATATTACCACTTATTAAAATAATTGAATGAATAAACAATTATATAAAGACGATTAACCAAAAATAATAGAGAGAGAACATAATCCAAGTGTACCTTATATTGAATTATGATATTGAATTGAATGAAGGAATTACTTGTGGATCTTCTAAAACCCTAGCAAGCTTATATTTAAACAAAATAGAAAATTAAATATGATATCTAAATTTACTTTTATAATAGTTTAAATATATTTTAGCTCAAACATTAATTTTTAATAGATCATTTTAATTAGGCAATCAAAAGATCGACATATATATTATGTTAGTAATATAGAAGTTCAATTTCTAGCAGATTAAATGGCTAGATGAATAACGATAAAATTATGACTTTGGTCTCCCTAAAAGAGTAATAATTAAAATCTCATTTATTTTTGGAAGGGGCCTTCGCATAATATTATGCATTCATAAATTATTCCTTATGTACGTATTTATATATGGTCAGGTAACGAATATCTAAAAAGAAACGATTTATAAATGGTTGTCAATTAGTGATAGGGGTGGAAATACAGATATCGAGTATTGGGTTTACCCGTACCCGACCCGATACCCGCCGGGCATTGGGTATCCAATATCCACTTTTGTGGGATTGGATATTGAAATTTAAGATAATTCGGGTATTGGGTAACCCGAATGGGTATCGGGAATTACCCGAATACCCATTTATTATTTTAAGTATTTTTATAAGTTAGGTTTAGTCATTTCGGGCTTCAAGTACCGGACTAATTTATTTACTAATTATAACTTTCTCTAAACTTATAGTATAAATAAGTCAATCTCTCTTACTCTAGGTCACTGCTTCTATATTTTAATTAAAGGGATCACTATTGAATTGGACGAATTATTTTACAACTGTTATGGATCTTGCAGACGATCAGAGACATTCTTCACAATATGGACCACAAATATCCGTATAAATTATTTCTGAGATGATTGTAACTCCATTGACACCTAATTTCTTATGTTTGGTATGTTTTTCTTTGATACATTGAACACACACATCAACATCTGAAAAAATAAGTGTATTCAATATATCATCTGACACAAGTCTCTCAATTCCTGATTTTGAGATATGACCTAAAAGACTGCCGAATTTTCATTGCTTGATTTTCTCTTAGTCCTATTTGATTCAACATGTACAACGTCTTAATATGAAGTAACAAAATAAAGCATATAAAGATTGTCATATAGAACCAGTGTCCACAATACTAGAATTATTTGAAATAATATATTTATTAATTTTCGAACGAACAAGAAAAATCAAATTTGTCCAATGTAGATATAGAAACCAAACTCCGTCTTAAAGACGGTATAGTAAAAGTATCTTTCAAATCCAAACAAATTTCAGTCTCTAATAACAATCTAAAATGTAAAATAATATCTACTTCTACCATGATTTATCATCTCCCATATAGATGTATCTTTCGACAGTTCATACAGCCATGCATTGACAAACTTATGTGAGTAGTAACACCAGAATCTACCTACCAAATATCATTAGGGACTGAAGTTAAATTAACTTCAGATTAGACTAAAGAAAGATTATACTTTTCTTAGCCAGGACATCAGAAGAAGAATTGTACCAAGTATAGCGTTTGTCATGCTAAGGAAGGTATGATTCTTGCTTTGATTTGTTTTGAAGTTAATTTAACTTTTGTCTCTAACGATAATTGATGGATAGATTCTGGTGCTACTACTAACATAAGTTTTTCAACTCAAGGCTGTCTGAGCTGCCGAAAGCCAATTGATTGTGATACACTGACATTCCTAGTTGTAATTAACTTATTGGCTTAAATTGAAAGCATGGAAATTTAAATATCGCAATTTAGTTTGAAAAAACACCTACATTTAGCATAAAAATATATACTAGTACTATTTTATAATCAACCGACAAAAATGAAAAAAATAAAATAAAATACTTTTACTCGGTTTAGTGTACAGTTGCAATATCACAACGTGTTGTGGTGAAATTAAAGGATTGCTGATAAATAATGGGGGAATGTGTATACATAATAAATTAGTTTTGTTATCAATATTATTATGTAGCAATACAAACAAAGTGATTTGAAAAATTTATAATAAATTTTCACATTATTTCGAGCTTGCTTTAAAATAATTATACAATATTTAATTAAAATAATATTTTTTCTTAAATATGTAGACATTTAGTTTAAAACTTTAATGTATTCCTAAATTATTATGAAATGATTAGCATGCCATTTATTTCAATTTAATCATATAAATTGATTTTCAATGTTAAATATCCAAAATATTCGATTACGTATATACAATTATGTACATTTATATTACTCTTTACTATCACCCATTATTTTGGATATTGGGATTTATAAGACAAATGTTTTTGTTATCTTTTATTGATATTTAAATTGTGAATTGTTTCTATTTTCATTCGTTATTATTTGAAACTAATTAATTTAACTCGGGTTTTAAGAAACATAATAAAAATTGAAAGGAAAAAATTACTGAAATGTGGTAACTAATTTTATAATAATACGTGAATAGAATGAATTAGCGTAATATGAGGTTCAAACTATATATTAAAAAAGTTAATTTGACAAATATTGATGGATGAATTGAAAAGAAAACTAGTGATATATAATGACGTAGTTAATCTTTTGGATAGGAGATTTTGTAAGGCAGTTGGAGTTCTTATTGAATTTTCTTCCGAACTGTTTTCTTACAATTATTATGACAATCTTTTTAGTTGAGCCTAGTTGGATTTGTGAGGCTAAAAGATGAAAAATCGCAATCAATAGCATGGGTGGGAGAGACGTGTGCCATGATACATCCCAGCAAATTTAAAAGCGTCATCTTCAGGCAGCGTAGAATCAACGCGGACTTTATTAATAGAATCTGGCAGTGGACCCTCTCTTCTGATTATTCCTATCAATATTTGAAATTATAAGCGATAAAAAATATCTAAATATGCATGATTTTTCTTTGCAGAAAAGCCACGATTTCAACTTGACCTGTAGCTCGCAGCGCTTTCATACTCATTCCATACACAGATCACATCTAAAATGATTTATCAAGTCAATTAATGTTTTGAAAAAAAAAAAAAAACTACACGACCATTTTTTATATTATTATATTTGTATAAATTTACAATGAATATTTGTATAGTTCTTTTATATTCTTATATTTGAAATGACATGAGAATTAATGCACAATTAATAAAGTAAGAAAGATGGAGAGAAAGATAGTTAAACAGTGTTAGTGGATAGTATGACTCATATTATTTTTATGTTTAATAAATTGTAAAAGTAGACCATAGTGGTATAAGTTACTGTAGTAAATAAATTGATGCGCATGAGATGAGTTGAGAGCAACTTTTTATAAATGAAAATGCCAACTTCTCGTAAATGAGACGGACGAAAAATAGAAAATGCACATATTTTTATGAGATGAATGAAGCATTAGATGTCGTATAGTCATTTGACAACTTATAAAGTTGATTACAACATTTTTTTCAGTTTTGAATGCCACGTTTTCTGAGGTAGAGTACAATTTATTTGAGATCCTAAAATGTACAGTATCTGAATTAATTTGATTGAATGTCCAGTTAAACTCAAACCACATCCACACCCTATTAACAATACACCTCTCTCTCACGCAATAAAACCCCGTCAACAAATGCACCCCATAAATGAGAGCTGATAATCGTATCAGTCCCTTGTGCTCTCTCTTCCATTTTGAATCTTCGTAGCATTTTGTTGGTCGCCGTCGTTTCTGCTTGTAACCACAGAACCGAATATGGTGAGCACGCATGTCCTTAACTATTTCTGTCTATTCTCCGCGTTGCTATGGTTTTCTTTGTGGTCATATAATTAGTATGGTCTGCAGAATTATGGTTTAATACTTGAATGAGTATTGGTCGACAATTAAGCTGTTTTATGACGTGATCTTCAATTTGAATGTTAATTAGTATTCGATCTATTGCTTGATCATTGATGTGATGTGGAGTAAGTAAACTTATCTGTCCTGTTTTTAGTTAAAAACTATTGTAGTACTATTAATCAGTTACTCATATGCTATTGCTTTATTGTGATTATCGCATGTTGCCTGATGTTAGTATATTGTGCGGTTGCTGATTACTAGTTTCATTATTTATAGGCAAACGCTGCATCTGGAATGGCTGTGCATGATGATTGCAAGCGGAGGTTCTTAGAACTCAAGGCGAAACGGACTCACCGCTTTATAGTCTTTAAGATTGAAGAGAAGCAGAAGCAGGTTATTGTTGAAAAAATTGGCGACCCAGATCAAAACTACGGCGACTTTGCTGCTACTCTTCCTCCTAATGAATGCAGATACGCTGTTTACGACTTTGATTTTGTTACTGCAGAGAATTGCCAGAAAAGCAGGATATTCTTCATTGCTTGGTATCCCTTAATTAACATTTCATGACTACCTTTTACCTAATTCTTGTTGTTCTACTCCATTTTTTTAGGTACAAAGTCTCAATTGGTTTGTCCATGTTAGGTGTCCTGACACTTCTCGTGTCCGAAGCAAGATGATCTATGCCAGCTCAAAGGATAGATTCAAGAGGGAGCTTGATGGAATTCAAGTGGAATTGCAAGCAACTGATCCAACTGAAATGGATCTTGACGTTATCAAGAGTCGCGCAAGCTAAGTAAAAACCCACAAGCCTCTTTTGCCTTTGCAATATAATGGTCATCACTTGAAAACGGTTGTCTATAAAAATACAATTGTGTAGTGATGACTACTCACAAGTACTTGTTGCAGTGTTCTATTGATTTTAACTGGAGTTTTGTGTGTCATATACTATGATGGTATTTTCCTAGTATATTTTTTGGGTGTTCCATTTGTACACCAATATATATCTACATGCTCACAATTCCATATGACAACTTGAGATGTGTTAGATTTAGACATTTCGTGTTGTTTGGGAGTGCGAAAAGAGTAGTATTCTACTTGGTGTTCTAGCTGCCATGAAGATAGAGCAGCATTTTTATTACTAAAAGGTACTACCTCCGTCCCCCAAAATTTGTCCCACGTTGACCCGACACGGGTTTTAAAAAATGTAATGGAAAGTGAGTTGAAAAAGTTAGTGGATTGTGGGTCATACTTTTATATATATTAGTTTTATAATAAAATATGAGTATGAAAGAATTAATGGAATATTAGGTCCACTACCAAAAATGATAAAAGTGAAATGAGACAAATTTTAGGTAACAGACGGAAATAGAAAAATGGGACAAATTTTCAGGGACGAAGTAAAAGCAAAGCAAGCTACATTCTTGATTCTACTGGGTTATCATTACTGCTCGTGGCCTTAGTTTATAATGTCTCTGAAATTTCAAACTGCCGATAGATGGCGTGCTATAGTTCAATAATTTTGTTTGAGTTGTTTTTCAATCCAACTATTTATGAATGAAATCCTTGTATCAATTTGACCCTGTCTCCTATGTGGCTGTAGGTTGCTTTCTTCCCAAAGTGCCCTCTGAACAAATACATTTTCTCATTTACTCCTTCCGTCCACAAATAATATATCACTTTTGCTATTTTGGGACGTCCACAAAGAATAGATCACTTTCTTAAAATGGAAAGTTTATCTCTCATACTTTTTCCACTTTTTCTTCCCTCTCTCATACTTTACTCACTTTTTCTCCCTATCTCTCTTACTTAACCTACTTTTTCTCCCCATCTCTCTTACTTTAACAATTTTACATTAAAACCCGTGTCATACACAAAGTGATCTATTTTTTGTGGACGGAGGGAGTATGTCATAAAGGATATTTTAGGTATAATTAAAATTAGTACCAAAAGTGATATTGTAATATCTTCTCTCATTCTCCTCACTCTTTATACTATTATTATTAATCAATATTAATAGTATTTAATACTCCTATTATTATTTTGATGTTATAAATTAATAATTAATTTATTTTTAATATCATTCTAATATAGTTAATTTAATTATAGTTACAATTATATTTAATTATTATATATTATTGTTATAATACTAAAACCTAAATAATCATAGTATAATTATATAAATTATGAATCATATAATATTATGCAATAATAATTATGAATTGTATTCATAATGATATAAAGAATTGAATATTTTTAGTTAGGTGTTTCAATCTTAAAATGAGTATAAAGTAATTTAATAAAAAATATTTAATTGATTTAATTATTTTAAATAATTAATTTATATTGACATTTTTGTTCTTGATTTATATTAGAATGCAATTGATGTATGTATAAAAAATTAAAAGGAAAGAAGAAAAAAAAAAGATAAAGGATAAAAGAAAGAAGAAGAAACTAAGGGCTCGGGTGGTAGCCTTGAAAAGGCATGAAAATGTATTGTTCATCAACCTTATCATCAGTTTGGTAGCACTGAAAATAATCTCCCGACCCGGTAAAAGAACTCGGGTTTCACACTCACGACTATTGCTATCAGTGTAGGTAGTGTAACTCAATCACAGTGGGAGGCAGGTATAAGAATCGGTGATTTCGGACATCCTCCTGAAAACAAAGTGTTCACCCTATTTTGCCCTCGCATCCCTCCAATTTGAAGCAGCTCTTCACGGAATCGACATCGTCATCGTGAGTATTTGGAATCTGAGAAACAATTTTTCATTTATTCTCTCTGTTTGGTTGTTTAGTTTTCTCATGTGGGAGGCAGGGAAGAAGTTGCTGGCTGTGGAACTGGATGAGAAGAGGGATTTGATTGCGGCGGCGGCGGAGAAGGAGGAAGGGGTGTTGTTGTCGTGTTGGAGGAGGAGTAATCGAGGGTGTTGAGGCGTTCGCGGAAGCAGGAAGGGCCAAATCTGGTGAACTGCTAGATGGGGTGGCGATTGCAGCTGAAGGATGACCGCGGCGGTTGTTGCGACAGCAGAGGTGGGTGTGCAGTTGGGTCCGCCGTCTGCTGCAGAAGTGGAGATTCATTCCAAAATCTAGCTAGGGGTAGTTTAGTCTGAGACATTTTATTTTCAGCCATGATCCGTTTCAACCAAACACACACAAATTGGGCTGTAGTAGTTTGTTGGGTTGAACCA
The DNA here is from genome assembly GCF_029641045.1 of Salvia hispanica. Lineage (NCBI taxonomy): Eukaryota > Viridiplantae > Streptophyta > Magnoliopsida > Lamiales > Lamiaceae > Salvia > Salvia hispanica. The sequence continues at coordinate 25,668,836 of NC_142692.1, forward strand.
AACAACCCATAACTCTATCCACCAAATCAAGATAAGCCCGTTTCCCACAAAGCCTGATAATTGTTGTATTAGCTACCACCCGCCCCCTAAGGAGAAGAAAAGAGATAAGAAAAAAAGATAAAATACTATAAAAAAGAAGAAAATGAAGAAAAAAGAATGAAGGAGAAACTAAAAAAGAAATAAGAAAGGAAGAAAAAATAATCACCTATTTGGTACTACTATTTAATTGAAATTTCCAAAAATATCCTCCATAACAAAAAAATCACATATTTGGTACCTAGGGGTATTTTTGTCAAAGGTACTAAAAATGATATAAAATAAAGATCAGGTATCATTTATGTGCGTAAGTGAAAAATCAGGTACCATTTATGTAGTTCACTCTAAATTTAAATATCGTTGATGATGTTCCTGAACGACTCACCCGAAATTCAGATCGATTTCCTCTTTTTCAATAAGTACACAATACACGTATTATAACTGGAACCAACAAATTTCAAAAATTTATACTACTAAATTCACTCCAATTATTTCAGGTTTCTAAACAATCTTACTTTTTTCATCTGAATAGAGTAAATATTTATTAATACAAGGCCCGCAACATCAATGTTCCGTGTTTTGAAAAGCAAATCAATCGATTTAAGACTTGAATGATAACTATAAAAAAACACTTATGTCCACTAAAATAAAAAGAAACACCATACATTACGACCTTCGCTAATTTCTCTATTGCTCTACTATTCTCCTTGATTGATGATAAAATCAAACCAAGACCCTCGCGACGTCATCTTCGTCGATCGACTCACCCACTTGGAAAAACAACATTTGTTTCTCTAAGTATAGCTTTTTCCTTATAGGTTTCTCATCAGTTTAGTTTCTAAATTTTATTGATTGATATTTTTATACCAACGGTTCAATAATCGGAAAAAAGTAGATAAACTCAAAGATTTAGAGAAAATTTAAATAATTTCAAAATTCGAGAAAAGTAAAAAAATCTTAAAAGTTCATATATTTATAAGCAAATCTATTTAATTTGGAAAAGTTCATGTATTTGGAAAAAACCAATTTTAGGAAAAAAAAATAAATCAGAAAATAGTAAAATTGTGTACTTAGTCTCTAGAGACAAAATTTATTAAAAATTATTCATAAATATAATTACTACTAACGAAAATATCATCGAACTGATGCACTTCTTTCAAAGGAATAACAACCCAAATTGATCCCAAACCTAGGACTCAAAAAGAGTTAAAAGATTCCATATTACCAAAAAAGGTCAAACCACATGAAGTAAAGAAAGAGGATTTTTTAGTATGTTATTGATCTTAATTCATGTTGAGTTGAATTGATGAATTGAAAAATGGTTTCTTGTTGAGTTGCGAATGCAGAATTATTGCGTGACTGCACACCAGACAAAGACTAGGCAACAAAGGGACCCCAATTTACACATATATGGCCGAATTCAAGAATAAACTACACTCACGTCTGTCTCGATCGTCCATACATATATGATATATAGCCGTCTCATTTTGTGTTAATTATTTTCAGATTCAGAATCTTCGATATCGTCAACGTTGTGTGTCCTTTTCTTCTGTTGATTGGCGCCGGCTAACCCCTTTTGTCAAATTCATCTGTGTATTTATGTGTCAGTGATTGCCCACCGAAATTGAATCACTGAACTAGCTTCAATGGCTACCGACGAGGAGAGTCCGCTCGTTGCTGAACAAGCTCCATCGCAACCGCTCAACCACAGGAGAGATGTTTACTTGCTCTGCTGGGCTTTCCTCCTCATCTTCTTGGCTTATGGCGCTGTGCAGAATTTGGAATCTACCATGAATACTGTAATTTCCTTCAATAATTTGTTTCTCTTTAGTGTTATTTTATTTAGGTTTCTGTGATGAAAATGCATTTCATTTGCTCTTTTAGGAAGGGGATATGGGCACCATATCGTTGGGGATATTGTATGTTTCGTTTGCGATATTTTCCCTGGTGGCTTCGATGGTGGTGAAGAAGATGGGATCAAAGAATGCTTTGATTCTTGGTACAACTGGATACTGGCTGTTTATAGCAGCAAATTTGAAGCCCTCTTGGTATGTACATATATCTCTGATTTAGTGCTGATTGATTAGTAGTTTTGGTTGACTTTTTGCTAGTATTTGATTTGGATAATGGTAATGAACTAGTTTTATGCTTTATGTCAAGCCTGTGTACAAGTTCGTTTTAGAATTAAGTGGCTGATGATATTAATGAAATTTTGAGTTCTCACTTGCTATTTGATCACTTTCATGGTAAAGAATTGTGAGGAAAATTGCTTTAATTTTCGCTCAACAGTATTCTTTCTGTGATACATGTAGAGTTATAGCTAGAGAATGGAAATGAAAGAGTTTCTCCATCAAGTTCTCATTTCTGTTCTGAATTATGCTAATTCAGATTCACATACCTAGCGTCTTTATGCTCCACATTCTTTCTTTAATGCTTAGTGAATGTCATGTGTTTATATCTGAGTATTATTTTGCTCTAGTAGTTTCTGGATTTTATGATATTGGCAACGATGTAATGGATAAAGCTAAATGCAGAGCTTCCAAGGTGTATGTATTTATGTTCGTCGCTGATCTAGAATATTTATGGTCACCTTCTAGGTATACTATGGTGCCAGCTTCCCTATACATGGGATTTGCTGCCTCTATAATATGGGTTGGACAGGTTTGATACTTTCTCTATCTTTTGATACTTTGAATTCAATCTGCATATTATGTGCTAACTTTCTACTATATCAGGGGACATATCTCACGTCTACTGCTACAAGTCATGCAAACGATTACAAATTGCATGAAGGTACGGTAATTGGGAAATTCAATGGAGAGTTTTGGGGGATGTTTGCATGTCATCAGGTGCAGTATTTATGCTCTTTTGAATCATTAGCAGCTAGTTTATCTTAGCAAAAACTTTTATGAGAACTTTTCTTTTCTTTTCCTATTGATCTGCAGCTCGTTGGGAACCTTGTCACTCTTGCTTTATTAAGAGATGGAGAGGTACGCAGTAGACTCATTATTTTTGAGTTTTGACACTTCATGGTTTAAATCAAGATACTGTCACTCAATTTATTTGTTATGCAAGTCAATCAATCTCAAATTACAAAATGAAGTCCTTGTGATAAGGAGGAATCCAGATAAAGATTCATATTTTATCTGCCTCACTATGTTTCTCCTTGATGACCGAGGTAGCTTATTTCTACGAATAATGAGTTGATGAAAATTTCCTATTGACATGAACCTCTAGTTGATTTAATATATTATTCATGGAATTTATGTGAAGAAAATAAGGAATCAGTCCAAATTGTGCTAGCTTTTTGTATCATTCCCATACACTGAGTAAGTATTAATCATTGCGTGCTACATATTGCAGGGAGGAACAACCAGTGGCACAACTCTGCTTCTAATCGTATTTCTTATTAGCATGACTTTAGGTACAATTCTGATGTGCTTTTTGAGTAAGAGAAACAGTAAAGAAGAAAGACTGGAGGGCTCTGTCAACACCGTTTCATCTTCAGTGGGGTCTTTATTATCTTCCATGTTGAATCTTTTATTCGACAAACGGATCCTCTTGGTTATCCCACTTATCGCATATTCAGGACTACAACAAGCATTTGTCTGGTAATGAGACACAAAGTATCATTTAAGCATTCATTTTGTTTTATAAACATACATCTCACTGTTGTTTTTCCCTTCTTCAGTTCATTTATAAATGTTTTTTTTTCAGGGCTGAATACACAAAAGAAATTGTGAACCCAGTCCTCGGGGAACAAGGTGTTGGTGGTGCTATGGCTATATATGGAGTTTTTGATGCAATTGTAAGTTTCACTAGGATTGTTAATTCATATCCAATTCTAGCATGATCTATTTGGAATTCATTTTATCAGACACATTTACATTGGAATATCTTCTTTTCTAATATGGGTGGTTTGATTGGTTCTCCTGCTGGAACCTTTATCAGAGTTCGCTTGCAGCTGGTCGATTTACATCCGGTCTTTCATCGATCACAATAATAGTCTCAGGTGGAATGTTGATCCAGCTCATTGTACTGCTTTGGCTTCTGCTGAGCTACAGGTTGATTCTCTCAACAAAGTTCATTAAATCATTTCTGAGGGATACATACATACAGATATAAAACTTTATTACTGAATATTTTCTTGCTTCTATCTTTTATTTTGTAGCGTGGTGAGTGGCATACTCGGTACGATTCTCCCGCTTCTGATAGGGGCCTTATGGGGAATTGGCGATGGAGTGCTAAACACACAGCTGAGTGCATTGCTAGGAATTCTATTCAAACATGATCTGGTACTAATTTTCTCGGTCACATTTCTCGATATGATTTTAGTGATTGAACAAAATATACTGCCTCCATACCTTGTTAAATGAATAGTATTCCTTGTCGTGCATTATTGTATCTATGATTACCATATCTTTGCATACGTGCTGCGAGACTCCAGTGATATACTAATACCTCGTTGTGGTTGCAGGAAGGAGCTTTTGCGCAGCTGAAGCTGTGGCAGAGCGCTTCAATTGCTGTGGTGTTTTTCATAAGCACATCTATATCGTTTCAGGCAATGCTTGTTATCATGGTTGTGGCTCTGTGCCTCTCGATGGGTGGGTTTCTTTATCTCACACTGAACGTGGAGAAAGCGGTTGCAGGGCGTGTTTCTTGACCGACTGCGGAAGGATAATTCCAACCCAACATGCTGGTGAAATATTATGTCTCTGCTTGACCTTTGTGTACAGATAAACGAGCATGTGGTTGCAGATCCATTCCCTTTTTTTAGCCATTTTGTTTTCTCCTTTATTGATGAAGTGTGATCTGTAATTTTGCTTCATGAAATGGCTTGTTGATATGTAATGCTATGCGACTGTTATTCATCAATCAAATGTGAAGTTTGAGTTATTTCTCCATATTACTCTGTTTCAATTTAAATTAATTTTACTACTACATGTTACACTTATCAATGCGAGTACAAAAAACAATTCTTCTAAAAGTAGTAAAAAAGGAGAAAGAATAAGCAGTCCTGGATGGATACATGAATAAATATTATAACCATCATTAAAAACAACTAACAAAATGAAATATTATGGAGTACTAAAAATAAATAACAAATGAATTGCGTTTAGCTAACTTATTTTTCAGATTAAATAATTTAAAGGAACCGGGTCGGAAAAGGGCCGATTCGACCCGGAACCACTCACATTAAAAAACCAGAATCCGCACCAAGCATTCATCTGTCAATCCTCCACCGCCGATTCATCCCTTATCTACGGTCATAAGAAGCCCAACAGGATAACCATCTCTAGCCGTTCCCAAAATCTCAAATCCAACGGCTTTCAGTAATCGCCGACTCCTGCCGTCTCTTATAAAAACGCATCCAAAATCAAATTGAAAAACGAAACTAATCCTTTATGTCTGGGCGCGGCAAAGGAGGCAAGGGTTTGGGGAAGGGCGGAGCAAAGCGCCACCGCAAGGTGCTGAGAGATAACATTCAGGGGATCACGAAGCCGGCCATCCGCCGTCTGGCGCGCCGTGGTGGTGTGAAGCGCATCAGCGGCCTTATATACGAGGAGACTCGCGGCGTTCTTAAGATCTTTTTGGAGAATGTCATCCGTGACGCCGTCACCTACACCGAGCACGCTCGCCGGAAAACTGTCACCGCTATGGATGTTGTGTATGCTCTGAAAAGGCAGGGCCGTACTCTCTACGGCTTTGGCGGCTGAGATCTTAGAAATGCTTGTAAATGGCCTATTTGCTAGTAGAATTTAGGGATTTCAGTTTTTCTGAAATTTGTTACATCTTATGCTTTGCTGATTTGAAATTTAAATGAATCTTTCAATTTATCACACTTTTGTATCCAACAATTTTCTTCCTTGTATTTCATTTAAAATTTCTGAATAGCTGGGTTTATTCCCCTACGGGAAAGTATTGGATTTACTGCTAGTCAATGCTAGTAATTATTGCCATGGGTTTAATTATTTGGTCAAATTGGTAGTGATGCGGAATTTGGATTTTCCGTCGTTAACAAAACAAACTTTCTGTTCTATAAAATCATGAAGTTTGGTTGAATTTGGACAAATTAAAAAAGAATAAGAATGTGTCAAACTACTTTGGGACTATGCGTGTCTCATTTAAAATCGAATTTGCCACTAGATAAGTGTCTATTATAGAACAATTGAATTTTTTTAATTTCACGATTTATCATTCAAATTTTAAAAGTGAGATAATCCACAATTCAACGACACTTCATGATTTCCAAGACAATTACTATCTCCGTCCATGAAAATTTATCCTATTTTTTCATTTTTGTTCGTCTCCTAAAATTTTTCTCATTTCACTTTTACAATTTTACCATTTCTTTATATTGGATAACATATTCTACTAATTCATTCCTATCCACATTTTATTATAAAACTAATATATAAAAGTAGGACCCACAATTCACTAACTTTTTAACTCACTTTCTATTACATTTCTCAAAACCCGTGCCGAGTTAAAGTGAGACAAATTTTAGTGGATAGAGGTAGTAACTTTTAATTAATAGAGCAAATTGCCTGTAAAGTTATGAACTTTCAACATAGTTTGGTTTTTTTTGTAAACTTTAAATGTTGTATGAAAAACCATGAACTTTACCGAACTGTGTAAATTTTCCACCAGACCCGACTCGGTAGATTTGTGACACAAACTTATCCTACATGACGTGCCAGAAGCGTGACTTGGAAAATGACAAATTAAGGGTTTTCAATTCAACTTGTGGAATTAATGCTACTTTTATGCTAAATTTGATTTGTGGAATTCAATTTGTATGCTGAATTCAATTTGTATGTTTTTAATTGTTCTACTTGTATGTCTGTGATAAGTCCTGGGTCAGAGATTGCAAAGATAGAGAAGAAACAATCAGAATTAGTGAAGTTTTGCCAAGTCACACCTTCGGCGCGCCATGTAGGATAGTAATTATGTCGGAAATCTATCGGGTCGGGTCAGATGGGAAATTTACACATTTCGGTAAAGTTCATGACTTTTCATGCAACATTTAAAGTTCACGGGAAAAATCAAACTATTATAAAAATTCATGACTTTACAGGTAATTTGCCCTAATTAATATTCTCTCTTTCATTAAATATTTAATTTTACATTTGTTACTATTATATATTCACATTTCACTATTACTATATATAATAAATAAATCTTATATTCCATAATTTGTTTTACTCACACTGCACAAACTTTTTTTACACTGTACTTCAAATTTCTTAAAATCCTAAATACTACTAAAATAATAAGACGTTCAATCACATGCAAAAAGTATTTCCTTAAATATTTTCTAAACACATTTCTTAAAATAAAAATATCACTCTTTCTATATTTTTCTCACTTTTACTTTATCCTCTTCACTTGAGTACTCTTCACTTAACTCACAAGACAACAATACATAAATCCCGTAACGAAAAGAAAACGCTTCACTTAGGATGAGGTGAAGGAAGTAATAGTTAACTATTTTGGTTTGCATTCTTTCCTTTAATTCATTACTACTACCTCCGTCCACGAAAATTTGACCCATTTTTCCATTTCCGTCCGTGTTGGGGTTTGGTGCCCCTTGCACAGCGGAAGACTTGTACAAAACAAATAAATCAGATACGAATCTATTTGACCGATTATGCGATTAATCAATTCACATGTTAAACAGATAATTGCATGCTAGAACGCAAATAATTCATGCTTAGAAAAATATAAATCCTAAAACATGAATTCTACGGTTTAGAGTTACCGATTTGATTCTCCAAAGAATCGACGATTGCTCGCACCTTCTCCACGTGATGATCTTCAATACTAGACCACAGATCTTCTCTCTGGTTCCCGAACTGTATTCCGATATCAGTGTAAGCTGATCTCACCGGGATACTAGGACTTAAATAAAAGAGAGAAAAATTCCTCACGGAGGAGAAAAACAATAAAATTTCGTCCTCCTTCAAGAATAGAAGGAACAAAAATTTCAGAAGAAAATATATTTTGTATTTTCTGTCTCCTTTATTCTCCTATTTATATTAAGTTCCTTTTGGGCCCAGACAGAGATCTATGGAAGGTTTTGGATATGGGCTCCCCCAATTAGCTTTTTATTAATTAAATTGAACCCACAATTTAATACAAGCTTATATTGGAATATTACGAGCAGTCACTACAGAAGTAATATTGGACTCTCCCCATCCAAATCCGAAATTACAAGTAATCTGGGTTTCCACTTTGTTTATTATTTATTTCCCGCGCTTAAGATATAAATGTCCATTAATTAATCAATGTCTGCTATGGACTTAATTAATTAACATCTTATTAATTCCAAGAGTGGATTTAGCAAAAAAAATTTATTTATTATTTATAGAGCGATAAAACTCCAACTGCCCAGTTTTCTGAATAATAAAACCTTGTTCGAGCTCCTCTTGAGGACATTATCAAATGAAACTCACCTCGCGCACGTTTCAACATAATAGCAATCCTTGCACCGCTAGATATTAATCACCACTACCCAATATATCAGGATTATTGGGTTGCGAAAAACCCGCACCATTTGATAAGTCAAAGTAGTGCATAATCAATACCGTATGCTCAATGCTAACATATGTAGATTAAGAAATAGTATTTTATCAAGACCTAGTCTTTCAGTAGATAGCATAAAGACACGTCTTGCTGTTAGATCCGTTCAGTGCTATACCACACCAATGTCATCTTATTTCAGTAAGGCTTAGAAATATGCGGACTGACATTGCAACCTTTCACGATAGGTAGCCAAAGCCTATCTAGGTTGTGAAATTCTTCTTTTTCTTTTGCAAAGCATTGCATAGATCTGACCGTGTTACCTTAAAGTGGACGACGCCCACAACCGGTCTACTATGCAAAAGACTTAGACTTTGTTTACTTCTTATGCATTTAAATGTTTGTAAAACATCTTATAAATATACAAGCAAACACAATGTAATAATAATAGTGATTCTATTCGTGCGAAACTGCTCGAATAATACTGAATCGGGTTAAAAGTGGATTGTAGAGTTTTACGTATACAAGCGAGATTCTATTCGCGCGAAACTTGCTCGAAACATACTTTTCAGTATACAAAACCTAACAATCTCCCACTTATACTCAAAACATGCTTTCGAGTATACCCACTTCCAAAAACTCTCCCACTTATACACAAAGCAGGTATTGATACTAGATATATCGAACTACCATTCATTTCACAAGGTGAAAGAAGAATCTGCTTGGTTGTTTTCTGATTATATCTTTTTCACCATAATATCTTTGTTGTTTACTTGATCTTTAATTAATTTCATCCCCATATGTGATTGCTTAGCTTAATAAACTTGTGTGTCCCTTGAGTTAGCCTTCACTAGAGTACTAAAAATAATACTCATAGGCATACTCAAACTTACGATTAAAGATATTAGGAAGATATTCTTAAATGAAACACATATTCAGAGGATGACTTACTCGATCACTGATTAGTCATAAAACTAAGACAGTGTAACCCCAAGGACATTACATGAATGACTGGTAAACTAGAATATAGTTACTAGTCTTTCTCAAGCACTAGGGTATATTCATTACCTCAATCAAAATCCTTTGCCATGGTTAATATGATGTATACTTGCTATGCATAAGCACAACTAATATCAAACTCAGTACACATTATAGCATACATGAGACAACTATCTCCGGAACTAGTCTCATAATTCTTGATCTCACTAAGCGTCAAACGACACTTGACTAGAGACAAGACAATTCCATCTTGAGAGGTATAAACCTTTTCATGGAATTTCTAATGCTTAAATGTTCCAAGCAATGTGTAGATATTGTTAGGTTTGGTATACTGAAAAGCATGTTTCGAGCAAGTTTCGCGCGAATAGAATCTTGTCTGTATACGTAAAACTCTACAATCCACTTTTAACCCGATTCAGTATTATTCGAGCAGTTCCGCACGAATAGAATCACTATTATTATTACATTGTGTTTGCTTGTGCATTTATAAGATGTTTTACAAACATTTAAATGCATAAGAAGTAAAGAAAGTCTAAGTCTTTTGCTTAGTAGACCGGTTGTGGGCGTCGTCCACTTTAAGGTAACACGGTCAGATCTACGCAATGCTTTGCAAAAGAAAAAGAAGAATTTCACAACCTAGATAGGCTTTGGCTACCTATCGTGAAAGGTTGCAATGTCAGTCCGCATATTTCTAAGCCTTACTGAAATAAGATGACATTGGTGTGGTATAGCACTGAACGGATCTAACAGCAAGACGTGTCTTTATGCTATCTACTGAAAGACTAGGTCTTGATAAAATACTATTTCTTAATCTACATATGTTAGCATTGAGCATACGGTATTGATTATGCACTACTTTGACTTGTCAAATGGTGCGGGTTTTTCGCAACCCAATAATCCTGATATATTAGGTAGTGGTGCTTAATATCTAGCGGTGCTAGGATTGCTATTATGTTGAAACGTGCACGAGGTGAGTCTCGTTTGATAATGTCCTCAAGAGGAGCTCGAACAAGGTTTTATTATTCGGAAAACTGGCCAGTTGGAGTATTATTACTCTATGAATAATAAATAAATGTTTCTTGCTAAGTCCACTCTTGGAATTAATAAGATGTTAATTAATTAAGTCCATAGCAGGCATTAATTAATTAATGGTCATTTATATCTTAAGCGCGGGAAATAAATAATAAACAACGGAAACCCGGATTACTTGTAATTTCGGATTTGGATGGGGAGAGTTCAATATTACTTCTGTAGTGGCTGCTCGTAATATTCCAATATAAGCTTGTATTAAATTGTGGGTTCAATTTAATTAGTAAAAAGCTAATTGGGGGAGCCCATATCCAAAACCTTCCATAGATCCCTGTCTGGGCCCATAAGGAACTTAATATAAATAGGAGAATAAAGGAGACAGAATCATCACAATTTTATTTCTCAAAATTTTCGAAAATTTCGAAACTCTCCAGCTGAAGGAGATTTCGAATTCTACTCCTTTTCCCAAAAGGATTTCTTCTGTCTTCTTTATTCGAGTCCTAGTATTTTGATAAGATCAGCCCACCCTGATATTGAGATACAGTTCGGGAACCAGAGAGAAGATCTGTGGTCTAGTATTTAAGATCATCACGTGGAGAAGGCGCGAGCAATCGTCGATTCTTTGGAGAATCAAATCGGTAACTTTAAACCTTAGAATTCATGTTTTAGGATTTACTTTCTATAAGCATGAATTATTTGCGTTCTAGCATGCAATTATCTGTTTAACATGTGAATTGATTAATCGCATAATCGGTCAAATAGATCCATGTCTGATTTATTTGTTTGTACAAGTCTTCCGCTGTGCAAGGGGCACCAAACCCCATCAATTGGTATCAGAGCCAGTTTTTGGCTCTGATTATGTGGATTAATTTCATATTATGTGAATTGCTTGAATGCATGATTTCTTCGCTGCGTGTTTGTTTGTTTGTTGTTTAGTTTTAATTGACAAAACGTAAAACACGAAGCATCGAAGAAACTAATTCGGTGGTATCTAATTCATTTATAAAGTAATCATTGCAATATTACTTGGATTAGATGAGTATTGTTTATTATTTGCCTTACGTGAACTAAATTTCCAAGTCGGCAAATTCAAGAACTGCTGCGCGTTCACCGCCTTCGGTGAAAGATTGTCGGGAATTCGCGACGGCTGCGGAGAATTGCTGCGGAGAGGTGTCGACGCAGCAGCGTCGGAGATCACCGGGCAGCAGCGCCGGCGGCTGCAGAGACGACGTCGCACAAGCGACGACGCAGCAGCAGCGCCAGAGGCGTCGCAACAGCGAACAGCAACACCGGAGCAGCTGCGACACGGCGGCAGCAACGTCGGAGATGTCGCAGCAGCAGCAACGGTGGTTTCGCGAGGCAGCAGCACTGCTGACGCCGGAGACGCGACAGCAGCTCCAGCGGAGCGACGTCGACGCAGCAGCGTCGGAGACGTCAGGCTCGGTGGATGCGTGAGACGGAGAGGGAAGGCTAGCTTGATGCAGGCGGCGATGGCGGTCTGAGTGGGAGCCCTTCGTGGGCAGTTCCCGGGCTCGAAAGACAGCGACCTTCGTGAGCAGCCGGCGTCGGAGAAGTCAGGCTGGCCAAGCTGCATCGGCAGCCCAAGCTCTTGAATTTGACAGTTTGCGTGAAGCATAACAGCGGCTGTGATTCGAGTGGGAGCTCTTCGCGGGCAGTTTCCCGGCCTCGAGTTTGACGTCTCATTACCTCGTTCCGCGACTTCGCTTTCCAAATTTGATTAGGGTTTCCTAACCCTTGCATTAATTTTGGAAAGTATTCGAGATTAATTTGGAAATAAGATTTGAATATATCTTGTGGATTTTATATATTATATAAGATCTGATTTTATATTAAATCATGGATTAATTATAGATTTTATCCTTATTTTATGGATTTTTGTAGGGATTTAATTCCTAGACGAGGATCCTAGTTAAATTTGGATAATGAGAATCTAACATTTATTTATATCCTATGGATTAATGTGGATTTATCCCTAGACAAATCCTAATTGGATATAGATAATGATAATATTATTTTATTCTTATCCTATGAGTTTATATGAATTATATTCATAGATAAATTTTAGATGGATTTGTATAGTGATAATATAATATTTTATTTTTATGTTATAGATTTATTGGATTTGTTCCTAGATAAATCTTGGATGAATTTTAATAATTGTAATATAATATTATTTAATTCTATGGATTTATATGGATTTACTCCAAGTTAAATCCTAGATGGATTAGGATTAATATTAATATTGATTTATTTTATCCTATGGATTTGAATAGATTTAATTCTATTAAGACAAATCTTAGATGGATTAAAATAAGCATTAATCCAAGTTATCCTTATCTTTTGGATTTATATCCTAGATAGATTAGGATATTGATAATATATAAGAAAATCCTTATTTAATTAGATAAATTTATTTGTCTAAGAAATCTTAAATAATGTTTGATATATTCTGGATGTCTATTCTAAATAGAATTAAGATTTGTATAAATCTTGGTTGATAGGATTTTATTTTTATCTTATGGATTCTGATGGGATTGTTTCTATCTAATAATATCCTAGTGCGATTTAAATAATGATAATTCTAGATCAACGTTATCTTGAATTGAAGGATTTGATTTTATCGAAATAAAATCTAGAATAATCCTAAATGGATTTAGATAGTTAACACTATCTTGATAAATCCTAAATGAATTTGGATAATTATTATCCAAGATAAAACTTAATTGTTTAATTGATTCTCCCTTGACTAGATTAAATAATTTTCGATAATTATCATGTGTGTTTAAATGACATGCATTAAATGGATTTATCTGTTTATTTGGTGTTTATCTATTTTAAATGGATTATCTGCTTATGTGATAATTATGCAAAAACCATATAAAAATATCTAAGTGATGATTACAACAAGTGCGTTGTATATGGTCTCCATCGATTGGACTGCCAAATTTTGTGAAGCTGGTTTTCTAATATTATCGCCACCTACAAAGTAGGGACAATAATCCTACGAAAACAGTAAGTTCATAAGGGCGGACTTCTCACATAATAAATAGAATGAACTAGAAAGTGGTTCCCAATATTATTGCCACCTGCAAAGTGGGGACAATAATCCTAAGGAACTGCGAGTTTCAGGGTTCAATCAGAATTTATGAGATAGTTTGGTTTTGTTATCAGCACATGAACATTGTTATGGGAGTGTGTTGTAGAAATAAAATACTGTAATGCTAAATCTGATGGTCGTGCTTAGGCAGCATTAGGCGTGTTGACCTCCAAAGGAGGAAGATATTGATGCGTCGGTGTTGTGACCAGTAAAATTGTCAAAATTTTAATGCGTATTAACCTCCAAAGGAGGATACAATTTATTAATTTTGCTGTTGTAAGATACATAATTGTTTTGTGGTTATTTGTGATTATGTATTGAGCATGAGTATGTGATAATAAGTTTCTTTGCCAAATCTTCATTATGTCATTTAATATTTGTCTGCGATCCTTAAAGAAAAGTAAACTCGAATGCCTATATTATGTAGACCGGAAACGAAAATGGATAAGTTTCTCATCGCTGAAAACCTTGAGTTTATACTCAATGATTCATGTCCTCCATTTCCTCGACATAATTCCACGAAGAATGTTCGAGAATGCATTATGCATGTACTTGACAAGCTCTTTGAGGAATAAGGTCAAGCTATTTTCCTTTAAGTAGCTCGACAAGTCTTGGTAAATGACGATGAAAGATGGATATCAATAGAATCTGTCAAGATGATTCGATTGGAATATCCTAAAGTGACAGAATGTTTTGAGGATCTTTTGATCACTTAAATAGTTTCTGACACAAGTCATCGCCTAAAGTAACAAGAAATGACTATAAGAAGGTTTAACTGAAAAGTAGAAAATCTTCAGAATAATAGTCGTTGTGTTACTATTAGAGGAAAGTAACATGATAGATGACGAATTCATAAAGGCTGCATTTTTCTTAAGTCCTAGTTCATTTGAACAAAAGACTAGATATGGAAATGGGAGAGCCTGGATTGTCATCAAAGTTTGTTTAAAGCGAGAAAAGATGCTTTGTGAGTTGGATTGACCTATTTTATAGAAGGACAATGACTTACATGACAATGCAACTTCTAAATAAGAGATCTTGATCCAGTTAGGTTTTTGTTGCAGTGGGAGCTATTAATGCTCAACTATTGTTTTATGGTTGATGCTTAAGGCATCATAGTATTAAAATAATATAATTGCGACAAGGTTGAGTATTCAACAACACATCAACTTCTTAATCATTGAATGATAAAGTATTTATTGCTCTTAGTCTTAAGGCCAAGAAAATACTTAGAAATTGTTCGAACTGATCTAGACTATCAAGATTTTAACATTTCGTTAAATAGCTTGACAGTTGAGAAAGTCTGTTTAATGCACTATGAGTTAGAATCATTTGATTTTTCAAGAGATTCAGAATACTTATAGAAGTGCAACATAGAAAGACTAGCAAGTCTTAATGGTTTACACCATAAGGAGACGAGCAAAGGGTTATGATCAGTAGTGGGAGTCTAATCTCCATTAACGAATCCAAGCATTCATCTAATGAATGGGATAGTTATGTAAGAAGGAATCAAAGTCTTTCTAAGACAAGTTTGATTAAGTGATGAGTTGTACTCATTAAAATCTTATCATTGATGGGATAAACATTAAAGAAACTACCAACATCAGTACCTTCTACAAAAACACGAGTTGTGGACTAGAGTGTCTCTAGTCTAGCACATCTCAAGGTGTAATGTTGTTCCAACACGTGTTGGAAAAGTGTCCAAGAAATTGGAGTTGTGTACTGAGGCATGTTTTAAGGTTTGTCCCAAATGATGTAAGGTTATAAGTTCTGTAATCTTCAAAGATATAATTCTTGTATGAAGATCAAGAGATGAACTACAAGCCTAACAATGTGATAACTCTCAAAATAAAGAGAGAGATATCAGATTTTCCACATTACCAAGAAGTCATACCATTAGAAACTTTTGCACTGATAAAAATCAACTTCAGTACCTAAGATTGTAAGAACCATGTTGTAGTGGGAGCGTTCCACTGGAACACAACAAGTTCATGGGTCTAAGAGTGTCGTAAGACTCAGTCTTAGATTAACTTGAACATAATCCCTTTAACTACAATTTAGTATTGGTTCATTTGGATATTCATCCTTGAAAAGATGATAGATTCCAAACTACAATCTTAGATAGACAACATGTTTTACGAGACTTGCAATACTACCTACAGGCTGTGTCAGTCAGTGGGAGCAAGTATCTTTGCAAGTGTAAATGTGGATCTCAAAAGGCTAGATAATGACAATGGGGTATACCTAAAGAGAACAATCTTCTCGCGGTCGTTGTTCTAGGATTTGTTTGATCTTATTGTCTATTAGAACTTACATAAATTAGAATGTATGTATTATGATTGTCAAGACAGTCTTCTATAAATAGAAGTCTTGAGGAAATCATCTACTAGAACATTCTAATGGGATATGTAATTAAGGGCAAGAAACGCATGATTGGAAGCTTATATAGACCTTCGTGGTCTTAGGCAAGCATCTAAATCAGAGTATATGTGTTTTATCAAAATTGTCAAATATTTGGAATTTAACTTGTGTCCTTAACAGTGCTGTAAGCACAAGGAAGTTGAAAGTGCATTACATATGGTATTATTGGTACTCTACGATGATGAAATCTACAAAAGTTGCAAACAACTAAGCTTGGCATCTGGCGTAGGAAACTGGTTGTCTACCCAGTTTAAGATAAATGATTTAAGAGAAACTAGTTACATTCTTAGCATCTAAGTCCTTTTAAGATGCTAGAAAGAATGTTGAGATTCTCTTAGGAATCTTATATCTACACATTGCTTGGAACATTTAAGCATTAGAAATTCCATGAAAAGGTTTATACCTCTCAAGATGGAATTGTCTTGTCTCTAGTCAAGTGTCGTTTGACGCTTAGTGAGATCAAGAATTATGAGACTAGTTTCGGAGATAGTTGTCTCATGTATGCTATAGTGTGTACTAAGTTTGATATTAGTTGTGCTTTTGCATAGCAAGTATATATCATAATAACTATGGCAAAGGATTTTGATTGAGGTAATGAATATACCCTAGTGGTTGAGAAAGACTAGTAACTACATTCTAGTTTACCAGTCATTCATGTAATGTCCTTGAGGTTATACTGTCTTAGTTTTATTACTAATCAGTGATCGAGTAAGTCATCCTCTGAATATGTGTTTACCTTAGGAATATCTTCCTAATAGCTTTAATCGTAAGTTTGAGTATGCCTATGAGTATTATTTTTTGATTACTCTAGTGAAGGCTAACTCAAGGGACACGCGAGTTTATTAAGCTAAGCAATCACATATGGGGATGAAATTAATTAAAGATCAAGTACGCAGCAAAGACATTATGGTGAAAAAGATATTATCAGAGAACAACCAAGCAGATTTTTCTTTCACTTGGTGAAATGAATGGTAGTTCGATATATCTAAAATCAATACCTGCTTTGTGTATAAGTGGGAGAGTTTTTAGCAGTGGGTATACTCGAAAGCATGTTTTGAGTATAAGTGGGAGATTGTTAGGTTTGGTATACTGAAAAGCATGTTTCGAGCAAGTTTCGCGCGAATAGAATCTTGTCTGTATACGTAAAACTCTACAATCCACTTTTAACCCGATTCAGTATTATTCGAGCAGTTCCGCACGAATAGAATCACTATTATTATTACATTGTGTTTGCTTGTGCATTTATAAGATGTTTTACAAACATTTAAATGCATAAGAAGTAAAGAAAGTCTAAGTCTTTTGCTTAGTAGACCGGTTGTGGGCGTCGTCCACTTTAAGGTAACACGGTCAGATCTACGCAATGCTTTGCAAAAGAAAAAGAAGAATTTCACAACCTAGATAGGCTTTGGCTACCTATCGTGAAAGGTTGCAATGTCAGTCCGCATATTTCTAAGCCTTACTGAAATAAGATGACATTGGTGTGGTATAGCACTGAACGGATCTAACAGCAAGACGTGTCTTTATGCTATCTACTGAAAGACTAGGTCTTGATAAAATACTATTTCTTAATCTACATATGTTAGCATTGAGCATACGGTATTGATTATGCACTACTTTGACTTGTCAAATGGTGCGGGTTTTTCGCAACCCAATAATCCTGATATATTAGGTAGTGGTGCTTAATATCTAGCGGTGCTAGGATTGCTATTATGTTGAAACGTGCACGAGGTGAGTCTCGTTTGATAATGTCCTCAAGAGGAGCTCGAACAAGGTTTTATTATTCGGAAAACTGGCCAGTTGGAGTATTATTACTCTATGAATAATAAATAAATGTTTCTTGCTAAGTCCACTCTTGGAATTAATAAGATGTTAATTAATTAAGTCCATAGCAGGCATTAATTAATTAATGGTCATTTATATCTTAAGCGCGGGAAATAAATAATAAACAACGGAAACCCGGATTACTTGTAATTTCGGATTTGGATGGGGAGAGTTCAATATTACTTCTGTAGTGGCTGCTCGTAATATTCCAATATAAGCTTGTATTAAATTGTGGGTTCAATTTAATTAGTAAAAAGCTAATTGGGGGAGCCCATATCCAAAACCTTCCATAGATCCCTGTCTGGGCCCATAAGGAACTTAATATAAATAGGAGAATAAAGGAGACAGAATCATCACAATTTTATTTCTCAAAATTTTCGAAAATTTCGAAACTCTCCAGCTGAAGGAGATTTCGAATTCTACTCCTTTTCCCAAAAGGATTTCTTCTGTCTTCTTTATTCGAGTCCTAGTATTTTGATAAGATCAGCCCACCCTGATATTGAGATACAGTTCGGGAACCAGAGAGAAGATCTGTGGTCTAGTATTGAAGATCATCACGTGGAGAAGGCGCGAGCAATCGTCGATTCTTTGGAGAATCAAATCGGTAACTTTAAACCGTAGAATTCATGTTTTAGGATTTACTTTCTATAAGCATGAATTATTTGCGTTCTAGCATGCAATTATCTGTTTAACATGTGAATTGATTAATCGCATAATCGGTCAAATAGATCCATGTCTGATTTATTTGTTTGTACAAGTCTTCCGCTGTGCAAGGGGCACCAAACCCCATCAGATATAAGATTCCTAAGAGAATCTCAACATTCCTTCTAGTAATCTTAAAAGGACTTAGATGCTAAGAATGTAATTAGTTTCTCTTAAATCATTTATCTTAAACTGGGTAGACAACCAGTTTCCTACGCCAGATGCCAATCTTAGTTGTTTGCAACTTTTGCAGATTTCATCATCATAGAGTACCAATAATACCATATGTAATGCACTTTCAACTTCCTTGTGCTTACAACACTGCTATGGGCAAAAGTCAAATTCCAAATATTTGACAATTTTGATAAAACACATATACTCTGATTTAGATGTTTGCCTAAGACCACGAAGGTCTATATAAGCTTTCAATCATGCATTTCTTGCCCTTAATTACATATCCATTAGAATGTTCTAGTAGATGATTTCCTCAAAACTTCTATTTATAGAAGACTGTCTTGACAATCATAATACATACATTCTAATTTATGTAAGTTCTAATAGACAATATGATCGAATAAATCCTGGCACAACGATAGCGAGAAGATAATTCTCTTTGGGCATAACCCATTGTCATTGTCTTGAGATCCACATTTACACTTGCAAAGATACTTGCTCCCACTGACTGACACAGCATGTAGGTAGTATTGCAAGTCTTGTAAAACATGTTGTCTATCTTAGATTGTAATATGGAATCTATCACCTTTTCAAAGATGATTATCCAAATTAACCAATACTACATTTTAGTTAAAGGGATTATGTTCAAGTTAATCTAAGACTGAGTCTTACGACACTCTTAGACCCATGAACTTGTTGTGTTCCAGTGGAACGCTCCCACTACGATATGGTTCTTACAATCTTAGGTACTGAAGTTGATTTTATTAGTGCAAAAGTTTCTAATGGTATGACTTCTTGGTAATGTGGAAAATCCGATACCTCTCTCTTTATTTTGAGAGTTATCACGCTGTTAGGCTTGTAGTTTATCTCTTAATCTTCATACAAGAATTATATCTTTGAAGATTACAGAACTTATAACCTTACATCATTTGGGAAAAACCTAAAAACATGCCTCAGTACTCAACTCCAATTTCTTGGACACTTTTCCAACATGTGTTGGAACAACATTACACCTTGAGATGTGCTAGACTAGAGACGCTCTAGTCCACAGCTCGTGTTTTGTAGAAGGTACTGATGTTGGTAGTTTCTTTAATGTTTATCCCATCAATGATAAGATTTTAATGAGTATAACTCATCACATAATCAAACTTGTCTTAGAAAGACTTCGATTCCTTCTTACATAACTATCCCATTCATTAGATGAATGCTTGGATTCGTCAATGGAGATTAGACTCCCGCTACTGATCATAACCCTTTGCTTGTCTCCTTATGGTGTAAACCATTAAGACTTGCTAGTCTTTCTATGTTGCACTTTTATAAGTATTTTGAATCTCTTGAAAAATCAAATGATTCTAACTCATAGTGCATCAAATAGACTTTCTCAACTCTCAAGCTATTTAACGAAATATTAAAATCTTGATAGTCTAGATCAATTCGAACAATTTCTAAGTATTTTCTTGGCCTTAAGGCTAAGAGCCATAAATACTTTACCATTCGATGATTAAGAAGTTGATGTGTTGTTGAATACTCAACCTTGTCGCACTTATATTATTTTAATACTATGATGCCTTAAGCATCAACCATAAAACAATAGTTGAGCATTAATAGCTCCCACTGCAACAAAAACCTAACTGGATCAAGATCTCTTACTTAGAAGTTGCATTGTCATGTAAGTCATTGTCCTTCTATAAAATAGGTCAATCCAACTCACAAAGCATCTTTTCTCGCTTTAAACAAACTTCGATGACAATCCAGGCTCTCCCATTTCCATATCTAGTCTTTTGTTCAAATGAACTAGGACTTAAGAAAAATGCAGCCTTTATGAATTCGTCATCTATCATGTTACTT
Organism: Salvia hispanica; assembly: GCF_029641045.1. Taxonomy (NCBI): domain Eukaryota; kingdom Viridiplantae; phylum Streptophyta; class Magnoliopsida; order Lamiales; family Lamiaceae; genus Salvia; species Salvia hispanica. The sequence continues at coordinate 25,689,504 of NC_142692.1, forward strand.
TCCTCTAATAGTAACACAACGACTATTATTCTGAAGATTTTCTACTTTTCAGTTAAACCTTCTTATAGTCATTTCTTGTTACTTTAGGCGATGACTTGTGTCAGAAACTATTTGAGTGATCAAAAGATCCTCAAAACATTCTGTCACTCTAGGATATTCCAATCGAATCATCTTGACAGATTCTATTGATATCCATCTTTTATCGTCATTAACCAAGACTTGTCGAGCTACTTAAAGGAAAATAGCTTGACCTTATTCCTCAAAGAGCTTGTCAAGTACATGCATAATGCATTCTCGAACATTCTTCGTGGAATTATGTCGAGGAAACGGAGGACATGAATCATTGAGTATAAACTCCAAGCTTTCAGCAATGAGAATTTTATCTATTTTCGTTTCCGGTCTACATAATTTAGGCATTCGAGTATTCTTTATTTAAGGATCGCAGACAAATATTAAATGACATAATGAAGATTTGGCAAAGAAACTTATTATTACATACTCATGCTCAATACATAATCATAAATAACCACAAAACAATTATGTATCTTACAACAACAAAATTAATAAATTGTATCCTCCTTTGGGGGTTAATACGCATTAAAATTTTGACAATTTTACTGGTCATAACACCGACGCATTAAATTGTATCCTCCTTTGGAGGTTAATACGCCTAATGTTGCCTAAGCACGACCATCAGATTTAACATTACAGAATTTTATTTTTACAACACACTCCGATGACAATGTTCATGTGCTGATAACAAAACCAAGCTATCTCATAAATTCTGATTGAAACCTGAAACTCGCAGTTCCTTAGGATTATTGTCCCTACTTTGCAGGTGGCAATAATATTGGGAACCACTTTCTAGTTCATTCTATTTATTATGTGAGAAGTCCGCCCTTATGAACTTACTGTTTTCGTAGGATTATTGTCTCTACTTTGCAGGTGGCAATAATATTGGAAAATCAGCTTCACAAAATTTGGAAGTCCAACCGATGGAGACCGTATACAACGCACTTGTTGTAATCATCACTTAGATATTTTTGGTTTTTGCATAATTATCACATAAGCAGATAAAACAGATAATCCACTTAAAATAGATAAACACCAAATAAACAGATAAATCCATTTAATGCATGGCATTTAAACACACATGATAATTAACGACAATTATTTAATCTAGTCAAGGGAGAATCAATTAAATAATTAAGTTTTATCTTGGATAATGTTTATCCAATTCATTTAGGATTTATCAAGATAGTATGTACTATCTAAACCCATTTAGGATTATTTTAGATTTTATTTCGATAAAATCATATTATACAGTTCAATATAACGTTGATCTATGATTATCATTATTTAAATCGTACTAGGATATTACCAGATAGAAACAATTCCACCATTATCCATAAGATAAAAATAAAATCCTATCAACCAAGATTTATACAAATCTAATTCTATTTAGAATAGACATCCAGAATATATCAAACATTTCTTAGGATTTCTTAGATAAATAAATTTATCTAAATCCAATTAAATAAGGATTTCTTATATATCATCAACATCCTAATCTATCTAGGACATAAATCCAAAAGATAAGGATAACTTGGATTAATACTTATTTTAATCCATCTAAGATTTGTCTTAATAGAATTAAATCTATTCAAATCCCTAGGATAAAATAAATTAATGTAAATATTTATCCTAATTCATCTAGGATTTATCTTGGAATAAATCCATATAAATCCATAGAATAAGATAATATTATATTATAATTATTCAAATCTATCCAAGATTTATCTAGGAACAAATCCATATAAATCTATAAGATAAGAATAAAATATTATATTATCACTATCCAAATCCATCTAGAATTTATCTATGAATAAGTTCATATAAACTCATAAGATAAGAATAAAATAATATAATCACTATCTAAATCCAACTAGGATTTGTCTAGGGATAAATCCACATTAATCCATAGGATATAGATAAATATTAGATTGTCATTATCCTAATTTAACTAGGATTTTCGTCTAGGAATTAAATCCCTACAAATCCATAAAATAAGGATAAAATCTATAAATAATCCATGATTTAAAACAAAATCAAATTTTATATAATATATAAAATCCACTAGATATATATTCAAATCTTAATTCTAATAATCTTGAATTATTTCCAAAATTAATTCCAAGAGTTAGGAAACCCTAATTTAATTTTGGAAAGCGAAATCTGCTCGCGAGGACGCACTTGGCGCTGCGTCGTCTGAACGTTGACAACGCTGCTGCGCCATCGCCCCCGAGCCGGATCACCGCTGCCACCAGTAACTCCACCGGCGTTGCGCTGCATCGTCGTCGCTGCTGCGACGCCACCTTTTGCAGCGGCTGCTGCACCGTTGACCCACGATGACTCCCAGCCTGCTCCAACCCCAGCTCACGAAGGGCGCTGTCTTTCAAGCCTGGGAACTGCCTCAAAGGGCTCCCACTCAGACCGTCGTCGCTGCCGGAGTCGTTTCTGCGGCTGCTTTGTTCGGGCTGTCGTGACTGCACCTGCTGTGCCGCGTCGCACAAACTGCCCAGCCTGTAGGCATGGGCTGCCGACGCAGCCTGCCCAGCGTGCTACGTTGCCCGCTAATTCCGTCGCGAGCTGCTGCTTCTCCGTGATCGCGGTTTTCCACAACGCAGCCATGACGCATTCACGTATCCATTCAAAACAATTGAATTTATGTGTGTATCCAAAAAAAATTGGAGTCAAAGTAATCATTACCACATAATTATTATGTTTTGATTACTAATATTAGGAATTAGATTCCAAAAGTCAGGTCACCAACATTCACGGAACTTTGGGCTTCTTCGTTCAACAGTAAATAAAACACATAAACGAAGAACTCATGCGATCAAGCAATTCACATAACATGAAATTAATCCACACAATCAGAGTAAAAAATTGGCTCTGATACTAATTGTTGGGATTTGGTGCCCCTTGCACAGCGGAAGACTTGTACAAAACAAATAAATCAGATACGTATCTATTTGACCGATTATGGGATTAATCAATTCAAATGTTAAACAGATAATTGCATGCTAGAATGCAAATAATTCATGCTTAGAAAAATATAAATCCTAAAACATGAATTCTACGGTTTAGAGTTACCGATTTGATTCTCCAAAGAATCGACGATTGCTCGCACCTTCTCCACGTGATGATCTTCAATACTAGACCACATATCTTCTCTCTGGTTCCCGAACTGTATTCCGATATCAGTGTGAGCTGATCTCACCGGGATACTAGGACTTAAATAAAAGAGACAGAAAAATTCCTCACGGAGGAGAAAAACAATAAAATTACGTCCTCCTTCAAGAATAGAAGGAACGAAAAATTTCAGAAGAAAATATATTGTGTATTTTCTGTCTCCTTTATTCTCCTATTTATATTAAGTTCCTTTTGGGCCCAGACAGAGATCTATGGAAGGTTTTGGATATGGGCTCCCCCAATTAGCTTTTTACTAATTAAATTGAACCCAAAATTTAATACAAGCTTATATTGGAATATTAGGAGCAGCCACTACAGAAGTAATATTGAACTCTCCCCATCCAAATCCGAAATTACAAGTAATCTGGGTTTCCACTTTGTTTATTATTTATTTCTCGCGCTTAAGATATAAATGTCCATTAATTAATCAATGCATGCTATGGACTTAATTAATTAACATCTTATTAATTCCAAGAGTGGACTTAGCAAAAAACATTTATTTATTATTCATAGAGCGATAAAACTCCAACTGCCCAGTTTTCTGAATAATAAAACCTTGTTCGAGCTCCTTTTGAGGACATTATCAAACGAGACTCACCTCGCGCACGTTTCAACATAATAGCAATCCTAGCACCGCTAGATATTAAGCACCACTACCCAATATATCAGGATTATTGGGTTGCGAAAAACCCGCACCATTTGACAAGTCAAAGTAGTGCATAATCAATACCGTATGCTCAATGCTAACATATGTAGATTAAGAAATAGTATTTTATCAAGACCTAGTCTTTCAGTAGATAGCATAAAGACACGTCTTGCTGTTAGATCCGTTCAGTGCTATACCACACCAATGTCATCTTATTTCAGTAAGGCTTAGAAATATGCGGACTGACATTGCAACCTTTCACGATAGGTAGCCAAAGCCTATCTAGGTTGTGAAATTCTTCTTTTTCTTTTGCAAAGCATTGCGTAGATCTGACCGTGTTACCTTAAAGTGGACGACGCCCACAACCGGTCTACTAAGCAAAAGACTTAGACTTTCTTTACTTCTTATGCATTTAAATGTTTGTAAAACATCTTATAAATGTACAAGCAAACACAATGTAATAATAATAGTGATTCTATTCGTGCGAGACTGCTCGAATAATACTGAATCGGGTTAAAAGTGGATTGTAGAGTTTTACGTATACAAGCAAGATTCTATTCGCGCGAAACTTGCTCGAAACATGCTTTTCAGTATACCAAACCTAACAGTCCGTCCCCCAAAATTTATCCCATTTCACTTTTACCATTTTTGGTAGTGGACCCCGTATTCCACTAACTCATTTCTACTCACATTTTATAATAAAACTAATATATAAAATTATGACCCACAATCCACTAACTTTTTCAACTCACTTTCCATCACATTTTTTAGAACCTGTGCTCAGTCAAACCGGAACGAATTTTTGTGGTCAGAGGTAGTACTTTTTAAGACGATATATTTATATTTTTCAGATATAAATGCGATATATAACTTCCATTAAGAGCTAATGTTAAACTTGTGCAAACAAATATCACACTCCCATCTCTCTTCTTTGCACAACAATCACAAAAAACATCAGTCATCATGGCTAAACAATTTACGCAAAATTTAAACTAGTTTAATGTAACAACTCTTACTCAATCATTTAAAAAACTGAATGAGTGGGTGTTACGTTCCTTAACGTTTCAACACAAAAAAGGGATAAGAATTTTGGGGATATTTTTTTGCTAACTCGACTAGTCAAAATAATCCAAAAGTTGCTTCTGAACTTCCACAACGCAATATGGCCGAGCTTCTGAATTAGCTTTACATTTAATCTATCTCAAGATATGTCCAGAACGTAAACAAAAAGTTTTGGCAGCAGTCTAAAAGGGGTTTATACTTCAATTGACATTGAGCCACATGCCACACGGACCAACATACTACATATTTACCCAAAATGAGCTAGTCTCAATGTAACACAGCTGCACAAGTGATGAAGCAAGCTCGAGACGTAATCTGCAGGGGAGGAATTTAGACAGGCGAGCTATAATAACTCAGTACAATATTCGTGCATTAGAACATAATTTCAAGATTAAAAAAACATTACGCCATAGTTTTTCTGATTCAATACACAACCATATCTATATAATCGTATCAATAACCAATTTCTACGTTGGCAAATATCAGAAATGAACATAATCGTATATATAATTTCAAGATACCAAGTCATGTCAAAGTTATAGTGAAATAGTTCACATATTCACATACATCACAAATACTACATGGAGTAAATTTTTCCCCTTAACTTGCTTAGTAACAAACATGTGTTTACGTACAAGATCAATATCTGATACACTGATCTGACACAGATGTTACCCATGTGAGGATGCTGCCTAGATAATCCTTATAGGGTGCAGATCAGACGGATCAGATATGGCTCAATAAGATGTACAAAAACCATCTTTCGTTATCCGAAAGACGAGTGATCAAAAGATATGCAGTATTGTTGTCCTATGGCATCACTTCGAGCACTGGGCTAACGCATTATGATCACATGTTTTCATTTCATACCAACAGTCATCATATGACTTTATAATCCAACAAACTGACTTGTATATGATAATCTAACTCATAATTAATACTACATCATATCCAAATCACATTATAAACATATTATACATAAATGTATACCATGCTTTAACACATTCAATCCACCATACACACTTATATTAGATTAAATCAAATTCTCAAACGTATTAATTAGTGCTATTTATGAGCTTGAGAAGTTAGCAGACAACCCAAAATCAATGGTATTCTTGTAAATAAATAGTACTCCTTCCCCATCTAGACCGGTTTTAAAGGCATTACATTTAAAGTGAACATGATATTAGTTTGATTATGGAAGAGACTGTATGCGATAAAAGCACACTAATCAATCTGAATTCAATGACATGTGTGGGTCGAGTTCTACTAAGCTAATAAGTCAGTTAACAGAAATTTCAACTGTACAAGCAAAAGGGCCGAATGCAATATATGTGCACAAGTCATACTTACATGGATAGGAGATGTTACGTCAACTGTTGTTTTAGGTTAAGCTCTGTGTTGGGAGCGAGTTCGAGGAAGAAATCTGAGCCGGGGAGAAAATCGTGTCTCCTGCTTCCTTGAACTTGCAGATGACTTCCTTGTGGCATGATGACTTCCGGCTAAAACGTAAAATACTTGTTAGGAATGGAGATCAAAATTGCAAAGCTTCAGCATCCAGCATGTATTTTAAGGTTTTGAGCTTTTAGAGATAGTCAACAGGAAACTGGAACTGGATGGAATAATATTGACATATACTACTACTCAACTGCATAGAGTAAAGAAATGCCCGAATTGCAAAGAGAATCAATACATTTTCCACCAGAAATGGGAAAATTAGCACTTTTGGGAAAAAGCAGAGGAACCGTTGCTGCTTAATGCTTCATAGGAGAGATTTGAAACTTCTTTCAGGGGATGATTTAGAGTCAAATTATTCCTGGGATGGAAGATCCAATTGATCCTTTTGTTTTGTTTCCACCTTTATGTAACCTTACTAATAATTAAATCATACAGGAAAGCTGTCATTTCATAGATTTGTTCATACCATTTGCAGCAAGAATATCCTTTGACCAGATTTATAAGCATAGAGATTTTAATACTCCCTCCGTCCCACAAGAGTATGCCCTTTTGGTTGGACACGAGTTTTAATGCAAAATTGGTAAAGTAAGAGAGAGGTAGAAAGAAAAAGTAATTAAAGTATTTTTAGTGGAGAATGGGTCCCACCTCAATAGAGAGAAAATACTTTCCAAAATTAGAAAGAGCATATTCTTGTGGAATGGACTAAAAAGGAAATAGTGCAAACTCTTGTGAGACAGAGGGAGTATATCCTTTGAGTACCTGAAGTTTTTGGAGTGGTATTACGAGTAAATCTTTTCCTGTTCTCTCCTTCCTCAGAAAGCTGTTCATTGTTCTCAGTGGCATGGAGTGAAGCGAGTGATCTGTCAATACACGAATTCTCAATGGGAAAATTGGATTCAGTCGAATTTATCTTCCTTTGTTTTAGTTTAAGTTGCACAGTATTGCTCTCAGTGTCCTCAGTAGCAGCTGATTGTGTTGGCCTTTTTGGATTATTGTGTTTCTCTGCATTTTGAACCAAGTAATCCTGCTGAGTATTAACATCAACAACCATTCCATCTTCTCCGGGAACATGTTTCACATGCTTGATATCATGAATACTGGTCTCGTCATCAAGCTGTGAAGCTACTGCTTTCTGGTTGTCTGATAAACAAAACTTAGGAGCTACAGTATATTGGGCACAAGTACCTGGTTTAGTGCATCCAGTGCGAACATTATTTTTAGATGCTTTGTTATTGTCGTTCACATCAGTTTTCTCTACTCCTTTTTCTATTGACCGAGTAATCCTTCGTGTGCTGATCTGATCATTAATTGGTGAAGCTACTGCTTTCAGGTTATGCGATAAACAATTTTCTGGAGCTTTAGCACTATGGGGAAAACTTTCTGATTCCACGCATTCATTGTGTACATCACCTTTTCCTGCTGCATGATAGTCCTTGAGTTCAATTTTCTCTGCTCCTTTGACTCTTGATCGTGTAACTCTGCGCATGTCTGTCAACCTTGACTGTGTCTTATTGTTATTAGCCACCTGTGAAGTCTCATGCTTTTCATTATCTCTCTGAATTTGAGATCGTGTCAACCTCATATCTGCAGACAGCGTCTTCTTTTCTCCCATCTTGTTTTTCTTTTCCACCCCATTTAATTGCGTTCCACAAGACAGATTAGAGAGTTCAACTGTGTCGGTAGGACTTGATGTTGGGAAGAGTTTCTTCACAATGCTCCTATAATTTGGGCTATTGCGTTCTAAAGAAGCTCTTTTCAGTGAAAAATCTTCTGCATTTGATGAACAATCAACGGCAGAGATGCTACAGACTGTATTCCCTTGCATCAACTTGGCAGTGCTATGCTGACCAGTCATATCTCCTTTCTCATGGCTCTGGGCCAAGTACTGTGGACTTTGAGGAGATTCTGATCTTAATGAAGCAAGAGCTGCACGAGCTGCGAGAGGATTGAGTAGGAATCTGTTTCCTTGGGGCTCCTCTTGGATGGATGAAGTGGGAGCTGGAGATGTATCCAATATCACAGGCTGTTTCTTCACACTTCCGTTGAAACCATTCAATTTATCAAGAAAAGAAACAGATCCAAGTGGGTCTTTGAATGAAGCTTCAATTTCCCAGCCAAGACCTTTTCCTTTCAGATCAACTGCATAAATAAACATCATTACAAACTATCCTGAAAATGGTTGGCATGAAACATGGACGACACAAACCAGTAGGCAACCAAGGAGAACTAATCTATTGGGCTTTAACAAAGCCAGTTTATCATACAACTTACTAAAAACTTAAACAGCTGTGGCAAAGAGGAATCATCAGTACAAGTAATATTTACTATTATCAGCTTGGTAGTTATTTCTTTGTTTAGTTATTTCTTTGTTTCAAATGAGGCTTATAAAGGTCCAGTTTATTTGCTGCCTTCCTAAGGATCCAGCTTTAATTTCACTTTCCAGCTTTATAAATACCTCAAATTTAAATGAATTTATATCATACTCCCTCCGTCCCTGAAATGTATGAACTATTTATTTTTTAGTCCGTCCCTGAAAAGTATGAAGTTTCTAATTTTGGAAACTCCTTTCTCTCTAATGAGGTGGGACCCATTCTCTATTTATTGATGCTCTGATGTAGTAAATGAAGGTAATACTTGCAGTCCAAAAAAATATGGACTACATAGGTGGTCAACAAAAAAATGGGCTCATACTATCACCTTTCCGTGAAGAAACACAATCCTTCAACATATTCTCCCCAGGAGCTTCTGTTGAAGTATTTATTTCTTTTATCTGCTGCTCCAGTAGCACATTAATATCCATTTCCCAGTTCATCCCCTCTGCGTGTAAAGCATTTGATGGTTCCTGCATGCTGAAGAAGGCAGAGATGGTTGGATGAATATGGATGCTTGTTGCCGCCAGTTTCATGATTGCACTTGCTGGGACAGTCAATGCTTCTTCTGGAAGTGCATGGTGAAGCCATTTGATAGTGAAAGAACATCTGCAGTAGGTACTCTTTGAGTGTCTCACATGAATTGCCTGTTAATGTAGCTTCTTGAATGTAAATTGAGTAGCTGGAAAAGGACTGAAGTAAAATTCACAATAATCAATGACTAAGTCTACACTAGGTTGAATATATCTGCACATGTAAAAAGAAATGCTGACCTTAGTTATCTATAAGATAGTAAAATCATGAACTTTGGTATTTTCATGGGACTAAAACAAAGTATTCCCAATGTCGGTAGGTGGAAAATATCTGGACCACTGATCATGCTAACAACCCTAACCAAGAAGTAGAAATTGGGAAACTAATTATAACATGTAAGAATTTCTGAAGTAAGAAACATTTGGCCTTTCCTCCACCCATCCATTCACCTAAAAGTGTTAGTGTGTTACAATAGTATGTAACATGGTTGAGTTAAAAAGTAGAGTATTTCATTTTGTTAAAGTGGTTATGTCATATTTTTCATATATTACGAGTCCACAAGCAAGTAGTTGAATAATCGGAAACATCCATGCATTTATTGTACGACATTAATAGTAGTAGCAATTTTGGTGCTCCTAAAACTTAAGTACTGTACCCCAATCACTGTCATTCCATTGACTATTCAGTCTTTCCTCCTACAAAGATGACATGAATGGAAATTGTATATATACCTGTTCCACCCGTGCGTCATAGAAGACACCCTTAACATGTGAACTTTCAGTTGCAAGCACATGATCACCTTTTCTGATGGACGAGCAGTCATCACCTTGTAATGGAATGGAACGAACACGAATGCGTGCAAATATCTCCTGTTTATCGATAATCACCTCTTCCAAGTTGTTTCCATACAGCACAGTGATCCCTTGTCCTCTGGAGCTGCATCGGCAGGAAACATTACATCACCCTATACACCAGACATTCAATATAACAGTGATGGATCTATCTGTCAAGCAGGAACAGTTATGTTTTAAAAGCAAAGTTAGTCACACCTCATAGCTCTTTCGAGCTCATTTAATTAACCTCTCATACTACACTTGAACACATATTTGGTAATGCATTCGAATCAGAGTTTACATTTTGATTCACTCAAAGGCTAATAACAACATAACTTCTGAGAAATGCTAATCTACTCTATCCCAATGTAATCAAAACCCCTACAAGACGTGTGGATTAAATGTGAAGCAAAAATTTACTTGCAAGCTATATTCCAGTAAACAAGCTATATTGTGATTTACATTTAGATCTGATCAAGAAGGCAATAGGCATATACATGCCCTGATACAATTGAAGCACATTCATACACAAAGGTACACCCCGAATCAAAATGTGATTTATTCGTTTTATTTGCTTCATTTTGAAGATGCAAATGATGTCAAATCTGCAGGAGCGCAACTCAATTCCAAAACACCACTGATCAGGAGCATCATCATCAGACATCAAACATTAAAATAACATGCACTGGTACAACTGCAACATTAGCACATTCCACTTCGACACACATTTAATCCACTGATCAAAATGTCAATTACTCGTTACACTTGTTTCATTTCACAAATGCCAACCGTGTTTAAGTCTGCAGGAGCCGAGTCAAGTCCAGAACACTATTGATCACGAACATCGCCATCAAACAATAAAACAAAATAGGTTTAAAAATCACCTAAAATATAAATGCTAAACTTTGATCAAAACTTGAGTAAGATCTCACGCTGTGAGATTTCTTCAATTGACTGAACAGGAGTGAATTCTCTACAATCTACAATAAAAATAAAGCTAATAAAGTAAAGGAGAGGAAACTGACCAGAGAGAAACCTGACAAGGGTGCCAAGAGTGGCCGTCCTTGCGCATAGCCTCCAGCTCAACGGTGTCGTTCGCAGCACTGAAGCTGGCTTCGCCGTCGGCCATTGATGGGGGAATATCTGTACCAGCTCTAGAATTGAAGGAAGCACAACACACTGCCCCAGATAATTGTGTACCGATGCATATAATGAAATGAAATGAAATTTATTTTTCGTTAGATTAAACAAACACTTGATTAAAAAAACATGATTAAAATAAATTTGATTATAAAACTCTAATTGAAAAAATATGATTAAAAAATGATGCTCCCTCTAATAGTCAAACTTTAACTTTTTTATTCTACTATTATTTACTCCCTCCGTCCCAGAGGAGTTGGCACACTTTCCTTTTTAGTTTGTCCCACAAAAGATGTCACATTTCCCTTTTTGGAAAAAGTTCCCTCTCACATGAATATAAAAATTATATTTTCTCTCTCCATTTAACACACAAAACAAAACCTCCTAAAATCCCGTGTCATTTTCAAAGTATGCCAACTTCTCTGAGACGGAGGGAGTACCTTTCTTAAAACCCGTGTCCACAATAAGAATGACTCATATTATTATGTGACGGGGGAAAGTAGAGAAACTAAATTAAGAGACAAAATAATATAAAGAAGCAATATTATTCTCTCTATTACTTTTTTTTCTTTCTACTTTAATTATTTATCAATATAATTTTTTGAAACGGATGAAAAAAAAGTGGCTCAATTACAATAAAATAGGAGGAGTACAAATTAATTTTAAGATTATTGACGTCTATTACCACGTATACTAACTATTAAAAATATTAGTCCCCTCTATCCACCATTAATTGTCATGTTTTAACTCGACGTGAGTTTCAAAAAATGTACTCTGTACTAAAAAGTGGGTTAAAAAATTAGCCGAATGTGTATCCTACTTTTATATATATGGAGTAGTTTTGTTATAAAATGTGGTGATAATGAGTTAGCGGAATGTAAGTCCGTTATCAACAATAATAAAATGTAAATGTGACAAGTATTGACGAACGGACTAAAAAAACTAGTGACAAGTAATAACGGACAAAATGAGTAATTTATTACATGAATTTCAACTTAGTACAATATATTTTCATGAACTTTAGATGAGAAGAGCGAGGGTTTCAGATTGAAAATATACTTCCTCCGTCTAGGCTAAGATAATAAATTTTTTAGTCGGCACGGAATTTTAGTAACTGTTGGTTAATGTATTTAAGTGAAGAGATAAAATGACTGGATGAGTATTAAATGAAGAGAGAAAAATAGTTAAATATTTAATTATAAAAAAATAATTGAATATATTAATTAAAGTGTGAAAGTTTCTTAAGAACCACGATAAAAGTGCATTAATAATTAGCGAAACAAAATTAGAAAAAAATGGAATATAATAAAGGTGAATCCTGGTATGAAATCATGATTAAATCAATGTGTTGTTTCCAAAACGAATTGCAAAATTTCTTTCATCTACCCCTATATTTTGCGCGATCTTTATTTTTGTTGTGTATTTATTTAAAGACTAAAGTTCAATTTCAGTCCCTTACATTTGTTCTAAATTCTTTTTGGTCTTATATATTAAGTTTTTGATCTTTTGATCTCTAATATACTATCTCTGTCCCTGAAAATTTGATATAGTTTACTATTTTGGTCCGTTCCTGAAAATTTGATACACTTCACTTTTAGCATTTTTGGTAGTGGACCTCATATTCCACTAACTCATTCATATTCACATTTTATTATAAAACTAATACTTTAAAAGTAGGACCCACATCCCACCAACTTTTTCAACTCACGTTCCATTACATTTCTTAAAACCCATGTCGGGTCAAAGTGTAGCAAATTTTGGGAGATGGAGGTAGTATTATTTTGGTCCAAAATAATCATTTTATGTTAAAATTAACAGCCAAAATGTTTGATCAATTTAATAACTTAATTATAATCTAGTACTAAAGTCCAATTTTAGTCCCGTACATTTTCCATAAAATTCTTTTCGGGTCCCATACATTAAGTTTGTGACCTTGTTTGGGACCAAAATGTACCAAAACAATATGTTAGGGACCAAAATGTCACAAATTTAATATATGAGACCAAAAAGAATTTTAGGACAAATGTAAGAGACTAAAATTGGACTTTAATCTTATTTAAAAGCAAAATAAAGAATGATTAAAAAAAACTAAAATTCGAACAATGCAATGTTTGAAATAGTTAACTCAAATAACAATAAAATTAAGGGCAATCACAAATTTTAGTTATAAAAATCAATAATTCTGGAACATTTTTTAAACATCTTGGTTGTGTTGTATAACAACATAATATAGTTTTGCTATTTTTATTTGTCCATGAATTAGTAAACTATTTTTGTTAGTATTGATTTTTTATAACCAAAATTTATCTTTACTTTTGAGTTAAATATTATTCCATTTCATACTTTGTTTTTCTGATTTTATTTTGTAACCATTAGTATACTTTTGTTGTGTTTTTAATAAATATATACAATAATGAAGACAAGAAAAAAGAAGAAAAAAGGTCAATTAAAACAGTGCAGTTTTTATATCAAAACACCATAACGGCCACAAATAACCTTTTTCCAATCGTTACATTGCTTAATTGAAAATGTATTTTTTCAATAAACGGGCATTAGACAACATGCAATGTAGATGTTAAAATTTAGTAAATGAATATAAAAATAATTTAAAAATCCTGTGCATAGCATGCATGCGTGTTACACTAGTTATAGTTACATTTTCACCGGAAACAAGGGATATTGATCCTCGACATAATCGAAAATAATCTAAATTGACCAAATCAATATAAATTCTATCATAATCTAAATCTTAAAATCAACAAACATGAGTACAATGACAGAGAAAATATTTTTTGAGCAAGAATCCATGAATTTAGAAATAAAAAATCAAATTTAATTTTTAAATTCAAAATTAAATAAATATTAATGTGTTGCCATATGTTGGTCACTCATTAGTTGAAAATTTCACATGTTTTTGCATGCATATGCGCAGAAAAGAGCGTGCTTAAGGCAGCAACACCGCCGTACTTAGGGCTAAGCTATGTGCGCTTTGGGCAACCACGCACATGTACATTCTCTGACAATACTACAATCAATTTTTTTATTTTTTTTATGTTAATTATGATGTCCAATGATAAAAGAATATTAATAAAGGATATAAGTACTACTCCTATTATTTTAGATATACTATATTTTTTGGTAGGAGTATTTAGTTATATGGATGAAATAATATAAAATTGAGAAATTTTCCAAACAGCAATAGTGACCACAAAAAATGCGAGAATCGAAACGGTAAAAAGGAAAAAGTGTGGTGTGGTCCGTCAAAAAACCCTTTACCCGCTGGAAGAGTTGAATGATTCCATCACGGTTGTAGCAAATCCAACGGCTACCAAGTCTGGAACGCGAAGCCATGCACTATATATTCTCCCAACTTGTACCATTCTTAATCGTAAAACCCCAATTTTGTTCTTCACCTCTCTGTAAACCGTAAGATCTAGCGTTACAACGCCATGGCCGGAAAAGGAGAGGGTCCAGCTATCGGGATCGATCTCGGCACCACGTACTCGTGCGTCGGCGTCTGGCAGCACGACCGCGTAGAGATCATCGCCAATGACCAGGGAAACAGGACCACGCCGTCTTACGTCGGTTTCACTGACACCGAGCGCCTAATTGGTGATGCAGCTAAGAATCAGGTCGCCATGAACCCTACTAACACCGTTTTCGGTAAGAATGTTTAACGTCTAGCTTTGCCGTGATACTCTTTATGGTAAAATGATGCGTTTCTTTTATTGCTGCTATAAATTCATATTTACACTCCAAATCCGCATCTGATTGTGTTATTCTGGTTATATATTCCAGATTTGGTGTAGGTGTCATGTTGAACTTGTCTTGTTATTCAAGTCAGGGATCTGTATTTTTGTTTTAGAGATGTGAGATGAGATTTCATTTGAATCTTAATCTGATATATAAACTACTTTCATTCCAATTTTAGGTTTAGGAGATCAATTTGATTAGTTATTAATGTTCTTTTGTTTGAGTCCAAGGCAATAAGTGCATGTTAGTATTATTGTTAATCGATGTCTTAGCATTATTATTTCTAACTCGTAAAATTCAATATATGTTCACTTTATTGCAAATTCAGATTTCACGTAATATATCATTGTTTTGCTTCGTACTCTAAGTGTCATGATCATATCAGTGTTTTTATGTGCTAGTGTTTGCTTTCCTTTTTCCTCTCTTTTTATTAGGTTCTGAGTTTCTTTTTCATGAATAAAATGTACAGAAATATGCTCAATAATCTAACTATGTAATGCCCTTCCAAACATAGCTATATGTGCTTGTAATGTGGGCCATCTTTTATGTTTCCAACTACTGAAAACAACAATCGTATGTATGGTGTCTGTCTTCCACATGTTGGGAATTATATCTAAAATTGTGTTTTCATTCAGATGCTAAGAGGTTGATTGGAAGGAGATTCAGTGACGCCTCAGTGCAGAGTGATATTAAGCTGTGGCCTTTTAGAGTCATTCCCGGACCTGCTGAGAAACCTATGATTATAGTTAGCTACAAGGGTGAGGACAAGCAATTTTCTGCTGAAGAGATCTCTTCCATGGTTTTGATGAAGATGAAGGAGATTGCTGAGGCATATCTTGGATCTACAGTGAAGAATGCGGTGGTCACTGTCCCAGCTTACTTCAATGATTCTCAGCGTCAAGCTACCAAGGATGCTGGTGTAATTTCTGGCCTTAATGTGATGCGTATTATCAATGAGCCTACAGCAGCAGCAATTGCCTATGGTCTTGACAAGAAGGCAACAAGTGTTGGCGAAAAAAATGTCTTGATTTTCGATCTTGGTGGTGGAACTTTTGATGTTTCTCTTCTGACCATCGAGGAAGGTATTTTTGAGGTGAAGGCCACTGCTGGTGACACTCACCTAGGAGGTGAGGATTTCGACAATAGAATGGTTAACCATTTTGTTCAGGAATTTAAGAGGAAGCACAAGAAAGACATCAATGGTAACCCCAGGGCATTGAGGCGATTGAGAACTGCCTGTGAGAGAGCAAAGAGGACTCTCTCATCCACTGCTCAGACCACCATCGAGATCGACTCTCTCTATGAGGGTGTTGATTTTTACTCCACCATCACCCGTGCCAGATTTGAGGAGCTAAACATGGACTTGTTCAGGAAGTGCATGGAACCAGTGGAGAAGTGTTTGAGGGATGCCAAGATGGACAAGAGCACTGTTCATGATGCTGTTCTTGTTGGTGGCTCCACTAGAATTCCAAAGGTTCAGCAACTTTTGCAAGATTTCTTCAATGGGAAGGAACTCTGCAAGAGTATAAACCCTGATGAGGCTGTAGCATATGGTGCTGCTGTCCAAGCAGCTATTTTGAGTGGTGAGGGTAATGAGAAGGTCCAGGATCTTTTGCTTCTTGATGTTACTCCTCTATCTCTTGGTTTGGAAACAGCTGGTGGTGTCATGACTGTGTTGATTCAAAGGAACACCACGATTCCCACCAAGAAGGAGCAGGTTTTCTCTACTTACTCGGACAACCAGCCTGGTGTCCTAATCCAGGTATACGAAGGGGAGAGAACGAGGACCAGAGACAACAACTTGCTTGGGAAATTTGAGCTCTCAGGAATTCCTCCTGCTCCAAGAGGTGTTCCTCAGATCACAGTGTGCTTTGACATAGACGCCAACGGAATATTGAACGTCTCTGCTGAAGACAAGACTACAGGGCAGAAGAACAAGATCACTATTACCAACGACAAGGGCAGGCTGTCAAAGGAGGAAATCGAGAAAATGGTCCAGGAGGCAGAGAAGTACAAGTCCGAGGATGAAGAGCACAAGAAGAAGGTGGAGTCGAAGAATGCATTGGAGAACTATGCATACAACATGAGAAACACTGTCAAGGATGAGAAGATTGCCTCGAAGCTGTCTGCAGCAGACAAGAAGAAAATAGAGGATGCTATTGAGTCGAGCATCCAGTGGCTAGATGGTAACCAGCTTGCTGATTCAGATGAATTCGAAGACAAGATGAAGGAACTGGAGAGCATCTGCAATCCGATCATTGCCAAGATGTACCAGGGAGCAGGTGGTGAGGCTGCCATGGATGAGGATGCTCCTCCTGCTCCCAGTGGAGAAAATGGAGCTGGTCCCAAGATCGAGGAGGTCGACTAAACTCCTTACTTGGCTCTCTCTCTAGCTTTTACTATGATGCCTTGGGGATTATAATGATACTATATTTTCATTTTTCTAGTATTTCAAATATTTCCTTCTATTGCATATGTTTTGCCTGAAATTTCTTCCTAAGTAGCATTACTGATGCTGTTTTAAGAACTCCATTTATTGATTTTTGAATGAAGATCTACTGTTGGTCACATGAAATGTTATTATTATAATTCTGGGAGACTACTCCACAAACTTGGAAGGGTGTTATTACATCATGAAACAGTTAGTCCACAAACTTGAATAATACAAGAAAGTGGCAATTATTGTTGATAAGTGGATGGTTCTCCAACTAATGGCGGTTTATATAGGTGGGCCATCAGCAATACGAGCAATACAATATCTATCCACCATCCATGTCAAATTTCAATGGCATTAGTTAAGACTTAAAGTTGACATTTTCAGCTATTAATTGTATTTGTATATTTTCTTCCAGTTGCCGCCTCCCCTGAAAAGTATATTTTCTTATCATCGCCTCGCCTTCCCTAGGATGGATCGAAAAGATAACGTCAACTTAATTAAAATTATTATTAAGTATCAGTATTATTTTTTTCAAAGCTCACACACAAGCTGTCTAATTAAAATGGCCTCTATATTAAGTTGTCCTTTAATGAAACCATAAGCCAAATACAAAGCGAGCTACGTTATCTTATCCAAAAAAAATCTTTTATGGTCATGATAAATCTCAAGACCTATCATGCTTCAAATCACAAAGCAAACGATCTAAGATAAAATATTACTAACACAGTTGAGAAACTGTTGCAAATTGTATCCAATGGAATATATGAAGACAACAACACGAACACCATTGTTGAATTAGAAACATACAAATTGAAACTAAGAAATTACAGTATTATTCAAGTAGAGATAATTAGATAACAGGACACAATGGGAAGTGCAAATCTCTAATAGTACAAATACAACTTACAAGACAAAAGCAGGTGTTGCCTTTGAGAAGATGTGACCAATGAGGCCGCAAACACAGCTCGGAAAGATTTTTATGTTTCATACATTACAATAGTCATGGAGAGGTCGGAGACATACATGAACTTCGTGTTCCTCTGGCCCCTCTCGGAGTTTAGGCACCAGTATCTCGAGCACTGTACCTGGTCCATCGTAATATGCTTCTATCTTAGCATCTTCAGGAATGCGGGTGGAGAGTGGAATCTCTCGAACAAATTCACCTGGTGGGCAGTGCTCCGAGGAAACATCTGTAAGCTTGAATGTCCTGTTGTGTCTCGTAATAAATGGAGTACGAGATGTACTTGTACAAGACACCTTGATGATCCCATGAGTGAGAGTGTTCCTCCAAGAAACTTTCACCCTCTGGAGATCTACAAATGGCAAGCTGATTAAAATAAGATAGCCTCCTTCGTCCTCGTATGTCGTCTTGGCAGCCGTGACGGGGCCATAAACATTCCTCAGCACCCCACTAAATCTATTCAACCACTGCGGCTCATTAGGGTGAACTTCCAAGTCAGGAATTTTACTGGGAGAGTTCACTGCAACATAACAGTCATCATTGTTCGTGTGTGGGAAGAAATCCCTCTTTCTTTTGTTACAGACAGGTGAAGCGTCCACGGTCTCCCCATTGACGTGGCTAGCCAGCTGAGCGGATAGGTTTAGAACAGAGCCATTTAGCAGCTTCTTCGACTGGGGGTGTGGATTGGCCTTGACCGGAGCAAGCGTTCTTTCAAGTTCGAATTCAGTGTTTGGGAGGTTTCTCCACGTACCATAGTCACTGGCCTCGAGGGGAATGGTGAAGTTCAGTTCCCTTCCAGTTAGATCTTTCCATCTCTTCCGATCATTTTCATCAAGAATCTTGAGTGTGGGGGACGGGACAACCTCAACACCATGGACACACTGTGGATTTGAGAGCCCCCTATAGTGTTTCCGCTGCATTCTATGAGAGCGGACAAATCCTCTATCCACGCAAAATGGAAAGGGGCGCTCTCCTTGGCGAGAATGGCCATTCATGTAACTCCTGAGCTGCATTTTACCCAGAGCATTCTCGGGCCTTTCCTTGAAAACCCACATGTACATATTCTCCATATCATGCTGAACCATGAAAGTATCGAGCTGTAGATCAGATTTATCGAATCCAGAAATACCATTACCATCGAGTACTACTTTGGCCTTTGATTTCTCGTTCAGCACAGGCTTGAAGTAAAAGCTGAAGAAGAACCACGCACCCCAGATGCTATCTGCCCTTTTCGCAATCTTCCTCCCTACTTTGGCCACGTTCAAGAAAGTCTCCGTCTCATACATCTGACTACCAAGTCCAACATCAAGAATGTCACACTGTTCCGGGTTCCAATGCAGCGGAGGCGGGCTTCTCTCAGCAAGAGGTAGATTGATGTCGGGTGGGCGGGTTAAGATGATCTGACGGCTCATCTCAAGGTCTAACTCTCCGTGAGCAGACAAGGCACTTGAATCCATGGACAAGAGGGTGGAAGGATGATGATTCTCCATTGACAGAGTTGTGAGAAGAGCATCCCCCATTGCAGAACCTCTCTTCTGCTGAGGGAATATTTCAAGTAATGATTCAACCCTAGAACTACTTTGTCCCAGCTACAAACTACCATCACCCATCTCCATCCAAACCCTTTAATTGCACATTTGAAACACAGCTCCCCCAAAACCCAATCTCATGAAACTATACCCTAAACCCAAATTCCCCCAAAAGACTAACAAGGATAAAAAGTGAAAGAAAATCAACAAACCCTCAAAAGCAAA
This sequence comes from Salvia hispanica, assembly GCF_029641045.1. Classification (NCBI taxonomy): domain Eukaryota; kingdom Viridiplantae; phylum Streptophyta; class Magnoliopsida; order Lamiales; family Lamiaceae; genus Salvia; species Salvia hispanica. Next base: position 25,709,706 of record NC_142692.1, read on the forward strand.
CAAGATCTTGATCATAAACTAGATTACAAGAAGCAAAACTAAGCTAGATGAAAAAAGACCATATCCAATCCCAAACCATGAATCTCCTTGAACCCTCCAATAATATGCAGGAGACATTGCAGCACACAAATCAAGTCCAAGATTCTACCAATCAGAAACATCCAAAAAAGAAAAGATACACTGAAAAATCTGTTCTTGCATCTTGTTCTTTGTTAAATATGAAAATAAAAGCACACCCCACACCACACCCCTTTTCATATACAAATACATGATTAACACAATTATTGGCTGAAGATGAAATGAATATTACCAATCTATGAAACCGAGGCCCAAGAAAAGCACCAAATCAGAGGGGATCTTGGAAGAATACCTTTTGGGATAAGCTTCCACAACCAAGAATCCACAGAAAAATGGGCACTTTGAACAATCTATAGACTTGAGGATCCTCATATCGTTGTTCTAGTTTCTAATACACAATCTATGAAAACCCAGCAGAAAAGGCACAATCTTTAACAGACCCCTCAAGTTTGTAACTCTGTTGAAATTATCAGCACACATAGAGTATGGGTAAATGCATTTGTGTGAGGTGTTGTGTGTGGGAATAGTGAGACATGATGAGTGAGAAAGGGAAAACGCGTGGAGATGTTTGCTAATAAGAGATGGGTAATGAACTAGGAAACTTGGAAAATGAGTTCGATATTTATAGAGAGAGAGGCGTTGAGTGAAAGCTGAATAATACTTTCTGCATTCACAATAAATAATCTTAATTGAATTTTTGGTTTATTGTACTCGTTTAAGAGTTATTTTTGCGATTACATCATAATTCATATCAATACTAATTTAAATAAAAGATTTAGCTCGAAATGCACCAAAGATAAAATAATACTACTACGGCCCTTATTTAGTTATTTTGAATTGGCATTTGCACGTTGCTTTTGGTGCTTAGACTTGAGCGAAGGTTAATTAATACACATTTACCCCAGTATGATTTGGAGGCTTTCCTCTTCTTCCTTTTTTTATAGTAATAAATCTTATCCCTAGATATACTTATTATACAACTATTGGACGATTAGTTTTTTTATATATCAATGTCAGCGTGTATTTAGATTTTGGACCGGAGCAAAAGAAGAAAAATAAATTAACAATGTCTTCATCATAGGCATGAGCTGGATTAAAAAATTTGATTTTTTTAGATGAGATTTTTTGTGACATCCTTAAATTTTTCTTACTTATTTTATATCGAAAATGTTTTTAGTCACACCATCCATTTTTTAGTACGTGCAAATTTCTACCATCATTGATATTCAACTCAATCAATGGTCAATTTTTGATCAAGAAGTTATTGGGTAGGCATTTTATTTGTCCAACTTATAAAACAAAGAGACAAAATATGGAGTATTTGATAATTCCAAATCCACTAGAACATAAAAATAGTGTTTTAGAAGAAAAACGTGTAGCAAACGTAATAAAATGAAAATAAGTGTAAATATCAATATCACTTTAATATGATAATGATGTTAAAGTGATAACTCATCAATTTAATGTAGAAAAAATGGCGACAAGGATGTGGGTGTGTTAACTATGTCTTTGTGGTAACATTTAAATATTAATATACAAATATCAATACAAAGACATAGTTAACATATTAATTGTGTTAAAATTTTTTATATATCGAATTGACGAGTTATCAAAACTATCACATTAAGTTAATTATCATTTGATCACACCCCTATATATTTGTGTATATATTGATACAATCTTGATAATGGGGCTGATAATTATGAGAGGAACTACCTAATACGAACATGTGATAGGTTAGTTTGTTTATAAATGTAGTAATGCATCTAATTAGATTAATATTTAGCATTGACAATATGTATGGCCAATGTAATTAGTGGAATTAGTTTAAGGAATGAAAGAAGTGTTCAAGGAATTTTCATTGGAGGGGTGAGAATATAATAGCCATAAAACTCAGTATATTTTTAATATTTAATTTTGTCAATATACCAACTTATGTACTTATATTGATACAATTCCATAAATTTACTGTATGACACAAGATTTGCAATAATGCTCGACAAATGCAAAATACTACTACTAAATGTGATTGAAATATTTGTATAAAAAGATGATGTTTGGGTGACAAGGAAAAACTTATTGCAAGATTTGTTAGGTTGAAATAATAGTAATAATAATTGTAACTCTAATTCAATCAAAAATTATTAGGGGATTGAAATTCTTGTCATGTGTTAACCTACGATTGGCCCACCTGGAAGGAAACTCTTCGCAATATACGAAGGCAGAAACTTCTGCGCAATTGTTCACACATAATTGAAATCAAATTGAATAGTATTAAATAATACTACTATTATAACATTGATTACTTATCATTTATCAATAATTACCATTGTAAAATTACAATTACAATTCTTTAATTAAACATTAAAATTAATTTTTAGTTGAAATAGTGAATTTTGTATAGTATTGTCTCTGTCTCATGTTACTCGCACTTTTAATTTTAGATCATAAATTCGGGATTGATTACTTTAATATAATAAAGTTAGTATTTTAAATGCAATGAGATATTACCTAATAAGTGAATTCTTAATTAATTTTAACATATTAATTAAATAATCTAATTCTTATTTAAATAGAAATAGTATAAATAGTTTGGAACGAATCAAAATAAAAAAAGTACGATTAACATGAGATATACGAAGTGGAGTACAAAAGAATACTCCCTGTATTTGAATAATCGATTATATGTCCTCCATGAACGCATATAAATAAGTAATTAAAGTATTAAACAACTGTATGGTCGAAAACAAAAGAAAGAAATTGAAGAAATTAAACGATAAACTATGTATATGATATACTATCTTACAAACAGATAAGTACACAAATCTAATCAAAATAAAGGAAACCAATATTTATTTTATTACTATCTTGACTAAAATATCTCAGAAATGAAAAAAAAAAAAAAAAATTCAATCATTCGATATTTTCTCATCATTGTGACGACGCTTAAGTAAAATCGAACTGCAATATTTTTACTAGCAATAATAATTGATAGCCAAGTACTGTACGCCTCTATCATGTATCACTGGTTAATTTTTGGCCTCTAGCAATTGTCTTTCCACCAACAATATCAATTGAGATTGAAATAGATAATCCCATTTCTTTATCAAATAAAAAGTTAATTGGAGTTTTACATGTTGTGCTGCTTATTGATTGGCTTATCAACATTTGCTTTTTGATTAAGTATCAACTTATATACGCTTTTCGATTAAGTGCGATCCTGCTTTGAAAGAAAACAACAATTACGTACCATTAATTTATTGAGGGTAGTTCCGACCCAAACTAATTCAATTTTTAATTTTTGTTTTTAAAATGAAAACAATAACCATTATTCTTTTAATATAATTAATTTTTTGCAAAAATTAAGTATAATAGTTCATAATTAACAATAGTAATTTTATTCACGATAACACTATTTTATATCCATAACAATAATCATTTACACATGTTTTCATAAAATGTGTTGTACATTGAGTTCAAGGAAAATTCGAATCTAGTTCAGACCGATTAGGATCGAGCCAAGTTTGGATAGACCAACCGTGCGGCTGTGTAGGTCTCGTGTTGATGGGTGTTTGTCTTAATTATTTCACCTATCATTGAGGAAACCCTCAACTATAACAAAAGTGATTTCTAATAGATCTCAAGTCACTTATGATCTTGGACACCCTCCGTCCGTGTTTAAATGTCTGATTTTTTTTCTAGGCGAGTTTTAAAAAATGCAAAGAAAAGTGGATAAAAAAGTTAATAAAATACGAATACTACTTTTATATATTCTTTTTGTTCCCGTAAATTAATCTCATTTGTGGACAACACATGTTATAATATATGATTGGGCCAAGTTTCACTCCATTTGCTTCCAGTATCATCCTTAATTTCCACATCTTCCGTGGGGTGACTGATCTTTCTGGATCATGTTAGCAAAATAAAAGGATATTAGTCCATTTCTTGATTAAAACAAAATGATTGTGTATAATTCAACAACTTAGAAAATGATACAGCAGCAGTGCCGGTTCCCACGAACTCTCCGAAGCCGAGGCAGAGATTCCGACACCTCAATCGTCTTCCAGCCGCTGTCGCCCAATTGGGCAAAAGGCCGCGATGCGGATGGCTAAGGGAAGTGCCAATAGGTCCCAAGAGATCCAATCGGAAGCTCCTTCCCTGGTCACTCCCGAGCTCAGCAATCTCGCCGAACTGCAGATGACGCAGGTCATGCTCGAAACAATGGACAAGTGGCATGCAACGACGGATCCCTTGTACAAGCTGATGTTGAAGGATGAGATCGACACTCTGAGGAGACAGTTGAGGCTGCCACCCCTGCCCACTGATGGCGCCGCCACCGGCGACGGGGACGACAAGTCTGGTGACGGGGAATGAGACGGGGGGCGCATTTGTCGAAGCTTGGGGTTGTTTTTTTTTGTTGGTTAAGTTTGTTTTTTATAAAAAAAATATAATCATGTACTTTTTTTTAAAAAATAAAGTGGTTGCATTTTCTTCGTATTCGATACGAAATTTTAATTCCGTAAATTGTTTAATTTGGTGAATTTATGAATTTTTTTTATTGCGGAAAGTCCTTGGGGATGTCCGCCACTGTGCAGTGGGATGTCCTTATGACGTGGCAGTGCTGTAGGAGGTCCTTATGACGTGGCAGGAGGTATTTTTGGAAAGTCTGTCGGGAAGGGCGACTGGACATTCGCACCACTGCGGATGCTCTTATATAGGGGTGGGTCGATACGATATATCGTATCGAAAACGTTGTATCGTGAATCGTATCGAAAATATCGATATGAAAGAATTTCATATCGTTATCGTATCGAAAGTTTCGATATATCGAACTTTCGATATAAATTTTTTTTCATATCGTTATCGTATTGATATTTCGATATATCGTACCGAAATTCGATATATCGTTAAATATCGATATATATCGAAAATAAAATATCGATATATATCGTATTTTCGATATAAAACGATATATCGCGATATAAGGAAATTCATATCGTTATCGTATCGAAAACTTACGATACGATATCGTACCGTATCGAAAATTACGATATATCGAAAATTCGATAATTTTCGATATTTTTCAATATGATACGAGCGATATATCATTTTTTCGGTATTTTTTTCCAGCCCCCTACTCTTATATAATGAGATCCAAACCCAAATAAAAGCATCTGACCTTACCTGATCGTATGTATAGTGCAAGGATTTCGGAGGAAGATTACATAAGCATCGTCTATTCAATTAAATTTGCAGCAATCGAGAAAAAAACAATTCCAAAACTTTTGAGTTCAAAATAGACATGTCAGCAGGTTAAGGAGTATTATGCAAAATTTGTAATCCTCTAGTTTATAAGTAATTGCTGCATTAAGACTTGGGAGTATTGTCTCACCTAACAAGTATACACCTAAAAGATCAAAGTCATAGATTCATTTCTTTATGATCTCTATATTGATTACAAATATAAAAATACGCCTCTTGAAAAAAAAGGATATAAAAATACGCGGCATTAGAGCACTTTCTCACTTTTCCCCTGAAGAGAGGCCAAAAGGCTAATAAATATGGTAAACTAGTAAATAAAAGTGCAATCTTATTAGGATTAACACCAAAGCTTCGTAATAATTCTCTTACTAAAAATAATTATTGTCATTAGAGACACATATTCTTTTATAACGTCATTGATTAAGCTGCCATTATGGAGTCTAATGGTCTAAGGAATGATTCAATATATATAGATTAGGAATAATTAAATACTCCTATAGATTATTTTATTTTCCACCTGCTTAATATAGGCTAATGTGTCTTCACTCATGAGATGAAGCGCGTCTTCTATAAATTATTCTCGACCACAATATATACGAAATTTGGGCCCCTCAGATATAACACAGTAATTTCTTTTATATATAGAGCAGGTCTTTGATGGTAGACTAAATTTAACTGAATCAATAATATAATTGGATTGAAATTGAAAAATAACCGATCCAACATTATACGGGATTATTGGGCCAGTTTGATAAGGGATTAGTCCAATTGATTTGAAAAAAATCCAACTCCTTATGGCATGATGGAATGAAATGAGGGTGGAATGGAATAGAGGTTGAAATGGAATGAAGGTTGGAATGAAATGTCAATTTCCTTGGATTTTCTTTGCATTTTCATCCATTCACTCATTCATTCCATCACACCAAGCAAATGAATAGCATGGAAGTAGAAATCACATTCCATTCCACCATTACATTTCATCATACTAAAAAGGCCCTTAGAGATTCACTTTGAAGAGTTTGAAGGAGAGTGTTGACAATTAAAATTAAAAATAACATTCAATATCTCACGTTAGTGTAAAGAGACTAGTGAACCACTATATAAGTCTATAGGTCTCTCCTCCTAGATTTTAGGATGAAACTCTACATATTTCTATCAATATTGCTACACAAAAATGATATGAATTGAGAACATCGATACACCTTTCCATTATCGATGAATACCAACACCATTTTTCTTTTTTCCAAAATATCACTCCGATTGAGTTACTGTATTCGTTACTACTCCATAATTTAAGAAGTCTTACTAGACTTGTATGACCATGTAGATATGTATTACTTCCTCTGTCCATGAATATGAGTCCTGTTTTTCCATTTTAGTCCGTCCGTGAACAAAAGTCCCGATTCACTTTTACTATAAATGGTAAGAGCATCCACAGTAACCGGCGAGCGACCGGCTAGCCGATACCCGGCGCTAGCCGGTTCGCTCGCCGAACTATTGCAATTGGCGAGCGCGGAATCAGCGAGAATTTCGGCGAGCGCTCGCCGATTCTCGGGCGCTGGCCGATGCGCTCGCCGCCATTGTAGGCTGGCGATCGGCGAGCGATCGGCCAACACAATTTTTTATTTTTATTTTTTTATTAAATTTTCGAAACACTATATATACACGATTTTCACGTCATTTTCATTCGCGCCACTTGTTTTAACGAGTTTTCTCTCTCTCTTAATTTCTGTACAAGAGCAATAACGCAAAATGGATCACAACAACAAGTCTACTCCAGCGACGAGCGGGACTCAAACTCCCACGATATCCACGTGAGCGGGATGGGGGCAGATGAGCTGCGGGTACTACAACATGTACCCTTGGCAGCAGATGATGCCGCAGGGCGGCGGGCAGGGGGTACCGAGCATGCAACCCGGTATGCAGATGATGCCCGGTTGGGGAGTCGGGATGCAGATGATGCCACAAATGATGCCGGGGTGGCAGGCGGGGGTGCAGCCTGTGCAGCCCGTGACGCTGGGGGGGGGGGGGAGGACAATGTCTATCACCCCACTCTTGATTTTTTGACTACGTCTTCCCACACATCGACCCCAGTGGAGACGCAATTCACTGGAGATGACACTTTCTCCATAGAGGATTTGTTATCGGGCGTTCGATTCAGAGATACTCTCATTCAGACAGAGGGAGTAGGTCAGGGGCGGGGGCAGGGTCAGGGCGCACCAAAGAAGAAGAAGAAGAAGGGGAAAAAGGTGGTAGGCGAGTCGTCGCAGCCGGCTGATGACGACAGTGCACGGAGTTGGACGGATGATGAGAACGTCGCGTTGTCCAAGGCTTGGGTGTCTGTTTGTGACGATCCCCTTGTTTCAAACAATCAGAGGATCGTCAACATGTGGGCTAAAATTGCAGCAGCCTACCGGAGGAATTGCCCGCATGGGAAGGCATACACCGGGGAGGAGTGCCGGAAGGGGTGGGAGCGAATCAGGGCTGCGGTCTCCTGATTGCGGGCTTGTACACCAACGCCCTCCTGACAAACTCATAGATTAGGATGGTTTTAGAGGTGTTTAACCCATGTTTTTGTTGAATTAAGGTGTTTATAATAGGTTTTCACCCATATAGTCATTGATTTGATGAAATAATGAGTTTGTTGGGATTTTGAAGTAAAAACAGGTTAAAACGGAGCAAAACGGAGCAAAACAGAGCAAATGGATGATTCCAGGGACTTCGCCCGATCGGGCGTTTTTCATCCGAAGAAATGCTCGATCGGGCGTTTTGAAGCCTAGAGAATTCCAGAGAGAAAACCCGTTCGGGCTTTTCGCATCCGACAAAAAGCCCGATCGGGCATTTTTGGCTGTCATCGCGATACTTCCGGATTGCCCAATCGGGCGTTCTTCATATTGCCAATCGCCTGATCGGGCATTTTACACAGATACTCAGTTTTGCCCTTTTTCACTCCGAGTATAAAAGGGTTTCTCACTCATTTTCGAACCCTAACTTCCCCCACTGCAAAATAGAGAGAGAAATTGAGAGACTCAAGAGGATTGAAGGCAAGGAGGCTTCCATCTTCAAGAGATTGAAGAAGAAAGATTCTCCCCAACATCAAGTCCACTTAGGGAGTTCTATTTTCCATTTCTACTATGTTTTCCTTTGATGTTCTTGTATTTACTTTTGTTTTAGCTTCCATTATGAGTAGTTAAGTCTTTATTAGGGATATTGGTGAAGTTTGTATGGAATTCATGGGTTAAACCTTGATTTATGCTTATCTATCTCTTTGTGGTGGTTTTGTTGGTTATTGTGCTTTTTCATTATCTAATTGCTTAACTACCAATTGGATATGTCTTGTTCTAATTATTGTCATTGAGAGATGCTTAATTAGATTGTTAAATAATCAACAACTCCGTATGTTTAATGTTATCGAGAGATGCATAGCTAGAGAGAGGGCTTGGGTCCGTAGGTTTTAGGAGTCGGTCTTGAAGTGTAAGGAGAAGACTCCGACATTAGAGGCCGATCAACGCATTAGATGCACCCGAGAGGGGGTCTAACCAATTAACCCGACCTTCCTAGTCACCCGTGAGACCCAATAGATGAGCATGATCTCTAGGTGAACACCCGTGATCCATACCAACAGATCCATATACCTATCTTCCCAAATTTGTGTGAAAGCTACCTTTTATTTGCTTTAGTTTCTCAATTTGCTCTTATTTTCTTACTTGTTCTTTGTTCTTAGCTCGTAGTTTAAGAAAAACCAAAAACCCCTTCTATTAGTCTAGATAGTGTTCAAAGTTGCATCGTAGTACTCAAGCCGACATTTAGACTTCGAGGATCGATAATTTCAACTTGCCACGTGCTACATACCCCATACACTTGTGGGTGACATATTGATTGCAAATTTAGCATGAGTAAGTTTTTGGCGCCGTTGCCGGGGACTAATTTGCTTTTGTGTTTGATATTGCGATAAGATAGAGAATACTAGTTTCGACATTTACTTGCTTTATTTAGTTTAGTTTTCTAGTTTAGCTCTGATCTCCCTTTGTTTCCTCTCTTGTGTTGTGTAGGTTTTTATGCTCACGCGCTCAAGGCATCTACCCCTTGAGCCGATTAATTTAGAAATAGAAGCCGCCAATAGAAGAAGAGGAGGAAGAAGGAGGAGAGCACGAGCTCAACATCTAGTAGAGCCAATGGAAAATCCAAATGGGAACAACGAGGAAGTACCACCTCCACCTCCACCTCCCCTTGATCAAGACCAAATCATCCTCCAACTACAACAACAAATGGAGGAGATTAGAAGGGAAAAAGAGGAGGAAAGGAGAAGAGAGGCACTGGTTAGAAATGCATTTGGGAACGTTAATATCCCAATGCCACCCATTGATCCAAGAGTGAATGCCAACAATTTTGAGTTGAAGACAGCATTGATCCAATTTGTGGAGCAACGTGTTTTCTCGGGAAGGCCCACAGAGGATCCTAATATGCACTTAGCCAAATTCTTGGAGATTGCCAACACAATCAAGCTTAATGGGGTTCCCGAAGATACAATCAAGCTTAGGCTATTCCCATTCTCATTGACGGGATATGCTAGAGATTGGTTTGATAACCTTGAGCTAGGCTTGGTTACAAGTTGGGACGACTTAGCCAAAAAGTTCTTGGAGAGGTTCTTCCCTCTTAGCTCTACTCTCAACTTACAAGCGGAGATCTTCCATTTTAAAATGAAGAGCCAAGAGTCTATGTTCGAAGCATGGGAAAGATTCAACGCTTTGTTGAAGAAGTGTCCTAACCATGGGCTATCTCCGGGCCATCAAGTGAGCCTTTTCTATAATGGATGCTCGGAATTCATCAAAAGTCAACTAGACTTTGGCTCGAGGGGATCATTCCTGGACAAGGGGGTCGAAGAGTGCAAGAAGATGCTTCAAAGGCTTGCATACACTAGCAAGAGTTGGAGCTCGAATCGAGATGGTTCAATGCCGGTAGCTTCGGTAGTTGATGCGGATGCCGTTAACCTTCTCTCCCTACAATTGACGATGTTGAATCAAAAGGTGGATGACCTTGGTTTGGGGGTGGCACCCATTGGAGAGCCTCAACCGCCCATTGAAGATGTCAATTATATACATTAAGGAGGAAATCAATGGGGTAATCCAAGGAATTTCAAAATTATCGCCCTAACAATGGGGGTGGTAATTATCTAGGCTACCGCCCACCCTTTAATGCGCATCCAAACCTTTCATATGGGAATTCGAGTAATGCTATCCAACCATCTCCATCTTTCGGATTTGGAGCATCAAGTGGGGCCACCAATGCGCCTAGCACTTCAAAGTCTTCAAGTGATGTTATCAATGAGCTTCTAAAAGCTATAATGGAGAAAACCAATGGGATTATGGAACACTCTACCAAGAGGATTGATAAAGTTGAGACGTTGGTAGTGGAGGTCACCACAAGATTGGGGGCTTTAGAGCATCAAGTGAGTCAAATTGCTCAAGCCGTTGGACAAATACATCAACCGGGGCAATTTCCAAGCACTACAATTGCAAATCCGAAAGATTGCAAGATAATCTACTTGAGGAGTGAGACAAGTTATGAGAGCCCTCCTATGCTCGAAGTGGAAACTAAGGAAGTACCTAAAGAAGAGGAAATAGAGGTGGAGTCACCTAATATGCCATCCGAGGATCAACCCGAGACAACTATACCTCCCAAGCCCATGGAAGTCAAAATTCATTTTCCTCAAGTGGTGCAAAAGAAGAAATTAGATGAGAAGTTTGCAAAGTTCCTTGAGATCTTCAAGAGGGTGAACCTCAATATACCTCTCATTGAGGCACTCCAACAAATGCCCGACTATCTAAAATTCTTGAAGAAGATTATGTCAAAGAAGAAGAAGTTGGTTGATTATGAAACCGTGAGCTTGACCGAGAATTGTAGTGCAATCATCCAACAAAAAATGCCGGCAAAGATGAAGGATCCGGGAAGCTTCAACATCTCTTGTGTAATCGGGAATGATAGGCAAACCAAGGCCTTGTGTGATTTGGGGGCAAGCATAAATCTTATGCCCTTAAGTTACTTCCGGAAGTTAAAGTTTGGTGTTTTGAAGCTGACCACCATCACTCTTCAAATGGCGGATAAGTCCGTCAAGTTCCCCAATGGAATTCTTGAAAATGTCTTAGTAAGGGTGAATGATTTTATCTTCCCCGTGGACTTTGTAGTCCTGGACATGAAGGAGGATCCTAATGTTCCTCTCATTCTTGGAAGGCCATTCCTTGCAACTGGGAAAGCTTTAATTGATGTCACCAAGGGAGAACTCACCCTTAGGCATGGAAACAAGACGACTATCCTCTCTATGTTAGACAAGATGAAACGCCATGAAATGGAAGAATCCAAGAGAGTAGAAGAGGTGCCTTTGGAAATTGAAGAGTGCAAGATGATACAAGTGTCTAAGGATATTGAAGTTGAGAAGCCCTTGGAGGAGATCTTGGTCCCTAATTGGTTCTTTGAGCTTGAGAATGAAACAAGTTTGGAGGAGCAAAAGAAGGAGGTGCCAAAAGGGGCAAATAGTGAATCTCATGGAGTTGACCTTGGAGAAAATGACAATCCTATTTGGTGGAAAAAGCGGCTAAACAAGCTCTATTTGGCCGTAAGCTAGGACGGGCCCTGATGAGGTGATTCAAGTGAGCTTGGACCATTAAGTGAAAGCTTGAAGACTGTCGGGCAAACGACGTTAAACAATTGCGCTATGGGGGAGGCAACCCCTACTAGGTACAATTTTATTTAAGTCAATATGTTTTTCTCTCATTTTTAGGAGTTTTCTTAGTGTTTGTTTTGGTGAATCATTTTAAGTGTGTTTAATGCCCCAATTACTTTCAAGCTGGGTATATTTTTGTTTTGTAGTTGTTGGAACAGGAAAATGGGAACGAAACAGTCGAAAAACCGAAGACGGGCGAAATCGGGACTTGATGCACTTTTTATTAGCACTAAAAATACCTGCAAGTATACATGGTAGATATAGTATAGCTAAAGGTTAGTACCGGGATATCGAACACGGGGAATATAATTGCAACTGGCTATTATATACTAAGCGTCAAATACTATCTAGAGAAGCAAGAGAAGTTTTAGGTTTTTGAAAGTAAAACAATTGAAAGCAATCAAACAACTTAATGCAATTAAATCACAAAGATAAAATATGAGAGATAAGAGAATTCTAGGGATGTGGGTTCACAATTATGGTTATACAAATTCCAACTACAATACCCTAGCACAGTTTATATTTTGAAAGGACGAGTCACCTAGCTTATGCTCATGCGATACAAACGTTGATTACAACATTAGGGTTGTCAATCCTAACACGTAACTCCAAAAAGCTCCTAAGACCCTTGAAAAGTCCTCACTCTCAATTAACAGTGTCGTTTTAAGGGAAGCTAACTGTAGCGTCTACTAAGTGAATTTAACTCGCTAGAACTCTGTCACAGTTATGAAGCAAGCTATATTAAATCATACAAGATTGTGTCACTCGATCATGCAGCATCAAAACTACTTAGGGAAGAAACAAAGTAAAAACAAAACGGATATTAAATAGAAAAAGGAATTGTATAAACCAATAAAAGTTACTAACACATCCAAAGAATCCTATGAATTTAGTTAGACATAATTGAATAAGCTAAAAACATAGATTGGAGTGAAAACAATTGGAACATAAAACTAAAGCAAATAAAACCCGTAGGTTGAATCCTTGTCGTTCTTGATGTTCTTGCTTCTTTCTCCAACCCCTTGCACAATGAAGAACTCTCAAATTTATGCTATGGAAGTAATTGGCAAAAAGAAGATGAAAGATTAGGGTTGGAGGAGGAGCTATGAAAGCTCCCCTTTTGGGGGCTAAGGAAGGGTTTTATTCTATGAATGAGGTTATGATATATAGGCTTTAGAAGGATTTAAATTTGGTAGTAAGTATCCTCCAAGCATTAGGAAATATGTAATTTTCGTTCCCCATAGTAGAAGGAAAAGATTTGGCTTCACAAGGTAAAATCTTCTTTCCTTCTTCAATTTTCCGCCTAGACTGCAGCTGGCTACTTTGCGCGACTTTGGTAGAACGGCCATAACTCTCTCCACAGAACTCCGATTGAGGTGATTCTTATACCATATTAAAGCTCTTTTCAAGACGAAGAGAATGGTGTGTCGAAAGACCATATTAAAGCTATTTTTGTGGCAAGCTGCCGCACCTTGGCCGGCGGTCGCCGCGCATAGTCCAGTAGCTTCTGACGACCGCCACGCACTTCCCGGCGGTCGCCGGGCGTGTCTTTGTCTTCGATAAGCGCCGGTGGTCGCCGGAAGTGTTGCGGCGGTCGCCGGAGAAGCTCCAGATTTCCTACTTTCGCGTTTTGACTCCCTTTTTGGGCTCAAATATGCACATTTCTCACAAAACATGTCAAAACATCAAAATAGACAAAATATGCAAATAATGGACATGTAATGCAACTTTGACCTTAAAAACGGGCCAAATAATGGTCTTAAAACCGTGCAAAATCCGATCGTATCAGGAGTCAAGGCAGAGAGTTCGCCCGATCGGGCTTTTTTGCATAAGTAAAACGCCCGATCGGATGTTTTTCAGCGGGAGTCTGAAAAAACGCCCGAGTCGGGCATTTGTCAATTGACAAAACGCCCGATCGGGCGTTCCTACGCAGTATTTAAAAACGCGCGACTCCCATTCAACGGCGCCCGACTTCGACGAAAACCTAGCCCCATTCTCCGATTTCCGTCCAATTTCACTCAAAATTCCACCACCTATATCATTTCTACACTCATAACTCTTGTCTAATTCATATTTTCTCCAATTTAAACTCGAAAGGTATGAATTTTTCCCTCTATTCTTCATTACCCATGGATTGTGGTTGTTTATGGATGGTTGGGTGGTTGAATTTGAGGAATTATTTGGTTTATTGTGAGCTTGTTGGATGAATTGTTGGTTTTGCTATTAATTTTGAATTCTATTGTTGATATGAGCATGAATGGTTGGAATTGGTGTCAAAGAAGTTTTGTTTTGCTTGGTTGTGGTGCACATCGTGCTAAATTGTGATGGATTAGAGTTTTTGGGATGAATTTTTGGTACTTTGCATATTGATTGTGGTTGTTATGTTGTGTGGTGAGTTAAAGTGTGAACTTTGCATTGTTTAAGCAAGTTGTAGGTTGCTTTAATGCATCACATGTTTTTCAAGGTATAAATTGTGCTTGAATGGTGATATTTTGCTTGGTTGTTGATGCATATGCATGATTTGGGGGTATGCCTACACTTGTTATCTATCTATCATTAGGTGGTGTGGAATTGGATAGTGAAGGGTACTCTTTTGTGCATACATGTGAGATAAGTGCTATGATTTAGGACAAGTTTGTAGGAGTACCTTCACTTTGGTAATATGCATTAAGTGTGGATGTTTTGGTTACAAATAAGACCTAATGTTGTCACATTTTCTTTGTAGGTGAGAATGGTTCTAAGGGCCGAAGATTTGATGTGGAGTTGCACTCTAGCAACGAGAGGAGAAGATGGCGGGCACTCGCAAAGCTCGATTATAGGGTGTCTAAATTTCCATGCCAGGAGGCCCTCTCTCAATTGGGCTTGGCACAGTGTTTTGACGAGCTTTGTGAAGTGGGCCAACTGATGGTGCTATTCAATTGGGAAAATGTTCATTCCTATCAAGTGCTCATGCTAGAGTTTCTCTCCACTTTGGAGGTGGTCGCAGATCGAAGGAGAATTAGAGCTATTAAGTTTCGAATGAGGAACGAACCATATGAGTTGACTATGGAGGACTTAAAGGGGATGCATGAGTTCACAGCAGATGATCATACAGAGCCGGATGATTTGGATAAAAATGAGGGCGATCACCGGGCTGAATGAGAACTTTCAAGCCAATAGGGCTAAGACATCGATGATCCGGGACCTTGTGTTGAGGATGATTCAAAAGGCATGTGTAGGCCACCCATTTGCCCGATCACAACAAGGAAGCGTGCAACGGGATGAGCTATTTCTATTATGGAGTCTCCTTCACAAGAGGCCGATCAACTTTGCTCATTACATGATCAAGCACCTTGAGCAAGCATCCAAGAAGGATAAGGGCACACTATGATGTGGGGGTGTCATAGGTTCCATTGCACTCCATCTGGGAGTATGCACTGATGACCTAGTTAGGGATATTGGGGAGTCCTTGATGGACCTCAATTATCTGAGGAGAACGGGATTTATTGTAGTGGACCGACGCCGTCGGGCTTATCTTTGTTAGAGAGATGATGATCACTACCCCCTTCCGGACGCGTTGAACACATATGTGAACGGTCCCGACTATACGATGAACTGGAGTATGAATGCAGACTCCCACAGAGCTTGCAAGGCAGACAATCCACCCGTTCTCCCATGGCAATCATATGACCCTAGTCCGCAGTATGCTGATGACAACCCTTATGTGGAGCTCCCCGATTACATGGTCGGAGTTGAGGAGGCGGAAAATGAAGAAGTTGGTGATGATGATGATGAAGAGGAAGTTCCCCGCCATGATGAGGCCGGCACGAGCAATCCGAGGAGACGCGATCGACAAGAGTGAGAGGATGAGGATATGAGCTCTCTCATTGACAGAGTGGCTCGGATGAAAGTCAGACAGGAAGAGTATTGGGTTCAGAATGAAGTCCGTTGGAGTCAGTATGAGACAAGCTGGAATCAATTCACTGATTTCAACAACGCACAATGGGCCAACCTCAATGCCCGGCTCGATGAGTTCAGAGGCTACTGACAGCATCCGCCCCCTCCTCCGCAGTGAAGGTCCATGGGAAATCCACTCTCTTTTAAACTTATCCTAGCTTTGCTTGGAATGTGTTTGGGGGGGTGTCTAGTGGATTCCCTTTTCACCTCTCTCTCCCTCGTGGTTTGTTTATGCTATCTTTGTTTGATTTGATGATACCCTTGCCTGTACTGCTATTGTTTTGGCTATATTTGATGATGATATTTAGGCATGTATGTAACACCCTGCTTTTTTCGAACCCTAATTTTTGGTGACGTGAAAATTTTTGCATTAAATGCTTTTAATGCTATGATATATGTGGAATTAAATGATGAGTGATTAATTGCAATGTTCCTTGTGACCTAATTGCGATTTGGAGTTGAGTTTGAGTTGAATAGTCAAACTTGTTGAATATGTGACGTGGCTATTGAATAGTCAATATTGTGGAAAATATGACGTGGCCGTGGAAGGGTCAAAGTAGTTGGAAAATGTGAAGTGGAGGTGAAATTCGAGAATGTGGATATTTTAATGTGGGGTGAAATAATGACTGTGGTGAATTATTTTCCTTAGGGATGAGTGAGAATTAAATAGGAGCATTATTTAAGTATGTGGAATTTTTGACCCCTCCTATTTATTGGAAAGAAATCCTATTTTTCTTGGATTTAATTATTGCTTGGGATAATTATCCGAATTAAATCCAAAGTCCGAATATCCCTAATTTGTTCCATGAATTTTCGGCCCCTATGATTTCTTTGAAGAGATTTTCGAAAATCTCTTATTATGGGAGAAGGGATTATTTTTATTATATTATTTAATTCCTTGTTTATTCTCTTCCATAAATAAATTCAAATATCCTAGCATATCTTGCCATATCCTAATTTGAAATAGGATTTTTATTAAATCCCTTTTGAGGAAGTCAAACTACTCGCCTATCCCATATTTAATTGGGGAGATTATTATTTTTATTCTGCTCCGTGATATTTTATTCTACTCCGTGAAATATTCAAATTAAATCATAGGCTAATTAATATAGCCTAAATTTCGAATCCCCCATACTTCTCACTAGAAATAACGCCACTTCTTCCACCAAATCTTCTCCAAATCTTGATTTATTTAATTATTGGATTATATCTTGCACTCTATAAATAAGAGAGAAGACCTAAACCCTAGCAACACACAAAAACCGCTCCTCTCTCCCTCACTCTCGCCGATCTCTCTCCCCACTCTCTCTCAAATTTTTCTTCTACTTTCTCCATTAATTCTACATCTTTTGGAGAAGAATTGAAGCTGAAATTCGAGAATTCGTTGAAGAATCAAGATCCTACTTGTTTTCTACCGATTGTTCTATTGAAAAGGTATTTTAATTTTTGATCTTCTCTTCTTCTACCTATCAATCGGTGTTCTTAAGTCCACATGCATTTAGATCGAGTGAAGGGGGAAATTAATCGGTGATTTTGGATGCATGTGTGGTGTGCGTATATGTTGTGACAATGTGTGTGTGTGTGTGTATGCCTCGGTAGGCGTGCACATATGAGGTGTGTGTGTGCGTGTGTTGTGTGTGGAAAACACTCATGCGTGACACGATTTGATGTTAAATCTAGAGTTGCTGTGTGGATAAAAACGATATGATAATCGTACTTTGATTTTGAATGGGAATATTGAAAGTAATCGATGGAAAAGAGGGAAACGTGAGAACATGCATGTTTTGATCCATGATTTGAGACTTATTTGAAATATATGAACTAAAGGTGATAGTTCACGTTCTCGGTGTGATAACAAGAAGAAGTGTGTTTTTCAACTCGAAGGAAATCGAGGTGGGCTTTATTCTTAAACTCTTTTATGTTGCAAACTTATGAAAGTGGTGAAATAAGGGTGGATTGAACTGTTATGCCATGCCCATGATTGTTTTGGATATTGTGTGTGCCTGATGCCTAGATTGCGAGTGCGCTCCATTAGGCTATAGGGCTATGTAAACGAATTCGGGTCTGAGTAGGGCCGCAAACCCTATCAGGCTAGTGTACACGGGAGATCGGGAGCCGTCCTTGCTAGTCGGCCGGTCTCGTGGGCGAAAGTGTGGCCACACTTCGTCGCACCATATGAATTGTTGATTGATGAGAAAATGGGAGGTATTATTTGACTGGCCAGTCCATGATATATTTTGTGATACTCGATGCTTATCTTTAAACAAATGCAAAAACTCGAGTTCAATATGGTAAGGATGGCATAACTATAAAATGTTTTGGCATGAGTCCACTGAGTATGTTTAAAATACTCAACCCTGCATGTGTTTTCCCTATGTGCAGGTTGAGCGGCGATGGCCGATTGGTGGTGTTGAGACAGTTGAATTGAATAATATGGATGGTTGGAATTTTGAGTGTAGTCGTGTCTTCATACATGGCTTCGCTTTCTCTTGGAATGCTTCCGCTGAATTTTTGGAAACTCATTACCTTTGGTTGTTTTGAACTTAATTCTTTGATTTGGAATATTAGGAGATATTGCGTTTTGTTGGAGTTACAGTAAACCTTTGACTTTTGAGCTTAGCCTATGCTAGCTATTAAATCTTGTTTTTCGTATTTAAAGTCGTTGACTTATTGCCTTGATCTTCATTAAACACGTGGTCAAATCTCTTTAAATGAAACCCTAGTCTACATTCTTGTCACCTTAAGTTCGCCTAGTTAACAGTCGCCGTATTTATTATTCCCTAGAAATGTCGGGCTGTTACAGTTGGTATCAGAGCCTCAGTTCTTTCCGCTCTGGACCCAAGAGTCTTGTTGTCTTAAAATCTGAAATTTGTGGGAATTGATTAAATAATAATCGTCGTAAGCTCAACACCACGACTCGTCTCCGCTCAACCACGATGAATGAGGTAACATGTATCTTTGAATATTGATTTGAATTATGAAATGTTGGAAGTTGAAGCGAATGGGAGTTGTTGTGATATTTGGAAATTAGTGTTGGAGTATAAAATGATGATTATGCATGCATGCGAAATTGCAAATTGTGATTATGCAAAACAAATGATGAATGCTGATATGCAAGTGATTATATGTTAAGACCGTTATGAGTTGAACGAATAAAACTCTATGGAAATTCTATATGATTTGTGATTTCGTGATTGTTCAATGAACAACGTTATGAGTTGAACTTGAGCATGCTATATTTAGTTGTAAATCGTGTTGCGATTGGAAAATTTGTATGATGATATCGAACTTGGAGGCATAAAAACGCAGAATGCGAGGAGAACGACTGGTGAGAACGAAATCGCGAACTACTGAAATGCGGAAAATATATATATACGAACCTTTTGCCTTGGGAAAGAAATTCCGTTTATTCTTGATATAATATTATCTTCACACCTCCAACGTTCGACCCATATATATACATATCCATCGTACTCTCAGCACCATTTGAAACCTCATACACTATTGATATTTTCTTCGATCCTTGTGCTGATGCTGAGATTTCTTTTGTAGATACTTAACCGGCATTACGCATCGATGCGCGACCGTTACGCGAAAAACAAGGTCTTCCATGTCGAGACCTACCAAGATTTTGAGTGGGATGGTAAGTCCTTTCTCCTAACCTACGTCACTGAATTCTACGATCGCTGGATGGATGCATACGCGTATGGAGGAGTTACCCATCACGCGGGGATCTCGAGATTGATCCACAGCTTGCCTTCTCCATGGAGCGAATGGACTGCTCAAGCTGCGTTACCGTTTACGTGGTTCAGTCCGCCCGAGTACAAGCCTCGAGGCGATATGATCGGCTTGATTGGAGTGCTACTCCCAGCCATGGCAGCTGCAAGGGATGGACCGCCGCTTAGTCCCCCAGCGCACAAGTACCCGCCGGGTCAGGCCCGTCGATGGAGATATCGTCGTGATAAGGAGCCGCATGTGGATCGTGTCCCTACTAAACCAAGGCTTAGGACTCATAGGTCTAACCCGTTGGTCATAAATGGGAACGTGGAGGACATGCGTGCGATAACCCCTCCGCCCCCGGATGTTGGTGGATCAAGCGAGGACGAGGAACCTTATGAGGAAGGACACGACCTGGACATGAGAAATGTTGATGAGGAGGAGGACCCCGAGGAGGATATGAATGATATCGACTAGGAGTGTTGGTCGTGGAAAATATTGTTTTGCTTCCCCCATATTTTTTAATATTTTTGCTAAACTTTTGCCGTACCTTTCTATTTTTGCTCTTTTGAAGTTCCGTTGATACTAAGACCTCACTGAGGCAATGTTTTTGATTAATATGCTATGGGAAGAATTTTTTTTACTCACTACCTTACGATGCAATGGATTTCCATATTGTTTCCCATGCCATTGTGGAAAATTATCTATCACTATGTTATCATACCATCATATCATCACATCACTATCTTTGAATACCCTATTGTGCCCTATACTTGCCACTTGAATTGCATAAGTGCCTCTTGATTACAATTACCTTGTTGATAAGGACCAATGATTCTTTTGATACCCTATGGCGCAACCAATTTTGGTGATAATAATGCTTTGACACTACTTGTGAAATCCATCTATGCGACGAACTTTTTGCTTGGCCATATGCACCAAAACAATTGTCCCATACACCTTGTTATACCACGCGACTGTTGCTAGAATTTTGAGAATAATCCGTGTATTGATAAATCAGAATGCCGCCGAGACGCCATAACCGTCAACCGACACCTCCGCCTTCAAGCGAGGAGAGTGTGACACAGTCAATTCAGACACCGCCGCCTCCCCCACCCCTGGTTAATCGTGAAACAGTGAAGCTGTTCTTGGAGCAGAAACCACCTGTGTTTGATGGACTCGGAGAACCGGCCAAGGCCGAATCATGGATCCGCGCGATAAAGCGTATCTTCGCAATCTTGGGATGCAATGATAGGGAACGGATGAGTTGCGTTACTCATCAACTAACTGAGGCAGCCGACTTTTGGTGGGATACTAGAACAAAGACCCTGAAGCGAGATCAAGTAGAAGCAATGACGTGGGAAGATTTCAAGACTGAATTGTACAATAAGTATGTGCCGAAGAGCTACCGGAAAGCGAAGACATCCGAGTTCCATAATCTGACTCAAGGACACATGACTGTGACCGAGTACGATCGAGCGCTCAACAGCATGACCCGATACGCCCCTGATCAAGTCGACACTGACGAGAAGCTGTCGGACAAGTTCCGTGAGGGACTAAGGTCCGAGATAAAGATGTCGTTGGCCAGTCGAGGGAGACTCACCTACGCTAAAGCTTTGGCACTCGCGTTAGATATTGAGGCAGCAATGCCTAGAGAGGGAGCAAAGGAGAACTCTACACCGTCCTTACCCCCATCACATCACTCCCGGGAGAAGAGGAAGTGGGAGGATGCTAGGAATTCCTACGACGGAAAACGGTACCAGTCGAATTAGCATCGACCCCAGCACGGAGGAGGGAAACATACGTCTAGCCAGAGAGGAGACTATCGACTCAGGGCACCGCAGTGCAATGTGTGCTCTAAGTACCATTTCGGAGAATGCCGATATCAGAATGTCGTCAAGTGCTACACCTGCGGAGGAAACGGCCACTACTCTAGGGAGTGTGCAAATAACAAGGTAGGATCGGGATCAAGGCAGAATGATCAAGGATCCCGTCAGCAATCGAGGGCGCCGCAAGGTGAACCACGAGGAAATCGCGACCCATCGTCGCGGCAGCAACAACCTCACCGCCCAAGACTTCCTCCACAAGCTAGAGCGTTCGCGCTGGAACTAAAGAAGCCGAAGAAAGAGCAAGATGATCGTGAGAAAGGAAACTTGACAGGTATGGGTGAAATTCTCGATACCCCCGTTGTTGTGTTATTTGACACGGGTGCATCGCATTCATTTATATCTGAGCTATGTGTACACACTTTGGGCTTGCCTAGTAGCGAATCTGAACATAGAATGATGGTGTCCTCACCAGTAGGAGGAATGATAGAAATATCTAGAACATGCTCGAACATAGAAATTGTTATGGGAGAACTTAAGTTAGTCGCTCACGACCTGCAAGTTATGGCGATGAGAGATACTGACGTAATTCTAGGAATGGACTAGTTGGCCGCGAATTTCGCGACAATTCGATGTAAGGAGAAGCAAATATCCCTACAAGCTCCGGGAAAGGAACCTATCGTGTATCACGGAATCTCGAGGAACGACGAACCACGATAATCTCTGCACTGCAAGCTACCGCGATGATGAGAAAGGGGCGACCTGCCTATCTCGTCTATCTTCACGACAATGAGAATGGTGAAAGAAAAGTGGAAGATGTCGCTGTTGTGCGGGAATTTCCAGACGTTTTTCCCGAAGTACTACCTGGACCGCCGCCAGATCGACAATTGGAGTTCGTGATCGATCTCGAGCCGGGAGCCGCACCCGTATCTAAGGCACCGTATCGAATGGCGCCTAAGGAATTGGAGGAACTCAAGATACAACTCCAAGAGCTCATGGACCTAGGTTTTGTTAGGCCTAGTGTCACCGTGGGGCGCACTAGTACTATTCGTAAAGAAGAAGGATGGATCGATGATGATGTGCATCGACTATAGGGAGCTAAACAAGTTGACTCTTAAGAACAAGTATCCACTGCCGAGGATAGATGACTTGTTCGATCAGCTTCGAGGAGCCGGAGTCTTTTCAAAAATGGACTTGAGGTCCGGATATCACCAGCTACGAGTTCGAAGGGAGGATATACCCAAGACTGCATTTCGCACAAGATATGGACACTACGAGTTTGTTGTGATGCCGTTCGGATTAACGAATGCCCCAGCGGTATTCATGGACTTGATGAATCGAATATTCTATCCGTACTTGGATAAATTCGTCCTAGTATTTATCGATGACGTTTTAGTCTACTCGAGGAACGAGAAGGAGCACGAGGAGCATCTACGAATCGCTTTGGAGACATTGAGGACCGAGAAGCTATACGCCAAATTCAACAAGTGTGAATTTTGGATGAAGGAAGTAAACTTTATTGGACACATTGTATCGGCGGAAGGAATCAAAGTGGACCCCGCCAAAGTTGAAGCCGTGCAACAATGGAAGTCACCATCAACCCCAAACGAGATTCGGAGTTTCCTAGGCTTGGCAGGATACTACCGAAGGTTTATAGAAGGATTCTCCAAGATAGCGAGACCAATGACCCAACAACTTAAGAAGGGAGTCAAGGTGAATTGGACCCCAGAGTGTGAAGCAAGCTTTCAACTCTTGAAGGAGAAGTTGACCACCGCGCCCGTATTAGCTGTGCCCGAGTCTGGAGTGAACTACGTAGTCTACACCGATGCCTCGGAGGTTGGACTAGGATGCGTGTTGATGCAAAACAACAAGGTGATCGCATACGCCTCACGACAGTTGAGACCACACGAGTTGAACTACCCAACACACGATTTGGAGTTAGCAGCAATAGTTCATGCCCTAAAGATTTGGAGACATCATCTCTACGGAGTTCGATGTGAAATCTTTACGGACCACAAGAGCTTGAAATATTTCTTCGAGCAGAAGGACTTGAACATGAGACAACGAAGATGGCTAGAACTAGTGAAGGACTACGATTGTGGTATCAATTAGAGATGTCAAGTGGGCCGGGCCGGCCCAGCCCGGCCCAGGCCCGGTGACTTTTAGGCCCAGGCCGGCCCGGCCCAGGCCCATGTCTGGAACGGGCTGGGCCGGGCCTGGGTTTTGGTTTGCATAAGTGAGCCCAGCCCAGCCCGAGCCCAATTAGTAAGTGGGCCGGGCCGGGCCGGTCCTGGGCTTGGCTAAGTTTAGAATGTTAATTGGAATATTGAGAGGAGTTATAAATGAGTGATTTATTGTCAAATCTAATCAAAATATATTGGAAAAGTAGTATACAAAATCACGGTTCAACGTAATACACATTCCATATATTTCTACAAAATGTAAATACTCATAAATTTGAGAACATAATACACGCATAAAATATAGTAATATTATAATCTTAGTGTTGATTTACATACAAGAAAAAATATACCATGTAGGTTTATATAATCCCTCAAAATAAGGAATCAAAATCTTATCTAACACTCATAAAAGTTAACTAATTCATCACTATAATTATGGATTTTTTTTATAAAAATAAACTAATTAACTATTAATCTCTATAATTACGTAAATCACTACTTTTAATTTTAGAATCCACTATTTTGTAAAGAGAGAAATTAGTTGACAATGAATCTCTATAATTATGGAAATATCGATTAATTTAATTCTAGGAATATAATTCACTATTTTTAGAGAGAAAAATTAGTAAACTAATCACTATAATTATGGAAATAAATTTTGTTTATTTTTTTTTTAGGTTTAGTAATTGAATGCATCGATTTGTTGAAATAACCAAAGATATAATTAAATTAATCATGGATCTTAAGATATATTTAAACAATATATAATCTTCATAATTTATATACACATATGTTAGGCATACGCTTGATTAACTAATCCATCCCTATAATTATGGAGATATTTTTTATAAAAGAAAACTAAGTAACAACTAATCTCTATAATAATGCAAATCAAATTTGTTATAACATAATTACACGATTAATTATAGGAAATACTATTAGTTAACAAGTAATCTCTATGATTATGCAAATTATGATTACAACTAAAAATAAGATCAATTAATCTGAAAAAAAAATTAGCAACTAACCATTATAATTATGGAAATAAAATTTATAAGTCTTGATTTAGGTTGATTAATTGAATTCATTAATTATATCAAATAACTCGGTGGTCCAAAAGTAGCAAGGAATTAATCTTGTTTGATTGTAAGCATTGATCTTTTAAAAGTTATTTAAAAAATGGAATACTTAAACTTTTGAAATGACATACAGAACATATATACTACTAATTTCATAAGTGAGCTGTCCTGGGCCGGGCCTGGGCCGGGCTTGGGCCGGTCCTGGGCCTGGGCCGGTCCTGGGTTTATAAAACAGCCCAATTGGAGCCCGATTGAACCACTAAGCCCAGCCCAGGCCCGCTCTATTTCACTAACGGGTCGGGCCTGGGCCGGCCCACACCGGGCCTGGGCCGGGCTGGGCTGGGCTGGCCCGGCCCACTTGACATCTCTAGTATCAATTACCACCCCGGAAAAGCAAATGTGGTGGCAGATGCTTTGAGCCGAAAGGATCATTCGCATCTAGCTTTCCTGATGGAGGAGGAAAGTTTGATACGGGAGTTTAGTAATTTGCGATTGGAAGTGATAAGGGCACCTGAAACGGTGGAAGGACGAATCGCCACCTTAGTGGTGGAACCAGATTTGAAAACGAGAATCGTTGCAACGCAACGAATGGATGCGAAACTCAAAGAGATTCGAGTGGAAGTGAGAACGGGCAAATCGGAAAGTTTTAGTGAAGAGTCCGATAATGCTCTCATCTTTGAAGGAAGACTGTTAGCTTAGCAAGACTCACACTCTGATTATCTCACACACTCTCAGTATGAACAATCGTACACACACACACACAGAGAACACACACTAGAATCTTGATGAAAAATAGAGATGATTTTCTTGGAGAAAAGGGATTCTCTTTTATTGACTGAATTCTTACTCTACAAGATACAAAGGCCGAGCTATTTAAAGCTGGCACAAAAGTGGTAACCGCCACTTAACTAACAGAATCAAGAAACAAGAAAAGAGAGCCTCAACGGCTACTTTCTAACAAACTAACTAACTCTCAAACGGCTAGTTTCTAACTCTTGAATTCTGCTTCATTCTTTAACCTTCCAGAATCTGAGTGTGCACTCAATCTAACAAATCTCCACCCGAGTACACAACTCAGTTCTTGCAGCAAACATTAATCAGTTCCTTGCAATGATCAAACTTGTCCCTACCTAGGGGCTTAGTGAGCATATCAGCTGGATTGTGCAAGGTGTCAATCTTGACCACCTTCACTCTTCCCTTCTCAACTTCATCTCTAATGAAATGTAGTCTTGCATCTATGTGCTTGCTCCTTTCATGGAAATACTGATGTTTAGCCAAGCACATAGCTGAGCTACTATCACAATGTACCACCATGGTTTTCTGATTCAAGCCAAATTCTGAAATTACACCTTGAATCCAGAAACTCTCTTGCATAGCTGTTGTGAGAGCCATGTACTCAGCTTCTGTTGTTGACAAAGCAACAACACTTTGCAGCCCTGACTTCCAACTGATCACAATTCCAAATATGGTAAAAAGATAGCCAGTTTGGGACTTTCTATTATCAAGATTTGTAGCATAGTCTGCATCACAATATCCCACCACCACCTCCTCACCCTCCTTATCACAACCACTGAACACAATACCCCAACTACTAGTATTCTTCATATACCTCAGAATCCACTTAAGAGCATTCCAATGCTCCTTCCCAGGATCAGCCATATATCTGCTAGTAACTGAGATAGCATGGGCCAAGTCTGGCCTGGTATAGATCATAGTGTACATAACACTTCCAACCACACTAGCATAAGGAATAGACTCCATCTCCCTTGCCTCTTGCATAGATTTAGGGGCCTGCTCCTTAGATAGCTTAAAACTCTGTGATAGAGGAGTTGAGGCAGCTTTGGCATTATCCATCTTGAACCTCTTCAGAACCTTCTCAATACAATCAGTTTGAAATAGCCATAGTTGCTTAGAACCTCTGTCTCTTTCAATATTAATCCCCAGGATCTTTCTTGCTTCACCCAGATCCTTCATTTCAAAACTGGACATTAGGTCTGCCTTAACCTTATTTATCTCAGCCATAGATGGTCCAGCAAGGAGCATATCATCTACATAAAGCAATAGATAGGCAACTGGTGTACTCCCTTTCTTCTTTATGTAAATGCAGTCATCAAACTTTGACCTTATAAAGCCAATATTCATCATTTGCTCATCAAACTTCCTGTTCCATTGCCTAGGACTTTGTTTTAACCCATAGAGGCTTTTCTTCAACAAACAGACCTTATGTTCTTCTCCAACCTTCACATACCCCTCAGGCTGCTCCATGAAAATAGTCTCCTCAAGGTCTCCATTTAGAAAAGCTGTCTTCACATCAAGCTGCTGTAGCTCCCAATTAAACTGATTTACCACAGCCAACAAGATTCTGATAGAAGTGTTCTTCACCACAGGAGCAAACACCTCATTAAAGTCCACACCCTCTTGCTGTGTAAATCCTCTAGCCACCAACCGAGCCTTGAACTTAATTTTATCTTTATCAGTGGCTTCAACCTTCCTTTTAAACACCCACTTGAAGCTTACTAATCTCCCCTTCCCATCAGATTTCAGCTGGGCTTTATCCACCAAAATCCATGTTTTATTCTTGAGTAAATACTCAATTTCATCATTCATAGCTTCTATCCATCTCTCTCTATCCTTACTCCTCATAGCTTCATTGTAAGTGAGAGGATCAGTGAGCTCAATGGTTTCAGCAGCACATAAAGCATAATAGACCTCATCAGAATATTTCTTAGGAGGTCCCACATTTCTCTTGCCTTTATCTCTAGCAATCTGGTACTCTCTAGTAGTCTCAGATGTAGCTCCACCTTGACTAGAAGCACCTTCATCCTCAGCCTCTAACTCACTCTCAGAGCCACTAATTCCACCTACACCTAGGTCACTTGACTCCACCTTAAAGAAGTCACTGTCATCTTTATCAAGAGTTGAGTCACTCTTCAGATAGGGCATGTGAGTTTCAGTGAACACCACATCCCTACTAATAATCACTTTCTGCTTGCCAGGCTCAATACACCAGAGCCTATATCCTTTAACTCCCCTCTGATAACCAAGCATGACACACCTTAGAGTCCTAGCTCCAAGTTTACTTTGTCTGACATGTGCAAAAGCTGCACATCCAAACACCTTGTACATTGTGTAATCACTATGAGCTCCATACCACATGTAATCTGGAGTTTCTGACTGTATAGCTGTAGCAGGACACTTGTTGATTAGGAAAGCAGCAGTATACACTGCCTCTCCCCAGAACTTGCTGCTCAGACCAAAGCTTAGAAGTAGGCACCTAACCCTTTCCAGAATAGTTCTATTCATCCTCTCTGCAACCCCATTTTGTTTGGGGTTGCAGGGGACTGTCCTGTGCCTCTTCATTTCTTTCTCTTTGCAAAACTGATCAAACTCAGAGGATAGGTATTCTAAGCCATTGTCAGTCCTAAGGCACTTCACACTCCTGTCTTTCTCTAATTCCACCTCCTTGCACCATATTCTAAACTTAGAGAAAGTCTCTGACTTATCTTTCAAGATATACACCCATAATTTTCTAGTGTAATCATCGATAATAGACAAGTAGTACCTCCCTCCACCAACTGAATATACATGAGAGGGACCCCAAAGATCACTATGAATATAATCAAGAGGGGCAGTGGATGAGTGTGTACCTGTTGGATATGGAGCCTTCTTAGCCTTTCCCAGAATGCACTGCTCACAGGGATCCAACATCTTGCAGCTACTCTCAGGAATCGGACCCTTCTTCACTAGCTCTTTCATACTCTCTTCTGCTGGATGGCTAATCTCATATGCCACAGCTTCAGATTTTCAGCAGATACTGCATAGCTTTCACCATCAACAACCCTAGCAGTGAGATAGTAAAGAATGTGATCTCTGTCAGCTTTCATAATCACTTGATCCCAGACCTCACAAACATCTTTCCTTGATTTAACAAAATATTGAAACCTTTCTGCTCCAACATCCCCAAAGAGATCAGATTCCTTTTCACTTCAGGGATAAACCTCACTTCAGTCAAGATTTTGATAGAGCCATCTTGGAGTCTCAGCTTCACCTTTCCAACTCCTCTGATCCTACAAATATTATTGTTTCCAAGAAGAACAATTCCATCTGCCTCAATGAGATCATGGAACCAACTCTTGTTAGGGCACATGTGAAAACTGCACCCAGAATCCATAATCCACCTCTGACTAATCCCCTTATCTGCTACATTCAGGAGTTGGGCTGGAGGATCTACACCCTCTACACAATCAGAGGTGTTCTGCCCCTTGCCCTCAGATGCTTGCTTCCTCTTCCAAGCAAAGCAATCTTTCTTTAAATGCCCAGGTTTCTTGCACCAGTGGCATGACCTGGTTTCCTTCTGAGTATCAGGGGTGGATGCCTTTGAATATTCCTCATGCTTCTTCTTGAGTTTTGGCTTCTTAAACTTCTTGACATTGAGAGCCTCTGGAGCTTGCACATCAGTGCCTTTACTGTTAGTTTTCTGGAGTTCCTTAGCCATGAGAGCTGAATAGACCTCTGTGTAAGTGATAGGCTTATCTCTGCCATAGATAATGGCATCACTCAGTCGATCATAGGAGCTAGAGAGAGCATTGAGTGTCAAGATAGCCTTATCTTCATCTGAAATCTTCACATCCACAGAGCCAAGATCATCAATAATCTTGTTGAACTCCTCTAGCTGCTCTATGATGGACGTATCTGTTGCAAAACTGTAGGAGTATAGCCTCTTCTTTAGGTAAAGTCTATTTGCTAGGGACTTAGCCAAATAGACTTCATCTAATTTTTCCAGAATCCCCACAACAGTCTTGCATTCTTGAACATCTCTGAGCACTTTGTCTCCCAGACACAACATCACTGCACTGTGGGCTTTGAGTTGCATCTCTTCCATCTTGGCCTGGGATTTGTCATCAAGAACTGGAGCCTTCCCTTTCTCTGCAGGTGCAAGAACCGCAGCCAACCCTTGCTGAATCAGCACAACCTTCATTTTCATCTTCCATAAGCCATAATCATTTTTGCCCGTGAATTTCTCTGCATCTAGCCTTGCTGCCATCTTGAAAATCGCCTGGAACTCAGCTTCAAGTTTCCCACAGACGGCGCCACTTGTTAGCTTAGCAAGACTCACACACTCTGATTATCTCACACACTCTCAGTATGAACAATCGCACACACACACACAGAGAACACACACTAGAATCTTGATGAAAAATAGAGAGGATTTTCTTGGAGAAAAGGGATTCTCTTTTATTGACTGAATTCTTACTCTACAAGATACAAAGGCCGAGCTATTTAAAGCTGGCACAAAAGTGGTAACCGCCACTTAACTAACAGAATCAAGAAGCAAGAAAAGAGAGCCTCAACGACTACTTTCTAACAAACTAACTAACTCTCAAACGACTAGTTTCTAACTCTTGAATTCTGCTTCATTCTTTAACCTTCCAGAATCTGAGTGTGCACTCAATCTAACAAAGACTATGCGTGCCCGACAACGAGGAACTCAAGAACGAGATCATGAGTGAGGCTCATGAAACTCCATACACTGCTCACCCTGGAAGTAAGAAGATGTACCAAGACTTGAAGAAGTCATTTTGGTGGAATGGCATGAAGAAGGATATCGCGACGTTTGTGGAGCGTTGCATAGCCTGCCAACAGGTGAAGGCTTTACATCAACGACCATACGGAAAATTACAACCGTTGGAAATACCCGAGTGGAAGTGGGAGCACATCACCATGGATTTCGTGACGGCCTTGGCAAAGACTCTCAAAGGAAACACCGCCATTTGGGTGATTGTAGACCGACTCACCAAATGTGCGCATTTCATACCGATTCCTATCACTCATGGATCGGACAGACTAGCTCGAATCTACATACGAGAAATCGTGCGATTGCATGGAGTCCCAGTGACGATTACGTCTGATCGTTAACCAAAGTTCACATCAAAATTTTGGATTAGTCTACAACGCGAGCTTGGAACACGATTGAACTTTAGCACAACGTTCCACCCGCAGTCCGATGGACAATCCGAGAGGACGATACAAACTCTCGAGGATATGCTAAGAACCGTAGTGCTCGACCGAGGCGGAAGTTGGGAGACCGCACTACCGTTGATCGAATTCGCTTACAACAACAGTTTCCAAGCAACGATTAACATGGCGCCGTATGAAGCCTTATATGGAAGAAGGTGTAGATCACCGCTCTACTGGGATGAAGTTGGCGAACAAAGGGTACTTGGACCCGACGCAGTCGAGGAGATGATTGAAATTGTTTGACAAATCCGTGTGAGAATGAAGGAAGCCCAAGACAGACAAAAGTCTTACGCTGACGTCCGACGGACCGACTTACAATTTCAAGTCGGTGATAAAGTTTTTCTCAAGGTATCCCCGTCGAAAGGGATAACACGTTTTGGTGTCAAAGGAAACTGGAAATCACGTTTTATCGGACCTTATGAAATTCTCGAAGGAGTAGGACCCGTAGCCTATCGATTAGCACTACCGCCAAACCTTGGGAACGTACACAACATTTTCCATGTGTCACAGTTGCGGAAGTACGTGTTCGACCCGAAACACGTGATTCACTATAAGGAAGTTGCTTTGAATCCGGATTTGACTTACGAGGAGCGACCTCAGATGATCTTGGACCGTAAAGTTCAAATCTTGAGGAACAAATCTATTGCTAGTGTAAAAGTGCTTTGGAGAAACCACGAATACGAGGAAGCCACGTGGGAGCTCACTAGAAATAACGCCACTACTTCCACCAAATCTTCTCCAAATCTTGATTTATTTAATTATTGGATTATATCTTGCACTCTATAAATAAGAGAGAAGACCTAAACCCTAGCAACACACAAAAACCGCCCCTCTCTCCCTCACTCTCGCCGATCTCTCTCCCCACTCTCTCTCAAATTTTTCTTCTACTTTCTCCATTAATTCTACATCTTTTGGAGAAGAATTGAAGCTGAAACTC
Organism: Salvia hispanica; assembly: GCF_029641045.1. Taxonomy (NCBI): domain Eukaryota; kingdom Viridiplantae; phylum Streptophyta; class Magnoliopsida; order Lamiales; family Lamiaceae; genus Salvia; species Salvia hispanica. The sequence continues at coordinate 25,741,463 of NC_142692.1, forward strand.
GAGAATTCGTTGAAGAATCAAGATCCTACTTGTTTTCTACCGATTGTTCTATTGAAAAGGTATTTTAATTTTTGATCTTCTCTTCTTCTACCGATCAATCGGTGTTCTTGAGTCCACATGCATTTAGATCGAGTGAAGGGAGAAATTAATCGGTGATTTTGGATGCATGTGTGGTGTGTGTATGTGTTGTGACCGTGTGTGCGTGTGTGTGCACGCCTCGGTAGGCGTGCACATGTGAGGTGTGTGTGTGTTGTGTGTGGAAAACACTCATGCGTGACACGATTTGATGTTAAATCTAGAGTTGTTGTGTGGATAAAAACGATATGATAATCGTACTTTGATTTTGAATGGGAATATTGAAAATAATCGATGGGAAAAGGGAAACGTGAGAACATGCATATTTTGATCCATGATTTGAGACTTATTTGAAATATATGAACTAAAGGTGATAGTTCGCGTTCTCGGTGTGATAACAAGAAGAAGTGCATTTTTCAACTCGAAGGAAATCGAGGTGGGCTTTATTCTTAAACTCTTTTATGTTGCAAACTTATGAAAGTGGTGAAATAAAGGTGGATTGAACTGTTATGCCATGCCCATGATTGTTTTGGATATTGTGTGTGCCTGATGCCTAGATTGCGAGTGCGCTCTATTAGGCTAGAGGGCTATGTAAACGAATTCGCCGCAAACCCTATCAGGCTAGTGTACGCGGGAGATCGGGAGCCGTCCTTGCTAGTCGGCCGGTCTCGTGGGCGAAAGTGTGGCCACACTTCTTCGCACCATATGAATTGTTGATTGATGAGAAAATGGGAGGTATTATTTGACTGGCCAGTCCATGATATATTTTGTGATACTCGATGTTTATCTTTAAATAAATGCAAAATCTCGAGTTCACTATGGTAAGGGTGGCATAACTATAAAATGTTTTGGCATGAGTCCACGAGTATGTTTAAAATACTCAGCCCTGCATGTGTTTTCCCTATGTGCAGGTTGAGCGGCGATGGGCGGTCAGTGGTGTTGAGACAGTTGAATCGAATAATATGGATGGTTGGGATTTTGAGTGTAGTCGTGTCTTCATACATGGCTTCGCTTTCTCTTGGAATGCTTCCGCTGAATTTTTGGAAACTCATTACCTTTGGTTGTTTTGAACTTAATTCTTCGATTTGGAATATTGGGAGATATTGCGTTTTGTTGGAGTTACAGTAAACCTTTGACTTTTGAGCTTAGCCTATGCTAGCTATTAAATCTTGTTTTTCGTATTTAAAGTCGTTGACTTATTGCCTTGATCTTCATTAAACACGTGGTCAAATCTCTTTAAATGAAACCTAGTCTACATTCTTGTCGCCTTAAGTTCGCCTGGTTAACAGTCGCCGTATTTATTATTCCCTAGAAATGCCGGGATGTTACAATGTAACCTTAACTTATGTGTTTATTTGTTTTTGGGTTTTGGGGAATGTTTTCCTTGTTCCCTTTTCACCTCTCTCACTCGTGGTTTGTTTATGCTATCTTTGTTTAATTTGATGATACCCCTGCCTGTACCCTTATGTTTATAGGATTGTTTTTCTTGTGTTTTTGAGTTTATTTCTTTAGGTTTGTTTTTCTTGTTTTCTTAGTGTGTTTAATAAGCTCCCTTGGGTAGGATGATAGTAGGGTGAGAGAAAGTGAAGTTTGAACGAGTGTGAGACATGTTGGAGGAGTTGCCAATGATGATTGTGCAAATTTTTTTTGAAAATCTTGTTGATATGGCTAAGTAACGTGTAATTTTCATTTCAAATTGCCTAAAGTGAATTGCATGGTGCCTTGTCTTTTGCCAAAATGACCTTGTGAGAATTAAGCCTATATTATCCCTAAATGTGTGTTTTATCTCAAGCATGTCATATGTTTCTAGAACTTGCTCGCTATCTCCTTGAGTCTACATAGTGGCTATAGAGATAAGGGAGGATGTTAGGCCATTTTTATTAGCCAAATCCTATTTTTACCCGTTATGTTAATAATCCTTGTTAGCTCACTTTGAGCCTATAAACCTTTTCTTTGACAAACCGAGGGGTTGGAATTTTTTATGTGGTACTTTTGAAAAATCAAAGAGAAATGAAAATTTGGAAGTGGTGTTGGCAAATGAAAAACAAGTTTGATGAGGTAGAAAAGAAAAAGAAAGAAAGAAAGAAAAAAATAGTGATGATACCATGCAAAGCATGGAGAAAAAGAAAAAAAAAAGAGAAAAAGAAAAGAGAAATGAAAGTGAAAAAGAGTGAATAATTAGTATTTGGTGAAAAGGGTATCTTGAAGGTTGAAAAAGAGATGAAGAACAAAAGTGGAATGTGGATAGATGGAAAGATTGGGGAAGAAAGTTGGTGAAGTTGAATATGTCATATCTTGGGCATTAAAGTCACTTTGGCCAAAAATTACCTCACCTATCCAAAGAGCCTACATTACAACCTATAGAAAAGACCTTTCGGACCTTTGAACTTTAGTCACACCGTAGTAGAGGAGAGTGTAGATTTCGAGCAAGCATATGGTAAACTATGCATGATTTGATGATTTGAGAGTTATGTCATGAGCTTATACACTTTGAGAGTGAGTGAAATTTCTAAAATGCACATTGCATTTTCTCCTTGTGAGGGCAAATTGGCAAGGTTGATTACATGATAGTAACTTGAAGCTATATTTCATAATACTTTACATGCATACGAGGCCATTGATACTTGTTGTTTATTTTATTTCTACTAAGTCAATGATGACACTCCACATCCTTACATGAGTTTGTTTTCTTATTTTCTTCTTCTTGTTCGAGGACAAACAAGTGTTTAAGTTTGGGGGAGTTGACAAACCCATAGTTTAGGATGGTTTTAGAGGTGTTTAACCCATGTTTTTGTTGAATTAAGGTGTTTATAATTGGTTTTCACCCATATAGTTGTTGATTTGATGAAATAATGAGTTTGTTGGGATTTTGAAGTAAAAACAGGTTAAAACGGAGCAAAACGGAGCAAATGGATGATTCCAGGGACTTCGCCCAATCGGCCGTTTTTCATCCGAAGAAATGCCTGATCGGGCGTTTTGAAGCGAAGAGAATTCCAGAGAGAAAACCCGTTCGGGCTTTTCACATCTGACAAAAAGCCCGATCAGGCGTTTTTGGCTAGCATCGTGATACTTCCGGATTGCCCGATCGGGCATTTTACACAGATACCCATTTTTTCCCTTTTTCACTCCGAGTATAAAAGGGTTCTCACTTATTTTCGAACCCTAACTTCCCCCACTGCAAAATAGAGAGAGAAATCGAGAGATTCAAGAGGATTGAAGGCAAGGAGGCTTCCATCTTCAAGAGATTGAAGAAGAAAGATTCTCCCCAACATCAAGTCCACCTTAGGGAGTTCTATTTCCCATTTCTACTATGTTTTCCTTTGATGTTCTTGTATTTACTTTTGTTTTAGCTTCCATTATGAGTAGCTAAGTCTTTATTAGGGATATTGGTGAAGTTTGTATGGAATTCATGGGTTAAACCTTGATTTATGCTTATCTATCTCTTTGTGGTGGTTTTGTTGGTTATTATGCTTTTTCATTGTCTAATTGCTTAACTACCAATTGGATATGTCTTGTTCTAATTATTGTCATTGAGAGATGCTTAATTAGATTGTTAAATAATCAACAACTCCGTGTGTTTAATGTTATCGAGAGATGCATAGCTAGAGAGAGGGCTTGGGTCCGTAGGTTTTAGGAGTCGGTCTTGAAGTGTAAGGAGGAGACTCCGACATTAGAGGCCGATCAACGCGTTAGATGCACCCGAGAGGGGGTCTAACCAATTAACCCGACCTTCCTAGCCACCCGTGAGACCCAATAGATGAGCATGATCTCTAGGTGAACACCCGTGATCCATACCAACAGATCCATATCCATACTTTCCCAAATTTGTGTGAAAGATACCTTTTATTTGCTTTAGTTTCTCAATTTGCTCTTATTTGCTTACTTGTTCTTTGTTCTTAACTCGTAGTTTAAGAAAAACCAAAAACCCCTTCTATTAGTCTAGATAGTGTTCAAAGTTGCATCGTAGTACTCAAGCCGGCATTTAGTCTTCGAGGATCGATAATTTCAACTTGCCACGTGCTATATACCCCATACACTTGTGGGTGACATATTGATTGCAAATTTAGCATGAGTCACCTCCGCATGAAGACCAGTGGCCAGACTGACGAGGATTGCAAAAGGATAGCGGAGAAAGCCTTCCCCTCTGCGGGGGCTATATAAGGAATTCACCTACTGGAACTGCTATCTGGTGTTAATGGATTCCGGCAAGTTCCGGGAAGGTGTCGATGTTGGCTGGCCGAAGAAGCAGCGGCTGAACTATGCCGGTGATTACAGCGGCAGCAGCGGCGGTTCCCACGACCTCCCCGAGGATGTTCCAGAAGAGCCGTCCCCTGACTAAGCCCAATATGAACTTAATATAAATAGGAGAATAAAGGAGAGACAAAATCATAATTTATTATTAGAGGAAATTTTCGTCCCCCTCTCTAATTAGTAGAGGAGCTCGAAAATTCTTCAGCTCTCCTCCGTGAGAAATTTCTGTCTTCTTTTTATTCGAGTCCTAGTATTTTGATAAGATCAGCCCACCCTGATATCGGAATACAATTCGGGAACCAGTCAGAAGATCCGTGGTCTAGTATTGAAGATCAACACGCGGAGAAGGCGCGAGCAATCGACGATTCTTTGGAGAATCAAATCGGTAACCCTAAACCGTAGAAATCATGTTTAGGATTTATATTTTCTAAGCATGAATTATTTGCGTTCTAGCATGCAATTATCTGTTTAACATGTGAATTGATTAATCGCATAATCGGTCAAATAGAACCTTATCTGATTTATTTGCTTTGTACAAGTCTTCCGCTGTGCAAGGGGCACCAAACCCCATCAAAAGTGGACGACGCCCACAACCAGTCTACTAAGCAAAAGACTTAGACTTTGTTTGCATCTTATATATTTAAATGTTTATAAAACATCTTATAAATGTACAAGGAAACACAATGTAATAATATAGTGATTCTATTCGTGCGAAACTGCTCGAATAATACTGAATCGGGTTAAAAGTGGATTGTAGAGTTTTACGTATACAAGCAAAATTCTATTCGCGCGAAACTTGCTCGAAACATGCTTTTTAGTATACCAAACCTAACACCTCCATCCTTCGCTCGCCGCACTCGCCCGATTGGTCAGAGGAGGGCGCAACGGGCAGCCAGGGGAGTCGCCCAGGGTCCAGGAGGTCTAGTCGGCATCCCCCCCATTGGCAAGTCAGCAGCCGAGCTCGCCTTCTACGCGCGTCAACAAACGGTTAAACAGATGCACAAGATCTTCTACGAATGGAAGGAGGCAACTGACCCCGAGGAGAAGAAGTTTCTTCACTCAATGCTCGAGAGTATGTGGGTCGATTTGGATACCTTCGCGGCACAGTTGGGGGGATCAGGTGCGGGCTCAGATGCCGGGGGTGCTGCCGGTGGCAGCGGGGATGGCGGTGAGGACGGCGGTGACGGCGACGAGGAGCAGAGTGGGGCGGTGGCTCGTGTGTGGAAGCCCGAAATTTTTTTTATTATGTAATTTTTATTATTTTTAGTTAATGTACTTTTTTTTATTGAAATAAAATTAACGAATTTTTCCCGTATATGTGTCGTAAATTTAATTCCGTATTTTGTGTTTAATTCCGTAAATTTAGTTGTTTTTTTAATAGTGCTGATGATGTGGCTAGCCTATTGTTTGTCCTGATGATGTGGCAGGAGGAATTTTAGTGCTGGATGATGTGGCAGGAGGAGGAACAGGCTAGCCTATGGCTAACCTATTTACCATTGTGGATTATAATAGGGTCTCACCTTCCACTAACTCATTCCACTTACATTTCATTTAAAACTAATATATACAAGTGAGACCCCTATTCCACTAATTTTTTTCCACCTACTTTTCTTAATATTTCTTACAACCCGTGCCGCCCATAAATGGGACTCCAAATGGCGGACGAAGGGAGTACAAATAAAGTAGAGGGGTCCTGTTAGGCTGAGATTTTTTAGCTTAATTGAGAATTGAGATGCATTTTCAGCCACTCATCCACAACATTTTCGAAATGTCAACTGCAAGTAGATTATGTCAATTCGGGGGTATTATCGTCAATAGCCTGCACATCAAATGTCAATAGCCTGGGCATCAAATGTCAACAACTTATAGTTGATATTATATGTGTATAGTTGACATAATTGTATATGTAGTTGACATTATATGTGTATAGTTGATATTATATGTGTGTAGTTTACATTAATTGAATATGTAGTTGACAAAAAAAAAAAAAAAAAAAAATAGAAAATTAAAAGAAAATTAAAATAAATTAAAATAAAAAAAAGTATTTATTGAATAAAATGTACGATGAAATTACTATTCTGCCCTTTCATAATTATTTAATCTAAAAATATTTTTCATGTGACAAATTCTGGACCACTCATTTAACAAAAATGAGTGGTTGATAATTAGGGGTGGCAAATCGTGTGTGTTGTGCCGTTATCGTGTCGACACGATAACAATAAACACGAACACGACCCGTTAAGAAAACTCCAAACACGAACAAGAACACAACCCGCTACCCTCAGACACGAACACGACACGAACCACTTCGGGTCAACACGACACGATAACAACACATATATGACACTATAATAATATTATAATATATTTATATTATTTCTAATATTAAATTTTAAAATAAATAAAATAATAATAATACTATAATATATTAATATCATTTCTTAACGTGTAACACGAACACGACACGGACACGACACGATAAGGACACGAACCCAATAAGCTTTGACACATACCCATTAATTTCGTGCGGGTTCATGTCGTGTTATTATGTCGTGCCAAAAGTTGCCAACCCTACTGATAATGCATCTCATTTCTCAATTAGGTTAAAAAATCTCAATTGATCATAACCCTAAATTGTTAGAGTTTGTATACTAGAAATCACCTTTCGAGTGATTGAATACTGTTAAAACTCTTATTTTTTTTTCCAAAGGAATAAACAGATTATTTTTGTCATAATGTTGTTATGTTTTACATTTAATGGATGTTTATTACATGTTTAAATGTATAAGTAACTTAACAAAGTCTAAGTCTTTGTTTTAGTAGACCGGTTGTGGGCGTCGTTCACTTTAAGGTAACACGGTCAGTACTGAACAAAGAAAAAGAAGAATTTCACAACCCAGATCCTACCTATCATGAAAGGTTGCAATGTCAGTCCGATTATTTCTAAGCCTTTCTGAAATAAGATGACGTTGGTGTGGTATAGCACTGAATGGATCTAACAGCAAGACGTGTCTTTATGCTATCTACTGAAAGACTAGGTCTTGATAAATAACTATTTCTTAATCTACATACGTTAGCATTGAGCATACGGTATTGATTATGCACTACTTTGACAACCCAATAAACCTGGTATATTGGGTAGTGGTGATTAATATCTAGCGGTGCTAGGATTGCTATTATGTTGAATCGTGCGCGAGGTGAGTCTCGTTTGATAACATCCTCAAGAGAAGCTTGAAATAAGGTTTTATTATTCGGAACCTAGCTAGTTGGAGTTTATTACTCTATGAATAATAAATAAGATTTTCTTGCTGAGTCCTCTCTTGGAATGAATAAGATATTAATTAATTAAGTCCATAGCAGACAATAATTAATTAATGGATGTTTCTATCTTAAGTGCGAGAAATAAATATTAAGTAATGGAAACCCGAAGTACTTATAATTTCGGATTTTGATGGGGAGTGCAATATTACTTCTGTAGTGGCTGCTCGTAATATTCAAATTATAAGCTTATATTAAATTGAGTTTAATTTAATTAGTAAAAAACTAATTGGAGGAGCCCATATCCAAAACCTTCCATAGATCCTTGTCTGGGCTCAATATGTGACTTATTATATAAAGGAGAATAAATGAAACAGAAAATACACATTTTATTTTCTTCCAAAATTTTCGTCCCTCTCTCTCTCTAGTAGAGGACGATTTTTACTCTTCTTCGAGGGATTGGTTTTCCGTCTTCTTTATTTAAGTCCTAGTATACTGGTGAGATCAGCCCACCCTGATATCAGTTTACAGTCCGGGAACCAGACAGAAGATCCGTGGTTTAGTACTAAAGATATTCACGTGGAGAAGGTGCTAGCTATCTTTGATTCTTTGGAGAATCATTGAGGTAAAATAGCTACACCATAGAAAAGCATGTTTTAGGTTTTAATTAATTTAAAGCATGATTTATTTGAGTTATGAGCATGATACATGTGATAATTGCGCGAATAGATTTTATCTAAATAATCTGCTAAATAGATCAGAATTATTATGTAATTGATTTATATGAGCGCTTCCGCTGTCAACTCCTTCATAAATTGGAGAGTGTGATGTTTTTTAATATTTCTGAAAAGATAGCCAGTTTAAACAAGACATTCATAAAAGAAAAATGTAACGCTTTGAATGTGACGTAGGGAGCATTAGAGCACTCCCAATGGAGGTGGCGAATTCTCGGCGATAAATCGCCGATTATCGCCGAATTATCGCCGGCCATTGTGGCGAAGTCGGCGATAATTCGGCGATAATGTTACCGTTGCTTCGCCGAGTGGCGATTTATCGCCGGATTATCGCCGAGCGATCGCCGGCCACTGTGGGCGACGCTCGGCGATAATCGGCGATTTTTAAAATTTTTTTTTTTTTTTTTGGCCGAACGGCTATTTTATCCCACCCCTATAAATATTTCATCCTCTTCCTCCATTCATCACCCACAAACTTCATTCACACAAATTTTCAATCTTTTTTCTCTCCATCTTTATTAAATGAGTTCTGATTCATCGTCTCGTGCTCAGTCCGACGAGGAAATATCACATTCTTCTTCCGAAGAAGAGGTACCTCCCGCTCCCACCGGATGGGATGTAGCGGGTTTCGCCAACAACCCAATCAACAACTATATCTCCCGCTGCATACAAAGCGAGATCGCTCGAATGCAGCAGCCACCCCCCCAACGGCCAATCCGCCGGCGGCGCCGATACATCCCTCGCAACCACACTGGTGCGCACGATCGGCTGTTCGCCGATTATTTCGCGGAGGAACCACGTTATCCGGCAGATGTATTTCGTCGCCGGTTCAGAATGCGCCGCTCCCTCTTCCTGCGCATTGTTAATGCGTTGTCCGCGCGTTACCCCGAGTTCCGGCTCCAGCGAGACGCAGCAGGGAAGCCCGGACTATCGCCCCTACAGAAATGCACTGTTGCCATCCGGCAGTTGGCATATGGAGGGTCCGCCGACATGTTCGATGAGTATCTGCAATGCGGCGAGACGACTGGCAACGAGTGCCTGAAGAATTTCTGTCAGGGCGTGCGAGAGATATTTGGGGAGCACTACCTTCGCTCGCCGGACGCAGCTGACTGCCAGTTCCTACTGGATTGGCACTGGAGGACCCACGGCTTTCCGGGGATGCTCGGCAGCATCGACTGTATGCACTGGCAGTGGAAGAACTGCCCAACCGCGTGGCGAGGCCAGTTTACTACCGGCTACAAAGGTACGCATCCCACCATCATTCTTGAAGCCGTTGCCGACCAACGGCTTTGGATTTGGCATGCTTATTTTGGTATAGCCGGGTCGAACAACGACCTAAATGTTCTCAATTCCTCGCCCCTTTTCAACGAGCGGATCAACGGATTAGGCCCCTCCATCGAATTCACGGCCAATGGCAATGTGCATAACATGGGGTACTACCTGGCTGACGGCATCTATCCGCAATGGCCCGTGTTTCTGAAGACGATCAGATGCCCACTCGGAGATAGAAGAAGGTATTTTGCCCGAGCGCAAGAGTCTGCGCGCAAGGATGTGGAGAGGGCATTTGGGGTGCTCCAATCGCGATTTGCACTGGTAAAGGGTCCGACGCGCTTTTTCTACCAGGGGGATATTGCCGATATCATGTATGCGTGCATCATCATGCATAACATGATCATCGAAGATGAACACGAAGGCGTCCTCGACGTCACCAACGACCCAAGTGTTGCATCATCGAGTCACGGTGTCTCAACCGAGTCCGCCCGCCAGGGTGTACCGCACAACGAACATGAACGGTTCCAGGCGTTCATGGACATACACCAGAAGGAGGCCCATCAAGCACTACAACACGATATCATCGAAGAATTGTGGGCAAATAGAAACCGCGCCCACCGCCCTTGAATTTTTTTTTCTTTGAATTTTTTTTTTGATTTTTTATTTCCATTCGTGTACTTTTTTTTTTTTTAATTTTCTTCGTTGTAATGTGTACCCGTGTTTAATACAACGAACTTTATTACTATTTATTTGATTTATCTTTATAAATTAAATAAGCTAGCTTTATTATATATAAAAATAAAACAATTAAATTAGTGATGATGTAAAAATGAAATGTTGAGTTAGGGAGAAATAAGGGAGAAATAAGGGAGAAACCATTGTAGGGGTTGGCTAAAAACTGGGGATAAAATGTGATGCTGATGTGGCGCTGATGTGGCAGGAGTTAGGGAGAAATAAGGGAGAAATAAGGGAACTCCATTGGGAGTGCTCTTATCTAAAAGTATTTTTCTATAAAATTATGTGAAAAGTCGAGCAACGTGTATAGGTTTCCAGTTTCCCCACCTCCGGCTTTTATTTTGGCCTTTTACTATTTCTTCGGTTGCCAAAATATGGAATCTAGTTTTAATACGATTTACAAAATATTTTATTGACGGTCTTGTTTTCTGATGATCTGGAGCAAAATAATATGTCCAAAAATTTTATAATCTAGAAAATTCTGTGGCATGATTCTGCATCACAATTCACAGCTATAGGGGACCGCGAAGGAATAAACTTCTGTAGTATGCAACAAACGTTACACCTCCTCACTTCATTGTCAAGAGTCCAATTTTTTAAGAGTGATTTTATTTAAGTTATATGATTTTTTTTACAACTACTCCTTCCTAATAAAATACCAAAACGATTAATTTTAGGGTAACCTTACAAATCACACACAAAAAAAATACAAAATAAAGGCCCATCAACTCCAAAATAGTAGTATCACTTATTGTGTCGCATTTACCATTAAATCACGCCTTGACTAATCGTGCCAGCAACGTTACACAACATTGACAAGCAAATTTAAAATTAAGAAGCATTTATAAATATATATGTAATTGCAATATATGCTCAAAGCTCAGCTTCAATATGGATAATCACCACGGGATAGATATGAGCCCTTTATTAGTAGGCTTGATGGGTGTATTGGCGGGAAGCATAATCGTCGCGATTTGCCATTGTATAATAGTGTTTTGTAACGACGCTCAACCACAAAGGTTTAATACTAACACCGTAAATAGTAATTCTACATCGATGGCTAATACTAGGTCCGGTCATCCGACGGTCCAGGTGATTGTGGAATCCAAATATTCCGCAGAGCACAAACAAGATTCATGCTCTATTTGCTTAGGTGAATTCAGACAGGACGAATGTATCCGCGTACTGGCTGAATGCACCCATATATTTCACATGGCGTGCATTAATAAATGGCTCGAGCACCATGCAAATTGCCCGTTGTGTCGAGCCATTGCAGTTCATCCGCCGTTTCCTAGTGCAAGTTTGCCGCCGGTGATTGATAGCTTGTAGAGTGAATTATTTGAGTAAGTGCATTGTGCATGTCAGGTTCTTGCTTTATTTTTTGCTTTGTATACTTCACTAGAAATGTATGGAGTTCATTTAATTTTCCATAAAGCGTGTGAAAAATGAACGGCCCAGTCCAATCACGTTGGTATTGAACAACGTCTCTTTTTTTCAATTGAGAAAAGTAAGAAGGGTTTTATTGGGCCGAATTTAAAAGGACATATTGGGATATGAATGCTTTGGGCCGACTATATATATTAGTAGTAGTGTTTAATAACAAAAAAAGATTAAATCAACATTTTTTTTTCTGGCTAAAGTATCAACCTATTTACTAACACCATTATAAAGTAAGCATGTGTTTATATATTTTTAATTTTTTTAATATTTAATATACAGATTACTTAGTTGCAGAAGTAATTTTTAATATTAAAAGTAACGCCAAATTTTCGTTTTTGGGGTAAATTCATAAATTTAAATGACTGAAAATTTGATACAATAAAATATGTTTTGATGAAAGACCAAGTAGTTGGGAATGTGAATAAAAAATGGCAGAAGCCCAATGTATTAAGAAATGTCAAATAAATAAATAGTTTGATAGAAATTTTAACTACCGAATAATAATCATTGGATTAAAAATGTGCTGACGTTTATTATTAATTCCATATTTACAATTCTATAGAGAGAAATCATCCCTACTTAATTTATAAAAGTATAATCAATAGCATCTTTTTACAATACCACTCCATTTTACTCGACATATACTAGTAAGTATTAGTGTGCATCATACGAGAAACAAAACTATCACTTAGTAATAAAGTGTGATTAAGTTGCACATTATATTGTATAGTAACCTACACATTAAATGAGAGAAAATTTCCAGTTGAGACTTTAATATGAAGTTAATTTCCAGTGGTCTAGGCATATCAGATGGAAATATGATTTAATATGTCCTCCCAATAAACGAAATTGATTAATGGTGAATAATTACAAAATAAAGGTCTATTTCATCTTGTCGATTATAAATTAGTACTACAAAATAGAGAACGTCTTATTCTATCCAGGCTCCAAGCGATTTAATTTTCCCTTACACCATCACTTCACATGCTCATTTATAAAAAATTAAATGAAATAGTTCTATATATTTTTGGCAACAAAATAAATAATACTAGTAGTATAATTTCAATTCATCTTATTTCATGGGTCGGTCATAACATATTTATTATAGAAAACACTCTTTTAGTAAATTCATTTTATACTTGTAAGAGCAAAATACATTTCAATCAAGTGATAAAAACAATCTTACTCGGACAACTAAATTTTTACTCCAAGAGAATGGCATTGCAAAGACATATTGCCGTTGCTATATATGCTTTATGGGAGTACTACTCTACACAATGATAACCCAAGAAAAATATACAACATTATCTAATTTGGTCCATACTCTTTTGTTTATGGGTCGTCAATGAATATAAATTTATTGGTCACGTTACGGTGAACTCGAACTCAAGACCTTTGGGCCCCAGAAATTACCACTCTACCGTTTGGTCAACTCACACACATGATTCGTACTCTTTTTACATTGGGTGGAGGGGGTTGCAACATTTAAAATATGGGGTTTGAGGAGATCATATTTTTCACGGAAAGTTCTTGTATAGTAAAATTGGAAAACTGATAAACAATTTAATCCAAGTATTGGTGTTAAAAAGAATATTATTACGAGTATATATATCACTAAAACTATGCCCCTTTAGCAGGAAGCTATCCTCAATTCTTCAGTTTTGCTAAAAAAAAGTAAAATTAGGAAAAATTTAAAAGTGATCAAGCTGATTAGATTGTTGCATTAATTTGAAAAACTATTAGAATGAATCGGCAATCGTTTAACTAGTTCGACAAAAATGCTTTTCCATAGTTACTTGAATTAAAATGCTGATTTAATCATATCATATGCATTATATACTAGTAATTATTATCAAATTAGAATACGTCGGGGAGTGTTATATTGCTAACTCATAACTTAATTGCTAACTACAATTAAATAATAGTCATTAGATATTCAAATTAAGGGACTAGATCATTAATCCCTAAATGTCAATACGATCAACGAAAAACGTCAATAAGACCATAAGATTTATTTCCAAAAAATATCAATAGGGGTATTAATGTCAATTAACTACATGTTTAGTATAACTAACTTTTAAAAGAAATCCCAAAACTTTAAATTCATATAACATATATCAAATTAAAGATAATTTCATAAGGATTCCAATTCCAACGATATCATACATGCATATGTTCCGACGTCAAAATTTGAAAAAAAATTCAAAATTTTTTAATTTTTTCGTACAAGCAGAAATGTCAACATACTATATAAAATATGTCAATATAATATATGTAGAATGTCAATATAAGCAATGAGTTAACATTCTTAAAGCATTGTGTTGACATTCTCAAAGTATTGAGTTGATATTTTCAGAACACTATGTTGACATTTTCATCCAAAACCCTAATTTGAAGTTTTTTTATTTATCTTTTTCGATTTAATTAATAAAAAAGAAAATTACATGTGGCAAATTGTAGACCACACGTTTTCTAAAATCCTATGGCCTTAAATTAGTTGTAGTTAGCAATTGATCACTCTCATGTGGCAACATATCATCTCCTTTCGATATATTTCGAGGTAGGGTGGCAGCTTATATAGAATTCACTTTATATCTTGACGCTTACTGAAATTATTTTTGACACCAAAAAAACAAAAAAAGAAGGAAAGAAAATGACATGCGTATCATCATTTTTCTTGTATACAAAAGTTTTGCATTATATTTTGTACTTGCGAATGCCAATAATGGCGCTATAATTGAAACCAAGAATGAAGTTTCGCAATTCATTGTCCTTTTATTCTTTTTATTTTGCGTTATCACTCTTTTCTACTTTTTGTCTACTCAAATTTACCAAACCGTAGTGGTATATGTTTTCCCTTTATAAGAGCGATACTCCTATTAGGGTAAAATATTCCAACACCACGCCCTTCTTATCATCTTACCATTAGTAATCTTAATAGATAGATATAGAAATAAACAGGACCAAATAAATATTTTCCATCCAAATACAACAATGATGATGTGTCGCTTAAGTCTAACTTAATTTACATTTTTGGGACTATATGTGAAAGGGATAAATTCGTTGCTTGTGAAAATATATAGAAGAATGATAAACATGATGATCGTTTAGGGAAATATAATATTGTAGAAACATTCTCATTCTTGAAAAGCGAGCCTTTTCTAGTTAAAATCTTTTTCAAATTTCGAGAATGAATCCGATTCTCTCCTATAAAAGCTTATAATCCACTGTTTAACGGAATTCACTTTTTAAAATCCATCCACTGTCCGCTAAATTCTTTTAATTTATTTTGCGAAATTATGTGTTTAATTTTGTCCAAGAATATAGGTATAAAATTCATGTGGAGAAGTGAGAACATAATTTCAACATTTGCACTAGAACAAACTTGAAGATGAAATCTACTAGCAATTGTAGCTATTCTCTCTTTTTGCAACAAGAATTAATGTGAGAATTTGTGCTCACACACATTACTATTTAGATACATTACATTGTATGTGTATATAGAAATGGTGGTGTATGTGTATCATCATGTGATTAGTAGTCCCATGCAAGAAAAGAAAAGGGGTAGAGATGGGAAAGAGAGTGGGAGTGGGGAAGCATAACAGAAACCCCAGCCTTGAAAAAAGTTTATCGTGGTCGGAAATAACACTGTTTATTTCAAACCCCCAAGACTGACCTTTTCTCCTTTTTAATTCTATTTTCAAATTTTTATATACATCACTTTTACCTAGAGATATGTTAAATAAATTCCAAGAGAAAGTAACACTAGAATTAAGCCACAAAGAATGGTTTGCTTAATGCTTGTGTCAAACTAAATATAGTCATAATTAATTAGTGTGTTAATGCTGGGAACCCACACTCTCAATCAATACATTCTCCCCCCTCTCAAAATTATTTAATTATTTAGCATAAAAGAAATCTCCACTTTTTCCATGCAATCACAGCAATGTCTCCACACAAAAGAAGCTTAAAGGCTAAGTAATTAAGAAACTGAAACCCTAAAAAGCAATAAAACAAAACTAGACAGAGTGAAAACAAATTAGTACCTCTCTCCCTCACTCCTCTCTCTGTGTGTGTGTATATATATACATGCATAAAGCCCCTCGCTTTATTTTAGCATCTATATTCTCATTCTTCCTTTATTATTCTTTCTTTCTCTCTCTCTCTCTCTCTCTCCCCATTTGGCCTAACCCTCCAGTTGATGTGATTCTCCACTACACCTCCAAAACCAAACAACCTTTACAAAAGAGAAAGAAAGATCAAGAACCATGGTTTTTTCTTCAATTCCTGCTTATCTTGATCCATCCCACTGGAATCAGGTAAGGTGTTTTTTTTAATTTTTCCCCCTCTTTGATATCTTATGCTTCCATGGTTGAGCTTCTTTGTTCAAAAAGCAACAATTCAAAAGACATATTCTCATCCCCCTTTTTTCCTTCCTCTTTAATTTTATTTTGAATATACTACCACTGTGTTTTTTTTCATTTTGCTTTCTCTCTCCCTCTCTCTCTTTTCATTTAATTCCATACAATTTATTTGCAGCAACACAATCATCAAATAATTGGAAGCAGCAGCGCCAACCCTCTGGTCCCACCACCGCCGCCCCCTCCGCCTCAGCCGCATGGAGGAGGGGGCTCGATCCGGCCGGGCTCGATGGCGGAGCGAGCTCGAATGGCCAACATACCGATGCCGGAAACATCCCTGAAATGCCCTCGCTGCGAATCCACAAACACAAAGTTCTGTTACTTCAACAACTACAGCCTCTCGCAGCCGCGCCACTTCTGCAAGACCTGCCGCCGCTACTGGACCCGCGGCGGCGCTCTTCGCAACGTCCCCGTCGGCGGCGGCTGCCGGAGAAACAAACGCAGCAAGTCCTCCAGCTCCAAATCCCCAGCCAGCAGCGAGAGGCAGCCCAACAACCCAAGCACCACAAGCACCGCCTCCACCAACAGCGCCACCTCTAATATGTTAGGCCTAACGCCGCCGCTTCCGCCTCTCCGCTTCATGTCCCCTCTAGGCCAGTTCACCGACAACTTCACCGCCGATATGGGGATAAACAATTACAGCGGAATAGCAGCTTCCACAGCCGGAACAAGCGAGATGAATTTCCACGGCGGCGGCGGCGGTGGAGTAGCCTCGCTTTTATCAGGTGAAGGCGGCGAGCCGTGGCGGATGCAGCAGGTTCAGCAATTTCCCTTTTTGGGGGGTCTGGATGCATCATCCCAAGGGTTCTACCAGTTCCATGGCGGCGAACCGGGGTTTCTAGGAGGCGGCGAGGAGAGGCCGAAACTGTCTAGCCCAATGCTAACTCAGCGGCAGCCGCCGGTGAAAATGGAGGACAATTCAGAGCATAACCTAAATAGGCAAATATTGGGCGGAAATGAGCAGTGGAATGCCACGCCGGCGGCTAATTGGAGTGACCTTTCCAACTTCAGCTCTTCTTCTACAAGAAATCCGTTGTAGAAAGACACATCTGCAAATTATATGGGAGGAGATGACGATGGTCAAAACCCTAGAATTGGTAGGTTTGTTTGTTCTCTTCAACTCAATTTGCAGCCTAAAACATATCTATATGTGTATCTACTTTCTCTTTTTCTCTATGAGTGTGTGCTGCCTGAGAATGTTTTAGACAAACTGTGGAGAATTAATATGTGAGATTTATTGTAGCTTGTGTTACATTTGGAGATGTAATGTTTTTCAGGATGTGAAATCTGATCTAATTTCGGGTTGATATAATATATGACATGTTTCACATTTCCACCCATTTTTGTTAGGTGACCTTGTTTTACCCATGCAAATTTTTTATATGTATTGTTCACATGGGAAATATAAAATAATTGAAGTATGATCTCTTTCTAATATCTTGATTAAAATACTCCTAGCATATTCTCTCGATCATTAATGCATAAACACTAGTATATTAATTTGCCAGCCTCCCTATTTATTGGTGCCTTTATCAAGCGCGTATGTGTATTGTAAATTGTGATTTGTATCCCTAGCTAGCTAGATCTAATGTTTCTGAAACAAAGATTTTCTTTTCTTTATATATGGAGTATGTTCTTTCAACAATTTAATTCCGTTGGTTTTTTCTTTGCATCATTTGACGTTCTTTAAAATTAATAAGGGTTAATAAATGGTCTGTTTATAATGTTTTAAGACGGGTTTCAATTTGTTTAATAAGATCTTTGAGAATTGCTTGAAGGAGGCTAAGGAAAATATTCATTTCAATCGTAGCTACTAGCGCAATACATTTAGACCCAATACTTCATTAACTCTAATTCAGCAATTTAATTTCCAGATTTGTAATACAATGTATTTCATTTTTATTAGTTTTAAGAAAATTAAACATCACTCTTTGTATGTGAGTAAATATTGCACATTGTAAATTAGAATATACTGGTACTATCAGTACTTTATGAATAATTGTTATAAGAGATAAATTAATCACCCTAATATATGTTTCTTATTTTTTCTCATCAATTAATTCATTTATAATTAAAATTAAATAAAAGGAGTTAAGTGTACATATATATGAATTACAGTATATAATTTGATGTTGAGTTGCTATGAAGGAAACGAAACATCGTGAGGGAAATGAAGCCAACCATATACATAAACTCAATTTTCTAACTCTAGCTCGTTTATTAAATTATAAAAGCTACCATTCGAACTAATTATATAGTCTATATAAAAGGAACAAAAGTTCTATTACTAATTAGAATTCTTAGGGGAATATAATTATATCCAAACTTAACTTCAAATCCTAATTGAGAACGGCTGCAAATAAATTTAATCTCTTAAGTTGGTGTTTGGTTTCCTAGATAAAATAATACCAAGATATATTCTAGGATTTAGTTGTAAGATTATTTTAGTTGGAGGGAAGGGGGGTTACTGGTTAATTATCCCATGAATCCATGATTATCCATCTAGCATTGAGTTAAGAGATTAAATCTAATGAACCAAACACACTACATATTTAATCCTGAGATACAATCTTGCAAACCGAACACCTAAAGAGATATAATTTGACACAAACAAAATCACGGATATTAAATCCAACACTAGAATACAACCAACATATGAACTCTTATTGTAAGTCTTCATCTTCATCACAAGAGGCCTCACATCAAAATTGAGTACAGGTTATGATTCCAAAATATTTTTATTGAGACATCTAAATAGTGAGACTTGTGTATTAAGAATACGGTCAAAAGTTCATTTTTTACAGGCCCCATTTCTCCTACTAAATAAACAAAATAATAGTAGTAAGTTTGGTAAGAAATCTCAAGCTCCGATGCTGTATATCCTAGTGGTCACTTCAATAATATTCCCAACTATTGGCTTTTGATTGATTCCGGAAGAGTATCAGTATATCTACCTAGAGGTTAGTTCTTCATGTCCCCAACAAAATTCTCATAGCTCAAAATGTAAAGTACTCTACTTACTTGAATTCCTTTTCTTGAATGAGCAACATGAGTATTAATTACTATACTTACTTACTAGCACAGTATATGGATAAAAATCCCTTTAGTTTACACAATGATTTCTCAATAATGGTGATGTAGGGGGATGCTTTTTCATTACTGTACTAGCACTATTTCATGAGTTTGAATGAAATATGTGTAGTAGGTTATTAAGGTAGTGGAGTGAAGAGATTGGGCACAAGTCTCAATAGGAATTGTCCAAATTTGAAGTAGGAGTAAATTTGATACAGGATATCGTCATCATTCCTTCCAATTCCCAAACCCCAAAAAAGCGTTCAACAATTGCAGAAACCAAAGTTTCTAATAAGAGAGAGAGAGAGAGAGGGGAAAGAAATCTCGAAAGTCGGTCCCCAAGAATCACGTAAAGACTGCACACCATTAGCGGGAGGAGCCAAAGATGAACACAACAACTCGAACAATTTTCATGCACGCCATATCATATTATTAGCAATACCACCCATTCCAATTAATTTCCTTTTATACCAAAACAATATCTCTCTTAGCTAGGTTTTTCTTAATTAAGGACGTTTCTTTTTGCTGTTTCTCATGGGATGTAAAACAGATTAAATGAACTTTAATTATTACATAGTATAGTTAATAAAGTGTTTCATAAAACAAATAATAAATTAATAATATGTATATATATATGCATAAGTAGTTAGTATTTCATTGTGTAATTTATACATTAAGAAATAATATATAGATTGATTATTACTATATAAATACATGCAGATGTTCAGATAAGTACATCTGTCCATGTATGTGTAAAATACTCCTAAGAAGTTAGTAATAGATACATAAATTATGTCACATATATATTTTAGGCTTTACAGGGGTATAAGTACTCCATAGTACTGTCATTTATCAATTCAAAAATTAATCAAACTTGCTTTTGCATTAGCCATTTATTTAATTTAAAATTAAGAAGCAATAACTATTGGATATACAATTTGCTAATATTCAGCAAATTGGATATTCTGTCTTTTAGTATGCCATCAAATACATACACAAACGTCGTTACAACACATGGCAGATAATTATTAATTAGAGACAGCATATGATTAACAAGTTCAATGTCAAAATTGTGTATGACAACTTAACAAATAGGTCTCGACATAAATTGTTTTACTTTAATAAAGAAATTTGCATATGACATCAAAAGTTACACATTTATCACAAAATTTAAGCTGACAATTTATAAATTTTATATAATAAGATAATCATGAGATGACATCTTTCGAATGTGATAAGAGAGTGACTATAATTTCTATATTTTGGTAGAAAAGTGTATTTCTAAACTTTTTGTTAACTTCCTTTTGTCTACTTAAGAATAGTCACAAATTTAAAGTTTGAAAATATTTTCGCAGTGTAATTGCCACAGATTCACAACCAATCTCAGCTTTCCAGAAAGTGAAATGAGGCACGATTATATACTTTTATACTAGTATCTTGAAAATTTGGCGGCTAAATTGAAATGAAATTGGTTGTGTAGCTGGAAAGATAGGGGATAATACCCAATGTCTTAATTATATCTTACTCTCCACTTTCCTTTATTGACTGATAAATTTTGAGCGAGATGCAATCATGCAACATTGTGTACTATAGAGTACTAATGCACTTCTTAAGGAAATACCACTAAGTTAAATTATGATAGTTTGATTGTTGAAATTATACATATAGTTAATCTAGTGATATATTCAAGTTTAAACTTATGAGTATTGGAATAGAATAGGTGTAGGTAAAGTGATGAGTGAGGGTTGTTGTAGTACAAGGAGTTGTAGGCAAGGAATCTTTGGTAGTATTTCACTTTTGTAAGAATCAAGGCAAGCCCGCTGCTGCCTACCATTTTCGAATAAAGTTACTAATCTCATACTATCTCTCAACCCCACTCACCTCAACCTCTATATTAATCAAATATAGTATAAGTAGTAGATATAATATTGCTCCATCCCCTGTCTCTCTCTCTCTCTCTTTTTCCCACGTAGTAATATGTAGATTGATGGAGAGATTAATTAAGTAATGATGATATTAATATATGTTTTTAATTAGTATAATTGTATCAAATCCCAATCGACTAATTAAATTAATGCAAGAGTAGTATATTATTAAAATTGGGGCATTCATCTTTCTCTTCCAGCTGGAGATTGAATCCCAGAATATCCTTGCACTGATTTTGTGTAGAGTGAAGATTTGCAGCTTTATAACTTTTACAACGTTTCTTCTTATAAATATACAGAAAAAGGGATACAGTGTATATATAATTGCATTAAAGTGGAAGAAATTGATGAAATTATATTACTATAACATGCGTCCCCGGAATCTGATTCCGTCTTCGTTCCCACCAAAATTTGCCTGCCCCCACCTCTATTCTTTCTCCTTCAATATTTATCTGTGTTTAATTATTATAAATATACATAAAAGCTGCATTTCTTCTTCCCATCGAATCTATTTTTCACAATCTTAGATTCCCATGTACATATTATATACACTAATTCAATTTTGTACATGCTCCATATTTTAGGGTTTGGCGATTCAAACATACAAATTGAACGCCCATTTAGTTTGAATTATTGTGAAACGTCTTGCGCGACTGCTTTTAAATGGTAAAACTGAAAAGATTCTGATGATAACCCCAATAAATTTACATATCCAATTATATATTCACCCCTATGAATTTTCTTTGTTAATTGATACCAAAGCTTAATAAAGAAGATCAACTATAGTATTTTTATTTATCTGCTTTTTTGTCCCAAAACACACATGGATTCTATGGGGGCAAATAGCCTTATTTGGGTAACCATAGTTTTTTCCTCTTCATTTTTCATTGTTGATGTGCGCGCATATTCCTCATATTCAATTTGTGTGGTTTATACGTGTAGATTAAATTATAAGTATATTTCAGATTTTTATATTTTCTAAAGAATAATTATTTTTTGAATCTGAAGTTTGGGGGCGTGGACGAGTACTGTTTGGCGCAGAAACAATGGACGATTCCACTAGCTAGAAATACACACAACACACGCTCATCTTCTAAATTCATTCACCATATTCTGTCCTTTCCTCCTTTCATTCTCTCTATCTCTATCATAATCTTTTTTTGGTTGATTTTCTGTGTTGATAGTATTTAATCAAAGGCAAAAGCTATATAGACTTTGTTGAAAGGCACCCTATGTTGAAGAATCCTATGTTCAAACCTCTCATAATTTCTTTCCTATTAGTGAGCAAAATTTGAAATTAAGTATTTATAAAATATTTTTACTTTTTGCTATATATACATGCCTTCAAATTTATCCATATTTATAAAGAGAACAACCAAGATTATTTAAAAATAATAGATATAAAAGAAACGTATGCATACACAAAAACACATAGTGTATTGTTTTCCACACATGTAGTGTATTTAATGTCTATAATGTTTTACAAAATTAATTTAATAAATAATTTGAGACATTTGCCTTTTGTAGTGGGTTGTCGTTTTGTCCATCAAAAACAAAAAAATAGAGAATTGATTGGGGTATACATAATGTAATTGGTGCTCATTTTTATATCACAAGAAACGAGTGATAATGTATAGACCACTTATTGCTTAGTGGTTGGATTTGATTTGGTGGTCTTCCTCAATCACCATGCATGCATGCACCATTGCGTGAACAACCACTTTCGTTTCTTTTTCTGGAATACATCACAATTATCCATATTTTTATTCGGATAATTGTCACTTCACTTCTTAAAAATAATTGATACCATCTTTTCCTTGCAATATGGCTCTTGCTAGAGCATTATGGGATTTTTTATTTATAAATATTAATTACTAAGATGCATCTTCATTCGGATATAAATTTGTTAATCTACCAACCCTGTTATTCGGCTGTTAAGAAATACAAAAAGGCAATTATATATATATCCCTTTATTTTGGTTGGGGACTTAGGTCATTGCCTTAGGATGTGTATTCTTCAACCCTATTTTTGATTTTATGTTGATTTGGTTGGTGGGTTAATTTATGCCTCAATTATTTATCAATTTTTATTATTGTAAGAAAAAAGAGAATGAAGTCACTTTTTTCACAGGGTTTTCCTTGAGAGATGACCTATGTTGAGATTGTAATTGATACTCCTATTAGATAGTTAATTTAACGGTAGTGCTCCACCACACCTGTTATACCTCTTTGTTTTTGTTTTCTCTCTTAAATAGAAACGAGGAATTTTTATTTTTATTTAGATATCTATTGTATTTTTATTTTTATGTTTTGAAAGGGAGGCGAGCTAGCTATTAGGAAAACATTGATTTCTCCCTTTTTCCTTTTGCATTTCTATCTGCTTTGTGCAAGTGGTGACGTTGTAATTGGATAGGACTGATCATATCATATATACATAAATTAGATTCTTTTTTGGTCCAGGAAAAAGAGGAAAGTTTGAAATGTCAATTTATTGAGGGAATCAAATTTTAGATCTTAATATAAATAATGGAGTGGAAACTTAGCCATACGAAACTATGATTGAAGTCACGGCACTAATTGTCAAGTAAAGCACGTTAATATTTTCTTTGAGTATATAGAATATTTCCTAGACACTTCCATTGTAATTATACTTACAACTTGTATGTGTATGTAAGGTTAAAAAAGCATATATGCATGGGAAAGACAAAGAAAAAGCAACAAAGCCCATTGTTTCGTTCTTTGTCGGAGAACCATGCTAATTAGTCTATTAATAATCAAAGCAAATAAGACAAATAATCTCCTTTGTTACAAATTACAAGTTCACAAAACAAATTATAGTAAGTACTCCTATTATATATATTTCTTTTACACCAAATTAAACTTGGTAATTGGTGGGCATGTATAAAAACACTGCACGCATATATTTTAATATATATCCTCACGAAAATTCCAATATATATACCCTAGTATTTCCCATGTTGATTGGGTAAGACGCAATTTTAACAAAACAGTGATTTAATTTTTTAAAAAAAAGATTTGAAGGGTGAGACGCAATTCTGGGAAATTAGTAGCGCAAGATGAGATTCCTATGATGAATAAGTGCAACTTTATGAAATGATATCGATGAGCACTGACGATTAAATAAAATTAGCAATCGAGAATCGTGGGAAGGAATAGCGATTTTGATATATGGGCTTTCCTTAACAACAAAGGACGACAGACGCCACACCTTTTTTGACAAATCATTTTCAGGTGGTAAAGTGTAGATTACTTTCATTACTCAACGACACCTAACCTAATATATATACTTACCAAATCAAGTAAGCTTGTTTCTCTTCCTTCTTCGTTAAGTCCAAATTCAAACTTTTATTTTCGAATTCTAACCTAAATATTTTCAATTCTTTCATTTATATTAATTGAGTTTGATTTCATTTGTATATTGAAATTTATTTAATTAGGTTTTTTAATCTTCATCAAGAACCTTTGTTTAAAAATATAAAAATCTTAGTAAGTCATACTAGACCCTTATGAGATGGAGTATTTTGTTTTTCGGTTTTAGTCCCCATAGTCGCATGAGTGGGGCTCAAATTTGCATAGTATATAGTATAATATTTAGGGACAAAATTCTCCACAACAACTCCGATCCCTTAATTAGATGCTCCATTCTTGGAGTGATTAGAGAGTGTATATTATATATTTATATATCATCCTTTTGATATTCCGACATACTCCATTTAAATATAACTTAACCTGGGACACTGATTTTTAATGTTTGGTAGTTTCAAACTTTGTGTTCTTACTAGCAAACTCATTCAATTTACTAATTTCTGAACTTAAGGATTAAAAGTGAAAATCTAACCATAACATTTTGCAACTGGGCCAGAAAACCTAATATATTCTTCAGTCTCTTTTACACAAAAAAAAAAAAAAAAACACACACACACTCAAAATATCATTTATTTGTGGTGCGGCATGAAGAAGTTTTATTGTTAATTCCATGTAGTTCTAAAATTTTTAATAAGTGGAATGCCATCGTTCATTCCATTTTTAGCGAAATTTTAGTGGTTCGGACATATATTGCCACGTAATTTGTTTATCCAATCATATTGGTAGAAAGAGGAAAAAATAAGGATCAGAAGAGAAAGATGTATTTATACAATTATACTATCTTCGTCCTTTAAATATAAAAACTATTTCCATGTTGGTTTGTCCCTTAAAATTAGAAAATTTCTATTTTAGGAAAAAAAAATCTCTAAAGTAGTGGCCTTTTCCACTAACAATACTTCAATAATTTTTTTATTCCTTCCTCTTTTACTAAAACTTGTATCATTTTTAAAAATTTCTATTTTTAAAATAAAGACAATTGGATAGACTACACTAATTTTTAATTCCTTAATTTTATCGTGGTTAAATTGTTAAATTGAAAATACAGTATCATTGGAATTATTGAGATATTTTCTGTATATTTTTATACAATAAAATATATAGAATGGCTTAGGTGAAATTCCATTTCTTCGTAAGAAAATTTGTTGCGTCTCCAAACCAAAAAAAAATATGTTATTTTCAGAAGGTTTACCAACAACGAAAAATAAAATCCAAAAAACAAGAGATTTATATGCCCCTCTTCGTGTTAACCTAAACATTCAAGATATTTTTGCTCAACAAATAGTAATTGCATATATCAATATGATAAATTCTCTGGGCCGCCGAATACGTTTGGACTTGTTCCGAGCCCAATATTTTTAATAGTCTTTACCCAATGTAAATTGATACCCAGATGTTACTGTATCCGTTTGTGAAGGGACATCCGAGCAAAAGAATTAATGACTGAAGAAATTTAATTATTATTTCCATATTTTTCTCAATTTCATATGTTTTCTTTAAATTTGTTGTTCACCTCTTGCGCATCGTTCTTTACCGACTCTCGTTATCATGTTAAATTCTATCAATTGATGCTTTCATCTAACTTATAGGTTACACTCGTAGAGGGTTGCATCCCTCAATGTGCACTACATTGACAATAATTGTTTACTCATTGTTTAAGTACAAATAAAAAATTCAATTGCAAATTATATTTTGCGTGATGCAAACAACACACATACCTTTAAAAAAAGAAAAAAACAACAACATACATTGCACCGATCACATTAACTAGAACCATCTAAGATGATTTGAGTTTTATAAGAGAACTAATCAAAGATTACCGAAATAATACGATTCCTTACGGAGAAAAAGCAACACAGAGTCTATAAAGATTAATCAAACGAATAAAATCAACTGTTAAGTTAGAAGTTTTAAGGTAAATTCATTCCTTTTGCTTAGTTAGTGAGGTTTGTGTTTAATTTGATTCAAAATTTACAGTTAGAATATGTTTGAAAATGCCCTTCCTAGTCCCCAAACACTCAAAATTGAAAACATGTAATCAATTGGATATTCGGTACTGATAGCTAGAGTAGCCTGATATTTGGAACACCTACATTTTATTATCTGATTTTGCACCAAATTTGTAAATATGTGTATTGGGTCGGATATGTGTATACCTGATATCCATGATCTCTTTTTCTCCGTATCACTAAATTTAATCGTGGCCAGAATATAGATCATGGTTAAATATACTCCATGTATCGATTTCATCCTTGCATGACCTGCTTATTTTATTATATATTTCATCACTTTAAATACTTGTACATTATTTAAAAATCAATTTTGGTTGAATAAAGATAAACTACCAATCCGGTATTATATGAAATTGCGCCTTATTCGATTAACACAAATGAATAAACAAATTAACAGTGATTAGGCCATCTCCAATCATTTATGTCAAACCCAAACTCATTTTTGAGTATACGTCACACCAAAAAAGTAGTTTTACTGCAACCATTTACATCATATTTAAGTTTACACCATTTTTTAGTATTCGTCTAACAAAATTTTGGAATAAACACCATATTTGGTGTTATTCTATTGAAAAACTCAAAAATGGGTTTGAGTTTGGTGTACGGTTGGAGAACTTATCTACACCAAAAATGAGTTTTGGTGCATAATTGGAGATGGTCTTAATAACCCATTTGAATCTGAAAATTCCGGATTTGTAGAAACACTAATTAGTAATTAGAGTTTACATTGATATACGTAGGTGATAGTGAATTCACAAAGTTAGAATTTTGAAAGAGAAGAAGAGGCTAATCATGAATTATGGAGTTGATAAAAAAGAAATGAAGAAAAAGAGAATACAAATTGATTGGCTTTAAACCGAAAGTCCGTATAATTTTGGGAGCATGTCCAGAGCTGCCCGAAACCGCATCTAAAGCGCACGGAATAGGTGCCCGCGGGCAGCCCAAACTCCAACACCTCCACTCCACCACTATCATCAATCACACATTCACCCCCCCACAGCGCCACCACCACGCCGCCCTTCCTCCGCCGTGGTGGCTGGCGAAAATGGGGCAGGGACTCAGCTGCAGGGAGCTCGAGGACACTGAGCTGTTCAACGCAGTTCAGAACGGAGACATTGACACTGTCGAAGCGCTGGCCGCGGAAGCCCCAAATCTCTTGACGATCAGAACCCTTCACGGCCGGCTCTCCGCGCTCCACGTGGCAGCTGCCAATGGCCACCTCGAGGTGTGCTTCTCTTTCATTTTTGCTGCTTTGTTTCGATTTGATTCGTATCGTATGAATTGTGCGCTTTTTCTCTTAGGTTCTTTCTATGCTTTTAGATCGCTTCGGGAATCCAGATATCTTGAATCGCCACAAACAGGTCTGATATCGTTTTTCACAACTTTTGTTTTTCTGATCAGTGTCATTTTAATAGATTCGTATGTTGTTGTTTGCTTAGACTCCATTGATGTTAGCTGCGATTCATGGCAAGTTCTCCTGCGTGGAAAGGCTTATTCAAGCAGGAGCTAATGTATGACAGTTTTCCTTTCTGTTTTGTGTTTTTTCCTACTTTTATTGAAAATATGCCTTTTAATTTGATGATGGATTTTGCAGGTATTATTGTTTGATACATTACATGGGAGAACATGTTTGCATTATGCAGCTTATTATGGTCACTCAGATTGCCTCCAATTGATTCTTTCTGCTGCCAACTCCACCCCAGTTTCTCAATCTTGGTAACTCCCTGTTTCTCATTGATTTTCTCTTGAATTTCTACTTCTTTTTTTCTTTTTTTGTGTGTTTGTTTCATCAGCTTATTCATTTCATTCGATTGTTTAGGGGATTTTCAAGATTTGTTAATGTGAGAGACGGCAGTGGTGCAACCCCATTGCATTTAGCTGCCCGGCAAAAGCGCACAGATTGTGTTCACATTCTACTAAGCAGTGGAGCTCTCGTCTGTGCTTCTACCGGTGGATATAGGTATCACTGTCTCATTTTTACTAGCATTTGTTTTGAGTGATTTGGTTGAAATGACTGATGTAGTTGCAGCTATCCTGGTAGCACGCCTCTGCATCTGGCTGCTCGCGGAGGCTCATTGGACTGTGTTCGTGAATTGCTTGCCCGCGGTGCTGATAGACTTCAAAGAGATTCATCCGGGTGAGGAACCTAAATCCTTCACTATGAAATGCAAATAATTGTTTATATGCGAGTTGCTATTGCTGTTGAATAGAACGGCTTCAACTGTAACCCGTAGTTTAATCTTACATTGCCCTCCGTCTCACTGCCATACAGTTTAACCACAACCAACTCATTTCCTTTGTGGCCGTGCAATTGATACACACATTACGTTCTATCTATATCCTGCTGGTTTTTTCTAAGTGAAAGCTCAATTAAATGTTATGGTGTCTCTGCAGGAGAATACCTTACATGGTTGCTGTCAAGCACAAACATGACGCGTGTGCTGCTTTGTTGAACCCTTTGGCACCAGAGCCTCTAACTTGGCCATCACCGTTGAAGTTCATTAGTGAGCTCAATCCTGATGCAAAATCCTTGCTAGAGAAAGCCCTGATCGAAGCCAACAAAAAGAGAGAAAAGGCCATCTTGACGGAAACACCTTGTACTACTCCACAACTCCCATATTCCGGTGGAGTTGACGATGAATCTGAGGTAAAATAAGATGAGTAAACATGGTACCTGTGCAACTTCATAAATGGCTTGTTAAGATGAGAAAAAAATTAACACTTTTAAGAGAAACTGAAGGCATAAAAAGATTTAAGCAAAAAGCATATAAAGACACGTTGCACTTAAATGTACACGAGAGATGTATTTCTTCTAAACACAATGGAGAGATGATACAGCTGAGTCTAAATCACCATATTTGTCTGTGTTGATGTTGTGTCCACTTGTATGTTGTTTAGATGATGTTTGAGTTAAGTGTTTGTCATACAATGCAGGGTGGAGATGCGGAGCTATGCTGCATTTGCTTCGAGCAGGTGTGTACAATCGAGGTGCAAAACTGCAGTCATGAAATGTGTGCTCATTGCATTCTAGCCCTTTGCTGTCACAGCAAACCCAATTCCTCTTCCAAGATTCCAGTCTGCCCCTTCTGCCGAAGCACCATCACTCGACTAGCTGTTGCCAAGACCAAAGTCGACACCAAAACAGAGTTGGAGCCGGCTCCTGCAAAGCCAAGAACAAGAATATCACTTAATCTTGGTGAAGGGAGCAGCAGCTTCAAGAGCTTGTCGTCACTCAGCTCGTTTGGGAGGTTAGGGCGCAGCTCCGGGAAGGTCGTTGCAGAGTGCGACCACGAGATGGTTAAGGCGTGATATCGGCTTCCATTGACTCCAACGTGTTGAGGGCTTAATATAAATTCTTTTTGTACGGATATCAGACGGCGTGATTTGAAGATGAAATGGAACATTTTCTACTGAACTTGGTTCAAAGTGCAAATGAGATTTCATCTCCATTTTAGAAAACTAAATCATGGATTCAGTTGAAAGTCTAAGACATACGATTAGGCCATCAATTTCATTACACAGATATCTTAAGGCGGGCAACAACTGTTTATGACTAATTCAATTCGTCCAAGTTGAAGCGAGTCTCTGAATAGTATTTCATCTAAATGGGAAAATGAATATCTGAATTTGCCTTCCGTCTCCTTTTTGGCATAGATATTTTCAAGCATCTTATTTGTTTCAACTGTCAAATACTGAATTTTGAACTTCAACAACCTGCTTGAAATGACTAATCGTGTGAAATGTTCGAATGGAACAAAAAGAAAATCTAAAAGATGCTTGAAAAGTTCCGACAATGTTTTCATAAATTACTGAGGTGAGAGAGGGTAGATCCGTGAGATCTGCCTTTTATTTTATTTTATAGAAATTTCACTGAAAGGCCACAATTAAATTTGGAGGCTGCAATTGCATCTCGCCTAAGTTTGTGATGCCAAATATAGTACTAATAATAGTTTACATCTTATAGACTATAGTCATATGCCTATTAAACTTCCTTTTTCTTAGAAAGTCAATTGTCTTTTTAACAAGTTCCGCATGCAAAGAATTGTAAGTTGACTATGGAGTCTTATATAGATTATTTGAGTAAAAGTATTGAGATGTGGCCTTATTCTCACTTTTATTTTACTTTCTCTCTATATTAGTTATGGAGTATAATTATTCTAAAATGAGAGTAAAAAAATAAAATAATCGAACTACTTGAAACAGAGGGAGTATCAATTGAGACCTACGTTACGTTGGTGTGCCCTATGTATGTAACATTTCTTCTATTTAAACTTTTGTTGTGATAACTGAAAATCTGATTGAATTAAGGTGGGTATAGGAGTTTGCCTTAGATAATTTTCTTGCATTAGTTGTCATTTTAATTAAAGAAAAAAAGTGAAAAATAGTAACATGTTAGAATTATGCTTGGTCATCGTAGTTTGATCAGATCGTACAAATATCATAAGTTTTAATTTTATGATTGGTATAGGATCGATCTACGTTCCTATTAGATAATCATAGTATATCCTCTTTGCCTAAACCAATTTCTAGTGAGTGAGAAATAATAAATTAAAATTTATAATTTGTAAATACTAATTAGTGGAAACTTCTTTTTTGGTCCACGAACTTTGCCAAAGTATCATTTTAGGTCCGTAAACTTTGAAAATATCATTTGAGGTCCATCAACTATGAGATAATATCATTTGAAGTACTCTTTTACTTTTTCCAAGTTTTTCTAGACGAAAATACCCTCAATACCTTAAAGGGTATATATTTTTAATAGAGGGAACATCTTTTTTAGTCCACGAACTTTGCCAAAGTATCATTTTAGGTTCGTGAACTTTGAAAATATCATTTCAGGTCCATCAACTATGGGTTAATATCATTTGAAGTACTTTTTTACTATTTCTAAGTTTTTCTGGACGAAAATACCCTCGATACCTTAAAGGATATATATTTTTAATAAACTTATCATATACTCATATTTTTTATAAATATCTTTACAATATATTTTTGACGAATTTTCTAAATATAATTTGACCTTCAATATTATCACTTAATTATTTGACAAGTAAAATTGCTTCTTCAATTTTTATATTAAAGAATTTTAAAATTGAATAAAGAACTTTTCTTTAATAATAAAAAAATTTAATAAGGATCTTTTCTTGCATGTCACTTAATTACAAAATTAAGTGATAATATTGAAGGTCAAATTATATTTTAAAAATTCATCAAAAATATATAGTAAAGATATTTATAAAAAATAAGAGTATAGGATAAGTTTATTAAAAATATATACCCTTTAAGGTATCAAGGGTATTTTTGTCCAAAAAAACTTGGAAATAGTTAAAAAGTACTTCAAATGATATTAACCCATAGTTGATGGACCTGAAATGATATTTTCAAAGTTCACGGACCTAAAATGATACTTTGGCAAAGTTCGTGGACCAAAAAAGGTGTTCCCTCTTTTTAATAAACTTATCATATACTCATATTTTTTATAAATATCTTTACAATATATTTTTGACGATTTTTCTAAATATAATTTTATCATATTGTGACATGCAAGTTAAATTGCTTCTTCAATTATTTATATTAAAGAATTTTAAAATTGAATATAGAACTTCTTTAATAATAAAAAAATTGAATAAGGATTATTTCTTGCATGTCACAAAATTAAGTGATAATATTGAAGGTCAAATTATATTTAGAAAATTCATCAAAAATATATAGTAAAGATATTTATAAAAAATATGAGTATATCAAAAGTTTATTAAAAATATATACCCTTAAAAATATTGAGGGTATTTTCGACCAAAAAAACTTGGAAATAGTAAAAAAGTACTTCAAATGATATTACTCCATAATTGATGGACCTCAAATGATATTTTCAAAGTTCACGGACCTAAAATGATACTTTGGCAAAGTTCGTGGACCAAAAATGATGTTCCCTCTACTAATTAATGTGTTAATTAACCTCATTGATAAATGAGCCTTTATTAAGAGCATTAGCAATGATTGGGCCCTCTTAGAGGATCCTTCTCCTTTTTTTTATTGTTTTCACGTCATCATTCTATCAAATAGTCTATCTCCCTGCAATGGAAGAGCCCTCCCAGAGGTTCTATCCTTTTCCATTTCATTTCCACATCATTACTATTATTTTGTTTTAATTTTTTGGCACTTCTATATTTAATATGTTATCAAATTAAATAAATTTGAATGCAAAAATATTACTCCCTCCATCCCGCTTTAGGAGTCCCGGTTAGTTTTGCACACTCATTTTATAAAAATCATAATAAATAGTCTAAGTGGAGAAACGGTAAAGTAAGAGAGAGAATAATGTAGACATGAGTTTTCTCTACATTATTCCCTCTCTTAATTTACGATTTCTCCACTTTAACTATTTATTACGATTTTTACAAAACGGGTGTGCAAAAGTGACCGAGTGGGACGAAGGGAGTAATACGCAAATCTTCATTGTATTACAATATTGGAAAAAAGAATACAACGAGATGCAAATTTAAATAAGAATATTATGGAGTATATACAGTGTATAAATTATGGACTAAAAAAAATATGTGCAGGGCTGATGATAGGCCCCCCTTCTTCCACAATGGAAGGCCTATCCTATCATCGGCCATCACTCATATACATATATCGGCCATGGCCGATACATCGGCCAAAAGGGAGAGAGAAGCAATAGCCTTTCTTAGGCCCTTTCCCTGCGATGGTTGGCCGATGGGGGCCGATCGGGAAGGCTTCTCCATCGGCCAACCATTGTGAATGCTCTAATGAAGTAAGTTTTAACATACTTCATCGCGACATAATAATTATATACACAAGTGACGAGTTTGCACGCGCGCGCCGCTGCCTCAGCTTCGCCCCGTGTCAGGTGTTGTGGACTTAGACCCTGACAATTGATCTTCGGATTTGGTTCGGATTCAACTTATTCATTTTGGAATGCTGCACTATGCCTATAAATGGGATAGTCATTCCATGCATTCTATATACCACGTTGTGCATAATACAACATACAAAGCTCTACATCCATTCCATAGTCAAAGTTATGTCCTCGCTTTATCCAGCTAGCCAAAGCTCGTTCGGTCAGTAGTGAATGAGACGAAGTATTTTATTTTTGGAGATGATTTTCCTGAATTGAGAGCACTATCTGGATTTATCTCATCTCATGGATAGGAGCCTTCTTCGACTAGAGTGTTGAGTACAAACTCATCTCACATCAAGAGTTTGAGGGAAGTTAGAAGGTGTATATAATTCATGTCCAATTCTAATAAGTTTGAGGCCTTTTGGGAGTGACCCAAAAACAAAACGGACAATATCAAATATTGTTGCAGTCGACAATCCAAACATAGACCCTTCACGATTTTTTGTTTATGTGTACTCTCTCTCCTTCTATTAAACCGCATTACGCCCGTCAAGTTGTTTTTGTACCCAGTTTTCAACATATTGTATATTGCCTATTATGTGATCTCTTAGTTAATGCAATGTCAGATCGTGTATTATATTTCATCAATGCCAGAAAAGGACAGCAGCAATTAATCCTGGAAAAACAAGGGCTCACACGTGAAGGTACAAGAAGATGAATCTCAAACAAGACATGGCCATTAATAATGAAGGTAGCGTGGCGTGCCTTCCCATTTTGACCTTTAAAATCCAAGTTTAATGAAGCAACTTCAATGTGACTACTGCTCTTATTTCAATGAGCTCCAAACACCAATACTAACTCCAAGAAAAGAATATTCAAATTATATCTCATAACCATTTAAAAAAAAAGAAAGAAACTAGTCAATTTGATGATGAATGAGCGCATAAACACGAGAGAAGTAAGGGAGGGGCATGATCGTGCGATAGCAAGTCCCTAGCGAAGGGCGAGGGCGGTCGAGGAGGAGCAACGTGCCCGCCTACGAACAAGGGGTTGTGATTGGAGATTTGCGAGAAATCATCGACTCCTTGAGCAGCAGCAGCAGTCCTCTCTGCTTGGAGCAGGTGGGCGAGGGACGGTGCGTTGCTCATGCTCACTGCATCGGTACTCAGCCTCGAGCACAGCGACAGGAACCATGTCCGCGTCTTCTTGCTCCTCGCGGCCTGGTCGGGAGCTCGCCCCCGCCTTGATCTCCGCGACAGCTCTAGGATGCTCGAGATCCCAATCAGGCTCCCTAGAGTGATGCTCTTGTCATGAAAGAATGAACCTGTTGACTATATCAATCTTGTTTCTGTTAGAAAATAGTGTAATGCAGAAAATAAATGACTAATACAACAAAAATTAATTAAGACTGGAAAAACGTTATGCTTGGATTTTCCATCAGTTTCATTTAGATACATATTTTTCATCTTCAATTTAATCAAGAATCATCACCTACCACAAACAATTGCCAATCATCAAGCTCAAATTTTTAATCATTCTCCTGTGTTCACGATTTTCATGGTTATTGACCACACATAAAATAGGCCAATTTTTTTTTATGGAAGCATCAATATCACACATAGACAATGTAGGCATCTTTGGTTATTGGATTGAGATTTCTCAAAGTGAAGATTGGAAACATAGATTAGTCAAAGACAGAAAGAAGAAGGGGCATGTGAAAGGGAGTAAAGTAGTTTCACACTGCCTAACTCAGTCTGACAAGTTATAAAATAGTAGCCACTTTTCAGAAAAATGTTAAAATTAATAAAGTGAAGATCTTGACTAATTAAGATTCCTAGACGCTCCCTCAATCCCAGTTATCATTGAAATTATTACTATCATTTCCAAATACAAGAAAATAATTAAATGAATGGAAAGTAGTAGTATAAATAAACCTGAGTGTCAAGATCAGAAGAGAAATCATCGGAGGAGATAGGGGAAGAGGTGAGCAAAGTGTTGAAGGAGAGAGAGGCATTGAGATCACGGTTCCTCTCCAGCCCAACTCTCACGTTCAGCGGCTGCAGCCCCAGCGGCCACCCTTCTTCCTGCTCATATATATATATATATATATACACATAAATGTATCTACAATACACACACCGAAGAAGAATGAGAATGTGAGTTGAGTATAAACCTGTTGTTGAGGTTGAGCCATTAATCGGTGGATTCAAGTGTAGAAGAAGAGGAGTTAGGGTTTTAAATTTTAATATAAGGAGGAACTAGGAAGAGAGAGACATTGAGATGAGCAGAAGCTAGCTAGCTGCTGTTGGGAATTACTATGAATATATCTATCACTTTCTTCTGTGGGCATTACCATAACCATAACCCAACCGCACCGCCTTGCCTTGCCTTCTCTAATATTGTTGTCTTTATAGGAATACTTTACTTTTTTTTCTCGGTTTCTAGATTCCCAAACTTATCACACATTTTTTTATTTGGCTGATACAAAGTTTAAATAATAATAATAAAAAAAATTTAAAGGAAATTACAAGCGTAAATTACCAGACAATTTTATATTATAACATAGTAAATTATAAAAGGTGAAAATAGCAATTTTATTTCCCTCGACAAAAGCTTTGCTAGATTAGAATAGAAAAAAGTAAAGAAAAAGGGCGTAATTAAGGTGCCACCTAATTTTCATATGATTGTAGTTAGTAATTTCCTAAAGATAAGGCAAGATGTCGGATTTGGAATATGGGCTGGGGTGTAATCATAATCAAGTTTTACGAAAATTTTCGATTCCACTTCAATCCGAAATAAGGGTCAACACACTTTTGGGTTAACTTCATTTTAGGGTCCACAATCATTACCACTTCTTCAATTTCGATGAATTAAGTAACATTTTTAACATAATTGAATCTAATCACTTTTGCAAATTTTTTTAAGGATATTCAGTTCAGTGACTAAGATTTCCCAACTTTACTTATATTTTATTGTTCGCACACTAGGTAGTAGGAGAATAGTAATAACATCAGCGTTTTTAAGAGTGGAAAAAATATTAAAATATCAAAATATTGAAGTATACCGTGATTTTCAATAATATCTTACTGAAAGATTTTG
This sequence comes from Salvia hispanica, assembly GCF_029641045.1. Classification (NCBI taxonomy): domain Eukaryota; kingdom Viridiplantae; phylum Streptophyta; class Magnoliopsida; order Lamiales; family Lamiaceae; genus Salvia; species Salvia hispanica. The sequence goes on from NC_142692.1 coordinate 25,778,003, forward strand.
TTATAATAACGGTAGGGATTTTTCATACCAAATTTCAATGTATACTGTAAATTACGATATAGTGTACCAAAATTTAGGGTATACCATATTTATACCGGCATCAGTATATGTAGTAAAAACAATATAGTATATCATAATCTACTTTTTTTTTTTATTTGTCACAATCAACGTGACCCATTACTTGAAATAAAAACATATTTATCTCTATCTTATTTTATCTCTTACTTTATTCTTTCTATTTAATACATAAAATAAAGCTGCATAAAATTTCATAATACTCAAGAAAGGAGTCATTTTCCTTGAGACGGAGGGAGTATATTTTAAAGAAAATGTTATCAAATTTATCATACATATTTTAAAGAAAATTTTATCAAATTCATGATACATATTTGATCGTTTATTAATTTATGTCTACTTTAAAAGTTAACAAATTTAAAAACTTCTTTAACTTTTCGTCTCCGTAAATAGAAATAATAGGATACATTACCAAATTTTTAGTAGCACTAAGTCCAAATTTTGAATAGCGATTGAATCATCACCGTAAAAAATCAAGTACTATGAATAAAGAGCCAATACAAATACATATGTGACCATGATCTTTCCAGTTTCAGTATGGAAAGTGCAAATGGATGACGTTAGATAGATAACAATTCTCCAATTTAGAGAAAATATCCAAAAAGGACTAACAATTGGAGATGCAATGGTACAATATCTGAAAAAATGAAATTTTATTTATCTGCGTATGCATACACACTTGCTTTTTGTGATAATCCATCTAATGAAACTCAAATAAGTGAAGGCAAAGGCCGAAAAAAGGAAACAAAATGTCGATGGATTAGTGACAAAAATGCCATCCTAGAAGGATGTGGCAGATAAGCAGCCCCATTGCCAGTAGTTTGGTCTGGCTAAAAGATTCCCTTCGCCAAAACCAAATTAACTAACCTATCTGTTTTTGCAATGTATAAACAAAATTACAAGGCATCATCAAGCATACAAATTTCTATTGGTAACGACAATGGGCGAATATTTTATGGTGTGGATAAGAAGTTGTGTTAGTTTAGGTCTAGGATCTGCGATCAGCCTATATGGACAAATCGGGAAAACTGTGCACTTCTGCTTATTTTACTACAATTACACTGTGCGTCTAATTATAGAAACGTACTCGCCCTCACATGAGTGAATATATAATCCATCCATCCCTTAAAAAAGATTAGAATTTGAGAATGATAGAGTTTTAATGGATATTAAAATATAGCACGAATGAAAAGAAAAAAAAAATGAAGTGAGAAAAATAATTGAAGTACTGTTAATGACGATTGGACTCATCTCATAAGAAAATTTATTTTTAGCAAAAATAAAAGTGGCCTAATTATAGAGGACAGAGAAAGTATCAAATTATTTAATTTTGATATAATGCTTGTCTTTACATATACTCATGTTGGAGTATCAAACTATATGGAACTAGGGGCTCATTCAAAAGAAAAACTTACTAAAAATAAAAGTGAATTAATTTAAGGGGAAAATGGCAAAAGTGGACTATGGAGTATTTAATTTTGAAATAATCTTTGTCTTTAATATATGGAGTATAATGGTGGAGAGTACCTAGTTTGAGCTCATCGTCTTACTGAAACCTTACATGCTTAAATAATTGCATGTGTAAGATTTATTGAGCAGAGCATCCACATGTGCATTACATGGGAATAGCAAGAACCAGAATTAAGTCGGAATGACCAAGAAAAAATGAATTTGAAAGAGACATGCATCATAACTCCATTGCACAAAGATCGAAGTTTAACGTAGTTGTAGTCTCTAGTGTCGGTGTGATTCATGGAGTATTTCTTGAGTAGTAACTATTGTTTAGAAAAACAAATAAAAAAGGAATGCAGGCAGCTCTATAATAAGTATTAACTTAATTTTCGAAAAAGTCATATGTACATATATAGGTGGGGCTGGGATGTTCCATCGACCATCATCACAAGTCACAAATCACAAAAGCTTTATTGGTACTGCACTTTATAACCATGAAATCACACAAAGATGCTGCTTTAGTCAAGCGGACACACAGATACCATACCCAAGCTCTGGTTTTAAAATAGTCAGTATTAATTCAAAGATTCAATTTGTTACGAGGGTCCAGTTATCTTATCTTTACTGAATAAATTAAGTTTTCACTCACAACATCAAATAATGCATCTGCTACAGAATAAGTAAGATAGCACTTGTCGTCTACCATTCAAACAGGAATTCCTCTGGCAGACAGTATCAACTCACCAAAATTTTGTATTTGCTGTTTTAATCTTACTGTATGCTAAAAGGTTCTGATACATTAACAACATTACATAATCAATTTCAGATTATGAATGATAACATATCAGTATTAATTTCGTTTGTTAACTTGCTGAAGTTAAGCAGATTAAGAGGGAAAGTAAGTCCGGTTCAGCTTTACCTTCGGTAATTCCAGTTGTATGCATTTTGAGTTTCTGACATATATTTCACCCCTAAGTATGCCTGGCACCTGGCCGGTACTCACCAATACCAAGCAAGTCCTGCATCATGCTATTGTTGTTAATATAACAGTTTAAGTTTCCAATTGTACAAAGAGAAAAACCAAATAAGGGTTGAGTTCGGAAGAATATTTCTTAGAAAAGACATGGCCAAGTTGATTCGCCATGCATCATGTATAATTGTATGATGTAGTAGAAATTCATAAAATCTTTTCTATTTTGTGGCAGACAGAGGATGTCACTTATACCATGAAGCCAGGTAAGAGACGATTACTGCACTATCAGTAGTCCGTACAAGGCCACGGCAAAACCTTTTATAGAAGTCTCTAGAATGTGTTGCATTCTAGAACTGCCTACTAAATCTATGTGTGATTCATTTAGATGGAAGTGTGCCTACGATCAAACATACTCTACTATCACATATCCAACCCAACACATTCACCATTAGTAATCTGTCTTTGAAGTCTGGAAAAGCTAGAAGAAAATTGATATAAGCTGCTGAGTGTGGAGAAGCTTATGTAGGTTTTGACAGGAAATAGGCAAACCATTCGGCGCTAAAAGCCTGCCTGCAGTCTAGTCTTTAAATTATTCCAAGTGCGTAATTGCGTTCTCACATAGGAGTATCAACTATTCATATAAGTCCTAGAGTAATTTCTGAGTGAAGTACAGAATCAATGATATAATTGTATCCAAAAGCAAAAATCAAAAACCAAATTTATTTTATGGTTCATATAATTATGCATTTGCAGCGTTTAATAACAGAGCAGTTCACTTAGGAATATGAAGAGCATATGGGTCATATTGTAGCTTTCTGTAACACTACAAACCTGGCATGCCCTGTTTTTGGCTCTTGTTTCTGCTGTGCTAGGAATATCATGATTTGGTTTTGAGAACTTCTTCTCACGTCGTTCACAGGAACCCCATCCGTCTGAGAATCTTCCACCTCTGGCAACAAAAGCAAGGAAAACAGCAGGGCTTATGAATAAGATACAAATCTCTTGAGTAGAAAATGTGATATCCAACAGTCAAAAGAACATACTGCATGTAAGCCCGAACAACAAACTCAGCACGCTGAACATTGCGGTTGTCATCAAACTCAATGGTCTTGTCTTTAATTTCAAAAGAGAGATTGAAGTAGAAAGATATCTTCCTCCAACCTGTAGTAAGATGTTCAATTATATTACACCCTAATGTCCCAACAATTTATCATGTATAGTATGCTGGATTTAGTTATACCTGACTTCTTAATATAAGTATTTCCTGATATCATGGTATAGTCACTTTTCTCCAATATCTGTCCACGAGAAATCAAGAGAAAGCACTTCAATTTCCATGACAGAGAAAAGGAACTGATGCAGTTAAATTTGTTTATGCTCCCATAAATGTGACTGAGGTGTGACACTAACTACAAGTTTATCTACATGAAAGAAAAGTAAACTGTTGGAAGAATTGATTTACATGTTTTAGATTATGGAGATCAAGAAACTAAAAGTAAAACTTATAAGTTTATCTCAGCTAATGAGACGAGGAAAGGTTTTGTGTCTTTACATTCCCCTCAAAGAAATCAGCAAAACCTAACATCATTTTCCCCTTTCTCCCACCTCCTTTTACTAGGGTTCATGATTAACCAAACCTAACATTATATATTCATCTATCATATACTGTGATATTGCAATCATGAACAAACCACCACGATTTGGAACAAACCAGTTAATCACATACAACTAAGAACAGAGCGTATGAAATTCGAAGTGCGTGGAATATCATAGATCCAACACCATTTTAGCTAATAACTCACCGCCATAGCAGCATTTTGGTACTCCTTGAACAGCGAAACAGTCGGAAACTGACCGGCCAAACAATGCCTGGGCTCCGGCTTGTCACAGCTCAGAGACGACGCATTAGGACTATGAAATTCCGTCACCGCGAGATTTCTCATCTCCGTGGAGTCGGCATTGTACGCCGGAGGAGTGATTGGCGAGCGATTCACGTGCTTCACCACCATGAGCTGCTGAGGAGTGGAACGCGACGTGCTAGTTGTTCTCGGAATTTTGTGCGGGCGGTGATTCTGTACCACCTCGCCGTCGAGATTGTGGCGATCATTCCGACTTGGGCTGTCGAATTGCGGTTGCGGAGAGTTGAGGGGGAAGGCAATGGGGGTGAGAGGTTTGGCGTTAGGTCTCGGGGAGGTTTTGGCGGAGGAAAGTGAAGCGGCGGCGGCGGAGTCAATGATTGCCCATAAAGCCGCATCGTCTAGGTCTCGATCGTCGAAGGCGTAGGCCGTCGTAGAGCTCATGGAATTCCACTCCTTTCTGCTTGGATCTGGGACTGAGCCTAAACCGCGCGATGAGAGGGTTTGAATTTGAAAAAGCGGACGACGTCGTTTGTTTGTTTAAATGCAATTAACCTCATCCTCGCTATATTTCCTTAATTAAACTGCTTTATCAAGTGGTAGGTGTATACATTGATATGTCATGTTTTGATGTGACTAAGAAATACTGTATGAGTACAAGTACAATACAAAGAAGAAAACATTGTGAACAGAACAGTTACATCCTTCCAATTTAGCTTTTGCTTTAGCTTTGGCAGTAACAAATCTAATTATCTTAGTCGAATATACAAATAATTATTCTCAGAAGAGCGTCTGACGAGTGGCCTTGACGGGTAGCCCGAAATTCTGATACACTTTGATCTCGCCTTCTAAGGTGGCTGTAACTATGACGAGCCCCCACGTCGTGGCTTGAATAGTGGTGGCGGTGGTGCTCTCAGCAGCCTCTGCCGCCGCCTCACTTGTTTCTTCCTGAGCAGGCTCGGCCTGATCTTCCTTCTTCTCCTCCGAGTCCTTCTTTTTCTTTGGAAGAGGCGGTAACGTTGAACCACGATCCGAAGCATCTTCCTCATGCGTTGGTGGTGCTGCTAAAGGAGGCCGTTTCGCAGTGGTGGTGGTCTTTTTGGGGTGTAGGTCTACAGCAGGTGCCTCGTACTTAGTACTTCCCGGCCATGTGATCGCCACAGACACGTCCTTACATGCGAAGTTCTCGTGAGCATTCACCTCACCTACAATCTTCTTCTTGGCGGCTCCCTGGCTCTTGACTTCTTCCACTTTCCATATATACACCTGAGAATCTTCGCTGGCGCTGATTATGTGTTTTCCATCCGGGCAGAAGGACGCCGACATCTGGCTACTTGTATTCCGGAATCCTGCCACTCATCAGTTGCCTTATTTGCTCGTTCTATAAATATTGACTAGTTACAAACATAAATGTACCTCGGATTTTTTGGGTGAGGTCCGGGCCGTTGTAGATTCCTATACGAGAGTCAGCTGAAGTGATTAGCACTTCGGACGGACTCCATGGAGTGAACTGTGGAAGAGGTAAACTATTAGTACTACTATTACGCATTCATTCAATCTTGGTTGTGTTTTGGACATATCATACCTGAAAGCCAGTGATTTTTCCAGCTGGAGCTGGAGTCTGGAATCCGGGGAGTTTCTTAGATGGAGACTGGAATGCAGTGAACTTCTTCGTTTGCGACTTCTTCTTCCTCGTGATATCCATCTGATGCTCCAATGTCGAATCTAGGTTGCAACACGGAACAGATCAACACGATATCTAATTAACAAACAAAGGTGCTTATATAAGAAAGCAAAGCAAGTGCAGACCTTTAGCACTATATATTTTACAGTTCCCCTGTTGTGATCCGACTATAGCCCCCTTGAAAAAACAATGAGAAGCGCCCACAAAATCAGTAACAATATATGGATTAGATGTAATTTGACATAGTACTATATGTTACCAGGCCATCAGGGGTGTAGACAGCAGCAGTGACCATTTCGTGAACATCGGTCCAGTCCACAACATGGCGGTCCGGGACACTCCAGATGCGAAGCTTCCCGTCGAGCGACCCACTTATGAAGTGATTATCAACTACTGGATTGAACTGTATGCAAGTCACTGTCATATCATACACTTGTTAGACAAACATGATCCACTCATATCTAATTACTACGTCGAACCACATAACTAGTGTCTCACCATAGTCGCTGTGGGCGAAGATCTTTAGGCAGCTCTGCGTTTCCAACTCCCACATCCTCACGGTCTTGTCCATGGAAGACGAAATCAGTTGCTGCTCACCAATTGAAACTATGATTATGTTATAACTTATATATACACATTGCAGCAAAATATAGTGATTGGAGCTCACCTGAGAATGAGACCATGCCAAGTCCAATACTTCATCCTTGTGACCTTTGAGAGTGTACTTTGGCTTTGTGGAAAGTGCAACCACCGTCTCCGGCAACTTCACGTGGTCGGGGATTGCAGGGGGAGCTACTCCCTTTCCAGTTTTCTTGCCCTTTTTTGGAGCGGCCATCTCTGCAAGCACAAGTCTATGATTGGACCCATCACCATCACCATCACCATCGCCATCGCCATCGCCATCGCCATCACCATCGCCATCGATACTAGGCTGATGTTCATCAGCAGGAGCATGTTGGGAAGTTGACTCAGCTTCAGGCGGAGGCTTTGGCTGCGCGATCTCACATTCACGGACTTCCCACACATGAACGTTGGTATCTTCACCGGCACTGGCGAGGAAACGGGCGTCGGAGCTGAACCGCATTGTCCAAATGGAGCCCTCATGAGCTTGAATCTCTTGAGAGAAATGCAATGCAGTTAATTCTTTCAATGTTTTGCCGTGCTGATGAGCATCCACCCATTGAGGCGCCTGCTTCTCAACTTTCTGGTCAACTGGAACAGACTCTTTCTCTTCCTTTTCCGCTTTCTCTGCCACCACCTTCTCCATCTTCTCGACCACGAGAAACCCGCTGGCAGCGCCCTTGAGATTCCTCAAAATGGCGGAGCCCTTCCTGGTGCTGCTCCGGAAGCTCTTGGTGAAGTGAGAGTCCTTCTTCTGCTGCTGCTGCTGCTTCTTGGAGGCGCGGCGCATGAGCTCCTTCACGACAGGGGAGGTGCCCACCGACATCTCGAACTCGTCCATGGTCAGCTGCTTCCCGGTGTGGAGGTCGTTGAGCTTGTTCCATCCCTCGTCGTTGTACTCCTTCACGATGAAATCGTTGCCCGTGTCGAGATTCTTGATGAGGACGAAGGATCCGAGAGCAGCGTCCTCCACCAGGTTCAGGCTGTCCGATCCGCTCCTCTGATGGTGATGGTGATGCTCTGTTGCTGTATCCTTGACCACTTGAATGGCGCTGGAGGTGCTCGGCACCAGCTGCCCCGACATCGTCCGGATTAGCTTGTTCTTCGACACCGGCCCTAGCAAGTCCAGCTTCCTCTGCTTCGTCTTGGTGGAGAACATGTCTATGTCCGCGTCAGACCGGGACCGGACAAGCACGATCGCCCGCACCGGCAGCTGCACAGCCACCGTTTTTGTTACCTCGTTTTGTGGTGGCTGGTCGTTGCTGCTGGCCGGTTCGGGGGCGGGGGAGGGGGAGAGTGGGGCGTTGGTGGTCTGGATGGAGACAGTGCGGACGACATTGGAGGTGGCGAGGCGGAGGAGGTCCTTGTTGCTGACGAGGCCCATGCCTTGGAGGAGGCGCTGGCGGCGCTCCTTGAGGTCGCCGGGCTCGGCGATCCACATGTCGTAGGCAGGGGGGATGGCGGAGGAGGGGTCGGGCCTGACCGGGGCGATGGAGTAGATGCGCTTGATGGAGGTGCCGCGGGCGAAGGACATGCGGCTGGAATCGTAGAATTCGTCATCGTCGTCCTCTAGGGAGGCCAGGTCCAAGGCCACCACGGACGACAATCTGTCGCATGAGTCGAAGAAGTCTTCGTCATCTAAGCTTATGCTCACCGTTCGATTCATTCTAAAATATTTATCAGGAAATGCATAGAGTTTCTAGTCTTGTGGAATTGACTTTCAAAAATTATGGCAATGTTTTGCGAGTTGGGATGGAGAGATGGTGAGGGAAACTAGGACATTACCGTATTTAGGAGAGAAAGAAATGGTGGATAGATTCCATGATTTTCGATTGTGATTACAATCACTTTTCTTTCAACGTCTATATATCTTCCATAATTTTAAGGATCATACTACGTTCTATTTTATGATGAGAATTAACGGGGGTGATGGACTTACAGGCCCAAAGTGGTTTTGGTTAACTCGTATTAAGCCCACAACCTCGTATATTGGTATCGAAAATTCCAACAACATTAAAAGATAATGTAAACCAGAATAGAACAAACACACTTTTTTTACTTCCTCCGTCCACGAAAAGTAGATCACTTTCATTTTCTGCACTCATTTTAAAAAAATGATAGGAGCAATAAATAGTTAAAGTGGAGAGTAAGAAAATTTAGAGAGAGAATAATATAGACAAAGAGACCTCTCTATAGTATTCTCTCTCGTACTGTACTTCTACTTTAACTATTTATTATTATTTTTTTAAAACGAATGTAGAGAATGAAAGTGTCATATTTTTCATGGATGGGGGAAGTATTATTCAATTTCGAGTTTATTAACACTTTACTAACAAAAGGAACAGTTCGATGGGAATGGGATTCATTTTCAAATTTATATTTAAATATACATGATTAGACCTTAACTAATCTAATCTAATCTATATTGATATATGTATTTACTAGTTATTATAGTATTTATTGAACACGCATAAATTTCGACGGATCCAACAAAAACAATTGTTCGGAGGTCCAAGCTACTATAAAATATACTACCATACATTGCTATTAAATAAAACAAGCTGATAACTTGTGTTTATTTAACCACTGTATATACGCTACTCATAAGCATCTGCAATTAAATTTATACGTGTGACCTCGTAGATGCCATTTTAAATAATTTAATTACCAAGAAGTAACGGGAAGCATGTGCATTATTCTATATAGGAATATATATTTTCTGTCTATTATAACTCCATATTTTGTGCTGTACACGGTATAGCCTTATCTTTTTGCTCGATGCATACTTGCCAAATTAAATAGAGGAAAATATTTTTATCTGATTGCTGCCGAGTATATGCTATCTCAATCATTATTGTTTTGGCATCCCTGAGTAAATAATTAGTGACACAAATCACACTTACACACACGATAAACCATTGCGTTTATTATTAGTAGTACTATTCAAGGACTGCAATCCACAAATCACGCGAAGATTTATGAATAAATTGATTCTCCCATTATAATATTCAAAAATTAATCTCTTCGAAATTAGTGATCCCGTGCACATCCTACTTCGAGCTATATAGGAATAATTAAATTTTAAAATTGTTTTAATTATTAGAACAATGACGATTTAACAAATATCTCTACTTATTTTTATTCTTCAAGAAAACCTAGATTTTAAAAGGTAATAAGAAACCCTCTCGGCATTAAGAACTGCCTAGTCTCAACGCAGACATCCCTCCCTCCTCAAATTCAATGCCTAGTAAAACTTTTCATAAATTTGAATAAAAAAGTGAGATGAATTATCCAAGTAATTAACTTTGTGGGGAGGTAGTAGTCGATTAGGGGGTAGTGTTTTTTTTTTTTTAAATGGCAACATTAGATCTTAAATTATACGGAGTAATTTTCTTTTGACATTACTTCTCAAAGATTATCTTAATTAAAATTTGCATGCAATTTTAATCCTTTTGACCCTATACCACTATTTTTCGACCAATATATTCACGACATAGTACTCCAAAACTGATATTAATGATTCGTAGTGACATAATACTAGTAGTGTTCATCGTTTTTCATTTTTTCACTTTATTAGTAATATTTCATCAAAAAACAATGGATAGAATGTGACATAATGGTAGAGCAAATTATGGAACTGCTAAAGCAACTCAGCCCATAATTAAATGTCGATACTCTAATACAGTTTACCCTAATTTATCTGTGTACCTTTACCGGAAAAAGGAGTTTGCTATAAAGGAGCTTAATAGCTTTTTTAGGAAACCTACATTTGAAGCACATGCATGAGCATTATATACATTAAGGAGTACATACACAAAAATGTCAAGGTTTATGCTGGCCTAAATATTTTAATCATCAAAATCAATAATACCAGAAATAAAATCAAGAGAGAAGAAAGATTGGACTAATAGGAGTAGGACTTTTCACAACATAAAAACCTTGATTGCAAAAGAAGCTAAGCTAAGAAAAAGTTTACAAGCCTTTCTCACCTCTTTTTCCACCGATTTTTGTACCTAAACTAGTAACAACATTTCACGAAATTAAAATTAAAATTTTACAACGATATATAATTACTCCTCCCCCAATGTAAATGTAGTATACCAATCATGAGCTGTGGGAGCACATTACATTACAACAGGCGGAAGAAGTAAAAAAAAAAAAGAATGTGAGAAAATGAAGTTCAATTTTTGGTAGCAATTACAAATTAACCTACTACGATCGGTCTTCATCTCCATCCTCATTCCGAGCTTTCTTCACTTTGTGGCGGTGTGCGTCGTCTTGGTCGTTACCGATCGATCGGAATACGGATTCGATCTCGGCCGGCTGCGGCGATGATGCTTTTCGCTTCAGCCTCGGCGGCGGCGGGCGGGGCTTCATTGGCGCCGGCGGGCACTCCGTGATCGGCGGAATTTTGTGATCCGAGGAGGTCGGGGTTTTGAATCCGCCGCCTTCGTCGGCGTCTGATTCTCTGTGCGATACTGTGACTTCACTCTCGTCTTCTTTCTCCTCGATTTGATCGGCTTTGGATTCGAGATTTTCTGATTTTTGAGCATCTGAAATTGTGATTTTTTGTTGATCATCGACTGGGATTATATGCGGATTGGCAGACATCCTCCTCAGAAATGATGAAAACAGGTGGGTTTCTGAGCACATGAAGAGAGAGAGAAGGGTGTTAAATTAAATAGATGGATGATTCTACGAAATCAAATTATGGACTAACCATATTATTTGGCAGTTTGGTCTTCTCTCCTTGGGGAATTTCTCCTCGGCTGGGAAGAAATTAAGATGAGAGAGAGAGGAGAAGGTGGAGGCGTTCAAACAGTAGCTAGGCGAAGGATCCGATGTACACTAACTCTCATTATATGCTTATTTTACCTTTTAGTAGTACAAATTAATTAAATCTGTCTGCCTCATTCACACTCTCTCTCACACACTCACGCACTCGCATAAAATTAAAATAAGGCCATAACAGTCCAAAACAGATCTAATATTTCTTTCCACATATCCATACACATTGGCCAATCACTAGACAGGGAAATAATGGGATTTTTGTTTTTCCAAATTTTGACGTCTATTGTTTATTACTTTCGTCCGAGATACTCAATGGAAAAAGTTTTCATATCAAAGATAATGGATATCAGTAGCCGGTTCTTTGTTAGAATATGTTACTGTATTTTTAAAAATAATACTGTATGTTATATTTGATAAAAATACGTATAAATCCAAAGACTTTACCCAATTACACTATATTCTTAGGCACACCCTGTAAGAGGCAAAGGCAATGGTCTGCTAAATTCTTGTGAAGAAAATCCCTACCACTTAAGTAAAACCGTACTAATAAAAATGGAAAACTCATGATGACCTGACCACGAGACACATCAACTAACACAATAAAAAACATTCTCAACCGGACATAAATTGGGAGTACATAATTTGACAGATACATTACTTGATATTCATTATAAGACAAATTATAGGTATATATGTGCATATGTTAATATTAGATACACACTTGTATAGTAACAATCAAAATATTGCCTATAGAGTAATTGTATTCATAATTATATTACTTGTACTTAATGAAATTAAATGAAATTTTTTTACTTTCATAAAGTTTAAACCTTGATGCTACACTCATCCATCGAGAGAGAATAGGAGGTTTGTATCAGGTGGAGAAGGTCAACGAGAGGATGCGAGACTGGCGACATTCGACAAGGGAGTGAAGAGGGAGACGGTGAAACTAGGTTTTTTGAAACTCTGATTGAGAGAGGGAGGACAAATATGAACTACGTTTTGTATTGCATAATGGAAATAAAATACAATAGTCCTATTATACTTATCTAGACTCTATATGGTACGTGGATTAGAGGTTGGTGTCCTGTCTCTCCCTTTCATCTAACCAGGTTTAAGACGACATAAGCAATATTAGGTGGTGGAAAGAACTAAAGAACCCAATAGAAATACAACTTGATGACTTATTAGAATGTGGTTTTGGTACGGCTTCACTCTTTCATCCTTTTTAATGGTAGGTCAGTTGTTTCTGGCTTTCTGCCTCGGTCCAGGTGGTTTTGTAAGATGTGTCGCTTTTTGTTGTTTTGTTTTGCCTTCTCTTGTTCTTGTTGTTCGGATGCAGCACCCGTTTTCTTGGTTGCTCTCCTTGCTTTTTGCTTTGGTCTTTGCTTGGTATTGTGAGGATCGTGGGGTGTTTTTGGAAGCCTCATACCCTGCTTTTCTTAGTTTTGTATTCTGTTATGGTGACTTTGGTTCGTTTGTGTTGTTGGGCTTTTAGCTCACCATCGAGTCATGGCCTGAACATATTTCAAGTTTATGAAAAAAAATCTAGACCCTATGTGGCTTGGCTCATTGTTGTATTTCATAAATAAACCGACAAGGAAAATCTAAATATAGTGGAGAGGGAATCTGGCGACATGGTCGATTGTTGATCGTTGTTGTTGTGGGCATGGGTGAGTCGGCTACCTCGTCTCTTGGCCGTGCTACTACATGATACTCGTATTAGAGACCTTATAAAATATAAAAGTTATAATTAATCTCAAGTTTTTAACCAAATCAATGTCAAAATAAATGTAAAATCTCTTCAGCAATACTATATTTTTCCTATATACAGTGAAAGTGGCTTTTTTTTAGTGAAAGCTGCTTTACACGTTGATTTTGATAGAAAATGGGCTAGAATTAGATTAATATGGATTAATTAGTTATAGTTGGGCTACAATTATATTAGTCCATAAGCCCAACAATCGTGGAACCCTAGTGACTCTTCATCTATATAATGGTTATTTATTCTCCATTGTGGGGCATGAGAAATAGCGTAACATTAGAGAGAAAATACGTAAAGCTTTGTAGAGAGAATTCCTAGCAGTCTTCTACGGAGCAATTGTACCGGGATAGTTCCTGCATCGGATTGGATTGCACGTGGACCTCGATAGTAGTGGATTCAACTTGCAGGATTCAATCGCAGAAGAAAACAACACAGCAAGTAAGATTTAGTTCCGTTGTGTTTTACATGCTCAACTTGCAATATGATTATGAATCTAGATCTGTTATTCTTGTATGCAATTTCCGCTGTGCTCATTAGATGACTACAAGAAAATCCAACAGTGGTAACAGAGCCCGAGGCTCGATTCATAATTAATTTTGAATTTGCTAATTACTTGTGGATTAATCGTATTTATATGATTGGGATAAAATTAGATTTACGTAATTGTGTTGGAATGAGAAATTAGATTTCTAATTTCGTTTCTGGAAATCTACGATCCGAAAACTTTTGGGGTTTCATATTGAAATTTAATTACATCTAACTTTTGTGTAATTACACATGTTTTGAACAAGTACATAATGAAAATTACTTGGGTTTTGTAAAATCAAATCATGGAATTAGGTTTCACCTTTCTCGTATGTTCACCTTTCTCGTTTCGAACATGATAGGATATTATGGAAAATAATTGTTTATTAGAATTGGGATTTGTTTCTTGATTCCTAAGTATTTCTAAAGAAAATTATATTCTGACAAAAGAAAACTTTATTATTTTACAAAAAAAATTCCGTATTAAAATCTGATTCAAAGTTTACAAATTTTTCAAGCAAGATGGTTTTGTGAGTAATTATTTCGGATGTTATTTAATTGAAATGACAGAGACATATAATTAATTAGACTAATTATATAAAACATGTTACAGAAACGTAGTTTATTAGTTAGATTAATAAATTGTTGTATAGTTTTATTAATTTAGAATTAATATTAAACATGCAATTATATTAATTTGGAGTTAATATAATCGGTTAATCCACATTTAATTTGAGAATAAAATTTGATTTTATTTGTTGAGCATTATTTGATATCTTATTTGATAAGTATGCTATTTGATTTATACTTATTTATTTTAACTATAGTAGTTAGAGACCGTGTTATACTATGTCTGGGTAGGCGACGCCCAGTATGTGTAGTCCGTGTTATACTATGTCTGGGTAGGCGGTGCCCAGTAATTGTTTGAAATTTAATATTGGATATTATATTCACATAACTAGTATCACACTTTTTCCCCATAAAATATAAGTCTTGTTTTTGAAACAAACGCATCGTTCATCATAATTGTTTGATTTTCCTAGCCTTTTCGACCACGAGTTTTACGCCAAAGCGTTTACTCTAAATCCACAAGGCCTAGGCTCATTCATAGATGCATGGTTGGCATCGTGTGATGGAGTTGACTTGCTTAAATTGTTTAGTAAAGCCAAAGCGACCTAAATAGTTTATGGATGCATATTAATTGGATTAATAAACCAAAAATTGCAAAATAGTTGTTGCAATTGGCTTGGAGGCCTACCTTGTAATATTATTGTAGTGATCAGCCAAAGCAGGGGCTGCAATGATATGGACTTGGATCTTGGACCTATAAAATTTATATTTGATGTAAATTCGTATTTTATGTTTGGGGGACATAATATATGTTAAAATTAGTGGGAGCTAATCAATACAATAAACCCTTGTTTGGTTAGTGATACGAATGTGATCTTTGTATGCTTTTATAATTTACTTTTCATTGTATTTTTCTGTTCAGATAAAATGTCAAACTTGACTTACAAGTGTTTGATGGAAACACACAAGTTGACTGGGTCAAATTTCACGGATTGGCTCCGTTGTTTGCGCTTGGTGCTAAGGCATGACAAAATTGATTATGTCTTGGACAAACCAATTGGTGTCGTTCCCAGTAAGGAATCCACTGAGTTTGCTACGTTTGACATTGCTGCTCATGAGAAACATGTTGAAAATGCAAATGATGCTCAGTGCATCATGCTGTCATCCATGAGTTTGGAACTTCAAAGACAACATGAGCACATGCTTCCATATGAGATTCTTAAACACTTGGAGAGTTTGTATGCTTCACAAGCTCAAACTATGGAGTATGAGATACTTCGCGATCTCTTCAAGTGCAAGCTTCATGATGGAGGCAAGGTTTCTGAGCATGTGCTGAAAATGATTGGTTTGATTGAGAGGTTAGCATCGATTGGAACGGTGCTCCCCGCAAATGTCTCAAATATTAGATTCAGTCTCTCAAGTGGACGACGAGTCCTTCTAGGCCTATTGAGTTGGTTTTCTTCTGGCTCGGGCTGTTCATTTTGAATGTGAGTAGGTTCAGAAATGTCACTATGATCTTCTTAAGGTAGAGGTGATGCAACTATTGTATCATCTTGTCTTTGATGCATCTCATTGTCTTGAGGAGGTGCTTCGAGAGTCCCTAAGGTCTCCTCTAATAGTAATTTCCCCTCCCAATAGATCATCAAAAACTCCCACTAAGTTATTGTTCAAACCATTTGACAATACCTCATCCTCAATGTTATCTTGTGGTTCTTGAATTTCTTCAAGATCTACAATATTGTGACCTTGTTCCTTTAAGACATAATTGTCTTCAAGAGACGCCACATTCCTAGAGATTATCACCTTGTGATCTCCAGGGCAGTAGAATTCATATCCTTTAGTTTCTTTAGGATATCCCACAAAATAACATTTCTCACTTTTAGTTTCCAATTTATTAGTCATCATTTTCTTAACAAAAGCTTGACAACCCCAGGTCCGGATATGGTTAAGACTTGCTTTCTTGCCACACCATAACTCATATGGTGTTTTCTCGACTGATTTAGAGGGAACCCTATTTAGAATGTAAATGGCCGTTAGTAAGGCATGACCCCATAGGAATAAAGGGAGACTGGCGAAGCTATCATGGATCGAACCATATCTAATAATGTTCGATTTCTCCTTTCAGATACTCCATTCATTGAGGTGTACCAGGAGGTGTCCAGTCTGACTGGATTCCATGTGACTTCAAGTAATCAAGAAATTTTCGGCTCAAGTATTCCCCTCCTCGATCTGATCGAAGAGTCTTGATACTTTTCCCAAGTTGTTTCTCAACTTCACGCTTAAACTCTTTAAATTTCTCGAAGGCCTCGGATTTATGTTTCATAAGATACACATATCCATACCTTGACAAATCATCAGTAAAAGTTATAAAGTACGAATAACCACTTCTTGCTTGAGTTAGAAACGGTCCACACACATCTGTGTGAATTAACTCTAGCAAATCCTTAGCACGCACCCCTTTCCAAGAAAATGGTTTACTTGTCATTTTTCCTTTGAGACAGAATTCACAAGCTCTGTATGATTCTAAATCAAATGAAGTGAGATAGTCTAACTTTCTTAAACTTGTTATTCTTTTCTCATTAATATGACCAAGTCTGCAATGCCATAGATAAGTTGCATTATTCGTATGACATAGCTTAGGTCTTTTGTTTTGCACATTGAGAATATTTCGTTAATATTCAAGCATATATAATCCATTTTCAAGAGTGGTATTTCCATAAAACAATCCATTAAAAAAAACGAGCATTTGCTGTTTGCAAAATGGAAGGAAAAACCTTCAATGTCTAACATCGGAATGGAAATAATATTCTTAGAAATAACTGGAACGAAATAACAATTGAACAATTCTAGTCTATGTCCTGAGGGAAGATCCAATCTGTAAGTCCCCACGCATTCGGCAGCAACTCTTGCTCCTTTCCCAACACGCAAATCAACTTCCCCAGGCCTCACTTTCCTGCAGTCACTTAGACCCTGCACATAATTACAAATTTGTGAGCCACAAGTTGTATCTAATACCAAGATTGTGAATTATTCATAGACATATTTATCTCAATGACAAACATACCTGAGCTCCCACTTTCTGCACCAAGTGCCTTGAATTTTGGGCAGTCTCTCTTCCAATGTCCCTTCTCACGACAGAAAAGACACTCATCCTTTGATGATTTCAACTTCTTCATAGCCCCTCCACTCTTAGGCTTTAGAACAACATCCTTAGATGTTTTCTTCTTTTGTTGCTGCTTATTCTTCCATTTGGAAGACTTCGCAGAAGAGCTCACTATGAGCACAGATTTGACCTTAGTAGTAGAAGACTCATAAGTCTTAAGCATGTTGTGCAACTCTGGCAACCCAACCTTCGTGTTGTTCATGTTGAAATTCACAATGAAATTCTCAAAACTACTAGGAAGAGACTGAAGAATTAGATTTGTTGAGACATTTGCGGGGAGCACCGTTCCAATCATTGCTAACCTCTCAATCAAACCAATCATTTTTAGCACATGCTCAGAAACCTTGCACTTGAAGAGATCGCGAAGCATCAAAGACAAGATGATGCAATAGTTGCATCACCTCTACCTCAAGAAGATCATAGTGATATTCCTGAACTTACTCACATTCAGAATAAACAGCCCGAGCCAGAAGAAAACCAACTCAATAGGCCTAGAAGGACTCGTCGTCCACCTGAGAGACTGAATCTAATGGTTGAGAACCAAGATGATGAAGTTGATTTAGATGACGATGAGCCTAAGACCTATACCGAGACGGTGTCAGACACCGCTCGAGAGAAGTGGCTTGAAGCCTTGATATCTGAAATGGACTTGATGTACTTCAACTTAGTCTGGAAACTAGTTGACTTGCCAGATGGGATTTACCCTATAGGCTGCAAATGGATCTTCAAAAGGAAGAGAGATGTCGATGGCAAAGTACAAACCTACAAGGCTAGGTTAGTGGCAAAGGGTTATAGTCAACGCGAAGGCATTGACTATGATGAAACCTTTTCCCCAGTTGCTAAGATCAAGTCCATTAGGATATTACTTGCAATAGCTGCATACTACAACTTTGACATTTGGCAAATGGATGTCAAAACCGCATTTTTAAATGGAGAATTAGAAGGCGATGTCTATATGACACAACCTGAAGGTTTTGTATCGAAGAAAGGCCGAATGCAGTGTGCAAGCTAAAGAAGTCCATTTATGGACTTAAGCAAGATTCGAGGAGTTGGAATATTTGTTTTGACAGAACAATCAAATCGTTTGATTTTTTCAGAAGCAATCGTTCCATGATGCAATCCGTGAAAGAGTGGTTGTCTAGATCCTTTATGATGAAGGATCTGGGTGATGTTTCCTTTATCCTTGGAATTAAGATCTATCGAGATAGACCAAATAGGATGTTAGGATTATCACAATCCACTTACATAGACAAGTTGTTAAGGCGCTTCTCAATGGAGAATTCTAAGAAAGGTTTTCCTCCTATGGGACATGGCATTGTATTGTCAAAGAAGGATTGTCCTTCTAATGACAAAGAAAGAGACAACATGAAGAGGATCCTATATGCTTCGGCTATAGGATCTATTATGTATGTCATGATATCTACTAGGCCAGATGTGGCCTATACGCTTAGCATGACAGGCAGATTTCAGCAAAATCCCGGTGAGGAACATTGGAAAACTGTTAAGACTATTCTTAAGTACCTTAGAAGGACTAAAGAATATTTCTTAGTCTATGGTGGACAACCAGAGTTATCAGTTACTGGGTATACTGATGCTAGTTTCCAAACAGATCATGACGACTATAAGTCTCAGTCTGGATATGTTTTTATCCACAATGGTGGAGCAATGAGTTGGAATAGTTCCAAACAAGGTACAAATGCCGATCCCACCACCGAAGCCGAGTATATTGTTGCATCTGAAGCTACCAAAGAAGTTGTTTGTTTGTTAGAGTTCGTTAAGGAACTGGGTGTCGTTCCGAGTGCCAGTAGTGCAATACCTTTGTACTGTGACAATACTGATGTTGTTGCGCAAGCAAAAGAACCCAGAGCTACGAACAGGAACAAACATGTTCCCAGAAGATATCATCTGATCAGAGAAATAATTGAAAGAGGCGACATAAAATTAGAAAGAGTACCCACTGATGATAATTTAGCTGATCCTTTCACTAAACCGTTATGCATAGCAAAACACAACAAGCACTTTGAGAGCTTAGGTGTTAAGCATTTTGGTAGATGGCTTTGAATCAGTGGGAGTTAAAGTTTTATATGTCTTAGAAACATTTTGTGTTGAGACAATATTACTTGATCACATTCTATGAAAATTTAATTTTCTATGGGTTTTGTGCACTTATTGGAATGATTGTTTTAAATGTTTGCCTTTATTCTTAATATTTGTTCCCTTGAATTATGACTGTCGTTAATGGGGTGAGACATTAAAGATATAGTATAATTCTAAAATAGCCCTAACCAATGATCATAAAAAATGGGATATTGATGATATGTTATAGGTTAGCATGGAGTTTGCATCACATTCTTCGAGAATGTAGTTGTTCTCACAACTATGAGATATAAGATATTCATGATGGACCCATGGTATACTTTGGAGAGTATTGGTATACCCTACTGTTAAATTGTTTTGTCAAGTGTCTACAGTTTATTAGTGCATGAAGTATGTAATAGTCCTTGGATCTGAGGTCATTACACATTTTGTTTGTTGAGTGGTGTGCTTTGATCTTGTCCAACGCTTTGCCTCCCAAAGGAGGATTGAGACACGGACCTGTGCTGGGTATATCATAAGATAAATGAAAATGGTAGTTGAGCCAAGAATGAGATTCATTCCTCGATTAGAATTTTGAGAGAACACTCAAATTCTTTATATTACTTGACCATTAAGTCATTGGCCAATGCAAAGATATATTCGATTAAAGTAATTGAATATGATCGAATGGGTCATTTAATAAAGATGAGATAAAGTGATTGAGCTATTTGGATGACACATAGCGAATCTTAGGCTTAATCGGGTGGTTCGTGAATGAAAGGATATTACTATAAACTTTATGTAAAGGCTTGTTTACCGAATTCACATAAACGTCCTTCATATATCGAGCTACGCTGCCAACGTAGTCTAGGAGTTTTGTGCAGACTTTGATTAGATCGTCGTCGATAATGAGGGCCTAAAGGGTCACACTATATGTGTATTTTGATCCGCTCAAGGGTACAAAGTTGGAGCTGCGTATTATATCTAATGTTAGTCCAAGTGGGAGATTGAAAGGAAATGGGCTAGAATTAGATTAATATGGATTAATTAATTATAGTTAGGCTACAATTATATTAGTCCATAAGCCCAACAATCGTGGAACCCTAGTGACTCTTCATCTATATAATGGTTATTTATTCTCCATTGTGGGGCATGAGAAATAGCGTAACATTAGAGAGAAAATACGTAAAGCTTTGTAGAGAGAATTTCTAGCATTCTTCTACGGAGCAATTGTACCGGGATAGTTCCTGCATCGGATTGGATTGCACGTGGACCTCGATAGTAGTGGATTCAACTTGCAGGATTCAATCGCAGAAGAAAACAACACAACAAGTAAGATTTAGTTCCGTTGTGTTTTACATGCTCAACTTGCAATATGATTATGAATCTAGATCTGTTATTCTTGTATGCAATTTCCGTTGCGCTCATTAGATGAATACAAGAAAATCTAACAGATTTTGACCAAAATAAAATTATAGTACTACTACTATGCGAAGAAAAATGGTGGCTCTAGATCCAAATATCAATTGTGATTATTTATGCAAAGTGTTGCACATGGATAATTTGATTGATTTTGATGGGCTTTTGTTCGTTCTCTTTTGGGGTAAAATTTTAAAAATCCAATTTTTACATAAACTAGTATTGATAGAGTGAGATTGGAGTGAAAGCCATTATTAATTAGCATTATATGTTACCACTTAAATGGTAACCTACCTTTTCAACTATTACACATCCAATTACACGTCTTAATTTATTTCCTATAGCAATATACTAATATTATTAACTTTGGTCAAGTTTTAGATGTTCTCACAAACCTTAAAACTTAATTACATGAATTTTGTTGTGTTGTTGATTTCTCAAAATTGATGATTTCTGCAAAAGCGAAACGAATGTATGTCTAGTTGGATCATGTAGGTGGCCAAAAAACAAAGGCGTTTTATCAAATCTGAATATTATTTAGACTAATATATTCAGATTATTTTGGTCTAAATAGTATCTATACATATATAAAAGGTGAGTTTTGGACCATTTTTTGAAATATTTATAAATTGTGAGCTTCAATTTGAATATTTATAAAAATGCATAATCAATATATCATTATAAGAAAAAAAAACATCTTTTATGATTCTACATTTAACTTCCACAATTAATATTACCCTACCTACATTATATTAAAAAAACGTGTCAGCTTTGACCACTAATCAATTTTTAAATTTAATTTTCAGTTTTGTAACACTTATTTATCACATTTAAAGGGGACGTGCTTATAAGTTTTGAATTTGGAAGATAAAATAATTATTGCATGTATGCAGTGTGAAGTAATGGCCATTAATCACCAGGTGGACTAAACAAATCCGCATTGAAACTCATTTATTCATAATAAGAAATAATCAATGGCTATTAACAACAAAAATAATAAGAAAAGTTAAATTTTGTAATCTATATTGTCTTAATTTTATAATTATGTTGTTTTAATTTCATGATCTCTCATGGACTAATTTTGTGCCTATAAATGGCATAGAGTTGTGGATGAATCACACACTAACAAAATCATTCTCCATTCTCTCTCAAGTTCTCAACATATTATTGTACATTTTAGGAACATTGTATTACTCAATTTTTGGAGCCCCATCAAGTTTATCTCTGCCTAGCGGGTTTGAGATGTTATGTACGTTAGGAGTATTTCATCTTTAGGGATAATACGTCAATCTGAGAGCACTAACCGTAATGTAATTTGTATTGCTGAAAGAGGGGTTTTCTCAACTAGACTTAGAGTTCATTTTATTTTATATTTTTTATTGTAATTTCCATTTCATGTACTGTTGTTTTTTTATCCCAATATTTCTTACAATTCTTAGAGAGGGAAGAATTGTAACATTCTTGACTAAAGAATTTTATCCCAATATTTCTTACAATAGTTAGAGTACCGCATACATATTTTGTGATTTACATTTTTCAGTAGAGAAATATGAATTATTGTTTTAAACATATTTTTCAAAAGTATCAACACTTGATACTCCTTCTTCATTGTCCAAATAACTGTGTTGTGTTTGTCTTGGTTCCATTGTAAATAATGGGGTATATTTATTGATTTGTTATTTATAGTATATTTTTCTATTTTTAATCTTATATAGTTATATTTTTTATTTTAATTAATTAATTAATAATTTTAAATTGTATGATTAAAAATATTCCGTCGTGCATCGCACGTGGGTTAATACTAGTTCACATAAAATACGCAAAATTAAATGTGATTAAAATGAATATCTTTTGATTCTCCGAAGAACCGACGTGCTTGCGCCTTCTCCACGTTAAGACTGTTGACTCGATCTCAGATCTTCTAACATATTCTCATCTTGATAATTACAATAGATCCAGATGTGGATGAAGATGAATGTCCCAACGTTACGAAGTACCCAAAGAATTTGGTCTAGATTTGTACAAGGAGAGCTAGAAAAAAAATTTCTTTCTAATCCCAAAAGTAGGCACACGATTCAATGCAATAACATATTTACATATACTAGTACTCCCTCCGTCCCGTTTTAGGAGTCCTGGTTGAGTCGGACACATGTTTTAAGAAAAAAGTGTTTAAGTGTGTAAATAAATATTGTAGTGGATGTTGGGACCCACTTTTAATTGAGTGTCCAATAAATAAATGTTTTAGTGGATGTTGGGACCCACTTTTAACACTTTTTTATTAGTTGTAGTGGATGTTGGGACCCACATTAACACTTTGTAGGCATTTTTTATTAATTTATCTCAACCGGAACTCCTAAAGCGGGACGCCCAAAATTGATCAACCGGGACTCCTAAAGCGGGACGGAGGGAGTAATTAGTACTCCCTCCGTCTCATAATAAATGTCACACTTTCCTTTTTAGTTTGTTCCACAAAAGGTGTCACATTTCTTTTTTTGATAAAAGTTCTCTCTCACATTAATATAAATATATTATTTTCTCTCTCAACTTAACACAAAACAACTTCTCCTAAAATCTCGTGTCAATCTCCAAGTGTGGCATCTATTATGGGACGAAGGGAGTACTACTTTTTAAAATATTATGTTCACTGGTTTACGAAAAAATTCGCACATATTGATAGAAAAAGGAGTAAAGGCCAAATGTGGTCCTAAACATATGGTCGTTTTATCAATTTGGTCCTGAACATTATCTTTTTGATTATTTGGTCTCTCACAAATGAACTCGGACCGAAATCGGTCCTAAATTGACAGAACCGTTAAAAGTAACGGTTAAACAGGTGTTTAGCCGATTTTGACCAAATTAAATATTTTTATCAGATTTTTTATTTATTTCAAATATAAAAATTATTATTCTAAAATAATTTAAAGTAAAAAATTAAAACCTCCTCCTCCAAACTCAACAGCCCACGGCTTCTAACTTTGAAGTTTCTGTCCGGCAGCTCAACGGCGGCGACGGCTCTACCAGACTTACGACGGTGCAGCAGCGGCATCGTAGACCGCGATGGTGCCCCTGACCAGCGACGGCGTTCTAATCGAGAGCGAGCAGTAGCCGGGACGGCGACGGCGGTGGCTGCCGGCATGAAGGTTGCGGTTGTGCTCTCCCAACAACGGCGACACGAAATCGCCGCGGAGCAGCGGCAGCGGCTGAGCGACGGTGATGTCCGGTGAGGGTGGGGCAACGACCACTGGTGGTGACCGGCGACGAAGGCAGCGGATTTGAATAGTATGAAATTTGGGGATTTCCGATTTGGTCGATTTAGGGGAGGATCTCTTTGAATTGGAGATGCACCTCAGCCGACGGATGCCTGAACCATCGGAGTACCGCCGGCGTGGCGTCGGAGCGGCGATGACGGAGGGAGGACGACCGTTGTGGAGTTCACCTCCTTGAGGAGCTCCGATTTGGGGGCGGATGAAACAAGTTTCTAACTTAGAAACTTGTTTTACGAAGTTGAAAATTAAATAATCTTACCTCCCGACGGCGACGGCGGTCAGCGCAGCGGCGGCGGTGGCCGATGACAGCAGCGGCAGGCTGTTGAGTTTGGAGGAGGAGGTTTTAATTTTTAATTTAAATTATTTTAGAATAATAATTTTTAAATTTGAAATAAATAAAAAATCTGATAAAAATATTTAATTTGGTTAAAATCGGCTAAACACATGTTTGACCGTTACTTTTAACGGTTCTGTCAATTTAGGACCGATTTCGGTCCGAGTTCATTTGTGAGGGACCAAATAATTAAAAAGATAATGTTCATGATCAAATTGATAAAACGGTCATATGTTTAAGACCACATTTAGCCTTTACTCTAGATAAAGTAACATGTGAGTGAATGACACGTGACATATGTTATATACTACTGTGATTAAGAAATACTAAGAAACTTCTAAGACTAAATAACACATGATAGGATATGTTTTACAACTAGGAAGAGGCTTTGGATTCGTTTGGAAGGATTATCGCGCAGAAAGAATGGCTATCCAAGTTATGACATCAGATATTGGACTTATTAATTCACACTTAAAATGATAAGAGTCTTCTTTACAATTTGGTTACATGTTCTAAATTATTATTTTGGAGATTCAGATTACAATATGTCAACCTTTGAATGTGTAATATATATCCTTCTTAATTACAGAAAATATATATATATAAAAAAAAGTTAGTATCATTATGTAGAATATTTAAACATCGTCACTGATCTGTATCTTCATGAAAACTTAATGAGAGATGAAATTTTGAACTCTATGCATAATATTGGTCGGTACTATTAATATAGTTGTGGTTCTATTGTACGTGCAATCACTTTTACAATTGTCAATTGTATCTATTCCGTTGATTTAACGCGATGCAAAAATATAACATGAGTTGTGGGTACATTAAAAGTGCAATCACTCACATTCATACCGTTATGATAAATCTCTACTCAAATTTATTATATAGGAATTGAATTTAGGCATGAGTGATTGTCTGAATATAGAGCAGTCATGCATGAATGTTTGAGGCCTCTCAATTTCATACCCAAATCCATATCTTTGTAGTAATTTTATACTCAAATTCATGATATAGAAATTGAATTTATGTTATGTAAATTTTTTATATATTTTAAGTTCTGCGTGTGTTGTGCATGTACTATTGTGCATTTAAAAGATATTCTATTTTATTATTATTTGGATTTTAAACTAAAAGCTATCTATAATTTTGAATTTAGCCTCTCAAATATAATGCCAAAACCAAAAAGTCCTAATTATAATAATCGCCGTCTATCATAGTTTATTGTAAGCAAACATATACATAATCATCGCCGCCTTGGATAATTATAGTATATTTGGCGGAATATGACGTTCTTATCATCTAATCTTATGATTGTCAGTTTCTGAAGATATGGCCGCCGACTACACATGCATTTTGGATTTTTCAAAGGGAAGGGCTTCCCAACCTTGGAATGTATGTATATACAACGTAAATTTTATAACGACAATGATCAATTTAAGCAGCGTTACATTCATTAAATAAGATAATACTAGTAAAATAGTAGTATCAGATAAGCAAGAAATGGGATTGGTTTAGTACTTTTAACTTAATCACATGAACTGGAGTGAGATGCATAATCATTAGATAAGTACATTGTAATTTTAGTACCATGGAGATGGACTAAGATACATTTTCATAGATCGAACTTTTGAAAAATTACACCCTATGTCCACTATTATGAGTTTCATTTCTTGGTAGTACGGATTTTAAGAAATTAATGTTATAAAAAGTATCAATTGAATTATGAGTTCAATACATCCTCTTTAGCAGAAAGACGGGTATTCCTTGCTCATTATCAGACAATCACTTATTCACAAACTTCATGTGGGTCTAATACTTTGCATTTCCCATCTCATGGAAAACTTGTTGAAGAGATGAAATATAACCAAGGTATATCTTTTTGATCAGAGGTTGAATCGATCATCAGAAGAAGAATTAGGCCAAAAATTAGGATACATTCTGGGAAAATAATTGAAAAATAAAACAGCAAGTACAAAAATGAGTAATAACCCCCAGTAGAGACTGGTACGATTCAATTCAACACTTTATTAAGAAAAATGGATGAAACAAAGTTAGTGGAATGTGAGACTCTCTTACCATTTATAGTAAAAATGAACAGCGTCTAAAATGAAAAATGAGACTCTTATTTATGGAGAGAGAGAGAGTATATTTGAACAAGAGATTTAATAAACATAGTCCGTAGAGATGAGTAAACATGACAACTGAATCATCTATTAGCACTAACTTATATCCTACTTGAAATATATGTTATGGTTGATAAATTAATACTACTCCATAAGACAATTCTAATTAAATCACCAACCACGAATATCTAAATATGTAAATACGAAGCCGTAAATATTGTAATTGTAATTAATACTATTTAGTATTGTCTCAAGCGTTCAACGTGGAAATATGAATTATTGTAGTAATATAATCAATATGTATATTCATTGTTGGAGAGACAAACTTTTCGTGCAATGTGAGAATTAGTATATGTTTCTGTTGTATTTTAATTTGAGAGCATATTAAGGCCTCAAAAGAAAACAGAACTATAATGAGGTTATGCAGGCTAAAACACCAACAAAATTTGAGTTAGATCAATGCATATGCTAACATGCCATGTGGATGCATTCGAAGCTGCCTCCCAAATGCCAATTTTCGGCTATTAATTTAAACATATTTGTCGTTTCTTACCATATCTTATTTTGTACTATCTCTTTTTTATTTTCTTTTTTCAGATTCGAAGGTATCACCATCAGTATTAGTTTTCCATTTATGAAATTTCCTTGGCTTTTTATAAATTATCAACTCGGATTTCTTTAAAAAATTCTCACTCTCTTTGTTTAGGCATTCAAAAGTTTGAATCTTGAACGAGTTTTTAAACATCAATAGCCAAGAGTTGTATAATCTTAATACCAATACAATCCAAATTACTACGTACGGAGTAGTATTTTAAAAGGAAATTTTAATAGCGACCTCATTTTCATGCTTTTTACATTAGAGCATTTTCAACAACTTATGCTAAATTCAAATTTAGAAATTTTACTTCAACTATTCCACTGAACTAAAACTTTAAAGAATATTCTCTATCCAATATATATCTATTTTTATTTATGAAATTTGTAGTGGCTTAGATTTGTTTTAGAAGAAACCTAAAAATAGATACTTGATCATCCGTTCTTTCATAGGTGAGACATTTCATTTTAGCACGAAATTTAAGAAATAAGTAGATGTTTAGCGTGTTAAGTATGTAGGTAATAAATTATATCAAGGAACAGAAAGAAAAAAGTAGAAAGAATAAAATAGAAAAGTGAAATAAGATGAAACAAGAGTGAATAATATGTACAAAAATGTTGATCGGATCAAAAAATACCAACAAGGTCAAAAAAATTAAAATAGTGGAAAAATTCCTCCAACAATATTACATTAACAGTCAGAGTTATGTGAAAATATTTTAAAGAATGAGGGTTGCATTTAATTTAATATTATTGCATAGTTGAAAGAATAAATTCGTACCGATCTCTAAATTGCTCTTGGGTAAAAAATGCCAAAAGGACTAAAAAGACGAGATAATTAAAAATTGGAACTGTGACTCAAAATTGGCGCTTAGATTGTGAATCACATAATTTATCGGCAGTAAATTGAAAATAAAATAATAAGAAAAAAAAAAAGTATACAATAAAGTGCAACAGATTGAAAGTTGCAATGATGATGGTATAAAAGGTCGTGAACATTTTACCATTTTGCAATATATACTAACGGAGAAACCTTACAGTTGCCAGTTGAATTCCAGTCAAATTAAATTAATGATCATTAAATTTAATTAAATGACTACGCCAATTAATTTTCTGCCTCTAGTCCTTCTCATTCCATTACAACATATGGTGCCTTTATATACAAGTTTAAAATAATTGTTCCAAGCCATAAAACTTAAATAAATGAAAAAAAAGGTTCTCATTGAGTTCAATTAATTTTTTATTTTGCATGTCGCATTTGACCGATATGAATTTTAATAAAAATTCGATGTTACTACTATTAACTACGCTTCCTCAAGAAAGTCTGATTTGTGAAGCTGTTGAAATTGGTTTTGAAGAGTGTTGATTTAATAGACTTTATTTTCCAACTAACCAAATAACCCCTAAAGATATAGTCGATCTTGACAAGACAAAGGATTGGGTAAAATAAAAAGAATGCACCCTTTTTCTATAATTATAAACACACAATTTAACACGTTAATGGGGTCCCTTTTCACAGGGACTTAACCCAAGTCACCTTCAAAGTTCAAAGTAAGAATATACACACCATGATTATCGATGATTTTTTGTAAGATCTACTATATATATAATATCAAGCTATCATTTTTAAAAAAATTGCAACCAAAACTTTGTGTTAATGCAATAATACTTAAATGATAGAACAAAATTTGTAAATAATTTAAAATAAGATTAAAATAAAAGTAATCTATTTTTTAGATAGGAAGATAAATCGAAGGAAGCTTATATATGCTGATGAAATAATGAACTCCTTGCATCCATGAAATGTAGTGTGTTATTTGTAGAAGAGGAGAGTTTGAATATGTAACTAGTAGAAAAAATTGATAAAATAAGATTGGGAAATTAAAAGGAAAAAGATGGTGATAAAGTTTCTATAAATAGAACTGAGACTAATATTGGTTGGAAAAAATAAATTATTTTCGTGGACAATATACAGTGCTTACCTAATGCACAAAGGTCAAAGGTGAAAGTTGAAAGCATCTTTCTAGCTAACTAATTGCATATTGATAGTGAATTATGCACAAAGTTTTGGTAGCCTTGGATTCCAATTTCTGAAGATGGAATTAAAGGATGCTTTTTTGGATTTGGTACGCCTTCTCTCTTATCTAAGAACGAATTTGCCTACTATTTGGTATCATGCACATGCATAGATGTCTTCAAAATAATATAATAGTATATATTATTATATATCAATAATAATACAGTAAACTAAAATATGTTATACTTACATTATTGTTGTTACTCATGACTTGTCCATTCTGGTAATCTTTTTCAATCTGATCCATTTTCTAGACGAGAAAGTCAAGCCAACTAAATGAAGTACTATTATTGTTTATATTTTTTTATTAGATTATATTTGGTAAGTTAGCGTTGAGGTGCTAAAGTTGGACTGGACTATATACTAGGACCATCAAAGCAATATATATATCCATTTACTCTTAAATTTATTCGTTGGTTTTGCTTTGACTTCTTTACATATTATGGACTATTTAAAATAAAATAAAATTAATAATTTATTTATTTCATAGCGCTGAAGTTTAATAAGTACTTAAAAAAATATAGGTACTTCTAATATAGTTATTGGTAGTTGTAAATGTTGCGATTACTGGTGGTTGCAAAAGTGATTCAATCATTATCATCCCACAAATATTACCAACAATTCGTTGACATAGATATTAATTTAATACTTAATTTTCATGGTTTTCATCATAAACCAAGCACACGCCCTCGCCACTTCTTCATACATAAATCTTAATAGAGTTTAATGATAATTAAGTCGAAATTTCAGATAGTCTCGTGAGCTATCATGATTTCTCTGATTATGCCCCCATCACGTCCTCACAATCATTCTCTTTCCATTGATTGGGAAATGCACTTACTACATGTTTTTAATCTCTCACGTGCTTATTTGTTTTAACTTTTGCAAATGTCTTCTTAAAAATTGTATCGGAGTAGTGTAAAATTAGGCGACTTCATGTCAATAATTAAACATTATTTTATGGTTAGACATGGCGAAGATTTACATGTGTTTGGCTTTATTTGGAAGTGTGGTGTGTGTATTAATTAAGGTGAATCGTAAGATATGTTTTTTACTTGCTGGTTGCGGCAGAAGAAGAACATGGCTCCCACAATAATTTGCATCTCTTCTAAATATGAATCGGATTGTCAGAATCCAACACAAAATTTTGCTTTTATACTGGTGTTTTGAAGATCCAGCCCATTTCTAACTGTTACATGTTTCAACTTATTAAGTGAGTTATGGACCTAAGGGGCCCAATAATAACTTGTAACTTTCCATCCCTCAAATTACTTGAATTTATCCATCATCATGTAACTTTCCATCATTCAAATTACTGAATATATTGATCACCTTCGTTAAGCGGTCCAAGCCACGCTTCTAGGTACATCAATTTAACTTTAATACTAATATTTTGAGTCGAAATAATAAATACAGTACTTAATTTAGGTGTGCACACAAATGACTCGCACGACTGCACGTGAATAAGCATCAGTTGAGTCGAATGAGAGGACAACTATAACATTTCCGCCCTTTTTAATCCAAAAACAGGATATAAAAAAATTCTAAATATCATAGGCTTACAACGGATATTTTTTAAAATTATGTTTTATTCAAACTTTCATCAAACATTTTTGTCTATAACTACCTTGTTAAATTGTCCATCCGCACAGAAATACTAGCAACATACCAACGGCCTTGATACACATCATACTAGAACCGGTCGTCAAATACTGATTATGGATTTGGCATTCTGCAAGTATGAGACTATATATTTGATGATCGCTTAGCATTATAAATTAAACAAAATTATTTACATTTAGTACAAAATATTCTCATCGTACTATCTCAAGTGATTAATTGTTTTTCGGCACGTGTTTGAGAAAAATGATAGTACTAATAAATAGTTAAAGTGGAGAGAAGAGATTAAAGTAGATACGACTCTCTTCTATATTATTCTCTCTTTTCTCTCCACTTTAACTAGTACTCCCTCCATCCGCCATTAGAGTCTCATTTGTTGGCTGCACGGATTTTAGGAAATATTAAAAAAAGTGAGTGGAAAAAAATTAGTTGAATATGGATCTCATTTGTATATATTATTTTTAAATGAAATGTAAATGGAATGTGAGACCCTATTACCATTTATGCTAAAGGTGAACCGAGACTGTTATTCGCGGACGGACTAAAATGGAAAATAAGGACTCCTATTCGCGGATGGAGGGAGTAGTATTTGTTATCAGCTTGGCAAAACAACTAAAATGAAATCAATCAGTTGAAGCGGAACGGAGGGAGTATTTAATAAAATAAATCAAATTTCCGTATCCTACTCTCCTCTTCTTCTATTCACCAAAAGTGTCATCACAACATTTTGAGTTAATCGGAAAACTTGATGAACTGTGGGTAGAATCGGGGTTGCAATTACATTGGTCGTAACTCGTAACAGTATAGCTGAATTGAGTAAATTGATAATGGTGGAAGTGCAGGATGAGATATTCCACACGGCCTCTGGATTGTAATTTGTAAGTCATCAATTAGATGAGGTTAATTTATTTTAATTCGTTTGATTTTGGTTTTGTATTTATCGTTAATTTCTCGTTGTCAGTGAATTATGAGCCGCCATATTGTAGTCTGACTAGTTGTTAACATTGTTATTTATGCTGGAATGGGCTAACTAGCTTCTTTGTGCCGATTGGGGAAAAATTCCATGGATTATGTTGTGTTGAATCTATACCATACAATTACAGACATATATAGCATTTCTAGCTGCAGGACTTATTTTTTTAGTTTTTAAAAAGATGTACATCTTCAGTTCTTTGGTAAGAACTTTTCTTATCATCTTCAACTTTCAAAATTACAAACTAGTACTGATATCACAACATGTGGACCTTTCAATTTAATTGGGTTCAGTATTAATATAGTCGGTTTGTCATCTAACTAGCTCGCATCGAGATTTACAATTAATCAATTCTCCGTATACAGTTTACCGGTTGATACTTCAAAGTGTTCTTCCATTATTTGATGTGTACGTATATCATGTGGTGGACTACTACTTTATGCTTTAAAGCCACATTGTACTGTTCCAACATGAGTTTTGCTTATTTAATGTCTAGAAATTCCATCTGCATTTTTATCATCTTATTTTCAATATTTGTAGCTTTGGACTGTTTCAAACAAATATACATGCATGGTTGCTCATTGTTGCTTGAACTGGCTTTATAGAAATATTAGGATATAGGGGATAGATATTATTAGCACATCCAAGAAAAATGACGGGCCCAATCATAAGATGTATCAGTGATCTCCAAATTGAAATGGTGCAAAAACACAGAAAAAACTTGTTGTAGTGCATCAAATTAACCAGGAAGGATCTTGCATTTAATAAATTTTATTGCAAAAATTGAAAAAATGAATGGATTTAGTTGGTGCAGAGTTGCTACTGCATATTTATGCAAAAAAGTTAGATAAGGGCGTTGCAATTGTCCTAATTGTTCCAAGATTTTAGATACGGAGTATTAAATTGTTGGAAAGAGAGATATTACCATTAGATATTAGAGTACCAAAGCCTAGCAATGATGATGTTTAGTTCTATTATTGTTCCAGGATGTATCTATGGCTTGAGTCCCCAACTCCTCCTATATATACTAAGGTGTTGGGTACTCCAAATAATTAATAATTCAATTCAATACAATTCGTTTTGTTATATTTTGTCCTATACAGTTCAATAAAATAAGCATTAATCAACATTGTAAATAAAAATGGCAAGAGCTTGGAAAATAAAAATGAATACACAAAATGTGTTTGTCAATATTAATATTCTAAAAGCAACACATAACTGATTGGATGTTGCAATTGAGAGGAGTGTCGCATCAAAAAGTAGTTCCAGCATGATCCATGCAAAAGTGACAGTGATAGTCCGAGACTCAATTTTCAAAGTTCCGTTCAATAGATTAAATATGTTGATAAACTATATATACTTGCTTGTCTTATAGTTTTTGAAAATTATTTTCTTTCACTACAAGCCTTTACCTAATCCAGTTTGTATGTGCATCACAAAAATGACAATTAAAATAAGGATTGTAGCTATACATTTTGTCCTCTTTGTTTTGGTCAACGAGGTTTCTGTTTAATTTTGCAATTATCATAAGTGGAGTTAGTAAGTTTTTAACCACACCATTATGTCTGCTTTTTCAGTACCAGATGACCTATGTAAATTTTTAATTTCAACATTTTTCTACTTCTTTTTTTCGTGTGGTCATGGCCTATGTTTCTGTATATTTGCCAACCCTCTTGTCATGACTCTTCTCTCATGTCTACAATTTTGGCCAACTACTTCAAGGGGTTCTTTTTCCGAATAAATTCAAATGCAATGACCATCTCTGATTACTGAATCCATCAACTTTATAATAATTAAAAGGGATTAAAAGTACAGTATATTTATTGTGTTTTAAACAAAGGCAGCAACTGGTTGCTGTACAAACAAATTTGGAGCAGTATATTTGAGATATTGTATCAATGTAATCCACACCTCAAGTAAGCACCACAATTTACAAAAACGTGTAACATTTCAAGAAAATAAGGGGTTATAAGCATTTACATTCCCCCACATGACCACATCACACTTTGTCTTCTATCCTACGTTGGAAAATCTAACCTAATCTTATGCTACAACTACGAACACCCTCGTTCCACGCAAACAAAAATGATCCTCTTCCGTTCTGGTTCTACCTAGCATTTACACTGATGAACGCCGTATTTTCCTTGGAGAGAAATTATGATAATCGAGACATCATCGTGGTACCTCCTTCGTTCCCCTTGTGGGATTTCAAGCAAGTCGTAGAAATCCATTCCTGCGCGCATACATTGGTAGTATTAGAATTAGGCATATGATCAGTTGTGTAGATATAGTAGTTGCTACTTGCTAGTGTTGTTTAAGATTGTACCAGCTTTCTTAGCAGCGCGGATCAAGACCTCCTCGACAAGATGCTGAGCAGGGTCTCCCTCGGGATACATTGACATGAACGTCTCAACCTCAGAGACGGCCTCTTTGTTGGTGAAGTATTGGTAGAGGCCATCAGAGGACAAGATCAAGAATTTGTCTGTTTTTTGTAGCCTGTGGTGGCAAAGGAATGGTGAACATGTGATGTAGGGTGATGTTCCTATATAATCAATTCTAAACATCTCTAGGAGTGCATTGTTCCACTTGGGCTGTAAAACACAAGAACAACAAAAATGCACATCCATTTGTTAGTCAGGATCACCAATGGAATAAACATACAACTCTGAAATCCAGACGACGACATCTACCTGTTTGAGAAAGCCAGCTCCAAAGGCGCGGGTGACTTTGAGTGAGCCCTTCACCCTCTTGTTCACAACTGCAAAGGCATCATCTAGATGTGCATACCTAATCCTCCTCACCTCCTGAGAGTACACAAAGTTATCAAGATTCATCCATTTGAATATAAACAATTTGATTGTGGATATGATTTTTCACCTCTTTCACAGAAGTAGAATGATCCATTGTAAGCTGAGAAGCACTCAAATAGTGTACACTATCATATTCATAACCATAGAGTAATTCATCACAATCCTTCTTCACCAGCACCATCTTCCCACCATTATCATTTCGTTGTGCTAAAACCGCCCTACTATCCCCTACGTTCATCAGATAAACATCGTCTCCCTTCATCACCATTGCCAGGACACACGATCCCATCAAAGCCAACTCCGGATTCGCCACCAACATCATATCTGCAATCTCCAAATACGAGGCCTCCGTCTTCCTCAATGCCTCAGACATGGCCTCAAGAACAACCGAATGATCCACAACACCATCACATCCCAAATAGCTCAACCTCTCCCTCAACTTCCTCTCCAGCTCCACCCTCTCCTTATCTTCCAAACTCGAAGAGCTGTTAACCGTTCTCTCGCAAGATTCACCTCCATCAAACCACAGCAACCCTTTGAGCTCCTTGTACACATTGGCATAAAGATTGTTCAAGAGGAAGTCAGTAGCATCAGGGCCATTGAATCCATCATAAATCCCTACAAAAACCCATCCATTTTCCTCAGATATCACAATATGCACTCTGTCTTCACCAGCTTTCCCTTGAGCCCACTGCAGATTACATTCATCATTCTCATCAACCAAGCTAATCTCACTACTCAAATTGTGACTAGTAATTGTGCTGCTGCTGTTCCCACTATTGATAATATCTCTTTCACAAACACCAATCTCCCTATTAAAACTCCACAGAGATTTGGATACAGCCTTGTTGAAATTCTTAAGCAGAGCCATTTTCTTGGATTTAGGCAAGTGATCAAGCTGGTTCTCCAAAGGCCCGGACAAGAAGCCGCGCTCCATGGGCCCGGATCCCGGGCCCGGACTCTTCATAACCGGGCCGGACTTGACTGTGTGAGGCGTTGGGTGGAGTGGGGTGGAGGAGAAAAAGTGGGAGCTTTCGAAAGTGGAGGCTTTGTCGAGCGTGGTGTAGGCGAAGGAGTCGGTGGAGAGAGGCGTGGAGGTGTTGGCGGAGATGGCGGCGCCGGAGATGGCGCGGAAGGCCGCCGTATTAGGGGATTGTAGATTATCGGATGGAATATAGCAGAAAGAGTGGCCCAAGCCTTGGTCAGCAATGTCATTTCTCCGGCGGGAAATGTCACCGGAGAAGCAGAGGCTGAGATTTCCGATTCCGTTGCCCATTTTTGTCGTTTCTGCGTGGAATTACAGCAGAGGAAGTTAATGAAGTTGAAACTTCATGATTTGGAGGTGAAGTGGGTGTGTGCAGGGAGAGGACATATTGAGGAGAGTTGACTTTGGATTTGTTTTTAAATATTCGATTCTTTGGAATTTTGTGGCATAAAAGGGCGTTGACTTTGAATTTTATTTTAGTGAATAAAGGATTGTGCGTTACTATTATTCTTGTGCGTGTGGGGTTTTAATTTTATTATGCTATACACTCCAGAATACAGAATAAGAATACAAATATTACGTTGTATTTCTATCTGAAACGCCGTGTATTTGGATAGTACAAATCCAAGTCTGTAAATTATTATTCTTATGTATTACTCCTAGTATAATTTATTTAGTGAGAGTGGACACTATATAAATAATGCCTAGTCTATAAGTGCAAAGTCAAAAGACTCCACCTGCAATTTGAAATTGCTATTATTGTCGAGCTGAAACGTTGATTCCGAAGTTAATTTACTTAAATTTCATTTGGTAAACTACAAATGTCAAATTGCCGGAAAAAATTATGAATTTTGTCGAAATTTGTTATGTCTCGCAACTTTAAATATAATGTTCATTTGGCGCACACGTGTTACAAATTGAGGATGTGATTGAGTTATTTGCTAGGTGTATTGGCAAAAACAATAAAATTTACTGATGGTCACGTCCTTGTATGATTTTTCTAATACCATCCAGATTATATTCTGTGAGAAATTTGAGAAAAATATTAAAATTCATTTTTATGACTAAATTTTAAAATTGCAAGATAAGCAAAATTTATCCTTCTTTAATTTATGCCTATCCCTAGTTCAAAATGCCATGATACCTTATTATTCAAGCATGGAGAATAGTCACTTGGTTCTACCTGTGAATATCTTTGGTCTAATAAAAAAAAAATATGTAATTAGTTGTTTTTGCCCAAGTATTCAAAATATCATTTAATCTTATTCGATGATCCTCGAATTTTACATATTCAAAATTTGACAAACAAATTGAATCTCATCACGTTGTGAGAATTTGAGGGCTTAATTTATAATACAAGACCAATTTTGAGGACATTATTGAACAAGATGAAAGTGTGAGGACAATTCCAATGAGAAAGCAAGTTCAACTGTACAAATATCTACTGATCCTCTAAAAAACTCATGTACAATCATTTTATATTTCCAATATGCTATGATACACAATTCCATTTATTTCTTTTCCTTTTTAAGATCAAACTATTCGTTTCAATTTAATGCTGCTAGAATATTAGCATAAAGTAAAAGTACAACTTCAACTTATATATTCCCCTATTTAAGTATTTATTTAATTATTTTTACTTCATTTATTGCATATTGCGGTTCCCCCTCTATTTTAGGAAGTTCATTTCGTTACTTTAAAATTCTGTCTTATTCCCTGATAACTTATAGCCAAATAGAAAATTAAAGAGATGGAATACGATTTTCTTTAACCTCCGAGAATAATAAATCATGGTTCGTTTAATTCGAGGCCCACGCTTTACTGATCATCTCATGCAAAAGGGGAATATGTTATGTTTTGTATGAGAGGGCGGCGATATTCACAATTTATGCTCTTCCACTAATTAATTATTTACACGAGTTGAACATATTATTTAAAAGGTGGAGTATCTCAAAAGAGAAAAAAAAAAGTTCAAGTTCTGGTGCTCATTATTTAGTCTTGTATTTCAGGATATAAATCTAAATCACGTAGTACTAATATATTGTTGCACACATGTATGTTAGTACAAAAATAGATATTAGAAATACAAAGTTATAGTAGTCTAAAATAATTATATTGCTAACTTATAACTTAATTGCTAACTACAACTAAATAATAGCCATTAGATATTCAAATTAAGGGCTTAGATCATTAATCCCTAAATGTCAATACGATCAACGAAAAACGTCAATAAGGTCATATGATTAATTCCAAAAAATATCAATAGGGGTATTAATGTCAATTAACTACATGTTTATTTATAACTAACTTTTAAAAGAAATCTCAAAACTTTAAATTCATATAACATATATCAAATTAAAGATAATTTCATAATGATTCCAACGATATCCTACATGCATATGTTCCGACGTCAAAATTTGAAAAAAAATTCAAAATTTTTTAATTTTTCGTACAAGCAAAAATGTCAACATACTATATAAAATATGTCAATATAATACATGTAGAATGTCAATATAAGCAATGGGTTAACATTCTTAAAGCATTGTGCTGACATTCTCAAAGCATTTTGTTGATATTTTCGAAACACTATATTGACATTTTTATCCAAAACCCTAATTTTGAGTTTTTTTTATCTTTTTTGATTTTATTAATAAAAACGAAAATTACATGTGGCAAATTGTAGACCACACGTTTTCTAAAATCCTATGGCCTTAAATTAGTTGTAGTTAGCAATTAAATGATGAGTTAGCAATTGATTACTCCCCTGGTTTATAAACTATATATATTTCTTATATTATTATGAATTATTATTGTTTAAGAACAAAATAATTTATTTCTTTTTAAATTGAAACATAAAAAATGGCATTAATGAAGGCGACTTTTAATGCTTGACTTTAACATCTATTAGAAAGTTAATTTCGAAGATATGAAAGTCAAAACCCCAATAACAATCTGTTTGTTTCAGGTGTTTGACTTTATAAAATGTCTATTTCAAATCCTCAAAAACAAATCGTTACAGCCTAATTTGTCCAAGTTGAGCCATCACTATAGTTCCCATGTTGATTTATCTAAAACTGAGCACGTTCCGTGAGAGTGCGCGCATATAAATTGAGTTACATGCTGATTTTGGCATGAAATTGTGTTAGCTTGCTCGACAATTAGAGCAATTTATAGCCTACTAAAACATTAATAATCATATGATTTGAATAATTTGGGGTGTTTTTTTTTCATGAATAGCCATTTATGATTGCATTATGTATCTAAATATGTGTTCATAGTTCAAAAGGTCGTATAAATAAAAAATTAAGTTGGAGTATGTGGTGCGGTATGAATTTATAAATCCCATATCTAATTTAAGATGCAGATAAATTTGCAATTCCATTTTTATGTAATTTCTGCCCCCTCGGAAAGAATATGGCCATTTGCGTAGGGAAAGTGAGGGTGGGCTTTTAGTTTTGGAGTTCTAAAGAGAATTGCACAATTCCGATATTCTACAAAAACTTTTCCTTTAAGTTATAATAAATAAATTGGAAAAATCAAATCAAGCTATCATCTGCCCGTTTAGCTCAGTTGGTAGAGCGCAAGGCTCTTAACCTTGTGGTCGTGGGTTCGAGCCCCACGGTGGGCGTTTTGTTTTTTTATCCCTTTTTTAATTTATTATAATAAAAATAAAAAATGTAAAAGGTTACTACATATGGAGATTTATTTATTTTTTTCCTTTTATTAATTTATTATGATAAAAAAATGTATTGAATATTGATATGAGAATCATCAAATTTGATAGTACTATGTTCATTCTGAATAATAGTAGTAGGAGCAACACGTACTTGAAACAATACATATAAACATCATTTTTCACAAATTATATAAAAGCGTAAAATAAGATACTAGCAAAATGACACATTGTACGAATTTATGATAAACAACAAATCATAAGCATATCTGCATGCACACAAGTTTCAACTGGAGTTAATAGTGTAATATTAATCGGCATAATTTACACTTGTTCGAATTTAGGCAATTGTTAAAATTTTACTAGCGTCTGTCAGTAAATTTCTTTAGCACAACTTAACGGAAAATAACATGAAAAATATATTTGTAGGGTCCGTTTGATAATTCCACAGAGTGTAAAGAGAGAGGGTTATTTAGTCCTGATATTTTACTTGTTTGATTTGTCTTTTTTATTTTCACGAGAACCCGGGTTAAATTTAGAGAACTGCAAAATATTTTATCAATGTTTGAAATTAGTATAAAGTTTTTTAATTTATATAAATCATATAAAAAGTGCCATTAATGTTGTAAGTTAGATCTAAAATGGCAAATAAGGACTAAGAAATTGAGATAGATATACTAATTTAAACATTAATAAAACATTTTGTGTATGATTTATGCAAATTTGATATTTTTAGAGTACTTTGAAATATCGGTAAAATATTTTGTATGTATGTTATAATTATTTTTGGGGTAACGCAACAGAAATTGTGAAATAACAAACGGATCCATAATCGATCTATTTAAATGATTACATGCATTACTTTTCATGCAAAACAATAGATCTATGTAATATTAAATATAATTCACATAAAATACGTAAATTAAATGTGATTTGAATAAATACATTTTGATCCTCCAAAGGATCGACGTAGCTTACACTTCTCCACTTGTCAGATTGATACCCAACTTTGAATCTTCTGTTTAATGGAATGTATTAAAGACAAGGTAATACGGAGTAGTAAAAGAAGCTAGCAAACCATTAAATCACCTTGCATCATTAATAAAAGAAGCCCATAGCGTGGAATACACAATTAATTGAAGGTAATGAGTCCCGTTTTTCTATTTTAGTCCGTCTGTGAATAGGAGTTTCAGTTCACCTTTACTATAAACGGTAATAGTCTCACATTCCACTAACTTATTCCACTCACATTTTATTTAGAGTAAAGGTCAAAATTAGTCCTGAACATATGGTCATTTTACGTTTTTGATCCTAAACATTATCTTTTGGATTTTGTGGTCCTGAACATATGGAAATTTGATCATTTTGGTCCTCCGTCAACATTTCCGTTAAAAACTAACGGTCAACAGGGTTTAATCCCGATTTTGACCAAATTAAACTTTTAATTCTGATTTTTTAATCCCTAATTAATTCCCTAATTATTTTTACACTTCAATTTCATCTTTTTCCTTTCTCTCATCTTTCATCTTCTTCCCTCCTCTTCTTCTCAAACCCTAGTTATGAAATTGAAGTGTAAAGATGAAGAGGAAGAGGAACGGAAAATTCGACACGCACATGAATTCCAAAACAAACTCGAACTCGTCGAGCTCGTTGTGCAAGAGCACGCCGTAGCAGACGCCGGTGGTGGCGCCGCCGTCGAGCCCGGCGGGGAGGAGGTGGCCGAGGGAGGAGGTGGTGGCGCTGATAAACCTGAGGTGCAAGACGGGCGGGGGAGGAGAGGGGAGCAACAAGGGGCCACTGTGGGAGAGGATATCGCAGGGGATGAAGGAGATGGGAGACAAATGGAGTGCGAAGAGGTGTAAGGAGAAATGGGAGAATATAAATAAGTATTTTAGGAAGACCAAGGATAGCCGCAATAAGAGGTCTGTGAACTCGAGGAATTGTCCGTATTTTCATCAGCTTAGCTGTTTGTACGGCGACGGCACGATTGTTGCGCCTAACGCCGCCGCTGCGGCGACGGCAGAGATTGATCAGTAGTTGTGTGATTTGGGCTGCTTATTCCTCTTCCTCTTCCATGACTAGAGTTTGAGAGGAAGATCAAGGAAGAATATAAAAGATTAGAGGAAGGAAGAAGATGAAATGAAGTGTAAAAATAATTAGGGATTAAAAAATCAGAATTAAAAGTTAAATTTGGTCAAAATCGGATTAAACCCTGTTGATCGTTAGTTTTTAACGGAAATGTTGACGGAGGACCAAAATGATCATATTTTCATATGTTCAGGACCACAAAATCCAAAAGATAATGTTTAGGACCAAAAACGTAAAATGGCGATATGTTCAGGACCAATTTTGGCCTTTACTCTTTTATTTAAAACTAATATATACAAGTGAGATCCATATTCCATTAACTTTTTTCCACCTACTTTTTTTAACATTTCTTAAAATCTGTGTTGTCAAGAAATGAGACTTCTAATGGTGGACGGAAGGAGTAATAATTAACTGTGAAGTTTAGTCAAATTTTTATATATTCTGATATTTTAAATTGAAATATTAAATTATGAAGTTTCAATTTTTTTTAATTGTATGCTCAAATTAATATGTTTTTTGGTGATGTTAAAAATAATAATATAGTAATATTTTAATAAAATAAGATAAGAAATAAAAAATAAAATACTATTTTTTTCCATAAAATACGTCGTTTTAAACATAATTAGAAGATGAGACGCATGGATATATAATAAAAATTAAAGTTTCGTAATATAATATTCAAATTTAAAGATAATGAACTGAATCAAATTTTTACTATATAATTTAATAAGTAAAAAGCCCATAGATATAAATAGCTTATAAAACCAACTGAATATGAACAGTGAAGCCCACCATCGAACAGGCGATTATAATTATAAATCTGGACCAGACAATATGGGAAATCAAGAAGATGATCGGTGAGAGAGAGACGGAAATTTTCTCTTAAGGGCATCGCTGCTCTCGATTTGACTGCGCCACGTTGGTTAGTCTGTCTAATTTTCAGTTTTTATGGCTGAATTTTTTCGATTTCTGCTTAGTTCGACAATGCTGTCACTTGCCCTAAAATTCTATTGAGAGCTTGGTATTACTGAATTATACTTCTGATTGGTTCTTGCTTGTGATCATCCACACCTTGGTAACTTGTAGGAGATGTTTGGGTGTTCAATTTCTTCTTCTGTTGTGTAAATGACTGAGCTGCTTAATT
This sequence comes from Salvia hispanica, assembly GCF_029641045.1. Lineage (NCBI taxonomy): Eukaryota > Viridiplantae > Streptophyta > Magnoliopsida > Lamiales > Lamiaceae > Salvia > Salvia hispanica. The sequence goes on from NC_142692.1 coordinate 25,820,666, forward strand.
GTCGAGATGCCATGGCATGAGAGAAACATAAATATGTCCAAGACTTGTTCTTGTGGATTACCTTGTGACGTATTATATGATTACTGTTTGAATCATGCCATGTCTCCACCCTCTTCTCGGACCCCAATCAACCTATAACCCTCCATGATGTTGTATTATATGATGTTGAACACCCGGATTCACACAGATTCTTTGTTGGAATAGGTGAAAAATACAATTTTGATGGAATAATCCTGCCTTATCTTTGTGATTTGCAGTTTGTAGCGGGTATTCTGCGTTGTTTTAGTATTAAAGTTGGATTTCCCAGCTTAATGTTATGGATTTTAACCTTAGAAAGAGCATTTGTTGAAACTGGGAAAGCAATCTCATCTGAATTTTACATAAACTCCTGTCATCTAATACCGGATGCCACAATATTGTTGTTGCAGCTATCTATCTCAATGGTCATTATTTTGCTTGTGTAGTGACAAGGTCCATTGCAATGCATCTATTTTATTCCTTTCATCCACTTCCTTGTAAGCTTGCCTTGGAAACCATTTTACAGTTACTTGAGTTGTTCATGGCATATGTTTCAGCACTGAGCTCTGTTTTTTTTTTGGAAAATTGTTATTTAGTCAATTCTTTTTGTAGATTAAACGGTCTGCTAACCTTGTGCTTGTTTCCCCTCATTCTTCTGATTCGTATCAGTGTTGAGCATCCGTAGACTCAAATGGAAGATCAGAAGCACGTGCCAGATGCTTTGCTTAGTAAGCCCAGGAAAAAGAAGGCTTCATTACAGCACCCTGAAATGATTCAATCGCCTGGGGAGAGCTTGAGCATGAAGAGATCCAATGAGATACAGACTTTCTCCCGCCAAAAGGGGCCTAAACCCCCCAAAAGGGGTGTCGCCAGAGAAGTCTCACCATCGCTGCAACCAGAGAGATTGGTCCCAGAGTCGGTACCAGACTCCTCGACCTCAGGTAACGAGTACAGAGCTCTTAGGCGCAAGTATTTGCTCTTGGAGGAGGAAAGTTTTGGATTAGGAAGGGAGTTGAAGGAAGTTGAGGATGATGTGAAGACCCTCGAAGAGGAGAAGCTATCTCTGTTGGATGAGCTTGTTGTCTTGGAAGGCCTCATTAATCCTTCAGAGATTCAACCTCAAGCACAAAGGTTGCAATAACTTTGTAATAAAGTTTAAGTCTTATTAAATGTTTAGCACTTTAGCTTTTATCTGTCTGAAAATGGACATATTCTACAACTGGGATCTGCTTGTTTGAAAGAGGTTCAAATCTATGCTTCCTTGTAATTTCATGAAAGTTCGACAGAAGTTTCTCAGTTGAACCCGATCCCTGTCGCATGTATATCGGCTTGACATTAGTATATATAAACTAGTATTCCGTCAACGTAAATGATACTTGTCCATATTGTTTACATTTGTATAGGTAATAGTATGAAAGACTTTATGCTCATGTAGTGTTTTCAATTTTAGCGTGTCGGCTGTAAAGATGAAACGGATTCGTCTTGAATATGACGACAGCACATACAAAGGAGCTCGAGTGAACTGGATGATATGAGAGGACCGAACATCGAATGTGAACTTATGCATAGCTTAGGTATGGTTTGTTATGTAAAGAATGGTGTGTCAAATGCATGAAGGGACTAGCATTTTTATAGGCATTGAGTCAAAACAGATTTTAATATATCAATCATGGAGTAATGTTACAAGATATAGTTGCTTAATTTGAATCCTTCATATATGCAAGTATTGATCGGATGTCAGTGTTGGCGATATTGGATTTGGTTTTCACTTGATACAAGATTCTGTTGTCGTTGAACATGTGAGTCGTCCAAAAAAGTTTCACTATGAGGCCCAATGTAATGGTTGGCCCAAGTTTGGGGTTGTGGACCGGTTAATTATTAAAACCCAAAATAAGAAAACAACAAGCAATTGATATCCGTTGTTGGCGTTGCTCACCAATTCTATCATATTCCATTTCCCCCAACTCTGCAATTCATGATTTTTTCCCGGTTCCGAAGCTAGGAGATATGGCGGTTCGCCTCGTCAACGGATTCCGCTGCTGCACAGTCACACCGTCGCCCACCGCCCTCAGATGTTGCCTGCGCCACCATAATCATCTTCACTTCCACTCCTCCACTTGCTTCTCAATTTCCCGGCGAATTCGTTGTCGCCGCATATCATTTGGCTATGAGGTGGTTCGGAGGTACTCGGCGCAGAGTCTGGTAGATATGGTGATGGAGGAGCTCGACTCAATCCGGAAGCGCGGTATAGCTCGCGCCTCAAATAAGTAAGGAAATGTTTACTGCATTTTTGTTTTTTCCTCTTTCCGCCAAATCTGAACATCTTTATAGACATATCGCTTGCAATTGCATTAGTTATATCGTCCAATTGAACCCTTTATCTTTCTTAAAATCATTTAGTTGGAAGTTTTAGTCATCTAATCAAGTTTGGAGTACGGAGATGGACTTTATGGAGCACATTGCTAAATTGGGGCGTTATATCTTTCTTAAGATCAGATTGTTACAGACCGAAATCAATGTGGAACACATTGCTAAAAATAGGGAGTACTATAGAAGATAGACTTCACCAACAGTCCGAAATAGCCGTCTAGTTTTTATTGCTCGCACTTCGTTTATGTGTGACTACAGACTAAAGATAGTCTGAATTAAATTCATCCATAAGATGATGACTAAAGTATATAGTTGACACTTGACAAGAGTGTCCAATTTTAGGATCGGAACACCATGGTACTACAGTAAATATGTTAGTCGATTTTTTTTTTTTATCTTCTAAAGTTACAATGAACTTCTAAGGAAATAAGGCTGGTTTACTAAGATTGTACTATAAGATAAATGTGCCTGAGGCCCTGATGTAGGTATCTGGCTTAGTAACACTCCAGATGAACAAGTCTTGAGTAACTGTTGCTTAGAATATCATTCCTATATTATGTTTGCATCACCACATCAACATTTAGCTATCATGGTCACATATGGCAGTATTCTTCAGATTGGGATTGGGAACTAGTGATCAGCTTATTGAAAGTAAGCCTGGAAAGAAGACTCTGGAGAAAGGGTTGTTGCTAGAGTTCAAGAAGGACTCGGAGAGGGTCTTACTAGCAGTTGTGCAGAAACCGGACGGCAAAAAGAACTGGATGGTTTCTGATCAGGTTTTAATGAAACATTTACTGCCGTGTGTGGAATAGGCTGCTAGGTTTATAATATTTGATTTTGATTTCTTATTATGGACCTTGTCTCTCAAGCATCCAATTTCTCTTGTTCTGTAGAATGGTGCGATGGCATCTATCAAGCCACAGCAAATTACTTTCATTGTCCCGGGTATCAAGGACTTTGATCACATGGAGATACCAAACTTTATTCAGAAAGCACAAGATAATCTGGTGTGCTATATTTAGAGTTTCTGAGTTTAGTGGTAGTTCAGTTTAAACTTATTAGTTTTTCATTGATGATAGACAATATTGTGGTTTTCTTTCAGGACCCAGCACTGCTTGAATTTGCGTGGATTGAGCTTGTTGAAAAGAATAAATCAATAACCGTGGAAGAGCTTGCAGAGGTATACCTTTTGCATGATCACTTTTGCATTCATAAGTACTGTATTGACAAAAGTCCATTCTACCAGATGATGTTTGGTAGTGCAGAACCTCTGGAGAGCTATTCTGCTCATTTGTTGCTTTCAAAGGATGATATATACTTCACAACAATGGAAACTAAAGGTTCATATTCCGTTTATGGGCCAAGACCTGCCGTTCAGGTGTTTTTACAGCTTCTTCTTGTGGACATCTAGCACTTACTAATAGAATCTGTATACGTGGTAGAGCTGTGCATTTATATAACTTATTACTTTGACTCTCTTAGGATGATGGTTTTCTAGTTCAATGTGCTGCATCATGACTCATTGTCATTTGTTTGTGCAAATAATCTGAATTGGGTAAAGAGCTTCATTTTATAGGTGGAAGAACTTATGCGCAGGAAGCTAGTCAAAGAGGCTGCAGAGAGGGAACTTGAAGAGTTTGTCAATTTACTGAGATCTGCCAGGGATGCACTGTTTCATGAGAAGCCCCCGAAGTCCATGTGGAGCTCTGAAGAGAAAAATCAAACAAAAATTGAGATTCTTCAAGCATATGCAATTGATGATTGTCGGAATGAAGATGAAAAGAAGACTGCTGGGATGGTAAATTGTCTCATCTTCTCATCCTTCTGTCTTTTATGCCATCATGCTTGATAATTTAGACTGAGAGAATGAAAGCAAATGGACAATTTCCCTTAGGGATGATTCCATAGTATATGCCTTAAATAACTTTACTGATAGTTCAGTAAAAATAGATAATGCACCATAATGCTGTGATGGAAACACCACATGATTCAACTTTCAGAACTGTTAACAGAAGGATTCCTGAATGCTTGCTTTACTTCTAGCAGATTTTGAAGGCCATAGGATTTCCTAAAACAGCATCAGCAGCAATGAATCTCCTCATCGATATTGGTTATTTCCCAGTACACGTAAATCTTGATATACTGAAGCTCAACATTCATACTGATTATGCAGAAGAGATTCTTATGGCCGCCGAAAGGCTTTTGCTCGAGTCACCTGACCAAGACGAGGTTGCTTGCTTTATTTTAATTTTAAGTTTCTTTAGTCATAACACACATTAGATGTTAAGTTGGTAAATGCGACACATGAACTGCGTCATGGTGCTTTTTTTCCTCTGTGCTGTCTTTTTAACTATTTCAGTTTCCACCTTCTGGTTTGTGTTGGCCTTATGCATGGATCTATGAGGCAACTCGTATATTTTTCCTGCAATCCAACTTTTACTAATGTTTTTTGTTTCGTCTCGGTTTCAAAACCTGTGAACTCATACAGGGAACTTTATAATTTTATAGCCTTCTATCATGTATTATAACTCATTACTCAGTAGTCTTCTTCAATAGACAATGTGCTTTGCTGGATTATGCAACCATGCATTCTTGGCCCTCTTCAGTCTTAGCCAAGAGATATCAGATGGAGTATCTGGGAACATATCTTTCATCTTTTCTAACCTATCTGAATCAAACACATGAAACGGATTTGCAATGTTGTCTTATATTAATATCAGGGACATATTCTGCCTTTTGTATTGTCAGGTTGAGAGGAAAGATCTCACTCACTTAAAGGTTTATGCCATTGATGTTGATGAAGCTGATGAGGTACACTTTAACCTTAGTGGGATCTTTGTTCGTGATTACTAAGGCATGCAATTCTATTGTATGCTTGAGAAGTTAGTCGAAAACTGCTAATAAGGAAGCATGTGCAGCTCGATGATGCACTGAGTGCAACTAGGCTTCAGGACGGCCGTATAAAGATCTGGATCCATGTAGCAGACCCTACAAGATTGGTCCAGCCTGGAAGCATCATAGACAAGTATATGCATGTGCACTTATTATTTTTTGTTCCCATAATTGATTTTCTGAGGCTTTTGTAATATAATTTTTAATCTTTAGAGAGGCAATGAAGAGGAGCACTTCTGTGTTTTTACCATCTGCTACATACCCGATGTTCCCTGAGAAGTTAGCCATGGAAGGCATGAGTTTGAAGCAAGGGAAGCACTGCAAAGCTGTTACAGTTTCAGTTGTGCTGCATGGTGATGGTGGGTAAGTGGATGCACTATAGCACTGGTAAATGATATGGTAGCAGTAGTCTTCTTTGAGAAGCAAATTTTAGATAGATTTGAAGAATTTTCTTTTCTGATCTGATCATGTGTTAAAACAAAATGATACTCCAGTTGAATACCTTTGTTGAGATAGCACATACAAGGGGTGTTTTTAAAAAAACCAGCCCTTTCTTTTTACTTTGTCTGCCTCTTGATGAATGGGTCTCTTGACTTACTTCAACAAGCAATTGATTCACAATCTTGGTCATACTTGAATACTTCTATAGATATCAATATAAAAACATCTCCTCATGCTTGAAACTTGAAAGAATTTTGTGTATACTGTTGATAAGAGTTCCCGCAGTTGTGTATGCCTTGGCAGAGATATGAGGTAGGCTGAATCATCGTGTGAAACTGATGTTTGTATCTTCCTCTTCACCCCTTCCCCAACAATAAAAAGCTGCCAAAAGAAAATAGGTAGAAAGTTGGGACCTCTGTCCAAAAAAATATAATTTCCCCATCACTCAAATGTCCTTGAAGATTTTTGGGTGTAGTTACTGAATCTGATCGCTCCTTTGCATCTATCTCTATGCAAAAGTCTAGAACAAACTTTGCGTTTAGATTTCACTTAGTGAGATTATGTTACTACTTTTTATACAATGTACCTCAGAATATGATGTTATTGTTTTAATTGTTTTTTTACAGAATTGCAGAATACTCAGTTGAAAACTCATTCATCAAACCAACATATATGTTAACTTATGAGAGTGCAACAGAACTCCTTCATTTGAACCTGGAAGAGGAGGCTGAACTCAGACTTCTTTCAGAGGCTGCTACACTGCGATTTCAATGGCGTCGAAGGCAGGTCAGCATTCCTATTCCTATGAGATTAAATTCAGCCTTTCTTGGTTAAGTTTATGGTTTCTCCTTTGCATATTGTGTCATCTCTGAAACTATTAGTCAATAACATTCTGCATTTTTGCAAAGTGGATTCTATTTTATGAATCTGGATGTAATCAACTCGTTCCAATTTTCTTACTTGGGAAAATCATAGTTTTAAACGTTATACTGTCAAATTGTTGACCATGCCAGTTTGCAGAAAGTTGTTTAGCCTTATAGGAGGCAAAATCCCGCTTTCTTGTTGACTGAGTTACATGAAATGTAGTTTACTATTCATAACAAATTAAGATTCGTTTATGATATTGATAGTTAACTACTGTAGTGCATCAGTGCATGTTTAACAAGTCTCAACCTGGATAAAACACTATCCATCTTAAACTTAAATATGTCACTTCTAAGCAACACTCATCCTCTGTGTATTTATCATTTTATTGATTGATGGCTAGAGATAACTCTGGTGCAAATCTACGTCAGGAACCCTTTTGTCCCTTTTTGTCCCAAACGTGTTTGATGTCTCTCATTTTGTGAAAAAAAGCTTACTGCAAACTGTGTTCTTCCGTGGCTTGAAGATACTTTGTTTTTCATTTGTGTAATGCTTCCTTTACCTCATTATGTGAATGATGTGAAGTACCTTCTGTAGGGTGCAATAGACGCATCTACATTAGAAGCCAGAATCAAGGTGACCAACCCAGATGATCCAGAGCCCTTGATCAAGCTGTATGTGGAGAATCAGGCAGATCCTGCTATGCGTCTTGTATCTGAGATGATGATACTTTGTGGCGAAGTTATGGCCACTTTTGGTTCTGTGAACAAAATTGCCTTACCTTACCGGGGACAACCTCAGTCAAATATTGATATATCTGATTTTGCTCATCTTCCTGAAGGCCCTGTTAGGAGTTCTGCTATAGTTAAAACCATGCGTGCTGCTGAATTTGATTTCAGGAAGCCTACGCGCCACGGAGTTTTAGGACTTCCTGGATATGTTCAATTCACATCTCCCATACGTAGATATATGGATCTACTTGCTCACTATCAGGTACTTTGCAGTGGTTATGGATTTATTATATTCATTGATGTACTACATCAGTAATATAGTCCATAGGTATTACTAACAAGCCCTTATGACCTGAAAGCTCAACTGTCAGTCTTTTGGAACATATTTTTGAAGTTGTAATTTCTTTCTTACTATAATAAATTTTATCTTATACAGGTAAAAGCATTTCTCAGGGGAGATTCTCCTCCTTTTTCAGCAGGACAGCTGGAGGGGATGGCTTCTATGGTAAATATGAATATAAGGTTAGTGAGGCGGCTTAGCTCTAGCAGTCTCCGCTATTGGATGATAGAATACCTGAGACGGCAACCAAAAGAAAAGAAGTTTTCTGCCTTGGTCCTTCGATTCATCAAAGATAGAGTTGCTGCAATACTCTTGATGGAGGTACTCAGAGTAGATTGAAATTCTATACTATAAAAGTCTTAGTTTCAATTAACAACCTCTTGCTGTTAGGAGAATGGCCTGCCTTCACCTCTTTATTTGAGATTTTCCATAACTGAGATAACAGAGAGAATTATTAAATTCCAAATATAACTCATTCAACTTGCCTCGATGATGTCAAATTTCTAACACTCAATCAAGACACTTTTAGTAAGATGTTGTATACTGCTACTATTACTGTTAGTTGAAAAGTACTAATCTATAACCAATGAAAATAGAACTTAGATATCAGTCCCATCTAGTCAAGGGGATCTGAAAATGATTAGCTGTTGAACCTGAACTAGTATTAACTCAATTCTGTTGGTGACTTGGTTCCTTGAAAGGCATTAAATATCCTGAGTTACCTTTGTGAGTTGTAAATGACAGTTTCTTCTAACAAAAACAATTGAATAATATAGGAACAACATTTTGTATTAATCATAATATGGCTTGTGCAGGTTGGAATACAAGGTTCTGCTTGGGTATCTCTAGGTGTACAAGTAGGTGATGAAGTAAAAGTTGTGGTAGAAGAAGCACATCCACGTGATGATGTTCTTATATTTAAGGAGGCTCAAGCAATTTAGAGACTCAATATGGTGAAACGCACTAGCTGCAATCTGATTTCAAGATTCTCATGAACAGCACCCTTGAAATTGGAAAACGAGAAAAGAGACGTTGCTGCGTCATGAAAAGAACATGGTTTTTGCTTCAATGCTGTATATCTGGTGGTATCAATACAGAAACGCTCATGTGCTAATTATAAAGAAAGGACTAATTTTTGGGCAGCTGCAGGCAACTAAAATATGAGGGTCAGCTTAGTGCAGGGCAGTAGGAGTCTCTAGAAGAGGATACTGCGGTAACTTGTGTGTATTTATATCATTGGCAAGAAGCAAGTTGCCGAGATGTTCTGATAATTTATTTGAAGCAATGTCGCTACTACATTTTATATTCTTCCACAGACTTTGATTAGTGGTTCGTGCTCCGAGTTGAGAAGGTTCTTGGTCTTCTCCCTAGGCTATCTTCTGTCTGTATATATTACACAAATTTTGGTGGGACGATTTTGTATTCAAGTGTATCTAGTAATTTGGTGATCAGGCAGATAAAATACTCGTTCTTGCATTCCTGATTTTATGCTTAAAAATAGATGTAAGTTATCATTATTTATCGCGGTTGGGTAATAACATGCTCAGCTGCACGTGCCTAACCCTACGTCCACTTGAAGGACTTCTTGGCATACCTTTTGAGTGGTTATCTATCATTACTTTAAATCCATTATTAAACAAATTAATGGAGTCTTATTCCCATTTATGTCTCCTACGAAAAGTTGCCTACTTTCAGCCTTGCCAACACAATAATATTTCAATTTTGGAGATTATGAATTAACAGAAATTTGTGAAATATAAGAGTGATTAGCGAATAAAGTAAGGGGAAATAAAAACAGAAAATGTATTTGCACCTTTTTGCTTTTTATTCACTCCATTTATGTTGCTGTCCGTCAAAATTCTAGTAAAGGCTGCGTTATTTAGCCGCCTTGCCCCTTCCCTAGTGCCACCATAAGTACACCCTCCGCGCTTTCCATTCCACACAAATTACTCTCTCTCTCCCCTTTCGTCTCTCTGTCTACCAAAAAATGGCGCCAGTGAAGATGATGGCCACCATCCTGTGCTTTCTCGCATCCGCCCGCGCCAGGATCCCGGGCGTCTACCGCGGAACCACCTGGCAAACAGCCCACGCCACATTCTACGGCGGCAGCGACGCCTCCGGCACCATGGGTAGTGTACACTTTACATACAACACAACACTGCTGCTTCATATTTATAATTTAGTGTATTATTAATCTTACTCACAGGTGGCGCATGCGGCTATGGAAACCTATACAGCCAGGGTTACGGCGTGAACACGGCGGCACTGAGCACCGCGCTGTTCGGCAATGGCATGAGCTGCGGATCCTGCTTCGAGATCAAGTGCGACGCGGTGCAGGACGCCCAGTGGTGCAACCCGGGCAGGCCCTCCATAGTGGTGACCGCCACCAATTTCTGCCCGCCCAACTACGCCCTCCCCAACGACAACGGCGGCTGGTGCAACCCTCCCCGCCCCCATTTCGACCTCGCCATGCCCATGTTCCTCCGAATCGCCCAATACCGCGCCGGCATTGTCCCCGTCCACTTCCGCCGGTACGATTACGCAATTATTACCATTTTACCCCTCTATAAATTAGAATTGTGGAATTAATTAAGCATATGGAATTCGTAGAGTGGCGTGCGTAAAGAAAGGAGGAATCAGATTCACGCTCAACGGTTTCCGTTACTTCAACCTGGTGCTGATCAGCAACGTCGCGGGCGCAGGGGATATTGTGCACGCGAGCATCAAAGGGGCCAAAACGCAGTGGATGCCACTGAGTCGAAACTGGGGGCAAAATTGGCAATCCAATGCCGTCTTGGTGGGGCAGGCCCTTTCCTTTAGAGTAACGACCAGTGACCGTCGCACTTCAACTGCCTGGAACGTGGCGCCGTCTAATTGGCAGTTCGGTCAGACATTCACGGGCAAAAACTTCAGGATCTGATCTTAAAAATTTAGACCGGGAAAATAGGCTACTCCTAAAAAATAGCAAAATTAGTTTGATGCTATACTTTCTGTTTTTCTATGTTGTGTTAGTTTATCCACTAATTTAGGAACTAACAAATGGAGAAGAAGCTGAAGCGGCTGCAGCCCGCAGCTTCTACTTGTTACTTTCTCTATTATCATATATTAATGCATATCTTCATTTTCGGTTTATATTATAACGGCTTCATCTTTTCTTTCTTCTTCATTATTTATGACTCAAGAATTAATTACCTTCAAACCTAGCTATCACAATTTTCGTTGTATTTCTGACTCAACAATTAATGCCTTCAAACCTATAACAATTTTTCATATACAGTGGATTACAAAAACTATAACAAACTACGAACTAAAATGACACAAGTATTTCATATTCAACATACCAAATTGGGAAATTCGTACAAATACGTTTTCGTCGTATTAAATGCTAAATGTTCGTATAATATACAAATAATAACTGAACAATGCTTTCGATCGTCCTACTCTTTTTATTCTGAAAATGCATTCGTGACACATATTATATAAGAGTACTACTGTCTACTTATACAAAAGTCAAACAAATATTTTTTGGATTAATATTCTTCAATTTCCAAAAGTTAAATAAAGCTTCAATGGAAACTAGTATGATAGAAAAACTAAATAGGCATACCTATAGATATTGCCACGATAATGAGTTACTTTACGATCGTTTGTGTTATGCAGATGATATATATATTCTTACATGTTTTCTGTTTTTCGACAAGATAGAAAATTTTCCTTAGCAATCAGTTTTCCTTTATCATGACTTCAATTTACGAGAATATTATCATGAACTATTTCCCTGAAAATTTTGATTTTAGGCTAATTTTTTCTTTATATTATAGGGAAGGGAAACACGTCAATAGCATTATAGAGTTTTTATATCATGGGGAAGGGAACCGATTTAGTGTATTTGCCTTTCACATAATATAAAAAAGTTCCCATTGAAATTTGAAAGACCTTTTTTTCCCAAGTCACTCCAAAATCAAATAATCCTATTTCCCTAGAAATTTATCATATGCTATATTTTTTTTGTTAATCAAAGAAAACACATACTATATTACGGTATTGATTTGAGTTTGCTTTATTGGGTGGGATAACTTTATTTGAGATGGATATTTCAATACTACTCTACTACAAAGTATGAATCATAACACAATCACCATAAATATTGCATAAGTCGTTATCATACTAAACATTGAATACGTCCAAAGAGTACTTTAAAAGCCCTCCAAATATTGTTTTGCAGTAATGGAAAATGATCAATTGAATCCACATGAATATATTGGATTTAAGTTAAAAGGCTGGATTAAGATTGATTCCAAATGGCCATGTTTCTAGTTTGGGCAATATAAGATTTTCGAGGCTTTTAAATCCCACGAATCTTGACTCAATCTTCATGTAAGGAAATCCTAACATATGATCGTGCACCAAATCACTCTAAAGTTGACTTTTGTGGATGATTTCACCTATTATTTCTGCCTCTTTACCTATGTGATTTTACTGAATTGACCATGTCCAGTAAATATTCTTTATAATTCAAATCATATAAATAAAGAGAATATTTGAAAAACAATTTATTAAAAACAATACCAATGTAAAAATTTCCACGATACCACATCGATATAAAATCTAAAAGGACTTAAGATTTTCAACACCTGAATGGAAGGAACGGAATCAATATTAATTATGGCAGAAATCAAGAAAAAATCTTGTGATGTACATGAATGAACAGATCAATGGTGTCTTTTTTAAGAAAATTATAGCCCACTTCTTTGATATTCTCCATAACAAACTTTTGTATCCCTATACAAGCTATCGCAATTGACTCCATGCTTGAGCCGAATATGTCATTGAGGTGGCCGAGAATGGATAATCTTGCTTATATATTACTCGGTGCAAAGTACTCACATATGATTGACATGTTGAGATAATATCTACATGTGAGTTGTCATACATCGAAAATATAAAATAAAAAAGATCAACTTAAATCATGTGAGTCAGCGAGCCTAGTTTTGGAATGAAACCTCACTAGAGTTTATTTGATCTCAACTTCACATATTATGCTTTTTGCAGTAAATGAGATTGTACCAAAGAACACCCACAACCACAATGCCACAACCAATAGTCGACCCCCACCAATTTTTATCTCATCTTTTACTTTTCCTTTAACACTCACAACCTATCCATTATCCATCACTTCTCTTTAACTATTTATGAGTTTCATCTCTTATTTCTTATATTCTTTGTAGAGAAGTAAATTTTAATAGAACAATTTAAACATTATGCAATCGGCATCGGACATAGTAAAGACGACGAAGAATAAATTGAGAGACTAGAAGAGAAAATAGAGATAAAAATGATGAAATGAGGTGAGGTAAAAGGGGGACGCGCGGATCTCCCATTGGCGTTGAGGGTCATTCTTTCCTTCACGGGGCCGACGCTCATACCCCCCCCCCCCCCAACGTATCCCCACATTGTTGATACCTAACTCCCGCAAAATCCAGCATTAATGAAAATTTAAAAAACCTCCAATTCGGAGCCAAGACATTGTATAAAGATTTTTATAGTGCAATGAAAAATACAGTACATTAATATTGTAATTTTGCCTCTATAACAAAAAAGTTAAAGTAGTTCAATGATTTCTTAAATGTTGATTATAGATTAGTAACAAAATATAACCTAGAAATGGTAAAATACTAGTGAGAAATGGTTGATTTGATAGGTGATTATGGGGTCCAAGAAATAGTTGTTATGGTCAGGTAAGCAGTGGATATACACAGAACTCTGGTGCTTCTATATAGACTATATTGACATTCATTTTCAACTAGCTTATCCACTGCTTATAACCAAGATTTGATACTTGACATAATAATAGTGAAAGCAGGTTTGGATAAAATTTGGGTAAAAAAACAGAGTCATTTACTTGCAGTTGTGTGGTCGGGAACTGATACTGCCGTTACTACATGTGTCGGTTGGTCTGATTTTGTTTGCCACTGATTAAAATTTGATAGCTGCCTCATTAACTCATATTTATTCCCTACAAACTCTACCTCCTGCAAATCAACCTAAAATACTCACTGCCCAACCATTTCTTCAACTCCAATTCTCATTTACTCTTTATATCTAGTTACCCAAAAATATGTTTACATATTTACTTTATGTTCAAGCACCCCACATGCCATCTGAAAACAGCATTCTAGTACCATTTAATTTCTTCTTATGTAAATAAATAACAAAAAAATGCAGGTGTGATTTTTTGCATAATAATTTAATAGTAACCTATAATCAACTTGTATGATAGTGAGAGGAGACGTACAAGTACAAGTTGTGGTTATGCTTGATTTCCCATTTACTTCACTAAAGTTATTTTCGTATAATCCAAAGAATTTGAACTTGATTCAAACCTAGTAGCCAAAATATCTAGGATGCCGATATATGGATATAGAATTTGTTTTGTGTTAATATGAGTGGTTGATATTTGGTGATTGGCTTAGGATTCTTGCAAGATAAATGTACATTTATCATCAAAGACTCGAAAAAAAGACCTCAAAGTAGAATATATTCCTTTGAAGAAGAAACCACTCTTTTTACAAAAGTGCGTAAAGAAAAGAAGCTGCAATCTTGTACCTAGAAAGAAACAAAAAAATTGTTCAATTACCCATGAAAGGGAAAAGCTATTCTACCAATTCCATATTCGTTGACTAGTGAAAAACACTTTTGTTCTACACGTCTGCGTAAATACCTATGAAGTGTGTTTATGTTTAAGGATAAGCAATGCAGTACAAAATAATATACTCCATTCGTCCCGGGGTAGATATAATACTTTGGTGATAATACAATATTTATGAGATACGGAGTATTGTTTGGTGTGTTAAATAGAGATAAAAAAAGTGATTGGATGTAAAAGAGATAACAAAGTAATTGAAGTAACAAGGAATAGAGAGAAATGGTGGTTGAGTGATTTAACTATTGTTTACTTTATCAAAAAAAAAAGTGTCATTTTTTATAGGACAAATTGAAAAGGAAATTGTGATATTTCTATTGTGACAAAGTAGCACAATACATTACCTCAATTAGAATAAATAGAAGAGTGAACTACAAAAATGGTCCCTGGACTATGAGTTTATCTCGCCCATAGTCCCTGGACTTTAAAAATATCGCCAGTAGTCCCTGGACTAAGGGTTTATCTCGAAATTAGTCCTTTTGGCTTTTTTTGGTACGAAAATACCCATTGATATTATTTTGGGGGGTTTGGGCAATTTGGTCTTTTTACACTTTTAACATTTTAAATCTGATATTATTTTAGTTATGTACTAACTTTGATATTATTTCAAAATTATCATTCTTCTTCCATTTTGTTATCCTTCACTGAATTTGTTTTTTTATTTATTTCAATATTAGATTTAATTTTATAAAATTAAATTTAATATTTAGATTTTTAAATATCAATAAATTTTTTTAAATGAAAATTATTAATTCATGGACACTATAAATATTGATTAAAACTATTAATTTTTATTATTTAATATAATATTCAATTGAATTGAAGAAGTACAGAAAAATAATATTAATCATGATGGAAAAATAAGAGTTATTCTATTTAGCCTCCGTTCGGTTGTTATAATTGTTTGTGATTAAATATTATGAAGTTGACTAAAAATTTGATCCTACTTAAAATTTTATATAGGAGTATTTTTGTTGAAATTTTCTAGTAAATTTTGATTGTTTTCAAATTAATAAACGAAAATTATATTAGTCTTACATTAGATGCATATTTATTTCAGAATAAATTGTGTTATAGTCTATATATGATTAAAGCTAATTAAATATTGATTAAAACTAAGGCATTGTCATACCTTATTGGTTACATAGTACTATACACTATCAAATATTGATTATAACTATTAATTTTTGCTATTTAATAATTTTTATAATTAAAAAAAATTATTGATATTTAAAAATTAAAATTTAAAATTTTGTAAAATTAAATCTAATATTGAAATAAAGAAACAAAGTGAAGGATGACAAAAGGGAAAAATGATGATTGAAATAATATCAAAGTTAGTACATAACTAAAATAATATCAGATTTAAAATGTTAAAAGTGTAAAAAGGCCAAATTGCCCAAACCCCCCAAAATAATATCAAAGGGTATTTTCGTACCAAAAAAAGCCAAAAGGACCAATTTCGAGATAAACCCTTAGTCCAGAGACTACTGACGATATTTTTAAAGTCCATGGACTATGAGCGAGATAAACTCATAGTCCAGGGACCATTTTTATAGTTCACTCTAAATATAAATAAAAAAACTGATGATATTTCTATTGTGACAAAGTAGCACAATACATTACCTCAATTAGAATAAATAGAAATACAAAAACTGACTAAAATAAAATACTTGTACTATCATTTTTTTACAAACAAAACTAGAGGAGTCCTTTTATGGGAAAACAACCTAAAAATTAGCCAACACACAGTTAAAATGAAATGCCTTATTTGGATCAATATTGAATTTCTTATTCTTACAATTAGATTGAAGGTTTCATTTTATGAATTGGATAAGACCCTACTTATGAGTTTATAGAACTCTACAAAGGGCAAGGAATAGTACACGAATTGTATTCCGTGATAATCGAATTATTTTGGTGCACTTGGGCCATACTTGTTTGTTTGAGCCTAATGATTCCGCCTGTTGAATGTGTATTTGGGCCTTCCTTCACTATTAGTCTATTGGTCTTTATTAATCGAGGGAAGTAAATTTGAGTAGAGTAATGTACAACTATAATATACCCACCCCATTGTCCACAATCAATAGTTATCCTCGACAAAAGGTGGCGTTTTGTTTCCTAGATAAAATAGTATCAAGATATATTTTATAATTGAGTTATAAGATTATTTTAATTAAAAGAGATTAACTATGACTAATTATCCCATTATCCATTCAGAATTTAATCATGAGATTCAATCTCATAAACCAAACACACAATATATTTAATTTTTCGAAATACAATCTTGAAAATCCAACAGTCTCTAATAGTAACACTTTATCTATTTTTTACTTTCTTTCTCTTTTGTATTTTATCAATTTTAGTATAATACTTTATCTATTAATGTAAAGAGTAAATTGGAAACGAATGGAAAAATTTATCCAACAAAAATTAAAAATAATTTAAATAAAAAGGATTCAACAGGAAAACTAAAATAGAAGCTAAAACGCCGTCTGTGGGAATCGAACCCACGACCACGTGGTTAAAAGCCACGCGCTCTACCAGCTGAGCTAAGACGGCCAGTTAAAAGCTTTATTGGATCTATAATTTAGTAGGTTATAGTACTATATAAGTAGATTATAGTATTAGTACTATATACTTCTATCTAGGGATGTCAATCGGGCCAGCCCACCGGGTTTCGGGCCAACCCTATTCGGGTTGCGGGTTAATCGGGTGCGGGTTAATCGGGCTGTGATTTTTTCGGGTTATAAAAGTTCAACCCTAACCCTAAAAGCTCGGGTATTGGGCTAGCCCAGCGGGCTAATCGGATTGCTACCGATAAAATTAGCGCGCGTTCAATCTAATAAATAATGGTGAAAATTAGTTACATTTATAAAATGTAAAATATTTAATTATGATAAATTTGAGATATATGCTTAAACTCAAATATAAACATGATCAAATACTAATATTTTATATTTATGCAAAATAAAACATAAACATCAAAGAAATTTTAAAGCATGTTTTAGAAATTTAAATATATTTTTCAGTGAATTTGAAGTTTCTAATTTGTATATCCATTATTATGTTAATATATAATTTATATATTTAATATATAAAATTGAAAGTTATTTTTTTAGTAAACTATATTATAAAATAATCAATGAAGTGTCGAATTAGAGTCAAACAAATAGCATGATAGAAATTTTATCGGGTTTTCGGGACAGCCCATCGGGTGTTCGGGTCTGGCCCTAACGGGTTGCGGGTTAATCGGGTGCGGGCTAATCGGGCTGTAATTTTATCGGGCTAAAAATTTTCAGCCCTAACCCTATAAATTTGACGGGCTATTCGGGTCGGTCCACGGATTGCGGGCTACATTGACATCCCTACTTCTATCATCTACACGACATTGAGCTTTTGTAGAGATGACAATATGCATCGGAAAGATCATTGATGAATGTAGCATTTTTAATTGGAATATACAATATTGAGATTTCAGTAGAGTTGCGAATCTCACACTTATTCGCAATTATTATTAGATCATGTATAGTAGTATTAAAACTTAGTATTCTATATTTATAATTATAAATAGTATTAAATTAAAACTGTCTATAATCACCTTTTGTGTTGTTGGGATCATAGTTTATTGGGCGTGAAACTTGTGCATGTGATTCTTGTTCTTTCGTAGTATACATTAATATATGCACATAAATAAATTTAAATTTAAATTCAAATTCAAACGTAGCTAGCTCTGTTAAATAGGAAAAAAATAAATAGAGAAGAGAGGGTGAAAGAAGACTTTGAGAGAGGGAGGGAACAGATTGAGGGTTAAGGAATTTTTTTATTCTTTCTTAATTTCACTCTTAAATTTTAATGATGTAGGAATACTAAGAGATATCATATACTAAGACAAAGAAGTTAAATAATACTAATACTTATAGAAATAAATTATAAAAATAATAATGCTAGTATAAATTTTCAGCTTAGTTCAGGTAATAAAATAAAATAAATATATGCAGCGTGATTTTGGGAATGGAGGTTTTTATAAAATTGTAACAATGGGGAAACGAAGACTAATTGGGCACCCAAGTGATTGCGACACATGCACTCTCATTGTAACTCTGTCCCTCTCTCTCTTTATTGTCAAATTTAGCTTTATCTGATCTTACTCAATTATTATGAAAAGTTGAGGAATGAATATTTCTGCTGTCATGACTCATACTACTACCAGTCCCACAAATATTGTAGACACCGTCAAAGTAATGCAAACAAATCATTCACCAATTTCTATATGAGATTTTGATATCATAAACACACTCATTCTCATACCATCAATTACTATGAATTTTGGGAATCTGATGGAGTAGTTTATACTGGTGAAATGATATTTGTATTTTACTTTTCTGCAAATTAATCTGATCAATTTTGAAAAATATTTAGAGACAAACATGATTTTATCCTATATTTACATTAACATAACCAAACTCCTTGTATTCAAAATAAATCAGAATATCATTTGATACGAGAAGGAATTTATACTCCATCCAATTAAGTGGAGTACTTGTTTTTTAAATCAATTTTACTTCCTGAATGTTTGTTTATCTAATCTTGACTCTATTTATAAAATGAGAATTCTCATATACACATAAAAGATACTCCATTTGAATATTACAGCAGCATGTATATCATCAACCACAAGAATCTCAAAACTGTGAAGGCTACACCAATACATGCATTACAGAATACCCAAAAAAAGAATATGTACAATCTTCAGAAAAAAAGGGGCAACCAGAGAGTGTTTGTTGCTTGCTTGCTTACAGGCAAGTATAACTAAGACGTCTATGCGTAAAGAGCAGGTCTCGGATAAGCAGACGCTGGGCGCCCTCCTCCAGCAGTGGTCTTGCTCTTGCAGGACTTAGGTTCGGTATTTGAATTTGATTGGCGTTTCCTATTCAGGGCGTGATCTTTGTCCTTCTTATTGGCGTCCCTTGAGTCGTGAAGCTGTTCCAGGGCTGTTATCACCTCATTCATATCAGGCCTAGCTCTGGGATCCATAGATATGCATTGGTAAGCAAGGGTGGCTGCCTTCACGGCTAGATCAACTGTATACTGCCCTTCAATGCGGCTATCAATCAGACGGAACATTCTGCGCTTGTTTGTCAGGTAAGGCTTTGCCCACTCCACCAGATTATGCTCTCCCGTGGGGCGGTTCTTGTCTATTGCTTTTTTACCGGTTAGAATCTCCAGGAGCACCACTCCAAAGCTGTATACATCGCTCTTCGTGGTTAAATGGCCTATAAAATGCAAGGCATCGCCCAATTAAGATCAACAAAAAAGAAGCAGATGCATAAAACCATGTCAATTATGAATTAATCATGCCATATCATCCTACCTGTGGATAGATACTCGGGAGCAGCATATCCGTAAGTACCCATGACTCGAGTGGAGACATGACTCTTGTCGCCTGTTGGCCCATCTCTGGCCAATCCAAAATCAGAGAGTTTGGCATTGTAGTTCTGCAAGCATAAAGCAAAGCCCCCAAGAAATGAGAATAGAGAGCAAATAGTATGTATCAAGAGAGGCAAAAAAACAGCAGTAAATGCTCTAGATGTACCCACCGAATCAAGCAAGATATTAGAAGTCTTGAAGTCCCGGTAGATCACTTTTGTTTCTGCATTATGAAGGAAGGCAAGGCCCCTTGCGGCACCCAACGCAATTTTCACTCTTAGGCTCCAAGAAAGCGGCTGGAAGTAAGATCCTCCTAATTCACCACTCACCATTAGAGTTACATGGATAAGAACTTGTCAAGTACATAGGAAATACAAAGATCGTGCTGAATATACAGTGAAGAGTAAATTAAGGTATCATCTAGTACTATGTTATACTGACTTACTTCTGAATAGATGATTCTCCATGCTACCCTTTGGCATGAACTCGTATACGAGAAGTCTGTGGTCATCCTCTAAGCAATAACCGATTAATTTCACAAGATTGGGATGACGCAACTGCCCTAGATAGTTGATTTCAGCCTGTCAATTCGAAGGAAGGATGTCAATGAAAAGGTGTATCTACATATGAAAGAAACAAAACAAGTATAAGTAGACGAAGCTACAACTTAAACATGGCAATATTATAGTTATAGGCAAGGGAAAAACAAAGAAGAAGTCTAATGGGTATGGTAGAATGTGCTGACATACCAACCATTCCTTGTGGCCTTGCCAGCCCTCTTGGTTAAGCCTTTTAACAGCAACCACCATGCTAGAACCAGGCTTTGAAGCTGCCAGAGAATGCTCATCAATCCATCCTTTGAAAACAGAACCAAAGCCTCCTTCCCCCAACACGCTGTCCGGGCGAAAGTTTCGCGTGGCCGCCTTTAGATCGCTGAATGCAAAGTTTTTCACGTTGGAGGACTGCAGAATCTCACCTTCACTCCGAGGAGTTGGAGGTACGGATGCAGAGGACCTCTTGCTGCTCGAATTGCTTAGCTCCGTCCCATCTCCACTTATCATTTTCGAAGAAGTTGCACCTATAAAACCATATTCAAACTTACATTTGTGTACATCAAATTCAAGAAAACAAGCACAGAGCAATGCAGAAAAACAGTTGAAATACAACCAACACTAAAACGAGGGAATTTGAGCATGTACCTGTGCCAGTAGAAAAAGGGCTCTCGGCCTTTATCTGGTTGCTCAAACAGATCCCCATTCCCAGCAACAGAAACAGAGTTTTACACACAAATTCAAAACCAAACCTCAAGATTACATTTTTCGTGAGTGTAAAGACCGAATTTTGATCGCAGCGCCAGATCTGAGGAAAATTTTTTGCTCTCTCTCTCAAAATTAGGTGTCAGCTGCCAACCACACGAGTTAAGTAGTATTACTTACAGCCTGATGCTGTGTATTGTAAAAGGAGATGTTCAACTTTTTTATGTGGAAAAAGTAAAAGGAAAGATGGAATTGGAATTATTATGGAAAATATGAGGAGCTCAGGGTTGTTTGCTTATATGTTGCCGACGAAGTCGTGTTGGTGAGGTTAATGAAGAAGAAGCCTTTTTTAGACGTTTGTAAATACTAAATTGTGGGCTAGTATGAAAGATTGACTTTCGTCCTGTCTATGCTAATTGCTACCCAAAGGGACCATTTCTTGTTTCAATTAATCACCTTTTTTCATACCGTATTTTAGTATTATATGAGCTGTTCTATTGGATTTATATGTGTATGTGTGCAATAAATAGGAGTACAACTAATTTGTCAATAAATTAATAAAGTTATCAATGGCAGGTACCTACATTCGAATTTCTGCCTCTATCCCAAAAAAGCAAAACAAAGTCAAAACTCAATCGCTTGTGGTTTATGAATATGGTGTTTAAATGAAGTCTTAATTTTGTCAAGTTGGCTTATGTTCAATTTCATATACACTAAAATAAGTGTAGCTTTGGCCACGCTAAGTAAGATACCTTTGTGTCCTGAATTCTGGAGTTGTTTACCAATAATCTAGAAACTATGGCTCTCGAGGAAAATATGGTTCAATTAATTATCTTTAACTAATTATGATAATCGTATAATAATATAGGTTGCCAGGCTGGATGTAGAGAGACTCAGAATGGAAACTACTATGCAATATAGTATATACTTCCTAATTTTTATTAGTAAGATTTAATAATATGAAGCATCTTCAGCAAAGTGCTTAGTTATAAACTTTAAGGATCTGAATTTAATAAATTTCTGTTTATGAAAATTAATTAGTCGGGAGCAACAAAAATTATATTGATGTGATGAGTCATAAGTTTGAATTATGGGAATAGGGTATTGAAAAAGTGACATGCTTTGGGGTGGCGGCCGTAACTTGACAAATCTGTGATATGTTGCCAACCTAAGCAAAAAGTATATCAAATGATTCAAATACAAGTAAATGTATTTAATTAACGTTGTGTTGGAAAATCCAACTGGGCAAAACAAATTTTGGTTTAACCTCAATCGTGGACAACCAAGAATGTAATACTCCATTTTTTACAAATTACAAGCACTATTGAATTTTATCCCAAACTTTGTTTATATATATGAATATGATATGATAAAGCCTATTTGCTGTGACTTGTGAGTCGCCGTAGACCGATTGGAGCCATGCGATATATCCTTGTACAAAATGAAAATAGAAAATCGTTATCACATTAGTTGGATAAATTGAAGCATATAAACATTTATTGCGCAGCTTAACATTGGCTACCAGTACACAACTTTGGATTAAACGTGATAATTATGATAGGTAGCAGGCAGTACCAACTATACGCATTAATGCCTGCATTATTGCTCTTTCTTATCTATTACTCTCTCCACCCCACTTTAGGAGTCTCAGTTGAGTCCATAAGCAGACCCATATAAAAATAAGGTAGGGCTAAAGCCCTTAATAAAAATATTTTTTAAACTATTTTCTTTTATAAATTTTTAAAATTTATTCAAATTTAATGTAAATTATTATATAAAAACCCTTATAAATGATCTAAAACACCAAAAATATAACTTTACCATTTCTCCACTTTAACTATTTATTATCATTTTTATAAAATGAGTGCAGAAACGGAAGTGTGACTCCTAATGGGGGACGGAGGGAGTATTTTTTTCTGTGTCCGCCCCTAGTTGAGTCGGACACATGTTTTAAGAAAATGTTTAAGTGTGTAAAAAAAAATGTTGTAGTGAATGTTGTGATCCACTTTTTGACATTTTTTGACTTACTTTGTAGGCCTTTTTTATTAGTTTATCTGATACGCTCGGATTTTGTACGGTTTTAAGGCCATTATTTGGCCCGTTTTTAAGGTCAAAGTTGCATTACATATCCATTATTTGCATATTTTATCTATTTTGGTATTTTTAACATGTTTTGTGAGATATGTGCATATTTGAGCCAAAAAAGGGAGTAAAAACGCTAAGTAGGAATCTGGAGCTTCTCCGGCGACCGCCGTAACACTTCCGGCGACCGCCGGCGCTTAGTGGAGACAAAGACACACCCGGCGACCTCCGGGAAGTGCGTGGCGACCGCCACAAGGAGTCAGAAGCTACTGGACTGCGCGCGGCGACCGCTGGCCAAGGTGCGGCGACCCGCCACAGAAACGCGGCGCGCGACAGCTGTCTTCAAACTCAATTTTCCGGCGATCCTGAAGTCCGATCGGAGCGTTCTACACACCATTCTCTTCGTCTTGAAAAGATCTTCAATATGGTTCAAGAATTAACTCAATCAGAGTTCTGTGAAGAGAGTTGTGGCCGTTCTACCAAAGTCGCGCAAAGCTGCCAGCTGCAGTCTATGCGGGAATTTGAAGAAGGAAAAAAGATCTTACCTTGTGAAGCCAAATATTTTCCTTCTACTATGGGGAACGAAAATTACATATTTCCTAATGCTTGGAGGACACTTATTACCAAATTTAAATCCTTCTAAAGCCTATATATACCCCATAACCTCATTCATAAAATTGAACCCTTCCTTAGCCCCCAAAAGGGGAGCTTTCATAGCTCCTCCTCCAACCCTAATCTTTCATCATCTTTTTGCCAATTACTTCCATAGCATAAATTTGAGAGTTCTTCATTGTGCAAGGGGTTGGAGAAAGAAGCAAGAACATCAAGAACGGCAAGGATTCAACCTACGGGTTTTATTTGCTTTAGTTTTATGTTCCAATTGTTTTCACTCCATTCTATGTTTTTAGCTTATTCAATTATGTCTAACTAAATTCATAGGATTCTTTGGATGTGTTAGTAGCAACTTTGGTTATACAATTCCGTTTTCTATTTAATATCCGTTTTGTTTTTACTTTGTTTCTTCCCTAAGTTAATCATGATGCTTCATAATTGAGTGACACAATTATGTATGATTCAATACAACTTGCTTCATAACTGTGACAGAGTTCTAGCGAGTTAGATCCACTTAGTAGACACTACAGTTAGCTTCCTTTAAAACGGTACTGTTAATTGAGAGTGAGGACTTTTCAAGGGTCTTAGGAGCTTTTAGGAGTTACGTGTTAGGATTGACAACCCTAATCTTGTAATCAACATTTGTATCGCATGAGCATAAGCTAGGTGACTCGTTCTATCAAAGTAATAACTGTGCTAGGGTATTGTAGTTTGGAATTTGTATAACCATGAACGCACATCCATGGAATTCTCTTATCTCTCATATTTTATCTTTGTGATTTAATTGCATTTAGTTGTTTGATTGCTTTTAATTGTTTTTACTTTCAAAAATCCAAAACTTCTCTTGTTTCTCTAGATAGTATTTGACGCTTAGTACATAATAGCCAGTTGCAACTATATTCCCCGTGTTCGATATCCGGTACTGACCTTTAGCTATACTAGATCTACTCTGTATACTTGCAGGTTTATTTAGTGCTAATAAAAAGTGCATCAAGTTTTTGGCGCCGTTGCCGGGGAATATTTTTGCTTTAAGCTGATATTGTAGAAAGGTTGATTATACTAATTTAGAGTGTAATATTATTTAATTTTATTTTTCTTTTGATTTTTTTTGATGTACTTGAGGAGAGCAAGGAGCGCAACAATGGATGCGTTTCAATATTGGAGACAGCCGACATGGGCATACACCACCAATGATGAATCCGAGCAAAGGTGCCGTGGACTTGAATTCATAGTACAAGAACTTGAAAGACATAGAGAGGAGAGTTTACAACAAGGAATTAGAATGGAAAACACGATGAAGTCCATGGAAAAGAAATGCAAAGAGATCAATGAAGGACTTGGAAACATTAGCAAGAGGATCACTGAGGCGATACTTCCATATTTTGAAGAAAAACCAATCATTGAAGAAGAAAAGGAGGAAAAGCCCCGCACCAATTGGGAGGAACGGTTAGAAATTTGCATCATTGAGGTACAAGAAAATAGGAAGGAGACCAATCAGAGGTTGATGAATTTGGAAAGAAACACCGACCTTTTAGAGCAAGGATTCGCAAGTCTTGTCGCACAAGTGGGGGAATTGGAATACAATGTGGGGAATCTTGCCACTGCAATAGGGAGTAAAGAAAAAGAGAAGGAACAAACTGACCCCTCACCCGCCGTTGATCATCCTCAGCGGCCGGCTGCACATCTTCACAGCGGTCCACCGGGAACGTCACAGCCATCCGGGGCCGATTCGGACATAGATGCAGAGCAGCCGGCGGCGGCCGCTGCACCACTTTGCGGCGGTCCGCCGCCTGAAAGTCAGTCCCCAGAGTCGCAGGTTCCTAACGATGACACCATGACCATGCCTTCCCATGAGGTTGAAGAAGACGAGACAAATAAAACTGTGGTTAATTCTTTCAAACCCTCTCTTTCTATAATGTTAATTCCTTTTATTGCTGTCAAAGCTGATTTTGGTGAAGATTCACAATTAAGTCATGCATGGAGGAAAAGTTGGAGCAAAACCGAAAAATCCAAGTTCAAGCTAAGAAGTTGTCCGAAATATCTGAGGTACGATTTGTGTGGGTTCAATCTTTTGTGTCCATTGTCACATTCTGTGTTTGCACAATCTTCTGCTGCAGCACTTGATAAGCTCCGTAGAGCATGGGTGAGGTATAAAGTCCAATGTTGATAGCTTTCTTGTTTTTAGTAGTTTCTAGTTTTATTTTTATTTTCACTTTGTTTTAAAATTTTCGTTTTAATTATTTTTTTTCGTTTTTTTAAAAAAAAAAAAAAAAACTTTTTCTCTATGTTTATTTTCATTTTTCTCCAAAAAAAAAACAAAAAAAAAAACAAAAAAAAACAAAAAAATAAAAAATAAAAAAAATCTGGAGCAGGGTTGGCGGTCGCCGCGTTAGTTGTGGCGGCCCGCCGAAAGAAGAACAGTAAGGACAGGCCATCCACGGCGGTCCGCTGAACTGCAGTCAGCGACCGCCGCAGCGTGTTAGACGCGAGATTCTCACATCAGGTATGTTCCTTCTTTCATTCTTTCATTCTTTTTCTTTCTAACCCTAGCATCACTTCCTCCCCTCTCTTTAAATTCTATTTCTCCACATTATTCACACACCCACACTCCAAATTCGCATTACTCAATTAAATTCTTTGGATTCTACCGAATTGTTCTTGTGCTCAATTGTCAACCAACGCAAGGTACGTTCTTCTTATAATTTCTGAGCTTTGATCTTGAATACTTTTATTGGATGACTTTGTTGTTGGTATATATTTTGGTAGTTTACCATGGAGTTTGATGGGGGATGATATACTTTTTATATTTTGTTGGTGAATTTGTGAGTTGGATTTATTGGAATTGATCATTGTTGGGTGTGCTGGAATTAACTTCTTGTTGTGGATGAAATTTGAATACCCCGTTGATTTGATTGTTGATACGCACAGTTCATGTTCATAGCATTGTGAGGCTATTTTATCTTGCATGACTTGTGTATATACTTGAGCTTATATTGTTTTGCATGTCTTGGTCTATTGTTGAAAATTCTTGCAAATTAGTGGGGGATAGAGATCTTGATGGGGGATGATTTTTGAATCAATGTGGATTACTTTGTCTTGCATGTGATTATCTTACACCTTGATTTGGTTCAAGTTTGGGGGATTGCCAAATACTATGTGTTGTATCCTACTATAATTTTCTTCATTCTATGCTCACACTGCGAATTTGTAGGTACAAAGGCATCCCAAAGGAATTCCCACGATGGGGGATAACATGAGCTTCAAAGAACGTCAAGCTAAAGACGAAAAATAAGCGCTTGTTGGGAGGCAACCCAACCATTTATTTCCAGTTTTTGAGTATCTTTTGGTTTTTGTTTGTTTTGTTTTCTGCTTTGAAAAAAAAAAAAATTCGCAGGTTCTGACCCTTACGTGGCGACCGCTGCAAGCGCTGCGGCGGTCCGCCACCTGCTCGCTGGAACAATCTGACGATGTGCGGCGACCGCCGGCCAGGCCGCGGTGGCCCGCCACCTGAGCACAGTTTCCAGCGCGATTTTTCGAATTTTTCAAATTTTCGCCCCGTCAACCTCTGCGCGAAAATTTTCAAGGTATGTTTTCTTCTTAGTAGTTCACTCACGTCCCTACCGACTCTACAAACTTATTTTACACTTTGTTGTAAATAAGTTTGGGGGGATGAAGTGGTGGACCGTGAGTTTAGGTTTTTGTTTTATGGTTTTATTTTTGCTTTAAGTTTTTTTTTTTATTTTGTTTTTCAAAACCCCGTAGGAGAATCTTGTTGTTTAAAATGTTTTCTTGAATCCATGTCGTGAACTTAACATGAAGAACTTAGAAACACGCATGCTTAGGGACACACTTTAGATCGAGTTGCCGATGATATTACATTCCATCTATGTTTAAGTATGGCTTAACGTTTTGATTTGATGGTTTGGTAAAAAGGTGCATAATTAGTGAATTGCTTGTTCGCCTTGAATCGTGCTTCTATCTTGTGAGATTTGAGCCTTAAATTCTTTCTTGTGTGATTTATCTGTATGCATGTATATGTTTCTAGAACTTGCTCTTAGTCTGCCTAAGTTTACATAGTGTTTAAGCTGATTTAGGAGGATGTTAGGCCGTCTTTTCTTAGCTACTTTTATATCCAAAATTTTCGACCCTCTCAATTTTTCCTTTGGAGCCAATTTTGAGCCTTTAAGCCTTTTCTTTGGAAGCCAAAATAAATGGGGGGACAATTCCTTGGGTTAGTATAGTTTTGTTATCTTCTTTTGTAAAGGAATTGGAGAGATAAGGAGGAAAGTATAAAAAGTAGTGTGCTTAATATTAAGAACGTACAAGTTGCGAAATTGAGAAAAATTCCAAATATGTGCTTGATCTTAGAAAAAAAAGAAAGGATGTGTAAAAGAAAAAAAAAAGAAGAAAGAAATAGAAAAAAAAAAAGAAAGAAAAATATGTGTGAAAGGTTGTGAAAAAAAAAAACGAAGGATTGAAAGTAAGTTGAAGGAGAAAAATAAAGTGTTAGAAGTGCCTTAAGTTTTAGAAAAGTGGAGTCATCCTAACTCTACTTGGGATTTTTTTATATTCAAGTCACTTTTTAGCCAAATATTCCTCACCTACCAAAGAGCCTACGTTACAACCGAAAAGAAAGACCTTTCGGACTTTTGATGCTTAATCACATTGAGTAGAGGAGGGATTAGACTTTGAGCAAGCCTATAGTAAACTTTGCATGATGCATGATTTGAGTGATTTACACTTTACCTTTATACACTTTGAGAGTGAGAGAAAGAACGCTTCCCATCTTTGGAAGTTTGCCACATGTGAGTGCTTGAATTCAAGGTGTTCCACGAGTTAGTAATGAAAGTGCACTATTAAGCCTTGCTTGATTTGATTGTGTTAATCCATACTTAATCTATTCTTTCATCTTTTGAGGCAATTATGACGTCTAGTCTTTGTGCATTCCGTGCGTCTATTCTTGTGTCTTTATTGTTTTGTTAGAGGACAAACAAAAATGTAAGTTTGGGGGAGTTGATACGCTCGGATTTTGTACGGTTTTAAGGCCATTATTTGGCCCGTTTTTAAGGTCAAAGTTGCATTACATATCCATTATTTGCATATTTTATCTATTTTGGTATTTTTAACATGTTTTGTGAGATATGTGCATATTTGAGCCAAAAAAGGGAGTAAAAACGCTAAGTAGGAATCTGGAGCTTCTCCGGCGACCGCCGTAACACTTCCGGCGACCGCCGGCGCTTAGTGGAGACAAAGACACGCCCGGCGACCTCCGGGAAGTGCGTGGCGACCGCCACAAGGAGTCAGAAGCTACTGGACTGCGCGCGGCGACCGCTGGCCAAGGTGCGGCGACCCGCCACAGAAACGCGGCGCGCGACAGCTGTCTTCAAACTCAATTTTCCGGCGATCCTGAAGTCCGATCGGAGCGTTCTACACACCATTCTCTTCGTCTTGAAAAGAGCTTCAATATGGTTCAAGAATTAACTCAATCAGAGTTCTGTGAAGAGAGTTGTGGCCGTTCTACCAAAGTCGCGCAAAGCTGCCAGCTGCAGTCTATGCGGGAATTTGAAGAAGGAAAGAAGATCTTACCTTGTGAAGCCAAATATTTTCCTTCTACTATGGGGAACGAAAATTACATATTTACTAATGCTTGGAGGACACTTATTACCAAATTTAAATCCTTCTAAAGCCTATATATACCCCATAACCTCATTCATAAAATTGAACCCTTCCTTAGCCCCCAAAAGGGGAGCTTTCATAGCTCCTCCTCCAACCCTAATCTTTCATCATCTTTTTGCCAATTACTTCCATAGCATAAATTTGAGAGTTCTTCATTGTGCAAGGGGTTGGAGAAAGAAGCAAGAACATCAAGAACGGCAAGGATTCAACCTACGGGTTTTATTTGCTTTAGTTTTATGTTCCAATTGTTTTCACTCCATTCTATGTTTTTAGCTTATTCAATTATGTCTAACTAAATTCATAGGATTCTTTGGATGTGTTAGTAGCAACTTTGGTTATACAATTCCGTTTTCTATTTAATATCTGTTTTGTTTTTACTTTGTTTCTTCCCTAAGTTAATCATGATGCTTCATAATTGAGTGACACAATTATGTATGATTCAATACAACTTGCTTCATAACTGTGACAGAGTTCTAGCGAGTTAGATCCACTTAGTAGACACTACAGTTAGCTTCCTTTAAAACGGCACTGTTAATTGAGAGTGAGGACTTTTCAAGGGTCTTAGGAGCTTTTAGGAGTTACGTGTTAGGATTGACAACCCTAATCTTGTAATCAACATTTGTATCGCATGAGCATAAGCTAGGTGACTCGTTCTATCAAAGTAATAACTGTGCTAGGGTATTGTAGTTTGGAATTTGTATAACCATAACTGTGAACGCACATCCATGGAATTCTCTTATCTCTCATATTTTATCTTTGTGATTTAATTGCATTTAGTTGTTTGATTGCTTTTAATTGTTTTTACTTTCAAAAATCCAAAACTTCTCTTGTTTCTCTAGATAGTATTTGACGCTTAGTACATAATAGCCAGTTGCAACTATATTCCCCGTGTTCGATATCCGGTACTGACCTTTAGCTATACTAGATCTACTCTGTATACTTGCAGGTTTATTTAGTGCTAATAAAAAGTGCATCATTATCCCAACCGGGACTCCTAAAGCGGGATGCCCGAATTGATCAACCGGGACTCCTAAAGCGGGACGGAGAGAGTACTATTAATTCCTAAGAGCATCCACAATGAATGCCCTAGTAGTTGTCATATCAACATTTCTTAGTCTGCCTCTTTGTTCTGCAATGGTTTCGCCCCATTGTCCGCCCTATAAATTATCCATTTTTCATTTCAATTTTAATATTATTTTTTTATGTTTACACAAAATAAATAGCAAAATTAGATATTAAATTAAAAAACTAGCAAAACATACATTACTTAAACAATTTCAACGACCCCTACATGCCCAAACTTCTTCAACCATGTCGCTCATGAGTTGAAGATGGGTTTGCCGGCTGCGCATATTCTCCTCTGCTTGTAATCTCTCACTGACTCCAAAGGCTAAACCTCGAATGACCGGCGAGGTTGCATGACTTGCGCTCGATTCGGCTTCATTGTCGGACCAATCGTCAGCTCTTGGACCTTCATCGTGAATAATCATGTTGTGCAAGATGATGCAAGCGTACATTTTGGAAGAGTGAGTGAAAGAGAGATGTTTGATTGGGAGATGTTGTGTGAGATGTGAGAGATGTGTGAAAATTGTGTGAGAAATGAGTGAAAATGGAATATATTTATAGATACAAATTAAAAAAAAATATGAAAACACGTCGCTCGTCTTCGGTCGTCGTCGTCTGACGCCTTGCAATGGGCGCCTGAGGCATCGCGCAACGCATCGGGCGATCAACCCAAGCGAACGAACTTTCGGTCGTCCCACTCGAGCGCCTGATGCATCGTCCTCCTGCAATGGTCGGACGATCTCGCCCGAGGACGATTTTTCGCGGATCGTCCGCCCGATCCCCTTCTCATTGTGGATGTTCTAATGCATCATGCATAAAAAAATAGTCTTGTTTTTCATTTTGCATAGTCCACCAAATTTATCCTGTTTTATTGATAGTAAGTTTTCTTTCGTGAATCTCATTTTCTTTTAATTTACACTAAAACACTTATGTCGTTCATTAATATTCTAATAAAAATACTTTTTATCGACTGAGGAAGTACTATGGGCACACATGGAAACAAGGACACTAATATTTTATTCCCTTGTGGAATCATTTTACTATTTTGGTACATTCTATAGTAGTGGAGTTATTTCCTTTTTTAAATGAAAGTCAACACATTTCTTCTCATTTACTGTACTCTGTCTTATTTTATTTCTTTCTTCATCTCTCTATTTCATTTCTACTTTATGGAATGGAGGAAGTATAAAAATAATTACTACTCCCTCCGTCCCTCATTAGGAGTCACACTTCCGTTTCTGCACTCATTTTTCTCTATATTATTCTCTCTCTTATTTTACCATTTCTCCACTATAACTATTTATTATTATTTTTATAAAATGAGTGCAGAAACTGAAGTGTGACTCCTAATAAGAGACGGAAGGAATAATACTTTTTATCTGACTAAGGAAGTACCAAGGGAATACACGGAAACAAGGAGTAAAAGTGTACACTTTATACCCCAAAGATTAAGGCTTAGTAGTACTCCACTATATTAATTAATATTTCTTCTGTCCTATTAAAAATAAAATATTTTTTTTAGATTATCTCATTAAAAATAAATGTTTCTTAAAATAGAAATAACGTTATCTTTATTTTTTCCTCTTTTCTATTCTCTCATCTTTAACTCACACAGCAACACTATATAAAATCTCGTGCAAAAAAAATAAATGTTTCATATTTATTGAGACGGAATAAGTATTTAATTCAAACTTCAATAAAAATTAAAATCATCGATAGCTAGCGGTAGGAACTTATTTTGTCGTTGTAGAAGCTAGGCCTAGTAGGGTTGACTCCAATT
Source organism: Salvia hispanica (assembly GCF_029641045.1). NCBI lineage: Eukaryota > Viridiplantae > Streptophyta > Magnoliopsida > Lamiales > Lamiaceae > Salvia > Salvia hispanica. The sequence continues at coordinate 25,852,926 of NC_142692.1, forward strand.
TAACTATATAGCTTCTCGATTCTTTTTGATAATTTTCTCATGAGTAAAGACCAAAATTGGTCCCGAACATATGCTTATTTTATCATTTGATCCTAAACTTTATTTTTTGAATTTTTTGATTCTGTACATTTCAAATCGGATCACAATTGGTCATTCGTTAACAATTCCGTTAATATTTAACGATCAACAATTTTAATCACAATTTTGACCAATTACCAACTCCTAATCGTAACCTTAACAGCAACCCCCTCGATTGCAAGAAGAACTGCTACTCCATCCCCACCCCCTCCCCCTACCGCTGCCACCTCCGCACCTTCACCGTCTATGGAAGCTTCGACAGCAATTCTCACTCCCGTCCTTCGACGTCTCCGCCGAGGGAACTCTCATCTTTTCCTTCCGCTCCCCCTAGCCCCAATCCGTCAGAAATAAATCATCTTCTTTATACGGCTAACTGTATCTTCTTTCACTGCTTACCTATACAAACTTTTTTACACTAATAGTACATTCAATTAATTTTTCTCATTGTATTTAACACATTAATTGGCAATACATTGTATTGTAAATCCCATTAACCAGTAAATAAAACATCTTTATTGAGATGGATAAATTGTGTTATATGACTGCCCATAATAAAACATCTCCACGGAGATGGAGCTGCCGGAGTAGAAGCAGTCAGAGAGCCAGGGAGTGTGGAAGGCGTCGATGGAGTCAGCGTGGCAGTCTAATGGTGTATGTGGAGAGAAAAAGGGAGAAGAGGAAAAGGAGCATATGAAAAATTCTAGTTGAAGTGATCTGAGATTGCCTTAGCTTAATCGAGGATTGGATTAGTCAATTCATGAATTGAAACGGTGAAGAGGTGGCGGCGCCCATGGAAACTGATTGCCGCAAGAGAGAAGAGAGATAGGATGGGAGAGAGACAATTTTTTTATTTTCTAATTCATCTTATTTTAATTAATTATAGATTAATATTATAATTTAGTCAAAATTTCACTAATTGTCCGTTAACCGTTAAATATTAACGGAAGGACCGATTGTCATTCGATCTGAAATGTACAGGACTAAAAAGTTCAAAAGATAAAGTTAAGGACCAAAATGATAAAATGAGCATCTGTTCAGGACCAATTTTGACATTTTCTTATTACGGAGCACTACTATCTTTCTCTTTTCAAGTTCTTCAATTTAATTTTCATAATTTACTTCTTTTTTAATAGATATTTGTATGACTAATACATACTATAAACTTTAGTAGTAATATTTTTAAATCAAATCACATTTAGTTACTAATTTAAAATAAGTACTACTATAATAGATTAGTAATAATTTATAAAATTACCCTTATATATATTACATTCATAGAGAAATGATATGATACATACCTTATGTGAGCTCCTTATATGAGTGTCACTCTCGTTTAACACACATTTAGGGTTGTTCGTTTCGATTTATCTATTTAGTTTTACTCTAATACATTAAAAAATGTTATTACAATTTTTAATTTCACAAAACTCATAAAAATCAAAGCTCGATTTGCTCGATTTCTCAATAATTTCAAATAAATGAATAAAATAATAAATCAAGCTTTGATTTTTATGAATTTTGTGAAATTAAAAATTGCAATAACATTTTTTAATGTATTAGAATTAAGCTAAATAAATAAATCGAAACGAACGACGCTAAACGTGTGTCAAACAAGAGTGGTGCTCACATAAGGAGCCCACATAAGGTATGTAGCATATCATTTCTCTACATTCATATATGTGTAGTACTGTATATTTTTAACTAACAAAACATCATTTGTATTTCTAATGCATAATCCATCATCTACAATCGATAAATTGAAAATTCAATCAAATTAATTACTTTAGAACTGTGTTTTAAAGCTAACCGATCGCGCAGAACCAAAAGATGATTTTTGAATAAAGATAATATTTTCTACAAAAGTTAGAGCAAATAATCCATAATATAAAATCTAATAACATTCATTTCAAATAGAATAAAGATAACAAACTTTGCAAAAGCTAAATAAATTTGTCATATGTTAATCTAAGAATCTTTATTTCAAATAGTGGAAGTCATCCAAGATACAAGTACTATGAAATAATTTGTTTTTATTTATAATGAAAGTTTTTCATGAAAAAGTAAAGATAAAAAAAAATATTTGAGAAAATAAAACAAAGAGAATAAAGAGAATCATTAATTTTGAAGCTTTTAAGTCATTATAATTATTTTTCACCTTGGAGTCGCTGCCACTAGGTTTCAGCAGTTGGCTGCTACTCTCTATGTTCGTCATTAGGAGTCCATTTTCTTAGCGGCATGGATTTTAAGAAATATTAAAAAAAGTGGATGGAAAAAAGTTAGTAGAACGAGGATCTCACTCGTATATATTAGCTTTAATTGAAATGTGAGTGAAATGAGTTAGTGGAAAGTGAGACCCTATTACTATCTATAGTAAAAATGAACCAAAACTACTATTCGCGGATAGACTAAAATAAAAAAAACGGGTGTCCTATTTGCCGACGGATGAAGTATATAGATTTAAATATTTCTTATATGGTTAGTTTATTGTAATCCGGTTTACCCATCTTTTTCTAAAAAAAGAAAAGTTGTCCTTGACTGCATTCTTCCACTCCGAAGACTCCATCCACCCCTCTTATAGTAGTACTTTTGTTAAGTGCCACGAAATTAACTTTTCTTCGTCCACCTTTTAATTGATATCACATTATTTATGCATTTTAAAAACAAAACAAATAGTAGTACAAAGAATGAAAAGCGGATTTATAAGAGAACGGAAAATCTTTTTTTTTTTGGAATCTACTTTCGAAAGCTAAAAGTTAGTCCAGTCCACCCAACCCACGGCTTACGACTTTACACTTCACAATTGACCAGAAATTAATTGGTCATTTATTTATATTTAATATTTATTATCTGATTTAGGAGTATTTATTTATCTATGTACTATTTGAAAAGTCGGAAATGTATTAGTAATAGTAACGAGTGGGTTGGCTAATGCATTAATAGTGGTGAGCAATAATGCATATACCCAAAATCTGAATATTTGATCATAAGTTCATAACAATATCGAAATTTAAATCTGGTTCATTTATTTTCGAATTTCGGTTTGGTTTATAATTTTGATAAAAATCAGTTTTTTTAGCTCAGTTCAATTTGGGTACTATAAAAATTATCATATTCCCTCCGTCCACGAAAAATAGGACACATTGTGAATGACACGGGTTTTAATGTGGAATTGGTAAAGTAAGAGAAAGAAAAAAGTAAGAAAGAAGTAGTGTTAGTGGAATGTGGAGTCCATAAGTAGGAGAGAAATTGCTGAAAACTTTCCTTTTTAAACATGGTCTATTTTCATGGACAATAAAAAATGACAAATGTAATCTATTTTCTGTGGACGGAGGGAGTACCGCAGAGTATGAATTTAGTTTCAATGTTTACTAAAATTCGATATTTCAGTTTAAACTTTATACTCCATTCGTTCCTGAAAAGCATGAACTATTTCTTTTTTAGTCCGTCCTTAAAAAGTACTCCACTATGAATTTTCTAATTTAAAAAATTTAACTACGCTACTAATAATATAGACCTCACTCTCTACTAACCTTACTTTCACTATCATTTTCTCGATATATCTTCTACTTAACCAATTATGCATTTAAACTCGTACTCAATTACAGGTTCATACATTTCTACAGACAAAGTATATTTTAATACTATTCAAATATATAAAAAAAATTATTATTTTTATCTATACTGTCACCTCCATTAAAGAGAGTGACAAACTAAGTCGTTAGTAGTATTATATTGTGTTACTTTTGATATATCCTAAGCCACACCATGGAGTATATAAAATTAGCAACATTAGAATATAATATAATAGTAATTCTAATAACATGATAATATTTGAATATTAAATTTATGTTTGAAATTATACATGATATATTAGTAATTAATACCGAAAGATTTTCTACATTTTTTAATTTCTAGTTTTTCTCTTTTAGATTTTTGGACATTTACATAATTTCAGTTTTTCAATTCAGATTAATTTTCATAGTTCGGAATCTAATTTTTCAGGTTCGATTTCTTGGACAATTCAGTTCTGATATTGTCATAAAAAATAACAGAATCTTATCATTAAAAATACAGTTAAGGCAAGAACCGGACATAGTGGTCAACTAAAATATGCCGGTTTTATACAATTTTAGCCTCAGAATACAAACGATGGGGCCACTTCTAACTATTCATAGGCCATCTAATGGCAGATGAGCATATCTGAAATGCAAATCTACAACACACATTTGTTATTTTCGAACTAATAAAAACCAAGAAAGTAATTGGAGGCAACTAGCTTAGAAAGTGTGAAAAAAATTTAACTGTGCAGATCAATGTACAGAGGATCCTACAGAAAAAAAAAATACTACATGTTCCCTTTGTTATGACTGGTTCTTTACAATCCTAACATTGCCGTAGAAGCGCTTCAGGTCTTTAATGGCCCTCTCCTCTATCTGAATTGACCGAATCGACGAGGGAGCATCAACCTCTGGTTTGAACCAACGGTTTGAGCCAGCAGACTCCGATGGTGACCCCAGACCATTCATCACAGAGAATCCAGTGGTGCTATTTTTTGGACTATGAGAAACTCCTAGCTGCTGCTTTCCCTGAACAGAATTATAACAGGCACATCAATTATTGAGCTATGAATGTTGCAAGCAGCCATTTTGACACCTACTGAATAAGTAATTACATTAACATACAGCCATACCTGCTGAAACTGGATATCCCTTAGAGATGGACGCGAAAGGGAAGGTGGAGTTCCAGAGGCCGCCCAAGGTGGCGTGTTTCTATCTCCATCGGGTATTGGTGCTTTCCTAGCAGGGGTCATAGCTATTGGAGAGGAACAGATGAATGAGCTTAATGGGAGTTTCCCATTGTTACCTTCAGAATGATCCTCAGACTCTTTCTTCTTTGTGGGCTTGGTCTCAATCTTGCTTTGCTCGTCTTGTATAATGCGAAGCGACTTTGGTCCCTGAGATGCTTTGGCACCACCCCAAGCAGGACCCTCACTTTTCGGCATCACCACAGGTGGAGGTGGTGGAGCGACAGTTTTTGGAACATCGTCAAGGGCACCACTGAGAAACATAGAAAGCCCGCCTTTTCTGTTCTTTTTCTTCGATGCAGTTGGAGAAGCAGTCGCATTTAGGGGAACATCTCCAGCTGCCTTCTTACTATGAGATTTTGAAACCCTGGCCTCTTGAATTACCACAAAACTCCCAGAATCTGCAGCTTTCTCCTATAAATAGAAAAGAACAAGGAAACCAACTGTTTCAGTGACAATATCAACAGCAACAAAAAGAGGAGGGTCCTCCATATATGCTTTTCCAACAACATAGTCAAGTAATATGGAAACAAGATGTTAGTGAGATCAACAAGCCTCCTTACAACAAAAGGTGCAGGTTAGTAAAGCAATTAGATGATAATGATATCTCACCTGAACCTTACTATTGATCTCTTCATGAACTTCAGCATCCAGGACGCCCTTCATGTTGCCTGGTTCGGAATCAATAGCTAAATCACTAGAGCCCTCTTCCTTACGGGCTTCCTTTTCTTTTTTCTTTCTTCTTTGTTTTCTAGATTCAGCTTTTCTACTCCCTCTTTCATCTACCAGGGATGATTCTTTTGTATGAACAGTTTCAATTGGCGCACCAAGCTCAGCAAGAGAACTCTCCAGTGCTGATCTCATTACAAGTTTTGAAATCTGCTGGTCATCGAGAAGATGGCCCTTGGACTGTTTTTCCTCAAGCAGCTCAATCTGTTGCAACTTTTTCCTCAACGCTCTGATTCTTTTGTGGACACCTTCAACCGCAGCATCATCGGATTGTAAAAAGCCATCTAACCTATGAGCTCCTTCTTTGCATAAAATTAGCCCTTGTGTACCATCATCGCGTATCCTAAGTGTATCATCTTCACCATTCTCTTCGTCATCACTATTTAGAATAGCTGGAAATTTAGTTGTGGGTGTAGGAAGCTGACGGAAACTCCATGGCTCTGATGACTTCAAGTCTAGAAGTTTCTCAAGATCAACCAAAACATCCAATGACACACCAGCAAAAGTTTGCACTGATACTGCAAGTATGTAGTCTAGGTTGCGAATGACAATCTCCTGCAGCAAGTTTTGGCATCTTTCAGGAAAGAAGAAGCTTACAAACAAACAATGAAATGATAATGTGAAGAAATCAGTAAAAGATGTATTAGTTCAGTAACAAAGCAGAATTCTCTAACACCTGAGCACAGAACATCAGATTCTAATTGCAAATTCAAGCGACCTTCGAATGTGAAATGATAATGTGAAGAAATCAGTAAAAGAAATACAAGTTCAGTCAACAAGACAGAATTCTCTACCACCTGAGAACATCAAATTCTTATTGCAAATTCAAGGAACCTTCGAAGGTGTTGCATGTATTTAGCATTAGATATAATTTAGTGCAAAGAAGGGTGATCAGCATCATAAAGTTATATTGAATTTCCCAACTATTTGTAACTTGCAAGTTCTCTTTGTAATCAAGGACCACCAAGTAGAAGCTCGCCTATGATGCAAAAACTTGCTCATGGTCCTACAGCAGAAAATCTTGTTGAGGCTATGAAAAAGCCACAAGCTATTTAGTTGTTTTTTTTAGATGTGTCTAGTTGGCTATGTTGATATAACCTAATCACGGAAAATCAATATTACGACTTTGCATAAGACATCCCTTAAATCAGATGACAACTACAGCTGCTTTGACAACATAGGAGTGTCAAACGGCCCAATCCATAAAGAGTCTACAAATGACTATTGCACAATTAGGAAAAGTTGATGTAGATAACAACAAAAGAGTTGTTGAAACAGACCGCACAATGTCTCTTGAGATCATCTGCTCCCAATGAATCAGCAATTTCGAGCACTTGTATGGCATTTCTTGGCTCAACCAAATGCTCTGCAGCTACCTTTTCACAGAGACTTTTTAAGCTCGGGGCACTTGGCTTTTCAAAAGAATTTCTAAAACTGGGTAGTGCTGGATTTTCATTATCATCCTTCATGTCAGACAAGACATCCTCATTCTCCACATCATCAAACATGAAGCCTTCACGAAGTTCATCTAATTCACCCTTGATCTCTTGTTTTGGACTACCGTCAGAAAACTGGGGAAGGAAGCATGGATGATAGAGTGAGCTAACAATCAGTAAATGTGTTTCCCCAACAGATACTGAGGTTGCCTTCTTCACCCCATGCAGCCTAGTAGGAGTAGGCGGAGAATCTTGTCCCTTCTTACCATCCCACATGTAAGTATCACCAGTCACTGTAACTGCAGCAGTCCAGTACTTTCCTGCAGATATGCTAGCTATTCCTTTCCCACATAGTGAATATAACTGCAGGAGAGATGTGCATTCATCAATTATGAGAGATGTGAATATGTACATTCATTAATTATGAGAAATGTTCAGTTAAGGACATAATGGTAAAGAGGAACCTCACAAGGCAAAGTAATACCTGGTGACACTGAAGTTCGGGATCTGAAGATGACCAGTAGAACAACGCACCATCATCTGTAAGCGCTATGCTGTGTGTCATCCCAGCAGCTATAGCAACAACAGTAAGGCGTTCCTTGCGATGAAATTTCAGCACAGAATTTCCAGCTTTCTTTATGTTTCTAGCAATGGTTACACGTCTAGGGTTAACAAGTCGATGACCCCAAGTGAAAACCTGCCAATCGTCATAAATTGAAAACCATCCATTCCAGGTACTTCATATACAAAACTCAAAAAGAAAATTTTAATAAAAAATTTTATACCTCCCCATCAGACCCTAAAACAATAGTGTGATACTTTGCTGCAGAGACTCCAACAAGGTGTTTACCCTTCAAGTATGCCACTAACCTTGGGCTGTAATTTGAAGCTGAGTTAGAGGTACCATAACCTAGTTGGCCTTCTCTATTGCAACCCCATGTATATATCTCACCAGCCTCTGAAACTACTGCAGTGTGTTTATTTGCTGCAGAAACAGCCATTATTCTTGCCTTCAAGGAACTAACTCTACGAGGAGTGGGTTGTGTGTCAACAGAAGTATAGCCAAGCTGACCCTCTGCAGAACATTGATAGAGGTATAATTACTTCCAGACGTGACATGATATCAAACAAAATGTTGCAATTTCATGATATAAAAAATGTGGGCAGTTAACCTGCCTTCAAATTATATAAATAAGCATGATTAGTTATAACTACAGAGGCTAGCAAGAGTTCTAAATCAGCCATATAATATTATATCTACCTCTATTGGAACCCCATGTAAATACTTCTCCACCCTCTGTCACAACAACAGTGTGATGTTTAGCAGCAGCAACAGCTCTAACTCGACGTGCACCTAAACCCATTGTCACTTGACGAGGAGTGATGACTGCAGCTTGACCACTAAAAAAAGAAAGATGGTTAAGCTCATAGATTATTTTCCGAAAAAGATCTATTCTAGGGGGACCGGTGTAAATTAGAGATATCCTGATTAAAATTATGTGTTTTCCTCAAACTGATGAAATTAAATAATCTAACCATGTATCTTAGTTTTTCACTAGTTCAACTGAAACACAAAAATCAACAGAAAGCATGTTAGCTATACAGGGAACCTAAAATTCTGATGTTCCTGCTAAATTATTTGATCACATAATGGCAAAGCACATCATTCAATTAGGTGAAGAGTCATGGTACTTTGAGAAAACATTCAAAAAGTAGTTGAAAGAATAAATTCTTAGTTAGATGCACAAAAGTTTGTTAAAATTATTCAAACATTGAGGAGTAAGTATGGGCACCAAAATGAACTCCATGTCACCTGTGTATATCAAAATCAGGATGCCCTAGGCGACCACCCCTTCCAAATCCCCATGTGTAAACATCCCCACATGCACTAACTGCCACACTGTGGAACTTTGCAGCAGAAATGGATTTGATGAATGAGCCATGAAGAGATTCCAGTTTGCATGGTAATTTCTGGATGTGTGCATTTCCAGTTCCAAGTTGATAGTTTACACCACTACCCCAGCTGAAGACCTCTGTATCTACTGAAATTTAAAAGAAATAGATCAATATCCTAGCTTATGTCAGCAATAAACCTAGAAAATTATATTTGAGGATACAGCTACATACCCAAACTATTTTGCTTGCCAACAGCCTGCAGAACAGGCCCAGATAAGAGATCAACAGGCGTTCTAGATTTCGAATCCCCCAGTGTCAAAGAAGCACCAAACTGGAGAAGTACACAAGCAACTGCTAAATGCCCAAAATGGAGAGCCCTGTGAAGGCTACTCCACCCCGATTCCCCATCCTGACAAGAAAAGTAAACTGATTTTAGAGGAAATGACGAAACCATTTCTGCATTAATGAACTCATGACACTGAAGCTTGAGATCTTTTATCCTTTTGTGCACCACCAAGATGGGCACATTCACGTAAAATAGCACTCCCTTGTATATTTCTTTTTGCACGTGATAACCCTTTTAATTAACATCAAACATTTCTTGCAATACAATGGCATAAGGTAATGGAACTTACATCAAGATTATTGCATCCATCGATTTGGTCAATTTAACTTTCTTCATACACTAGAAAAATAATGCACCACTTTCAAAGAAATTAGGTGAAAGCTCTGTATCATTAATTTTAAAATTATATTTCTCATGCTCCAATCTGCAAACATGATAAGGAGTTCCCACTTATTCTCCCCTCCATATTCTCTGGCTCTTCTAGACAGGATTATGATCGCCAAAGGAAAAGAAAATCAATTATGATACCCAAAGGGCAGAGAAACACGATCCAGCATGCGATGACCGAGATCAAGAAACAACTCCAAACCAGTCATCATACAACAGCTCAGTAAGCATCGAACTTAATGTTGAGCAGAGTAGAAGATCAGAGGGAAAAAAAATACCCTTGCATTAGGGTCTGCACCAGCTTCAAGAAGCCTTCTTACAACCGGTATATGGTTCCTCCAAGTAGCAATATGCAAAGGAGTAAGCCCAAACAGGTTCCTTGCATTAATATTTCCACCATTTTTCTGAAGCATCACCAAGGCTGAATCTACATCAGATAAAGAGCCCTCTCGCACAACCATCCAGAGATCCTTACTCTGATTAGCACATTTAAGAGATTTTTTCTGGGATGGTGGTGAAACCAAACCCTCCATTGGAATAAATAAATGACCAAGCGAGCTTTTTAGATCTGCTGCCACTTTTGGTAAATCCTCACTCTAGATATAGAATTACAGATGAGTGTAGCTCAGTGATCCTGCTAATATTGCATAGGAACCAATTTATATCATTGAAAATAATAATTAAAGAAGGCATTCAGCAGCACCATTCACCATTTTACTATAAAAAGCACTTGATTGATTCTTTTCACAAACCACTGACGAGCCATTATTCAAAAAACATTCTGGAGACAATTGAACTCTGCAAAGTTAAGCATTGGGTGAGTAACTGTAGCAGTATGCAATAAGCTATAGGCGCGCATAACAAACAAATAGGAGATCTACAAACTTTCTTCAGTCCCTTAATCTTACAAATATATTACTATAAAGTACCTTTGCAATAGAATATGACGTGACATTTAAGTTCGATCGGGAAATTAGGCAAGGAAAAAATTCCCAGTAAGCAAGGAAAGTAGTTACTCGTCGATAAATAATCAACACAAGATCATTCAAATGCCTCACAAACTATATCAAGTTGGATCTTCATTAACAAATCAGGTCCCGAAATGCATTGAAAAACTAAAATAGTCTGAATTACCCACATTATAAACATGACTGGTCTGAACTCGAGATCGCAAACCAAACACACACAAAAATCGGAACATGATTCAGCCTTCTCATTTATTCAAATTTGACCATCGAAATTCCACCGCGTTTCTCAATATCCTAAAGGGGAATTATCTCAATTGTTAAACTACAACGCTAAAAATTAGAGCCACATTCAATTTTGGCATTGAAGTAATGGAACAAGCGCTCTACCCCACCCCACGGTTGCTTAAAATATAATCAGATAAAGAAAGATTGGATCTTGAATATCAGAATTGGGGGAAAAAGAAAAGAACATATGCACAATGTTTGATTACACAAACAAGAGGTAAAACACTGAAAAGATCGCATCTTCACGACCGAGAAAAAAAATTTGGGGAGTAATAACGCAATAAAAAGGAACACTATAATATACGGAATAGAAGTCCACCTTGGTTTATTAGGACAAGTCCATCACAATCATCGGAGAAGAATTTGCAACAGCCATGCCAAGTTCAGCACTCTCTCTCTCTCTCTCTCTCTCTCTCTCTCTGTGCATTTGTGGTTGGTTTGGTGTTAGTTTTAATCACAGCGAATCTACCACGGAAGCGAGGACCGAATATACCCAAAATAAACCGTGAAGCAAAGGTGAAGAACTCGTCGATGAGCTGAGGGGCATTCTCGTAAATTACACTAATCTATTCGGACCAAAATACCCCCAATTTTTGTAGACATTGACGCCCAAGGATTTCATAGAAATATCAGGCCACGATTTCTCCGCCACCGCCTCACCGATCACCCGTATCTAGCAACTGTTAATGCTCTACTGACACGTGTCATCTAGTCAGGATTCTCCTGCTAATTCTGATTTCACTTCCAAGAACATACGAATATGCTAAAGCAGAGTCATTTTATTTATACTTAATTCTCATGCATAAGAAATAGTATTTCAATATTACAAATTATTTAGAACATATCATCCCACTTATTTTATTTCTTTATCCTATTAATTAGTTTTTCGTATTTTTCAAACAAATATATTATTCAAAAATATACGTTATCCCTCATATTTTATTATGACTACTATCAATCACTCGGTTATTCATTTTAATGCTTAATCCACGGACAAATTTAATAATGGTTACATACTAAAAAAATATTGACAACTGAATGTGCGTTAAAGCATTTGAATTTTCTTGTGTAATTCGCGTAAATTTTTTTAGTTAATGAATAATGTACTCTATTTTTAGACCGTTCCAATAGTGTCATCATTTCTTTATATAATACTAAAATAATATATTACTATAATTTATTCTCTCTTTATTATTTTATATTTTATTATCTTTCTTACTTTATTTTCTTTTTATATTTTTTATTTTACTCTCTCGCTTCACGTATTGAATATCTATTTTCTAAGAGCATCCCCATCCGTGCTCTTAGCTAAAAGCACGGAAGTGGACTCGGACCCACTTTTACTCCTTGTCCTTAGCTAAGAACACAACACCCACATCCGTTCCCTTAGCTAAGGACAAATTCAAGGGTTCCACCATTCTATTATTCAATTTAAATACTTCAATTACTAAAAACATTCCTACATTATAAAAATACATTAAAAAATAAAAATTACATAAGTAAAATCTTAAAAAATAAAAATTACATAATTAAAATCCTAGAAAATAAAAAAAATACATAATTAAAATCATACATATTAAAAAGTACTACCTCCGTCCACCAAAATTTGTCCCATTTTTCCATTTCCGTCAATCCCTCAAAATTTGTCTCATTTCACTTTTACCAATTTTGGTAGTGGACCTCATATTCCACTAACTCATTCCTACTCACATTTTATTATAAAACTAATATATAAAAGTAGGACTCACAATCCACTAACTTTTTCAACTCACTTTCCATTACATTTCTTAAAACCCGTGCCGGGTCAAAGTGGGACAAATTTTGGTGGACGGAGGTAGTACATGATTAAAGACTAAAAAATACCCTCGTGGAAGACTAGTTCTCTATCCCAATGTTCTCTTGAGACCCTGGATCATTCTCACATGTGTTGCAAGTTGTTCGGGAGTCATGTTAGACGTATCGGTCGTATTGAGTTGACCCAAGAGGGCCCACAACGAGTTGTTCGGGGTGGAGGCGGCACAAAGGGAACGGGGGCGGATGGAGTCGGGGCGCAACGGCGGTTGGCAGTCGCCTTCTTCCTTTCTTGCGGCCGGCGGGAACTGCTCGGGCCAGCGTCGGAGCTACCCAAGTTAGTTCCGGCAAGTTGGGTAGCCACATCATCGGAGGCGCAACCGGATAGGGCTACCGACCTCGACCGTTTGTTGGAGGAGCTGGAGGAGGACCCCCTATACTTCAGATGTTGGTGCCCCTCCTGCCAACAATTAAGGTACTTGAACGGTTTCAACTCCAAGCTTTGGTAGGTCGCCAAGGTGGCATTGATGACGTCGAGCTCGCTCTTGCCGCTCCCCGCCGCACGCTCTTCCTGATGGTAATACCCATGAAACTTACCAATTGCCTCGTTGCATCTGAAGATGCAATTGCGCATCATACTATCATTGCGATAGATGGTTCCCTCCGACCGGGTTTCATTGTAAAGACAAGTGATGCGCCACCAATACGTTTTCCTGGTTTGGTTCGTATCAACATCCGGGTCTTCGAAGACTGCCAAGTAGGCTTTGAACATCTGCATCATCTCATCCGGAGTGTACGGGGTGCGGGTACCCCGAGTAGGAGGAGTACGTGTAGGAATAGAAGTAGGAGTACGAGCAGAGCTGCCGCTCCCTCCCGAACCGGATTCGGGTGCCCACCCGAACCCGGGGGCATCTTGGTCATCCACCGGGTAAGGCCGGTAGCTACCCGGAACTTGAGAACCCTGGCTTTGAGGAGGGGCCGAAAATTGCGTTTCCGAACTAGAGAATGGCTCGGAGCCGAATTCGTGGTTCCAACTGCGGGAGCCGGAGGGATGATCGTCGGAGCCGAACATTGTGTAGTGTGGTGGGAATTTAGATGAGAGAATATGAGAAAAAAGATGAGAGAATGTAGATGATAGAATAGATGAGAATGTGTTTTTTTTTTTGTGTTGAAGTGAGGGTATTTATAGATGAAAATGTGAATTTTGGGGAAAAAATTTGAAAAATAAATTAAAAGTGGGTAGAAAACGGATATAATTTTTTGGGAAGTGGGAAAATATATTTTTTTATTTAAAAACATTTTTTTAATTAATTTCGAATTAAAAAAATGAATATGCCAACGGCTATGCCGTTGGCGAATCAGAAGTTGCCACGTATGCTGCTCAGCGGCATGGACGTGCTCTTAGCTAAGAGCAGCGCCGTGCCGCTGGCACGGACGGACGCCTCCCATCGGCGGACGAATGGCGTCCCCGCCGCACTGCGGATGCTCTAATCTTCATACCAAAAAGAAATGACTCTATTAATATGAAACATAGGAAGTATAAGAAAATGCAAAAGAAATATGGTTATACTATTAAGGGTTGTTCAGTTTGCAAGATTATATCTCATGATTGAATATGAATTATGTTTATTTCATAAGATTGAATATGTATTATGATTGGTTCATAATATTGAATCTCACAACTTAAATCTCAGATGTATAGTCTTATGATAATTAGTCATAGCTGCTCCTTCGATTAAAATAATTTCACAATTTAATCTTAAATTAAATGGAGTATATGATAATGACTCATGACTTCTTACAGTATTTAAAAATGAGTTCAATATATGAAAGAAATTTATTTCCTATTTATCAAATAATTGCTGAAAACAAGTCTAATTAAAGTGATACAAATTTATTTTTATGAAATGATCAAGCATATTTTGAAATTTTGCAATATTAATAAGCTCTCGTTTTGTTCGCTAGATTCACGGATTTTCTTTGAACGCTATAAAGGAAATTTATCGTTTCAGTTTGTGTTTAATTTCACAAACTGAGATAGCGTAAATGAATTTATTTTCCCGGTTGTCCTCAAAAGTTCATTATAATATCATGGTTTCTTGATTTAAATATGGATAAAGACGTGCCCAAATAATTATAGATTTTTATACAATCTTGGCTTGATGGTACCATGTGGTATCGCGTAATATGCATATTATAACATATACCCTCTACTAGAAAATGCGTGGTTGAATTTATTGTCTTAATCCCGAACTTTATTGGAACATAAATTTGATAAAATGCACCCAAAAATGAGTTATCTAATTTCGTTATTTTGTACTAGTAGTAGTTCCATTAAAATATCCTGCACGTACATGCATGTTAGGATCATGAAGTATAATAAAATATACTTCCCCCATTCGTAAAAAGTCTCATGAACATTTGGTTCGGTACAGATTTGAATACATAATTTATGAAGTAAGAGAAAGACAGAGAGAAGACCCAAATTTGAGATAATGGGTCACACTTCTTTAGAGATAAAAGACTTTTCAAAATTCAAAATGTTCATACTTTTCGGGAACGAGTTAAAAAGAAAATTGTTCATACTTTTCAGGTATGGAGAGAGTAATATTATAACTTTGCTTATATATTTGAATTTTTTTTATATACATAGCTCTTTATCGTAATTATATAGTGTACAAATTTTTTTATATTAAGACCATTCGCAGCGGTGCAAATTTTGCCGTCCGTCCGTCCGTGCCAGTGGCAAGGACGACCTCGTCCGCCGCTGCGAGCTGTTCGTCCGTGCCAGCGGCACGGCGCTGCTCTTAGCTAAGAGCACGTCCGTGCCGCTGAGCAGCCCTACGTGGCGTCTTCTAATTGGCCAATGGCATAGCCGTTGGCATATTCAAATTTATTTATTTTTTTAAAAATCGAAATTTATTTAAAAAAATATTTTTAAATAAAAAAAATATTTTACACTTCCCAAAATATTATATCCGTTTTCTACCCACTTTTAATTTTTTTTTCAATTTTTTTTCCCCAAAATTCACATTTTCATCTATAAATACCCCCACTTCAACACAAAAAAAATCACATTCTCATCTATTCTACCATCTACATTCTCTCATCTTTTTTCTCATATTCTCTCATCTAGATTCCCACCACACTATACAATGTCTGGCTCCGGCGATCACCCCTCCGGAAATCGCGGTTGGAACCACGATTGGTTCGACTCCGACTCATTCCCTAGTCCGGAAACACAATTTACAGCCCCTCCTCAAACCCAAGGTTCGCAAGCTCCGGGTGGCTACCGTCCTTACTCGGTGCACGCCCAAAATGCCTCCGGGTTCGGGTGGGCACCCGAACCCGGATCGGGAGGGAGCAGCAGCTCTACCTACTCCTACTTCTATTCCTACTCCTACTCATCCTGTTCGTGGCACCCGCACCCCGTACACTCCGGGTGAGATGATGACGATGTTCAAAGCCTACTTGGCAGTCTCCGAAGATCCGGAGACTGGCACAAACCAAATCGGGGAAATGTATTGGTGGCGCATCACTTGTCTTTACAATGAAACCCGACCGGGGAGAACCATCTATCGTAAAGATAGTATGGTGCGCAATTGCCTCTTCAGATGCAACGAGACAATCGGTAAGTTCCAGGGGTATTACCTCCAGGAAGAGCGGTCGGCGGGGAGCGGCACGAGCGAGCTCGACATCATCACTACCGCCTTGGCGACCTACCAACGCATGAAGTTCAAAGCGTTAAGTACCTCGATTGTTGGCAGGAGGGACGCTTACATCCGAAGTATAGGGGCGGGGTAGTAGCATCCTCCTCCAGCTCCTCCAGCAAACGGTCGAGGTCGGTGGCCCTATCCGACGGCGCCTCCGATGATGTGGCTACCCAGCTTGCCGGAACTAACTTGGGTAGCCCCGACGCTGGCCCGAGCAGTTCCCGTCGGCCGCAAGAAAAGAAGAAGGCGAGGTGGTCGTCGCGCCTCGACTCCATCCGCCCCTGCCCCCGCTCCCTTTGTGCCTCCTCTACCCCCGAACAACACGTTGTGGACCATCTTGGGTCAACTCTATTTGAACGATACGTCTAAGATGACTTCGGAGCAACTTGCAACACATGAGCAAATGTCCGGGGTCTCAAGAGGCAATTGGGGATATAGAGGACTAGTCTTCCACGTGTGTAATTTTTAATTTGTAGGATTTTAATTATATATTTTTTTATTTTCTAGGATTTTAATGATGTATTTTTATTTTTTAGGATTTTAATTATGTAATTTTTAATTTTTAATGCATTTTAATATTGTGAAAATATTTTTATTTAAATTGAATAATAGAATTGTGGGACTCTTGAACTTGTCCTTAGCTAAGAGCACGGATATGGGTGTTGTGCTCTTAGCTAAAGACAATGAGTAAAAGTGAGTCCGGACCTACTTCCGTGCTCTAATTAAATTTGGTTAAGGTGGTGTATATAGATGGTGTTGTGAATAACAATTAAGAGATTGATCTCAAAGTCAAAACTCAAACCCATCCTTCCATTAATATCTGTGCAAGTGTGCAACTGCAATTTCAATCTCCCTCTCTTTTTTTATTACGCTGCAATAATATACAACCATTTTATAACAAGGTTTTTTTTTTTGCATACGATTAAGAATTTAAGATTGTAGTATGTCAACTGAGCCGGAAAGGAAACGATTGTTAATTTTTTTTTTCCCTTTAGAAGTGCTTTAAGTCAATCCTATTAATTTTTTTTTTCTATTTTAATATCGATGCAAATCTCAGTCATCCCAAATTAAATAATTTCCTTTTTGAGACTATGCCGAAATTAAATAGGAATCTATGGCTGCAATGCAAGCGCTACGAACCTATAAAATTTCCCAATATCATATTTAAAGAGAAAGTCCCACCTGATCGGTTAGAATTGTGTGCAAAGTCACCCGAATGGGTAGGGGGCGACGATTTCAGCCGATGAATCTCACTCGGTCAGGTTGGATGTAATCTTATTCCACCCGGTTGGGTAGGAACCACCCGTCCGGTTGGTGAGTTGGTGACATGGCACTCGACCAGTGTGGTGTGCGGTTTATGTTCTATTGGTCCAACCTTGACATTTTGGATTTCTAACACATCTCAATTTATTCCATTCTATAAAGGACTGACCTCTAATAGTCACAAACAATTCATAATCGTTTCACTGCATACTGCACATATTCGTATTCACAAGTTATGCAGTGCCTGTGAAACTACTCCTATAAAGATTTTCTGGTAATAATAATTCAAAGATATTTAGTGTGGTGCAGGCGCACATGCATATTCTACACCAAGTAGTAATTTGTTAGTTCAAAGACTCATTTAGGTTTAGCCAAACAGTGAACATTTCATACAACTGGTCTGCTACTCAGAACCCAAATCTTGCATCACCTAAACCAAGTTAACATTACCTAGCTTGATGGTTTTTGGTCTACTTCGACTCTGTAAGCCACCCACTTCTCATTGCTACATGGCAACACAGTGGCATTTTCAGGAATTGTGCAATTTGATTTCCTTGGGCGAACAGTCGTCGTTGTCCGCCTCAACTGGTTCTCAGCTGTTGGCTCAGGAGCAGGCGCAGCAGACGTTGAGCTATCCAACTTTGAATCATCAGATGGAGCAGACGAGCAGCTATCCAACTTAGAATCATCAGATGGAGGGTTAGCATGAAGATGAGCATTCACATCCACGTTTCCAGGTGAAGACTTGGCTCGCTTTGCATTTAGTGGACCATCTGAAGTGGACTCATAAGAAACAAGTTATGCATCATCAGTAATTAGCAAAAGAAACCGAATCAGATGAATACA
Source organism: Salvia hispanica (assembly GCF_029641045.1). Classification (NCBI taxonomy): domain Eukaryota; kingdom Viridiplantae; phylum Streptophyta; class Magnoliopsida; order Lamiales; family Lamiaceae; genus Salvia; species Salvia hispanica. The sequence goes on from NC_142692.1 coordinate 25,871,468, forward strand.
TACTTTTCAATGGCAGATGATATTAAATATGCATTATTCATTGAAGCTTTATACAACACAAGTAAACATGCAGTGCCCCAGTATGAGATACAGTAGGAAGACAATGCCTCAATACAACTGATTCATACTCCTAAAGACAAAACGTCTGGTGCTTATAAATTTCATTCTGCACTAGCAATCTATTCAAGAATAAAAATGAGCTTTGAGCGCACCGTGAAGCGAGCCCTTAAAAATTACTACTCCCTCCATCCAGCTACAAGTGATCAACTTCTTTTCAGCACGAGATTTAAGAAAATTATATTTATTGAGTTAAGTGGAGAGAATGAAGTGTTGGTTTTTTGATAGAAAGGAAATCAATCACTTGAGTTGGGACAACCCAAAATGGAAAGTGGGACAACTAAACAGAGAGAGTATTTATATATCCATAAAAAAGAACAAAAACTAGATCCATCCCAATTGTGTTGTTTGTCCAGAAGTCCATTAAATCAGGAAAAGTGCATCTTCACATTTTAGATAAGTAAAAAGTGCATTTTCACTAAAGAGGACAAAGATTTAAGACATAAGGAGCAGGAGTGTTCCTTTTACCCATTGGAACCACTTAAACATGTATATTAAAATCACCTTCATCTATTGCAACGTTATGCTTTTCAGTTGTTGCAATGTGCTGGATGATCGGACGCTTTTCAGTTGTTGCAGCGTGCTGGATGTTCTGACGCTTTTCAGTTGTTGCACTGGGCTGGATATTCAAGATATCAGCAGATGGGTGGTAACTGTTCACAGAAGGTACCTTTATTGATTTCGTAGGTGGGCTTCCTGCAAATTAAAAATCATGTTTAGGCCATGAACAAACTTCTATGTACTTTAATCAATTGAATGACATACCGAAATTGCATGGATTCTTATACTTGACTCCCTAATATTGTTAACCTTCAACAAATGACTTGGTTATACTGTTATACAGCACCGTCTAAAATTAAGATGAAAGAGAACCAAAATGCAGCCCAGATGGTGCAATTTATCAAGTACTACTACTTTTCTTTATTTTAAATAGACTTGATTGGAGTGAAATAATAGGACAGATATGAAAATGAGATACTAAAATCTAGATATAAATTCAACCATTCTTGGCCGTATTATGGTATTTTTGACATACTACTTAGTAGCTTGATCTTCAGAAATAAGCATAGAACTAGCAAGATAAAGAAGGCTTTAACATAGAGAATACTTTCGAAACAGTAATCTATTAGTTTTGCAAAAGATTGTGAGTCAATGACAAAGGAGGTTGAGTAATTAAATTTGGAGTTACGAGGAAGCCATTAAATTATTGATTGGTCAATCCAACCAGAAAGTAATGCTTGTTTAGTTGGACTCTTATTCAAACAAAAAAGCAAGAATAATGGAAATAAAACATCAATGAGCTCACTTTCCATGGGTCTTCATTTTCTCACCTTTAGTAAGTGCAGAGTAAGCAACTTCAGCCGCATTCATCTCTGCCTGCTTTCTGGTTTTAGCCTCCAACCCTTGAAAACTGTCAGACCCTACCTCCACAGTAGAAACAAATATCCGATTGTGAGACAACCCCGAACTGACTGTCTCATATGATGGACACATGAGACCTTTCTTCTGGGCTAATTCTTGTAGAAGGTTTTTGTAGAATCCCTTATCCTGATAGCATATCAAAATTACAAAGTTATAAACAAAATAAAGATAAATCAATTTATGCGTTACAAAGTTAGAATACTAGCCTCTTGAATAACATTCAATGATAATGCTAGACAAGCAACTTTTGCAGCAGTTTGTTCAGCTTCCTTTAATGTAGGGAAAAACTCTGCTGGTTCATATGATTTTCCATTTATGGAGACCTTTGACTTAAAACGCCGAGCATGAGGGGGTCCTTCAGCTTCAGAAGTGTATACAGGCAATCCACTACATTCTTTTTGAGCATGTTGCTGCAATAGGTTCTTGTACATATGCAATGTATCTGCACAAGATTAAGAGTAAATTTACAAAACTACACAGTAACATAGACAACACAAAATAGAGATTGCTTAAACTTGACAAATCAGCCATCTGAAATTCTTTTTAGAACAGAATCTATTCTAAGATGAATTCAATGCACCCATTATCCCATTCTCAATGTTCCTTTAGGTACTAATTTCAGCCTTACTGTATGAGTTGAAGTTTCATGCTTCAGCTCAAGTTAACAATAACTACATGGTTTTTTGACACTTTCCCTTCCCCATAGTGTGAATTGCACTATACACTTTCTGAAATTAAGTTGGCCCTCTATCCTCATACATTAATCATATACTGAATCAAAAAAGATTTTATAGGGTTGTTTGTCTTATGTGCCGTCATTTACCATATTAAAATTATAAATAGTTGAACCAGAAAAAAAAATGCTCAATACACCTAGTATCATCAATAACACATTATGTCAAACCACAAGATGATTTTTGGTCCGCGCAGAAGCATATACTTATAGAAAATAGTCAAAATACCAGACCATCACCAGTGACAGTCTGTAAGGAATTTTATGCGAGAGAGACAATAGTTAATCTGAGAGAGGAAGCATCAGAGAATTTGGAACAATAGGATGATCCAAAGAAAACACTACAGATGTGTCTTTTCCTTACCTTTACAATTAAAATGTTGGATTCAGGAAATCTCATGCTGTCCAAAAACATGTTACGCAATAATAATGTCCAGGCTCTATAAATCAGCTCATTATGATAAGCCAAAAACATCACAACTAAGAGTTTTCTGACCTTTATTTTCAGAACCCATCGCGGCCTTATAATCTATAGGACATTGAGATGTATTATCACAATTCTCCTGCAATAACTCCTCTGCAGGTTTCATATTGGCATTACATTTTGTTGCCAAAAGTCCTGCACGAATATCACTTAAGTTTCAACATCCAATATCAACGCAAACCAGTGATATGCATCGGTCACACGTATCTAATTATATCCAAACTTATTGCTATGTTAGGTGGGGAATCGGGATGGACAGTAAGGGCTAGGAACCTTACTCACCAAACAAGGGATCACATAATTCAATTGAGCAAGCTGAGCATTATAAGTAACAGTGTACTCATTAAGAAGTGTTGTCCACAACAAATACTATCAAATGAGAGATTTATTAGTTCAAAGAGGGGAAACGATAACTAAAATAGTAAGCATAAGAAACAACTAACAAGTGAAGATGTGATTCAAATACATATCACACTTCTCATATCCAGCAACGTTTAAAATCCAAAATCTCGAGCAATTTATGAAATTTATTGAGTATAAAAAATGAATACCAGTAGGGTTTGGAAGGGAGGAGGGGAGCGGCGACAGAGGCAGGGGAGGAGGATCTGCAGCGACAGAAAGGGGCTGCATTTGAGAATGCGGAGGTACATTGGGATGGGTGGGAAGCGGATCGGAGGAGGCGAGGTGATCGAAAGCAACGCGGGCAGCGGTGTTCTGTGCGTCTTTAGAGGACTTGCAGTGATTCGGGGTGTGGAATAGCTGTCCTTGAACAGTGACGGTAGCAGTGAATCGCGGCATATGATCTGGGCCGTCTTTGGCGGTGGCATAGTCCGGCAAGTCCCAGCTCCGGCGCTGACATAACTCCTGCAATTTGGTTTTGTACATTGGGGATAATTTAAGGGTTTTTCGAGTGCGTCGAATTTTAGTGGTTTAAAATGGAGTAGATTCGCCTGCTTGATGTTTTCATGTTTACCTTTTTAATTGTCTCACCTAAAATTAATTGGTTCTTTATCAACACTAGCTGGCATAATAAGGAAATTAATTTGATTTATCTAAATTTAGTAGTACAATCATTCCGAGTAAATATTCCTCCACCTTGTCACATAAAACAATCCCACTAAATTATTTGTGGTCTACAACATTATCGAATTATAGGAGTATTTTATTTGTAAATTAGTCATACTCCCTCCGTCCCCCTTCGTCCCGTATAATTCGTTCCATTTTGACTGGGTACGAGTTTTAAGAAATGTAATGAAAAGTGAATTTAAAAAGTTAATGGAATGTGAGTCCTACTTTTATATATTAATTTTATAATAAAATATGAGTATAAATGAGTTAGTAGAATATGAGGTCCACTACTAAAAATAACAAAAAGTAAAATGAGACAAATTATGTGGGATGGACCGTAATAGAAATATGGGACAAATTATCCAGGACGGAGGAAATATCTATGATTATCATAAGAAATTGGTATTGTGGATAGGATTACTTAACTCATGAAATAAATTAACGAGGATGGCACTCATGTTTATATTTCCTAGTTAATTTTGAATTTCTACTTAGGTCTTAGTCACTAATTTTCTTACTAAATATGACACATTTATTTTTTAAGAATAGAAAGAATAGAATTTCTACTTTTATGTTTTCTTTTTTTTTATTATCCCATATAAACACAACAAAGTTTTTTATCTGGGATTCTATCACATTAGCCGGCCCATTTAGATAATGGGGAAAATCAAATAGACCTCTATCTAAATTAAGTAAAAGAAATAATTGTAACACCATTCCTTAATTTCGCTACAAGTTTTAAAAATATAAAAAAATTAGATTAAAAAAATTAGTGAAATATAAAATATTAGTTAAATGAATTAGTGGAATGTATGACTTACTTATAGTAAAAATAAAAATGAATAATTAATAGGGGATGAATAAAAATGATACTCCCTCCGTCCCGGTTTAGGAGTCCCGGTTGAGTCGGGCACATGTTTTAAGAAAAAAATGTTTGAGTATGTAATAAATAAATATTGTAGTGGATGTTGACTCACTTTTAATTGAGTGTCCAATAAATAAATGTTATAGTGGATGTTGAAACTCACTTTTAACACTTTTTTATTAGTTGTAGTGGATGTTGGGACCACTTTTAACACTTTGTAAGTATTTTTTATTAATTTATCTCAATCGGGACTCCTAAAGTGGGACTCCTAAAGTGGGACGTCCAAAATTGATCGACCGAAACTCCTAAAGTGAGACAAAGAAAGTATAAGTGGACAATTAATGGGAGACTGAGGAAGTATAGTATTTTGATCCTTCATCATCTCAAATAAAACAATCCCATTAAATTCTTTGCGCTCTACAATATTATCGAATTATAGTATTTTATTTGTAATTTAGTCATATCTATGATTATGAGAAGACATTGGTACTGTGCTTAGAATTACTTAACTCATGAAATAAATCAACGAGGACGACACTCATATTTAATTTTCTTATATGATTCATTTTGAATTATGTAGTAGATACTATTATATCCGCCCTAGAATTAAAGAGGAGTATGAAGCAATTTTTTTTTGGAAGAGTATACGTAGGAGGAGATGTAATGTAGTGGGGTCCACTTGTCATATCATCGAGTGTATAGTAGGAGATGTAGCACTAAATGCAGGCGAGTGATTTCCCTAGTTTTTTTTCATCTCAATAGGCGGCTTATATCTCCTGCAACGTCTCCTACTCCACTCCTCGTAAACATAAATATGATGGTGGGATTCACTAATGTTTGTGAGGGGTGGAGTAGGAGATGTTGTAACAAAAGTTGTAGGTGATCCATACTTATCCGATTTTCTCAACTAATGTAGTAGTATTTGTTTTCGTATGTTCTGCTATTGTATTCCATTTTCCATTGTTGTCGATGTTATCATTTTGGGTAGTAGTAGTAGTACTATGTTATAGTCACAATTGCATACACTTGGTACTACTTTTCCTTTCCTCAAATAAAAAAAGAATTACATTTTCATGAGTAGTCGTTAATTTTAAATTTTGTTATGAATTCAAAGGCGTGAGTGAAGTAAGTAGAGCAAAGCAGATAACATAGAGGAAGGAGTAGAATAATCCAAATACAGAGTAGTAATATTAATACATTATACATACACAAAGCAAAGCACACACAAACGCACACTCTTTCTTTATTCCATTCTCAAATGTGCCTGCAAATTAGCCAACAAATCAACAAACAATTAATCCAACAAATAGGATGTATAGAGCAAGAGAGAATTACTGCAATCAATCGCTGTCGCTGCTGCTGCTGCTGCCATGATCATCGCCGTGTTTCTTCTTGTCCTTCTTCTTCTTCTTCTTCTTGCCGTCAGCACCTTCAGCGTCGCCGCCGTGGATTTTGTCTTTGATCTTCTCCACAAGGCCTTCCTTGTGCTCTGCCTCCGGCTGCTTGTGGTGATCGTGCTCGGCCTGCTTGTGGTTCTCTCCCGATCCGTACCCGTGTTCGGTTTTCTTCACCTCGTCGTGCTTCTCACCTTCCTTCTTGCCTCCCATACCCAGCTTCTCTTCGATCTTGTGGATCATCCCTGCCATTTTCGCTCTCTGTTTTCTTCTTCTACGAGTATTAGTGAATTGGTGAGTGTAACTGAAATCGGGTGGGCCTTTTTATAGAGGCTAGAGGCTAGAGGATTTGTATTTCTTTATTCATAATAATAATATTGCCCTTGTCAATTAATGGTCGGTGCGAGGCCATGCCACGATATCCATAAAATAAAATAAACACAAATATCATCCATGACTAGTCAATGGATTAATTACTAGTGAAGCTTCTTATTTTGTGACTCTTAATTTTCTTAAATCAAAAGTAGGTACATAGGGTTCACGGACTTTGATTTTTAATTGGAAACTTATCCAGTATTGATAGCGAGATGAGATATGCTGGTCTGAATTATGATACAGGATCTATTCTCCTAATGGGACTTCAACGACAAGTGTCCATTTAATCAATCCATGACTGGATACTATTTACACCAATAGGAAACGACCACATCTTTACTTTCTCTTTATTTTTGGGAGAATAAAGGGGATTGATAATGCTTTTCTGGAGTCTACTCAAATGCATTTACCGATGTACCCCCATAAAGACAGTATTGCCGACATTCTAGTAATTTTACCCTGCGGCTACCTCCATTTCTACGCACTGCGCCTTGGACGCTTGTCTTGACACGTGTACTATTAGTTTGGGCTAGTCAAAACCAGCTCATATTTCTTGAGATTCATAATTTGTTAACTGCTGCTCTAAAATTGCAAGTAATTTGCCGTTATTTAAAATACAATAGTGTATTCGTTAAATGAACGTACATGATTAAAAGTGATTTCGTGGTGCATGATATTGATGATGAAATTGATGTTAATAATTCCCCAAAATATGTTGTATTGCACTTTCATCATCATTCAATTTTTCCGTGTCTCGAACGTTTATATTTTCTTTGGGGCTACAGAGAAGGCGACGGTGTTATACTTTTATTTATTAAATGCACTTATTATTTAATTATAATCTTAAATTGAGTCTAGGCAAAAACAGTATTATTAATAGTTTTTCTTATTGATTAATTAATGAAGAGGCTGTAAAGAGAAAATTGAGGGTTACGTCTAGAATCAAGTAGTATTTATACAAGTAAGATGCAACCGGGCTCATTGTCAATTATGATTATTGTAATTTGGATATGATTCCTGAAAATCGATTACATTTCGCAATCCCCAAGTTAAAGATTAACATAATCGCCATCTAAACTATGTTTGGGCGGTGCCCAGTATTATGTAATTGTAGTATTGTACACAACATTTCCATTCCTCAACGCGACGACATGTGCGTGATTAATATATAAACATGATTTAATATGACAAGTTCGTTTTGGACTATTTTACCGACATACACTTTATCAATGTGTATACCATTTGGACAATTTCGTACTTCTAGTTCTAGTTTCATCATCATTACATATTCCAAAAAAAATAGTAGTAAGGAATCGCTCCACGCAACCATATAAATCATTATAAGACAGTTAAGATACTACATCACAATACTTAGTGATACGTCTGGTACGCAAGCACGCATAGCAAAGAAATAGGTGGTAGTGTGTTGAAAACGACGATAATGCAAACCAACAGAAGTTAAATTATGACAAACCACAGAGTTAACCAACACAAAATCTCTTCATTCATTACCTGATTGCACCTAATAAATTGGCACCATCAAGTTTTGCACCTTCCAAATCCTGCAACCAAACATAATAATACCTTAGCTGTAAACCCAATTTCCATTTTCATTTCATTTTGAGCAAGTGTTTGAATGAGCAACTCAAATCAAGTCGCACCTCTTTACTTTTCAAGAACTTGGAAACCAACTATTTGTGAAAATAGGCATAGACAAAGTGAAAAATCAATTTCAAAATTCATTTTGGTAATTTGGAGTAGAATAGTTTTGCCTCAGTAGGCACATGATCTGACAGGCTGTTACAAAGGATGTTAAGACAGGAGCCTCTGTGCTGAAGCCCTTTCTTCTATATCTATAATGCTAATCCATAACTAGAATAAATGAAAAGTTTAAACTAACAAAGATAATCATATCTCTATTGTTGTAATAACATGAGCTAATATACTAATGAATTGGAATTCAACGAATGCCTGACAAATACACTAAATTTATTTTTAATTGCATAACAAAGGAAATATCACGTTAAAAAAATTCATCTTCCACATAATTTCAGTTGCAAATAGTATGTTTTATTACTGCAGTTAATTGAATAAAAAGTTCTGTCATTTCCATGCCATCCTAATCTAAATGGATATCTGATTCAGAGAAAATATCCTTAAATTATAAACAATTAGGTTTACTCACCGTCTCACGGAGATTTACATGCCGTAGGTAAGCCCTTTGGAGATTCGCTCCTTTCAGATTTGCATTTGTTAACTTAGCACCCTGGAGAAAGAATTGAGCAAGATGGGTTCATGTTTAAAATTCAGGTTAGTTGATTGGCTCATAAAAAAGGATGTCATGCAGATTTTGGCATGTACGAGCTCAAATTGATAGAATAATAGTGTGAGGAATAAATTACATTGGATAAGAGTTCATGCTGGAAGCAGGTAATTGGACCAGAAACATGAAAACAAGATAAATTGATTAATTGTTCTTTCAGATACAGTTATTGATTCTGATAAATTGTTAAGCTTAAATTTCCCAATCTTGAAACTAGACATATAAATCCCTTTGCATTATTTTTCACTGCCAACCACAAGGGTATGCTTCTGTAACTGGATAACCATTGCTCTCAAGCCACTCAAATTTCATTACATAAATTACTCAGGTAGTTTATCAAGAATGAGGTGCAAAAATCTTCATCAAAATTTATTGTGGTTCACATAGACATCCCTAAGTTGTTAACATATATTTTCTGTCCATTACCGAAATCAAATGCTGGAACAGAATTTATCCGGTTAATATCATTTCTGATCTTACAAGGAAATATCTGGTACAAATAATTTATACCTTCAAATTGGCTCCTTCTAAATTAGCTCCTTCCAAGTTGGCATTAGTAAGATCAGCAGTCTGAAAGAGGTTCAAAGAATTTTATGTTTCATTCATGAATAGGCTGACGAAACTATAACGATTACCAAGATAGAAGGTTGGGAATAGAGGTATGGTGAAAACAGATGAGGCAATTATATTTTCCTACTGTTAGGGTTGATAAGGTTACATAGGTGGCATTCATGCCTTTCTACGTTCTAAACCTGTAGGTGTGCAGATCGCAGATCTGCACCGCAGAAGCTACAGTTCACCAAACAAGCATCTGCATTGTAGAAAGATAATTCATCAGGACAACATTCATTCACTCAGTAATTGTTGTTTTTAAGACACGAGAGAGAAAGAAAATTACAAAATATGAAAAAGACATTTAAGGACAACACTTACATTAGAAAAAGAACAGCCTAGAAAGGAACTTACTTCTCAGATCTTCGGACAAAAAATCTTTGAAAAAGGGAAGGAATTTTGAATTTTACTAGAGATCTAAGAATATGTTACAAGCATACGTCGCAAACGATAAATATGGCTCATTGAAAAAGAGTTTGAACAGAATAAAGAATTGGGCCCAAACAAATACAAGCATAAAGAATTGGGCCCAAACAAATAAAGAATTTAATACAAGCATGCGTCGCAAATGACAAATATGGCTCATTGAAAAAGAGTTTGAACAGAATAAAGAATTCGGCCCAAACAAAACATGTTAGCAACTTAGGGTATAGTAAGGTGATAAAAGGAAGTTTTCAGGAACATTATCATGAGTTGAAATGTATGTCTTTACACTCATAGAATTTTTAAAGCATTCAGCTAGCTTTCATAAAAAAAAAAGGAAAGCACAATACATATACAGGTGTGTTTTTATAATATTACATATGTGTTTTACTCACAATGTGTCATGAGAAATGTTAGGCTAAATTCAAGTGTATGATTTCAAGGAGCAACAAGTACAAGATAATTAATAGCTTGATTCTGGAATAGAGATTCCTATTATGATCCATTTAGCTGCCTTCTAGTGCTTTCGGTGTGCTTCCAAGTGTTCATTAAACAAGAAACTCCATAACAACTATAAGTATACAAATGGGTTAGTTATGGTGAATCATGATGGAAAGTTCCTTTTCAAGTCAATTCACATATAATAGGCAATGCCAACAAAGATATATGAACTTAACCAATGGAGTTCACCTTGAAGGTTTGCACTCTGGAGATTGGCACCAGCTAAAAGAGCTCCACGTAGATTTGCTCCAGTGAACTCACATCTTCCCTAGGCAAAAGAGATTCACAGAAGATGACAAACATGATCTGACATAGATTTGACTAAACTAAATGATGGTTCAAGTACAATGAGACATCCAGACCAGTAGAATCCAACTCCATCATTCTAAGTTACATGGGAATTTCTGTTAGAATCCAACCAAATAAAAAGCAAAATTATACAGACTTACTCACGCAGAGTGGCATTGTGAAATATGGAGGCTTCAGCATCCACATCCTGTGGCAAACAAAAGAATGTGTATATCTCAACTTGGCTTTGTGAAGCTACTAATAAAGACAGTTCTCTTCGGGGAGACTCACCCTGAACTTTGCACATTGAAGATTAGCACGAGAAAAGAACACATTTTTGAGACATGCATAACTAAAATCCACAAATGATAAATCCTGCATTTTTTGAAAACACAAAATTGACTCAGAAATAAAACTTGTTGATAGTTAAAGGTGAAAAAGCTTTCTTACTAACAAAAGAGATCATACCAGTTTAGAAAGATCAAGCCCAGAGAGATTAACACCTCGAAACCTGACCTTCTCAGACTGTGAGCATTTAATGATATCAATGCGTGTCAATTCAGTACCCATTTCAGTTTCCTCTTTCCTCTTAACCAAAGATGCATTAATTTCATCCATTAACCCCTGGGATCAGACATGCAAGGTCCGTCAAGTAGTAGATCAAATGATCAATATGCACTATCCATTAGCACATCAAGAAAGAAATTCTCAGCAATAATTGCAAATTATATGTCCCCATATTCTCTTACTTAGATAGGACAAACAATGTACAAGTACAATGTGCAAAATGTCGAACTTCACAAAATAATGATTTAAATTTCAAGTTTGCGAGTCCTATCATTTTCATGCATACAAGACATTCTTTTCAGATGCTTGTGCAATAGAATGTAACCAGCTCAAAACAGATTATCTAGAATAAAGGATCTTGCAGACGATCATGGTTCTCACAGAAACAAAGCATCAACCTGCCAATGCCATACATGGGCTGGAGCTTCAATCTTGTATAAAATCTCAGTGGACCAAGTGCATTAGTAGACTGGATCTCCAGTCATGAATATTTTTTTTACTTTGAGAAATTAAGTTACTGGAATCACAAAATCTAGGGCATAATCCTTCAAATGAAATCCATTTTGACAAAGACATGAATAACTAGCATTTTACATTTACACAAACAACAGAACGGGTTGAGAAAAATGTATCACTTTCCTCATGCAAAGTTGAAGAAGCTTACAAGAAAGGATATCCAATAATAAAAAATAAGGAGCAAATAATTTACTTAATACAGATGGAATGTGCAATGAGTATTTGATGACTCACAAGAAGCTGGAAATATTCAGCCTCTCGCAAGAGCTCTGAATATTCAGCCTCTGTCATGGAAGGAACCACGCCATCTCTCAGCCAATTCAAAATATGCCGAAAATGTTTTCCATCCCTATCAACAAAAACATAACCCTGCAATAATACTAATACCAATTAAAAATCTTTTGGACGAAAGATAGCCAGAGATTTGTTAAAAGGATATTTCATTTAAAAAACATATAACAGCAACCATTGCAGAGAGTTGATTGCGTCTTTAACATATGTGATATGTCGATCCAAAAAATTCTTTTTCATGTACCACGTACATGCAAACGTTATTATGAATCACTGAGCAATACTGTATTTGATATTTTGATAAATTAGCACTTGTATTGTGCATAAATACATGGACAGAGTAACAGATGAATATGTCATGCAACTTTCAATTTAATTTACTTCATAGAAGAGCTAAATCTAGCACGTTCTTTCTTTGACAGCCACAGAATTGCATCCCTTTGGAGTATTAAAAGAATGATGCAAGCTGTGGCTATAAAGATACACCAATTTTTTGAGGTCTTTAATCTACTAGCATGTACCTTATCAGAATCTTGACAAACTGTGTGGCGACCACTGAACATCGCTGCAAGCATCGAATCAGGTTCTCGCTGTGTCAATGTATCAATTGTCGTGCAAAACTTTTTTCCACCTACAAAAAATAAGAACCATTTTCTCAGCGAACATGTCATCCCAGTAACATTGATATGATGTATTGGAACTAAAAAGCCATACCCTAATGGTAAGTTTAACCAAAATATAACTAATAGCAAAGCCACGACCACCCCCAATGAACACAGAGACAGAAATAAATAAAGATTTCGAAGAATGGTTGTATTGGAGAGAGATGAAAATCTTAGATCTTAGTTTACATGAATTTCTATTTGAACCAAAGGCCTCATACTTTTCAAAGACGAATCCATTTCTTAAGACCTTCAGAGGTTCTTTAGGTGATAGCCGTGATTTAAGTATTTAAGTCTGATCCAACAAGCTCAAAGTTTTTCAAGCTCCTCATCCAAAAAAACCTCCATCAATTTATAATCTTTAGAAATATTGATCTAGGATGGGTTCATTCTTAATCAAATTTGAGGTTTTTCAATTTACACAGAACACACACAATCACACACTGATAGAGAGATAAATGATATTATCTTCAAGAAAGGCTAGCAAATTGTAGATATGCAATATCTACACTCTAATGTTTCCGGGAACTATAATAATAATGAACTGACAGATACAATTCAAATATTATAGTAATAATCAATAGGTGCTGAAGTTTCAGTAAGTTAATCTCAGTATTGTAAGAGACAAAATTGAAGAATTAAGCGCCTATACAGGCAGATGTGCAAAGATATAGGCAAAGATATTCACTGCCCAACCAAAAATACGAATTATAAACACATCATTATTAAAGGTGTGTTTGACATGTTGACCTGCACATAGAGATGGAGAGGGAGAGGGAGGGGGAGAGAGAAACCTATATTGAGGCGGACTATGGAAGCGGCAGCATCGGAGTTGAAGGTCATTGTGAGGGGTTTGGAGAAGTGATCACGGATAGAATGGAGAAACCTTGAGATTGTGGGTTTGTGCTGTTTGTCATCAAACGACGACGGATGATGAATTGGCAGCCGAATAACTTGCAAGCCTTGCAAAATGGTCCCTACACATTCACAATATTTATACTCCTCCGTAACTTGCACATCTTTCCGACTATTTTCTACCTAAGACATTACTCTTGATAATAATTATTCTATTATTCCATCTTCTACTTTATTTTCTTTTATCTTTTCAACTTTATTCTTTTTTTTACTTTTTTTGTTTTTTATCTTTATTTAACTTATTTAACAATTTTTAATCTCCATACCCAAAAATAAATGTCTCAATTTAATTGAGATGAAGGAAATAAGATGAAGGAAATAGTACAAAAAAAATATATCAAAATAATATGAATTCATATAACTAAGAAAATATTAGTAATAACTATGCGATTCTATCTTAAAAAAAGACTTTTAGTTGTTAGTTGGCTTATCTGGTGTAGGTCAGAGTCGCGGGAACAAAAAGGTTATGGAGTAATTTTCTTAGAGATAATTAAAACGTCATAATATGCGTTATTTGAATAAAGTATAAAACGAGTGAAATGAAAAAATGTGCAAAAGGATGAATTGAGGAACCGGTGATAGACAAAGAGGGCATTGCATGGTGTCCACGTGTCACGCCCGTAGCAAACACGTAGACAGCAGATATAGCGGATCATGCCCATAATTCTCCCTCCCTCGCCTCTTTCATTTCACAATACCATTCTGCAATTGCATATTCATCAATATGGAGAGGAAGCATCTTTCCACTATTGCTAACCACGTTATTGGAACCTGCGCCCAGTAACGTCCTCTCTCTCTCTCTCTCTCCTTCAGCCGTTTTCTCGGAAATGCACAATTAGTTATATGCACATCAAAATGTCCCACTACTATTTCATGTTTCAACGTATCATCATCATATGATCATCTCATTCTCATCATTTCCTCATCACTTCATTATTATTAAACGTGGATGATCATGTAAATCAAGTTTATTGAAATAGCTGGGGCTCATTTGAATGGCAAGAGTTTAGTGAGTGATTAAGCCCTTAGTAGTTACTAGCTCAGCCTCACATAATTTCACAATCAAGACACATAGTATTGGATGATAAAACAAGCTCCAAAGTAATGGTGGATTAGATTAGGAAATATTAGTAAATACCATCTTAATGAAATCCATGTGATTGGTGACAGAAAGCTGGACACCTCTGTTGATAATCTAGTTGAAGAATTCGAGAGAGGATGGAAGCCTCAGATGGATGGATACTCAAAGAAACTAGTAGACTTCTGCTGTTCCAAAGCACTTGCCCTCATGTGTGGGTGTGGCACCATTGATGAAACAATCAGTGACGGCTCATTCAGCCGCCTCACTTTTGATATGATGCTTGCTTGGGAGATGCCAAGCTCCTCAGATGAAGAATCTCACTCTGTCAGGACATATATTTATCACCTCTTCACTACTTACTTCCTGTGTCATTTGTAAGTAACAACTCCTGCTACAATGTCTTGTAATTGTAGGAGTCTGTGGCGAAAGCGAGAGAGGAGAGGAAGGCTCCCTCAGTTATCAACCAACTACAGGATGATGTTTCTCTTTTCTATACAGATCTCATGCCACTCCTAGTAAGCTAAGCTGCTTTGCTTTCTATGGATATGAATTATATACTGTATGACTATGACAAGTCTTGTTTCGATATATATATATATATATAGGTTGATCGAGAGCCAAGTGCTGGAGAGGATGCATTTGTATGGCTGGGGAAACATGTTCCTTTGGTTGTAGACATTGTCAATGGAAGATTTACTTATGAGACATTGACTGCTGCTACCGCAAATCGCCTTCATTTTCCAGCATACGACATTTTCTTGAAAGAGATCCAGAGGTATGTATGTATGTATGTGCCAAATCATTTACTTTACTCATTTGTCGCATAACTAGCTGTGCTTGCAGCTTCAACTAACATTATTGCCTATATTGTATGTATAATAACATTCTCGAGTTTCATAGATGTATAAAGCATTTACAGAAGCAAGACACTCCAACGGGTGTGGAGTTAGCAGACTATGAATTTATATTGCACGTCGAGGGAACTGCAAGTTCTGACAGGGTGGTGCGCCATATTGGGGGAACAAGTTGGCCAGGTCCGTTTTCATAAACTACGGATATATATATGATGTCTTCTCCAAGTAAAACAAGGATGTTATTTTTTTTCTAGGCAGGTTGACACTGACAAACTACGCACTCTACTTTGAGGCCTCGGGAATCGTGTCATATGAAGATGCAGTAAAACTCGATCTTTCAAAGGACCTTCAGCAGAGTGTAAAACCTACAGCTACCGGTCCTTGGGGTGCTCCCCTTTTCGACAAAGCTATAGTTTATGAATCTTCTGAATTGTGAGTATAAACTAGTAGTACGCATTTCTTTGACTATGGTAGCTTTTAGTACTTATTTGTGAAATCTCTAGGAAAGAGGGCGTCGTCTTAGAGTTCCCTGAGATGACGAGCTCGACAAGACGCGACCATTGGCTTGCTCTCGTGGAGGAGATCATGCTTCTGCACCAGTTTCTGCTCAAGTTCAAGGTGAATTCAGAAGAACAAGCGTGGGAACTGCACGCGAGGACCATATTAGGGATCACTCGACTTCATGCAGCACGAGAAATGCTCAGAATTTCACCTCCAGAGCCAAAGAGCTTCTTAATATTTTCCTTACTGGATGAGCTTCCAAAGGGGGATTACATACTGCAGGAGCTCTCCGATAGTCTGAAAGCAACCACTGGTGGAAATCCATGCAGTGCCAGTTCAATTCTCATGAATTTGAATGTCGCTCGATCCTGCATCCCTTGCCTAGAGCCGAACCAGATCACTAGTGACAGTGGAATGGTGCAGCCAGAAAACCTGTCATTACTGGAGGACGCTATAAACCAATCGAGAGAGGAAGCCAAAGAAGTTGACGTGGCCAAAGCTTCAGCTGAGGTTCTAAAAGAGGAAGGAATCAGTGAAAGTTCCATGGTTCTTATGGTGAGTTTTAAAAGATTTCCATTTCC
Source organism: Salvia hispanica (assembly GCF_029641045.1). Classification (NCBI taxonomy): domain Eukaryota; kingdom Viridiplantae; phylum Streptophyta; class Magnoliopsida; order Lamiales; family Lamiaceae; genus Salvia; species Salvia hispanica. Next base: position 25,888,041 of record NC_142692.1, read on the forward strand.
TTTCCAATATTTGTAATTAGGCTTTTTGGTGTGATGTTATGTGTAATGATGAACTTACTGTTGATTTATTTTGATATATAGGGTCTGCTTACTCCATGTATAAGTTTAATCACCCGGGGCCAACAAGCTCTGCAATGGGAACGGCCTTTGATCACTGCCACTCTGGTTTTTTCTTCACTGATAATCATCTACAAGTAAGCAATCCACGGTTTCCTAAATCTTGGTTCGTAGTTATTGCAAAATATATCAGTTTGAGAATTTTGTTATTGTTCTTTGCTGTAGAGAATGGGTCGGCCCTGCTATATCTGCGTTATTGTTGTGGATAGTCTCAAAGATGCTACAGGTCAGAAGGAGAGGACTCCCACAAAAGGAGAACAAAATTGTCATCTATGCTGGATCCGATCAGACGACGATGGAGAGTATAGTAACTGCACAACAGGGACTAAGAACCGTGCACGAGACAATGAAGCAGATAAATATAACAATGCTCAAAATCTGGTCAATACTGACCTCAGAAGCTCCAAAGGTATGTATACTCCATGATTTCTTCATTATGGGACATTTTACGAGAGGCTGGTCGATAAAATGTATGGGGTGCATATCCAGCACACGAACACGGTGATGGTGGCCACAGGTTGCTGTGCGGTCATACTGGCTGTGATCCCGTTCAAATATATCCTAATGGCCGGTGTAGTGTATAGTGCTGTGATGACATCAAAAGTTGGGAGGTCCATGCAGAATGACCAAAGCAATCGGCGAATGAGGGAATGGTGGGACTCCATTCCGATCATCCCTGTTGAGTTCACAGACAACGAAGCTTCAGCAACGATCTGATTGAGAGGTAACTAGTTTACATACACTTGCAATTTCAAACAATAGGCCTATGTTAATTTTGTCTTGACTTCTGTTGTATCAGCAGGTTGCCGGAGATGTTATATTGCTGTAGTTTATAGAACAGTTCTGTTTTTCGAGGCTCTCCCCCCTTTGTATTGCACAGAAGAATGTTTGATGTTTTAAGTTCTACACGGATGACTTATAAGACAATCATAAACTAAAGTGATACAGAAAGAATAGTTGCTTATACAAAGCCATCAATTTTATGATTATGATGCTTGAATTGATACTGTGCTGATGCAACCACTCATATCCCTTCACCTATAATCATTCAAAACCTCAGTTGCAAGTAAATTTTTATTTTGCTACGCTGAGGCCGACGAGATTTATCTGATGATCAATTGAAACAAAATGAAGCACAACCCTCTCGTCTGTCTCTGTCGCACGGTGATATCAATCCACAAGAGGGTATTTTAAATACAAAAAAAAATATAGACGAGTATCAGAGAAGAAAAACTACTACTATAAACTACACGAAAGAGAGTAGAGTAGCTTGAGCAATGTTCGCTACTCAAGAGTAAATGGCAGTGCAGAATGTAGTGTCGGGACAGACTGGAGCAACAAATCCAATGACATTCGACATTCAGCGAAAGGTTGCACTGCGGTTGCCAGATGCTGGAAAAGCCTGACGCCGTCTACCTTGTGGGTGTTCTGATGGCTCATCATCCTTGCCTACAGCAGCAGAACCTTTTCTCCTCTCTTTTCTCTTCGAACTGCCATCATCTTCCACCAAGGGTTCCACCTTCCTCTGGCCTCCAAATATGACCTGTTTGCGAGCAGCTTCATAATCAAAGGGTTTCACCTCTATGGAGGCTTCCGCTGGTCGAGATTTGTCCACCACTTTAGAACCCATGGCTTGTTCTAGTGATGGAAAGCATTTCCGGAAGCTGGAGGACAGATCCGATAATGATATGGGTTCATCTCCTTCCAAAGTAGAGCCGGTTTCATTGTTTTCGACTTGTCTGGACCGGTCATCTCTGGTAGCATCTAAATTGGCATCGTCTGAATCCTCAATGTCTGAATCATCCAAAACAATAATATCTACTAAACTTGAATCAGTTGCAGGAGCAGGAGGCTCTTCTTCACGTACAACTTCTGGAATCTTTGCAGATTCCTTGACTTCTGAATGCAATCTTTCATCTCCGCCTGAAAATGTGTGGAAAGGGAGACTCACTGTTGATTTTATCTGCTCTAGTTTGGAGTCTTCTTTCTCCTAAAAGTTCAAACACAGATATCTCAATAAAAACAAGTGGATGGGTGGAAGAAAAGACCTGTGGAACAGTGAGGTGCAACCAAATATCTATGATGGCATATTTACCAGAGGAAGTGATTAAATCAAGAAATCTCTTCACAAACTTACTGGTTTATCAAGATTGAACTTCCTTTTGGCTGAGTTTCCGAACAATGCCCCAAAGGCACGGGATGGCTTTTTTAGCGTCTCAACGGTTGCTTCAGCCTAAAAATTAGCACCAAATTTTTTTACCATAGATATCACTTGAATATCACAATAGTCTATGAAGTATGAAGGTATGTAAATCGTCTGCTGCATCTAGTAAGACATCCACCATTATATCAGGAATTCACTTTGAGGAAAACAGTGTAGTCAAGTGGGTCAGGATAATGGGATATTAAGATGGTATCGATGATATTATAGCATATGTGAGGCTTAGATAAGGCTTAGTGAAAATAGCTAACTTACCGAATGCGGTGGATTTGTAGTAGTGTGTCTATATTTGGCGTCACCCGCAGGAGATGTTGCACCTTGATAAGCAGCACCGTCATTCATATTACCTTTTTTATTCACTTTAGTCCTAGAACTCTTGAAGTCGTGAGACTCATCATTATGTTGTCTTGAAGCTAATGAGCTCTCAACTACAGCATCAATAGGTACACCACTATTCTGTGCAAATTCGATTTCCTCCGCAGCTTTCGACATCTCAGGTATTTCAACAGGCAAAACTTCAGATTCTTCCGGAGCCAAAGTTCTCGTTTCATGTAACTGCGTAACATGACCATTTCATCATTAAGACATGTTACACATATTGAACTGCAAAAGAGAAGTGAAGGATAGAACACAGAAGAAACTGCTGCTTAAACATTTTAATGAATGCTCTACTGCTCATTAAATCTGAGGCGAATAGAGTACTTTAATCTATTACTCTATTTAACAAATTTCTTCGGGACTATATGTTTCACGATCCTCCTAGGAAATACAACAGGTCAACCATGTGCTCTATCTGGCCAAGATGCAAGCCCTAATCATTCTATTAGTTAGATATAGGAAACTGAAAGAAACAGAAAAATTCAGACTTACCGATTCCATACGCTTTTCCTTTAGATATTTACAGGCCTCCTCAAATGAAGCAGCATTTTGGATAGAGATACGTATAATACTAACAACTGAACTAAGATTCCGCTCAATGTATGGATGTTTGGTCTTCAAAGCCCGACGCATCTGGTTTGGCGTGAGAGGCATCTGTTTAGCTTTTCCGAGACAAAAATTTAAAAAGTGTGAGTAGCCAGGAATAGTACACGTCAGAGTGTAATGTGAATGCCATGGAAAATCTAAGGAAAGCTAGAATCCATCAGATATGTATAGCTAGTAAATATACCAAGTTCGATAAGAGTCCTATTTGGCAAAACATAACCAGTGCTTTCATCTTCTGCACGAGCAACAATATCCCTCCATTCACAAAGTCCCTAGAGGCATTTAAGAGTTACATGAAAACAAGGCAGGTAGTGTTAACCAAAAAGCCGAGGAAAATTGAAGTAAAAATTCAGGCTCGAATGCATGTGGACAATTACATGAACAAATGAAAAGAAGATCATATAATGAGTCAACTGAAACATACACAGAAACACATAAGGACAAGGACTAAAAAAACTTACAGAAACAACTGCTAGCTGTTGAGCACTAAGATCAGCATCCTGCAACCTGTAATATTATTGTAGAAAGTAGTCACTAGTCAGGTAAGCAGAATGGAAGATGTTGAAATACACGATCCAAATTTCCAAGAGATGGTTGCTATATGAATGAACATGTACTTAGGCTTGTCCATCAGCACTAACTGAATAAAGAAAGTTATACCCATAAATGTGAAGGTAGGAAGTGTCTGTCAGGAGTTCTTTCTGATAAAGTTGGGTGCAAATTTCATAACTCCTTTTGTAGACCTATCAAAAGTCAAAAGATAACAATCAGATCAAAATCATCAAACTCATGCAAGAGAGAGAATGTGCAGGGACAGAGGTATTCTGTATACAGTTGTAAACTGTGAGGTTAATAATCAAACCAAACTTTCCCAAGTTTGATGCCTAATTTAGGCATCAAATCCAATGGTGTGAAGAGTACAAAGCTCGTTTGAATAAGTAAACCTCTTAGTCCTGTATTAAATTAAAATTAAAATATAATAAAACAAAGATAAGATATATACACATAATTTTAGTTTACAGAATTTTGAGAATTGTGTACACTAGAAATTCAAAACGGAAAAGCCAAAGATGCATGTATGCAGTCAACATCTCCAACCTCAGAACAGGAAGTAACAAATTTGCCAAGATTTCTTGTTCTTTAACATTATGGTGTTGAATGAGCAATACAGCAATGAACATATGTAGGACCCAGCTGATCAGAGCATGCATATAAATCTATTTTACAGATAATTTATAAAGTTCACACAGTCAATGAACAATCAAGTTGAATTATGTTATCACTCTCTCTTAAGTCCCACATCCCACTAGAGCATTACCCTGAGCAAAGTATCCAGAATACCTTCAAGCCTAAAGATTACATTGTTAATGGCTTGTCCCAGTCAGCAATATAATCATCTTCCATGAACTTCATGAATAATAAAGCATAACAAAGTAATCAAGACCACTATTTTTAAATGATAGTATTGCATAAAAAAATTCCCAGTTCAATAGCCTCTCCTTTTTCCAATTTTTTATGGATAAGGTTTTTTGATGCACAAGTAAGTTTTTTTAACTGATTTGATAAAAGAAATTACCCAAATTTATGTAATTAGATATACAAAATAAGAAAAGATATCTAAGATCTTGCCTCGATAAGAGGAGGATCAGAACTTTCAGATTCCGCAGGTGATCTTAGTAATCTTGCCCTCATAAGATCATATATGTACAGCAAATAATGTGTATCTTCTCTAGCATATCTGAAAAACAGAGTCAATAAACTAGTGTTAATGATGTCAAAGTACATAGAGATCATTGAAATTATAGTTCATTGGACTCAAGAATATGTAGAACATTTCACAAATGAAAAAAAGAAAAGAAAAAGTAATTGATGCTTCACATGTTGCCCAATCTGTTGTCTGGACAAACTGATGAGGTTTTCTAATTCAACCTCAATATCCACATGAAGTAAACTAGAGAAGCACCAGCGATGTAAACGTAAATGGACTAAGACAAAAAAATGACTTCTTTAATCGTCACATAAGTAACAATCCAATCATCTTATTCATGAAACATATTACTGCCTTGACACCCAGTGTACACACACACATACACAGGGGAGACAACTTATACAAAGTACATAAGAAGACATACTTAATCATCTCAGCGGGAAGTGGTCTGATCCGCCAATCTGCATTTTGGTATCTGTAGAAATCAGGCTAGTTAGTCTTATAATTCTCCTTCAATGCAATATCGTTTAAATGCTATTCTATTTTTTCCGTGCTTGTAGGGTGCATCAAGTCTTCAAATCAGGGGTAAGGGAAGTCTAATATAGAAATACAGGATAGGGCATAAAGCAGCATAAGACCATACTGTTTGTTTGCTTGAACTCCACAAAAATGATTCAACAGGTGTTCCAGACTGAATCTTTCCATTTTCAATACCCTGGACGCCTATGAACAAAGAAGAAACATTCTACTCAAGCGCAAACTATGCCATTGCTTCCCGGAGAGGGAAAAATGCCACAAATACTTTAATTGATAAAAGACAGGTAAAAAACATATCAGCTTAAATTAAGTACCTGTCCTGTGTCAAACATATTGCAGACATAAATGCTAAAGTCGCGTTGAAGCCAATGAATATCCCGATCCGCTCCATGCATTACCTAATTAATTCAGTAATATCATGACCAGAACAGCAACCACAACAATGTAAAATATTCTGCTTGTTTACCTTTCTCTTAGTTGGGTCTTTGAATAACTCTCTAAGGTGTGGACCAATGTGAACACGAAGTTTCAGAGTGTCTATGACAAAATCCTCAGTTCTTGTCGATATTTGCATCAAGCAAGTTAAACCTTGAAAAGATCTGTATTGGTTGTGTTCTAAATCAACCTGCAAAACAGGACATAAGCCAAAAACACAAATACAAGGCCTCATATCTTATCTTAAAGTAGTTCTTAACTATTCTTCAGCGTATATTACAGAATAAACAGATTGCAACCAAGCAATAAGTAAAACGATATACGACATTCACAAGCAGGTCAAAGAAGATAAAAATCAACTCCAGAAATAAAAAAATATAGTGTTCGAGTAGGTATAGTCTAGACATAAAGCAGACAGTCAGTTAAAATGATACCCTGGTTTAAGTTGTGCCAAGATGACCGAGTTTCTAAGTCACTAAGAAGTCTGTTAAAGTTATGAACCAAAAGGTCACTGCACACAGGTTTAGTAGCCTATTATGTTCATTAAGCTTTGATAGGAGATCATAGTGGCAATCCATATAGAAAACTGAATATAGATGCATTCAGAATCATTTTCGCTAACAAATAAACAGCAATAATTGTACAAATACAAAAATACAAAAGAAACTTTACCGCAAATTCATCCACACTACGTAATTTTATGGCTAACTGCTTCAAATCTTTCACTTCTTCTACAAACTTGAAGGGTGTGACTTCTAAAGGAAGAGGTTTTTCAGGCTCAACGGTACTTTCACTTGAATCAACAAAATCAAGAACAGAGAGTTTCTCCTGCAAGAAAATCAAATTATATTAGCATTAAATGATGTAGTATTTTGTCACAATTTGATAAACACCAAACAGTAAAATACCAAAAAATCCAGAGCAACAGTTGGGCATGCTAGTGGGCCTTTTGAGTAACAGACAATTATGAATGAGTGCCTTATAAGACATGGGACAAAAAACTGGCAAGGGGGGTCACACAATCATCCCCAAGGTTTTCACATATATATGTGTAATGTGTTTGATCATAATCATGTTCATCTGCAATCTAAAAGAGATCTTAGACTTACAGAGAGCACAACTGGTAAACTAGTTTCCAAGAATTAAATTTATCGTTTTACTATAAGTGAACAAGCATACTGTATGGTAGGTTTTTTTTACTTTAAGTGACCAGATGAATAGATAAACATAATCCAGATCCCAGACTAATAATAAATTTTACTTTGATCATCTTATCCTTCAAATTCCCAATGTAAACATCCCCTAGGGGTTCTTTTATCCTTCAATTCTTGTATTCTAAGGCATGGCCCTGTGGAGACTAACAGCCATGTTTCCTTAAAAGTGGCACAACGTTTAACAATTTTCTTAGACACTCACTTATATAATACTACAATACAACAAGGTGCTCCGCAAATGAAAAGAACCAAAACAAACTCATACATAGTCAAGCAGAATTTGTTAATAGTACGTATAAAAGCAGTCGAATTCGGTATTGTTAAAAAGACCTATTCTAGTCCAACAACATAAAAAATGTAGTAATCAAAAGCGAAGATCAAAGGTGAAAGAGCGAACCAAAGGATGCAAGAACCTAGACCCATCCTCACTCCTCTCCAACCAGATATGATCATGCGGCTGATTCGCGTTATTCACAATAATCTTATACTCGTCTTGCGGCCGCGGAATAGAAGGTATATGGAAAGGAACCTTGGGCTTCACTTTCTCCGCCACCTTCACTTCTTGCCCCCCTTTGGCCACACCCTCCACATTCCTCTCCGCCCCTCCCGAACCTTTTCTATTTTTCCTCCCATAAACCATCTGAAACCCATTTTCCTCACCGTCATGGTCTACTCTCATGGCCCTCACACCACTCTCCTCTTCCTTATCCCGCAGCATCTTAAAGTCATCCAACGATGCATCAAGCCTCTCGTACATCTCGTCGTTCACATTCACCAGCCAATCAAACGCCAAGTCCTCATCCAATTCAACGCTTTTGTCATCCGGCAAAAGAATTGGCTTCCCGAGCAAATCCTCTGACGCCCCAATAATACTCAAAAGGGTGGAGGATTTGTCGTTGATTTGGGCGATAGGGTTCTTGAATTCTTCAAAGTTGTTGTAGAAATGGAAATCCGTTTCCGAAGGTATGATGCGCGAGGACCCTGAAAGCTTCGCAACGGAAGTGGGAAAAGATCCCTTGGACGAGAGATTGCGTAGACGATCGGATTTTATTGGGGTCTCGCCTTCGGGGTGATCAATTTCCATGATTCGCTCTGCTTTAGGGTTTAAGTTTGCATTGAAGAGAACGGGAAGCTCGGTTTGGGCGTTAGGGTTTTCAGGGTTTTAAACACTTTCCCATTTGCTCTCTAATGACATATGCAAATTGAATTAATTCAGTTTTTTAATTCATCATTTACAAATAAATAAATGTGATTGTGTGACAGCGTAAATAAATTTAGTCGGAGGAGCCTCAGTTAAACTTTGAATACAATTATCTTAAATGCGATTTACTGGCTTAATTATACAGGTTAGTTGTCAATTCATAGCCTATGAAATGGACACTATCAATTTCTCTCACATGAATGATTTAAAGTTTTAGACCAAAACTGGATCATTCATTTTGAGTATTATTTTTTCGTAAAATAACTTTATATACACTTTAACAAATGGTATTTATTAAGAGTTAGTAACAAAACTCAAAATAAAAATAGAATCAAATTTGTAAATATTTAGTTGTAGAAAATTGGTAATTTTAATGTATTAAATTAATCACTGCATTTCCACGTGATAAATTAATTACTTCTTCTTACATAGTAATGACTTGGTAAGAGTGCTTTACATGATTTTCTAAATTTTTAAAAATTTAGAAATAGAAAAAAAAAAGTTTTGGGTAAGAGCTTAAGTCCTACCCAAGAGCGGGTGTGTCTGCCCCTGGCTGCCATATTATCGGCAGGTAAGCGGCATAATTATAAATAATTGTTGGTAAACATTTAGCTGAGTATTCATTTGCCTATAACTATAACATTATCCGGTGGATTATCAGAGTCGACAATCGATAGTAATGCTTGTCCCATACAACATCTATTAGTACATGTGGATACTTAATAGAATTACACAAGAGATCAGAGACCAAGTTGCAAAAGTATACACAAGCTCAAAAGGAGCTCCAACGGCTAGTTTCTGTTAGAAGGAAGCGGTTGAGAGGAGCTACGGTTGAAAGGGGTTGAGCTACGGATTGAGAGCTCATAACTAATTCAGTTTCATAGAGAAAGGAATACACTTTTTGTAGAAGTGATGGATCAGCTGGATCTTGAAGTAAAGAAGAGAAGCTCACTCGAGCTTCAGCAGTCGTTAGATGAGTTCTTTAGATTGGGGGTTTTAATCTGCGCCGTTAGATAAAATAGACGTTAGTCTCAGATTAGGTTTAAGTAGTTAGTTAGTGATTGTAATTTCAGTTTTACACACAATCTCTCTCACCCCTCTATAATCAATCGAGCTCTGTAATTCTTCAAGATTTCTCATATATACAATTCCGTTTCGCATCTTCTTCGGTGTGCTTAATCAATCTATCTTAACAATTTGGCGTCGTCTGCCGGAATTGGCAGATTCTTTGCGAAGCTCTGAGTTCTGTGTTTTGGAATCGGACCTGCGAAGAGAATGGCCTCTAGATTTGAGGCGGAGAAGTTTACGGGCAAGAACGATTTTGCCCTATGGAGAATGAAGATGCGTGCGATGCTGATTCAACAAGGTCTATCGCCGGCGTTGACGGTGGAGGAGAAGGATACAAAGGAAAAAGAGGTTGTTCTTGACAAAAAGGCCATCGCAAAGAAAGCCGAAATTGAGGCGAAGGCGCATAGTGCGATCATTCTTTGCCTGGGCGATAAAGTGCTTCGCGAAGTTGCGAAAGAGAAGACCATGGCAGGCATTTTGGCGAAATTGGAGGATCTCTATCTCACGAAGTCTCTGGCAAATAGGTTGTTCATGAAGCAACGCCTTTACTCCTACAAATTCATGGAAGGGAAGGGAATCTTGGAACAACTAGAGGACTTCAACAAAGCGGTCGATGATCTTGAAAACATCGATGTTACAATCGGGGATGAAGACAAGGCTATCTTGTTATTGAATGCGCTTCCACACTCATACGATCAGCTATGCGATGCAATATTGTATGGTCGCGATGGATCCATCACTTTGTTGGAAGTACAGTCAGCCTTGAAGGCCAAGGAGTTGCAGAGGAGTGAATCCAAGCCGACTGATTCGAGCGCAGAAAGCTTGAATGTAAACAAGTTTAAGGGCAAGAAACCTTTCAAGAAATCTCAGGAACATTTCAAGGGTACTACAAGTGATCAAAAGGAGACACGGTCTTGCCACTGGTGCAAGAAGCCCGACCACTTGAAGAAGGATTGTTTCGCTTGGAAGCGGAAACAAGAAAATGGTGGGGGAAAGGTAGTGAACTATGTTGAAAGTGTAGGAGATGAGGAAGTTTTTGAGGCCCTAAATGTAATTGAAGGGAACGATGGAGGCTGTTGGATTATGGACTCAGGTTGTAGCCTTCATATGTGTCCAAATCTGCATTGGTTTGATAATATTGTTGAGACTTCTGGTTCTGTTATACTTGGTAATGATCAAGTGTGCTCCATCAAAGGCATAGGTACTGTGAGGTTGAAGGTAGAAAATGGAAGTATGGTTACTTTGAGTGGGGTGAGATATATCCCAGATGTGAAGAGAAACCTGATTTCACTTGGCTCTCTGGAGAAGAAGGGCTGCAGCTTTGCCTCGGTTGATGGAGTGATGAAAGTCTGTAGAGCAGGAAAAGTGCTCATGAGGGCAGTAAGAAAAGGAAGTCTCTACTATATGAGTGCTACTGTGCAGAGAAGTAACCCAGGATAACTCCATGTTGTTGGGGTCAGTAGCTTGGATCTGTGGCATAGCAGGCTGGGCCATCCAGCTGCAGGAAGTGTGAGAGAACTAGTGAAGAAGGGAGTACTGCAGTGCTCAGATAATTCAGAGACCATCACATGTGAAGATTGTATACTTGGTAAATCCAAGAAGCTCCCATATCCTAAAGGTATTCACTCATCCATAAAACCTCTAGATTATGCACATAATGATCTTTGGGGTCCTGCCCAAGAGAAATCTGTTGGAGGTGGGAGATACTACATGAGTATTATTGATGATTTTTCAAGAAGAATTTGGTTGTATGTTTTGAAAGAAAAATCAGAGGCATTTCAGAGATTCAAAGAATGGTGCATAGATGTAGAGGCTGAAAAGGGAGTGTGTTTGAAATGCTCAAGGACAGATAATGGCCTTGAATATCTATCAAAGGGCTTTGATGATTTTTGTAAGCTTAAGGCATCAAGAGACATCACATTGTACCTATGAACCCTCAACAAAATGGGGTGGCTGAGCGAGCTAACAGGAAAATTTTGGAGAGGGTTAGGTGCATGTTGTTGGTTGCTGGAATGGAGAAAAGATTCTGGGCTGAGGCTGCTTCCACAACAGTCAAGCTTTAAATAAATGTCCTGCTTCAAGCATTGGTGGTGATACTCCTGACTTCAGATGGTTTGGAAGACATGGGAGCTATTCTGAGTTGAGAACTTTCGGCTGTAGAGCATTTGCACATATAAAGCAGGGTAAATTGGAAGCTCGGGCAATGAGGTGTGTTATGTTAGGCTACCAACCAGGAGTCAAGGGCTACAGACTCTGGTGCACAGAGCCAAAACAATGGAAAAATCCTAAATAGCAGAGATGTGTTCTTTTGGAAGAAGGAATTTCCATTCAAGAAGAAGCCAGAAAAGATGACTGAAAATGGTGACACTACTGAGATTGAGGTGGAGCCAGGGAGCATTAAGCAGCAGCATGAGCACTCTCAGCAGGAAGAATTTGATAGAAGTGATGCTCCAATAATGGAGCAAGGTCCACAGCAACAAGTTCCAACTGATCTACATGACTACAAGCTTGCAAGGGACAGAACAAGGAGAACCATCACGCCACCTGCAAGATATTCAGATGCAAAATTTTTGTTTTATGCATTGATGGTAGCTGAAGAGGTAGAGTACTCAGAACCTTATTCCTACAATGAGGCAATGCAAAGTAAGGAATGGGAAAAGTGGCAGCAAGCCATGATAGAAGAGATAAATTCACTGTTAAAGAATGGAACTTGGGTGTTGGTGGAGAGGCCGGATTGCAGAAGAGTTGTGAGTTGTAAGTGGATCTTCAAGAAGAAGATATAGGCTGCTGAGAGTGGTAAAGTCAGGTTCAAAGCTTGACTTGTGGCTAAAGGCTTCACACAGGAGCATGGGGTAGACTTTGATGAGGTCTTCTCCCCGGTTGTCAAACACACATTCGTAAGAATTCTGCTTGCTATTGTTGCAAAAAGAGATTGGTTGTTGGAGCAATTGGACGTGAAAACAACTTTTCTCCATGGTGATTTGAGGGAAACCATCTATATGGCACAACCGGAAGGCTTTGTTGAGCCAGAAAATAAAGACAAGGTATGTCTACTTAAGAAGAGTATATATGGTTTGAAGCAAGCTAGTAGGCAGTGGCATATGAAATTCTATGAGCACATGCTTAAGTCTGGTTTTCTGACATCAAAATATGATGAGTGTGTATACATTAAGAGTCAAGGTGGAGCTGTTGTTGCCTATTTGCTATTGTATGTAGACCATATGCTTCTGGCAGGTTCTTGCAATATTGAGGTTCAGAAGGTGAAGAAGGATCTCAAGGCTGCTTTTGACATGAAGGATTTAGGTCCAGCAAAACAGATTCTGGAAATGACAATTCACAGAGATAGAAGCAAGAAAAGAATTTGGCTGACTCAGGCAGGTTATGTATCAAGAGTTATGAAGAAGTTTCACATGGAGAGTGTGAAAGAAGTCTCCATTCCTATGGGACAACATTACAAATTGTCTATTGATCAGAGGCCCAAGAATGAGGCTGAGGAAGAGGAAATGCAGCAGATTCCTTATGCGAGCATGATAGGAAGCATCATGTATGCTATGATAAGCACAAGGCCGAACATAGCTCAGGTTGTTTCAGTGACCAATAGATTTATGTCAAGCTATGGGAAAGAGCATTGGTCAGCTTTGAAATGGCTGATGAAGTACTTGAAAGGTGCTACAAATGTTGGGATTTTATTTGATGGGATGAGCTGTCATGAGGGTGATGAACTGAAGGGCTGGTGCGACTCTGATTATGCTGGAAATGTGGATACTCGTAAATCTCAATCTGGCTATATTTTCACTCTTTATGGGTCTGTGGTTAGTTGGAAGAGCAGTCTCTAAAGTGTTGTTGCACTATCTACTACCGAGGCAGAGTTTATGGCATTGACAATTGCTGTAAAAGAAAGCTTTTGGTTAAAGGGGATACTGAGAGACTTCGGCATAAAACAGGAGGCAGTTGCTATAGGCTGCGACAATAACAGTGCACTTTGCTTAGCCAAGCATCAAGTGTACCATGAAAGGAGCAAGCACATCGACGAGCGCTTGCACTTCATTCGAGAAGAGATAGAGAAGGGGATGGTGAAAGTATTCAAGAAAGATACAGCCGAGAACCCGACTGATATGCTTACCAAGCCATTACCAAAAGCCAAGCTTGAGTTGTGCATGAAGCTTGTGAACTTGAGCAGAATGCAGTAGTTTTAAGCTGAAGCCATCAAGGTGGAGATTTGTAGAAGTGATGGATCAGCTGGATCTTGAAGTAAAGAAGAGAAGCTCACTCGAGCTTCAGCAGCCGTTAGATGAAGTTCTTTAGATTGGGGTTTTAATCTGGGTCGTTAGATAAAATAGCCATTAGTCTCAGATTAGGTTTAAGTAGTTAGTTAGTGATTGTAATTTCAGTTTTACACACAATCTCTCTCACCCCTCTGTAATCAATCGAGCTCTGTAATTCTTCAATATTTCTCATATATACAATTTCGTTTCGCACCTTCTTCGGTGTGCTTAAGCAATCTATCTTAACACTTTTCTGAGTGAGGAATCGAGCGTGCATCATCTCTGTTTTTGGTGCGAGTTCACGAGAGGGCGAACGAAAGATTCTAGAGCGTATTTTCTCTTTGAGTGTTTCAAGTTTGTAGTGTGCGTTTGTAATCTTGATACAGTGGAATAAAGATTCATCGTGATTCTCCCGTAGATGTAGGTTCGATAGAGCCGAACCATGTAATTCTTGTGCCCTTGCATTGATTTCCAATTATTTCATTCATAGTGTTCGATAGATTGTTCAAGTGAGCATTTCTTGTGTGTTGATTGGTCGCGGCGATTATAACAACGCCGTCTGTGGGAATCGAATGAGATCGATTCAAGATGACGACTGCAAAGTTCGACATGGAGAAATTTACGGGTAAGAATGATTTTGGTCTATGGTGCCTCAAGATGAAGGCCGTCATGATGCAGCAGGGTTTGTGGGAGATTCTGAAGGAGGACAAGGCAAATAAGAGGGTGCTGATAAGTCAGAAGCCAAGAAACAAGAGCTTCAAGATAAGGCTTACAGTACTTTGATTCTCAGCCTAAGTGATAGAGTTTTGAGAGAGGTTTCCAAGGAAGAGACCGTAGAAGGTGTGTGGAGGAAACTTGAGTCTCTGTATATGACCAAGTCCCTCACAAATAGGCTGCTCTTGAAACAAAAATTGTTCACTTTCAAGATTTCAGAGTCAAGAAGCATAGGAGAACAGCTCGAAGAGTTTGCAAAGTGTGTGGATGATCTTGAGAATATAGATGAAGCAATCAAGGATGAGGATAAGGCCTTGATGCTCCTCAATTCTCTGCCTAAGGCATTTGAGCAATTCAAAGATGCAATACTCCTTGGCCGAGACTCCAAGGTGACTTATGAGGAGGTTCATTCAGCGTTAAAAATGAAGGAGTTTCAGAAAACTGTTGAGAAATCCCATGATCCAGCCAATGAGAGTTTGAATGTGAGAGAAGATGGAAAGAAATCTGGGAAGAAAAAGTTCCAGAAGAAGCATAAAGGATGGAAGGAGAAACCAAATGAAGAAAATGAGACAAGGTCATGTCACTACTGCAAGAAGCCTGGGCATTTGAAGAAAAATTGTTATGCTTGGAAAAAGAAGTAGACTGAAGGTGAGAAGCTGATATCACTCAAGAAATGGATTTGGCTCAAGCAATGAATGTGACAAAAGAGAAGACTCCAGACATTTAGGTGATGGACTCGGGTTGCAGCTTTCACATGACCTCAAGAAGAAGCTGGATCAATGATCTCCAAGACTGCACTAGGACAGTCTTATTGGGGAATAACTAAGTCTGCCATGTTAAGGGAATTGGCAATGTCAGAATGATATTGGAGGATGGTTCACAGAGGATTCTCTCAGAGGTAAGATACATTCCATCTATCAAGAGGAACCTCATCTCTCTGGGAATGTTGGAGAAGAAGGGCTTCACAACCATTTTAGCTGCAGGATTTATGAGGGTTATAAAGGCTAGAGAGACCATGATGACTGCTGAAAGAGTCAACAATCTTTACTATCTCAGAGCTAGAGCTGTTGATGCATCACAAGTCAATACAGTGCAAAAATTAAGTGTTGTTGATTGACATCGCAGATTAGGACATCTGGGTGAGGCAGGATTGAAGGAGCTTGCCAATAGAAAGCTGATAACTTTTGATGGGAATCTAGAAGCTGAGGATGTGAAATCTTGTGAGGAATGTATTCTGGGAAAGAGCAAAAAAAATGCCCCATGGGACTGGGAAACACACTTCAGCAAGGCTTCTTGAATATGCACACTCTGATATTTGGGGACCATCACCAGTGCAAAGTCTGGGTGGAGGCAGGTACTTTCTCTCAATGATTGATGATTTCAGTAGAAAAATATGACTATATGTGATGAGGGAAAAGTCAGAGGCTTTTACAAAGTTTCAAGAATAGTGCATAGAGGTAGAGCTGGAGAAAGACTGTGTTTTAAAATGCCTCCGGACTGATAATGGATTAGAGTTTCTCTCAGCAGATTTTGATGCATACTGTAAGAAGAAAGGAATTAAGAGGCACAGAACCGTGCCACACAACCCCCAACAGAATGGAGTAGCAGAAAGGGCCTATAGAACCATTCTTGAAAGGCTCAGATGTATGTTGATTTCATCAGGTATGCCTAAACGTTTCTAGGCTAAGGCTGCTTCAACTGCTGTGAGTTTGATAAATAAATGTCCATCTTCTTCAATTAATAATGAAACACCTGATATGGGATGGTATGGATCTACTGGTGATTACACTAGATTGAGAAGTTTTGGTTGTAGAGCTTTTGTATATTCTAAGAAAACCAAGCTGGATCTTAGGGCTCTCAAATGTGTGATGTTGGGTTATCAAAAGGGGGTGAAGGCATATAGACTCTGGTGCATAGAGTCAGGTATGGAGCAAGTTGTGATTAGCAGAGATGTTGTTTTCAAAGAGGATGGAATGCCATTTTTGAGATAGAAGTCAGAGGACAATCAGTTTGAGATGGAGCTGGGTGAGAATGAAGAAACAGAGGATGCTCAAGATGAGATATTCACTGAGGATACACGAGGGACTTCTCATGGTGGAGAGAGTAGTGAGATGCAGAGGACTTCTCATGGTGAAAAGAGCAGTCAGAGGCAGAAAAGTCATATTATAGCAAGAGATAAGCCGAAAAGAAATATCAAACTTCCATCCAAGTACAGTGACTATGATATGTTGTACTATGCACTCACAGTGGCTGAGGAAATTGAATATCATGAACCCTCAACTTATAAGGAAACTATGAGGAGTCATGGAAATGATAGATGGTTAAGGGCTATGCAAGCAGAAATAGATTCACTATACAAGAATCATACTTGGATTCTAGTTCTGAGATCAAAGCACCAGAAGCCCATAGGCTGCAAATGGGTATTCAAGAAAAAGATTGAAGCATTCAGAAATAATGAAGTGAGATTCAAGGCAAGGCTTGTGGCAAAGGGTTTCACACAGAAAGAAGAAATTGATTATAATGAGATTTTTTCCCTAATTGTGAAGCATGGTTCTATAAGGATCTTGTTGGAAATTTTAGCTCGGAGGGATTGGGAGCTGCAACAAATGGATGTGAAAACCGCATTCTTGAATGGAAAATTAGAAGAGAAGATTTTGATGGAGCAGCCTGAGGGTTTTGTTAAGAAGGGAGATGAAGATAAAGTTTGTCTATTGAAACGAAGTCTATATGGATTGAAGCAAAGTTCCAGACAATGGTATATCAAATTTGATGAGTTTATATAGAGGATAGGCTTTGAAAAATCATGCTATGATAACTGTGTTTTTGTCAAGAAAATGAAGGGAATTGCTGTTGGTTATCTACTCCTCTATGTAGATGATATGCTTATTGCAGCAACAACTTTGACAGAGGTGCAAGAGATTAAGAAAGAGTTGGAATCTGAATTTGATATGAAGGACTTGGGGGATGTAAAAAGGATATTGAGCATGGATATTATCAGGAATAGAAAGGAGAAAAGGTTATGGCTCACACAAAAGGAGTACATAAACAAGCTCTTGGAAAGATTACAGATGGACAACAGCAGATCAGTGACATTTCCTTTGTCACAACAATTTAAGCTATCTGCTGCACAAGGCCCCAAGACTAATAAGCAGAGGGAAGAAATGATGAAGATACCCTATGCTAGCATAGTAGGCAGCATTATGTACACAATGGTTTGCTCAAGACCATATGTTAGTCATGCAATAAGTGTTACTAGCAGGTTTATGGCAGATCCGGGGTTAGAGCATTGGCATGGTTTGAAATGGATTTTGAAGTATCTCAGGGGATCAGCTGATTATGGTATATTGCTTTATGGTAATTAGGTGGTCAATGGAGAAGCTTTGATGGGATATTGTGACTCAGACTTTGCTGTAAGTCTAGACACAAGAAAGTCTCAATCCGGATACATCTTCTTCCTCTATGGTTCTGCAGTGAGCTGGAAGTCCAATTTGCAGTCAGTTGTGGAATTATCTACTACCGAAGCCGAGTACATAGCTATGACAGAAGTGTTGGGGTTTGTTGATAAGGCTCGTTTCATGCATCGGTTTAGGGTTAAAATTCTGTGCACTTGGGGCGCTAATGTGCGTTATTGAGTTCAGGTGCGTAGTAAATCTGTCGGACCCAGGAGTTGTTGTTACCTGACCTGGCAGATGCAAAAGAGATGAAATTAAAGCAAAAGTCAGAAGTCGTCGTTCAGACCTGGGAGAATCAAAAGTTGGCGACAGGAGCAGAATGGAGCGAGAGCAAATTATCTTAAAGAGTCTTACTCAAGGGCAAGGGCGTAAAATCACCGGAGGGATACCCTAGGGATCAGAGCCTCATATATATAAAGAGCTCAACCTTGAAGAACGAGAAGAGTCCGTCAACAGCCACTTCTGCACTTTCTTAGCTCTAGCTTTCGTTCCATGCTTTAGTTCCACACTTCAAGTTTCTCATTTCGACTGCTGCGCACTTGGACTTATAAGCTGGACGAAGTCCAGGGAGGTATAAGCTGGACGAAGTCCAGGAGGGAAGGAGAAAATTATAATAAGAGCTAAGACAGGGGAACTATCTGACCCGAGGCATCAGTGGTATGGCATATAAAGAGCGAACGATCCTAACATCCCTGGTGAGGAATGAGTGATCGAACGAATCCAACAGTTAGTGAAGTTAAGGGCTATCTTGACAAACTGACAAACCGATTAGATAGAAGAAGGGAAGGGGAAGATTCGGAGACTGTAGGTTCTTGAATTGACCTTAATCTTGTGGGGATGGCTGCTAGAAAATGAACCAGTTTGTGCAAATTATATGTTTATGTGTTTTTATCTGTTTTCTTTGTCTAAGTCCTTAGCGTCTAGGTCTAGTAGTTTGAGTCTTTTTCTTTTCTCTAGTAGAGTCGGTTAAGGGGAAACCATGCATTGAAGCGTGCCTTATTCCTTTTTCTTGTCTTCATACTTGAGGGCAAGTATGGTTTAAGTGTGAGCAGTTTGATAAGGCTCGTTTCATGCATCGGTTTAGGGTTAAAATTCTGTGCATTTGGGGCGCTAATGTGCGTTATTGAGTTCAGGTGCGTAGTAAATCTGTCGGACCCAGGAGTTGTTGTTACCTGACCTGGCAGATGCAAAAGAGATGAAATTGAAGCAAAAGTCAGAAGTCGCCGTTCAGACCTGGGAGAATCAAAAGTTGGCGACAGGAGCAGAATGGAGCGAGAGCAAATTATCTTAAAGAGTCTTACTCAAGGGCAAGGGCGTAAAATCACCGGAGGGATACCCTAGGGATCAGAGCCTCACATATATAAAGAGCTCAACCTTGAAGAACGAGAAGAGTCCGTCAACAGCCACTTCTGCACTTTCTTAGCTCTAGCTTTCGTTCCATGCTTTAGTTCCACACTTCAAGTTTCTCATTTCGACTGCTGCGCACTTGGACATGGAGGATTCTGGCCACCGTGGTTCTCATCATCATCGTTGCTATTTTGCTGTGTAACACCGCCTCGTGGAGGCGAAGAAACAATTTTATTTGCTTTCGTTTAGTACCTTGTTGGTTTTAAGTTTCGCAACTCTAGTTTCTTGCTTTGATCTACTGGATTCAGACCTATTTCAAGTTATTATGGAAGTTTATGTTTGCTTTTGGTTGAATATCTCTGAGTTTATGTTCATCTCTAGTTTTTAGCTCTCGTTTTTGTTTGTTGTTGGATGTTTGGAGCTGAGATCTGTGTTTGTTGTTGGAGGTTGGGAATTTGCATATGAAGGTGTTTGGATTTGTTGAATCTTGGTGTTTCGGAGTTGGAGTTTCGCATATTTGATGCTTGATGTTTACGTTATGCATGATTATGGCTATTTACTTTCTGTTTCTGCATGCTTTAGGTCCAGTAGCGTAGATCTGTTAGTTTAGGCTTTAATTTCTCGTTTTAAGTCTCGTTTTAAGTTTAGATTTAAGGTTGCTCTGTTTTCATGGTGTTTAATACCCTGTTTTCTCTGCTATTCTCGTTTGGTTCCCGAAGAAGATGAAGTTGGTGGTAGTTAGAACCAGATCTGCTTTATGTCAGTACTTTTCTGCATGTACTTTACTTTTTCTGCATATCTGCTAGACCTGTCAGTACGATCTACTTTGTCTCTTTTACTTTTCTGCATGCTTTTCCAGACCCTGGTAGTTTAAGGAACTTGACTTTATGCTTGTCTGTCCAAATTAGGAAAGTCTGTCTAGTTAAGTTTACCCCAGCTGTCTTAGAACTTTAAAATATCTCACTTTCTCTGAGTCATGTATGTTCCGTACGCTTTCGTTTCTTAGGTCCAGTAGGTAGAGTAAAGTTCTCCTGATCTATTAGACCCAATAGGTAGAGTAAAGTTTCGCTTATCTCTCAGACCCAGTAGTTTAAGTTCTCGACCCACAAAAATTGCGTGGCAGCAGCCAACCCTTTTCCAAAACATCCTCAATTATAGTTCCGTGACACCTGCTTCCTCGTGGGATCGATCCTTTACTTCCCTGTGCTAGTTGTAGTATAGTGGATTGAGGTTTTTGAAGGGACAGAGTGCACCCAACGACCACTTTTTGATAAGTCTCATGGTTTTCTAGCTTCTGAAGTCTAGTCGAATCCTATGGACCTATTAGATCGAGTGATATCACACACAGCACAAACCTGCACTGCACTCTTTGGACCTGTCATTTGTATACTAAAAGATGCTTCGAGCGTACATGCCTTTGTACAGTCAGCTTGTGCATGTATACGAGAAACGCCACGTCCACTTGTTTACCTATTTATGAGAATAAATAATATAATATAATGGTTTATTATTGAAATATGATAAACAAGTCTAAGGCTTTTTACTAAGAAGGTCAAGTAGGGAAATTCGATGAATCTCCTCATGAGTTTTCCAGTAGGGGACTTGGCCAGATCTAGTAAGAAGAAAAACGTATTCACAACCTAGATAGGCTTTGGCTACCTATTGGTACGGTTGCGGTGTTTGTGATAATTCTCTCTTACCTAAGAAGAGATTAGTAACACCGGTGTGGTAAAGCACTGAAAGGATCTAATCCGAAATGTATTCTTTATTGCTATCTACTGAAAGAATATATTTAAGAAAGTTTAGTATTTTCTAGTCTACGATATTAATATCAATATTGTGTATTCAATCAAACGCCACTTTGACTTATCAATATGTGAGAGTTTGTACGTAACTCAAGTTCATGATATCTTGGGTGGTAGTAATTGAATAACATGAAGGTACTGGAATATTATTTCATAGAATTCGCGTGCCCAGTGTGGTATGATTAAATCCCTAAAAGGGTGATCCCCAATGAGGTGTTTGAAAGAGGAATTTATTATTCAGAAATCTGCGCAGTTGGAATTTATTCCACGAATAATAAATAAAGTTTCAAACTAGAAAAACTCTTTGGAGAATTAATTTAATTCTAGTCACATAGCAGACAAAAGAATTAAATTGATGGATCAAGATAATCTTAAACGCGGGAAATATTATAAAAATAAATGGACCCAAGTTATTTGTAATTTGGTGATTTAAGTGGGAGTGCAATATTATTCTTTAGTGGAATAAAATAATATTCCATTGATAATATATTAAATCATGGGTCATTTGATTTAATTAGTAATTTATCTAATGGGTGAGCCCAACACTTAAGTCATTCCATGGATCCCCTTACTAGCCCAATAAGGTCCACTATAAATAATGAATGAAAGGGAAACCCTAGCACACAATTCAAGACACACTAAACCCTAACCCTAGCCGCCAAAATCGGCGCCTCTCTCTCTCTCCCTCTTGGTCTCGATTTTCGTGCCTAGCACGTGGGAGAATTAGGGTTTTGATTATTGTTCTTGATCTATCCTAATTCATAGGATTAGATCTAGACAATTTCGTGTTTGTATTGGGTTTCCCTAGATCCATTCAAAGTTATTTAATTGATTATCTAAGATCCGCCCACACGGATGGAGAATCAAGGACAAGGGAATAGTACGGAAGATTCGTGGTCGATAAACCAAGGATCTCCGGGTGGTGCAGCTAGCAACGTCAATCCAATGATGGATTATGAGGTAACAATCGAATCTACATCGAATATGCATGATTATGTGTTTATTTGATGTTATATCTATAGATCTATGTTTATTGCATGAAATTGGGGTCGAATGCATAATCACCTAAATTGATCCGGTCAAGGACCTGTTTGGTTTCCGTGTCTTCCGCTGCGGTAGTCCCAACAACTGGTGTCAGAGCCAATTTTTTAGGCTCTGATAATGTATTTGATTAATTGAATTTTTCGAAAATTATAGTGTGGAAACTTGGAATTTTCGAAAATAATGCAATATGTGTTGGATCTATGTTTTTCTTGATTTTATTTTTGGATCTATGATATGATGTTCTAGATCGATGAAAGAATATTATGAATCTTGAATTTTATTCAAGTTTTTCACAAAAATATTCTAGATCTATGATGAACATCATTAGATCTATATATTCTAAGTAATATGTACTAGATTATATGTTTGTTGATTACATATATGTATGTGTTTAAGTGAATATATGTTTTTGAATCAAGAAATAAAGTGGTCCATGATTGAATACTTGGATCGATGAAAGAATATTATGAATCTTGGATTTTATTCAAGTTTTTCACAAGAATATTCTAGATCTAAACAAGTATTCATTAGATCTATAATTTTATGTTCTTAATATGCAAGAATAATTTAAATTGCTAAATGCTTGATATTTAAATGTGCATATGTGTTGAACATAAAAGATTGTTACAAATTAAGAAACGATTAATTAAGATTTAAGATCGCGGTCACGTGAAGCGACCGCGATGAATCAAGTTAATTAAAATCGAAAAAAAAAAAAATTTTAACTAGGGTTTCGAAAAACCCTAGCTTCTCGCCGACCGGAGAATGCGACGGAGAAGGAGCTCGGGGCGGCGGCCGGCGATGGCCGTCGACCAGAGGGAGCTCCAGTCCAGTGGGAGAGGCGGCGAACGGCGTGCAGGTGGCGGAGCTGTCGGAGGCGTGTCGGATCGATCTCGATCCGACAGCGTGGGCCTCCGGTGGCTGCTGCAGCGGCTGACCGACGACGACCGGTGCAAGCGACGGCTCGGCAAGGCGGCAGCGCTGGAGGCGCGTCGGGTCTGCCCAGATCCGGCGACGTGGGCCTCCTACGTCGCTGCAGCGGCCGATCGATGCTTGCAGCGGCAAGTTTCGGCGTTTTCCAGACGGTGGCGGCGGCGTGCGGTGGCTCCAAAAGGCGGTCAACGGCGGAGCAGTTCCCGACGGGCAGAGGCGGCAGCGGTGGTCAGACGCGGCAGCGGCGGCGGCTGCGAGACCGTGGCGGCCTAAACCCTAATTAGGGTTTGGGTTGCATCGTCTCGTCGTCTCGTTTTGTTCTTCGTGTTTTCGTTTCGTTTCTTAAGGCACAAGTTATTTATAATTGTGGTTTAAAATCCTAAACCTAGAATAATTAAATATCTTGTGGGAATTAGAATGATTTTGCAATTAAATCAAGATTCTAATTTAAAGAGAATAATTGCCTTCTTTAAAATATTGCTAATTGATTAATTAGGTCAAATAAGTTGATTTAATTTGTTAATTAGTTGATTTTGATGGATTCTTTCCATCTAGATAATATCATGGTAATTAACATAAGGAAATTCAATATTTGATTGATCTAATTTTTGGCTTTTCCATAACCGGATGTAATTTTAAAGAATATTCTCACTATATGCTTTCATGTTTTATTTTAAGGTTTAATTGAAAATTGTCTATATTTTAATTGGTGTGTTGTGGAATTATTTCCTAGATATATACCTAAGAAAAAGACATGTTTTTTTTTCAATTGTTTTAAACCTTCAAAATTTTCAAAAAGTACATGTATAATAATTGGATGGATTTTAATTGGAATCCTATTCCTAGTTTGAATTTTGTCTTTAATATGATGTAGGTGAATTTTATCTCATCTAGATAACATCGGATTAACTAAAGAAGTGAAAAATTCATTTGGCATTAACATGCTACTTAAATCCTAAATTATTAAAGTGTTAAATGATTAATTGGATTTTAATTGGAATTCAATTCCTAGTTTAATTTGAATTTTATCTTTAATTTTGATGAAGGTGAATTTGTTTCATCTAGATAACATCAAATGTGATTTAAAGGTATGAAAATTCATAGAGCACTAATTTTGCTATTAAAATCCTTATTTATTTATTTAAGTTGAATTTTGTCTTTAATTTTGATGAAGGTGAATTTTATTTCATCTAGAAAACATCATTTTGAATTAAAGATGTAATAAGATTCTTCTTGTCATGTGATTTTATGAAAGCTAAGAGAAATTTAGTTCTCAAATTTAATTGGTGTGTTTTAAATGGATTTAGTCTTAATTGGCTAAATGCGGATTTTGAAGGTGCTGGCAGCGGAAGCGTGCGAGAATAAATCAATCACATAATAATCAGATCTATTTAGCAGATTATTTAGACAAAAGCTATTCGCGTAATTATCACATGTATCATGCTCATAACTTGAATCAATCATGCTTTAAGAATATTGAAACCTAAAACATGCTTTTCTACGGAGCAGAAAAATACCTAATTAATTCTCCAAAGAATTGAAGATGGCTAGCTTCTTCTCCACGTGATGCTTTGAGTACTAAACCACAAATCTTCTCTCTGGTTCCCGAACTGTATCTCAATATCAGTGTGGGCTGATCTTACTAGAATACTAGGACTTAAATAAAGAAGACAGAAGAAATCCTTTTCGGAATAGGAGAGGAATTCGAAAATCTCCTCAGCTGGAGAAGGGATTTTCGAAAATTACAATGATGAGAAATTGTTGTTTTCTGTCTCCTTTATTCTCCTATTTATATTAAGTTCCTTTTGGGCCCAGACAGGGATCTATGGAAGGTTTTGGATATGGGCTCATCCAATTTACTTTTTACTAATTAAATTGAACCCACAATTTAATATAAGTTATAATTGGAATATTACGAGCAGCCACTACAGAAGTAATATTGAACTCTCCCCATCCAAATCCGAAATTACAAGTAATCCGGGTTTCCGTTTAACTTTCATTTCCCGTGCTTAAGATTAAAATGTCCATTAATTAATTAATGTCTGCTATTGACTTAATTAATTAACTTCTTATTAATTCCAAGAGTGGACTTAGCATGAAACGCTTATTTATTATTCATAGAGTAATCACACTCCAACTAGCTAGGTTCCGAATAATAAAACCTCGTTTCGCGCTCCTCTTGAGGATATTATCAAGCGAGACTCAGCTCGCGCACGATTCAATATAATAGCAATCCTAGCACCGCTAGATATCGATCACCACTGCCCAATATATCAGGATAATTGGGTTACGAAAAACCCGCACCATTTGATAAGTCAAAGCAGTGCATAATCAATACCGTATGCTCAATGCTAACCTACATTGATTAAGAAATAAATATTTATCAAGACCTCGCCTTTCAGTAGATAGCCTAAGGCAAGTCTTGCTGTTTAGATCCGTTCAGTGCTATACCACACCAATATCATCTTATTTCAGTAAGGCTTAGAAATATGCGGACTGACATTGCAACCTTTCTCGATGGGTAGTCAAATTCCATCTAGGTTGTGAAATTCATCTTTTTCTTTGTTTAGAACTGACCGTGTTACCTTAAAGTGGACGACGCCCACAACCGGTCTACTAAAACAAAGACTTAGACTTTGTTAAGTTAACTTATACATTTAAACATGCATTAAGATCCATTAAATGTAAAACATAACAACATTATGACAAAAATAATCTGTTTTATTTATTGGAAAATAAAATAAGAGTTTTACAGTATTCAATCACTCGAAACGTGATTTCTAGTATACAAACTCTAACAGATTTATATATCCAAGTGGGCATTTTAAATTGAGACTTAGCTAATCTTTTATGATATACACCTAGACATTAAGTTTAGGATAATGATGGATTAATTCTATCTAAGTAAATCCTAATAGTATTAAAAGGTGATTCTAATAATCAAGATACGTTATTTTAACTAATAATGTATGATTGTTTAAGATTGGACTTAATGTCTAGATAATCCTGTTTATGTGAAGATGGAATTTTAATTCTATCTATTTATTTTAGATGCTTAATTAAATGATCAAGTTTCGTCATTATGTTTATGTGAACCTTATGTAAATGTGTTTACATGTTTTATTGATGAATGATGGATATTTAATTTGAGTTATGATTTTATTTGTTAAAATCTAGTTTAACTCGTGCATTGCCTATGTACTTATTGCCTTGCATGCATAGCTAGTACATGTTTAATTATACTTTGAATGTGGATATCTGCCTTATCTGCTTAAGTGATAATTAAACTATTAAAACCACAAACAAGAAAATATGAAGCTATAATTACAACACGTTTGTATATGGCCTCCATAAAATTGTCTTAGTGCGAAGTAGTGACCGGCCTGTCTTTACGGGAGGAACATTACCAGTTCGTAAGTTTGGACTTCTCTAGATAAAGGTTATTAAAATCGTAAAATTAGTTTTTCAGTAATATCGCAACTGGTCTTTACCGGAGCAATATTGCTACGAAATTATAAGGATTGTATTTTAATAATGCTTAGAGGGAGCTATAGGAGGAGGTGCTTGTCCGGTTCGACCTTTCTTTAGAGGAGTTCACGCACAAGTAAAGAATCCTTAGTGCTTAATTTTATGGTTATACGCTTTAGCATTGTTAGTCAGCCATGCCATTCTTATGGTCTCTGGACTATCTGTCGACATTGTGGCCAGTAAAAATAATGAATTCCTTGCATGAATATGACACGGCTTCCTATTAGAAGAACGTTTGTGCTTGATTTTTGTGGATGTAAAATTGATGAATTGTTTTGTGGTTATTTGCAATTCTTTGAAATTTTACATGTTTATATTATTGGTATTTGTTCTCAGCTTGAACGAAAGATGTTTACTACTTGGGAAGTTTATAGTGCGATCCTTAAATCGAAGGAACGCGATTCTGATTCTTATTTGGATTGGAAAAGGAGACTTGACGTTGATCAGTTGGCTAGTGATTTGAGGTTGGTCCTCACTAAGGATCGCCCCTCTGCTTATTACATATCAGACAAGGAAAAGGATGCTTGTGATCAATGGGATACCGCGAGCGGTCATGTCAAGAGGTTTTTGTTGGCCTCGGTCGGCAATGCTCTTGGCAAGATTGACAAGCCCGACAGGTCATTGATTGAAGAACCTAAATGGTTTGATGAAATGTCCACCAAGTGTCTCATGAGATCGGTGGTGAACATTTTAAGGAGAACGGTCTTGAAGGAGAACCAAAACATTAACGACTATGTCGTGGAAATGGTTGATGGTTTTGATAGGCTCGAAGAGTTGGGTGGGAAAATAGGCCCAGAAACCCAACAACTCATGATTCTCGACGGACTTCCAAAGAGCTATGAGAATGTAAAGAAAGAGATAATGGACAAGCTTTGGCCAACATCTCTTCTAGTACTCTCTAGCAAGTTCATTGAGGCACAAGTCCAGATAAGGAAGATGGAGGGTGGGATGGTCAACAACTCCACTGACCTAAGACGCAAGTCTGACATGGCAGAGAGTTCGAGCCAACCCAATGTGATTAGGAGGAAGACATGATCTTGATCTAGCTATGACATTTATGTTTTTGAACAATGAAAGTCTTATTTTGTTTTATTTACATTGTTGAATTTTTGAGGATTTTTGATACTTTGATATTGTTTGGTTTTGATATCATATGGATTATTGATATGGAATTTTATTTCTGGTTTATCAATTGTGTTTTTGGATTATCGATGTCATTTTATAATGCTTGCATTATTGATATGACATCAAATGTAACATGGTTAATATCAAAAATGTTTACTTGTAATTAAATTTGTTGATTCAATTATTATGAAGTTTTCTTCTAGAAATATTGATTATTAAGTTTCTTTAATCCTTAAGTCTTTTGAACCATTATTTTGTTAATGAGTCAATAGAACATTAATGTTCGACATGGATTCAATACAAAATAAAATGATCTTATGATCGCGTTTGTTCAAATAAAGGTGTAAGAAAAATAATCACAACAATTGATTACAAGACAAGTAAATTAAATTCAACTAGAGACAAGATAAGTATTTATTACAAATACTAGAAATTCTTGTATAGTAAATATAGTGTGCACATTAAATTTAATTTAATGTTCCAAGCCAAGAGTTAACTATTTAAATAGTTGATGTCTTATTTACTTTGTTGTGAAAGTGATAATTAAAATAGTGAGAGCCTTTCTTAATGAATAATTAAATTCTAAGTGTTTAATAAGAGCTTCATAGCTCATTTTATTAAACTAGGATGAATTTAACTCCAGACACTATTTAAATTGTTTTAATAGCCTTAAAGAATATTGAGACTGGTATTTTTCTACTTTTAAAAGTGGGAGCTAAATTTTGTCTCTTAGAATATTCATAAATGGAATTAAGGTAATGTTTGATAGAGTTAAAGGGGTTCACACCCTAGAATGAAAGAAGTGATGAATTGCACACTTTCTAAGACTCTAATAACATTAAAAGATATTTCCAAGTTAGCTATTAAAATTAGAATTGCTTTTGGATCTCCAAAGAAAGTATTTCTAAAGATCACAACAAATGGTTAAATAAATGAACTCTTGGAATTTATGACTATAAAACAATCATTCGGTTTTATTTTGTCATAAGGACTAATTTCCAATTAGTCATTGTGATGAGATAATTATGTTCATGCATAAATTTACATCACAAATTATATAGCAAGGATAATACCAAGTAAGATTGGTATTATATAATTAAAGTTTTGGGAATCATATTCGACATGATTAAAACTTTATATTTGCTATAAGTATTCTACTTTAATTAGTAGAAATTCAGAAGGATCAAAATAGTGGATTTTGATAGAGGAATATGTATAAGTGCACTTGAGAAAGGCACATAAAATTATTCCACTGGATCAAAGGGCCTAGAAATATTTTGATCAAATAATCGTGCTCCTTAGCAAGAATTAAGGTTATAAATTACAAGTATATTTTCGTTTTATGTACTCTAGAAAACTATGTTGGTAGATTCTTTTAAAGAATTATAGTTTTGAGTACATAGTGGCCAAAGCCTGCTTTGAGTATAAGTGGGAGAAAATGTGTGTGAATGTGTAGCACAAGGCCAATAAAAGCGGTTGGTATACTCGAAAGCATTCTTTGAGTATAAGTGGGAGATTGTTGGGGTTTGTATACTAAAAGATGCTTCGAGCGTACATGCCTTTGTACAGTCAGCTTGTGCATGTATACGAGAAACGCCACGTCCACTTGTTTACCTATTTATGAGAATAAATAATATAATATAATGGTTTATTATTGAAATATGATAAACAAGTCTAAGGCTTTTTACTAAGAAGGTCAAGTAGGGAAATTCGATGAATCTCCTCATGAGTTTTCCAGTAGGGGACTTGGCCAGATCTAGTAAGAAGAAAAACGTATTCACAACCTAGATAGGCTTTGGCTACCTATTGGTACGGTTGCGGTATTTGTGATAATTTTCTCATACCTAAGAAGAGATTAGTAACACCGGTGTGGTAAAGCACTGAAAGGATCTAATCCGAAATGTATTCTTTATTGCTATCTACTGAAAGAATATATTTAAGAAAGTTTAGTATTTTCTAGTCTACGATATTAATATCAATATTGTGTATTCAATCAAACGCCACTTTGACTTATCAATATGTGAGAGTTTGTACGTAACTCAAGTTCATGATATCTTGGGTGGTAGTAATTGAATAACATGAAGGTACTGGAATATTATTTCATAGAATTCGCGTGCCCAGTGTGGTATGATTAAATCCCTAAAAGGGTGATCCCCAATGAGGTGTTTGAAAGAGGAATTTATTATTCAGAAATCTGCGCAGTTGGAATTTATTCCACGAATAATAAATAAAGTTTCAAACTAGAAAAACTCTTTGGAGAATTAATTTAATTCTAGTCACATAGCAGACAAAAGAATTAAATTGATGGATCAAGATAATCTTAAACGCGGGAAATATTATAAAAATAAATGGACCCAAGTTATTTGTAATTTGGTGATTTAAGTGGGAGTGCAATATTATTCTTTAGTGGAATAAAATAATATTCCATTGATAATATATTAAATCATGGGTCATTTGATTTAATTAGTAATTTATCTAATGGGTGAGCCCAACACTTAAGTCATTCCATGGATCCCCTTACTAGCCCAATAAGGTCCACTATAAATAATGAATGAAAGGGAAACCCTAGCACACAATTCAAGACACACTAAACCCTAACCCTAGCCGCCAAAATCGGCGCCTCTCTCTCTCTCCCTCTTGGTCTCGATTTTCGTGCCTAGCACGTGGGAGAATTAGGGTTTTGATTATTGTTCTTGATCTATCCTAATTCATAGGATTAGATCTAGACAATTTCGTGTTTGTATTGGGTTTCCCTAGATCCATTCAAAGTTATTTAATTGATTATCTAAGATCCGCCCACACGGATGGAGAATCAAGGACAAGGGAATAGTACGGAAGATTCGTGGTCGATAAACCAAGGATCTCCGGGTGGTGCAGCTAGCAACGTCAATCCAATGATGGATTATGAGGTAACAATCGAATCTACATCGAATATGCATGATTATGTGTTTATTTGATGTTATATCTATAGATCTATGTTTATTGCATGAAATTGGAGTCGAATGCATAATCACCTAAATAGATCCGGTCAAGGACCTGTTTGGTTTCCGTATCTTCCGCTGCGGTAGTCCCAACAAGAAGCTGTGAAAGAGAGTTTTTGGTTGAAAGGGATATTGTCTGACTTTAGAGTAAGTCAAGAGGCAGTGACAGTAAGGTGTGACAGTAGCAGCGCTATATGCTTGTCTAAGCATAAAACCTTCCATGAAAGATCTAAACACGTGGATGCAGTGACGAAGCCAGGAATTTTACATTGGGGGGCCCAAATTTTCGATATTTTTCGATGTTAGTTTTGCCGAAAAATGCTACAGCATAGCGATATGGAGTTGCAAAAAATATAGAAAAATAAGGAGAAAGAAAGAGCAGAGGGTGTGTATATGATAAATAAATTTGTCAAATAATATTTTATAAGAATAAAAAGATTAGATTTAAAAATATAACTATATTATACTCCTTTGACATTGAAATAAAAATTAGAGGTTAGTGAGTTTCAAACTCAGGCCACAAAGCTGCCAGACCAACTCTTAAACCAAGTAAGCTAAGACTCTATCAGATATTTAATGTCTAAATAATACTACTAATACTATAATAATATGTATTGCTGAGGGGCCCATGGACCCCCCAGGCCCCAGTGTGCCTTCGTCCCTGCGTGGATGTAAAGTTGCACTTTATCAGAGATGAAGTGAGCAAGGGGTAGGGGTGTGCATTCGGGTTTCGGTTCGGTTTTTCGCCCAAACCGAACCAAACCCGAAAAACCGAATTTAGGCTAAAATCAAAACCAAAACGAAACCGAAAACCGAAAACCCGAAAAACCAAAAACCGAACTTAAAAAACCGAATTAAACCGAAAAACCGAAATTATATAAAAAACCGAACTAAAAAATCCGAATAAACCGAAAAACCAAAATGATGAAAAACTGAAAAATCAAACTGCAATCATACAATTTTTCATAATATGCAATTTTACACAACATTTGTATAATTGAAATGATGAAATCGAAAAATCATAGCATTTTACATTACAGTGAAATACAATTCCTAATTTCCTATCAAACAACAATCATACAATTTTACATTACAATGAACATTCAATTTCATCAAATACAAAAACATAAATACATACAATGAACATCTTCTTCTCGAGGCGTGTCGTAGATGGGTGTAAGGCTGGAGACGATGGCGTGAATCTAGAACTGAAGGCTTGAATGGATGACGGCGTGGAGGGGCGACGGCGTGGGTGGAAGGGTGGAGGAGCGACGGGCTAGAGCTGTCATGGGTCTTCTGGAGGCGACGGCGATCGGCGTGGATGGCTGGTCACTGGAGGGCGTGGTGGACAGCACAACTGGTGGCAGCTTGGAGTGGAGGTGGAGAGATTAGGTTTAGAAAATAGGGAAGGAGGCGGCGTGAGTGAGGCAGAAATAAAGTAGGGTTTGTTTTTAGGATTCTATATTTAGTTACAATTAAATAATATGTGGGGTATAATATTATATTAAAATAAATTCGATTTTTCGGTTTTTTGGTCCTCTGAACCGAATCGAACCGAAAAACCAAAATTTTTAAATTTTCAAAACCGAACCGAACCGAAAAACCGAAAAAATCGAACCGAATTTTGAAATTTCGGTTTGGTTCGGTTCGGATATTCGGTTTTCGGTTTTTGTTTTTTTTGCTCACCCCTAGCAAGGGGAAGGTAAGAATTGAGAAGGTATCTACTGAAGAAAACGCTGCAGACATATTGACTAAAACCATTCCCAATTCCAAACTTAGACATTGTTTGGAGCTGGTGAATCTGGTCCAGCACTGAGGTTGCAAGAGAAGTGGAGAAGATGATCTGATGTTCATTCCATTAAGATCCAAGGTGGAGATTTATTAGTACATGTGGATACTTAATAGAATTACACAAGAGATCAGGGACCAAGTTGCAAAAGTATACACAAGCTCAAAAGGAGCTACAACGGCTAGTTTCAGTTAGAAGGAAGCGGTTGAGAGGAGCTACGGTTGAAAGGGGTTGAGCTACGGATTGAGAGCTCATAACTAATTCAGTTTCATAGAGAAAGGGATACACTTTTCTGATTGAGGAATCGAGAGTGCATCATCTCTGTTTTTGGTGCCGAGTTTACGAGAGGGTGAACGAAAGATTCTAGAGTGTATTGTCTCTCTGAGTGTTTCGAGTTTGTAGTGTGCGTTTGTAATCTTGATAAAGTGGAATAAAGATTCATCATGATTCTCCCGTGGATGTAGGTTTAATAGAGCTGAACCACGTAATTGTTGTATCCTTGCATTCATTTCCAGTTGCTGCATTCATAGTGTTCGATAGATTGTTCAAGTGAGCGTTTCTTGTGTGTTGATTGGTCGCGGCGATTATAACAACATCAAACAACAAAATTATTAGCAGATTATCGGTGAACAAAGTAATCGGTATTATATGTGAGCAATGAAGCTTCCAGTTGATCAACTCATAAATTGTGTGTTTTATGGGTAGATCTAATTTAATTTTATTGGTATTATACCTAGTTATTCTCATCATTATTTATATTTTCAACAATTAATTAGTAGTTATATAGAGTTTTGTTGTGAAAATGTCAAAATAGGTAAAATAAGATTAGTGCTCAGATTAGACAAAGTTTAGAGGCTTGAGACTCCCACTCGAGTGAGTAAAATGGATGGGCTAAACCACTTGGCCAGGTGAGACCATTGACTCGCCTTTATTTATGCAAATTATTTCCCGATAGTATATAAGGTTATTATACTAGTGACAAGCAAAGGTATCTTATCCACGTAGATTAATTAGCTATTTGAGTACTTCGAATTATAATAGTATTTCACTATTTAGACCATCAAAGATTGAGTTTGGTTTCTAAACTCCTAATTACTAACAATTCAAGTAATTTAAAATAAAATAAAAGATGGATTGGTGTTTGAAAAGTATAGAGAAAAATGTAGAATTTTAGGATTCAATACAATGACCTACTATGTGTCATTTTTTTTACTTTAGAATCAGAAATTTGAAATCGGCAACTCCAAAAAGTCGGAAAAGGGAAAAAATACTTGCAAATGGATGCCACAATCAACTTTATTCAAAAAAAAATGATCACATACTATTATTAAAAAAACTATTTGAATTTTGTTAAATATTAAAAAAACTTGATTGAAACATATTAATAAAACTCAATTCAACTAACAACTCGTCCTTAAATTGTGTAAATAAAATCAAATAAATTGCTACTAATTAACGAAATATAAAGTTGTTGAGTTCTAATTATTTCGTTTTTAAAGTCGCATCACTTGCATTGGGACAAAATCCCAAACACTTATATTGCACACTCATCAAGCCTAGATTTAAATACTACTCCTATAATAAATTTGAAAAGTTATACTATGAGTCTTCAAATAAATCGGCTATGCAATCAAACTACCGCCTCTTACAACAGTCAAATAAAAACAATTGAATGTATCGTGAATTAAAGGTGTAGCAAATGAATTTTAAAAACAGAGCAACACCCATTAGTCTTCGAGTAGTCAATATTTGTAGACTTGATGATCCTTTTTAGTTTTTACAATCGGAATGATGAAAATAATTTGATAATCCGCGAAAGCTAGTGGGAAATAATTTCCATTGGCTTTTCGACATTTTTCTCGTTGTGACTAACCTTATAGAGTAATTATTTATTCGCAAATAGTCATGGAGTTATAATCAGTTATTGGAAACGGTGTTTAAGCTATAATATTTTGATGTAAAATTATGGAGTATAATATTTTGATGTAAAATTATGGTGGGATGCAATTTTGCTACTTAAAAAAAAGAGTTACACTATTAACAGAATTTAGTTAAACTTGACTCAAAACTCAAATAAATTTACGAATCTAAAATAAATAGTGCCCCACTTGATAATAAACAAGATACCCTCGAACTTTCAAATGCTGAATTAGATTACGCTATTAGTAGTATTTATTTTTTAATTTGTTGAAACAACCTTATCATATATTTTGACTAAAAACATGAAAATGTAGAGATCGAAATCTTAGGATCAGCTCCAATCAATTTCACATTAGAAAAATGGGAAGCCACCAAAGTTTGTCGATTGACTTACAAAATATTTTGAATACTTGTCTTTTTCATCGCTACACTATTTATACAACACAATTAATAATATGCGTATTGTTAATCTGGATTACTACTAATCGCTACTAATCCTTATCGTGTTGTCCTCGATTGATCTAGTTTTAATATTCCTTAATGATCTAGTGTATATTAGTTTATGATGTACAGTTGATATTTTAAATATGGGATTTTGATATTTAATTTCAACTGGGAAACAACGATGGAGACACCGCACCCTCCATTTTTTAATCAGCAAACAGAAAAAGATCTGTTTTAGTTAGTATTTTTTTTTTTTGCGAATTCAAAGCATAATTTAATTTGTTCTAATTTCACCTGGCTTCTGACAAAGTACATGTTTTTTTAATCAAACTTTTTAAATACTATAATCTGTATAAAATGTTTTATGTACCGAACATTGATTAATTATTTTGACGGTTCGTAGTAGTTGACATAAGTATTTATACAAGCTGATCAGGTACATGATTGGATTGATTGAATGTTTAATCATAGGAGTATTATTATAAGAATGGTACAATTGTCCCAAATAAATTATTCCTAATTTATATAGAACTTCGACAGAAAATATTTTTAAAAAATCACGCTTATATATTCTCAATTGTATCCCCTTTTCTAGATGCACATATGTGTCCTCTTTTTTTTTTAGTCGAGCTCGGCACAACTGTATTCCTTAATGATTATTAATAACAACCTATTTATGTAGTCTTGAAATGTTTGGCCCTTCACAAAGTAAACTCTTATAATAATACTAATAGCTTTGGTACCCGATTTATTTTGTATGGTTCAACTCATCACTTTCTTAAGGTCTAAGATAGCCCTAAAGTGTCAGGGAGCTTCGTAAGATAAAAATGATTTGATATAAAAAAATAAGGTCAAAATTGGTCCTAAACATATGCATATTTTATGATTTTGGTTCTATACTTTATCTTTTGAATTTTTACATCTTAAACATTTCAACTCGGATCACAATTGATCCTACACTAACAATTCCGCCAATTTTTAAATGGGTTTAATTGGTATTTTTACTTGAATTTTGAAATGTTGAGAATTTCTATATTTGACAAAATCTGATGCAATGCCAGCTCTATTTGATTGGAATATTTAAAGCGATGTATTAAGTGAATGGTGTGAATCAGCAAATGCGAAATGAGATTTATTCCCTTTTTAAAAAAAGTGACTATAAAAGTGAAAAAATGAAATTATGATTTAGGAATAAAAGTAATACTAACTCCTATATTTGATTGGAGTAATTATTACGGCGTAGGTAACGTCAAAGTGAAATAGTGAGGAATTAGAGGGGCAGCATAACAAGTAACCGAAATCCGAAATGGTTGACTTTAAGAAAATAGGTAACGTCATTACACACTCATTATACGGAATTCGTACCTTATTATGACCGTACGCTTGCTGTACTATCTCCATATCCTCTCTAAATTAATTACTCTTTTTTTCTCCGCATTCTCTATAGATAGGATCAGTACCGCTGTCTATCTGATCTTGTTTCCTCTCCTGAACAACCGAGACCGTTATTTCTCTTGTATTCATTCTGGCCGATAAGTAATCACATATACATATACATCTTCATCTTCATCTTCATCTTCATATATAGAACAGAAAAAAGATGTGCGAGCAGCAACAGCGACCGCAGTCGGAGTTTAATCGGAGGAATAAGCGGCTTGATAACAAGGGGAGGATGAAATCAGAGGATTCCAAAAAGCTGGAGATTGTGGATTTGAGTGGGATGTCCTTAAACTCACTTCCTAGTCCCTTTCTGATCAATTTGGCCTCCATCTCCAAATTAGACCTCTCCAACAACAATCTCCAGGTTCAATTTCCATACATCAAATTTCATTCAATTGCTAGTTGCTACCAAAAAATAAACATGTTTAATCAATTGATTTAAATATTGACAGACGATCCCGGAATCGTTGACTGCGCGGCTGCTAAACGTGATGGTGTTAGACGTGCACTCCAATCAGCTAAAGTGCCTCCCAAACTCCATAGGGTGTCTCTCCAAACTCAAGATCTTGAACGTCTCCGGCAATCTCCTCCAACAACTTCCTCCAACCATAGAGAACTGCAGGTAGGAGGAGCAATATTTTAATTTCAGTACACCTCATGTGGGCCCAAAACCCAACTTATCATATGCCCATTCAACTTATCAAGTGGCTTATCACCTCACTTCTAAACAAAACCGGTCAATTCCATCTCAATCAAACCCTAACTAATTAATTCATTCATTAACAGATCCCTTCAAGAGCTGAACGCCAACTTCAACAAGCTCCGGCAGCTCCCGGACACGATGGGGTTTGAGCTTCTAAACCTAAGAAAGCTATCAGTGAACTCAAACAACCTGGCCTTCCTCCCCCACTCGACCTCCCACCTCACCAATCTCCGTGTCCTCGACGCCCGCCTCAACTGCCTCCGGTCCCTCCCCGAGGATCTCGAGAACCTCATAAACCTCCAGATCCTGAACGTGAGCCAGAACTTCCAGTACCTGGAGACGCTCCCGTACTCGGTGGGGCTGCTGATGTCGCTGGTGGAGCTGGACGTGAGCTACAACAAGATCGCGGCCCTCCCGGACTCCATCGGGTGCCTGAAGAAGCTGCAGAAGCTGAGCGTGGAGGGGAACCCGCTGGTGTCGCCGCCGCCGCATGTGATGGAGCAGGGGCTGCTGATGCTGAAGCAGTACATGTGCGACAACATCAACGGGAGGACGTCGCACCGCAAGAAGTCGTGGCTGGGGAAGCTGGCCAAGTGCGGCTCGTTTAGCGTGAATAGGAGTAACAGGGAAGACGGATACATCATGCCGCCGAGTCCGATGCCGAGTTATAAGGCCATTGATGGTGTGGCGTCGCCAAGATATTTTAATATGGGGATGTTCTCGCCCAAGCGCCTATTCTCTCCCAAGTCCAACTTCTCCAAATGATTTCTTTTTTTGCTCTTTTTTTTTTTTTGTTTTTTTAGTGTGTCCTCATCAATTTTGTACTATATTGTTGTCATGTTTTTGTGATATAGATGTCTGTAATTAATTGTTTCATGAACAAGTGATACATCGCCTGCGAGTATTGTCTCGGAGATCTGAGAAAATAGAACCAAACCAACAGTTTGGAGATCGAAACTGCTTGGTGGAGTAGTTTTTTGTTGGTCAATCAGTGTCTCACGCTGTCCTTTATTTTTGTTTCTTGTAAAACCTTAAAAACAATTACTCCACTATCTCTATCCTTATTTATGACACATTCTTTTGACATAAATATATAGGAAAGTTGAAAATTTATAGTAGTACTATAAAATAATGTAACCTATATACTACTAGTATTATTTAAAATTATACTCCCTCCGTCCCAGAGAAGTTGGCATACTTTGAAAATGGCATGGGATTTTAGGAGGTTTTATTTTGTGTATTAAATAGAGAGAGAAAATATAATTTTTATATTCATGTGAGAGAGAACTTTTTCCAAAAAGGGAAATGTGACATCTTTTGTGGGACAAACTAAAAAGGAAAGTGTGACATCTTTTGTGAGACGGAGGGAGTACTAGTAATAAAAATACGGGAGAATTCTTCTTTTGTTCTAGGCTTGTAATTGCATTCCATCTTAATGAAGAAGAATAAAATTGTTCCCAGACAGGGAGTGACGCATAAGCATTATGCGTCACTCTTAATGAAACGCATAAAGCAGATGCGTCTTTGACTAAAGACGCATATTGATGATGCGTCGTTAAAGTGGAAACGCAAAAAATATTGTGTTTTGTAAAGACGCATAACCCTTATGCGTCTTTCACTGGTGACGCATATTCGTTGTGCGTCTTTGAGCAATGACGCATATCCGTTGTGCGTCTTTTGGCAATGACGCGTAACCATTATGCGTCTCTGGGCGTGTCACAAACAAAACTAACATATTGTAACCTCCAGCATAGCAATCAAAGATATCACAAACAAAACTAACATATTCATCAACAACTTAATATCTACATAACACTCAAATACCTCAATAAGTAATCACTTAAACAAAATTTAAAAAATATTGTAAAACACAACCAAGATTCAAATTTTATCACAAAAACTCAACAATCCAACATAAATTGCAACTTCAATTGAAAAGAAAAAAACTATATTCCAATTTGAAAACATATAACTAAGATTCAATTTTGTGGCTTTGTAATTACTTATAACTAAGCAAAACATATAACTATATTCCAATTTGAAAACACATAACTAAGCAAAAAACTATATTCCAATTTGAATCAATTACTTCTACTCATTGCATTATATACATGTGAACCCCACAAATAGGCAACAAAACAACAAAAATCGACCCTAAATCCATCAATTTCATCATAAATTCATCAATTTCATCATTAACCCTAATTTTGTCAAAATTAGGGAAAACCTACACAAATTAAGCAATAAAGGATGAAATTGAAGAACAATTACTTGAAGATGTTTGCAGCCGGTTGAAATTCGCCGAAAAAACCTCAAATCGCCGGTTGCCGGTTGAAAAACGGCTTCAATTCGCCAATTCATCCTTGGCTTCTGCGGCTGGTCTGTTCTGATGCATTCTGGCCGGTTTTAAAACATGCCCAGAGACGCATAATGGTTATGCGTCATTGCCGAAAGACGCACAACGGATATGCGTCATTGCTCAAAGACGCACAACGTATATGCGTCACCATATGCGTCTTTACAAAACGCAATATTTTTTGCGTTTCCACTTTAACGACGCATCATCAATATGCGTCTTTCGTCAAAGACGCATCTGCTTTAT
Source organism: Salvia hispanica (assembly GCF_029641045.1). Lineage (NCBI taxonomy): Eukaryota > Viridiplantae > Streptophyta > Magnoliopsida > Lamiales > Lamiaceae > Salvia > Salvia hispanica. The sequence continues at coordinate 25,927,618 of NC_142692.1, forward strand.
GCGTTTCATTAAGAGTGACGCATAATGCTTATGCGTCACTCCCTGTCTGGGAACAATTTTATTCTTCTTCATTAAGATGGAATGCAATTACAAGCCCAAAACAAAAGAAGAATTCTCCCTAAAAACACTGGCGGATCTAGGGGGGGCAAGAGGGGGCGGTCACCCTCTCTGTGCGACTAATTTCCTCTTATATGGACGTAAAATTACCATGTCCGCTCCCAACGTTTGCCCTGACGTCGCCGAAAATCGAAAAAAATTGTCATTTTCGCCCTAAACCAACCCACTAATATATATTTCTCCCCCTCCATTTCTGAATCCTAGATCTGCCACTGAATAAAAATATTTTTAAATTCGTGTATAGACTCATAGCATATGAACTATGAAGATATTTAGTCAATTACTGAGGGTGTCTCCACCGGTGCCCTTCCCACTCGCCCGTCGCGGACGGGCGACCTGACGGGCGCCATAGTGGGCTGGACGGCCGCCCACGCCCGTCCCGTGTGCCCCTGCGATGGCCTCACCCCTCCCGTTGACATCCTTATATAACCCGAAAAAACATCCCTAGATATTACGCATCCTTATATAACAAAAAGTTTTTTTTATGAGAAATGTAAGTTGCCAAATTTAATTTAGTAAAAGGAAAAATTAGGCTGATTATATCCCCCACTAGCCACTACAACAAAAAACTCAATTTTTGGGTTGGATAAACCCCTGTAATGGGAATTTAGGACGGTTGGACCTTCGCCCAATTGTACAATGGATGAACCACATTGCCGGAAAATCAACTACCATCAAACCGGCGAACCATTCTTTCATTGCGCCCCCATCGTCATTCCTTACCTCAATCCCACCGAGCTAGCCTCCATCTCCTCAACCTGCAAAACCTTGCACCACCTCTCCACCAGCGTAATTCCCCGCAGAACCTCCGACGCTTCCAGAGGTTTTGAGAAGCTTCCTGTCCCTTTCCACAACCCCATCCCCGACGACCCCCACACCTACTCCTACTTCCTCTACACTCCATCGCAGATTCTCCGCACTACCACCCACCTCCGCCAGCCATGGGGCTCCGACCACGATACCCCACCCGATCCCCCCTCTCCTTTTCTATTCCGCGTCGACGGCGCCACCGGTTGCGATTGCGCAAAAGGCTGCGGCGCCGATGATTTTTGCCCCTGCTTGAATCTAGAATGCGGCCCGAGTTGCAAGTGTGACTCGCTGTGCGGAAACAGGGAGACTCAGTGCGGGCTGAATTTGAAGTTGAAGATTGTAAAACACGAGAAAAAGGGCTGGGGCCTCTATGCGGCGGAGCTGATCACCGCCGGAAGGTTTATCTGCGAATATGCCGGTAAACAATCATTTCCCCCAAATACTTTCTGTTCACCAATCTCCAATTAGGGTTTATTGAAAATTTGTTGACTTCGCCATTTTAATTATAAATTGTTGGTTAATTTATGTTATGCAATAGCTATAGAGTGATCTGGGATTGATTGGTGTGAAGGTGAGGTTTTGTCGACCAAGGAAGCAAGAGAGAGGCAGCAAAGCTACGACGAAGCGGCGAGGATGGGACGGCTGAGTCCGGCTCTTTTGGTGGTGAAGGAGCATCTTCCATTCGGAAACACATGTATGAGGATGAACATTGACGCAACCCGGATCGGCAACATTGCGCGATTCATCAACCATTCATGTGATGGCGGTAACCTCGACACCCTGATAGTCAGAAGTTCCGGTTCCCTCCTGCCCCGCGTCTGCTTCTTTGCGGCTTCGGATATTCGGGCAGACGACGAACTCACTTTCAGCTATGGCGATGTCACCCTTAGCGCCGATCCTCGCCCTTGTTTCTGCGGTGCTTCTTCTTGCTCCGGCATCCTACCGTCTGAGCACACATGATATTCTATGCTGCTTGTTATAAAGGATGGATCAATCAGAGTTCAAAGGCTTGATTTTGATGAGTTATAATACAACAAAGTGCATGTTTTGAGCTGGCATTGTGTTGTGTATAACAATGTTTTCTTTCCTATCATTTATTGGTGATGATTGGCTTCATGCGTGAGGATTGCAGAGGAGAAATGGGAGAGCCGTCGCTGCTTTGAGATGCATCCTGAACCTGAGCAGCAAACTGCAGATTCCACACTACATCTTCGATCGAAGGTCTTTCAGCTGGATCTTTGAGTAAGCATCTGCAGCATATCCCAATCATCGTTCTTGCAGATTCACCAGAGCACGTGTTTCTGACTGCTCGGTCGACTAAACTCCTCCTCGATGAATCATCACTTGTTATGCTCGCATTCATCTGCATAACATATTGTGGATGAAAGTGTTATCAATTGCTCAGTTTGCTACCACTGATGTTTGGTAGTAGTATATTTTGGCATTTGATAGAGCAGAGAAAGAAAAAGATGCTGATAAGTAGCATAATATTCTTCTATTTTAAACTGATGTAAACTTAGTTAGCTTCATTTTTACTGCATCATTTGGTACTCCACTTTGTAAAAGAGGGAGATAACATAATTCAATATTAGTTCATGACTACCTCATCTTTTACTGCATCCTCCTCGTTCCTCGAATTTATGGGCTTCCCTGTGATGAGTTCTAGTAAGATCACCCCAAAGTCGTAAATGTCCAACTTATCTTGATGCTTTGCTCTGTCAATCAATAAACAAGAAACTCTTCACTCTGATTCCTAGTAGTTTTTATGTGAAGAAGCAACATAGTTACTAACTAACCTTGCCTTCTTAAGCTCCTTTGATCCTCTGAAAAAGTTTTGGAGGCTATCCTGTAAAGTTGAGAAGATTTGACATTCAATTTGTACAAGAATCAATGAATCATGGTAAGTGACAAGTTTATTTATATATACCTTTTCCATGTTGTCTGATAGCAAAGGAAGGTTGTAGCTGCTGATTTTTGTGACAAGGTTCTGATCCAATAGAACATCTGTTATCTTAATGTTGTTGGCAAAAATACCAGGAACAATTCCTGTATGGAGGAACTGGATACCCTTTGCCACCCCAGTAGCAGCTGCTATGCGCTGAGCCCAGGAAAGCTTTTGTCGACGCCTCTCTGTCAATTATAACAGCAACTGGTTGTAAGAGAAACATATACATGAAGCATTTCATAACGAGAATTGTGGTCTGGTGAATTTACCAGATGTCCAGCTTCTGAGAGTGCCATTTGGCACATAAGCAAAGACCAGAAACACTCTGCTTACACTTGAATCATCCAAGTGGTACTCAAAGCAGTGTCCGAGAGCGCTGACCAAATTTTGGTGTCTGAGTTTTGAGATCAACTCAATGTGAGGCTTAAAGTGCTGAGTTGTGTGATTTCTTCTCAATTTAGGGCATCTAATTGCCACATAGGAGCCATCCCTCAGTTGACCTCTATACATCTGAGTTAAGGTAGAGTCAGCACTTGTCCAACATCAACAAGGATAGTGAGAAACATATAAAACTAAAATTTTTGGGAATAGAATCTTGACAAAGAGATGATAAACAAAGTGAATCAGGACGCGAATCTTATTAAGTGTAGCCTTGTCAATGAAACTGATGCAAATACCTGACCCTGAGAACCTTCTCCTATCAAAGTTGAAGAATGAAAATTATTTGTTGCCTCCTCGAGCTCTTCCAGTGAAAAGGTCCTATAAGATGGAAGCCCGAGTCCGCCTATTTTCATTGCTTGAGTTATATATCCTATTACACCAGTAAGATCAAATTCAAATTGTCAAATCTCACATTGCTGTACTAAAGCTGAGAACCATTGCACTAATCTTAATACCTAAACATAGTATGGCACATGATGTATTAGCTTTCATTTGACGAAAATCACTACCTACCCACATACATTTAGAGTGCCCAACGGCCATTGTCACATTCCTAAAACGAGGATCAAAATAGTGACAGTTTATTAATGAGCAGAATCTTACTTGCGTCTTTAAGTATCTTTGAGGTGTAAGTTGTTGATGCATTGTCTTCTGCGAGTCTAGGTTGCGATTTCTGTGCTGCTCTTTTGGCAAGAAAATTCTTTACTATCAAGTAAAACGCGCTCACTAAAACTACTCCCACCATAACTCCACCACATATACTTAAAGCAAGAATTACTTTGGCAGCTTGCTTTTGCTTATGAGAATGAGGTAAAATTCCCACAGCCAGAGCCTCATTCTTACAGAAGGAAATCGGCTGCTGATTCTCATCTCCGGTTGCTAAACAGTTTTCAGCATACAACACAACTCTTTTACTGGAACCAGACAGTAGGCATCGGGGCAGTTTTCCAGTCAGCAGATTGGCAGTGAAGTTCACATAATAAAGATCATCATTGCAAGGCAGACCTTCAGAAAGCATTCCTGTCAATTTGTTTTCAGCAATATTCAGATAAGCAATCGATGGCAGAGAAAACATAGACACTGGAAATGGCCCCACGAATCTGTTGAGAGAAATATCAAAGAACTTGAGCTGATTATATGTTTGAACTTTCTCCGAGATGCCAAAGCTGAATCTGTTGTTCCTCAGCACAATCCTTTCGACCTTTTGGCCTACTATTGGAAATCGAGGCCCAAGGGCATTGTTTTCCAAGTTGAGCACTTGAAGATTAGTCAGGCTGCTAAGATCCGGCACGTCACCTGAGAAATTGTTGTTAGACAGCACGAGAACCCTGAGGGCTTCCAAATCTCCCAGTGAATGAGGCAAGGATCCATACAAAGAATTATTTCTCAAATTCAAAACGGCCAGAGCTGAGAGTGAGCCGAGGCTATCTGGAAGCCTACCAGTGAAGTTATTGCTATCGAGTATGAGAGTTTGAAGGTGTTGGAGTGATGAAATAATGGGTGGTATTTGGCCTTCGAAGAAGTTTGAAGTCAGGTTCACTATTTCTAGGGAGGATAGGCGCATGAACTTGCTAGGCAGAGGCCCCCATAGACCTAAAGAGACCAACGTGAGGACCTTCAAGCTCGGGAGCCTCACAAGCGTGCCAACGAAGGACTCAATTGAGAAATTCATAGGCAATCTAGGAGCCCCTAAGTCCCCCACAATATGCAGCTGAGTTATGGTTTTATCATAGCAAACGACAGTGAGAGTCGGAGTTGGTTCACTGGTGCAGAAATCCATTCCAGTTTTCCAGCTACTCAGATATGGTGGAGAATTTAGGAGTTCTTTGATTCTCAAAAGAGTTTGGACATATGGTGATCCCAGATGCTCTTTACAAGAGACTGAAACCAACATGACAAGCAAAAACGGGACAGCTGTTCGATATAAGGGAATTGCCATCAGCTACCTGGTCAAGAAAATTCAAGTATCATAAACAACTCATCAAAGAAAAAGAGGAAATGGGCTATAATTTGAAGATTATCACGCCAACTCTCATTTGCATTGCAAAGAAACAATGGAACTCTGAGGTGCAGATGGATAGTGTAGGCTCACTAAAAAGCAGCAAAATTTAGTATCCAAACTACAAACACACTGATATTTGAAAAAGATCTGCATTTTACTAAAGATTATGCTTGAAAATTATGTTGCTCTTTCACTGAAAATTGAAGAGGTGTATGCAATCCTCATCCATTCAAAAAACGCAAAAGCAAACTACTATTTGCTCCAAAAAGCAAAAATGCAGAACAGATAAAATGTAATTGAAGCAACACATACCTTTTCTTAGCAAATGAATGAAGTTTCTTGTGAACCTAAATGTGCAAAAAAGAATCACCATCATTAAGTTCAATTAATTCAAACACACACTCATTCACTCACAATATTTCCCACAAATGAAGCAACTAAATTACAAACCAGTAATCAGGTGATGCTGAACTACCAACTCCTGACCTTCAAATTAAGCAACCTTAAACTTCAAACACAGCCCTCATTTCACTCCACTTAAACTCTGACCATAAGGATTATAGCTAATACTGCTGCTGTTCCCATTCCTGCAAAAAAAAAAAATATTCCATAAAATTCCAAAAAAAGCTATCTTGAAGAATTGGGTCCTTAACAAAAGAGTCCCTAAATGTTTTCCTTGGAGTGGAGGAGTGATCAGAAATTATTAAGGATAAAGGAGTTTAGCATGCATAAAGGAGAACATGGGTTCAGCAAACACCTGATTTAACTTTGATAAACCGACAATTTTCTTTAGGCAAACTCTCTCTTTATGAGCTTTATTCCACAATTGCATTAGTGCTTTTGCAGCTACATTTGATGAATTGAACCGCCAAGGAAAAAAATAAAGAAAAGCAGACACTACAAAAAAGAAAAGAAATAGATTCTTGTATTAGATTTGAAGAGTCTTTTATTTTATGTGCGTTATTGTTCGTCATCTTGTACATGCATCCTTTTCTTGTATTAAATGGTCATCAGATTTAACGGTGATATAGTTTGCTTGCTAGGATTTGTACTGCCCAAAATTTAATATTTTAGCCACAATTTTGGTAATTTAATGGACATTTGTCATTAGTATTGGTTTAGATGATAAAAAATAGAAATGATTAGTTTATTGTTTAAATAAATTTGGAGGTTTTTAGAGCATTTAATTACTCCATTTAGTTTAGAGCATTCGGTTACTTAGATTAATGTATTAAATGGGTTTGTGGTATTTCGCAATCAAAGTGGAGTCAGCAGTTTGGCGTAAGGGTTGTGTCATGTGTGTGGGGACCCAACTCGCGGCTTAGCTGTGACCCTCTTTCTTCTCGTCACCTCTTTCACTTTTTTCTTTTGTTTCCAACTAATTAATTTATGGTAGTACAATAATTTAATTATGATTGGAATTTGGAAAGTAGAAAAGAGGAACATGCAACGTGGTGGTGATGCACAATTATTCAGAAACAACAATACTCTGTTGGAAATTTGAGTGGACGAATGATAATAATTTAGAAAAAAATTGGGATATTTTTTTATTTTCAAAAAAAAGTTTCTCCAAGTTTTTAACCCTTGCTAAGTTTCCAAAAAGGTCTCTGTCACATATTTTATTTTTTATAAAACAAGGTACAAACCTCCAGATATTTTCATTTCGTCGTAGTTAAAATAACCAATCACTAATTTCCGCTATTTATCTAGTCCAAACAAATTAAATACCACTAGTATAACATTTATGCATATAATGTGTATCCTATATTTGATATATAGTAGTACCTTGTACTTTTATGAAGTACTATAATTTTCCCCTTTTTTATTTTTTATTTTTGAAATTAGCAGTAGTTTCTGTCTTACAAGTTACAAAAGAATGTGATAGCGAAAGAGGAGATTTAATTGATGATGGTTAATACTAGTAAGGAATTAGTGATGGCGACTTTACAAAAAAGTGCAATGATGCACTGAAAAAGAAGGCTAAACATATTCATGTTATAATAATATTGAATTGAACTATTAATGTGACATGGACCATTTGAAAATGGGGGCTCATCAAAGTGCCTAGATTGTAATGGCCTCAATAGGGTCAACTGTTATAACTTTTCTTATATTTGTATTCATTTCAAAATCATCAACTTATCTAGTTGATTGAACATGCCATATTAACAAATGGCTGATTTGCTTCAAAATTCAAATTCTCAATTGTTCACCATAGAGTAGGGAATGCTGGACTCCTAGATGTGACAGAACATACTTGAATATTAGGATTGGATTATTTTTTAAATTAATGAAAACACTCTTTAAAAAAATAAGACATTTGGTGGGAAGGTAATGTAAATATGTAATGCTAACTTTTCGAACAACAATGAAATATATTTCCTTAATTTAAGATAAAACTACATATTCCTGGGATAATTATTTGAGTGAACTATATATTTCTTAATTTCATATAAAACTACATATTCCTGCAATAATTATTTGAGTGAACTGTACCAAATGACCTAACTTTTGCACTTCTTGCACCAATGACTCCTAGCAATAAAAAATAGCACCAAAGGGACCTAACAAAATATACAATTACAAACGAGGTTTTTAGCCATTTTTCAAACGAAAATGCCTAAATGGGTTGAAGGGCAATTTAGTTTGATGACCGCCAAACCTGCACACCTACTCTACATACCTGCAGAGTTTTGTCGAATCATTATATTTGGTGCAGATTTCTCATGATGAGTTTTTGTGAATATTATCTCTCTCTATTCATTTGTCTCTATTCATTTGATTTCACTCATTTCACCCTCTTTCATTTTGTCCTCTTTCTTCTCTAATTTCTCTCCTTTCATTTCTACCGTCGCCTCTTCAACCCATGCATCGTCATACCTGAGTTAGTGTGGTTCTGTTGATTTTTTTTATCATGTAACGTATGGATTTCATCCTCGGCCGTCGATTTAGGCTATTCGATTGGCAACTCGACTTAGGGGTTTAGGGTGCATCGTCAGCAACTCGATTTAGGGTTTTGGGGTTCCCGTGATGTGCTATGCAAATTTTGGGGTTTGTTATTATTTTTTTTAGCATATGATTTTTTGCTTTATAAACAAGTTTTAATTTTGAAGGTAGTTATGTCCCGTCCAAATTGCAATTCTGGTTTTAATTTTGAAATTTCTTCTTCTTCTTCTTCTTCTTCTTCTTCTTCTTCTTCTTCTTCTCTATCTTACGGGTCAAGTTTCAATTGGAATTGACCTCATTCTGAAATTGTGAAATGTAATCATGATCTTGAGGCTGAGCTTGTGATATCTAGGACGGCTGCTAACCCCGGTCGACGTTACTATCGCTCTCCAATATGGAGGGTATGTTAAAATCATGTATTATATTTTCATTTTAATTTTTTCGTATGAAGTTTAATGATATAGTCTTGTGCAGGAAGATGATTGCAGGTTTTTTCGTTGGGTTGATGCGGGTCTTTTCCCAAGCTTGAATGAGACCAATTCGAATCACAGCTTAGGGCCAAATCAACGATTCAAGGTGTTCTTGAAGAGAAATTGCGCGCGAAAACTGACGAGTGTGAAGCGTTGAAGTTACAATTGACCATGAAAACTGATGAGTGTGAAGCTTTGACGTTCAGGATTGCTAAAATAACCAAGCTTTCCCGAAAGATGAAAATTACAATCTTGTTGTTATGTGTTGTAATTATTCTCCTTTTGTAACAAAGCTATGTAGTGTTGGCTCTGTTCTTTCCCAAAATTTCTATCATGTTGATTACATTTTTAGAAGTGATATGAATACGAATATCAAACATTAGTCGCAAATCAGAAACAAAAGTGTGGTTTCAACAACATACGTTGACACAAGTGTATATGGAGAGGGTTAACATCATCAAATAATATGTCATTTTCAAACTAAACACATAAATCACGAATGAAGTATTAACCCTTTGCATGAAATAACAAACTATGTACACAATTAAAAAATCACACAAATTATTGTGTAAATAATATATGAAGTACTCCATCAACAAACCCGAAACCAAAATAACAAACTATGTTCGTACATGAGTAATTCAACATACAACGACCAAAATAAAAACAAGTTTTTAAAGATTATACATAATCAAGTTTTCCAATGCTTCAGTAACTAGGAACTCAATCTCGATCATCGCGGCGGCCACAGCGCTGGGGCTGAGTCCTGGCCTTGGTCCGACATGTGCTAGGCACAAGAGCAGCTGGATTGGGCTGCAACAAATAGTCTTATATACTCTTCTGTCCCAAGTTACTTGAGTCGTATTCCTTTTTAGGTTGTCACAAGTTACTTGAGTCATATTTAGTTTTGGCTAAAAATAAAACATCTAATTTCACCTAGCTTATTCTTTCTTTTACTTTACTCTCTCTTCTCTCTCTTACTTTATTCTCTCATCTACTTTATTTAACTCACTAAACACAACTTTCTTAAATCTCGTGCCGAAAAGAAATGCCTCAAGTAATATGGGACGGAAGGAGTATGAGAAACCACTCCTCACGCCTCAGTTTCTTCGGTCGTCCACGCTGTTGCGTGTCCTAGGGACGCCAGTTCGAGTCCAACCTCAGGACTCTTGGGCCAATTGTCCATCCCATTGATTGGGTAAATGACATTCTCGTACAAAATCATTGTTGTGGACTTCAAATAATAGCGAGAGACGTATCACGTGACATCCTCGCCATTCTTATTTATTGTAGCGATAGCATGTGTGCACGGGATCCCTGCCATAATTTGCAGCAGCATGTAAATTCGCTCATGTTCACAACATATTGGCCAGACGGCCCCGATACTTGGTATGAGTCCTCTCCGTTCCATGTTGCTCTCCATGAAGAAGCTCTCACGTAAAACTTATCCACAATCTCCTTGATAACATGAGGGACTACGTGATCGTAGCTCTTGATCCACTGGCCTCTAATCTGAATCCTTTTCATCTGACTCGTCTAATGTCCTCCAACATGCTGATAATAGCTTTTTCTCGAGCCAATGCAACCTTGGAATTAAATGTCTCGCAGATATTGTTGAGGAGCACATCACAACAAGTATGCGTGGAGAAATATGTCTTTATCCATTTTTCTTTAGGAGCAACCCCGGTAAGGTACTGATGTGCTTGAGGATACTCAACCCGCAAAGCATCCATCTTCTCCACATAATGTTTGTGGGTTGTATTTGCGGCAATCTCCCACAACCTGTCTTTGAAATTTTCACCGGTAAATCTCTTCTTGAAGTTGTTGTAGATGTGCTGAACACAGAAGCGATGCTCGCTCTGTGAGAAATCCTCAAGAATAACTTTTGCAAGGCCCTACCACCTAGTGCAACACAACACAATTATCACAACACAATTATCACATAATCACGATGACAGTATTAACATATTAGGTCCAATCATACTTGGAGTATTAAACTGTAATCACATTTGGAGTATAAATGTAATGATGAAATCACATAACCCATACCTTTTGTTGATCAGACATGAACATGTATTTAGGGTAATTTGCATGCAAGTCAAGGTCTTTAGACAAGTATTCCAGAAACCACTTCCATTGTTCATAGCTCTCCGCCTCAGTCACAGCCCAAGCAATCGGCCACCAACCATTGTTTAAGTCAATTTCCATAGCTGTCCCTTGTACATTCCTCGCAAGAAACAAGTGCCCAAAAAGATAAATGACCGGCAAAAACGCATCTACCCATTTTTCAACGGTCCCAGACAACAATATAACCTATTGAATCTCGGCCCTACGGCGCCAGGATCCCTTATATTCTCATAGTGTATATACACACTGGAATCAGAGTGTGTCCGTTTTAACGCTGTCGAGCTCAAGGTTCTCTCTACTCTGAAGTTTAGATCTTCTCAGGTAAGCCAAGTAGGTTCGTTTTGTGTACTCCTCGATATAAAGATGTCGTTGAATTCATTCTAGTTCAATGCTTTGAGAATGTGATTAGGTCATTCATGCCTTTGGATTTCAGGTTATGGAAAAATCAAATCTTTGCGTTTAGCCTTCCATGATCCGACGACAAAGTATCCCAAGCTTGGCCGAATGAGAGAGCCGATCAAAGCAAAGTTGTTTTAACTCTTCATTTGTCTTCATATTTTTATTTGCACTGGATCCAACCTTCACAATTTTTCATTTTTCGTAAATATTAGTAATTCATTTCAACTAATTCGCTCTTATAGTAAAAAATGTTACATATTTATTGTTAGGTTCGGTATACTGAAAAGCATATTTCGAGCAAGTTTCGCGCGAATAGAATCTTGCTTGTATACGTAAAACTCTACAATCCACTTTTAACCCGATTCAGTATTATTCGAGCAGTCTCGCACGAATAGAATCACTATTATTATTATTACATTGTGTTTGCTTGTGCATTTATAAGATGTTTTACAAACATTTAAATGCATAAGAAGTAAACAAAGTCTAAGTCTTTTGCTTAGTAGACCGGTAGTGGGCGTTGTCCACTTTAAGGTAACACGGTCAGATCTATGCAATGCTTTGCAAAAGAAAAAGAAGAATTTCACAACCTAGATAGGCTTTGGCTACATATCGTGAAAGGTTGCAATGTTAGTCCGCATATTTCTAAGCCTTACTGAAATAAGATGACATTGGTGTGGTATAGCACTGAACGGATCTAACAGCAAGACGTGTCTTTATGCTATCTACTGAAAGACTAGGTCTTGATAAAATACTATTTCTTAATCTACATATGTTAGCATTGAGCATACGGTATTGATTATGCACTACTTTGACTTATCAAATGGTGCGGGTTTTTCGCAACCCAATAATCCTGATATATTGGGTAGTGGTGATTAATATCTAGCGGTGCTAGGATTGCTATTATGTTGAATCGTGCGCGAGGTGAGTCTCGTTTGATAATGTCCTCAAGAGGAGTTCGAACAAGGTTTTATTATTCGGAAAACTGGCCAGTTGGAATTTTATTACTCTATGAATAATAAATAAATGTTTCTTGTTAAGTCCACTCTTGAAATTAATAAGATATTAATTAATTAAGTCCATAGCAGACATTAATTAATTAATGGACATTTATATCTTAAGTGCGGGAAATAAATAATAAACAAAGTGGAAACCCGAATTACCTGTAATTTCGGATTTGGATGGGGAGAGTTCAATATTACTTCTGTAGTGGCTGCTCGTAATATTCCAATATAAGCTTGTATTAAACTGTGGGTTCAATTTAATTAGTAAAAAGCTAATTGGGGGAGCCCATATCCAAAACCTTCCATAGATCCATGTCTGGGCCAAAAAGGAACTTAATATAAATAGGAGAATAAAGGAGACAGAAATCATTCATTATTATTACTCATATTTTTCGTCTCCCTCTACCTAGAAGAGTTCGAATTTCTCTCCTAATTGGAGAAGGATTTCTTCTGTCTTCTTTATTCGAGTCCTAGTATTTTGATAAGATCAGCCCACCCTGATATCGAGATACAGTTCGGGAACCAGAGAGAAGATCCATGGTCTAGTATTGAAGATCATCGTGGAGAAGGCGCGAGCAATCGACGATTCTTTGGAGAATCAAATCAGTAACTCTAAACCGTAGAATTCATGTTTTAGGATTTACTTTCTGAGCATGAATTATTTGCGTTCTAGCATGAAATTATCTGTTTAACATGTGAATTGATTAATCGCATAATCGGTCAAATAGATCCTACGTCTGATTTATTTGCGTTCTTGAATATGAAAATGTAATTATCCAGCTTCTTATACTATATCTGAATAAATGGTCACAAAAGTGAGGAGAATATAATTAGAAAAAATAAAGAAAAATAGTGAGTTTTTGGATGTGGAAAGTTATGGTAGAAACATGCGCCAGAAAAGAAGGTGGGAGATGTGTTTATAATATATGCTATTTTTGGCCCTCAGACTTGCACACACCTTTTCACTTTTTAAAATTCTCATTTCGGTAAATTCAATCTAACTTTATTACAACAACTTAATTTATTAGTAGGATGTATTAATATTTCATTATCTTCATCATCAGCCGGAGGTCCCTTGTTATGGAGATGACATCCGTCTGGAACATACTCAAATGATGGAATATATACATCATCATCGACAACTTCATTTACAACAAATTACAACAAGTACTACTTCCGGCACATCAGGTACTTCTGCCCTTGGAGCTCCTTCTTGCACATCACCTTCAAATGTTGACATTAAAATTTCACCCGTAACGTCCTCGATGATGGGAACGTCCAACTACGGTTGACAATGAGCGTCCTCTGACTCATCCATGCACATCCTCTTCAACTGAACTTGGCTTTTCCATGTCAGGTTGTACAACTACTGTTTCCATTAGAGATTCAGAAACTTGGTCACGTGGACATCCAGGTGAAGGAGTTGGAATTGATTGCTCTGTGGAGGACTTGGAATTGGATGTTCAACTGATGCTGATAGCCTTGAGACAACCTACAATCGACAAAACTTTAATCATATCGAATACCAAACATAAACCATAAATCACAAACGTAGTTCCAACTTGTGTTGTTACCTCTGCCACGCATGCGCGGACATCACCTTCTCCAACTACAACAACTTCTTCCATCTCTTCAACCTCAAGTTGTTGTACATCTAATGTTTGTTCGGTAACTTGGCATTGCCCCGTTATTGTAGGAGTTGATTGCCCTGTTGGAGAACATGTCATTGAATCAACTGATGACGGCCTTGGGATTGGGACATCCTATAATCAACAAAACATAAACCATAAATAAAAAACTAGTTACGAATTGTGCTGTAAATCATAAATCACAGACATACTTCTGCCACGCGTGCATGATCGTCTCATTTTCCAATAACTCCAACTCCTACAATCTCTCCAACCTCAATCACAACAACTTCGGGTTATGCTCCATCTGTACTATTACATGACGCAAATGCTTCCATCAAATTCTTATAAGCTGCCTCATCCCTTTTCCATTGCCGACGTTTGTCTTCTAAACTTTTGGTCAGATACTCTTCGAACTCAACATCCCTAGGGTACCACCCAATCATCAATGGTTTCAATAGTTTCCTCTGCTCCTCCTGTTGTTGTCTCTTCCGTTTTGGTTTAGGCTTCGGCACAATTAGATCAGGTTCGTCAATCTCTTGAATGACCACTGTGGAGTTTTTACAAGCTTTACAATATTTGAGAAACTCATCCGCTTCTTCTTTTCGCTTCTTTAGTAAGGCGACCGCCGGCGTAATCTCGACGACGTAAATTTGAACCAGCTTTGTGCTAGAAGCCGCCACTTCGAAAAAAGCAGTCAGATGTGGGTCGTCAATAATAGGCATCAACGAGCCTCCTATGTCAACGTCCATACACCCATCACTATACTTTGGATGACAATATAAAACTCGCAAATGGTTTTCCTATCATACTTCAACTTCAACACCATACTTGACAGATATAAGAGCTCGAATTGGTTAATGTTGCAAAAGTCAAAGTATGTCAAACGACCCTCAACATACTTCTTCTGTTTATTGATTTCGAATATTGAACCACCGTGATGAAAAGCAATGGAAAACCTCCCAGGATGCTCCTCTGTTAGGGTTATCAGAAAATTACCAAAATTAAACCAACAAATACAACATATAATGACAAAAATCAGAGCACCAAACGTCACAACATCAAAAGAAATTCCCAAAAATATCAATTTCGGAACCCTAAATCACAGACTGCATCTCTTGGTTGGTGAAATTATAGTGAACGATTTGTGAAATTTTAAAATACAACTTACTGTATTTCTCCTCTGGGACAAAGAAATTCAACTCAGGATCGCGGACGTCCCATGTTTCTGGGTCTACGTCGACTACCGGTACGTGTCTAGGTGACATCGCTGGCAGAGGTTGCGGTTGCGGTTGCGTTTTCCGCCGTGAGGAACTCCGCGAGGAGGATGCTCCAGAAGAACCAACTCGTTTCCGTTTTGGCGGCATTGATGCAAATGACGAGTGAAATGGATGAAAATGAAGTTTAGGAGTGGAATGGAGTGAGCGAAAAGAAAAGTAGAGTGAAATGGAGGGAAGAGAAGTGTTTCAACTTTGACAAAATAACAATGCAAGTACTACTCTCTTAAGTGGTGTGTTTAAAAGTTGGGAGGCGAAAGGTTGCTGCTGCATCTGCATTGTTTCGAGGGAGAAAAAAAAACTTGCTAATGTGTCAGTGTGATAGTACATGCAGCAGGTTGCATGGCAGGGCGACGCCATCATGGTGTGTAATTTGACGAGAATGCACTTTATGCTGGGGTTTGGTGCCCCATGCACAGCGAAAGACTTGTACAAAATAAATAAATCAGACACGGATCTATTTGACCGATTATGCGATTAATCAATTCACATGTTAAACAGATAATTGCATGCTAGAACGCAAATAATTCATGCTTAGATAATATAAATCCTAAACATGATTTCAACGGTTTAGGGTTACCGATTTTGATTCTCCAAAGAAATGACGATTGCTTGCGCCTTCTCCACGATGATCTTCAATACTAGACCACAGATCTTCTGACTGGTTCCCGAACTTTATCTCGATATCAGGGTGCGCTGATCTTATCAAAATACTAGGACTCGAATAAAGAAGACAGAAAAATATCACGGAGGAGAGATGAGAGAATTTTCGAGCTCCTCTAAAAACAGAGGGGGACGAAAATTTCTACTACTAATTGTAATTCTGTCTCTCCTTTATTCTCCTATTTATATTAAGTTCATATTGGGTCCAGTCAGGGATCTATAGAAGGTTTTGGATATGGGCTCCCCCAATTAGCTTTTTACTAATTAAATTGAACCCACAATTTAATACAAGCTTATATTGGAATATTACGAGCAACCACTACAGAAGTAATATTGCACTCCCCATCCAAATCCGAAATTACAAGTAATCCGGGTTTTCGTTATTTATATTAATTATTTCCCGCGCTTAAGATATAAATGTCCATTAATTAATTAATGTCTGCTATGGACTTAATTAATTAATATCTTATTAATTCCAAGAGTGGACTTAACAAGAAACATTTATTTATTATTCATAGAGTAATAAAACTCCAACTGGCCAGTTTTCCGAATAATAAAACCTTGTTCGAACTCCTCTTGAGGACATTATCAAACGAGACTCACCTCGCGCACGATTCAACATAATAGCAATCCTAGCACCGCTAGATATTAATCACCACTACCCAATATATCAGGATTATTGGGTTGCGAAAAACCCGCACCATTTGATAAGTCAAAGTAGTGCATAATCAATACCGTATGCTCAATGCTAACATATGTAGATTAAGAAATAGTATTTTATCAAGACCTAGTCTTTCAGTAGATAGCATAAAGACACGTCTTGCTGTTAGATCCGTTCAGTGCTATACCACACCAATGTCATCTTATTTCAGTAAGGCTTAGAAATATGCAGACTAACATTGCAACCATTCACGATAGGTAGCCAAAGCATATCTAGGTTGTGAAATTCTTCTTTTTCTTTTGCAAAGCATTGCATAGATCTGACCGTGTTACCTTAAAGTGGACGACGCCCACTACCGGTCTACTAAGCAAAAGACTTAGACTTTGTTTACTTCTTATGCATTTAAATGTTTGTAAAACATCTTATAAATGCACAAGCAAACACAATGTAATAATAATAATAATAGTGATTATATTCGTGCGAGACTGCTCGAATAATACTGAATCGGGTTAAAAGTGGATTGTAGAGTTTTACGTATACAAGCAAGATTCTATTCGCGCGAAACTTGCTCGAAACATGCTTTTCAGTATACCAAACCTAACACTTTAAGGGTCTGAGGGTGTTATCGTCCGAAAAAACCTCGTTTGTGATTGTATATTTTGTTAGGCCCCTCTGATATTATTTTTTTTGTTAAAAGTTACTGGTGCAATAAGTGCAAAAGTTATAGACCTTTGGTACAATTCACTCTAATTAATTAATGTGACAACATACATTGATCTTGTATAGGGTAAAAATGGTAATGTTAATCTAAACATATATAAAATCACATTTTATGGTGGACACTTTTGGTGCCAAGTTTAATGAAATGTGGAAAGATGGATTACTATTTTTCTTCTGAATGACAAGTTATAAAGATATTTTTGACCTGTTAGTATGCCTTGAATTTGTATAGGATTAGGTTTCCTAATTGGGATAAGATTATGTTTCCTAGGCCTAGTCTGTCTAATGTGTGCCTAGCAGTCATAATACAATTTGTTCTCCGTTTTTGCCCGTGGACGTAGCCAACACAACGTTGGTGAACCACGTAAATTCTGTGTCTATTTACGTTCTTTTGTTTCTCGATTCACAATTTCTCTATCTATCATAACAAACTGGTATCAGAGCCTTGGTTTTCGAACTAGGGTTTTGAATTCCGCTGCGAGGGTTTTGTCTGGTAAATCGAGATGTCTGCTCTGAACGTGAAGGTTGACAAATTCACCGGGAGAAATAGTTTTGGTTTATGGCAGATCAAGATGCGATCTCTGCTGAAGCAGCAGGGTTTGTGGGAGCTGCTCAAAACAAAGAAGGCTACAGAGGATGATAAGGAGTGGACAACCCTAGATGAAAAGGCCCACTCGACCATCATATTGAGCATGTCTGACGATGTTATCATCGAAGTTGCGGATCAGGAGACGGCTGCTGCTCTTTGGGCGAAGTTGGAGAGTCTATACATGACAAAGTCTCTAACCAACAAGTTGCTCTTGAAGCAACGTTTGTTTCGGTTACGCATGCAGGAAGGTACGCCCCTTCGGGATCATCTGGAAAATTTGAATAAAATTTTGCTAGATTTGCGTAATGTTGAAGTTAAAGTAGAAGACGAGGATGCTGCTTTAATTTTGTTGAGTCTTTTATGACTGGCAAGGAAACTCTTTCGTTGGAGGATGTTCGATCTGCTCTCCACATCAGAGAGGATCGTCAACAGGCAACGAGTTCAGCCACAGAAGATCTGACATCGGGATTATCTGTTACGGGTAAAGGACGGAAGAAATTCGGACAAAAGAAGCAGAACTCAAAAGGTTCAAAAGGTCCTAAAGGCCCTAAGCCAGATGACATCTGCAGATATTGTAAAGAACCAGGGCATTGGAAGGCTGATTGTCCAAGGATAAAGAAGAAATTGGGCAAGAAGGAAGATGCTAACGGTTCTGCGACTGTGGCAGAAGCTGATGACACAAATTCGGAAGAAGAATTGGCCTTGGTTGCGGATGAACAGCCACACTGTAATGATGTGTGGATTTTGGATTCTGGAGCGTCATATCATCTCTGTCCTCACATGGAGTATTTCAACACTTATGAGCAGATAGATGGGGGCAACGTTACCATGGCCAACAGTGTTGTCTGCAAGGTGGTTGGCATCGGCTCAATCAGGATTATGACTCATGATGGGGTCTTCTACACCTTGAACGATGTTAGGCATGTTCCACAGATGACGAAGAATCTGATATCCCTGAGTACATTTGATAGTAAGGGGTTCAGTTTCAAAGGTGAAGGTGGAGTAATGCGTATTTTGAAAGGTTCGAAGGTGGTTCTGACAGCTTTGAAACGAGGTACCTTGTATGTTCTGAGAGGTTCCATCGTGGAAAATTCTGCTGATATTGCATCATCCGAGGTTGCAACCAAGGATATGACCAAGCTGTGGCATATGAGGCTCGGTCATATGGGAGAACATGGCATGAGAATCATGTCGAATCGTGATTTTCTTTCGGGCCATAAGGTGCAGAAACTTGATTTCTGCGAACACTGTGTTTTGGGGAAGCTTCATCGCAGCAAGTTTCCAAAGAAGGGTGTTCATCGAACGAAGGGGACACTTGACTACATTTATATGGATTGTTGGGGTCCCTCACGTGTTGAGTCTATTGGAGGACACAAGTATTTTGTGTCGATGATTGATGACTACTCGAGAATGACTTGGATGTTTATGATGAAGCATAAAGGTGAGGCATTCAAGAAGTTCAAAGAGTGGAAGACTCAAATTGAAAACCAGACTGGGAAGAAGATCAAGCGATTGAGAATAGATAACGGTCTGAAATTTTGTTCGTCTGAGTTCGGTGAGTTTTGTAGGAGTGAAGGGATCGTTCGCTATCACACCGTTAGACATACACCACAGCATAATGGTGTGGCAGAACGCATGAATCAGACGTTGTTGGAGAGAGCAAGATGCATGCTCTTCCAAGCCGGTTTGACTAGAAAGTTTTGGGCAGAGGCAGTAAACACGGCTTGTTATCTGATCAACCGTGGACCTCACACTGGCATTGACTGCAAGACACCGTACGAGGTATGGTCTGATTCACCTGCAGATTACTCTATGTTGAGAGTTTTTGGGAGTACTGTTTACTATCATGTGAGTAAAGTAAATTGGAGCCAAGAGCTAAGAAGGGAGTATTTGTTGCTTATGGAGATGGAGTTAAGGGGTACAGAATTTGGTCATCTTCAGAGGATAGAATTATTCTAAGTCGGAATGTGGTATTTGATGAAAATTCTATGCTTAACTCTACTGTGAAGTCTATTGCTACAGAGGATTTGGATGGTGTTGATGAACAGGTGGAGCTGCAAGTCACTCACGATGTGAGTGAATCACAACTCCAAGGTGGAGAAGATCAACACACTAATGCTGAAGCCGCCGATACTTCTAGTTCGGATGTTCATCCACAAGCTCGTCAGATAAGCATTGCTATTGACAGAGCTAGGAGGACAAATGTGAAGCCTCCGTTGAGGTATGGTTTTGAGGATATGATGGCATATGTATTGCAGGTTGCCAATGAGGTCGAAGATGAGCTTTCGGCAGATGAACCACCTATCTACAAGGAAGCCATTTCAGGCAGTGAGCGTGCCAAGTGGCTCGTTGCAATGCAAGAAGAGATAGAATCACTTTTGAAGAACCTGACTTGGGAATTGGTTCCACGGCCTAAGGGAGAAAGATTGTCACTTGCAAATGGATTTTCAAGAAGAAGGAAGGCACTACACCAGATGAGGGCATTAGATACAAGGCTCGTCTAGTTGCAAGAGGGTTCACGCAAAAGGAGGGGGTTGACTATAATGAGATACTCTCACCAGTGGTTAGATACACGGCGGCTTCAGCAGTAGCTGGGATTCAGCAGGAGTCCGTATGATTGTTGTGTCTATCACAACAAAGCTGACGATGGTTCTATGGTCTATCTTGTTCTATATGTAGATGATATGCTCATAGCTGCGAAGTCGAAGTCTGAAGTACAGAAGTTGAAAGCTCAGCTTAGTGCTGAGTTTGATATGAAGGATTTGGGTGTTGCGAAGAAAATTCTGGGCATGGAGATTTCTAGAGATAGAGAAAAGAAAAAGCTTTCTCTGTCACAGAAGAGCTACATTGAGAAGATTTTGTCAAGATTTGGCATATCTGCATCTAAGGCTATTGATACTCCAAGTGCCACAAACATTCATTTGTCATCTGATCTTGCACCGAAATCCGAAGTTGAGGAGGAGTACATGTCTCGAGCCCCGTACTCTAATGCAGTAGGGAGTTTGATGTACGCCATGGTCTGTACTAGGCCAGATATAGCGCATGCTGTCAGCGTTGTTAGCAGGTTCATGGGATATCCTGGAAAGGAGCACTGGCAGGCTGTGAAGAGGATTTTTCGTTACTTGAGAGGTACGTCTGATGTTGGTCTCATTTATGGAGGTGATACTCACTGTTTAGTGACTGGTTATTCTGATTCTGGCTACGCTGGAAATGTCGATAGTAGAAGATCTATGACCGGTTATGTTTTCACTCTTAGTCGTTCTGTTGTTAGTTGGAAAGCAACTTTGCAGGCTGCAGTTACTTTGTCTACTACTGAAGCAGAGTATATGGCGTTGACAGAAGCTGCTAAAGAGGGAATATGGTTGCAAGGGCTAGTTGGTGATCTTGGTTTGCATCAAGATCAAGCTGTTGTGTTCTGTGATAGTCAGAGCGCTATTTGTTTAGCCAAGGATCAAGTCCATCATGAAAGGACTAAGCATATTGATGTGAGGTATCATTTTCTAAGAGATTAGAAGAGAATTGAGGTGAAGAAGGTAGGTACTGCTGATAATCCTGCTGATATGTTCACCAAGTCAGTCCCGCAGAGCAAGTTCCAACATTGTTTGGACTTGCTTAATGTCATGAGCTGTTAGTTGCCCGTGGAGGGAAAATCTTAGGCAAGAATGGAGAAGTTTGTTCGTCTGGTGTTATGATGATGCGTCTGCAAGGAGAATTCAAGTCAAGGTGGAGATTTGTTAGTATGCCTTGAATTTGTATAGGATTAGGTTTCCTAATTGGGATAAGATTATGTTTCCTATGCCCAGTCTGTCTAATGTGTGCCTATATATATGGGAGTAGAACACATGATCTGTATCTGAAAACTGCAGTCATAATACAATTTGTTCTCCGTTTTTGCCCGTGGACGTAGCCAACACAATGTTGGTGAACCACGTAAATTCTGTGTCTATTTACGTTCTTTTGTTTCTCAATTCACAATTGCCCTATTTATCATAACATGACCTTTTATTTATTTTGTCCTGGGCTCCTCTTAATTAGAAGTGGTCTTTGATTTATCCAAGTGTAGGCTAGTTATTTTATAAAAAATGGGTTCAACTATCAAAATCAATTCATCGTACCCAATCCCACAAGGACTATCAATTAAAAGATCCTATTTTGGGCAAATAATTTCCTGCTCAAAATCTTTCCCTAAGTCCCAACTCCCAAGTCTCATTTCCCAAGTAACACAGTCTGCTCTCCCTATCTCCATCTGTCTTATTTGGCAGCATAGGCAAACATTCGAACAAAAAATTAAATGCTTTTTATGATGCATATGTGAGCCCTCTCTTTCGATACAAATAAAGTAGTACTGTACTGAACGGGCTTAATTATTTTGTTTGCGTCAAATTCTATCCATTTAAGAAAGTAGTAGAATTTATTTATTAGACATTTTCAATTAGACATAGAAGTTGAATTTAAATATAACTCTATCCCCTTAGGTGATGTTCGTTGCTTATATAAAATACTACTAGTATTGAGATATTAAAATAGTAATGAGATATAGTTTGAGATCTGTTGAGATGGAGTATTTATAAGACTAAACTAATACTGGAAAGAGAGAGAGGGGAACAAAAGAATAGAGGCGGTGAGATAGAATAGTCGGAGGACTGGAGTTCTGATGATAGTTGGTAATTCAATTGAAGATTATATCATGTGGACGGGCCAGCCACGGGCCTTTATTTAGTGTTGGGCCAACATAATTTCCAATATTGACAACCGAATGCGGAATAAAAGCAGTCAACGAGATTATGCCTTGGCTAGTCTTCCCAACCGAACACCGCCTTCAGCGATTGGATTTATCTTTTCATTTCCAATTCATATTAGTATTTTTTGTCGCCTATATAATGGCCTTATTGGTAATATCAATGGTACTAGTTTTTTTGGAAAATTATATTTAATAAACAAAACTAAGAAACTTAAGTTTTTCTATCGATTGGTTTAGTTTCAGTCATTCTCGAGAGCGATTTGACATCGTTATCAAAGCAATTGTGTTAACAACATGGGCTCCCTTTTTTGCTTCAAAATTATAAAAAATTTCAAAATTAATGGCGCTTAAGATCGACGGGATTGGGTGCTTGGAAATAAGGGTGGTGGTGGCCACCAATATAACAATTGGCCTTCCTTCTTAATTACTTGCAGCTTATCTTTTCCATTTATCTACAAAGGGGCAGATCTATGTATACAAAATGAAACTAAACATGCTAGCTCTACGGAAAGAAAAGATAATTAATTACAAAAAAAGAAATGTGTTTAAGTAGAAGAAGGATTAGGATTGTTAATGTTAATATGTGGACCCATGTACTCAATTCTGTCCATCTTGGACTCCTTGGGGATTTCAGTTTCCTTTAGCCATCCGTACCCATCTTCTTCTTCTATTTCGAAGTCACTCACTAGTTGGTAATATGTACAATCACGGGCATCATGTTTAGAATATGGAGGTCCGATTACATCAAGTACGGCACATGGTGTTATTGCAGTAAATTCATGGATATTTCCTCCTGAAGTTGGATACAACACACTAGTGTCGCATGGGGCTGCCAACCTTCCATTGGCTTTTACCTTGGCTAATCTTACACAACTTCCATCCACATCTAACACTAGAAAATTAAACGTATAGATCGATTAATTGGATTGACCTAAATTAGTTCTTAATTATGTTTATATAATTGGAAAGAGCACTTACATTTAGTAGGTGATTTAGAGGTGAGGGGATCGAGATCAACCCAATCATATGCTTTAACGTGCATCGTCCCCAAGAGAAGCTTGTTGAAAACAGTCATTTCCGGGTGATTGTGAAGAGGTATGACTGCATTTTCAGGGACGAAGAATATGCACAACTACACAATACATTCTTGATTAGATATTTATGCATATGATCACATTCCAAATGTTATTGGATCAAGTTGAAGAAAACATTTATATATACCTCAAATTGGTCAGATTTATAGATGGTTGCTGAGGTGACTCGAGCTGGATGGCGATCAATTTGGGTGTTGCGTTTAAAGAAGTGTAGATCCTTGCTAAGTCCCACATCTTCAGGTTTCATACAATCTGACATAAATATAGAGTTAACTAGTTTTGATACACACATAATTAGACGAGTCGATCGATCAAAATCAAATAATTGAATTGCTTAATTACCAAGAATGCGACACAGATTTTGGACATGAGTAGCACAAGGAACAGTCCCAGGGCCCTTGAAGGCTGCCTGGCAAGAGTGAAAGAGGTGCTGCAGAGTTCCAGCGGGGCGCCTAACCCTCTTCCGACATCTCCTCTTCTTATGAATAACCTTATAATCCGATCTACTCACTAAACTCGCCGCTTTAACTGTCATTATTTAACTTATTCAAGCATGCAAGGAAGAGCGTTGACGGATGAAGGAGAGGAAAGAGGGGGAATAAATAGGGAAGAAGAAGAAGAAGAAGAATAAAGTCATAGGATAACGGTGGATGTTTGAAGGATAAACCAGGGGCCATAGGCGGTAAAGTGCATTTTGATTCATCTATATTTACTACAAAAAGAAACAAGGCAGTTTGTTTACCCGCACCAAGATTACTACTCCCACTGTTTTTAGTCTTGCCATTTAATTACCCAAATTCTAAACTGCTTGCTTTTGATTGCCACGTGTATTATTCAATTTCACAAATCTGGGAGAAGCCCAGCATTCGAATCACGAGTGCCTAATTTGTTAGGCAATTATCGTTAATCGATTATACTTATACTGAATCGGATTAACTTCTCTACCTATGAGTTCATCGATAACTGAAATTTTTGTTTTTGCTTCGATTTTGATTAGTATTTGTTTGATTAATTGATATAAATACTACTCCATAATAAAGTTAGTGCCCATTTTAAATGTGAACAGGTAGCACAGTGGATAGCAATGCTGTTTATCAACCACGAAGTCTCCCAAGGTTAATCATTATATTGTTCACATTTATTTTTCTTTCTGTCCACATTTTGCTTCTCTGAATGACTTGTTCCATATTTTCCATTGTGCTTCTCGAAATGACTTGTTCAATAGTTTGAGTTATGATGAGAAATTACGTACTCCCACTAAATTAGAAATTACTCCCACTAAATTAATACTCCATATATATACGTGTGCGTGCATTGTGAATAAATCCCTTCTAATGTTTGTATTTTGGACTTTATGTTATGCTGTTATATTTGAATTTAATAATTTTTCCATAAATGTGAATTAGATAATACTAGTATTTACTTCATCCGTCCATCAATATAAGACCAATTTTGACCGAACACAGATTTTTAGAAATGTAGTAGAAAATGAATTGAAAATGTTAGTGAAAGGTGGATCCTACTTTTAAGTATTAGTTTTATATTGAAATGTGAGTGAAGAAAATTTAGTGGAACGTGTGATCTATTACCAAAAATAGTAAAAAAAAAGAGTAAATGACACATTTAATGATACGGACGGAAATGGCAAAATGAGACACTTATAATGGATGGAGTGAGTAATATTTTTTCAGCGCCCATATATAAGTAAATTTGGATGATATAGGTTTTAGTAATACACGAAGACAGTAGACCCAAAAAAGAGAATATTTTCCGATAGTTATTCCTATGAAAATTTACCTTTGGTATCAAGTATCCACCAAGTTCCAAATTAATTAGAATCCGTGTGTTAAAATAATGAAGATACCAATGGACACAACGAATTAAAAGCGATGGAATTGGAATAATAAGTTAGAAGGAATGAAGAAACAATAAGAGATGCAATAGTAGGAGTAATAGAAATGAAGAATGAAGTTATATAAAGTTGGTGTGCATAGCATACACGTACAACATACAGAAAATAAACATCCCATCCTTAAAATCAAGAAATCCAATCACGGTTTCGACCCGACCCGGCCCTGTCCCTGTCCCCACCCATATCCGTCGGAAGGCAAAGCTCCATTAGTCAGCAGATTCTGCGGTACCCCATACACATCCGCACCCACATCCACAAGGTGGCGCTGCTGTCTGTTATTCTGATAATGCTGGCCGCCGCCCGCCACCACCTCCTCGCCGTCGTCCAACGGCAGCCGATCAAAAGTAGCATTCATGAACGTGGCCGCCATGATGACAACAGGGCCCGACGCAATGAGCGCGCCCACCACGCTCCCCCCGACAACCTGCCCCTGCGCCCCGGCCAGGTACACGGCCAGCCCGGCCGCACCCGCGGGGGCAGGCGGGGGCAGCACGGACCCGAGAAGCGAGAGGATCTCGAAGCGGCCGTGGAGCGTGACGATGGAGCCCGAGGAGGAGGGCTGGCGGAGGGTGATGTTGGTGACGAAGCCCGTGGCGCTGAGGACGCAGACGCCGCGCTGCTTGCGGCGCGCGAAGCCGATTAGATTCTCCGCGATGTCGCACCCGGAGACGACCTCCATGGCGTGGGCCTTGAGCGCGTTGGCGCTGTCCCGGGTGATGATGATGGGGGGCTTCGGCTTGTTCTTCGACCCCGCGGGCCGCCCCCGAGGCCGCCGCGTCATGCTCAGCGGCTTCTCGCCCGGGGTTTGATGGAGGGAATCTGCTCCGCCAGTCATTTTTAATTAGTGTGGGAGGAGAGGAGTGGATGATGGTGTTTATAGTAGTGAGAGTGTGATTAAAAAACAATTGGGGAAGTTAAGGGTGATTAGGATATGGTTAGGATTTGGTTAAGTAAGGAAAAATACTGTACTCCTAACCTTCAACGGATTCTCCTCTCATGTCAATTGTGGCCTTCCACAACATTCAACTACTACCTCTCCACTACTACTATTTCATTACATACATACATACGTACACTTGTTACATCTCACCTTCATCTTATAATTTCATGTTCCTTAATTTCATCATCTTAAATTATGGAATCTTAAATTATTGTGATTTTATGAGGATATGGTCATCAATTACTAGTACAGAATCACTGTAACAGATAATTTCGATGTGATTTCCAATATCCAACACCATCATCTTTCAATTTCTTAGTTTGAAATCTCTTACACGTTCGATTACAATGTTTGAGCAACTATGCCAAATACTAATATTGAGTAGACATGAGAAAATTTGGCGAGCACGATGCATAGAACAAAAATCGGGTCTTTTTCGATTGAGATAATGGCAAACAATGTGAAAAATCATAATTGTTCAATCAATAAGAAGAATAGAGAGCATGTTGGGTTTCGCAAAGGACAAATTAAATTAATTCATAATATGTGAATATATCTAAGTGATCTTATGACTAAACCGTGCACATAACAAGTTGCGCATGCTAGAAACACATTTAAATCACATAACAAAATAAATTAGAAAACATGATATCTACTGGTTAGAGTCATACCGGTTGATTTTAATGAGAATCTTTGATGGCTTGATACATCTCTTCGTGATTTGTTGTACTGTTCCATAAATCTTCTGAGTTGTTTCCTAAACTCCTTATCTGGTCTTTGGGCAAAACATATTGAATAAATCAAGAGCTAGACTAATAAAGAGCCAAAATTTTCAACTACATGAAGAATGAGTTGAAGAACTTATTTTGTGAAAATAAAAGGATAGAATTTTGAAATCTCTTCCATTAAGATTTCTAAAAATTATGTAGACTTGGTTTTCGTCTCATGTTTAGTCTCATAGTCTCCTTTATATAAAGTTATGTTGGATCTCATTACGGATGCACAGAGATTGAATTGGACCAGACTTCAATTTAATTCAAGTCTAAATAAAATAATATTATAATCTGACACTAGCTATAGCATCGGAATAATATTAATTGTTCGTCCAATCCCAATTTCCGAGTAATCCAGGAATTCATCTTTAATTCAATTATTTTCTTATGTTTAGCTTCTGTTTGTGCTTGGACTCTATGACGTATTGATTACAAATTAAAACTTAGGCCCATAGCCAGCAGCCTTTATTTATTAGTAGTAATAATTATTACGCCTACTATAATCACTTTTATCTTAATTTGACACGCCATTAGTCTCTCCATCTTAGTGGACACATTTCTAATCCTTTGAATTATCCCAATTTGGCGAGCTAAGTAAATTATGAAACTTCAATTAATTGTGTTTAAATTTAACTAGTGCAAGACCTATGCTCATTTGTGAGGCGGAGGCTCTTCTGCAGCTCATCTAGAGTTGTCAACTGGGCCGGGCTGGCCCGGCCCAGGCCCGGCCCACCAGTGAAACGAAGCGGGCTTGGATTGGGCTCATTAGTTGAGATGGGCTCCAATTGGATCGTTTTGTAAACCCAGGCCCGGCCCAGACCCAGCCCAGGACCGGCTCGGGACCGGGCCCATCAGAGGCCCACCTTCTATAATTAGTGTTTTTTAAATGTAATTAGGTGATTAATTACTAATAATAGTATATTTCGTTATTTATGCATGTCATCTTGTGCACGAGACATGTTAATTTTATCTATTATTCCAATTTTTGATGTCTCCGAATGTATTCAAACAGTAATAGTTTAATATCAATAAAAGTAAATAATTAAAATCAAAATTATAAATTCTCAAAATCAAAAGCGTAGACTCAGATAGTATTAATATATCAACATTTAATTTATTACTTTCATATATTCAATAGCGAATTGAGCTAATAATTCTAATATTTTACAAAACAAATTATACATTTAAAATATTTGATTTTTTGGTTGATATTCGATTATAACGTCACAAAATTTAAAATAAAGAAATTAAAATTTTAGGAAGTAAAGAATTCAAATTAAAGTTATGAAATTAGTAAGATTAAAATTATAAACAGATTACAAATCAAAATTATGAAATTTCTAAAATTAAAATTATAAACTCAATTAGTATTAATTTATCATAATAATATTGATTGAGTTTGCGGTATTAATTTTTCTTAAAAATATATACTCTGTAGTTAATGTTTTCTCTTTGTTTTTAATAAAACTATTAGAGTTATTTGTTTAGTAGTATTGACTATAACATGCGACAAATTAAATTTGATATATAATTATACTGATTAAGATTTGAGTTTGTCGTATTGATTTTATTTCTTTACAATTAGATATTTTAATTTATTTTAAATTTTGGAAATAACAATCAAGCATCGATCAAAACAATTAGCAAATATTCTTAATTCATCTATTTAATATTTTAAAATTATATAATTAGTATTTCTCTTTTTCATAAGTAAAATATTAGAGTTTTTAGCTCAGTTCATTATATCATACTGTAATATTTGTTGCATGATATATTGAATTGAGTATAAAGAATCTTGTAGATTAAAATTTAAAAGTGACAAAATGAATAAGTTTATCGATATTGAATATTGCAAATAAAGTACTCTTTTTGCAATATGTTATAAATCTTATTATTTACTGCATTTTATTAAAATTAGATAACAATTTTTTAATACTTCATATAATTAATTATTTTTATATTAAAAATTATACAGACTAGTTTTATAAGATATTCATCATTTTTTGTTTGCTAATAAATATCAATATTTATTTGAGTGGTGAAATGTCATCAAATATATAAAATTAATAAATTACAACACTTTAGAATCTTAAAGTTAATTATTTAAATAAATGCAATAAGAAGGGTAACGATCAAAAAATGTTCATCATAAATTTTTGGGTCCTATGATGCCAAAATAAAATAGTTGTATTTAATACAAAATTTAGTACAAGGGTGATAAAGTATATATACATAATATAAATTTAAAACTAAAAATAAAATATAGTATTATATTACTACTCCTTTCGTCCCACAAAAGATGTCACACTTGTGGGACGGCACATGATATATATTAGGAAGTTTTGTTTTGTGTGTTAGGTGGCAAGAGAAAATATAAATATTTATATTATTGTGAGAAAGAATTATTTCTAGAAATGAAAATGTGATATTTTTAGTGGGACAAACTAAAAAGGAAAGTGACGAAGGAAGCACTGTTTATGCCCATTAAAACATTGCCATTTTGTAAAAATTATAAAATCTCTTTATATACGTGTCAACTCTATTGCAATAGAGCCAATTGATAGGCCAAACATACTAAATTCCTAGTCCTTTTAGTTAGGCATGCTATTTTGGTCCACGAATTTTGGGTCAAATATATGGAGTGATAATAAGTAAGTGCAGTCACAATCACATGCGTGCCTCTCACTCTCGTCGCCGGTCCAAATGTTTGTTATTCTAATATTCTTCAATGGAGAACGTCGTTTACCCTTCTCTCTCTCTCTCTCAAATTCTCAATGCAGAAGTGAATACTTGAACAAACACACACACAAGAGCTTGGAATTTCCTCCGGTCACCTACCTATGCATCAATTGTGTCTATTCAACCTAATTATATTGTAGCCTGGGGCGTCAACCTATCTCGTTTGCTCAAATACTAGCTCGATGTGTCCTAGATCTCACATATACAAACAATATATCATTGTGTTCATTTTAAATTTGAATTCTATGCATATCTCCCCTCCTCTTCTTCTTCTTCTTCAGGTAAATTGCTTATTTAATTTTTGTTTTTGCAACTGCATGAGTCGTGTTATTTTTAAGTGTTTTCTCGATAGTTGCTCTCTATCCATAGGTCGTGGATTCAGATTCGGTCTTGCATTTTGGATTTCGCGTGGCCGAATAAATTTGCTTTCTTAATGATATAGATATCTTCAGTTCGTTGTGATTCCATTTCATGTTTTGCAACATGATTATCCTATTTTCAATCTTCAATACTATGCCAAATCACCATTTCGATCGTAACATTGACGCGCTTTATCCTTATAATTTGAATTAGTGACCCTTCTGCACTTGAACTTAGGTTATGCGCTTCTTCTCTTAATATACAGACTCTTGTTTCAGGGTCCGCTATAGGCGGTTTTGTAATGTTACTTTGTGCATTTCGTATCTGAGGCGAGCTGTGGAACAAGATCGAGTATTTTTTAGAATTGATATACGATGCATCATTTCTAGATGAAATCAACTCAGGGCTGGCCTATGGGCACAAAAGATTCACCTATGTTGCTTATGGCTCGCCATCGCAGCCATTCAAAGAAGCCAACATGGATCATTGTATTGGTCTCATTGGTCAGCTTGTTCTTGATTTTTTCATATGTTTATCCTCGGAATTTCGCAGCATGCTATGTGTTCTCATATGATGGCTGCGAGGCATGGGAAAATTGGAATCCTCCCGCACTTACCAAAGAACTAACTGATGATGAAGTTGCTTCTCGAGTTGTAATTAAACATATCCTTAGTAGGCCTCCCATTATATCCCTCAATCCCAAAATTGCCTTCTTATTTTTGACACCTGGTGCTTTACCGTTTGAAAAGTTGTGGGACAAATTTTTCCAGGTAATTCAACATCTATTTACTGATCACACACCAATTAAAATTACTATTATTTCAATAAATTATTTGTTTTCTAAAGAGATTGAAATTGTCTTTTCATGGACTTAGAGTCTTTCTGTGTAGTTTCTGATTTCTCTGTTTTAAAAGGATGTTGTTTAAAAAAAATTCCATTTGATTTCAAGTATATATAATTGTGAATGAATAACAAGTTTAGTATATATGATCATAAGCACTGAAAGGAGAGGCCCATATGTGAACCAACTCTAAAGGTATGATAAAGGAATCTAAAGTATCACCAACTAGCTCATCACCTATATGTGAACCAACTCTTCCAGCCAAAAGAGTATGTTGTGGTGAACGGTGTCAATGAAGACTCCTTTTTATATAAATTTTAGTTAGTAGTATAAACTTAGTACTTAAAATTATATGACATTCTTTTTTATGTTTTTCAATTGGGCAACATCTTTTTCTCAAAAATTCCTGTTTTATGGCAGGGTAATGAAGGAAGATTTTCTGTGTACGTTCATGCATCCAAGGATAGACCCGTTCATTTTAGCCGTTATTTTATCAATCGGGAAATTCGTAGTGACACGGTCTGTTCTCAATTTCTTTACCCATCTTGGTCAGTATAATTTCACAGTTGATAAAAATAATGTTATTACTTGTGTACTATTGTAATTCAAACTGCTGTATTTTTTTGAGCTTCCCGTGCTTCTTAAAAACGTATACATATCACTATATCTGAATATCATTATATCTATGTATTATTTGTGAGTGGTAACATTGCACAATTAAGAGTATTATTGTTTCCTAGGATTTTGGTCTAAGTATGCACTGAACACTATCTAGCATGTCCAACATAACCATTATGTATACTGCGTTTTACTTTATGTTGATTGCATTCTTTTTTTTACCAATTTTTTTTTTCAGTAAGACATGATAGATTAAATTCTTCTTTTGCTTAAACAGTCGGCACGATTTTACTTAAAGTACAGCCAAGATTTTTCCCCATATTGTTTGTAGCAGTGCCTAATTCTTATGTGTTATAGTTGGTTTCTCCAGGTCGAAATTGGAAACCCTTCTACCACTGGTGGACTAAAATTTCCATTAGATTTGATTCGTGTTAATTTCATAATCTCAGGTAGAGTGGGGGAAAATTTCAATGGTTGATGCTGAAAGACGGCTTCTAGCCAATGCTCTCAAAGATTCAGACAACCAACATTTCGTACTGCTTTCTGATAGGTAGCTGTAAAATAAATATTATTTCTGACAAGTTTCTTCACCTTTTCTCTATTATGTGATCTCGTGGAATGGCTCAAATACTAATCAGGCATTTTTAATTAGTGCAGCTGCATACCACTTCGTAGTTTTGATTTTGTGTATGACTATCTCATGCAGACAAATGTTAGCTTTGTAGATTGGTAAGTCTGACTTTTTCATTTCATCCTTTTCCTTTGCTTATTTTGAGCCATGTATTACCATTAGTTCAAGTTTATGTAATACTAGGCCGCAAGCTTTTTGTATCTAGGTTGGATAAACTGAAACAAAAATTAGTTAAATTGACTACTTTGCTTTTTAAGATTTGCATCATATTGAGCATAACATCCAAAACTAAGTCATGTACAAAAATATATTCCACTTAGGCGATGGAAAACCACTACAGTATCCCCATTCCAAGTATTATCATAAAATAAATGAAGACTGTCAAATTTCACTATTAATTCCCCATGGGATATCAATGAATAGTTGAATACTAGTAATCAAAGCCCTTTAAGTAAATTTGACTTTAGCTTGTGAATACAAATCAGAAGTAAATACGGTACTATATCTGCAGCTTTGAGGATCCTGGTCCTCATGGAAGTGGCCGGTATATCAACTATATGTTACCTGAAGTAGAGAAGAAAGACTTTCGCAAAGGATCCCAGGTGTGTTTCATCATGTGATTATTTGGGAAAAAGTACTGATTTGAAATTATTCTCAAATATTAAAGGTTTGGTAAATAGTAGCTGTCCGCTCTACCCCTAATAACTAATAAGTATTCAGATTTTATACTGTTCAAGTATATATAATGTTTGTCTTTGAAATTCATCTGGGCATTTAACAATGTACATTGGACCTTCAAGGCTCTGTATGTTGTATGATGATTTTTAACATTTCTCTTTCAGCTACTGTGACAAGAGGCATTTTCAATAAAATCATTACCTCTTCACCTTTTTTAGTCATTATAATTCAAGCCATAACATGTTGTATATCAACATGCAGTGGTTCACAATGAAGCGGCAACATGCTATTGTAATCATGGCTGACAGTCTCTATTTCAGAAAATTCAGGGAGCACTGCAAGGTCATTAAAGTTTATTTTATGAATAATGCTTCAATCCACCTGAACAAGATGAACTAAACTTATGTGCTATGTCTGTTGCTAGAAATGCCTCTTCCTTAAATTGTTTATTTTTATCCATCTAAAAGGTAGGAATACAGGTTTAATTACCAGAAATATAGTAATTAGCACATTTAATATTGCCTCAATGTGTGGATGCTATATATGCATGTGTATGCATAGGAATGAAGATGAGTTAAGAGCCTAGAGGACAAGAAATATGCTCGATATGTGTACTATAGTCTTTATTTCATTTGTCACGTTCTACTTTGGATTATGCCATTATACCTTTTTTCCTATGGTTATATTGTACTCCTAGTACATAATATTGGCAATTACTTTAACATAGTAGATGATTGTTATTACTGAATTCTTACTGATTCAAAGTTTTATAATTGACGCATGATCTTATGTTAATACATAAAGACTACATTTTATACGGAGTACTATATAGTGATGTGAATATGGTGATGGTTATTATGTAAAATAGGAGTAGTTCATTTCTTTGCTGAATTGTGAAATAAACTTAATGAACTTCCAATAGACCACAAAATAAACCCAGAATCCAGATTATCTGCATAGGTGTTTAGTTGATCTCAGCAGCTTGTCAGCTTTCCTATTCCAATCACTTACTGATATATGTCTTATTACTATAGGAATAGTGAACATCAGAATGTAAGCAAGCCCTTGTTTCGTGCTTCATTGATAATTATGCCTCCTTGTGTGCGTGCGGGAGGGTGTACATACAGTGTATAAATGTTGTATTGCATGTTTTACTTTAGAGGCTTCAGGATATAATTTACCACTTGGCACGTGCTATTTAGGGATTCAGTTTTCTTGCTAGCTAGAAATTACGCCTCTTTATTCATTTTTTTGTGGCATATTGATCAATATGAAATCCCACTTCACATTGTACCGAAGTGATAGTGCTAAATCCTTACTTTTGATTGAACAGCCAGGCATGGAAGGAGGACGCAACTGCTACTCAGATGAACACTATTTGCCAACATTCTTCCATGTGAGATTGTCGTGTTTTTCTTCTTTCGGTTGGTTAGGAACTTATGATGCACTATTCAATCCCTTCTCTTTGTGTATAATTCTAGTTTGCATTTTCAGATGCTTGATCCGGCTGGAATAGCCAATTGGTCAGTAACACATGTTGATTGGTCAGAAATGAAGTGGCACCCAAAGTCATACAAATCACGGGATGTTACCATGGAGCTTTTGAGAAATATCACAGTATGACTATGTTCATCCAAAGCTACATGATTTATATTGATATAGTAACTTTTATATGTATTCTGCTTGGAAATATTTCTTGGATAAGATATTGTTGTAAACTAGTTGCTTGAAATTATCTAGATACTAAACTTCTCAACTTTTTTGCAGTCTATTTCAGAAAGTTTGCACGTAACAAGTGACAAAACGGTTAGTTTAATGCATGTGTATTATTTTGTTGAGCTTAAATAATAAAAACTATGTTACTTTTCCTTGTGAACTCAGAGACAAGTCAAGCTTACACAGTGCTTATGGAATGGAGTCGAACGCCCGTGTTTTCTATTTGCAAGGAAGTTCTTACCTGAAACACTGAATAGGCTGCTACGTCTTTTCCCCAGTTATACATCTGTTGAGGCGGATTGACGGCCAATGATATGGATTCTTTGGTCGATTAAAGCCATTGCAATTGACCCATTCATCTCCAGTTATAGTCTAGCTTCTGTTGTTAAGTGGTTCCATGTCAAGTGCTAGTGGAGATACAGAAGGTGAAGAAATGGCCAACCTCGTTATGATAATTTTATTCGAGATATTTATCCCTATTTTTCTCATATTCAAATTTTGTTTTCCTTCTAAAATTGACATTCCGAAATGGGGATGCTACATAGTAGCATAGTTGAGATGTAAGAAACTTTCTAATTGTTACTATATACAAGCTACTTTAAATGTCCATAAAGTAAGTCGAATAATTCAAGCATCGTTTTAAAGAGTTTTTGAGCTTAATAGTCAGGCAATTGAAGTTGCTACAATAATCGCCAGAGCATTATTTATTGTTGTTTATAATAGTAGTAGTAGTAACAATTAACAAACTGACATCTAACATAGAAACAAGAGAACTCTCAAATATAATGGGTGAATTCCAAGAATAGACCAATATTTGGGGATTTGGGTGATATGAAATTCTCTTATACTATTTCGAGGTGTTATGTTCAACATCAAATTTGGTGGTCCAAAATGTGATGCTACAAAATCTTGGTTGACGAAGTAGTTATGGGATGTTTATTTTGGGGATTGAGATGTTGGTGTTGGGGAATGTGAAACTTGATCACATCCTAATTACTACTTCCGTTTCATAAAAATAAGGATAATGCTATGTGGCCATAATGTGGCTGGCCACAAAGGACGTAATAGTAACTACACCTATTAAAATAATAATAGTAATCAGTGTAGTTATTAGTGTTGTAGTGTTTTTACATAATAAACATTGCCTATTAAAATCTGTTGGAGTACTTCTTTTTAGTATGCTATTTAGTTTCAATCCGATTTATAGCTTTAAAAATGAATCTAACAAGAAAATCAATAACCCTCTCCTCTACTCTTTCCCTTCACCAGAAAAATCAACAAAGAGAAATGCTTTTTTTTTCTTTCTATTTACTATACATATCAGGAATGCTTTTTATTTATTTATTTTCTATTTTTTTCAATTTATCAGTTGCAATCAAAGAGAATTTGTTCACTACACCATAATACTCCATATCTTATAAAATGACAAGAACAGTAATGTTGATAATAATAACTTGATAACATTTATATTGTACCACACATTATCGTTAAAAATTAGTAATAGCTTCTAAAATATCATATAATAATATTTAAATTTTATCAATTATTTTATAATTGTGTATTTCAATAATATCTCATGGATTGGTATCATAATTATTTATTTGTGTATTATGATATACTCGTGTGTGTACTAATTAGAGAACTATATACATTGTTGTATTATGGCATCACTATGTTTGCTACTCCTTCCGTCTCCGAAAATTATGAAATCTTTTCTTTTAAGTTTGTCCTTAAAAAGTATTAACATTCTAATTTCGGAAAATATTCTCTTTAATGAGGTGAGACTCATTCTAAACTAATAATATTTTAAAAACTTTTTCTTTCTCTCTACTTTTACTAATTATGCATTAAAACTCGGGTCGAACCAAATGTTAATACTTCATCCGTACCACCATTAAGTGACTTGTATTAGTATATGATTAAAATTTCAACTATCAAATGAATTTTAAGAATTATTTTGCAATTCAAATTAATTCATGTCTTAATTATTCAATGGAACCTAATGTCAAATAAAATTACTGAAGATTATTATCAAATAAAATTACTAAAGATTATTCAATGGAACCTAATTATTTAAATTTTCAATTATTTTGAATTTAAATTAATTTAGATCTCAATTATTCAATTGAACTTAAGATTAAATAAATTACCAATTGAACCATGATCAGCCGAATTTTTTAATAACAATTGAAATTTCCAATTCAACATTCAATTGTTCAAATACATATGGATTTAGTATTAATTGAAACTACTAAGGTATTTAATTAAATCTAAAATTTATTTAAAATTTTCGACTACCAAAAATGGTAAAAATAAAAATAAAATGTGACAAATTTTATGGGACAGACATAAATGAGAAAATGTAAATGTGACAAAATTTGAGAGACGGAAGTATGATAATTTGTTATGATATAAAAAGATATAATTGATATGCTATATATCTTACGTGAACATCATCTTTAAAAGTATTCTATACTATACTATACTATACTAATTTTTAGACAAAACACACCTAGAGGTTCTTATACTAATATATTTGTGTTATTAGGTTCTTCTACAAATTTTTGGTTCATTATATCTTTGTACAAATGTATTTTGTTTAGTTGGGTCTTAGAATTAAAATAGTTGCACATTTCAATCCATCTTAAATTCAATTAAAAATTTAATTGATATTAGAGTCACTTTCCAAATTAAGGTTTTCAATTGAATATTTTAGTTGATATTCGTCGGAGTTGAAATTTAATTAATTTTTTATTCACCAAAATTATACTTCATCAAATACTAGACTATAACACTATTGTTGCCGTAAATTATTATTGATTTGCAATTTCAAATCATTATGTTTTATAATTTTTTCTTCGCAAATTATCTAAGTATTATTAAATTCAGTTTAAGTTAAATAAATGAAACTACATTTAATAATGAAGTCTTCTTATCATGGAAAATTCATAAAATAGTTTTAAAATAAATTGTACTGCATATTAATATTATAGTTTCAATTTGAATAGATTTTTTTATTATAGACTACATAAAAGTGTCGCAACTAATTTAGGATATCAAATGATTTAATTCACGTTCATTGTTAATCATATACTATTTCACTTAAACGTAATATACTACTATTAGTTTTGTTTTTTTTTTTTTTTGTAATTTTTAATATTGAAAAGCAATTCTTTGTAAAAATATGTATTACTCGTAAATCTAAATATTTTATATTATTATGGTTAAATGTATGTTGTAATAAAATATTAAGAATTAGTATAATAACAAAATTAGTGAATAGGTAAATTAAATTCGTATAGAAAATTATGTGAAGATTAAATATTTTTTGTTGCATTATTTTGAATTACTAAGAAAAAATAAAGACTCTTTCCACATTGAAAACAATGTATTTTATTTTCAGAAGTATGGATATGGATACATATAATTATATTTTACATAAAATAATTAGTTAAGGGTACAATAGTCTTAAAAAAAGAACTTACACTTCCAAGGCGAGCTGGTCTCATTAAATGAGTATTAATTATACAATTCTTATTAATATTTTAATATTATAGCTGGCTATAATATGGTCCTTTAGCACTACTCTAAAAATAAATGCACTTTCCTTTTTTTTCTTCTCATAAAAGTATCTCATTTCTATTTATATAAAGTTATCACAAACTTATTACCCATATACTATATCAATTTATTTACAACTTCTATCATTATAGGGTCCATCATAAAACACTAATGATACTGTAGGCAGTGGCGGATCCAGGTGGGGTCGGGCGGGGTCGGCCGCCCCCACCACCGGCCACGGAGTGCCACCGGGAAGCTACTTTCTTCCGCCTCCGACCCTACGGCATCCGTGACTCCGCCTCCACCTCACACAGTGTGAGATGACGAGGAGACTGGGTATAGAGAAAGGAAGGATGTGTGAGGCAGTCGGTCGCGAGAATGGGAGGCTGTTGCGAGAACGAAGGAGTTGGAGGGGAAGAGTCCTTGCGTGTTTTGTTTTTGAAGAGAGAGAAATAATAATGGAGATCTCATTATTGTTTTCTTTTCCCTATAATTACTCGTGAAGTAAACTAAATACAATTTGACTAAATTTAAAAGATTAAATATCTCAAATTGTTATCTAATTGTAAAATGGGCTTTGAATTTTTTTATATGATATCAACTTATCTAAATTAAACATATACTTATAAAGTAAATATTTCTTAATTTCTTTTAATTTAAATTTTATAATTTAAATTTTAAATCTTAATATACATATTCAGTTTTTTTAATATTTAAAAATTTGGGATATTATAGAAAAATTACCATCCCATTATAAGTGAAGCGCAAAAATAACTCGCAACCTCTCTTTTTTACTTTATTCTCTCTTCTATTGTTTCTCTTTACTTTTTTTCAATCCTACCATAAGCAACTCATATTCTTTTTTAGTACGTCCCAACTAAGGTATGTTATTTTTTTTGTCAAGACACGATTGTTCTCTCTTACTTTATTATCTATTTCCACTTTTATATTTATCTCACCTCACTTTATTCTTTCTCCACATAAACATCTTTTTCTTAAATTTTGTATTCAAAAGAAACGTCTCCCTTGTAACGGGATGACGAAAGTGGGGAGAGTTGTTTTAAGATACCTCGCATGATTTATTTAAATTAAAATATATGTTTATAAAAAAGTAATTATTTTAAATCATGTTCGACCCTACGATATTTAGTTTCTGGATCCGCCATTGACTGTAGATCACACTATCTACTAAAACTATCATTTTCCTTATCTCTTACTTCACCAATTATATATTGACTTTTGTGCCGTTCCAAATGTCCTTATTTTTTTGGGACGGATGAGGGAGCGGTTACGATATTTATAGCAGAGTGGGATGTTGTTTTCACTTTTAAAGGGCGACAAGATTGCAGTTGGAAAACGAATATCCTTTCACTATGCACTTGTTTACCACTTTTTTGTTTGAGAAAAATATATGCTCTACGATGTTTGAGTGAAAAATTATATTTTTCCTTAATGGAAGAATTAAATACCCTCTTAGGAATAAGATGAACAAACAAGAACGTAAAAATCGCTTTGAAGAAAAACCATAATGTATAATCTCATAATGATATAACACTTTCAAATAATTTTGATTTTTTTTATAATATATAAACAAATTATTTTGATTTTTTTTTATAAATAAATAAATAGAGGCCGCGTGTCATGACAAAATAATAAGGCATTAGAAACCGGAAAGGAAGGGGCACTGAATGTTTTTTTAGTTGACAAGATAAACAAAAATAGATTGACACTGACACTACATCAAATTGAACGATGTTAGGCAGAAATCCGACTCTTGCAATTGTATCATAATCAATTACTACTTATTTATTAATAATATCTTGGTCTTTATCTCCAAGTTAATGTGTCAATTTGCACAAGTTGTTGCATACTTTCTAATAACACCTCTGTCTTGATAAAACTGTAGTTAATTATATAAATACAAGGAATTAGTCGTGGTCAATTTAAAACTAAACTACCTTGTAACTTGCAATTTGTAATCTTAAATGACTTTTTGCATTGAACACATTGAGAGCAATAGAAGTATAATTTAAGCTCACATGGCTCTCCTAGAGTGTTAATATAATTATGGGCATGATGTGGGTATACAAATTAAATAGTAGTGGCAAAGCTTCAAACGGTCAAAATGGATTGTAAAAAAAAAAATTAGTTTTTTTGGGTGCTCAATTGGTCGAGTTTAGATAATCAGGTACACAAATGTATAACCAAGTTGGATATTAGGAGAAGTGGACAATTAATTTTCAAGTGTGGGTACTTGATTTTTTCGGGTCAGGTTTACACGGAAATCCCATTTCCCCACCCCTATGTGTGAGTAGGCATAAGATGATCAGTTAATTATTTTCTATATCAAATATAAAAGTTTAATTTATAAATAAATAGAACTATAGGGGAGTGTTAGGGTGTCACCACCTCTTAAAATAACATCATACCACCATTCCTAGCCAATCATTTGTACGTGTGGACGAATAATAAGCTGTCACGAGGCAAAAAAAATTCTGAAAAAGACGGCCAACAATATTTTGTACACTATACATCAATTTTTCTTGGCCAGCAATATCCAACACGCTATACAGCAATTTATAGATTATTGTGTAGCGTTTATAATATTGGTGTATAAGTGGTGTCATTGTGTCACTTTAAAGGGATTGTCATTTTAACACAAACCTAGAACTATATATTTAAAGAACTATTTCTACATTTTTTCAAAATTATTGGAAGACCCACTCAGTCAACGCAACGCCTACACTCCATCAGATTGTGGAAGGAGAAATAATTCATATAATATAATTTGTGAAAGGAAAATTGTGCATGAAAATAATAAAACAGCTGGAAAAAAAATATGTGTGGGGCTTGCAAACGTAGATATTACTTGACAAAATATGGACGTAATTCGAAGATTATTATTCTTATTATTGGATGGAAGCCATCAAAAAAGAAAAATAGAAAAAATTGAGGATTAGCGACAGGACAGCATGCGGTAGCGGTCGCCAAGCTAAGGAAATGTGATAATTAAACTCAATAATAAATATTATGGGCGGCTCGTGATGTCGAATTCGCATGTGGTCATACATACGTCCTCGATCGTCTACAACCGCCATACCAATTCTTTAATAATTACGCCCCTTTTATTCTAAATACTACTAATATTTTTTAGTTGGAACAAACACATTAATTAAAATTAAAATGTTGTTTATAATTGTACTCCACATTGCTGTGCTGGTTTGATCTACATCTCATTAAAAATGCAAAAGTAAATATATTTTCAAAAAAAAATGCTAACTAAATATATGTTAAATCAAGTGAATATTTGGATTTAAAATTTGGTGTTGAACTTGATGATAACATAAATAAAATTTTGAGCGAATTGAAAGTTCAACAATCTAATTGTGAAAAATGATGGAAATTTAAAGATGCGTTTATCTGAAGATTAGGTATGCAATTAACATCATTTGTGTTATTGTATATGAGAGATTATGGAGTTGTTTACCAAGTTTGTTAAGTTCGATTGAGATGCTCAGAGTTAGGTCACAGTCTTTTTTCTATATTTTGGGAACGTAACAAAACATATATTCCAATATTCGTGTATATGGCTTTATCTTTTTGGTTTCTGATTAATTAATTTGACTCTGTGTTGGAGTGTTGGGTCTTAATCAGCCTCCAAAATCAAATAGAGGTGCCGTTTTCTCATTTGTTAACTGCTGTGGAGTAGTGGAAAGCGAAAAATGCCAAATATTAATGATAGATAGGTTAGCATGAAAATAGCCACTATTTTGGTCCACATGACAGCCTGGAATTGATTATCTCAATTTACATTTGATAAATTCAGCCGTCAACACTCATCAACTTAATTAAAATGAATCCCAACTTCTAATTTTATCTCATCTTATATTCTCGATTTACAGTATTATTTATTTTAATTTTACGAATTTTATAATTTTAAAAATTAAAAAAAATTCAAATAAGCTGTTCTATATAGATAGATGTAACTCATGTATGAGTAATGATATGAAATTGTAGAAGATTATTTGGTGTATAAGTTGAAAGGAATGATGATATTGATATGGCATAATTAGGGTATGGATTCCAGATGAGTGTAATCTAGGAAAATAGATACTACATGTATATTTTACAAAAATTGGGTATAATATAGTGAAATATTCTAGATAGACGCACTCAGAAAATATAAAAATTAAAACAACTAAACAAGTAATTCTACGGATCACGAAACTAATATAAACAAAACATTCTCCAAATGTACTACCCCAATATTGCATCGCCGAAAGAATATTAGTTAATGGAGTTAATATATCCATGAACTTTGCGTTTTGCATGTAGATATGATGATATCTTATAGTAGATCAAAGGATAGGGATGGTAAATTGCATGGACTTCATCGTTATCAGGTCAACTTAATAACGACCTAACTCATGAAATAGGTTAATCCGAACTTGATATGTTAAGGAAATTCTCACCCCGAACATGAATACAATACGAACTCGTCATCAATTCAATATGTGTTGACACGACACATAACAATATGATTACTGATTTACACGATTAAAACTTGATTTTATACAATTAAACCGGATTTACATGATAAAAACCTTATTTACACAATTAGAATTTGAATTACATGATTAAATCAGATTTTTAAACTTGATTTACTCAATCAAAACCTGATTTACACAATTAAACTTGATATTACACGATAAAAACATGATTCACACGGATATATAGAATAAAAGTAAAATATAATTTCTAAAAAATAGTTTGAACTTGATATTACACGATAAAAACCTGATTCACATGAATATAGAGAATAAAAGTAAAATATAGTAATTTCTAAAAGTAGTTAAAAGTGATATTATTATTTTTTAAACGGGTTATCCAAAAACTCAACCCGAAACCGATAAGGACATGAAAGCAATTAGAACTGACTCAAACTTATTAATTTCGTGTGTCAAAATTTCCAACCCAAGGCAAGAATGTCCACCAGCAGAGCTATCGACTATACTTTGTGTTAATTTGTAGATGCATCGACGAGTGAGACTAGTTCATATACAAAGGTATGAATTGAATCCCTGAACATTTGATTAATAAATGAAACTCACTCCAATGATCACATCACATGGATTATGTCATTGCCCATGTCTATATTAGAATGCAGAAATTATCGTATCGTGTTGTCATTTGTTTGCACATAATTAATGGAGTAGTAGTGATTTAGTATTAATTTTGAAATGAGATATAGCTGTATCCAAAAGTTCAATATACAACGAACACTATTAGCGGCAAATTCATGGAAACTGAACTTGAAGAACAGAACTTTGTTTTATAAATTAGGACAATTATCTTAGATAAAACGAAAATTCTTTGTCTAGGCTATTTATATATATATGTAATCAGTTAAATTTTTTGATAGAAACGAATGATTGCAGCTATTTGGATTGTGCACAAAAAGAAAAGTTGAGAACATGGGATGGATGTTGGTGAGTGACCCGCAACATGCACATAAAACAATCCAACCTCCATACTCTCATATACTTTACTTCACACAAAAAAACAAATTTATTGTTTACTATCGGAGTATTTTGATAAACTATAAAAAGGATCTAGATATGTGATTTGGTTCTTTTTAATTAGTGGGAATGTAGTTATCTAAATTATAATCATCTTTTATTTAGAGGGGAAGATACACTAAAATCTTCAATGCATTATTCATTTAAAAGAGTAACCAAGCTTGTTTATGAAGATCGGATCTAACTATATTAATCTATAATTGATTATCAGACACCAGAACATGAATATAATAACGGGATTAAGAGATATATTACGAAAAAACGCACAAATAAGTAGGATAGTACCACTATAGAGCCATCACTTGTAACTAGAAATCAAATCTCAAGTGATTCAAAAAATAGATAAAAATTTGATGGATGAAATTGTGTTTAAGATCATTTTACTTTAGGGGTGAAAGGTATTTAATAATTCATTGCAAGTGTCAATCGCGAAATTAATGGAGTAACTTGGTCTTTTCTAGAGTAACTCTGATCTTTCATGATATACTAGTATATACATAATATTCTCTTTCTTCCATCCAAGATGACTCACTTTACTTTTCGATTTGTTCCAAGATGACTTATTACTAAAAATGGAAACATTTTTTATCCCTACTTTATTTTTTCTTTCTTATTTTATTCTCTCCACTTGACATATAAAATAAAGCTATATAAAAATTACTTGTCACTCAAGGAATGAGTCATTTTAATTGGGACTGAGGGAGTAATTATTTCAAAAATATGAAATGGCTTGTTTAATCTAACCGAATAATTGTGTCTCATATATGAAACAATAGTTTCATGTTTCAGATAAACAAACATGATACGTTTCACATGATATGAAAAAAAAATTAACTTTTAGATATATATTAAATGAAATGTTGGACCTATATGAAATGAATTGTTTAACATATATGCTTCACATCTGCAACGGAATACTATATGGAACGCAATACAGACGAATATTTATATAATTCGACTCGCAACCCCATATAATGCTAAG
This sequence comes from Salvia hispanica, assembly GCF_029641045.1. Taxonomy (NCBI): domain Eukaryota; kingdom Viridiplantae; phylum Streptophyta; class Magnoliopsida; order Lamiales; family Lamiaceae; genus Salvia; species Salvia hispanica. The sequence goes on from NC_142692.1 coordinate 25,972,579, forward strand.
TGCATCGTTTTCATTTTGAAATGACCTAAACTGGTATAGATTATGCATCGTTTCTTCTTAACAATAATTTCATATAGTATATTTTAATAGCTATCGAATTTTGTAAAAATGACCTCAATGAACAATGATCATATTGTGCATTGTTTTCATTCTGAAATGACAGAATATCGGTCCAGATTATACATCATCTTTCTTGAAAAGAATTTCATGTATTTTACTAAGCTATCATATTTTGTAAGAATGACCTTAATGCAATCAATTCATCGTTTTCATTTTGAAATAACCTAAATTTTTAGTGCATATTATGGTACTATCATTTTTTCTTGACAAGAATTTTGTGTATTTTACAAGCTATTGGATTTGACAAAAAAAACAAAATATAAGGACTAGCTAGATAATGAAGTTCAGGGATTATGGAGTAGAAATTTAGAGAGATAATGCCAAGAGTCCAAGACTAAAGGCCTTGGGTTCGAGTCCTCCATGACGCGATCTTTAAATTGAAATTCAATTACCAATAAATTTTTTGTAGCATAGTTATAGTAAATCTCATTACCAAATATAACATGTGCCATAAATATAAGTTTTTTTTAAATCCCTTAAATTAATTTCTAATTTAAGACTTTCGTAAAAAAAATTGGTCAACTTTAGTACCACTACTATTCTTCCTAATCCTGCCTCTGAATTGTACTTATGATTTAATGTCTTTGATCTATTCCGATGGAGGTTTTTTTAGACTCTAATTATTAGGATTTAATTTATTGTATCAAATTCTATACGGGAATATAATTCAGGGACGAATGAGAAAAAGCAAACGAAAATTTGAGGACGGGTGGAAAATATATACTCCCTTGTTCCCCATTCAATTTCATTTTTGCTCCCAACTTATAATTTTTACTACTCTTACTATTTTTGATAATTAATATTCACATTTCACTATTAACATTTTATCAGCACAAAATAAAATAAAGAGTAGTACTAGTGTATTTCCATGAAAGGGAAAATAAAAAACATCCCTTGAAAGTGGAATTATAATAATTGTATAAAACTGGTTGAAAAGGCATTTTCAGCTTATTCTTTTTCCATCCGAAATTCCACTGCTGCGGATTTTCGATGCACCTTCAACTCTCTCTCTACATTTTTGCTGATTTTTCTCTGCTAGTACTCTTTTTCTATTCTCTGTAATTCTTAAACTGCAATATTTCTCGAGAATCGAGATCTATTCAAGGTCTATTACTTGATGATATAGACGAATTTAGTGGGTGTTCCACAATTCTACCAATTTTACCATTTCTAAGACGATTTCTGTCTTAAAAATTGCGATTCGTGTGCTGGATTCTGGATAGTTTGAGCTGGATTGACTGAAAAGTGAAAACAGAGAAAGACAACCGGTGGAAGAAGACTCACACATGTCACAGGTTTCCATAGATACAGAGATAGTTGAAACGGAGTCGTGTTCTGGAGGTTCGCGCCCCTTTAGAAATTTCAGAGGCGTAAGGTGGCGTATTGATTTGGGGATTTTACCATCTTATCCTTCGGCCTCCGTCGACGATCTTCGCCGGATTACCGCTAATTCTCGGAGAAGGTAAACGCATAGCTTTTTGATATTATAAGTCTTAGTTATTATTCGTAGTTTTTTAGACCAATGATTGAAGAGATGTCACTCTTTTCAGTAGGTCATACGAATTTGTCAGTCGTTATTAACTTTTCGCGGTTGTATTTATTATCACCAATTTAATGTCTCGGCGCTTCAATTTTGATCGAGTTTAGCAGGTATTGGGGGGTTTAAAAGGACTAAATCAATCAATCCTTCACAATTTGTACTTATGCTACTCTGTAATTTGATTTAAATCTGAAAGAATATCAATCAAATTGTGGAATCATCTGAAAACTGGAAGTTGGCCACGTTTTTCTCTCCGTTTCTGGTTGATGTAATCTTGAATTGGATTCGTGATGATGCAGGTATGCTGCGTTAAGAAGACAGCTTCTAGTTGATCCACACATACCGAAAGATGGAAGTAGCTCTCCTGATCGTGTCATGGACAATCCACTATCCCAAAACCCAGGTAGGATTTTGATGAGTCTACGTGACTTCTGTTTTCCTGCAATATTATTGACGTCCTGATTCTAGTTTGGGGGATTTTGGTTAGGCATGCCGATTTTCTTTATTTTTACTTGCTGAAATACTAAAATTTGTATTCTTTTCATCAGTGACATAAAAACTCTCACGTTGTCATCTGCCTTGGCTTAGGCTTTCATGTGTTTTGGTCTTGCTGAAATACTTTCTGCGTTACTGAGCTATTTGTAACTGGTGTGCCCTCTCTTAGATAGCATGTGGGGTCGATTCTTCAAAAATGCTGAACTGGAGAGAATGTTGGATCAAGATTTGACGCGCTTGTATCCTGAAAGAGACAGCTATTTCCAGACAAGTGTATGCCAAGGCATATTAAGGCGGATTTTGCTGCTCTGGTGCCTTAGAAACCCAGAATATGGCTACAGACAAGGTAGGTTAATATTGTTTGTATCTGTTCTTTCTGGTCCTCCAGTTTGCGGAAGATGTTTACATTTAGAAGGTTATTGTTAAATGAGACCAATGAGCGTATATTTTTTAAATGTAGTACATTCTGAATTTTGGAAAATTTGTTTAATCTTTTAGCCTTTGGTACTGATGCGTCTCTCTAAACTGTACTTTCAGGCATGCATGAGATCTTGGCTCCCCTGTTATATGTTCTTCATGTTGATGTGGAAAATCTGTCAGAAGTGAAAAGAACATATGCTGACCACTTTGTTGATAAATTTGATGGCTTCTCATTTCATGAAAATGACTTGACATACAAATTTGACTTCAAGAAATTCTCAGACTCCGAGGGAGATAATAATGGATTTGAAAACACTTCTGCAAAAGCTAGTAGTCTCTGTGAACTTGATCCTGAGATTCAAACTACAGTTTTACTAAATGATGCCTATGGAGCAGAAGGTGAACTTGGCATTGTCTTGTCTGAGAAGTTTATGGAACATGATGCCTATTCCATGTTTGATTCTTTAATGAGTGGATCTGGTGGTCCCATAGCAATGGCCAAGTTTTACTCTCATCCTTCTGGAAAGCCACATACCGGACCCCCTCCTGTAATTGAGGCTTCTTCTGCCTTTTATCACTTGCTTTACAATGTTGATTCATCTCTTCATGCTCACCTTGTAGAGTTGGGAGTTGAACCCCAATATTTTGCACTTCGCTGGCTACGGGTATTATTTGGACGTGAATTTTCTTTGGAAGAGCTTCTGGTTATCTGGGATGAAATCTTTGCACATGAAAATACGGTGTCTAGTCCTGCTGTTGCTTGTGATGCTGAATCCAACGTTGCACTTCTCGAGTCACCTAGGGGAGCATTCATATGCGCTTTTGCAGTTTCTATGATACTTAACTTGAGGTCTTCATTGCTTGCCACTGAGAATGCTACTATCTGTCTTCAGAGATTGTTGAATTTTCCTGATGATACTAAACTTGCAAAGCTGTTGGCGAAGGCAAAATCCTTGCATGCCACCGCCAGAGATGCAAACAAGTTAAACCCTGTGCCAATTCAATCTGAGTTATATGACAGAAGGAAGTCAAACGTAACTAGGGGTCATAGCCTTTCTCTGGATTCTTCTTCTCCAAATACTCCTCTAACTGTGGTACCTGATAGCTACTGGGAAGAGAAATGGAGAGTTTTGCATAAAAAAGAAGAAAATAAGCTGAGTGCTGGGGGAGATCAAGTTCCAAATCGCAGAAAAGGTTGGTCCGAAAGAGTAAGACTCCGCTTGTCTAGGACTGAATCCGATCCTTCCCCATCAAAGAAAAATGAAAGAACCAAAATTCCAAAGCCATTTGTGAGGAGAAGTTTGTTGGATGATCTTGCACGACAGCTCGGAGCAGATGAAGATACTAAAGAGGATACAGTGTCTGATGCTGATGTTGGCATCGGGGGTTCGGTGGATGTCAACAGAGAAGATGCAATTGATAAAAACTATGAGAGTTCATCAAGTTCTGCTGGGAGTGAAGACAATTCTTCCAATTTCTCAGAGCCTTCTGGTCCTATTCATAGAAGTAGTGATAATGAGAATGAAGTGGAAAGAAGTAGTGTTGCATCAGACTCATCAATGGATGAAAATGATGCTCGGATATGTGTTAATGGTCCTGAATGCTCCCCTCTGCCTGTCTCGAGTCACCAAGATGGTGCTCCATTTGATGAAAATGAAACTCAGACGTGTGTAGATAATCCTGAATGCTCCCATGTATCTGTCTCAAGCCACCATGACGACGGCTCATCAAACTCAGCAGGAAATGATGAGGCTGTAGGGAAATTAGCTACAGGGATAAAGGAGATTAAACATCTATCTGGGAAGTTTCAGTGGTTATGGAAGTTTGGAAGGAATGTAAACGAGGGCACATCTGTGAGAACTGTGCCTGAGGATGCAAAAGCTTGCGATAATGGAAGTGATCAGAACAATTTTGTTGATATTTCCACTGCCGATGGGTGTAACCGCGCATCTGAAACCAGCAAGGGGGAGACAGTGGACCAAAATTTGAGGGTTAGCTGGAAGAATATTGGTCAATCCATGATTGAGAACATTCAGGTACTTATCTAAACCGTGCTTAAGTTTTTGTGTTAGGGACAAAGGGTCTCAGTACTCTAGTCTAGTTTCTATTGTCATAATTGTCACATTTATTTCTTCCTTGATCTGTTCACATATACTAATTGGGTATGGAAATGAAACTGGGTTTATTTGAGAAATTCAAGGAATTTCATTAAGAGCAGCAAGCTTGACCATGTTGTCTGTAAAAGGTCTTTCCCATGTTTGGTTATATAATCTGTGTAGTGTAGCGACGGCATCTTCTAACATTTGAACCTTGCAGGTGCTCGAGTCTGTGTTCCAGCAGGATCGTGGTGGTCAAGTTGGAGGGTCCTCGGAGAACTTGTCGAAGAATGGTCTTGTCGGTAAAGGACAAGTTACAGCCACGGCTGCACTCAAAGAGCTCAGAAAGATCAGCAATCTTCTCTCGGAGATGTGATTTTGATGCTATTACTAATATGTAAATTTGATTATTAAGTATATCCCTGTCGAGTAAACACAATAAATGGTCCTATTAAGGCTTCTATTGTATCCCATCAAATTTTGTATTACTATTGTGTGGTTGTATATACAAACATTATTGAAATAAAAGTTAATGTTTACCAAATACATATCCAGCAAAAGTTGTGAATTATTTGTAGTCAAACCATCTGTTTCATCCAACAATTTACCCTGACTGGGCTGTATAAGAGTCTGTAGTGCACATTCAGGTGAAAAATAAGTAGAATATATTTCACGAAGTAAAGTTGGTGCGTACAACAACAGCATTCAGTTCTGTAAGACGACATAAATAGAATATTTTTGTGAAAAAGGAGCAATTTATTTAATGAGCTCAGCTTTCATCATACTATATAACTATTTTACTAGAATAACATTAAGTATATACATTCTCTATTCAGGTACTGCTCGAATACACTTTCCCGGGGACATGCTAATGCAAATTCAATCTCTGTTCTTCCTTCAAGTTGACTCTGCCTTCACCTTTTCCATGCTTTTCATATGTACAACTACGGCAACCCTGTCAAAAGAAAAAGGGACAAACTTATTTGAATGATGACCCAAGATCATTAAAGAACACCAAAAGCAACATTCCCAACCTGATGTGAATTGAATGGCAGTCAAGGTTCATCCTTGGAGCTAGAAGTGTCTGAAAGTATAAGCATTGGGATTGGATGTTGTGGTGAAGTACCTAGAGTTGCAAACACCACATTCGCATATTTCAACTAATTTACTTTGTATCGAATTCAAATTAAATATGGTAAAGAAAGAAGTGAGATGTCAGATCTGTGCAAGTCTGCAAGACATGAAGTGCGATGCTTCTAATAAAGCGTAAGAACATGTGGAACAGAGTCTCTAACTAAAGCATGAATATGCCAATAATATCTCCAGAGCATACCTAAAACTATATGACCAGTATCTTAAATAAACATGTTAGAACCTCCCCTACATGTTATCTGTGTATTTGTTTGTAAGGATTAAGCAAGAGATCAAATCCGATACGTTTGGTTTTCGCCACATAACAAGCCCAAATTGTCAATATGAATATCGAACACACCGAAAATCAATAAATAAAAATCACCATCTTATTCCAATTATCCAATTCAAGTTTACCATTCTTAGCATTCTAGAGGGAATCAACTTCAATCGAAATAGGCCAAGATTATGGATTTGATGAAATAGAATTTGATTACCTTGAATAAAATAGGTGGAGGAAGGCCAGCCGTTGGGCGATAAAAGGGACATGTGCTCATCCTCGGACAAGAATGGATGGTGGTTTTTGGAGGCGGCGCGTGGGGGGACCCAATAGGAGTGGCCAGGGAGGAAGGGGAGCCAATCGGGGGCGGCGCGGCGGACGATGATGCTGTGGATGGCGTCCTGGAGCCTCTTAACGCCGAGGGAAACAGCGTCGGGGTCGGGTGAATCGGAGTCGAGGTCGAGGTCGAGGTCGATGAGCTGAGCGCGGGCGGGTTTGGTGGAGCGGTGGCGGTGGTGGGTGATTAGGGCGTTTGAGGGAGCGAGAGAAGCGCGGGCGAGGGATTTGGAGAGAATTCCAGACATAGCCATCTCGATTCTGATGATGAAATTCAAAGAGAGAGAGAGCGACGAATATAAACAAATGGTGGGTGCCAACGGAAGTGGATAAGAGCACGCACGCGGTATATTGCATATCTTTGGTGTATAATTAATGTTCATTTTTAAAATTTGATTATGTAATATTTGGTATTTGGTATTTGGTATTTTAAAATTCTATAACTAATAATTAAAATAGGCTAAGTGTACACCAAAAAACATGTAAATAATGTTTTGTCAAAGGAAAAATGAGTTGGGTTGGGTTAGATCGTGTTCTTAATTTCTCGTCGGTTTCCGATCATGGTTCAAGTTTAACCCATCTTGGGAATCATGAATTTTGTAACACTTGTAACGTAATACTAATACAATTTGAAATATATATCTTGGATATCTATCGTCCAATCAATAAAAGTAAACAAGGCCTTGACGAATAAAGCAGAAGAAGAATGAATTAGATGAATGTATTATTATTATTATTACTCCTATTATTTTCCCCATGTGGCGGCTGTGGAAAGTGGAAGGGATCACTAAAAGGATTGAAGTAGCCTCCCGCCTGTTGAGGAGGAGTTGCATAAGGATTATAGGGTTCCATGCCCGGCACCTCCGGCGTTGGCATAAGTTGATGTTGTTGTTGAAGCATCGTCATTTGCTGACCCTGCTGCGCCATGAGAGCCATTTGCACATTTGTCGGAGGCGGGATGTTGTTTGACATGGCAAAAGGGTCAAAGTGTTGTTGTTGATGATCAAATGGAGTCATTTGCATGCTCTGGTTATATGCGTAGCTCGTGTTGTATCCTGCACTGTGCAGCTCCATGGTTCTCCGAGCCGCAGAGTCTTCGTACAGGCTATCCAGCAGTAGGTTGTCGAAGCCCCCAGCCTGATGACAAAACCATCATAACATTTGCCTCATTATCATCAATTTAATGTGCACCACTAACGTGACATACCATTTGTGGTTGTGCGAGTTGTTGGGGTTTGGTCATATTGCTTGGGGCCTCAACAATAGCCAATTCCCAACCACTTGTGCTTCCAATTTCAGCTAGGGCATTGCTAGATGAAGGTGGATTGGCATCTGCTCAAGACAACCAACTACTATCACTTATTTTAAATTAGATGGAACGACAAATCCCCGAGGCATGCATGACTCACCAGGTTCAAAGATTGCAAGGGCAAATGCATTGTTTTCCTCTATTTTTAAGGCCTCTTCATTTACTTCACTCAAACCCTGCATAACAATTTAGGCTAAAGGATCCTGCAAAATAAATACACTGTACTAGAAATTACAAAGAAACTCACAAGCAGATCAATGGGCTCTTCAGTTTCCTGTGGCGTTGGTTCGGTCTGAAATGGCTCCTCTTCCTCTTCTATGACAGCATCTTCTTCTTCTTTATCTTGAACTTGATTTTCAGTTTCTACTTGAGATTCTTCCTCATCACCTTCTTCTGATTCGTTTTCCGTCTCCCCATACTCCTACACATTATGTGCAAGAATAGCATAATTATGTTATGGCACCATTCATCCTACCTCAGATCTACACTTGTATGATGGTCTTCTCACCAGTCTATTATCCGTTATAGAACTCGTCTGCGGTGCTTCTTTTATATAGTCCTCCATAGTTGCGAGAAACGTTGGGGGAGGCTGAGGCATGCACATAAAAATTATGTTCATGTTACCGAAATATTGACAAGGAGATCACTGATGAATACTCCACAATGAAAAAATAAGGTGGAAACCTGTTTCAGCGTAGGGAAATGAAAGGTTCGAGCAAGATCTAGCGTTCTGCAGAAGCCATAAAAATCAGCAAGATGTGCTGCCTAAACGAACCATGGATCAACAACAAAAAAGAGCACGAACATCAGTTATCAAGTGTTCTATGGCAGTTCATTAGTCTATATTTCTTGGTGGATCCCCATGTGAATATACAAGTGAAGATACGAACCTGTTTTCCCGCCCTTCTGTATATATCAAGAGCCCGAACAGCGTCATGCTTGGGCATGTCAAAAAACTGCAAGAATAGAAAGAGAAATCTTGCTGACTATAAATATGTTTAAGGAACAAATATTTCACAGTATCATAAAATATCACATACCAAATCTACAAGATTGATGATCCCATCATTGATGGAACAATAAATTCTGAAGCTCTCTTTCAAGACCTACATTACAGAAAATCCCACTCGTTTGTGTTAAATATGCACGATTCGTAGGTAAAATTGGAATTGCTCTTTTGCATACCAGGGCCAAAGCATACTGTACTAGATAGTTATGACAGGCTAATCCTTCAGGCTGCAAAGTATTCGCGAAAGTCAGATAGTCTATCGAGGGAACATAAACAGAACAACCATTAGTTAGTTACATGACAAACAATGTTGGCTAACCTGGCAACAGATCAGACGGTAGAGAAGCTGTTGCAACGAAGGTAAATGTTCTAACAATTGTTCACCATTCAAAAATCGTGTCTTACTGTTCATCTGGTGCAACAAAAACCACTGTAATTCATAGCTTTTTTTATTATATAATTGAGCACAATTTCAGGAGAAACACTAGGCATGCCTTGGATGTTTGAGGACCGGGTTTTGATCCTCTATCGCCCTCCAAATCATACTGCAGGGTCTTAAAGCACTCGACTCTTTCCTCTAGATAGAGTGAAAATGTACGGACCCAAGCAGAGCAGTCCCAAGCTACATCAGAACTAGATAAGTATTGACAATGTATCATTGAGTACAAGATTTTCTTTATGATGAAATATGAAAACTAGTGTGATCATGAAGATATGTATACTTCTTACCTAAAGTACTTGTATCATCCTTGAAATTATATAATTGAAATAATTTTCCTCTTTGCGAGTAACGTACTAATTCTTCTTTGAATGCAGGATCCCCTTCTCTAAGAGTCCTATGAACAACTATCAAAGTCTTTATTGCAACCTGAAATGAGCTCAATCATCAATATTGTATAGACTTCATAATTAGCCTTTGCATAATAAACCTACAACTTGATTATAATGAAATCAAATGAAATTTGCAGTTGAAAGAATAAAAGTCGAAAGAGCATACGATCCAGTTGCGCGTCTTGGACAATCTTCGGCATAGCGCATGGATGCAATAGCCTACATCGGCCCGTGGGCGGTTTGCTGATATTGCTGCAAGTATCTCTACATAGCACAAGAAAACTAACGTGAGAAAATCAAGTAGCAAATAAACATGGAAAAAGGCATTAAAAAAGAGATTGAATGAATGCACTTACTTACGACATGTCTTTCCTTTGGGGGGCATTCAACGTGGTTGGTAGCCTTGACAATTGCAACATCCAACACCTTGAAACATATACAAATTTTGAGAGGAAAATTGGTTGAATAAATCCAATGAAATATGTTGAGTACCTTAAAGTCACTATTGAGACTGGCTAGACCAACTTTGGTGGAGTCCTTTAGTGCTCCATAGGCTTTTCTAAAGCTTTCCATCTCATATCATTCTTCATCACAACAAACATGTCACAGATCCCAGAAACACACAAACAAAATCAACTTTGACAAATTCTTCCTCTCTATTTTTGCGTAAACTCATTTCAATAATGACCAAAATAGATTCAAATCTAGATTCTCTCTCTTACCAAAGTTGGCCTAACCAATTTCTCTCTTCCGAATATGCCACCACTTGTTCCCTCCTAAATAAATTTGTTTTGATGTAGGAGTACTAATTAAACCTTGCTTAAAAATTTATAACCAAAACATATCAAATCACACATCAATTTAAAATAACATTATTGGCGTACATTATTTTAGCAAAATCAATAAATAAACATAATTTTGATTAGAATCATGCATTCCTTAGTAAAACCTCAAAACTAATCATTTGTGGATCTGGTGGGAAATAAAGTCAATAATTAGTCTTTTGATGCGTGTACACCCACATCCAATATAAAGTTGCCAATTGATATTTATTGGTGGAAATATTTAATAAACAGTTTTAATCAAGATCAATTCCATGATACCTAATGTGAAGAGGTTAAGCTTAAAGTTTGGAAACCCCAAATTCCTATCAAAATGCATGTAGGAAATTGTCATAAATCAAGTTCTTCATTAATCCAAAAAGTATCTATCCATTAAAATATTTGTGATTCGGTTCTTAATTAACAAACATTTCTTTATTTTATTTAACAAGGTACAAATAAAGTAATGCCATTAATTAACATGATTCAGTTGGCTGGCCGTGAACGACAATAGCGCCGGCGAGTTGCTCCGCCGCACCAGATTCAACTATGTTCAAATATTTGAATTCAACTTCCCTACTGTCTATCGATTCAATTACTTCATCAATTCTACTCATGATTTAAGATTCTTCCTCTCTCCTAGTTATCCACTATCCGTCTGATTCATGAGGTTCCGATCGCTTCTCCATTCTCTGTTTTTTTCTGAGGTGATCAATTCTTTCCTGTTCTGCTCGTTTGACTCAACATGAATATTTATTATCTTTAGCATTTTGGTTGGAAATCTGGATTAATTTTTTGTCGGGGGATTTATGGTTCTGTGAGTTAAATTTGAATTCCATGTAGCTGATCAAATGTTTGGAATTTGATTGTTGATTCAGAGTAGGTCATTATTCAAGTGATCGTAGCTACTGAATTGGGATTTGTTTGGTTGAAGTTTGGGGAGCTAATGGTATTTATGCCTAGATATTTATTGTAAAAATGTTTCCTGATACTGAAGTTTATTAGTTTCTATTGATCTTATCCATGTCTGTTTTTCCTTGTATGAATTCTCAGTTTTGATGCTGACACTTCATATTGTATATTCAATATGCCTGGGGCGGCCAAAAGGGCAACTCGTAAGAAGCTGCATTTGGAAGATGATGAAAGAACTTTAGAAAACTTGAAACGAGAACTAAAACCTCTATACAGGCCTCACGCTTCGAAATCTAAAAATAAAGCACGGGAAATAAAATCCGGCACCAAAGCTCACTCATCCTTATCTAGGTGTAAAGGCAAGAGCTCAGGAAAAGATGATGAAAATGTGAGCTTGAAGAGGAGAAAGGTTGTCAAGAAAACCGTTGTGAATAGGACCATAACCTCCAAGAAGCAACCATCTTTGGGTGTTCTCAAAGATAATTCTACTAATGTTAGCTCAAAGGAGGGTGATAAAGCAGATGATAAATATGGAATATCGCGAAAACCAAAGAGAAGGAGAAAGAAGACAAAAAACAACATGGAGCTCGATGACGCTTCTCGCTTGCAAAGGAGGACAAAATACCTATTAATAAAAGTGAAGCTGGAGCAGAATCTAATTGATGCATACTCTACAGAAGGTTGGAAAGGTCAGAGGTATAATATCATGCCCCATTTTTAAAATCTAAACTGCCTACTTGTAGATGCAATTTTGTTTATGTATTGCTGTACATCCCTGCTGTCAAAGTACTATGTTAGTCTGAGGGAGTAATTTTAAAGTAGAGAAGGTCTGGGTGAAATATGAAGAATGGATAACTGATAGCATACAGCTTAAACATTTTCTTTGTATTGATTTGAAAGTAAAATTGGTTTCCTTCATGAGAAGAATCAGCTGTGTATTACATTTGTTCAGGATCAATTACATTCAACTACATTTCTTATCTCATTCTTTCATAGGCATGTACTGCATGCTACTAATTACTTACATGAAGTGACTTTTTTTCCCACCAGTCGAGAAAAGATTAAACCAGAGAAAGAACTACAAAGAGCCAAACAACAGATATTCAAGTGCAAACTAGGGATACGAGAAGCCATCCGTCAATTGGATTTGCTAAGCTCGGAAGGGCGTATTAATGATTCCGCGGTTGCTCCTGATGGATCTATGCACCATGAACATGTCAGCCCCCTTTTCTTTCTTCATGTAATTTGGGGGGATATATGAAATGAAATGACATATGTTTGGCAACTGATATCTTGACTGCCAAACCATAATCTATTAGTGACTTTGTCATATTTGGAAGTAAATAATCTATTGGGGAATTCCTCTACATATCTACAAACATAACATCTTTCCTTCACTAGATTCATGGCATTCTTATTTTTTAATACTCAGATAATCTGTGTCAAATGTAAGTTGTGTGAAGCACTCCCAGATAATCGCATCATCCATTGTCATGGGACATGCAATTGTGCTTTTCACCAGAAGTGCATGGATCCTCCATTGTCACCAGAAAATAGTGAGCTTAATCTTTGTTGTTTCTTGTTGATCAATATTCATACCTTTACAGTAGCATATGCCAAATTCTGTTTTACTTTGTAATGATGAAGTTAGCAATGTTGCTAGTTCCTCCAGGGGACGAAGGGTGGTTTTGCAAATTCTGTAAGAAAAAGACAGAGATACTGGAAGCAACGAATGCGCACCTTGGGACTCATTTTCCCTTGGATAGTAATTGGCAGGTAGGCTGTTTTGTAACCAGTCGCATTGATATGTCATCATCCATAATTTGATACATTGGCATCTAGAATTGTAACAGGATGTTTTCAAGGAAGAAGCTGAATTACCTGATGGTGTAAACTCTGTGTTGTTCCAAGAAGAGGAATGGCCATCGGATGATTCTGCAGATGATGACTATGATCCAGATAGAAATGAGTGCAGCTGCAGTGGCAATATGTCTACGTCCAAATCTGATGCTTCTCAGTATAGTTCCAGTTTCCTGGGTTCGCTTGAGGATGAAGATGAGAGATTTGAAGTGAGAAGCAATAGATCTTTTGATGAAAATCTAGAGTCAATTGGAGCAGACACTGATGAGATACACAATGGTGGAGTTGTATCCCATCCTAGACAGAGACCAGCTGTCGACTATATCGAGTTATACAATGTAAGGGATCAAGATTTGCTCTACACAGCTATACTTCTTGGTGAATAATGATTGATCTGTGCTTGCTTAATGTACTTAATCTTGAAAGCCCCAGAATCTTCTGAAAATCTGCAATCTCGATGATCGGGGAAGTCTTTATATTCACTAAATTCTTTGAAGGGGATGGGTTTTTTATCTGAATAATTGAATGATTTCCTTTGCTTGTTTATAGAGATAAGAAGAATCTTTCGCCATTTGAAATCTATATGTTTGTATTCAGCCATTAAGCACCTTTTTATTTGGAGAACAAACCATTAAACACTTAGATGAGTTTAATATCTTGATATTTTTTCTTTACCTCCCATAAATATATAGGAATTCCGGAAACCATATTGTCAGGCATGAGATTTTGCTCCATTGCCTTTAGGAAATGTTCGGAAAGAATCCTACCGAAAGTGAACAAATCAGTGAAGATGAAGACTGGGGTCCCACAAAAAGAAAGCGGAAAGCAAAGGAGACTAATGCTGCCAGCACTTTGATGGCTCTAGGTGAAACTGATAACAAATTCTCTGTAGAAACTCTTTCATATTTGAAAGAGAAACAGTTAACCAAGAAGATGAGAAGACCAATTTGCAGACTCCCGCATGTTGCAGTTGAGGTAACATTGATTCTGTTTTCTTAGTACTTACAATCAATTCACCAGGTATGCTCATTATTTGTTGTTATCTTTTCAGAAGCTTCGACTTGTTTTTTCTGAGAATGAACTTCCAGAAAGAGCAGTAAGAGTGAGTCTTTCAGAGCAGCTAGGCCTAGAACTTGAGAAGGTTATGGCTTGTTAAATTTGGAAAGAATTAAATGTGAACAAATTAAAAAGGAGATTATACAAATTTCAGACGAAGTTCTTAAAAACAACATTTATTTGCTAAAATTGTTAAAAATTTGCAGACTTCATTATTATTTCCAGTGAAGTTCATCCACAGCTTGCTAAGTTGTCTGCAATACGAGATAAGATATTTAATTGGGCTGTTGAATATATACAATCTCATCTTGGGTGTGCTAATCATGAACTACACCTACAAGGAAATCAGAGTAGCCACAGAGAAGGGGCAAAGGAGATGACCAGTTATGCCAATCAATATACTGACTTGCCAAACATAGATCCATCAAAAGAGAGACATATGTAGAAGCATGGAATATTTAATGTCAACTGTGTGTGATCCATAATTACTTATTTTTTTGCATTTGTAGGTGAACAAATGGTTCAAGAATGCACGCTACCTAGCATTGAAAGAGAGAAAGCAAGTAAGTACCTGTTTAAGATCTTGGTATATATATTTTCTTTGTATTTTGTCATGCCTCAAGTGAAATCGTTATACCGTGGATTAAGCATGCATGTTTGGATCTGAAGTTGGAATAATTGATAAGCAATGACTCTGAATAGACAGGAAGAGCAGAAGTTGCAGTCAGCCCTGGTATTCAAAAGGAATCCTCATCAGATACTGAAGAGGGTGTTTGGGATCAAATCTCATCAAGGAACGGTACTGCACCAGTAAAGTCTAAGATCTCAAAAGGGTTTCCTCAACAAAGGAATACACACTTGCTGAACCATTCTTACAAGATAAAGCAGCAACGGAAACCTTTTACAATCAGCAATCAGAAACCAGGTATTATGGGGCTAAACCCTTAACAGGAATATTCTAGAAAAGTCACAACTGCATATTTGATTCGTCATATTCTGTATCATCTATGGAATATCATTTTTATGGGGACGGGGGGAGGTTTACTTGCACCACAATATGCAAGGACATTTTATTCATTGAAACTGGCTGCTGTAGATGAGTGTGGATCTTGGTGATGATGTGAGCCTGAAACATGTAAGAAACAAAGCGAAGGAAGCCAAGAAGAAATTGGATTGCAAAAGCCAGGGTGGTATGCTGGAAGCAGAAAAGAAGATGAAAAGGCTCTGTGAAATTAAGAGCAGAGTAGAGAAACTGCACCAACTTCTTCTTGAACTTCCATGTTCGAGGATAGGCAAAGCTAGGGGAAATAACTCAGGTGACCGATCTCTTCTTTTTGTACCAATAGCAGAATTAAAGGAGAAAAGGTGACCATATTTTCCCTTCATTATTACTTTTATTTTTACTGAACTATGCTTTTGTTTCTCTGCAATTAGAGAGAAAAGAGTCATTTTTTTGTGAATAGATAGGCATCTCAAGACATTTCTGTAGTTGTACATAATTGTGTGCGGCCATGTGTTATTAGATGAAGTGATGAACATCAGCAATGAGTTTATATAGATGAAAGCTTTTCTAGGTGTAATTTTTCTAATGCTTTTGTTAGTGTCACCAACTTGTGCTGTAATAATTTTCGTTATTCTAACATGAGCTTTAATAATTTTCAAATGTATCCCGAGTTTTATAAAAATATCTGTTGAATTGTGTGAAAATGAATGGTGTGGTGGTGAGGACACATTGAAATGCAGAAATTCGCAATATAAATAAACAATAGATCACAACACCTAGGCAGAGAAACAAAACCAATGGCTAATTTGGAAATTGGAGGCGTCGCAATATTTGTTTTGGATCGATTTTCTATCTTCGAGAAGGTTCAAAATGGCCACAAAACATGCTCTTTCACACTATACGGCGATAGTGTATCTATAAATAAACAAACATTGAGTGATAAATGAAGAAAGAGGGCGTGTTAATTGAATGCATGTACTATTGTTTTTGCTAAATGGAAATACGAAAAGGGCCAAATTTTGTATAAGAAGCCGGAAAAGTAATGCTTTTAGAAGTGTTAATACTCATCTTTCAGATTATTTAACAATATTGAACAACGTAACATTCATTATTGGCTGAATAATAAAAAATATCACTGCAAACAATTACTCCGTGTATTCCACTACAAATGATTGATATTCTTTTTTTTTTTCGTTACACTATAAAGCGATCGGTTTTCAATTTTAGCAAAAAGAATACATTCATTCTATCTTATTCTCTATTGAATTCTCTATCTTACGTTATTCTCTCTCCACTTAACTTAATAAATTTCTTAAATCTCATGCAAAAATAATAATAATCACTTAATAGTGAGGCGGGGGAAGTAAAACAAGGCTAGTTCGTTGGATAAAATATTAGAAAAACATTCAAGTCAATTACTCTCAACTTCTAGAATTTTGTGAGTTTAGCTACTTAGACCATTTCTAACCATACACCAAAATCCATTTTTAATGTAAAAATGATATCCAAAAATACATCAAACTTAAACCCATTTTTGAGTTTTTCTACGGAACAACACCAAAAATTTACTATATGAGATATTGCAATTCGTCCATTATTATTTTTATTTATTTAGTGCGAATTAAAACATGAACAACAAATTACAATAACAAATGAAGATGCTCTCTAGAATATTTGACTTGATATGTCGCTATAAAGAATGAAAATGCTCATCTAGAACTTCGAAATGCGCTAGTTGCTAGTTGATAATTCGTGGGAACAATACCCAAATCTTGATGAAATTACAGAAACTGGGACTGCAATCTTGATGAAATTCACTCGCTTCACTCTAATTGTATTGACTTATCACAGTTGCTCAGCTCATTGTTCCAGTCGATAAACCGAATCCAAACAAATACCATTACAACAACTATCTCCTGTGAGCTCAACCGCTCAAGTATTTGCACTTCAACCCTCGGTCTCTTTCAATATTCATTAAGCTTCCACAAGCTCAACATAATTTAAAATTACAAAAGTTCAATTTTTATAATTATTTCATTAGTATAACATTTTTCAACACTTGCATGTATTGATTTTAATGAAGTGATTTTGAAATATACTCCATTAGTTTAGAAGATTAGATTATATGATAATGTGACCCTAAATATATACTTTTGACATAAATTGTCAAAAGTATATATTTAGGGTCAATTTATGGAGTACATTTTTATTAATGTACATATAAGATTGAATTTCGTGCAATTTTATTGATTGATTAGCCTACAACTTAATTGTAGAAATATTCAAATTCATTTCAGCTAAATATAAATCATCAACACAAACTAATTAAATTGCCACAATATTCAAATTGATTTCACAAAAATTTTATGTCAAATTAACTTCAAACATTTAATGAAACACGTATTACTATGTCAAGAAATTAATAGCCTTTATTTATTTGAAGCTATTACAATGATAATCAACTAAACTTTTATTTAAAAATACTATGCTTTTGACTTTAAAGGGCATTATCATGACCATGGTGTTTTGGAGAATGATCATGACCACAATGACTTGGAGGATAAGCATTTTGAGCAGGGGCAGGAGCATGATCATGATTTGGAGAATGAGCATGTTGAAGAGCAGGGGCAGGAGCATGATCATGGTATTTTAGAGAATGGGCATGTTGAGGAGCAGAGGCAGGAGCATGACCATGGTGTTTTGGAGAATCAGCATGACCATTGTGTCTTGGAGAATCAGCATGTTGAGGAGCAGGAGCAGGAGCATGATCATGATGTTTTGGAGAATGAGCATGTTGAGGAGCCGGGGAAGGAGCATGATCATGGTGTTTTGGAGAATGAGCATGTTGAGGAGCCGGGGAAGGAGCATGATCATGGTGTTTTGGAGAATGAGCATTTTGAGGAGCAAGGACAGGAGCATGACCATGGTGTTTTGGAGCATGAACATGTTGAGGAGCAGGGGCAGGAACATGTTGAGGAGCAGGGGCAGGAGCATGATCATGATGTTTTGGAGAATGAGCATGTTGAGGAGCAGGAGTAGGAGCATGATCATGGTGTTTTGGAGAATGAGCATGTTGAGTGGCAGGGGCAGGAGCATGACCATGGTGTTTTGGAGAATCAGCATGACCATTGTGTCTTGGAGAATGATCATGTTGAGGAGCAGGGGCAGGAGAATGATCGTGATGTTTTGGAGAATGATCATGTTGAGGAGCCGGGGAAGGAGCATGATCGTGATGTTTTAGAGAATGAGCATGTTGAGGAGCCGGGGAAGGAGCATGATCATGGTGTTTTGGAGAATGAGAATGTTGAGGAGCCGGGGCAGGAGCATGATCATGGTGTTTTGGAGAATGAGCATGTTGAGGAGCCGGGGCAGGAGCATGATCATGGTGTTTTGGAGAATGAGCATGTTGAGGAGCCGGGGCAGGAACATGATCATGGTGTTTTGGAGAATGAGCATGTTGAGGAGCCGGGGTAGGAGCATGATCATGGTGTTTTGGAGAATGAGCATGTTGAGGAGCCGGGGTAGGAGCATGATCATGGTATTTTGGAGAATGAGCATGTTGAGGAGTAGGGACAGGAGCATGACCATGGTGTTTTGAAGAATGAGCATGTTGAGGAGTCGGGGCAGGAGCATGATCATGGTGTTTTGGAGAATGAGCATGTTGAGGAGCTGGGGTAGGAGCATGATCATGGTGTTTTGGAGAATGAGCATGTTGAGGAGCAGGGACGAGAGCATGACCATGGTGTTTTGGAGCATGAGCATGTTGAGGAGACGGGGTAGGAGCATGATCATGGTGTTTTGGAGAATGAACATGTTGAGGAGCATGGTGTTTCGGAGAATGAGCACGTTGAGGAGCAGGAGCATGACCATGATATCTTGGAGGATGAGCATGTTGGTCGTGTTCTTGGTGGTGAGGAGGATGAGCGTGGTGGGCATGTGGAGATGGAGCATGGTGATGAGGAGAATAGGCGTGGTGGGCATGAGGAGATGGGGCATGGTGACTAGGAGGATGACTATGATGAGCATGAGGAGATGGAGCATGGTGATGGTGGTGGCCGTGGTGGGAAGGAGGGCAAACATACTCATGTTTGTGGTGAGGAGAGGGAGCATGATGGTGGTGGTGATGCTTGATTTGTGAACCAATATTCAACATCACGCCACCTTCTAGTTCACGAGCAAGAGAAGGGGTATTAGTAATAGCCAAGAGCCCAAAAAACAACACAAGACCATGGACATTTGACATTTTTGTTTGTTAATTTGCTATGTTGCTTGAGAAATTAGTAATGCATGCATTGCTTTATATATGAGTTAATGTCTTAATTTTCCACTATTGTTGCCCTTAATTTTAGATACCTTTCGTTTTTGGAAAATTTGACTCATAGAGTAAGATTTATAATTTTATTATTTTAATTTCTAAATATAAAATGAGATTAACATATTTGGATTGCAGATCTTAACTTATTTAGAGCAAAATACATAATTTCTATTAATTAGTTTGTTGTATTCCAGTCAATAAGCTTGATGGCCAATGATATCCTATTATCATTTAATGGCTAACATTAATTAAATTTCCCAAAACAAATGTATTTTCCTATAATATTGTTGAAAAACATTCAATTCGCGATAGACCATATATAGTTATTTAGATCTTTTATATATATAAAAAAAAGATAAAATTAATTGACTCCTTTTTTTATATTGATGGCTTTAAATCCATCGAATTTGGTGTAATAGTTTATGTTATAATCCTCCCATTCTTTCATTTTTTTTGTCGTAAATTAATCAGATAACATTCCATTTAATAATATATATATATATATATATATATATATATATATATATATTTAATTTGATGTAGGTAATAAGAGATATCATGGTTCATTATTGCTAAAACTTTTTTTATTAAACAAAAGTCATTTATTTTCAAATTATAATTATTAGTTTTGTAAAAATTAGTACTATATTTTTGAATAAAAGTTATTATATTTAGATAAAGATATTACTATTATTTTATTGAGTAAAGGTATATTTATTCTTTATAAGTAAATATTATTTTTCCAATGAATAAAAGTTGGAGTATTATTTTAATAAATAAAATCCAGTAGTATTATTTTGATGTACAAAAGCTATTGTTCTAATTATTAAGGTTACTATTGTTACTGACAAGAGTTCACTGTTTTTTGCTGATAAAATTTATCATTCTAATGTATAAAAGTTATTATTCAAATAAAACTTATTGTTCTTGGAAAATTTGACTCATAGAATAAGATTTATGATTTCATGAATTTAATTTCTAAATAAAAAATAAGATAAACATATTTGGATTGCGGATCTTAACTTATTTACAGCAAAATACATAATGCCTATTAATTAGTTTGTTGTATTCAGTTCAAATAAGTTTAATAGTCAATGATATCCTATTACTACTATCATTTAATGGCTAACATCAATTTAATTTCCCGAAACAAATGTATTTTCCTATAATACTGTTGAATATTCAAATTATTGTTCATATAAGTAGAAGTTAGAGAATTATTTATGAGAATAAAAGTTTATTATTTTTATAGATAAAAGTGATATTTGTCCTTTAACAATACACGGTATATTATAAAATAAATATGCCTGAATGGAAGGCTTATACATACAAATTCTTGATCTACTTACTTTCAGGTTAATTATGCTATTTACTAATTCAATATAAGACTTTCCAACACAAAAATCAGGGTAGTAAACCAAAATACAGCATGATCAATCATTTATAGAACAGAATCATGTAGGTGCAAAAAAATAAATTAAACGGTTTTAACTTTGGCAATTTTCAACAATCAAGCACCGTAGACAATAAATACTCTTTCCAAATTCGGACACGGGTGGCCGCATGCAAAGGCCACACAATCTTCGTTCAAAGACGGAAGCAATTAACTGCAAAAAAACTTTCAATATTGTGCATTTATTTTGCCAACTCAAACTCATGGATGCGCATCAACATCCACAGTTGCATTATACATCCAACAGCAATCTGCGTGGGTCTTCCACCACATCTTTGATTCTTCTCAAGAAGAACACTGCCTCTCTCCCATCAATCAGCCTATGGTCATATGTGAGTGCAATGTACATCATGGGTCTCGGAACTATGTTGCCTCCAACCACCATAGGGCGGCTCACTATCGAGTGCATCCCCAGGATAGCAGACTACAATTTCAAGCCAAGGAGGAACCGCTCAATCACTAAATGAATATAAAGAACCAACATATCAAAAAACAGAAGAGGCACATACCTGGGGAGGATTGATGATGGGAGTACTCAGAAGACTTCCATATACACCACCATTCGATATGGTAAACGTTCCCCCAGCCATCTCATCAATTGATATACTGCCATCATTGGCTTTCTTAGCCAGGTTATTAATCGCCTTCTCAACCTCTGCAAAATTCATGTTTTCCGCATTCCGTAGAACCGGAACAACAAGACCCTGACGAAATATAGAAATTGCTCCAAATAAGTGATTGAGAAACCTTACAAATTTGCATAGCTACCAAAAGGTATATGAGGGAAGTCAAGTCAAGTCCGTTAATTTTTGCAGAAGCCAATCAAAGCTAGCTTTTCTCATTACATGATAAAACACAAAAACTCCCTAACAAGATTATGTGTGGAAATATAAAAGGTGTTATATCCATATATGAAAAAGATTCTGTCTATTCACAGTCCTATGTCCATGGAAGTAAATTACCATTGATCCTACTTCATATGTCCATGTAAGCTGTGTACTTCATTAAATATTTCAAAGTTTTGTCTCCAAGTAAATATCTTAAAATAAGAAGTAAATGCGGGCATCTTGCCTTGGGGGTGCCAACAGCTATGCTAATATCTACATAATCTCTGTAAATGATATCATCCCCATCAATAACGGCATTCACTATTGGCTGCTTCTGCAGAGCACTTATTGCTGCCTGAAATAAAAATTTAACAGGTTGGGTAACATTAAACATGCATACGAATATAAACCTGTATTAATTCAAGCATACTTTTACAAATCCGGACATTAGACCCAGCTTCACACCATGTTTTTCAGCAAAAGCATCCTTGTAGTCAGAACGAAGCTTCATCAAATTCGTCCTGATAAAAAACAAAATAGATGTCTAACTGTCAGAGATGTACCATGATAATCATATGGTATAAAAATTCTAGATTTCATAAAGGGTAATGAGCAACAAATTGATAAATATTCCGAATATTGTTGGATGCCATAATATCGGGATTTATAAGACTTGAAAAAAATACCAAATGCCAACTGAGAAATATCAGTCACATTTTTGTCTACTGACAAGGGTGAAACAGCTCAAATAAATGCATCCATACAAAATTGGTTAAACTCCAGATATAAACAGGAAAAAAAAAGCATGATGATGAACCAGCAAAATAACTAACTGGTGAGTAACCAGCAGAATGGAATGTCAAAAGCTACCTTCATTTTTGTTTTAGCCAAAACAAAACGACATGATTGACTAAACCACAAAGGTAACAGAAATCACAAATATCTGAGCAGACCTATATCCTCTTTAATCGAGCAAATCAAAACCACATGGAGATGAATAAACTCACATGTCAACTTCATTGAATGTTGTCAGCAATGCGAATGTGTTTTGGGAATCCTTCAATCGTGTAGCAACTCTTTTCCTAAGTCTTGTCATAGGCACCTGCACCAGAGCATATAATGTTACAATCTCCACTTATGAAAAAATATATAATAGCATCAGCCAAATACATGGAAACTTTGGTCATACACGTCTCTCCCTTTCTTTAGGGGGCAGCTGGGGCTCAGTAGCAGAATGTTTGGGAGGAGGAGGTCCTTTAGGCTTTTCTACAGCGGGTTTCGTCTCAACTTTAGGTGCTGGCTTCTCCTTTTTCTCTTCAGCAGCAGGTGCCAGTGTAGAAGGAGATTTTTCAGAGGGTTTCTCATCAGAAGGTGCAACATGAGTCGCACCCTCACCAGATTTTGATATTATAGCAACCTTGGTACCAGGTTCTACAGTATCTCCTTCCTTAGCTACAAACTATTAGCAGACAAAAGAAAAATAACATCAAGGCCAAAGTAACAAAACAGAGAATTAGACTAATTACTATTCCAATTATGAAATTTCACCTCCTTGATCACCCCTGCTTCAGGACTATTCACATCAATGGTGACCTGGAATCATGAGCAACCAAATAGAAAACGTAAGATAAGAGCCTTGGAGAAGAATCTTAAGTATATAAAAAGTTTCTTCTCTTAGCTCTGGATAAGCAACATAATATTAAGCTGCAAACACAAGTCACATTAACATCCAGAATCATCAATAGCAGATGATGATTCTGCAGCAGGAAATGGTCGAGAAATATTCTAAGTTCACTGTTATTAAAGGAGTACCTTGTCTGTTTCAATCTGAGCTATTGGCTCATCCACTTCAACTCTATCCCCAGGTTCTGCTCAAAACAGCAATCAGTTGAAAAGTAAACATCCGATTAACATTAAGAGGCTAATAACTTTTGTGAAAACATTCGGCATAGATAAAGAAACATACTTTTCAAGAATGTTGCCAAAGTGCCATCAGTTATTGATTCACCCATAAAAGGGACAACAGCTTCAAAAACATCACCATCTGCTTATACATCAATAAGATGAGCAAGTTACAAGCATGAATCTAAAATGAATAAAGTAATAAATAAATACATTGAATGTGTCTCCGAGCAATCTGCATAGCTATAGCCAATCTTAATTCTGATATCATATGCGATTCGATCAATAATTTCAATAGCGAACACTTAAACGATCAAAGGCCATAGTGCAAATGAGATAATGAAACCAGCATTGCAGATCAAACCCGCATGTACTAATTCTAGAAGAGGAAAACACCTATGATTCACCAATAAGCATTATTTAGTGCCACCAAAGTAGATACCATACCACTGTCAGAACTGAATGACCTACTCCAAGTCTGTAAAGTCACATTTTTCAGGGAACTGTCCAGTGCTTCCCTGCAAACAAAACAAAAAAAAAAAACAGATCCATCTGAGGTGAATTTTCAGTAGAATGTATACAATTTGTGCCTTTTCAGTTAATCAAATGATATGAAGGTCAAGCAACAACATTCCACTAGATCTTGAGGCTACTTCACGATGCTGGCAGTCTCCATGATATAATCACCATGTCCAATAGTATAAATTTCTTATTCCACAATTGGAACAGTTTGCTAGAATTAATCTCTTTATTTGGTACATGCTAATCCCATTTTATCCTACTATTCATCATAAAGTAAAATCTACGCAATGTATGAAAACCTGTTAAATGTATATGATATTGAACCACTGACCTTTTTGGCATCAGAGACATTGTTCGTCCTGTAAAAATATGATAGATAAATCGTTGGTGCAAATCCATCTAATGAGTAATTTGGTCTATGTAAGGGCAAAGAATAAGAAACTGCTCATACCAGCCAAAGGAAGGTGAGAAAATGCTCGAACATTGCCAAATCCCCTTACGCAATTAATCTGTTCAACATCTCAAACATAAGTGACAGTGACAGATATAGTCGAGACACCTCAATTCCGAAATCAAACACAATTAAATAGCAAACATCATAGCAAGTTAGCAACCAGATACAGTTTCTTCATCCGCAATTACTTAAGTTATGAAAAGTATGAAGCAACTCATGGACAACCATTTCTACCAAAACAGGAGTAACAGGTGAAAGCAGAATATACATGCATGTATTCACATTTCTATGATGCTAGCATTTACCATTGAAAATTAAACCATCAAATTACCTCCTCTCCCACTGCAGAGCTCAGCAGGTGAGCAGATCCTGTAGGCTTAAGCTTGTAAAATGATTTTCCGTAAACCTACTCAAAGAAATGCACAAGTGATTACCGACACGCATATTTTCCCACCAGCAAAACAGAATATCATTGAGAAATTACATGCGCGTAGATATAGTCAAAAGGTAGGAGGGATTTACCGAAGCAGATGAGGCGCCGGAAGCGGCTTTCCGCCTTAAAACACCTAACATGACGCCTTCGATCTGTTCGACCTGCTAAACGAACATAAAGATCCTTCAGGGAAAAAAAGCAGATATGATACGAGATTAAAATTAATAAAATCATCACCGCCAACCGAGGTAATAGATCTCAAATTAAGTGATTACGTGAATGCAAGGCGAAATCGAGAGAAGAGAGAATGTAATGTGATTAGGGTTTGATTATGTGAAGGTACAAGTACAGCGTGAAGGGAACAATTCTAAAAAAATACAGTAAGATCTTCTACCTTCGTTGTTGATTGACTTTCCAGAAGCGTAGAATGCGCCTCTTGAATAATTGCACTAAACAGAGCTTGGTCTTTGATTTAGGCTTGGGCTTGGGCTTATAATTGGGCTTGGGCTTGGGCTTTTGTATATGCACAGTCAGAATGATATATTCGAATGCGTTACCTTTAAATTTCACTTAAAACGAATAAACCACATTTCCCTTTACATTGCAAAACGCTAAATTATTTGAAGGATTTGCTAAAATATTTCAACACAAGTTTGATATTAAGTATTTTACACTTTTATTTTTTACCTAAAATGAATAAAACCCATTTTCCTTAGTTTGCAAAACTATAATTTATTTGAAGGATTTGCTAAAATATTTCAGACTAAGTTTGATATAGAATATTTTCTATTTTTTTTTTTCTAACTTGAAACGAACCAAGCTCCATTTAATTTGCAAAACCATAAATTATTTGATGGGTTTGCTAAAATAGTTTGAAAGAAGTTTGTAGTACTTCCTCCGTTAATAATAGAGTCATTTTGTCATTTTGGTACGTTCCATAGTAATAAAGTTATTTTTCTTTTTAGTAAAAAATTCAACACATTTTTTCACATCTATTTTATTTTCTATTACTTTATTCTTTCTTCATCTCTATACTGTTTTCATTTTTCACTTTACTTAACTCACCTAACACAATTTTTTAATCTTTGTGCCAAAAATAAACGCATTTATTACTATGAAGCGGAGTGAGTATAAAGTATTTCACTTTCTTTTTTGACCTGAAACGAATAGTCCACTTTTCTTTCGGCCGTAACATGTCTCTCTCTCCCGTGCTCTCTAGCTAGGCCAAGGCATGTTCCATCGTTACCAGTCACCGTCATTTTATGGCACCTCAGCGTTGATTTCCGCTAAATGAAGAAAGATGAGATAATTACGAATTTTTTGTTTGGTGATTCATAGTTCCTTTTTTTAAAACTGCGCAATTGACTAAAATTTAATTAAGTAAAAATACATATGTATACTATATTTTTATTTGGTACTTATAATGCTGCAATCAGCAAAACAATTTTGGAAAATAATATGATGAGGCCAACAAAGACACATCAAGCTCTAATAATACTCCTGGTAGTTTTGTGTTTCCTTTTATCTGAGGACCCTATTTGAGCTTAACACAAAATTCTCTTCTCCAGCAACAGTTGAGTTCAGCCTCCCAGCAGCCCACCCGTTATTTATCACACGGCTTCCTTCTACTTGTTTCTCATGTTCCGGCAGCCCCTTCGCCTTCCTCTCTTTCCTCCTCAGCCGCTCCTCGTCTCTCTCTTTCCTCAGCCAACGCTCCACAGTCCTCTGCAACGTCAATACCACAACATGAGCTTCAAGCTATTTCTTCAATCTTGAAGAATGCAAGGATTCTGATATCAATTAAATTTTGTATTTGTAGTTTAAGAGGAACTGACCATCAAGGATAGATTGCTAAGCTCCTTGATTTCATTTATTGGCGATGCGAGTTGCAACTTCCCTTGAGACACGTAAACCTGACAAGTATGATGGTTGAGAATTAGCTAGACTGAGAAGAGCTGAAGCAGACATGCTGGAATCAGACTTACAATGTGAGACGGCCAATCCTCAAGGCCATCGAAAATATGTGTAGCGTAGATGATTGTAGCTCCCCTCTCGTCACATTCCTTTTTCAGAAACTTTAGGAGATCGGCCCGAGCTAGAACATCTAAGTCGACTGTGATTTCATCGAGCAGAAGGACCTGACAGCATAGGGTATAATGAAGCCTCTTCTCTATTAATTCATTAAAACAATTAGTTGTCAAAAAAGATCACAAACATACCTTGAATGTCTTTAGAAGACCCATACATATTTGAACTCTCCTTCTTTGACCATCAGATACTTTATGCATTCTCCATGACAGATCGATATCTAAAACCTACATCATGAGATACTAATTCATATTTCTCCTAGATCTCAGTATCTGGTTACTGGTCATCTAAGTATATGTGATCATTGAACAAAGACGGATCAATTCAAATAAAGTTAGTTCAGCACGACTAGCCTTGTGTTCGCATACACAATCTGCTCTTTATTTTCATTGCAGTGGCAAGCAAGAAACTATTATGTGTAACTCCATAGATGCATTTGATTAAAGTCAGATACGTTATTATATTGATCAACTCACCGAGTCCACTTAGGTAACACGCCCTTGAAAAATGTTCGATCAAAATACTAAAACTGGGACTCTGTGGTCACTAAAAGGATAATCAGAACCTCACAAAAGCTTGGAAAATTGACCATAATAATCACAAGCTTCCTCATAGGCATTATCTAAGCCCTGGTGAATGACGAGTTATATGAATGTTCAAAAAAGAACTACGGCGTGCATTTCCATAGTCTCTCACTTTATACATCAAATAAAGGGTGTGCTGGTGCTTTTCAAGCTTCGTCTATGTTTTATTTAAATAGATAGAGAGCAGGATTCAATAGTTTTAACTTTTTTTCTTTGCTTTCAATGAATACAGATTTTTGATATGATTGACCAGATATGGTGTAATAGCAGTAAACAACAGTTGATTTGCTCAGTTCATTTATTTTGAAAACTAGCTAGGAAGAAATTTTCACATCAGCCACATTCTCTATCAAGGCAGTCATTTTGCAACTTTTAAGTGACAGACCAAATGCAAACATTTCAACTTTCAAGGCAGAAAAAATCAAGCAAAGACAGAAAATGTATTTAAGAATAAAGAGAAACAAAAAATCAAGGAAACACATTATACCTTTATCAGTTCATCTCGTCTTTTGGGATCGACACCTGCTACCCCGAAAATCATTTTATCAGCAGGCACATCCATTTGAATTGGAACCTCATAACCAGCAAAAGCAACTTCTCTCCTCCACTGGATAATTAAGCTTCCACAAATCAAAAACCAAGTACTTGCAAACGATTATCATTTGAGAAGTTGTTTTCTCTTCATTCTAGTCATAAATGTCTTGGAAATGGACAGTAATTGTACTAGTAGTACTTTTTAAGATCCTTCACTTGTTCTCATATTCCAAATTCCAAGAATTTCTCTCATAACATCTTTATCTAAAATGCAAATGCAGTTAAAAATTTCCTATCATACATCAAAACCAAATCCAACCTATGCAGATCAAGACTGAAGAAACGTAAAAATAATCCAGAAAATAAAATCGAAGAATGACAGACCTCGCCGCCAAGATAAGAAAGATCGCCTGAGGCGGTCAATGCGGTGTCGTGAAACGCCGATCTTCCCAAAACCCTAACAGTTTCCTGATCCACCATGTGCTTCCCTCCAATAATTTTCAAGATAGTCGTTTTCCCTAAATGCCCACCATGAAATTCAATTAAAAAAAATTGCAGGCAATCACGATTAACAGAAAGAGAGGGAGATAGAACCTGCGCCGTTGGAGCCGACGAGAAGGCAGCGGCTGCCGGCGAAGAGAGAGAGATTGAAATCCTGAATGAGAGGCTTTGCGCCGGGCGGAGGATGGCCGTCGATTCCCGGATAGGTGAATTTGAGGTTGGTGACCTGCACTGTAGGCTGAGACTTTTCCACCTCCACCGCCATAATTCCTTCGTTTTTCTGGTGTAGCTGTTTTTGTAGAGGTTGGAGTTTGGACAATGAAGGTTGGTAGACGCAATTTTGATGTCGTGGAGCGCTTCTTCTCTTCTCACTACGTTTAAACTTTATAGTTGGGCAGTTGGAATTAAACGCCGCAATATGTTTGATTCACAAATCTACACGTTGTGTCAAATAAATTTAAGAGGCTGAGAGCACTTCCCAATGGCACTCCCTTATTTTTTCCTTATTTCTCCCTAACTCCTGCCACATCAGCGCCACATCAGCATCACATTTTATCCCCAGTTTTTAGCCAACTGCTACATTGGTTTCTCCCTTATTTCTCCCTTATTTCTCCCTAACTCAACATTTCATTTTTACATCATTATTTTTTATATTATTTAATTTTCTCTACAAATGTATTTAATAAATAGACTAATAATGAACAATTCATCGTTGTATTAATCATTGGAAAATATAATACAACGAGAAAAAAAAAACTACAAATAAAAAACGCAAATAAATAAAGATTTAAAAAAAAAAAAACTAAGACGGAGGGGCCTGAGGGGCGTCGGGATCGAGGCCCATCGTAATCTGCAGGCTTTGGATGCATTTCCAGAGGGCCGCCTTTTCTTCAGGGGTCCCGCCGCCGGTGAAGTACAGCGTGTACATCTGCGTCAGATTGGCGACATTGCTCGAATAAGTGGCTTTTTCTAAGTCGATGTGGGGTTCCGACTCGACTTCCGACGTTGTGCCCTTCCCCTTCCGCCTTCTTCGCTCCCTCCGGGCGCTCGTGCGGACCATCCCCACTCAAGTCGATGTGGGTCGCGCTCCCCTCGCTCTCCGAAACGCTAAGTCGCGAGCGCACCGATTTCCCGTGCAGCGCGACGTGCATCCCCTTCCGGAATTTGGGGAGATCCTTCAGCTTATCGTAGATGTTCCAATACTTGAACCCCTTCGACAAGTACTGGCCACAATACCTCTGCATGGCCTCATCTCGGACCATATGCTCGTTCTGGCCACTGGGCATGTTCGCCAACAAGTTAGAATAAATACCGTTGAAGTGGCCGCAGTCCCTCATGAGGCGCTCCCAATGCCGACGGATCGCCTCGCTGCCATGGTCCTTCATTGAGGCAGTCTTGTGGCTCCTGTACTTCGCGGCAACCCGCTCCCAGAATATGATCTCAGTCTGGTAGTTGCTGCGCTCCGCGTTCTGTGACGTGTCCGCCCAGCAGGTGGCTATCAGCTCGGACTCTTGCAGAGTGTAAGTAGTCCTTACCCGCTTCGGCCTCTCATCGGAACCCGTATCAGTCGCAGCCGACGACGTCGGCGCCTTCCCCCTCCCGCTCCTAGAAGGCGGCTCGGTGGGCGTTTCTTCCACCTCGAAGTCCTCCGCGCTCAGTGTCGCGGCCTGAGATTCTTGGTCGCCTGGGGTTGATCCGGGGGTGTCGAACTGGGGCCGATACACATCGTCGGCTGGAGAGGGCATTCTGCCGGCAGAGTTGAAGTACGGAGAAAGTCTCCGCGCCGGAGGAGTCTGCAAAGGAGACGGACCCGCGTATGGAAGTTGGCCGGGAGGAGAACCCATCGCCAACAACGAGTGCATCCACTGCTCGTTTGCTTCATCCGTGTTGGGAATTTGTGAACTCGACTCTTTCCCCTTACCCTTACCCTTACCCGAGCGGGAATTTTTCTTCCAAAAGCTCATAATTTTTGGAAGATTGATGAAGATTGAAGATTGGGAGAAGAGATTGAAAATGGAGAGAATGAAGATTGTGGGTGATGAATGGAGGAAATGGAGGAAATATTTATAGGGGTGGAATGTAAAATAGCCGTTGGGCCGAAAAAAAAATAAAAAATTAAATATCGCCGATTTATCGCCGAGCGTCGCCCACAGTGGCCGGCGATCGCTCGGCGATAATCCGGCGAAAAAACGCCGCTTGGCGAAATAACGGTAAGATTATCACCGAATTATCGCCGATTTCACCACAACGGCCGGCGATAATCCGGCGATGTTCGGCGATTTTTCGCCGGATTTTCGCCACCCCTATTGGAAGTGCTCTGAGCTCAAATGAATTAAAGTCGAAATTATCTCGTGAATTTTTGGGGTATTTGTTAGTAAGTATAGTAGTGCTGTTGTTATCTTATTTTAATTAATTCATAATTTGTAGATCCTATTTTGTAAGTAAGATAAGATGTAGTAGTAAGTAGCAGATTTAAGTTGCTCCAAACTTATTCAATTTTAATTTCTTTAAATTGATCTCGACCTTACTTCAAGAATGAAAATTAAAGAAATTGAGTAGGAGTGTTAATTTAGCTTAGTACCAGAAAACACCAGTAATAGGCCCAAGCTTAAAAATCAAAAGCCCAATAAGAATGGAGCCCAATTACTGTAAAAAAACAAAAGCCGGATAAGAAATCTTATCCCTCTACGTTATATTTTGTCATTACAACATATTATCAGGATTAAAGTGTCTCCACCTTCTTTTTTTTTCAAAAACTCACAGAAAACAATATCAAGCCCTCCAATATAAAAAGTAATCAAGCCCATTTGAATTCTTCGTCCGCCTCATGAAGCAATTTTATCCACTGACCGGCCTGAATAAGAAATAGCAAAAAATTCAAAGCTCGACTATTTCAAGCTTGAAGTTTTGACATCTTGTATATTAATTATTATGTTTTAAATCAGAGATATAATTTTGATAGTATATTATTAATTTTAACTTTTTTTACCTAAAAAAGAAATCCGCTGCACAAAAAGTTAAAGGTTAAATATAGGTATCATATAAAGTTGTCAACAACTAACAATGTACTATAGGAGGAAAAAATTCAATGCGAGTCACTGTCACCACTCTATCTCTCCAATTCCAGAGATAAGTCGGCAACGAGGGTTGTTACTTAAACCAGACGTTGCAGGATTGAAGGAGGTCCCCACGTGGTGGAATCTGGTGCACCCACGTGAATCGCTAGATTAGAAATGGGCCCACCCCTGACACGCGGTATACATGCAGGGGAGCGGGATGTGGTCGGTGACGGTTGGTGGAGCTACGTCTATTTGCGCCTGCTTTTATGGAGCAGTTACCTTTCGTTTTCTTATCCCATTTCTTGTCCAAATTAGAGTAGTTGGTATTCAACTCTACAGTTTTACTTGTAAACTTGTGGACAAGCAAAAGAAATATACTTCTTAAACTTCCCTTCCGAAAATTGGCTTATGGAAAAACACGTATGTATACTTATGCTGGTCGAAAAGTTTGACACGAGCTAGCTGTTCTTTTGTAAAGTATGAAAGTGCTAAGTTTATGATTTTCAGATTAAAAATTGCTGTAATTTAAAGTTCTCATTATATCTTGAGAATAATCCTAATAGTACTACTCATGGAGAGTTATTTTTTTTTTGTAAGTATAGTATTTTTTGCTAATTTATAAATACTAGTAATATGAGTACTATGTATAGACCAAGGATGGCTACACTTATCTGTAGACTACACACTACTTTAATTTTAATTTTAATTTCAATAACTATCAAGGCAACACATGTTATTTTTAAACTGTCGAATTAATGGGGAAATAAGCCATATTTGTAATCAAAGGTTTAGGAATAAGCACTTTTGTATATTACTTATGAATCAAATGTATAGTGCTTTAATTGCAAATACTATGTTTAAATGGAGGTTTCAGAACTTTTTCTTTCTAATTCTGAAATTCATGCAAATAAATAATTGATGTTATAATAAGTAAATGTGTACCTTGGAGAATAACAAACATACTTCGGTTAGGGTACACATTTAACAAAATTAAGTACTTCGGTTAGGGTACACATTTTGTCATCCTCGAAAGTTTGCATTTACTTTTTTTTTTTTTTGAATAAATAGATCTTATATTTCACTAGCTACTTTAATTTATAAATGCAGTGTGGATTGTTTCAGACTTTCAGCTATTCACCATTGTTCACCGCAACAGTAGATATATATATATAGAGTAAAAATAATAAGAACAATAATAAAAGTAAATAATTGAAAAGAAATGGAAATGGACAAGAAACAAGCTCATCTACAAATCCTAAAGACAAAAGATACCCTTGGAGTCAGGGGCGGACACACGTGGAGAGAGGGTAGGGCTTAAGCCCTTACCCAATTTTTTTTTTTCTTAATTTTCTATTTTCAAACTTATCAAAATTTGGAAAAATCATGTTAAGCCCTTACCAAATAATGCTACTAAAGACCAAATTATCTTGTGATGAAGAATTGTAAGGGGCTGAAATTAAAGAAGGGGGAAGTAAAAATCTGCAGAAAAAAAGTGTAACAATGGTGTTTGGGAGCGTAGGAAGAAGATGTGTAATTTTATAAATGAATTAATTAATTATAAAAGTAAAAATCAAACTTACCGCACTTACCCCACTTTATATGTACTCGTTTTTAACTTTAAAAAATAGAGAACGCATTTTTATAGAAGTGCTATCACTTTTTAAAATGGGCACACGTTTTTATTAAAATTGAAGGACTTTAAAAAATCAAAGGAATACAGAGGGTTTGAGACTATGAGTTTCTGAGACTTTACCGAAATTAACAGTCAAATTTTACATAAATTGTGAGGCTAAGAGTTTATTAAAGTTGTTAATTTTATATTCTACCTTTTGTCTTTTTAAGATTTTGATAGAATAGTTGCAAATTAAAAAAATTATAACAATGTTAGTTGCGAGCTAATAGTCGTGAATTGTAATTGTCTAATATATAGAATACAGTTATGTTATGTTGATGTGGGTATGATAATATCTTATTGATATAAACTAATGGGAGATGAGTGGATAAATGACATTTTAATTGTGTATATTGAGAAGGACATGTTTTAAACTATTAATAACGAACGAATCTTACAACGTTTTCAATCAATGAGAACGGGTAGAATTCCGTTGCCACCGCTTTAGAAGCTCTGACAAGTTCTTTTTATTAGATATTCCCTCCGTCCCATAAAAATATGGGCAAGGGGTATAGCACAGGAATGAAGACAAAATTGGTAAAGTAAGAGAGAGGATGAAAATGACAGTTAAAGTAGTGTTAAGCGGATAGTAGGACCTATATTATTGAATTAATATAACTTTCCAAAAATGGTATGCACATATTTTTGTGGAAGAACGGACGAAAATGGAAAGTGCACATATTTTTATGGGACGGAGGAAGTATATTTTAGACTAGTTCGTATTAAATATATAATGAAGCTCAGCCCTTACAGTCAATTTTTTCTGCGTCCGCCCCTGCTTGGAGTTATATAAAACAACTAGTACTAATAAACTCAAATTACCGATTTATACCTTAAATGGATATAGATCTATAAGATTATAAATTTTGGCCAAAATTTAGAGTATTTGTTTTACGAACTTTTAATTTAGTATTAAAAATCGTGAATTTAGTCTTTGTAAGAGCATCCACTATAGGTGGATACTTTTTGGTGGACAACTTTTTTTTTTTTGTCCATAGCCACTTTTTATTTGTCCATAGCCACAAAAAAAAGTGTCCGCAGCAATAGTGAACACTTTTTTTAGCCACATTTCACTTTATTTTATTTGTTTATATTTTAATTCAATTACAATTAAAATTATCGGACTAAAAATAATTAGAGAAAAACGGCTAGTGCAATAAAATTAAAATTGAAAACTAAATTTTCATCGGATTAAAGTGAGGGGAAAATTACAACGAAAATTTGATCTACGGAAAATCACACATGTTCTTCACGCTACGCCGCCTCCCCTACGTGCCCAGACCTCTTCAATCAAATTGACCTGGAGTTGGTCATGTGTTGTGCTCCTGCGTATATCAGCGAAACGTTGGATCAGATATTCATTACTACGTGGTACACTCATCTGTATCGGCGCGGAGGCAACGCCGTGACTTGTACTTGCACCATCTTCCGGCGCCCAACGTTCTGCAGCAAATCCTTCATCTTCTATTATCATATTGTGCAATATGATACATGCTACCATAATATTCGCGACATCATCTTCGTGCCAAACTCGTGCCGGGCAGCGTAGAATGGCCCATCGCGCTTGGAGCACACTAAAAGCTCGCTCAACATCTTTCCTAGCGGCCTCTTGTTTTCGCGCAAAATATTGTCTCTTCGCTCCAGCCGGTTGGCGAAGTGTCTTGACGAATACGGGCCAACGAGGGTATATTCCATCTGCCAAATAGTATCCCTTGCGATACTGCGTGCCATTTGCTACAAAACTGATCTCTGGACCCTCTCCCCGGCACTCATTGAAGATAGGCGACGACTGCAGAACGTTGATGTCGTTGTTCGAACCTACAACACCGAAATACGCATGCCAGATTCGCAAACGGTAGTCAGCAACGGCTTCGAGGATCATCGACGGATGTTTCTGCTTGAAACCGGTAGTGAACTGGCCTTTCCACGCCACCGGGCAGTTTTTCCACTCCCAATGCATGCAATCAATGCTGCCCATCATCCCGGGGAAATTGTGCACCGCACCGTGCATATCTAGCAGTCTCTGGCACTCATCAGGGGTTGGCTTTCGTAGGAACTCCAGACCAAAGACTTCCCGAATGCCCTTACAAAACTGCCGGAGCACATTTAGACTAGTCGTCTCACTCATCTGTAGGTATTCGTCGAACATATCAGCCGGTCCGGCATAGGCAAGCTGCCTTATTGCAGAGGTGCATTTCTGCAAAGTAGACAGTCCGATCCGGCCAGTGCAATCACTCCGGAGCGTGAAACACTCGAACCGGTTCGCCAATGTCGTCGCTACATGGGTAAAGAGCGATCGCGACATTCTGAAACGCCGACGAAAAATCTCAGCCGGGTAACGAGGGTCAGCGCTAAAGTAGTCGGCCATAAGCCGCTCAGCCGCTCCGACATGGTCTCGTGGGATTGTCCGACGATGACGAATCTCACGAGGGATCGCCGCCGCCGCCTCATCCTCCTCGTCGGCCTCCCTCTGCACCTCTTGAATCAAAGAATTCCATGCTTGATTCCACAAATCATCCATAATTGAAAAAATTTTAGAGATAGAAAATTTGGATAGAAAGTAAAATGGGTGTGAACATGTGTGTGGAGAGAAGATGAAAATGGGAGGAATATTTATAAAAAAACCATTACAAATTCGAATTAAAAAAAAATAAAAAAAATATTCAAAACCGGCGACAGCTGCGGCGGTTTCGCCGCGCAATAGATAGGCGCGGCGGCCGCCGTGCTTCTCTCTCCTCCGGCCCGTCCTCGCCGCAATCGCGGCGAATGCCCGTCCGCCCCAACAAATTCGTCCGCCCCCGGGGCCCGGGGCGGACGCCTCCTCCGTTATAGCCCGCCGCGGCTAAGCCGCGAACGGGGCGGCCCGCGCGCCGCCCCTATAGTGGATGCTCTAATGGATTTCTCACAAAATCGATTCATTGGAAATTCAGTACAAGAGATAAGTGCACCATTTCTGCAATCAAAGTTAAAGTTTGAGAGATACTACTAAATTAGACCAAAGTTATGATTTTAGGTATAATTAATTTTATTGAATCTCCTATTTAAAATATTTGCTACACAATTTGTCAAATAATACTAATTAGATTAATAAATATAATCACTTGGGATTTGAAATCCTAAACACTTAAAATATTGGATTACACACATTTCACATAATAAAAAAATTAAGTATGAAATGAATTGAGGAAATAATTAATTTTGTGAAAAAAAAAATGATTTTATGGGAAATCCACTATAAAGTATAAATTCATGATTTTTATGATCAAATTTGAAGTTAATCTAAATATAAAATTTTGGTTAAAGTTTGTGAGTTTAGGAACTAATTTACTTTTAAATAAATTATTAATAAGCTCTAACACCGGTTTCTCAGTCAAATAAATAACTAAAAATGAAGTAATAGTACTCCTACTTAATTTGCAAAAGAAATTATAGAACAGCGAAATTGATAAGATGGGACCTAGTTGAATTGAAAAAATGAAACATTTAGCGTGGGAAGTTGGCACCAAAGTCCAAAATTCATGAATATACAATCAAGGCAGCTAAAGTGCTTTAGCCCTAATGACCGAGAGAATTACTCAATCACCACTAATTAATACTAAAGGATTATGAAAATGTTAGTATTAGGAAGCTGCTAGCATATCATGGTGGGCCCAATACAATATTTTTCACTTCCACCGCCCCTCCTATGATATAATCTATATTCTATACATCCTCACTCGAACTTTCACCGAAGCTAGAAGCATTCCACGCGTACGGCCCAGATTCATTTCTTATACAAACACTCTGTTTACCAAACACCTCTATCAACAATTCAAAACTAAATAATTTCACACTTTTTTCCCACCTCGATTCATCTAACATTTTGTACGCAAAAAACGTTACTCTCCATGAAATTCTATATAAAGCGACCACTCCCCTCATTCTAACTCAAACACACCAAACAAACAAACAAGCACAACACAAACACATCTCACTCTTGTTTTCCAAATCAAGAACAAAATATGGCACCAGAACTCATGAACCGTCCCTTGAATAGGGGTGCCTCCGGTCTGGCGAAGGCCGGCAGCCTCCCCAGCCGCGCTTACGTCACTTTCCTTGCCGGCAACGGCGACTACGTGAAGGGCGTGGTTGGGCTGGCCAAGGGCCTCAGGAAGGTCCGCACCATCTACCCTCTCGTGGTGGCTGTTCTCCCCGACGTCCCCGCCGAGCACCGCCGCATACTGGTGGACCAAGGCTGCATCGTCCGCGAGATCGAGCCCGTCTACCCGCCCGAGAATCAGACGCAGTTCGCCATGGCCTACTACGTCATCAACTACTCCAAACTCCGCATTTGGGAGGTAGAATCATTAATTTAATATTATTGTCACTTTCAAAATTTCAAATAATGTTAATTAATTCCTAATTAATACGTATCAATCAAATATGCAGTTTGTGGAGTACAGCAAGATGATCTACTTGGATGGAGACATCCAGGTGTTGGAGAACATCGACCATCTGTTCGACATGGAGAACGGCTATTTCTACGCGGTGATGGACTGCTTCTGCGAGAAGACGTGGAGCCACACGCCGCAGTTCCAGATCGGCTACTGCCAGCAGTGCCCGGACCGGGTGCAGTGGCCAGACTCCCTGGGCCCGAAGCCGGCAAAGTACTTCAACGCGGGAATGTTCGTGTTCGAGCCGAGCCTCCCGACGTACCACGACCTGCTGCAGACGCTGAAGGTGACGGAGGCGACGCCCTTCGCAGAGCAGGACTTCCTCAACATGTTCTTCCGCGACGTGTACCGCCCCATCCCCAACAACTACAACCTGGTGCTGGCGATGCTGTGGCGCCACCCGGAGAACGTGCGGCTGGAGGAGGTCAAGGTGGTGCACTACTGCGCTGCCGGGTCCAAGCCGTGGCGCTACACCGGCGAGGAGGAGAACATGGACCGCCAAGACATCAAGATGGTGGTGGATAAGTGGTGGGACATTTACAACGACCAGAGCCTCGACTACAAGGGCGAGGTCGCTGCTGCTGCACCTGAGCAGTTGATGCCGGTTCGCGCCGTGGTTCGCTATGTTCCAGCCCCTTCCGCCGCCTAACCATAAAGGCTAAAGCATTCCTATTTCTATTTTGGTTTTTGGAGTGTGAATTATATAGTTGGGCTTCAGATATTAGAGACGCCTAACAGAGGGAGATTACACTGTGTTTTCTTCCTTTTTAAGTAGTCTTATTATTATTTTTTTCTTTTAATTCTGCTGCTCCCCATCTCACCTTTGTTGTAATTACTTCAAAATATATATAATACATACACTTTTAGAAAACCTCAAGTGTTCATTTTATTTTCACAATTTAGCAGGATGTGCACTAATATGACTTGATACTTGATTCTAACACTATTCGATGTTCTAGAAATATATATATGCGTTTTTATTAGAGACCTATTTCATCTACTGAAAACAGAAAATTTATCATAACAACCCCATGCCTTGAGTTGCAACTAATTAATTCCTAAATTGATTTTTTTATTCTTGACATTTCATTATCATTGAGATAAGTGCTTCTCGTGGGCCTAAAGAATGAGACGAGACAGAAATGTTTCTCTCTGGAGAAGGAAAAGTAAGAAATTCTTTTAAAAAATTACATCTGACCGCAACTTATTTTAAGAGAGAGGAAAAATGTGACAAAAACAATAGTATTAGTCAATTGCAAGGTTCATATTTAAAATGACGTACTATGGTTAATATATGTCTTAAATTTTCCATATATAGAGCTAGTCTAATATTTTGGACGCTCCAAATAGTAAATTAATCTATTTTTTGGACGGAGGAGCGTAGTATTCCTTTCGTCTCCAAAAAGTTTGAACTATTTCCTTTTTTATCCGTCCCTCAAAAATAAGAACTTTCTAATTTTGAAAAATTCAAACAACATATTACTCATACACATTATTTTATTTACAACTTATATCATTATCATTAACAACTTATATTATTATCAATAACAACTTTTTTCTTTATTTATTAGAATCCGTGACAAATTCATTGTTCATACTCTTTGAGGACGAAGGGAGTAGTATTTTATTAATCTACAATAAATTTGTCGCAATGTGGACAATATATTTTTAAAAATGACTGTAGTATAGGCGTAGTAAGAGTGCTATTTTATTTATTAGTAGATGAGTATTTAAAATAAAAATTGACAAATTTATCGCAGACCAATGGAAAAGAAAGTTGTGGCAAAATTTTGTGGATGTGTA
Source organism: Salvia hispanica (assembly GCF_029641045.1). Taxonomy (NCBI): domain Eukaryota; kingdom Viridiplantae; phylum Streptophyta; class Magnoliopsida; order Lamiales; family Lamiaceae; genus Salvia; species Salvia hispanica. Next base: position 26,012,378 of record NC_142692.1, read on the forward strand.
CTATTTTTATTTAATGTACACTATTAAAATAATCAAACTATAGCTTTACATTACAACTCCAACCGACATGACGCCATATACCTATGTAGTCAATAAATAGTACTTTCAATACAAAAGCATGATTCATCAACTACTAAATCGTAGTAGCAGTTTTTTTATTAAGAAGAAGATAATCGTGGCGTTTTAATAATTTAAAACCATGCTCTGTAATAGTCAGCTACTTCTGGACACTGCCCATTTTTTCTAATTAAACATTAATCCCAATTAATTACTTAACCCAGTTGTAACGCCGTTAATAGGTGTATTGCAATAGTCAAAGATGTAGCAAAACGCCAAAACAAAAAGAAGACCAACTAATTAACGACCAACAAAATCTAATGACGTGAAAGAGAGATCTAAATTCAACTGGGACACGTGTGCAGATTTGAGGACCAAATCTTAACTGCTAAAACCAGAGATTTCTTCTACGCGTAATGAGTGGGGACCAACCAATCGCCACGTGCCTTCTGTTTAATTAATTCAAACCCCACACCTAATTAAAATCGAAGAAATTGTTAATTGATGGTGGTCCACCTACGAATAGTCCCTACAATTTAAGATTAGGGTGTGAATCTTTGTAGTGCTAGTATTTAATTTCCATATATACTGTAATGTTTGATTGATTGGCTAATTAATGGTTCAGCGCCGACATGTATTACTATTTGGCACTTGGTACCAAAATTAAGGTCAAGTTCAAAAATACATTAGAATTGCATTTTACTCCTAAATTAATGGATTGCATCTCGTATGTATTATAGCACAAAAAACTTGTCTCAAAAAGTTTCATTATGTAATGAGTACAAATTCAGATTTAAGACCAGGCTTTCTCGTACAATTGTCCTCTCATTTTAGAAAGGGCTAATTGTAAATCAAAGGATATCCAAACTTAAATGAACTAATTCTAATGTTTTTAAAAACAATAAGAATGAATTGATCTCAGCTCCCGCATAGAAAAAGGCCCTAAGATACGAAAATTCGGCCCAAAGTAAGAAGACGTTCGATATATGGGCCGAGGATTTATTTGGATTTAAAGATTTCTTGCCTAAATAAGAAAACTAAATTTCATGGTCTAGACTTTTAACGATATATCAAAGAAGGTTGTAATGTCATTCTCAAAGATATTAGAAGACTAACGACACTAATATGATATAACACAACATAAATTTATATTGTGAGATGAGTCTTTCTTGCTAATTACTGAAAAATGAGATCTCGAAAATTATTTATTTCTAAAAAAGATAAAGAGCATAGTAGGAAGCAATTCAATTACCTTGGGATAGCTCGAAAAGGTATACGAATCAACTACATTGAAACGGATGTCGTATAATATTGAACATACGATATCATTTACGCACTGCTCCTTTAACTTATCAATATGTGCGAGTTAATCGTAACCCATTAAACATGATATCTTAGGGAAGTGGTAATCAATGCATAGCAATTCTAGAATTGTTATTGCACCGAATCATGTCCGGGGTGAGTCCGAGTTGATAATATCAGAAGGAGTATAATAAATAATAGTATTATTTTACTATACTATATTACTTTCGATAAAAAGATATTACTAATCAATTAAAGTCAGTAGCAAATTAAAATTAACCAATGAGTGTTGAAATCTTAAACACGGTAAATAAATTAAATTAAAAGGAAGTCTAAATTATTTGTGATTTAGATATTAACGGGCAATTAATATTATTTTTTATAGTGGTCCAACACAATATTCTTTTGAGTTTGGCTTAAATTAGACTCAATTCAATTAATTAAAATCCAACATGTAAAACTTAGTCCAATATCCTTGAAATCCTTAATCTAACTTAAAATAACTTTAAATATGATACTATTATACAAGAGATAAAATTGACTTTAGCCATCATATATTCAAAAACCCTAACACATGGATTTAAAAAGTCCATTCTCCACACACATTTTCTAAACCAAATTTTTTAGTGTGATTAGTTTTATCCATACAAAAATATCATACTTTGTGTTTGGGAATAGATCAGAGCATTTATGATTGAGTTTTAAGACCGCAGCGTGAAAAGAGCAAACCATTGTCAATTCTTTAATGAATCAGAGTCATAAATATTCTAATAGCACAATTCATGTTTAGGATTTTAATTCTTTACATTATATGGTATGCATTCTTTGCATACATGTTATTTGAATTAACTTTATAGCAATTAATCTCAAAAAAATTATTTAAATGACTCAGCCGTGAATTCAGTTGGTTTGCTAAGTAAACACTTAGTTACAAATCTCTACAATAGGACTTAACCTGAACCCAATATGCTAAGAAATTTTTTTGTCTAAATACAAATTCAACTTGTTACCATTAAACTTGAAAACGATCGCACCATACACGAACTCGTGAATAACACAAACGTCATTCACAGAATTACACCTAACTTGCTTAAACTTAAGAGTGTCCATAATAGTGCCGCTGCGACGGCCTATTGTAAGTCGCGTTAGAGCCGCGGCAGTAGTGCCACGGCCGAGTATCCGGCTGCGCCGAGCAGGGGAGTGGCGGTCGCGTGGCTGCGGCGCATCGGCCTATTGCAGGCTGCGGGACCGCCATGGCGGCGTATTTCCAATATATATTTTTTTATTTCTTTAAATTTTTTCTAGAAAAAACCATATTCACAATTCATTTTTTTCATTCCATTTCAATCTCAAATCTCAAAATTTTCTCAAATTCATTCACAGAAAATGGATTCCGACGATGAGTATCAACGTGCATGGGATACGGCCTATGACGCGTTGGTTGAAGAGGTTGCGCACAAAGTAAAGGAGGAGGAGCGGGCGGCAGCGGTGGTCCCTCGTCCGATCCAGCATCGGCGGACAATCCCCTGCGACCATATCAGGCTAACCAGCGGCTATGGATGACTACTTTGCCGAAAACCCGCGTTTTCCGCTAGAGCTTTTTTTATCGGCGTTTCAAAAGTCTCGACGGCTCTTCCTACATGTAGAATCGTCATTGGCTTCGTAGTACAGGTGCTTCACCCTCCGATCTGATGCCAACGGCAGGATTGGACTGTCGACGTTACACAAGTACACCCGCTGCAATTATGCAACTGGCTATGGCGGACCAGCTGACATGTTCGACGAATAGCTACATATGGGTGAGACGACTAGCCTACAGGTTTTGAGACAGTTTTGCAGCGGCATCAGAGCCATCTTCGGTAGAGAGTACCTCCGAAAGACGATCGCCACCGACTGCGAGATACTGCTTGCTATGCACGGGATGGAGCACGGTTTTTTCAGGGATGATGGGCAGCATAGATTGCCTGCACTGGAAATCGGGGAACTGCTCGATGGCTTGGAAATGGTAGTTCTCTACCAAGTTCAAATGCAAACACTCGATGATGATCCTGGAAGCCGTTGCTGACTACCGGCTGTGGATCTGACATGCGTATTTTGGTGTTGAAGGGTCTAAAAACGACATCAATGTTCTGCAATCGTCGCCTCTCTTCAATGAGCAGCGTCGGGGCGAGGGTGCGCAAATCAGCTTCATAGCCAATGACAGGGAGTACAATATGGGATACTATTTGGCGGATGGTATATACCCTCGGTGGCCCGTATTTTTGAAGACGATCAGACATCTTGTCGGTCGAAAGAAATCTTGGTTCACGCAACGTCATGAGGGTGCGAGGAAGGATGTTGAGCCAACATTTGGTGTGCTCCAAGCACGATGGGGCATTATACGGTGCCCGACGTGAGTTTGGCACGCAAACAGCGTCGCTGATATCATGTTTGCACGCATCATATTGCATAACATGATAGTAGATGATGAAGGTCCATCTATGGAGCGTTGGACATCGAACGATGGTGCTGGACCAAGTCACGGTATTGCCACCGTCCCCTTGCAAATGGGTGTATTGCGTATTGATAAATACTTGCTCTGAACTTTCCTTGATATACGCAAGGAAAGAGAACATCTCCAACTCCATGCCGATATGGTTGAAGAGATATGGGCACGTAGAGGAACGGGCACATTGTGATTACTTTTGTTTGTAATTCTTGTTCACTAATTATTTATGAATGAATTATGTTTTTTTTTTCTAATTATTGTTTTTCAATTAATTTTATTCTACTCCAATTAAAATAAATAAAAATTTGATAAAATAATGAGATTTGTGGTCCTAGCATGGCTGGACAAGTTTTTGTGGCTGGGCCATGGCTGTGTTGACTAGTCAGACAAGTTACTTTTTGTAACTGTGGCGTGGCGCACATGGCTGTGATGACTAGTCAGACAAGTTACTTTTTGTAACTGTGGCGTGGCGCACGTGGCTGTGATGACTAGTCGGACAAGTTATTTTTGTGGACAGTCTAACGGTATAATATAATATTTTAAAAATTATAAAAATAATATTTTTTGAATGAGTTCCTAAACGGGTCGGTCGATAGATTCAATTCTACTATTAGGTTTTTTGGGCTAAAAAATTCAAAATTCTTGACGCAGTGCCGCCATGAATCTTTGATCTCCGATTAGCCTCGCTAAACCCTAGAAAAAGTGAGCGTATACCGATGGCAGGCGGCGGCGAGAGCAGCATCTTACGCTACTTCAAGAAAGGAGCCGAAGTCGAGGTAAACAGCGACGACGATGGATTTCGCGGGTCTTGGTTCTTGGCCACTGTGATCCGGGCGCCGAAAGATGAATCCTCCAAGGTCCTGGTGGAGTACAAGACCTTGACAGAGGACGAGGCGGGCAAGCGGCCGCTGAGGGAGCCGCTGAGTCTGGTGGTGCTGCGCCCTCCGCCGCCAAAGGAGAATCGCACCTCCTTCGAGTTCAGCGACGAAGTGGATGCATACTACAACGACGGGTGGTGGGAGGGTGTGATCACCCGGAAATTTGAGGGGAAGGATAAATATACTGTCTTTTTTCGCGGGTCGAGGGAGGAGCTGTCATTTACGGCCTCGCAGTTGAGGCTCCACCGCGAGTGGGTCACGGGGGGGAACTGGGTCCCGCCTTTGCTCCCCTACCCCCACGCCAATGTAAGCATACCTCCCTCATCTTTCTTCATTTTTTTCTTTTCTTAATTACAAATTCCAGTTTTTTGCCCTTTTTTATATAAGAGCTGTATACGTAGTAAAGACCCTACTGTTTGCTTGGTGATTGAATCAACTGATTAGCTAAAAATATTTCTCAAATGGATTTTCTTGCTGAATTTGGAACCAATTTAATGTAACGTACCATTTCTGTTGCATAATACTATAACCATTGGGATTATGCATCTTATGGAGTACTACTTACTAATTTTGTGGTTCATACCCTAATTAGGTGTTTATGGAGTACTAGAGTTGAGAAAGTTATGGTATTCATATGGGACTGAAGAATTAGAGTTGTTGGGGCCTCATCTTATTTCATCCCAAAAAGGAAATAGAACCGAAACAACAGTTGAGAATATCAAACTTAGCCTTATGTACTGAGTTCTAATACATTAGATTCGTTTACCACTCATAGTTCTGATGCGTGATGTGCAAAATCCGAGGTTTGAATTTCAACATACTATAATAGATTTGCTGGATTGAAAATGAATCCATACAGTGTCATAAGGTGATATATGCTGTTATGTGAAATCAATTTTCTCAATAACTTTCTTAGTAGTTTCCTTTTTTAATAGTGTAAATTGTTTCTTATTTTCCTTTTCTAATTATGGGATTAAGTTATTTCGCTTCGTCTCTCTCTCTCTCTCAACAATATAGGCTAGCCTCCTTGGTTGTCAATGACTAAGAGCTTGTTCACATGTCTTGCCTTTTAATACAGAAAACTCCGTTGTCAGCTGAAGCGGAAGACAGCACGGTGGCAACTGAACATAACTTTAACCCAGGAAACCATGCGGAAGCCAGTAACGATGAAGATGGTTTTGAAAATGGATCCATACAGTATCATAAGGTGATATGCTGTTATGTGATATCAATTTTCTCAATAACTTCCTATAGTTTCCTTTTTTAATAATTAAAAAATGTACATGTTTCCTCATTTTCCTTTTCTAACTTTGGGATTGAGTTAGTTCACTCTGTCTGTCTTTCTCAACAATATAGGCTAGCTTCCTTGGTTGTCAATTACTAAGAGCTTGTGCTCATAAATGTCTTGCCTTTTAATACAGAAAACTCCGTCATCAGCTGAAGCAAAAGGCAGCATGGTGGCGACTAAGCATAACTTTAACTCAGGAGACCATGCGGAAGCCAGTAGCGATGAAGATGGTTTTGAAGGTGCTTGGTTCCCTGTAATTGTTCTCGAGAAAAGAGCAGCTGGAAAATATCTGATTGAGTACAAAAAACTGATGAACGATGATGGCACGGACTTCTTGAGAGAAGAGATCAATGAACTCCATTTAAGGCCAAGCCCTCCTGATGTTGGAGTCATTGACAGATTTAAAGTTAATGACCAAGTTGATGCTTTTTACAATGATTGTTGGTGGGTTGGTAGGGTTACAAAAATTCTTGTGAAAGAAAGGTACTCTGTGTACTTTGAGAACCCGCCTGAGGAATTGAAGTTTGAGCATTCTGACTTGAGGGTGCATCAAGAGTGGAGAAATGGCAAATGGCACTGCTTCTAGGTACTACTTTCTAGTTTCTAGCAATCGTGATTTACATTCTTCTAGTAGAACCTATCTTTTGTAGTTCCTCCCTGGGAGTACTTAAGCTTCATTTAAATTGTGATTTACAATCGTTGCTTATCAGGCAAATCATAAATTTGGTCATGGTTGTGATGAATATCTTTTAGTACTACTCCACTAGTTAATGATTGAATTTGTGAGGTAAGTATGAAATAGCATAGCATGCATCATGTCTCCTCTTGTCGTTTAAGCCCCAATGGTTGCAGCCCTTGCCTCCAAAATAATGTATTGCCTGTGTAAGAAATGAGTAACTAAACGGTGTTTTGGTTGTGTTGCAGGTTCTCAAGTTGTAGCGGCCTTTGTGCAAGTGTAAATGCTTTAACCCTCTGCTTCTTCTCCACTTGTATTTAACACCCTACTTTTAATTCTGGGCATGGTAGCACCTTAAGGAATTTGATTTTGCCATATTCACCACCAGCTTGTTTTGTTTTTGCTGTGACCTGTATATTTGGTAAACTATCATTCACATTTTGAACCAACTTCTATAGTAATCCAACTAATTACTACTGTAAGGGTTGTTATACGCATTCTACTATTTGGTGTGTATTACATAATATCATATCCTTCGAGTTTGAAATGTGTAAAGGAAATTCTAATGCATCAACACATTCTCAGGAACATCAATTGATTAAAACTACATCGGATTTTTTATTTAAAACGTTGTAGGTGCCGTCGTGCATATTAGAAAGCGCCAAAAACCATGCCATAAGGTTGAAATATTTTGGTAGTGTTACAAAATGCGTCAAAATTCATGACATAGATGATATTGATGTTGGTGTATTGAGGGAGAACAGCACAACCGTTTACCCTAAAAACTCAAGCAATGAAATTCAACAGATCAGAAGACAGGTGAGTTACACAATTGACAAAAGTATACGAGAAACATTAAGATTCAGCATTACTGAAACCGTCTAAGAAAATCTTTAATCTCATCAATGTATGGAGATCTCGTCGGGATGATATGACCAAAGTCGTGTTCAATAAGCACCGCACATCCATTCTCAAACAAGGAAGCTAGCTGCATACTGGCTTTGCAATCTATCTGTCTGTCCTTGCCCTCTTTGTGCCCAAAAATATGAAGTGATGGACAGTTGATCGACCCTTCGGCATTTCTTGCCATATTGACAGAAAAACCTGAGCATAAAATAAGAAACCTAAAATCCATGTCACCCTTAAGCTCTTCTCTGCGAGCACCGACTAAGGCAGCCATTGCAGCTCCTTGAGAGAATCCCAATATCCCATCAAAAGGTCCCTTTTGAGAGAATACATTTTTCAAGTATTCAATAGACCTGTCGAACCCCTCTGTTTGTTGCTGGTACTGCAGACAGTCGAAAGGAGCTTTAGCCATCTTCCACTCACAATCATCCTTTCCATTATAATCTGCATCGACCAACCATGCAAACTTTCTATTGCAATGGTTCAAGGGTGGGCTTTTCTGCTCAAATGCAGAATCACAACTATGATTCTGGTCAGCTAGCGGAGCTTGGTAAATGAAAGGTAATTCATGTGGTGCGTCAACAAACACAAGCTCAGCAAAGTTCTTGAGTTTCTTGGCTAATGATGCTGTTCTTCCTTTGAAACCGGATGCATTCTGCCGGAAGCCATGCAAGCATAATATTCTGAGCTTTCTAATTGGCTTAGTCAAAGCAGCATTTTGTCCTGCACAATTCCAATTTTCTTCTTAATAATCACAGAAGGATAACAAAGAACATCGGACAAAAACTAGAGAATATGAAGCAAATGTTACAGAAAGCTGAAGGTAAAGAGATGAATATATGTTATACTCCATATCCATAGTTTAGCTAACAAGATTCCATTCAAGAGTTAGCAATGACATGAGAAGCAGTTTATGTGTGAAAGGTCCAAGAGATTGTTTAATAGTAGGATATATTAGAGTGCCAAATATGAAGAATGTTATGAATAATGCCTTACCTTCACTTATAGATAGAAGAGATGAAGCTTGATCAACCTCCAGATTTTGATCATCATATGGTGTCTCCGATACTTCCTCCGCCATTGAGGAAATGGATGGAAAAGGCTTGCCATCTTTCTGGCACAACTCACAAACATAAGATGAATTTCTTTCCTGCAAAGATTAGTTGCAAATTTTTAATCAGCCAAGCAAACTATTTTATCTAGAATTTTCAAATTACATTCTGGGCAAGGTTTCAAAGCAACATACTTCACAAGTTGCAATGTGAATGAAACATACCTGACAACGATCACAGACTAATACAAGCATCCTACAGTGAGTACACCGACAACGTGAAGTGTAGTCATCAAATGGCATGTCACAGAAAAGGCAAGTTCCCAACTTATTAGGATCTAAGCTCCCAACAGAAACCCTGAAAGCAGAAATCCATAAGATTACAAAACTACCAAAATTGATGTCTTAATAGACAGACATGCTTTACCTAAACCATACAAAATATGTAAATCCTGCAAAAGGACAGTATTTTGAATTTATTCTATCAAAGACAACTCACAAGATCTGCCCCAAGCTTATGAGGAAGTTTGTGCAGGTCCAATAGTACAATGCAGAAATACAAAAGTAATAAAAGAACATTCATGAGGCAAATCAGATGTAGGAAATAGATAAATATGCAAAGCATACCGATGGTCAAAAACAAAATTCTTCCCTTTGAAGAAGCCTCCATCTGGGAATTGTTCCATATATCTTTGGATTCCACCATATAACTAAAAAATAGCAATACCGTGAATACCATCAGCATCCTTGATCTCAATATAGTTTCATCGCTCAGAGTAAAATTTGATTTAGCAATCTCAATATGCCTAACACAGGAGCTATATAAGCACTAGAAGTTCATAGTACCAAGGAAAATTAACCAAAAATTTAAGGCAATATATACTAAAATGTCTTGAAATGAGCCATACTTGAATTTTTATCAAACAAAATTACCTTGAACCAAATCAACTCAATAGCTCAAATCACAAAAAAGTATAACATCTCATTATATGCGTATAGAGGAAAATTTTGTTTGTGGAATTGATCATTTACAGGAAAATGCTTGGAGGAGCTCACCTGAAAAACATTTTCAAAACCAGCACCTTTAGATCTGATGTAGGCTGATGCCATCTCGCATCTAATTCCTCCAGTACAGTACCTTTGAATGACAACAAACAAACAACTGAGATCCTTGAAATAAGTTTACCCATGCATATGGAGGACCATTCAGTATCAAAAATAGAAATAGACCATAATCACAGTAATTCAGTGCAATTACAGCAAGAAGAATATGCACACGGGCTTATAGAAAAGGCCAATTAGAAGCCAATAATAAATTATACTCCACACATTCCATAGGTTATTGAAGTTAGCTTTCTAACAGGTACAATGAGAAGTTAAAGCATGCTACTCACTGACAGCTGCGAAACATTAATCTAACAACTCACTGCATTATAACATTGCGATGGTCATCTAAATGCAACTTAAGAAAACAAGGATACAGTGTCTGTAGAATATATACTGGAAAGTAAAGCAGACAACAAATGTGAAAGAAGCTTTACAATTGAAACCACAACTGACTTTTGCTCTTAGCATGGTAAATTACTGCTATAGCACACGTACTCACATAAGGATATTATTCCCCCTTAATTGCTCCGAATTTTCATCAATCCATGAGGGCAGGTCACTATACTGCCTGATAGCTGGATCTAATGTTTTGACATCTGGAGCATGAAACTTGCCTATTCTTGTCTCGTACAAATTTCTTGCATCTAACAGTATCAATTCCTTGTCAGAACCACTACTTAACTCTTGACAATTACCTGGGAAAATACCAGAAAATTCAGCAGTAGAAGACTTGGCAACTAGAATAGGTTAGTGTCAGCACTAAATAAATAGTCAAAGTACACAAACCAATGACCATGGTGCACAACTCAAAAGAAAAAAACTTGCAGAAATACACACAGAAAATACCAGCATTCTGAAGAACAGAGTGAAATTCAGCTGCCGAGAGATGTCTCCCAGCATTTGAAATCTCCGGAGACTTCAACAATGGGTGAGAGCTTAAGGTCACCAGTTCCTATTGACAGTATGATAGCCTGTTTCAGTTTGAATGTGAGGAAACTAAAGCAGATGACTTCTGCAATCCCCATAGGTTTATATATAGTGAAGGTGTGACTAGGAAGTTTTCTACTGGCCAGAAACAATCCCTATAGAGTATAGAGGGACCCGCTGCAACAAGCATAACACATGCTCATGACTCGTCCGCTAATTCAAATAAATTAAACAGAAAAATTAAGTTGAGCACAACCTTAACAATCCGGATCGATAAAGAAGTAAATCCACATTCCTTGGCCACTTGATCATTCAACGGCTCGGAACAAGAGGCCAGCTTGAAGTCAGTTCCTTCAAAGAGAGGGTTAGATTTCAATGCCTCAATGTGTTCCCCCAATGCCGTCAATCTCCCCCCAACCTGCGCACCAGAGCAGAGCATGCTGAGTTACTTGGATTAAAAGGTAATGAGGAAAAAACACAAAAAAATGGCATAAGCTGAATTCTGGGACAGATGGAGTGGAGAAGGGAAATTACAGTGACGTTGACGCCCTGAGAAGAGAGGCGGACGCGGCCGAGGAGGGAGAGAGAGGTGCAATTGGAATGGTAGAAATCGAAGAGGTCTTGAAGGTTGGGGATTTCTGCGTACTTGTAGTAGAGTAACACGCCGTGATCCATCCCATTTCCATGGTTTGTTTGCTGATTAGTGTGGTGGTCCGCCATTGACGATAGGGAGAGTTTGGGAAGTACACCAAAACCTTTAGGTTTTGATCGAAAACCGGTAAATTTTATCTTTACAATTGGTTGAGATGCATATGCTCATTCTAATATATTAAAATTTTGATTGAACCAAAAAAAAGTCCATGTATTATGTGTTTATCTCGCCAATAAAATTTTGAAATTTTTTAGTTAATTTTGACGATTATCAAATTAATAAACGAAAATTATATTAGTCTTACATTAGATGCATATTTATTTCAGAATAAATCGTGTTATATGATCTATTTGTGATTAAAACTATTAAATATTGATTAAAACTAAGGCGGTGTCGTACCTTATTGATTAAATATTAGACACTATCAAATATTGATTAAAACTACTAATTTGTTATTTGATAGTAATTTTAATAATTTAAATTTTTTTTTGATATTTAGAATTCCAAATTTAAAAGTTAATTTTATAAGAGTGAACTACAAAAATAGTCCCTGGACTATGCGTTTATCCCGCCAATGAACACTTGACTTTAAAAATATCCCCAGACAACCCATGACTAAGCGTTTATCTCGAAAATGGTCATTTTTCACTGTTTCGTGACGAAAATACCCTTTTGGAAGGATTTGAGGGGTTTGGGTGATTTGGTCTTTTTACATTTTAAATTTGATATTATTTCAGTGATGTACTAAATTTGATATCATTTCAAAATTATCATTCTTCCTCCCTTTTTCCATCCTTCACTTTGTTTCTTTATTTCAATATTAGATTTAATTTTATAAAATTAAATTTTAAATTTTGATTTTTAAATATCAATATATTCTTTTAAATATTAAAATTACTATTAAATAACAAATTAATAGTTTTAATCAATATTTGATAGTGTCTAATATTTAATCAATAAGGTACGATGACGCCTTAGTTTTAATCAATATTTAATAGTTTTAATCATAAATAGATCATGTAACACGATTTATTCCGAAATAAATATGCATCTAATGAATAAGAGAATTTGACTAAAAATATTATGAAGCTGACTAATAATTTGATACTATTAAAAATTTGAAATAGGAGAATTTTTATTGGAATTTTCTAGTTAATTTTGATTGTTTTCAAATTAATAAACGAAAATTATATTAGTCTTACATTAGATGCATATTTATTTCGGAATAAATCATGTTATATGATCTATTTGTGATTAAAACTATTAAATATTGATTAAAACTAAGGCGGTGTCGTACCTTATTGATTAAATATTAGACACTATCAAATATTGATTAAAACTATAAATTTGTTATTTGATAGTAATTTTAATAATTTAATTTTTTTTTTGATATTTAGAATTCCAAATTTAAAAGTTAATTTTATAAGAGTGAACTACAAAAATAGTCCTTGGACTATGCTTTTATCCCGCCAATGAACACTGGACTTTAAAAATATCCCCATACAACCCATGACTAAGCGTTTATCTCGAAAATGGTCATTTTTCACTGTTTCATGACGAAAATACCCTTTTGGAAGGATTTGAGGGGTTTGGGCGATTTGGTCTTTTTACATTTTAAATCTGATATTATTTCAGTGATGTACTAAATTTGATATCATTTCAAAATTATCATTCTTCCTCCCTTTTTCCATCCTTCACTTTGTTTCTTTATTTCAATATTAGATTTAATTTTATAAAATTAAATTTTAAATTTCGATTTTTAAATATCAATATATTCTTTTAATTATTAAAATTACTATTAAATAACAAATTAATAGTTTTAATCAATATTTGATAGTGTCTAATATTTAATCAATAAGGTACGATGACGCCTTAGTTTTAATCAATATTTAATAGTTTTAATCATAAATAGATCATGTAACACGATTTATTCCGAAATAAATATGCATCTAATGTATAAGAGAATTTGACTAAAAATATTATGAAGCTGACTAATAATTTGATACTATTAAAAATTTGAAATAGGAGAATTTTTGTTGGAATTTTCTAGTTAATTTTGATTGTTTTCAAATTAATAAACGAAAATTATATTAGTCTTACATTAGATGCATATTTATTTCGGAATAAATCGTGTTATATGATCTATTTATGATTAAAACTATTAAATATTGATTAAAACTAAGGCGGTGTCGTACCTTATTGATTAAATATTAGACACTATCAAATATTGATTAAAACTATTAATTTGTTATTTGATAGTAATTTTAATAATTTAAATTTTTTTTTGATATTTAGAATTCCAAATTTAAAAGTTAATTTTATAAGAGTGAACTACAAAAATAGTCCCTGGACTATGCGTTTATCCCGCCAATGAACAATGGACTTTAAAAATATCCCAGACAACCATGGACTAAGCGTTTATCTCAAAAATGGTCATTTTTCACTGTTTCATGACGAAAATACCATATTGGAAGGATTTGAGGGGTTTGGGCAATTTGGTCTTTTTACATTTTAAATCTGATATTATTTCAGTGATGTACTAAATTTGATATCATTTCAAAATTATCATTCTTCCTCCCTTTTTCCATCCTTCACTTTGTTTCTTTATTTCTATATTAGATTTAATTTTATAAAATTAAATTTTAAATTTCGATTTTTAAATATCAATAAATTCTTTTAATTATTAAAATTACTATTAAATAACAAATTAATAGTTTTAATCAATATTTGATAGTGTCTAATATTTAATCAATAAGGTACGATGACGCCTTAATCAGTATTTAATAGTTTTAATCATAAATAGATCATGTAACACGATTTATTCCGAAATAAATGTGCATCTAATTTATGTTTTAATCATAAATAGACTAATAAGGTACGATGACGCCTTAAATCTGATATTAAAACTAAGGTGTCATCGTACCTTATTGATTAAATATTAGACACTATCAAATATTGATTAAAACTATTAATTTGTTATTTAATAGTAATTTTAATAATTAAAAGAATTTATTGATATTTAAAAATCGAAATTTAAAATTTAATTTTATAAAATTAAATCTAATATTGAAATAAAGAAACAAAGTGAAGGATGGAAAAAGGGAAGAAGAATGATAATTTTGAAATGATATCAAATTTAGTACATCACTGAAATAATATCAGATTTAAAATGTAAAAAGACCAAATTGCCCAAACCCCTCAAATCCTTCCAAAAGGGTATTTTCGTCACGAAACAGTGAAAAATGACCATTTTCGAGATAAACGCTTAGTCCAGAGTTGTCTGGGGATATTTTTAAAGTCCAGGGTTCATTGGCGAGATAAACGCATAGTCCAGGGACTAATTTTGTAGTTCACTCATTTTATAAAATTAAATCTAATATTGAAATCAAGAAACAAAGTGAAGCATGGCAAAAGGGAAGAAAATTGATAATTTTGAAATAATATCAGATTTAGTATATCATTGAAATAATATCAAATTTAAAATGTAAAAAGACCAAATTGCCCAAATCCCCCAAAACCCCCAAAAGGGTAGTTTCGTCACGAAACAATGAAAAATGACCATTTTCGAGATAAACGCTTAGTCCAGGATTGTCTGGGGATATTTTGAAAGTCCAGGGTTCATTGGCGAGATAAACGCATAGTGCAGGGACTATTTTTGTAGTTCACTCTAAAATTTTGATGCAGTCGATCTATATACTTTTTTGCCTTTATAATTGGGGCAATTTAAATTTTAATATGGCCAAAATTTTGAAGCATTTGCATTATTAAATTATTTTAATTAAATAATTTTACAAATAATGTAAAAATACTATAGCTGACAATTTTTGACCCAACACGATAATCCGACACGAATCTGCACGAAAATAATGGGTTTGAGTCAAGCCTTATTGGGTTCGTGTCCTTATTGGGTTGGCTCGTTAAGAACCGAAAATTTCCGATTGGGTTCGGATTGGATACGGGTATCCCATTAAGAAATAATAATATTATTATTTTTATTAATTTTTTAAAAAATAAGGCTTGACTTTAGTTATTTAATTTATCGTAAATCGGGTTTAAGTCGTGAATAATGAATATTTATCATGTAAATCAAGTTTAAAAATTAAGTTTAATCACGTAATATCGTGTATAATTATATAATAATAGGTTTTAAGCATGTAATATCGGATTCGTGCTGTTATCGTATCGTGTCGTTAACAGGTTCGTGTCGGGTTCGGGTTTGAGGGTAGCAGGTCGGGTTCGTGTTCGAATTTACAGTTTCCTTAACAGGTCGGGTTCGGATTAGACCTTATTGGGTTGAGTCGTTATCATGTTGACCCGATAACGACCCAATGCGCACGATTTGTCACCCCTAAAAAATACTCATAAAAATTACTCTCTCCATTCCATATTAATTGAGTCATTTTTTTTTATTTTAAAAAATTCTAAGATAATTGAATTATTTCTATTTTTGCCAAAAATAACTCCATCTTTCTCCCTCTGTCCCTTGCTAAGTGATGCATATTCCTTTTTAAGATGCCCAAGTTCAATGAGTCATTTCTTTTTGTTGGCATTCTCTCACTTTTTTCTCTCTACGTTATTCTTTCTCTTACTTTATTATTGTCCACTTAACTAACAAAAACTCATTTTCTTATATTCCATGCCGAAAAGAAATACCCCATCTCACTTAGTGAGGGACGAATGGAGTATTTTATTCTCTTTTCATCTCTCTTATTTATTATGTCTTAATTTATTCGCCATTCATTTAACACACCATTCTTAATCTCCGGTTCACTCACCAGCCCGATTTTTAAAACATGGCTAAATACCGATATCATGGGCGCGAACAATTCATAATGTTTCACAAAGAATTCATCATGTCTCATATTTCTATTTAAAATGAGTTTTTAGCCCTAGCCCCTCCACACGTATTCGAGATCTTAAGGCGGCATTGTTGGCTTCTGCCTACTGGGAATATTTGTGACAAGCAATGGATGCAAATCTGCTAGATATGCCTTCCTTGATTGGATGTTGGAACGAATCGCCACAGATCCACTGCCACGTCGACCTCCTTTTTCTTGTGAAATTTGTAAAGTTGTGGCACATCGAAGCGAAGCTGCGCAAAAGTATAACCCATATTTACTAGTACTACCAAAGGAAAATAACTCAGCCCACAAAAGAATGCATGCAATCCATATGTACCTCACACAGAACCTCAGCACTGCTAGCATTATATTCTCGCAATGCTGTTCTTTTGATGTGCTGCATTCAAAAAATAAATCCAAGAACAAGCCCAATTAAGCAATGTATATTAGCACCAGTTCACAATGGCAAATAGAAAAAAAAAAAAAAAAGGGCATATAAAGATTCTGGCAAAATGAATGAAGTAGATAGTTAAAAGATAGTGCTTCTTTAAAGAAAATTCAGGCGTTACACCATTGTCTTGTCTAACACTTTGCAACTCCTAGCATTCCTATCAGACAGCGTGCGTCACCAAGAGGACAGGTGAATGATGTAACATTATAAGTATTACTTCTCTTTTACCCTACCAGGCTACCATCCTAAAAGTATCAATGATCAGACTCAGTAAGCTACATCAGTATAGTTCTACTTCCAGCTGATGTTTTGTGAATAGTTTATGGACCACATCAAAATCAGTGAGTAAGCTAAAAGGTCAAAATAAGCTACACTCTCAACTATACAGAAGTAAATAAAATGATGGTTTTTCCCAATAAATTCTCCAAGAAAAAAAGAGAATCAGATAAAAATTTACTTGCCTAAAGGAAAGTGCCGTATCAAATCAGGATGGAAGACCATCAAGTTCAAGATACCAGCGAATGAATAGAGTATTTTGCAAACTTCATAATATCAAATATGCAACCACAAAAAATAGTATTTCTTGGGAAAGTAGTAAACAATGAGAAATAACAAAAATACAAGTACTAAAAAAAAGCACCAATCTTCCAACACAAAACTGAAATATGATGTAACCAAGAGACAACTAAACCTCTGTTTCAAAAGGTAAATGAACTTACATCTCTTGTTGAGGTTTTGTGCAAGGAATAAACTGCTCGGGAAGCAACCTGTCAAATCCGCATTCCAGTGATAAGTAACATGTAGACACTAGACGCAAGTAACATATCTTGCAATTAATTAGTATAGACAAATTACAATATAGGAAAGGAGTTACTTTCAAAGCCACAGAGAGAAATTCCATGTCTGCTCCTTTTTTCCGAGTTCCAAACGGAGGATTCATTACAACTGTGTCGATATGTCGATCTGTGCAAATTTCAAGAGCAATGGTCAACATTTTACTCATCTCTCAAGCAGATGCTTCCCTGTGATAGAGTTCAGCATTCAATTGTCTAAAAGGTAAAAGAGATTTTATTGAACTTTAGTAATCCCCATCAATCCCTTCAGGAACTTTAGTTGATTCGGTAGTAGTAATTTATTTGAGGTGGGGAGTTTCAGATAACTACCTGACAATGTTAAATTCCTGATATCACATTGAACAAAATCGATGTCTAACTACAAGGAAAAAACTCAAGGAGATTAGTAAACTAACAAAACTCAATATCTGTACACAACGCTGAGGGAAAAAGGGGGAGAGACAGAAAGTGTACGTCTAGTTCATCTGCATTAGAGGTAGCAATTTCAATAGACTCCTGATCAATATCAAATCCAGTGACATGCCTGATAGTAAATTATGTGAACTACATATCAATTTCAAATTAAACCAAACAGAGTTTTTTTAAAAAAAGTGAAAAGGTGTTTACTCTGCCCCCAAAAGACCAGCAGCCAGTCCTAGGGTACCGCAGCCACAACCGAAATCCGCCACTACCTTATCACACAAATCCCCGAACGAATTCTCTGCCTAAAATAGGCTAACAAAACGAATATTGAGTACTGATACAACCAATGTCAACCTATACAGAATATCCAACCCGCCACAAATAAAATGTGCAGTAATTTAGGCATCTGATAAAGGTAAAAGGGAAATTAAAGGAAGAATATTTACAGTGTAGAGCAAGCGAGATGCGATGTGGGGTCCTGTGGGATATTGCTCCAATTCAATCTGTTGCGCCATGAAATTATATCATTATACTTATCATTGATAAAGCAAACAGATAGAAGGTATAAGACAGACCTTGGGGCGCTCGAACTGTTGAATTGAGCCGAGAAGGCTCTCCAACTGCTTCAACTTCATCTTCAAATTGCCTCACGCGCCGTCGCCCGCCGGTTGGAAAATAGAATATTGGTGGTGGTGGTAGACAGTGAGGTGTGGCCGGTTGTGTAGTGTGGTGGGCTGTAGTCAATGGGCCTTACCTTCACCGCCCAAGTTTATTTTTGGGAAAATTCATTTTTATTTTTCTTTATGCATTTCCCGTGTTTCTATTTTTCTTTTTCATTTCGACTCCATTTTTAAGAGTTGATACTTAGAGTATCTCCAATGGTCGGCTAGCCGATTCGCGGCGCTGGCCGATCGGCTAGCCGAACCATTGGAGGCGGCCAGCCGGAAATCGGCGAGCCGATCGGCGTGGGCTGGCCGATCGCTCAGCGCTGGTCGATGCGCTGGCCGCCATTGTGGCGACCCAATCGGCCAGCGCCCGAATTTTGTTTTGTTTTTTTTTTTAAAAAAAACCTATATAAACGCGATTTTCGTTTCATTTTCATTTGCACCACTTGTTTTAACGAGTTTTCTCTCTCTCTAACTTTCTGTACAAGAGCATCATTGAGCGATGGATCACAACAACGAGTCCAGTCCAGCGACGAGTGGATCTCAGACTCCCACGGTACCTGTGGGATCTGGATGGGGCCAGATGGGCAGGCAGATGGGCCCAGGGTTTAACGTCCCTTGGGGGCAGTTGATGGGGATGATGGCCGGTGCGCCGGGGGGGATGTAGGGGGGAACCAGGGGGGTATGCCGTGGGGGATGCCGGGCGGGGGGCAGGGGAGCCAGGGGAGCGGCGGGTGGGGAGGTATGCCCCAGATGCTGCAGCAGATGATGGGGATGATGTGGCAGGGAGGGATGCAGCACGGGGGGGATGCAGGGGTCACCGGGGGGGGGGGGGGGGGGACACGGTCTATCGTCCCTCTCTGGATTTTTTGACGGCTTCGTCTCACACGTCGACCCCAGTGGAGACGCAGTTCACTGGCGATGACCTTTTGTCATTGCATGACATGGGGATCGATCTCGGCGATCCGGACACTCCCGTTCCAGCAGGGCGGGCCGCGGCGAAGAAGAAGAAGACGAGGGGGAAGGCCAAGGCGGTCGGCGAGTCGTCGCAGCCCGTTGTTGATGACACCCCCGGCCGGAGGAAGTGGACGGAGGATGAGTACGCTGGGGTGGCCAGGGGGTGGTTGGAGGTGTGCGACGATCCGCTGGTTGCGAACAACCAGCGGGTCGTCAACATGTGGGCGAAGATTAGAGCTGCCTATAGGAGGCATTGCCCGCACGGGAAGGACTTCAGCGGGGAGGAGGTCCGGAAGGGATGGGACCGCATCAGGGCCGCGGTCGGCTGTTTTTCGGCGTTGTACGCCAACGCCCTCCGTCAGCTCACTAGTGGGCAGAATGAGGAGGACGCCCGGAGGATAGCCGAGAGTCAGTTCCCCTTGGCGGGGACGTACAAGGAGTTCCACTTTTGGGAGTGCTTTTTGTTGCTGAAGGACTCCGAGAAGTTCCGTGCGGGGTGCGACGCTGGGTGGCCGAAGAAGCAGAAACTGAACTATACCGGCGACTACAGCGGCAGCAGCGGCGATCCCACGACCTCCCCCTGGATGCTGAGGAGTTTCCATCCCCTCCTTCATTTGCTGGTCGCCCCCGCCCGATTGGACAGAAGCGGGCGCAACAGGCTGCGAGGGGTGGATCCCCCCTATCGCCCCGCGAGGTCCAGTCCTCCGCCCTCCCACCCGCCCCACTCGAGTACACTCTCCATTCGCGTAACCAAACGCAGGCTCAGATGTACAAGGTCTTCCAAGATTGGAGGACCGCCACTGACCCCACGGAGAAGATGTTTCTTCACTCGATGCTCGAGAGCATGCGGGTTGATTTGGATGTCGCGATGGCACGGCTAGGGGGTTCCAACGTGGGCTCAGATACCACGGGCGGCGGCAGCGGCAGCGGCGGCGGCGACGGCGAGGACGGCGGCGACGGCGATGAGGAGTAGAGCGTGGCGGGGCTCGTGTGTGGAAGCCCTTTTTTTTTAAAAAAAATCATGTACTTTTTTTAAAAAAATCTTTGTACTTTTTTGAATGGAATGGATTAATTTTCCCGTATATGTGTCGTAAATTTAATTCCGTAATTTAATCGTAATTTTAATTACATAAATGTAGTATATTTTGAATTATTTTTATTGCGGCTGGCCTAAATCTGATGTGGCAGGTAAATTTTTAGTACTGCTGACGTGGCAGGGAGAGAGAATGGCTAGCCTATTGCTGGCCTATTTAGCATTGGAGATGCTCTTATATAGTTGTATCGTTGGAAATTGATTGAATAACTTACATTTTGCGATTAAAAATGAAATTATGACCCTTATGCCAAGCCTATCGTTTGAGTGATCCAGCTTTTCCCTCGGTTAATTACCTAAAACGATCGTAATCATCAAAGATAGTGCAAAGTTCTCTATATAGGAAGAAAATACAAAGTTGTTTGGTGTATAACCAGTGTAGCGCAAGTTTTTATTACGTACTAACATGACAAAAAGATAAATACTATTAGTAATAGTATGTTGGAAACGTGGAGATGAGGGAGTATTGGCCTTTAGCCAGGCTTGTGGCCTTTTACTTATATAGGTATCTTCCAGCTTTGTTAAGAGGTACAGTATTTTGATTGCAAGCTTTTCAAGTGGTTTTTTAGTCTATAAACAAGTGGGATTTGAAATAGGAGAATACACACAACATAACAACAAGCTAGTCTTTTCTCAACTCTTTTCTAGTACATGCACACGTCTTGGCATAAGTTTATGACTAGTGTCTACTGGTGTCTACTTGATTTGAGGTGTTTCTATAATATAAGAGGAAATTGTTTTATTTTTGGGAATAATACGTCAATCTGCAAGCATTGGTCATTGTGTAATATTGCTATTTGTCTTGTGAAAAGAGGATTTTCCTTTCTTCCACTTATTGTTGTTCTTTTCCTTCAATTGTACTTACAATTAGACTATCATCTATACACGGTTTCCATAATTTATTCCAATAAATCTAACAAAATATTGTCGATATTCTAATTTACCATTTTGAAGGTGAAATCATAACATATACTCCATCTATCCCACTTAGTAGATGTGTTTCTTTTTTAGCATTCATTTTGAATATGATACTTCCACCGTCCCATTAAGCGGACTCATCTACTCCTTCCGTCTCATTCAAGATGGTCACCTATCCTTTTCTGTTTGTTCCAATTAAGATGACCACTTTTCAATTTTGGAAATAACTTCCTTTCTCCTCTATCTTCATTAAAATATTCAACTACATTTTTAATCTATACTTTATTCCACCTAACAACACTTCCTAAAATCACGTGCCACTCAAGAATGTGACCATTTTGAGTGGGACGGAGGGAGTACATTATTCTTTATCGTATTTTACTTTCTTTTCACTTTAACTATTTATTAATAGTATCATTTTTCATACACTTGCAAAAATGAAACGTATCGCTCAGGTAGAGACAGAGGGAGTAAGAAATAGTTAAAGTGATGAGAGAGTAAGATAAGAAAGATAATAAAGCAGAGAAGGTACAAAAATATACAATAAGTTCCTACAAATCAATCGGTTGATTATCAATCAACAAGTTGGAGTAGAAACCGAATAAGATTCGGTTTTGATTTCGGTAATAGGGTCATCGAAAATCTATAACCAATTAACTAGAATTGACATAATAATCATACCTCGTTATAATATACTAATACAATAATGTAAATAATAAAAAAAAATACAAATATCTTATTCACAATATATTGAAAATATATATACAAATATCTATATTTACAGTATATTGATTTATAATTCTACTATATATAAAAATATAATGATCATTATAATAATTTAAAATTCTAAGTAATGACATTTATGTGGTCATAATAATAGTATTAGATTATTTAACTCATGTAGGGTCTCAATTAATACCTATTCAAATTTGGATTTTCAGTGTTTATTTCAATTGTTCTTGAATTTAAAATCAAACTTTGATTAATATCTAATTCATTTAAATAAACAAAAATTTAAATATATTAAATATTAAATAACACTTAATACTCCCTTCGTCACGTAAAAATATGTAAATTTTTCATTTTCGCTTGTCCTATAAAAATATAAACATTTCCATTTATGGAAAGGTGTCTCCAAACGCATTACTCATATACGTCAATTTATTTACAACTTATACCAGTATGACTCACCATTACAACTAATTAAAAACTAATAATAATAATAATAATAATAATAATAATGAGGTTCACTATCCACTAATACTATAACTATCATTCTCATCCTCTCTGTTACTTTATCAATTGTACATTAATTCTCATATTATTTTAAATATTTATATCTTTATGATAAAAAAGGAGTATAATACTCCATTGTACTACTAACCAGGTATAAGTGCGTAAACACTTATATAAATGAATACTTTATAGTATTAATCCATAAGATATACTTATATGAGAACTGTTCAGCTGAGCGACTCTATATGAGCGCCACCTGAGTGGCTGATGACGTGTAATATATTTCTCCACTCCGGATCACCTACAATTTTTCCTGCAACATCCCCTACTCCACCCCTCACAAACATAAAATACGATGGTGGGCCCATTACTTATGTTTGTGAGGGGTGGAGTAGGTGATATTGTAGGAAAAGTTGTAGGTGATCCGAACCGATATTTCCCCTAATTATTCTCCATCTTCTTCCTCGTCATCAATTTCCTTATCTTTAATTTTTTATTTATTTATTTATGTTGTTATACGATTCAGTCTTCTTTGGTACACCTCTTTCTTCAATTGCCATCACTAAATCTTCTCGTCGTTGCACATCAACCACGCCGCCCACATCATCACGAGAGGAACATCAATTAATTAACTTTTTCCTCAATTTAAATGCTCATTTCTCAATTTGAGAGCCTTCTGTTGTCATGTCTTCCATATCAAATCGTCGGCGATTCGCCGCATAAGGGTGTGTTTGAGCAAGTGTCCCCATTACCATCGAATTCATCATCGAAAACCCTAAAACTTGTGTACGATTTCCACCCATTGCAGCGTCGCGATTCTCATCGAATTTTATAAATCCGGCTTGGTTATAGCTTAATTTCAAGCCACCAACGCAATTACACACATTTCCAGCACTGTAGATATGTTAATTACTTTAGCAGAAGAAGGTGTGGTTCGATTCTGTTGCAATTGCTTGTTTCCGGTAGCCAATCGACGAAGGGGAAATTGCAAATTGAATTTAGAGCATCCCCATCCGTGCTCTTAGCTAAGAGCACGGAAGTGGGTCCGGACCCACTTTTACTGCTTGTCCTTAGCTAAAAGCACAACACCCACATCCGTGCTCTTAGCTAAGGACAAGCTCAAGGGTCCCACCATTCTATTATTCAATTTAAATAAAAACATTTCCACAATATTAAAATGCATTAAAATATCCGAAATACTATTACAAATTACAAAATAATTAAAAATTACATAATTAAAATCCTAAAAATTAAAAATTACACAATTAAAATCCTAAAAATTAAAAATTACACTACTCGTTGCCGAATTTCGCCCAAATGTGATTGATTAGATCTTTTTGTAGCTCAGTGTCGGCTCTTGTATCGCGCATTGTGTGTCTTCTTTCCATCCTCTCGTTCACCGTCGTATGCACACCTCGGCGTGGGGGAGACCTCACGGTTGAGCTTCCGGCTCCATCCTCGTCGTAAAAGTTACGCGCCATCGGTCCTTCGTCAGCTATAATCATGTTGTGCAAGATAATACACGTGTACATGATGTCGACGATATTCTTAACGTACCAAAGCCGAGAAGGGGACTTCACAATGTTGAATCGGCCTTGAAGGACACCAAAAGCTCTTTCGATGTCATTCCGAGCAGACTCTTGACGCTGCGCAAAAAGAATCCGTCTTTGCTCTTGTGGATTGCTGAACGACTTCACGAAAGTCGACCACCTTGGGTAGACACCATCGGCGAGATAGTAACCCATTGGTATGCATTTCCGTTGACGGTGAAGTCGATCGCCGGTGCTACACCATTCAAAACATCATCGAAGAGTGGTGAAAAATATAACACGTTCAAGTCGTTGTTGGATCCGACAACACCGAAATATGCATGCCAAATCCATAGGCGCTAATCGGCGACCGCTTCAAGGATAAGCGTTGGGCCGCCACCTTTGTGGCCGCTTAAGTGTTGCCCCCTCCAAGCAGTCGGGCAATTTTTCCACTTCCAATGCATGCAGTCAATGTTAGGTTTGGTATACTGAAAAGCATGTTTCAAGCAAGTTTCGCTCGAATAGAATCTTGCTTGTATACGTAAAACTCTATAATCCACTTTTAACCCGATTCAGTATTATTCGAGCAGTTTCGCACGAATAAAATCAGTATATTATTACATTGTGTTTGCTTGTGCATTTAGAAGATGTTTTATAAACATTTGAATGTATAAGAATCAAACAAAGTCTAAGTCTTTTGCTTAGTAGACTGGTTGTGGGCGTCGTCCACTTTAAGGTAACACAATCGGTTCTATGCAATGCTTTGCAAAAGACAAAGAAGAATTTCATAACCCAGATAGGCTTAGACTACCTATCGTGAAAGGTTGCAATGTCAGTCCGATTATTTCTAAGCCTTTCTGAAATAAGATGACGTTGGTATGGTATAGCACTGAATGGATTTAACAGCAAGACGTGTCTTTATGCTATCTACTGAAAGACTAGGTCTTGATAAATAACTATTTCTTAATCTACATACGTTAGCATTGAGCATACGGTATTGATCATGTACTACTTTGACTTATCAAATGGTGCGGGTTTTTCGCAACCCAATAATCCTGATATATTGGGTAGTGGTGATTAATATCTAGCGGTGCTAGGATTGCTATTATGTTGAATCGTGCGCGAGGTGAGTCTCGTTTGATAATGTCCTCAAGAGGAGCTCGAACAAGGTTTTATTATTCGGAAAACTGGCCAGTTGGAGTTTTATTACTCTATGAATAATAAATAAGTGTTTCTTGCTAAGTCCACTCTTGGAATTAATAAGATGTTAATTAATTAAGTCCATAGCAGACTTCAATTAATTAATGGACATTTATATCTTAAGCGCGAGAAATAAATTATATAAATAATGGAAACCCGGATTACTTGTAATTTCGAATTTGGATGGGGAGTGCAATATTACTTCTGTAGTGGCTGCCCGTAATATTCCAATATAAGCTTATATTAAATTGTGGGTTCAATTTAATTAGTAAAAAGCTAATTGGGAGAGCCCATATCCAAAACCTTCCATAGATCCCTGTCTGGGCCCAAAAGGAACTTAATATAAATAGGAGAATAAAGGAGACAGAATAATCACAATTTTATTTCTTGTAATTTTCGAAATTTTTGAAAATCTCCAGCTGAGGAGAATTTCGAATTCTACTCCCTTTTCTAAAAGGATTTCTTCTGTCTTCTTTATTCGAGTCCTAGTATTTTGATAAGAACAGCCCACCCTGATATCGAGATACAGTTCGGGAACCAGAGAGAAGATCTGTGGTCTAGTATTGAAGATCATCACGTGGAGAAGGCGCAAGCAATCGTCGATTCTTTGGAGAATCAAATCGGTAACTCTAAACTGTAGTATTCATGTTTAGGATCTACTTTCTATGAGCATGAATTATTTGCGTTCTAGCATGCAATTATCTGTTTAACATGTGAATTGATTAATCGCATAATCGGTCAAATAGATCCTACGTCTGATTTATTTGTTTTGTACAAGTCTTCCGCTGTGCAAGGGGCACCAAACCCCAGCAATTGGTATCAGAGCCAATTTTTGGCTCTGATTATGTGGATTAATATCATGTTATGTGAATTGTTTGAATGTATGAATTTCTTTGTTAGGTTTGTGTTTTTGTTTTTCGTCAAACTGGAAAAACACAAAGTACGGAGAAAAAGTTAAATGTTTTTCAATCAATTGAGCTGTGCAGCATGTAATCATGTACACGTGATATCTCCAACATATATCATTACTTGATTTAGTTGACTATCTTGTTTTGCCTTACGTGAATTTTAAATTCTGAGTCGGCAATTCAAGAATTGCACAGTGGCGATCCGCGCGAGAGCAGCGCCGACGGCTGCGGTGAAGCAGCAACAGTTGCAATTCGAGTGGGAGCCCTTTGTGGGCGGTTTCTCAATCTCGGAAAAACACCGAGATAGCAGCGCTGGAGGGTGCAGCAGCAGCGGGGATCGGGCAGCGGCGGGTACGACGACGCAGCGACAGCAGCGTCGGTATCACGCAGTGCAGCGCCGGAGCTGCGACATCGACGCAGCAGCGTCGAAGGAGTCGAGCAGCAGCCGCTGAGATGAGAAACGAGGAGGCTGCAGCGACGTCGCAACAGCGACGACGCAGTGACAGCAACGTCGACATCGTCCAGCGGGCACCCCGGCGATGCGAGTGGGAGCCTCCCTACGACGGCGGTCCGGACTCGTGCTATGTCACCGTGCATGGTTCGGTGAAGATTGTTTCCAAATTTGATTAGGATTTCCAAATCCTTGGATTCAATTTTGGAAATAATTCAAGATTTATTTAGAATCAAGATTTGAATATATCTTGTGGATTAAAAATTATATTAGATTTGATTTTGTATTAAATCAAGGATTAATTATAGATTTTATCCTTATTTTATGGATTTGCAGGGATTTAAATCCTACATGAATCCTAGCTAAATTTGGATAATGAGAATCTAATTTTTATCTATATTCTATGAATTTGTATGAATTTATTCCTAGAAAAATCTTAGTTGGATTTAGATAATAATAATATTATTTTATTCTTATCCTATGAGTTTATATGAATTTATTCATAGATAAATTCTAGATGGATTTGGATAGTGATAATGTAATATTTTATTCTTATCTTATAGATTTATATGGATTTATTCCTAGATAAATCTTGGATAGATTTGAATAATTATAATATAATATTATCGTATTCTATGGATTTATATGGATTTAATCCAAGATAAATCCTAGATGAATTAGGATAAACATTTATATTAATTTATTTTATCCTATGGATTTGAATAGATTTAATTTTATTGAGACAAATCTTAGATGGATTAAAATAAGTATTAATCCAAGTTATCCTTATCTTTTGGATTTATGTCCTAGATAGACTAGGATGTTAATGATATATAAGAAATCCTTATTTAATTGGATTTAGATAAATTTATTTATCTAAGAAATCCTAAGTAATGTTTGATATATTCCGGATGTCTATTCTAAATAGAATTAAGATTTGTATAAATCTTGATTGATTGGATTTTATTTTTATCTTATGGATTATGATGGAAGTGTTTCTATCTAGTAATATCCTAGTACGATTTAAATAATGATAATCCTAGATCAACGTTATCTTGAATTGTAGGATTTGATTTTATCGAAATAAAATCTAGAATAATCCTAAATGGATTTAGATAGTTGACTCTATCTTGATAAATCCTAAATGAATTTGGATAATTATTATCCAAGATAAAACTTAATTATTTAATTGATTCTGCCTTGACTAGATTAAATAATTTTCGATAATTATCATGTGCGTTTAAATGCCATGCATTAAATGGATTTATCTGTTTATTTGGTGTTTATCTATTTTAAGTGGATTATCTGTTTTATCTGCTTATGTGATAATTGTGTAAAAACCATATAAAAATATCTAAGTGATGATTACAACAAGTGCGTTGTATACGGTCTCCATCGGTTGGTTTGCAAATTTGTGAAGCTAGTTTCTAATATTATCGCCACCCATGCTGTGGGGACAATAATCCTAAGAAATAGCAAGTTCATAAGGGCAGACTTCTAAAAAATAAATAGTATGAACTAGAAAGTAGTTTCTAATATTATCGCCACCCATGCTGTGGGGACAATAATCCGAAGAAATTACAAGTTTCAGATGTTCAAACAAAATTTATGAGATAGCTTGGTTTTGTT
This sequence comes from Salvia hispanica, assembly GCF_029641045.1. Lineage (NCBI taxonomy): Eukaryota > Viridiplantae > Streptophyta > Magnoliopsida > Lamiales > Lamiaceae > Salvia > Salvia hispanica. The sequence continues at coordinate 26,040,844 of NC_142692.1, forward strand.
ATCAACACATGAGCATTGTTATGGGAGTGTGTTGTAGAAACAAGATTCTGTAATGCTAAATCTGATGGTCGTGCTTAGGCAACATTTGGCGGCCATGCCGTGCTGCGGTCTCTGAACTATTCGTCGGTGTTGTGACCAGTAAAAATGCTAAAATTTTAATGCGTATTGACCTCTGCTTGAGGGTACAAAATTTTAATTTTACAGTTGCAAGATACACAATTGTTTTGTGGTTATTTGCGATTATGTATTGAGCATAAATATGTGATAATAAGTTTATTTGCCAAATCTTCATTATATCATTTAATATTTGTCTGCGATCCTTAAAGAAAGTAAACTCGAATGCCTAAATTATGTAGACCGGAAACGAAAATGGATAAGATTCTCATCGCTGAAAGCTTGGAGTTTATACTCAATGATTCATGTCCTCCATTTCCTCGACATAATTCCACGAAGAATGTTCGAGAATGCATTATGCATGTACTTGACAAGCTCTTTGAGGAATAAGGTCAAGCTATTTTCCTTTTAAGTAGCTCGACAAGTCTTAGTTAATGATGATGAAAGATGGATATAAATAGAATCTGTCAAGACGATTCGATTGGAATATTCTAGAGTGACAGATGTTTTGAGGATCTTTTGATCACTCAAATAGTTTCTGACACACAAGTCATCGCCTAAAGTAATAAGAAATGACTACAAGAAGGTTTAACTGAAAAGTAGAAAATCTTCAGAATAATAGTCGTTATATTACTGTTAGAGGAAAGTAACATGATAGATGACGAATTCATAAAGGCTGCATTTTCTTAAGTCCCAGTTCATTTGAACAAAAGACTAGATATGGAAATGGGAGAGCCTGAATTGTCGTCAAAGTTTGTTTAAAGCGAGAAAAGATGCTTTGTGAGTTGGATTGACCTATTTTATAGAAGGACAGTGACTTACATGACAATGCAACTTCTAAGTAAGAGATCTTGATCCAGTTAGGTTTTTGTTGCAGTGGGAGCTATTAATGCTCAAATATTGTTTTATGGTTGATGCTTAAGGCATCATAGTATTAAAATAATATAAGTGCGACAAGGTTGAGTATTCAACAACACATCAACTTCTTAATCATTGAATGATAAGGTATTTATGGCTCTTAGTCATAAGGCCAAGAAAATACTTAGCAATTGTTCGAACTGATCTAGACTATCAAGATTTTAACATTTCGTTAAATAGCTTGAGAGTTGAGAAAGTCTATTTGATGCACTATGAGTTAGAATCATTTGATTTTTCAAGAGATTCAGAATACTTATAGAAGTGCAACATAGAAAGACTAGCAAGTCTCAATGGTTTGCACCATAAGGAGACGAGCAAAGGGTTATGATCAGTAGTGGGAGTCTAATCTCCATTAACGAATCCAAGCATTCATCTAATGAATGAGATAGTTATGTAAGAAGGAATCGAAGTCTTTCTAAGACAAGTTTGATTAAGTGATGAGTTGTGCTCATTAAGATCTTATCATTGATGGGATAAACATTAAAGAAACTACCAACATCAGTACCTTCTACAAAACACGAGTTGTGGACTAGAGCGTCTCCAGTCTAGCACATCTCAAGGTGTAATGTTGTTCCAACACGTGTTGGAAAAGTGTCCAAGAAATTGGAGTTGTGTACTGAGGCATGTTTTAAGGTTTGTCCCAAATGATGTAAGATTATAAGTTTTGTAATCTTCAAAGATATAATTCTTGTATGAAGATCAAGAGATGAACTACAAGCCTAACAGCGTGATAACTCTCAAAATAAAGAGAGAGATATCAGATTTTTCACATTACCAAGAAGTAATACCATTAGAAACTTTTGCACTAATAAAATCAACTTCAGTACCTAAGATTGTAAGAACCATGTCGTAGTGGGAGCGTTCCACTGGAACACAACAAGTTCATGGGTCTAAGAGTGTCGTAAGACTCAGTCTTAGATTAACTTGAACATAATCCCTTTAACTACAATGTAATATTGGCTAATTTGGATAACCATCTTTGAAAAGGTGATAGATTCCATATTACAATCTAAGATAGACAACATATTTTACAAGACTTGCAATACTACCTACAGGCTGTGTCAGTCAATGGGAGCAAGTATCTTTGCAAGTGTAAATGTGGATCTCAAATGACAAGACAATGACAATGGGTTATGCCCAAGGAGAATTATCTTCTCGCTATCGTTGTGTCAGGATTTAATCGATCATATTGTCTATTAGAACTTACATAAATTAGAATGTATGTATTATGATTGTCAAGACAGCCTTCTATAAATAGAAGTCTTGAGGAAATCATCTACTAGAACATTCTAATGGATATGTAATTAAGGGCAAGAAACGCATGATTGGAAGCTAATATAGACCTTCGTGGTCTTAGGCAATCATCTAAATTAGAGTATATGTGTTTTATCAAAATTGTCAAATATTTGGAATTTCACTTGTGTCCTTACCAGTGCTATAAGCACAAGGAAGTTGAAAGTGCATTATATATGGTATTATTGGTACTCTACGATGATGAAATCTACAAAAGTTGCAAACAACTAAGATTGACATCTGGCGTAGGAAACTGGTTGTCTACCCAGTTTAAGATAAAGGATTTAAGAGAAACTAATTGCATTCTTACCATCTAAGTCCTTTTAAGATCGCTAGAAAGAATGTTGAGATTTTCTTAGGAATCCTAAATCTACACATTGCTTGGAACATTTTAGCATTAGAAATTCCATGAAAAGGTTTATACCTTTCAAGATGGAATTGTCTTGTCTCTAGTCAAGTGTCGTTTGACGCTTAGTGAGATCAAGAATTATGAGACTAGTTTCAGAGATAGTTGTCTCATGTATGCTATAATGTGTACTAAGTTTGATATAACTTGTGCTTATGCATGACAAGTATATATCATATTAACCATGGCAAAGGACTTTGACTGAGGTAAAGAGTATACCATAGTGCTTGAGAAAGACTAATTGCTATATTCTAGTTTACCAGTCATTCATGTAATGTCCTTGGGGTTACACTGACTTAGTTTTATGACTAATCAGTGATCGAGTAAGTAATCCTCTGAAAATGTGTTCACCTTAGGAGTATCTTCCTAATAGCTTTAATCATAAGTTTGAGTATGCCTATGAGTATTACGTTTGGTTGTGATTACTCTAGTGAAGGCTAACTCAAGGGACACACGAGCTAATAAAGCTAAGCAATCACATAGAGAGATGAAATTAATTAAAGATCAAGTACGCAGCAAAGACATTATGGTGGAAAAGATATGATCAGAGAACAACCAAGCAGATTTTTCACATAAAACGCCTTTGTGGCAACATGTTCACACATGATGTGTAATGAATGGTGGTTCGATATATCTAGTCCCAATACCTGCTTTGTGTATAAGTGGGAGAGTTTTTGGCAGTGGGTATACTCGAAAGCATGTTTTGAGTATAAGTGGGAGATTGTTAGGTTTAGTATACTGAAAAGCATGTTTCGAGCAAGTTTCGCTCGAATAGAATCTTGCTTGTATACGTAAAACTCTATAATCCACTTTTAACCCGATTTAGTATTATTCGAGCAGTTTCGCACGAATAGAATCAGTATATTAATACATTGTGTTTGCTTGTGCATTTAGAAGATGTTTTATAAACATTTGAATGTATAAGAAGCAAACAAAGTCTAAGTCTTTTGCTTAGTAGACTGGTTGTGGGCGTCGTCCACTTCAAGGTAACACAGTCGGTTCTATGCAATGCTTTGCAAAAGACAAAGAAGAATTTCATAACCCAGATAGGCTTAGACTACCTATCGTGAAAGGTTGCAATGTCAGTCCGATTATTTCTAAGCCTTTCTGAAATAAGATGACGTTGGTGTGGTATAGCACTGAATGGATTTAACAGCAAGACGTGTCTTTATGCTATCTACTGAAAGACTAGGTCTTGATAAATAACTATTTCTTAATCTACATACGTTAGCATTGAGCATACGGTATTGATCATGTACTACTTTGACTTATCAAATGGTGCGGGTTTTTCGCAACCCAATAATCCTGATATATTGGGTAGTGGTGATTAATATCTAGCGGTGCTAGGATTGCTATTATGTTGAATCGTGCGCGAGGTGAGTCTCGTTTGATAATGTCCTCAAGAGGAGCTCGAACAAGGTTTTATTATTCGAAAAACTGGCCAGTTGGAGTTTTATTACTCTATGAATAATAAATAAGTGTCTTGCTAAGTCCACTCTTGGAATTAATAAGATATTAATTAATTAAGTCCATATCAGACATTAATTAATTAATGGACATTTATATCTTAAGCGCGGGAAATAAATCATATAAATAATGGAAACCCGGATTACTTGTAATTTCGAATTTGGATGGGGAGTGCAATATTACTTCTGTAGTGGCTGCCCGTAATATTCCAATATAAGCTTATATTAAATTGTGGGTTCAATTTAATTAGTAAAAAGCTAATTAGGAGAGCCCATATCCAAAACCTTCCATAGATCCCTGTCTGGGCCCAAAAGGAACTTAATATAAATAGGAGAATAAAGGAGACAGAATAATCACAATTTTATTTCTTGTAATTTTCGAAATTTTCGAAAATCTCCAGCTGAGGAGAATTTCGAATTCTACTCCCTTTTCTAAAAGGATTTCTTCTGTCTTCTTTATTCGAGTCCTAGTATTTTGATAAGAACAGCCCACCCTGATATCGAGATACAGTTCGGGAACCAGAGAGAAGATCTGTGGTCTAGTATTAAAGATCATCACGTGGAGAAGGCGCAAGCAATCGTCGATTCTTTGGAGAATCAAATCGGTAACTCTAAACCGTAGTATTCATGTTTAGGATTTACTTTCTATGAGCATGAATTATTTGCGTTCTAGCATGCAATTATCTGTTTAACATGTGAATTGATTAATCGCATAATCGTTCAAATAGATCCTACGTCTGATTTATTTGTTTTGTACAAGTCTTCCGCTGTGCAAGGGGCACCAAACCCCAACAGTCAATGCTGCCTAGCATACCGGGAAAACCGTGGACTGTTTCGTGAAGACGAAGCAACCGTTGACAATCATCGGTGGTGGGTGCCCGAAGGAATTCCTCGCCGAAAGCAGAACGAACGCCATCGCAAAAATTCTTGAGGCATAGGATTCCAGTTGACTCACCGACATGCAAATACTCGTCGAAGAGGTCAGCCGTTTGCCCAGTAGTAAGTTGTCGGATGGCACAAGTACACTTTTGCAACGCCGTGAGACTTTGCCGACCGGTTGCGTCTGCACCTTCTTGAAAATATTCAACGCGGGTGGACAATGTGTTGACAATACGCATAAACAACCGTTTTGACATGCGAAAACGGCGCCGAAAGTAATCTTCTGGATACCGCGGCTGGTCGGAAAAATAGTCGGCAACGAGCCTTTCATGGGCTCCCTCTCGATCACGAGGGATGTAGCGACGTTTTGCTCTAGTTGGTTGAGGATGAGGGGCGGGTGTATTGGCGGCGATATAGGCTTCATAGGCGGCACGATATTGTTCATAATATTCTTGTTCTTCGCGCTCCGCTTCCGCAATGAGATTGGTGAAATCCATTTTTGAATTTTTTAGAGAGAGTTTGGGTGAGAGAGGATGATGTAGATGATTTAGTATGAAAAAGTATGAATGAGAGATAATTTGATGTGAAAAGTGGATGATGAATGTGTGTATTTATAGATGATTTTGGGATTAAAAAAAAATTAAATCACATAAATCCAAAAAAAACGTCTATAAACGGCTCTATTTTTTGGGAATCCAAAATTTTTTTTATATATTTTTTGGTATAATTTTGAATTATTTATGAATTTTTTTAAAAAAAAATAAAAATCGAATTTGCCAACGGCTATGCCGTTGGCCAATAAGAAGACGCCACGTATGGCTGCTCAGTGGCACGGGCGTGCTCTTAGCTAAGAGTAGCGCCGTGCCGCTGGCACGGACGGACAACTCGCATCGGCGGACGGACGAGCTCGTGCTCAGCGGCACGGACGGACGGACGGCAAAACGAAACCGCTGCGGATGCTCTTAGTTCTTACTTGAAAGGATGGGAAATACAAAGGGCTTATGTTGCATAAGAAAGAGTTACAAAGATAACTGCGAAATTCTATGATTACTTAATCTATAAAAGGTGGGAGAGGAAATTGTATTTGAGAAGAGATGAAAGACAAACAAAATTGGAGAACAATAAAGAAAGAAAAGAAATTAGACATATTTAGCACCCCCATATTTAACACACTTCTATGGCGAATTTTCTAAAGAGTCTCGAATAGTAACGCAGAAAACGAAAGTGAAAATTGAGCGAGGACGAGACGATATTCAAAATTCTGAAAACTACAGAGAGAGAAAAATGGAAAATATATCTATGCATATAAATATAATATTGAATAAAATTATATAGTGGAGTATTAAGTACACTATCCTACGTAGATCCAGCCGCTCAAATTAAGTGCGCAGCAGAACAGTTCTTATAACTTATTATTATCTAAATCAATTGATAATACTAAATTACTGACGCCTCATATTATGGAGTAACTTAATTTTTATTTTAAACAGTGGTTTATGACAGACACGACTATTTTTTCAGTTATCATGTGACATGAGAGGCAAAATGTGAAAGTGGATATAACAATAATATGTCCGGATAAGAAAAATTAGTCCGGAGGGGATGGTTGTCACTTTGTGCTCACTAAATCCGCCATTGCTATGAAAGTGCCTAAACATAGATTAAATTAAGAGTGAACTACAAAAATAGTCCCTGGACTATGGGTTTATCTCGCCCATAGTCCCTGGACTTTAAAAATATCGCCAGTAGTCCCTGGACTAAGGGTTTATCTCGAAATTGGTTCTTTTGACTTTTTTTTGTACGAAAATACCCTTTGATATTATTTTGTGGGGTTTGGGCAATTTGGTCTTTTTACACTTTTAACATTTTAAATCTGACATTATTTTAGTTATGTACTAACTTTGATATTATTTCAAAATTATCATTCTTCTTCCATTTGGTTATCCTTCACTGAATTTGTTTTTTTTTTATTTCAATATTAGATTTAATTTTATAAAATTAAATTTAATATTTGAATTTTTAAATATCAATAAGTTTTTTTAATGAAAACTATTAATTCATGGACACTATAAATATTGATTAAAACTATTAATTTTTGTTATTTAATATAATATTCAATTGAATTGAAGAAGTACAGAAAAATAATATTAATCATGATGGAAAGATAAGAGTTATTCTATTTAGCCTCCATTCGGTTGTTATAATTGCTTGTGATTAAATATTATGAAGTTGACTAAAAATTTGATCCTACTTAAAATTTTATATAGGAGTATTTTTGTTGAAATTTTCTAGTAAATTTTGATTGTTTTCAAATTAATAAACGAAAACTATATTAGTCTTACATTAGATGCATATTTATTTCAGAATAAATTGTGTTATATAATTTATTTATAATTAAAGCTAATTAAATATTGATTAAAACAAATTCGTTGTCATACCTTATTGATTACATAGTACTATACACTATCAAATATTGATTATAACTATTAATTTTTGCTATTTAATAATTTTTATAATTTTTAAAAATTAAAATTTAAAATTTTGTAAAATTAAATCTAATATTGAAATAAAGAAACAAAGTGAAGGATGACAAAAGGGAAAAAGGATGATAAATTTGAAATAATATCAAAGTTAGTACATAACTAAAATAATATCAGATTTAAAATGTTAAAAGTGTAAAAAGACTAAATTGCCCAAATCCCCCAAAATAATATCAAAGGGTATTTTCGTACCAAAAAAAGCCAAAAGGACCAATTCGAGATAAACCCTTAGTCTAGGGACTACTGACGATATTTTTAAAGTACAGGGACTATGGGCGAGATAAATCCATAATCCAGGGACCATTTAATTAAAGATTATTAGTTTTAGTTTATATCGCCAACTCCCAACTCCAGTCTCCAGCCATTCGTCAGACCCAATGACCCATTCCCTAGACGCCAATTCCCATAACTCATTAATAAATGGTTACTCCTATATGGTAGACACATAATTACATAAATATTAAATAGCCATATGGAGTATATTATTTATTTTATATATATATATCGAATAAAATATCCTATTATGGCCAATCATATTATGGCTGCATAGATTCGATTACATTACTAATTATTTTTGGCCTTTGGACGATTGAGAAAAATGTTTAAGTCCCTAACTGGTGATTATGAGAAATGAGCATTTGCCTAGTATTTAACCTATTAATGACCTTAATTAATGACGCTACTTTGGAATTGGGTTAGAATTAGGATAATTGGGTGGGATTGAGAGTTTGCGCGTTTTCTGTTCTGCTCATCTCATTCTCAACCCCTTTCCTTACTCTTCTTCAAATTTATTGCTTTTACTACATTCCTCTTCTATCTCTCTCGCCCAATTCATCTTACTGCACAACACTAGAGGAATCGGAGCTCAGCCATGTCGCTGCGGCCGGGCAGCAGGGCGGAGGTGCGGAAGAAAGGCTACAAGACAGGCGTCGACGCCGACGAGGCGCGGCGGCGGAGGGAGGACAATTTGGTCGAGATCAGGAAGAGTAAGCGGGAGGATAACCTTCTCAAGAAGCGCCGCGAGGGTCTTCTCAATGGAACCTTTCCCCAGCAGACGCCCCTCTTTACTCCCGATCCGTCACAATCCCCTGCCGCCGTCGAGAAAAAAGTTTGTATCTTCCTCATTTCTTTTACAAAGTTGGCGCCTTTTGGCTGTAAATTGCTATAATACACGGTGATCTGTTATTCTTATGACTGCTGATTTGAAATTGAGGGTCCGTGTGTTGTTTGGGTTGCTGAAAAAATTATGATCTGATAGTTTTTGAGGATCTCTGGGCTGGTATTCGGCAGATTGAATCTGCTTGGTATCTTATTGGGGCTGTCTAGATAATGCAGGAGAATGAAGCCTTTTCTCGAGTGATTTTGGTTTTGTATTGACATAAAGTAATCACCGAGGAATTGAGGATTGCTGCTGAAAGATGGTGTAATTATATTATCTTCTCGATGTGCTTTGGATTTACCCTAATTTGCCCAATCAAAATGGTGAAATTAACCAATGGATGATTGTTTTCTAGTTAATTGTGATGATTGCACCTTTAATGCTAAATGACCTTTTTAGTACAGTTTATAGGTCCAAGTATTTGAGATGTGACTTGAGGATTGCCATGCATATCTTGACCTCTTATGCTATAAAATTATTGTTGGATTTTTCATAACTTTTAAAACTGGCTCTAATTGGGGGCAGCTACAGTCACTTGATTCAAATGTTGAAGTTACCAGCACTTGATGCAATCTATTTTATGATGATGCTCACAGTGAATTCCTCTGGCAGTTAGAAAGTATACCTTCAATGGTGGAAGGAGTGTGGTCAAATGATACAAATGCTCAACTGGAGGCAACTACTCAGTTCAGAAAGCTTTTATCAATTGGTACTATCTATAAAAACCTGTACTATTTCCTTTGTTTTCTGGATTATATTTGCACAATATGTTTTGTGACGTCTCAACTTTGCAGAGCGAAGCCCACCTATTGATGAGGTGATTAAAGCTGGAGTTATCCCAAGATTTGTTGAGTTCCTTTCAAGGCAAGATTTGCCTCAGCTGCAAGTAAGTTCTCCATTTGGATAATTCTTTCATAATCTTGACAAATATAATCGTTAAGTTTTTCTTTATTTAATAAGTTTGAAGCTGCATGGGCTTTGACAAATGTTGCTTCTGGAACATCTGAACACACACGAGTTGTTATTGATCATGGTGCTGTACCTAAGTTTGTAGAACTCCTCAGTTCTGCCAGTGATGATGTTCGTGAGCAGGTATCTGAAGAGTTTTTCTCATATTTTTGTTACTTCTCAACCCAATTGTCGAGGTTGCTAAATGAAAATAGTCATTATTTATTATCAGTGTCCAAATGAGTGCTAATCCATCTTGACTTACTTCTCTTTTTCTGCAGGCAGTTTGGGCACTTGGAAATGTTGCTGGCGACTCTCCAAACTGTAGGGATCTTGTTCTTGGGCATGGTGCTCTTATGCCACTGCTAGCTCAGTTAAATGATAACTCAAAGCTCTCTATGCTAAGAAATGCTACATGGACACTGTCAAATTTCTGTCGCGGGAAGCCACCTACTCCATTTGAGCAGGTTGTTAGGATATAAGATCTAGTTTCTTGGTATTTTTAATATTGGGGTTGCGGAAATTTTACTGTAAATTGCGCTTCCATAGATATGTTCTAATAATTGATAAATTAGCCTTCTGATTTAGCATGGTCTTTCTCTGCACTTTTCAGGTAAGGCCTGCATTGCCCGTTCTACGACAACTTATTCATTTGAATGATGAGGAGGTTCTGACTGATGCTTGCTGGGCTCTTTCCTATCTGTCTGATGGAACAAATGACAAAATCCAAGCTGTGATTGAGGCAGGTGTCTGTCAAAGGCTTGTAGAGCTCCTACTGTATGTTCCTTTTCTTGCTTTGTTTTTCTTTTTTCTTTAAATATATTAATCATAGTATTATTTCCATAATCTCATATTTCAGTTCATGGAATGTTATTCATTGCATCTGTGCAGAAGTACCAATATCTGGTTATCAATCATATGTTGCTAACAACAATTTGTTTCTCATGAAGCCATCCATCGCCCACTGTTCTAGTACCTGCTCTTCGGACTGTGGGGAATATTGTCACTGGCGATGATGCTCAGACACAGGTATCTGGCTACTCCATATGTTTCCTCTCTCTGCTTACTATTTTCTTCATAACTTGATGTCTTTTAGCTCTCCTTTTAGAAACTTGGAGAGAAATGTGCTTCCAGTAGTAGTCCCCTCCCCCATTTTTACCCCTGAATGCTAATGGTTCAGATTGCTGGATATACATCCATTATGATTATGGATGACCTTCTTTTTGTTGTAAAATAAATAAGGCAAATTAAGTTGTTTTTACAATTATTAATTTATTATGGTGTGAACGTATGTCATGACTAAATTAGTTATGGAAACCAATTCCCCTATCCTAAATAACTCAAAACTGTAAATTTTTCACCAACTCTCTCGATTTAATTATTTTCACAAACAATAGATCAAGTTAATAGTAATTTTATGAGGATTCTAGCGAAATTTTAATTGCATATGTTTACATTGAGAAAATTGCTATTCTGATTGTATTATATACATATGCCAATTGAGTTTGAAAATTACTGATTGAGTTTGTAATATATACTGATTGGGTTTTTAATATATGCTGATTGAGTTTCTAATATAGTTGATGGAGTTCTAATATATGCTGAGCTGATTGTGTTTCCAATATAAGCCAATTGATCTCTAATACATGCTGATTGAGTTTCTAATGTATATGCTGATTGGATTTCTCATACATAATTGAGTTTCATATATCCCTGATTGAGTTTTTAATATATTCTGATTGTGGTTCTAATATATGCTCATTTGAGTTTCTAATATATCGATTGTAATGTTAAATGAAAATGAATGCAATCAGCACAACCATAACATACAATGAACATATTTGAATAATACAATCAGTATATTTATGACATACAATCAACATTACCACAATCAATATTCAAATACAGTTTCCGTCCCCCTTTTAATATGATTTTATGAGATTCATGAGAGGTTATATTCCCGTTTCTAAGCATACTAATTTGCGTGAATCTTTATTTGTATTCCGTCATGCTTTTAATCTCAGCCATTGATATCGTACACCCAACTGTCCAGAATCGGTCCTAGTTAAACTATAAGGGCTGAATGCAGTTTAACGTGACCCTATATACAAGAATTTCGGTGTTGCTAAAGCTTTACTGAGTTGTGTCATTGCAGACACCCATAGTAGGAAGGATTTTACTAATTGGCTGGAATAGGTTCCCGTATTAAGATCTCAATTGATATATGTGGAAGACACTATCTGTAGAATCTTATATGCATGCCATCTCTTTTTTTATGTGTAGTATACTTGTGGAAGCATCTTCACTCAGCTCTTGTTTAGTTTTAATAGTTCTATTCATAAATATGACTTCATGTGTTCCGTGTCGCATTTGTTAGACAAAAAGTATGAGATTTGTTAGAATTTACACTTTAATGATAGCTAATTTTTGGGTTTCTTGACTTCAACTTCATGTTCACAGAATGTTTACTGAGTTAATTTATTTGGCAGTTTGTAATAGACAATCAAGTGCTCCCTTGCCTCCAGCAGCTGCTTACTCAAAACCATAAGAAAAGCATAAAAAAGGAAGCTTGTTGGACGATCTCTAATATCACTGCTGGTAATAGAGCTCAAATTCAGGTACCCACTCCCCCCAATTGACACCCTTTCTCTGTTTCCTGCTAGTGAATTCCTATTTTACAACTGCATGAAGAAGATCCATTTTATGGAAGCCTGCAACTTGTGTAATCCATGATGAACTTGGGAACCTACTGCATCTTCTGATCAAACACAAATTAGTGGACACTGGACACTAATTGACTTTTTCAATTTGTTGTGCTTTTCAGTGGCTGTTCATTCTCTATATAGCTAGAAGGGAATCTATGTTAGATAGCTATTATTCATGCAAATGTATTGACTGAAAATCACACCTAATGTCTTCTCGAACATGGTTAGTTGAGAGTTGACATGATAATGTAAGACATTCTATATGGAAATACTGAGAAATAGTGCAAACAAGTAAACATATTCTTTTTTTGTTAGGTCAATTATCAATTCCAGTGTTATGATTTAGTTTTGATAAACGTTGTGGACAGGATGACTTTAAATTAATCTTTTAAAGGAACTGAAAAGGGTAGATGTTTACGATCTTAATATGAGCTTAACTGAATGGAATTATATGCATGAAGAGGCAAGTTCTTTATGATCTCTATGAATATGGACTGATTTTTTTTTGTAAATTTTCTTTTTCTTTAGAAGTAAGAGAGAAGGATTTTAAAGCATTTTTTTTGTACTTTTTAGTCTACCTATTTTTCTTTTGAGTCTTGTGATTGGTTTCCTATCTGCATCTCTGTTTAATTGCTCTGGAACAGGCTGTTATTGAGACGGGCATCATTCTGCCATTGGTGCAACTTCTTCAACATGCCGAGTTTGAAATAAAGAAAGAGGCTGCATGGGCCATCTCAAATGCAACCTCTGGTGGATCTCCAGAGCAGATTAGGTATGTCAAGTTTATATGGTTATAATCGCGGAGGTATTATACTTATATATATTCAGCTGATCTTAATACTTCATTAGAGATAAGCTCAAATGTACTCAATAAATTGAATTTAAAAGGAATAGGTAGTATTTTGGAAGGACATGGTGTCAGTAGTACCTCTACCCCCAAATGTAGTCCCCTCCTCTTTTCACATTTACTCCCTCATTTCCACGGAATTAGTCTTCTTTACCTTTTCTGGATGTCCCAAAATGTAGTCAAATTTCTTAATTTAAATTGTCTTGAAACTCTTATTTGATATTTGTGAAGATAGTACCATGAGCATTAAATCAGTGTGAAATAGAACAATTGCATATAAATTTCATTTATCAAAAAACATTTCAAACAATAGAGAATGAATTTTATAGCATGCCATCTAACTGCAGCCTAAGCATTTAGCAGTATAAGGTAATTTTCAGAAAATTGTATCTCTCGCTGGTTTTATCCATTCACTTTTGCTTTTGCTAGCAAGGATCGGCAAAGACTACTACTGTCCTTGTATCTATTCTTCCGCTTTTATGATTGTGGACCTCCATATGCCGACTGACTGTATGTAATGTCAAATTGCAGATTCTTAGTGACTCAAGGTTGTATTAAGCCACTGTGCGATCTCTTAATCTGTCCAGACGCAAGGATTGTTACTGTATGCCTGGAGGGACTTGAGAACATTTTGAAGATAGGTGAGGCTGATAAAGAAAATGGCCAAAATGGTGGAATCAATATATATGCACAAATGATTGATGATTGTGAAGGACTGGACAAAATAGAGAATCTCCAGAGCCATGACAATAATGAAATATACGAAAAGGCTGTGAAGATACTAGAGAAGTACTGGGTCGAGGAAGATGAGGATCAAAATCTGGCTGATGGTGCGGATGCAAATCAGGGAGATGGAGGCTTCAGCTTCGCCAATGGCAAGCCAAATGTTCCTCCCGGAGGCTTCAACTTTGGTTGAAAAGGTTTTATCAAGTGCCTCCTGATTTCAAGTTTGCTTATGTTTTTCGAGTTTCAAACTTTGTCTATGTGTCTGTTTCTGTTCTTGTTTTCGTCTGTCATAGTTTTTGGTCTCACAAATCGTATTTTGGATTGTTGGAAGTGTAAGCTTGCTTTGTAGTCCTTTTTACATTTAGGTGTAGTCATTTCAAGTCTCGAGGGATATTGCCAAGCTTCGTTGTTTTTTGTATTTTTGTGATAGCATTGATATAAGAATGGGGTAAAATTGTTGTATGATACTGATATATATAGATACTTTTCAAACATTTAATGTTACTATCTAGTGATAGGAAGAGAAGTAGAAAGGAGTGGTGTCACCTATTTGCAATGGACTCATAGAGATCTCAGAATTCCATTTCTATCACTCACATTTGAAATCAGTAGAACATTTCGATTGCCTTTTTTCTTCTTAAAAAAAATGGATATTCGCGAATAATTCATAAATCAAAACAGTATTCCGTGAAAGGAATGGGCATGTGAAGAACGTGGCATACATCCATCAATGAATTGTGACCACCCTCAACACAATTTCTTTTTTGATTGGACGAAAATTTCCCTGCTCCTACTGTTGTTAACATCAACCTAAATAATGTGGGATGTCTCAACTACTTGTATTTATTGCTACAATTACTCTCAAAATTATTTGATTCATTAACCTAAATAATGGGGGCCGACTCCCTAATTATATTTATTTCAACCGTCCTAACATTATATGGCAACAACCAAATTGTAAGCTCCACAATTAACAATATTTTCTGAAATTTGCTTTTCTTTAAAAAAAGGGTTAATAAGTAAAACTAATTCATGTCACATAAAGCGACCTTATTTTAGCAAAAAATATAAAAGTATTACTAGTGTTTTGTGTTTCAAACTTTTAGCATATTACAGAAGGTGTTCTTAACTTTTGAAAAAACGAGAGTTGGATACATAAAAAACTATTAACCCTTCTTATTTAATTTTTGTTATCGTTTATGTGTTGAATTAAATTTCTATATAGCTAAGCATTTTTTAAAATACAGTGAGAATTGTGATATTTAAAGAAATTTGAGGATATTTTTTGAAATTAGAATTTTTTTACTATCAAGTACGTACTTTAGAAGCATCTTAGAAACAACCAAAATCGACCATAACATTTTATGAATAATTTAAATTTTCCAGAGTCATTCTTTAAGGTTTAAAAGGTAAATCTCTAAATATAATTAGCAATCGATGTGTGAAGTTCTACAACTTGTCAATTCTATTTAGTTGGACATATGTCCAAAAATTATGGGGTAGAGCGATTTTGTCAATTGTCAATTTTCACTCAACAGAAGTTGTCTTCTCTATCAAAAAATTTCCAAATGTGAAATCATCCAAAAATTTGAAAAATACATTTAAAGCGTAAGAATTTTAGGAAATCAGTAAACGCCAAGCACTATAACTTTTCCATTAAAATTAAAAAATAGTTAGAGATACGAAAGCATTACATTTCTTTTTTGGCAAAGAGGTATGCATAAGACAAAGTTTAGAGCGAGAATGATTCAATTATTGATCTTTATCTTATTGGAAGGCTTACTAATACTAATGTACTAGTATACTACTACTATACACCATGCTATTATATGTTGTTTTTAGAGTAAACTAAACATGTACGACTATAAATTAGATTAGGTTAGTTCAACTGTATAGGGAATAAACTTCCATAAATTAAATAGTATCATTACTCATCAATAATTTTTAAAAAAATCTTTCCAAATGAAGCGGGAACGGCTCGAGGTGAAAGCTTTTGAAACTCCACCCACTTTAGGAAAGACAACGTCAATCATGCCAATGATTTACATTTCTAATGCAAGACTTTTAAATAGGACTACTTTTTTTTTATTATTTGGAAATATACTTATTGCACCAAAAAGGCGATTCCATCGCCTTGGCGGCCCCCACACTTCAGTCTGACATCATGTGAGGGGGTTAAATCAGGGTACACAATAGATCGTTAAGGAGGAGACCTTAACCTACTGACTGCCAAAAGCTCATCTCCCAAGGCCTCACACTTGCGTTGGACTAATACTAGTATTAGTTACTATCACCATAGCAAATAATAAAATATAAAAGATATGGTATACTAGTATACTGTCTTCATTAGTAAGGAAACAAGTTCCTCTATGATAGGGTAGTTGAAATTGAAATTTTGAAATGGTAGTTGAGATTTGATTGACATTTCAAAGGGATAGTAATGTATAATAAATTTTACAGAAAAACTCATAATTTAACAAACTTGGGTCACACGATGTTTTGGTGACTTCCTGTCAAAAGATGGGTGGGAGCATTCTCCTTCTAACTATAACTTTTACAAAATAATAATAATAATAATAATAATAATAATAATAATAATAATAATAATAATAATAATAATAATAATAATAATAATACAAGTAGGACTGACATATTCTAATTTGTAGCTATGGTAGTAAAAGTGAGAGCCAAAATATGAGAAATCATATGGCTGGAAATGAAATACTATAAGCTTTGAGATATTATTATTTATATTTAATACTAGTAGCAGCTAATAAAGTGAATGAGGTGGGTAAACTGGAGTGCCCATAAACGTTGGAAATCTGCCTCGGATCGACCGAAGAAAAATCAACGGTTGAGATCGGCCCACAGTGTCCCCAATTATTATTAATAACTAGAATATTCGTCCCCAACCAAGAAAGCATATTTCAATATTCATCAAAACAGAAAACACACACACGGAGAGTGTGAACAGAGAGGGAAATGTCAGGTTGGACGGGGGCGACAGTTTCGCGGTTGCTGGACGTGAGCTTCTCGCTTCCGACGTCGCTTTTCCGGTGGCCGAGGCTCCTCACTTCCTACCTCACGCCGCCGCCGAGCAGCATCGCCAGCCTCACTTTGATCCGCCTCCCCGACGTGGACGACGTCGTCTGGTCCGTCATCTCCGCCATGGAATCGGTGGCGCTGGTCTCCTTCCTCTGCTTCTTCTTCGTTTTCTGCGGCTGCACTCTGTGAATCGGAAATTAATAGTCAGTATGTGGCGTGTAATTGTTCTAATATGCACTATGTTCGTGCCTCAGTTTTGTTGACTCTCGGTGGAGAAACGGCTGTTGGAATTTTGATGATGACGGCGCGTGATGTTAACGCGTGGTTTCTTCTACCCCTTTTGGGGTTTTCTGTTTAAAATTTTAGAGAGTGGCAGCCAATGATGGCCTGCCTCGTGACTGCTTTTGACTGCCCCTGGTCGAGGGTAGTTTTGTCAATGTATCATCATAAGTTAACTAATCATCTTTACTTTTCTTATGTTAGTAATTTCCATTATTACCAAGAGTCATGACTCATTACCATGTGTCTCTTATCATCGCATATGTTCTCTTAGAAGTGGAGTAAAATATAAGAATAAAATCATGCTCCTACTAGAATATATACTCCCTCCGTTCCATAATTGTAGAGATATTTCTTTCCACTACGAAGATTAAGAAAAATGGATTAAGTAAAGCTGGAAGAATAAAATAGGAAATACGAAAAAGATAGAGAGGCGAAGAGAGAATAAAGTAAGATAGAGGAAGTGATAAAAAATGTGTTGACTTTTACTAGAAAGGGAAATGATTTCACTATTATGGAACGTACTAAACTGACAAAATGACTCTACTACTACATTTGAACGGGAGTACAAATCAAATAACCCTATTAAAATCAGTCTGTTTATTCTTTTAACTTTGGGAAGAGACAGTTATCACAGTCAATGCCGCTTTGTATAGTACTATAACTTTTGAAATGAAACAAATTACTAGTATAAGTAAATGGTGGTAGTACTTTTTCAATTGAAGCCATTGTCTAACTTGCAGACGAAATAAATCAGCATAAATTGTGGAAGAGATGATGATGTCAGACTACTACTAACTTTTGACCAAGCTGTCTGATTATGACTAATCCCGTGTAATAAGCGGAAATGTGACAGCACTAATTTCTCCTAATGCAATTTGGCTTCCTTTCCAATCAAAAGAATTGTATAAGTATTTCTACTTTTTTCCCTTGTTCCTCCTTATATAACATTCGTACTCCCAATTAGTTGTTATTATTGTCATTAAATTATTGCTATTATTATGTATATAATGGACCAACCAAAAGCAAGACAAGAAAAGTGTAGAACACATAATCTCTATAAGACTATAAGACTACTATTATTTCATTAAAGCTGCAAACTTTAACTAAATTTTTATTGGGTAACTAACTTTCTTTGATAATTGCGAACTATTAATGTGATATCTTAAAGTTTGAGCAGAACAGTATTCAATCAACCAAATTCTATGGATAGGAGGATCCTATCCCAAATTCTAAGTAACTGTCATAAACAAAGTCGCAAATGTCAGTGTCTTAAATTTATGAGTTCTCCTGTGCATACACGATAAAACACTTGTATAACTAAAAATAAACTACAGGTTATTGATTAATAAAGAAGACAAACTCATTCTCGCTCCACCAAGTATATAATTTGATAAGCAATCACTCACAAGAAACTTTCAACTAAAGACAATTTATTAAATGAACTATGTCGGTCACAAATCATACTACTCCATAAACAAAATAAAAGACTCGAATGAACTCAAAACACATGAAAGATAGAGAAGGTAGACATATGTGAAGAGTCAGTCCATCAATAAGTGTTAGGAGGAAGATCCCAATTTGTACAATGATGAATATCGGTGCAGCTGAAAATCCTGAAGACTCACAAAAGTCCTAAAAACAAAAGTCTCTAGATTGTGCTTTGTGATGTGCTGACTTCAACTAAGAGAGTGAGAGAGAAGGAATGAAAAGGCAAAAAAATAAATAAAAAGTTAGCTCTGTGGAGGCACCACACCGGTCTCTGATGCCACCCTCATTACTCTGTGAACTTTTTATGCTATGGCATAACTATGCTGCAGCCTGCAATAGTTGAAGAGAGCACTTTAGACTATATCAACCATCAAACTCATTGAGTAGTAAATTCCATTTACTTTGAAAATTTGGATGTTGTGACTAAATTACTTGCAGCATATCAAATTTCAAGGTTTGCAACATGACAAATGATACTGATAGAAATGTTTGGAGACCATGGGGGTGCTCTTGACAGTAAAGAATCCTAATGATAAAGTACATTGCAAAGAATTGCACTAGATATATGGTGACCTATATAGTAACAGCCATTTGAGGTCTCAAAACATCAAAAGTAGATTAAAAATCTACCATATGGATACTACTAAATAAGAAGCAGAGACATGCTCACTAGAACCCTTACATTACCTAATATTCATGAGACACTATTGTAATGGCTTAAATGTATGATATTTTGAACATGTTACTCTAATCAAATCTACCTGGAGAATTCCAAGGTTAAACAAGAAAAATACCTAAGTAATGGTGACATATCACTAATTGGAGTCACACTTGTGAACCCAAAAATCATGAAGATTCAACAACTGAAGATCATGATATGCCATGACCCATTATATAATAACTATGAGAACATAAAGAAGAAATTGAAAGACATGTTCCAATGAGTACACTATTCTCTCTTCATTTCCAGTACCATATTCCACTTTATCACATTCTCAAATCTACGACCCATCTTTCACACGACAAAGGTAAATTTGATAACTGGCAATGAAGTCTTACTGATAGCTTAGACCTTGTCACACAATTACCTACAAGTCTACAACACTTTTGGGTAACCATGATTGGCAACGTGAATTATGATTTCTAATGGTATAGAAAGCAAGGGCAGCTTGAAGTGATAAGAGTACATGAAAACTGCAGCTATTGTGACCTCAGAACAAGTTTTCACAAATCAAATTAAAAAAAGGACGAGCGTGGCCTTTTTGTGTGTGATTGTGTGTTTGTGTCATATTAGAGGCACTAAAGCATCTATTCTAAAAGGGATGTCAAACGAATTCTTTCAAGCAATAACCTCATCGAATGGAACATACAGTGTCCTAATATTATGCAAGAAGTGGCATAAGCATCTTAGATTTGAAGCATAAGTTCACTTTGTCAAATATGCGTTCTGAGGTTACTAATACAGTACTCTTGATCCCGGAGTTAAACTAGACATCAACCAGTATTGGATTAGATATTAGCCAGAATCTACTTTAGAATATATCCAGATACTATGAAAATATAGCTTTGGTCTATTATATTTTCAATACCCAAAACTTGAATAGCTTATAGGCCATGACCAGCCAGAACCTACTTAGGCCATGCTTGGTATGATGGAATGGAATGAGGGTGGAATGGAATGAAGGTTGGAATGGAATGAGGATGGGAATGGAATGAGGATTCCATTCCATTCTTATGCTTGGTGAATGTAAGGAATACAAATGGAATGGAATTGATATTCCTTGATTGATTCCATTCCTTTGCTTGGTAACACAAATAATATAGGAATGGAATGAAATACAGACAATTAATTATTTTAAAATTTAATTTCAATTTTTAATTAATCATTATTAGTGGAATTAATTATCTCAGATGTATGATGTTGTAAACTACTGCAAACTGCAGTTAAACTAAAAAAGTTAAGATAGGCACTTCATTAAATCACCATAACCTAAAACGATGTGTCATATATTCCAGCATTCATTACACAGTCTATTATGGATAAAATATTGTGTGTAGTGTGTGTAGTGTGTGTAATATTTGGAATTTTTTTTCAATTATTTAAAATTCCAAAATTGTATAAAATTTTAAAATTATAAATTAAGATGATATTGAAATCAAATATAATATAGTATGTAGTAGAATTTTGTTAAAATTTAAATTAAGAAAAAAGAGAGAATGGGAATGGAAGTGGGAATGGAATGGTCATTCCTTAGCTAAATTGATGGAATGGTTATTCCCATGTGGAATGGAATGGTGATTCAAAAGGGAATGGTCATTCCTAAGAGCAAAATATACCAAGCAAAGGAATGGAATGGAGGTAGGAATGTCATTCCATTCCATCATACCAAGCATGGCCTTAGAGTTAGAGAGACAAAGAATCCAGGAATGAAAATCTTTAGACTAATGCACAACCCAAGAAAATAGACTGAGTATTGTAAGCACTAGATGCTTTAAGAATTATGAGGTTTGTGAGACCCACATATCACTAATTACAATACAAGCCATGAAACTAAAAAGGAAAAGCATTCAAATAAATCAACAAGATTTTACCTTCAAAGATGATAACCAGTAAAAAGGCCACAGTCACCAAGCATGCAAGAACATTAGTTTTCAATGATGATGCCTTCTCCTTTTTTACTTTCCTCATAGTCCTACTTCTTTCAATCGTTCTACGTTTCAACTTGAGGTCAGTAATTTCCTTCAACAACTTCAAGTCAGAAGCATCCAATAAAGGACCCCTAGGAGGACGAGGAGGCTTTGATGGCTTAGTAGAATTCTTCTGCTTCTTAGGCTTTTCATCATCTCCCTTCTTAAGCCCAACCTGTGCATATCTCCCCAACTGTTCCTTGTTCATGGCAAGAATTTCATCAGAACTTATTATTTTGTCATATTGTGAACACGAACAGTCTTCGTCACTTGTACATTCACTTAGTGAATCAGAACTAATTAACCCACTCCTGACCCTACCCAACAGCCTTTTTGAATTCGTATAACCACAGCCTAAATTTCTGCTCACATCCTCCTCACTTGTTGTTCCTCCACTCTCCAAGTCAATATCTAAATCTAAATCACTCCCGCTGGAAACCTGACTCATGCTCCAAAACCTCTTTATGAAGTTAACGGGCTAAAACAGCTAGTATACAGAACTATACTCAAACGTCCCAAAGGTTGTACCTTTCACAATATATCTAATTTTAAGCTAAGGATCTGCAAAAGCTAGTAGTTAAAGCTTCATCAATAGCAACAACTCATAGCTTCACTGACAATCATTCATATATATCCTTCGAATCCACATCGCTGTCTTTGCTTTGCTCCTGAACTGAATAGCATGAAACAGATTAAAATAGTTCGTATGACCGAATCCATACCAGAAAATCATGTCACTCCAAAACTACGATCCTTTAACAAAGAACTAACATATATACGCAATTAAGCAGCTTGGAACCAAGAAATCTATGATGATTTTGCAAACAAAAAAGCATTTTCACACTACTCTTGTTATCTATTTCATTATCTTCAGTTCTTCCCTGGAACAAGCAATAAATTCAACACTGTAGTTTCGAAAAGGATAACCCAGTAAACCTGTCTTTCGTCAATTAGATGGGATTCGGAAACGCTTTCCCACATTTCCTCAAAAATAAATCGTGGACAACAGCAGGAGCAAAACAAAAAAATGGGACATAGAGTGGAGGGGGGCGAGATTAATCGGGCATCCCTAACATGAGCAACAGAAACTGAGCATAATTTTTAGCACAGAGGGATAAAGGCATACAAGAAGATGCATTGAAGGTAGCGGAAAACAACGGGAAACAAGATTAAAATACCATTGAAGTAACAGAAACATAGTGAAGAAGAATTGTGAAGGAAGATTTACCCAACAGCTTCGAGTTTGATTTGGTCAAAGACCTTCCTTTAACTCTTCTGCTACTCCATTCAAGGGGAAAATTTGTATTGAAACGAATTGACTAGATCAACTTTTTTTTACATTAAAACTTCTAAATGCTAAATTTAATTAGTAATAAATACTCTTATTGGTGTTATTATTGTTAAATTTGATGTTTTTTTTCCGTTTAACTTCAATTATAGAAAAAGACTAGAGGAAAACAGAAAACAAAAAGCTGCACACAACAAGTGTCCTAAGACAATGCTGCTGACTCAGCATGAAAATATTTAAAATGAGAAATTATATGCCTAGTGAGCATTAATAGTTCAATGCATGTTTGACGTTATTTTTTTCTATATATTTTATTTGATTTTAATATATTAAAATATACATTATTAACAATTTTTCATTTTATAATTTTGTAAAATTCAAAGTTTATTTGTTATTTATTTATTTTTTAAAGTTATATATAAAACAAATAAATTTGATTTTTGATTTTTATAAAAATTTTAAATAAAAATACTAATAATAATTTTTAATATATTAAAATTAAACTGAATGATAAAACAAAATAAATATCGTATAATAAGAGTACAAGAGTATGCTCACAAATTTTGCTCACATAAGGTGTTACGGACCGAAAGTTGGTAACTAGAAAAACATGTTTCAAGACGAATGGTTACTTATATACGATATGCTTCAAACTCACTTTTACTTGTTATGAAAATAAGTGATTTTATCATATTGTGTTAGCTTATTTATTTGAGATATAGTTTACCACCATTCAATGTCTAAGGCAAATGAATCTAAGTCTTTTATATCGTAGATTCAAAATAGTGGACATGTTTATCATGATAGGTGACTCAGTCAATACCTTGTAGAAGTAAAATCAAATTTCACAACCTATATATGTTTGACTACCTATCGATAAAGATGTAGCGTCGGTTCAAAAAATTTCCTTACATAAGAAAACTAACGACCTTGATCAAGGAATACATGGACAACAACATCATTTATTTGAGTAATTGTATCTTGTATTTCTTTTGGAGATTAGTGGCTCGACCTCCACAAATACATCAATAAGAGAAGCTAAGATATTGTTGTCACTCGGGAACAAATCCATTTGTGCAGAGAGGTATAGTAGTTTTTATGGAATAAAGTAGATGGAATAAATGTGAAATAGTGGTACTATTGTAGAGTTTGAATTTTGAATTAAAAATTCGTATAGTTTACCCGCCCATGAAAACCATCCTTACTTGCTCCCCCTTCCCATCCCATCCCCTTGCAACGGACGTTGCACCGCGGTGCCCACCTCCTGGTTGTGCAGTGTTCTCCAACCCGTTATTGATGCCCTTAGCGTTGGAATTCTGTGATACAAAGAGAGAGATATGGGTGGTTAACATTCCATGCTAATGAAGATAGAGTTCCCATAATGAAGTTGGAGTTCCCATGTGATGATGGTTCATGTTCCAACTTCCAAGCCTCTTGAGGTGGTTAGAGTGCATTAATTCAATTGTGAATTGTGAATAGAGAAAAGAGAGATACAAAATAAAATGCAAAATTTGCCCAAGAGAGAGGAGAGGAAGAAAATACATCATTCTTGGGTGAAAAACACAAATCTGTAGGCAAGTTTTTCACCATGCACGGTCCAGGATCAAGCCACGATCGCATGATTAAACCTTCTCCGATCAAGCTGAAATTTTGCAGAGATTTCCCATACACATTGGACTAGCTAGTTCTGGACGGTTGGATTGTTCGATATACGATCTACATTTTCAGCCATTGTTTTAATTGAGATTTGTATACCAAGAACACTCCATTCTTGAAGTCTTGTTGATGGTAGATGTATTCCTCTAGCATTGGTCGATAGGGAAGAAATTGTATCCCCATTATCTTTGTTATAGCGAAAGTTGTTCGGAATTGGTCTTGTGATTTTTTCCCGCATTGGGGTTATTGTTGCATGCTCGATGTAGGAGCTGACGTCGGCATGCAACGTAGATGGTGACGCATGCGCCTAATCTGCTAGTAGGATGTGTG
Source organism: Salvia hispanica (assembly GCF_029641045.1). Lineage (NCBI taxonomy): Eukaryota > Viridiplantae > Streptophyta > Magnoliopsida > Lamiales > Lamiaceae > Salvia > Salvia hispanica. The sequence continues at coordinate 26,065,622 of NC_142692.1, forward strand.
ATGAATAAGTGCACGTGATTATACCACATTGGCATATGAAGGAGTGTGGTGGCTTGTGGAGGGAGTGTGGCAGAGTGTGGAGAGCTGAGATAACAGAATGGTGATGTGGATGTCGGCTGATAAAAGGAGAGGGGACCACAGGAATGAAGGTGTCGATTGTGTGTGTTGAGTCATGGGCCAGGATTGCTAATTCGAGGCAGAGTATCTTTCTCGTTTTCAGTGTTCATTCCTTTTTTAGCAACGTTGTAATTTCCCTTTCAGTATTATCAATAAAGCTCCATTTTATCCATATCTGTTCTCGTGTGGGTGTGTTATTTCGCTTTTGTGAGTGTGAGATTGGTTCTTAGCTCATCCTACGGCTGAGTACCTATCAAGTGGTATCCAGAGCCTTCGATTTCCGGACGATGCCGCCGCATACGCGTCTGTCGGAAACGGAGAAGCTGATGATGGAGGCGGTTGAACGGAGAGTGGAGGAGTTGCTGAGTCAGGTGGAGGAGAGGCAAGCAAGGACGGACGGAAAGATTGAGGAAATTCTGCAAGCGCTTACGACGCTCAGCAAAGGGAAGTCGATGGAAACACTGCTGGTGGGAAACGCGGAGGGAGGAAGTGGAGGAGCGATTCCTTCTGGGGGATTTCACGAGGAGCTAGGGAGGTTGACACGCTACGAGTTTCCAAAGTTCGACGGAGACGGGTTCGAGGGATGGATAATGCGGGCAGAATTCTTCTTCGAGGTAGCCAAGGTCGCAGATCGTGAGCGAGTAAAGGTGGCGGTTGTTCACCTTGAAGGAAAAGCCCTACAATGGCATCGGGGCTACATGAACTTGCAAGGGCCAGTGGCGGCTCACGACTGGAAATCTTACATTGTGGCGCTGGGGGCTCGATTTGGGGTGCAGGCATATGATGATCCTTTAGCGGAGCTACGCAACTTGCGCCAGACTGGATCGTTGCAAGATTACGTGAACTCCTTCGACGAGATCTGCCCGAGAACAGGTATACGCGAAGATCAAGCGTTAAGTCTATTTCTCTCTGGATTGGTTGCGGAATTGGAGATGTCGGTCCGAATGTTTAAACCCAGAGGGTTAGCCGAGGCATACTCGTTGGCAAAACTACAAGATATCACGGTTCGAGCTTTGGGAGGAAAGGCAAAGGGGATAGTGAATACAGGGGTGAATGCGGCCAGTCAGTATTCCAATACTAGATCTCTAGTTGTGACGGCAACGTCGTTTAAACCCAATGCGAACCCGGCAATGGGTGGGGGAAGGGATAACACGCGAATGGGCAACACTCGGTTGGGTCCAAAGCTATCAAACCAGGAGATGGATGAAAAAAGAGCAAAGGGCCAATGCTTTTGGTGCCCAGAAAAATATACACCTTCTCATAACTGTGGGAGGAGGAAGACGTTTTCTATTCACATGATTGAAGAAGTAGATGGGGCAGAGACGGGAGGGACGGTTGGGCTGGTCGAGGAACCGGACGAACCTGGTGAAGATCATTTGCAGTTATTGCTTCATGCCTTGTGTGGGAAAAATGGACCGCAAATCATGAGGATCAAGGGTACTTGCCAGAAGCGTATGTTGCGGGTGTTGATTGACTCGGGAAGTACTCATAACTTCTTAAATGAGCACTTAGCTGGGCGACTCAAGTGCAAACTCTCGCCGGTAACACCACGAAATGTGGAGATAGCCAATGGCCAATTATTGCAGTGCACCCACAAATGTGAGGAGTTCGTGTGGGAAATGCAGGGAGTGTCCTTCGTGGCAGAGGTTTATCTCATCGCATTAGAGTCCTATGATCTCATTTTGGGCGGTCAATGGCTGTCTACGTTGGGATATATTGGCTGGAACTTCGGTGAATTGAATATGGTCTTTGAACTGCGGGGAGAAAGGGTGGAATTGCAAGGAGAGTGTTGGCCATCGAAACCTGAGCAGCTCCACTGTCTACACATTTTGAACCCACAAGCAGGGGATGATAACATAGGAAAATTGAGTTTGATCATGCTCACAACAGAGGCAGATAACTGATCTTGTTTCACTGCAGAAACAGGGGAAGTGTGGCCAGAGTTAGAAGCCCTTCTCAAATCTCATGAGGTGGTCTTCGAGGAACCAAAGGGGCTACCGCCACAAAGGAAGCAAGACCATCGTATTATTCTCAAGGAAGGAGCAAAGGCGATCAATATTCGTCCCTATAAATATGCCTCCCAACAAAAGGATGTCATAGATTCTCTAGTGGAAGAGATGATGAAGGGTGGTATTATTTGGCCAAGCATGAGCCCTTTTGCCAGTCCAGTGGTGCTCGTGAAGAAGAAAGATGCTACATGGCGAATGTGCGTGGATTATCGAGGGTTAAACGCGATCACTATCAAGGATAAATATCTCATTCCCATCATTGAGAAGCTCTTGGATGAATTGGGAGGTGCACGGTGGTTCACGAAGATTGATCTGCGTTCGGGGTATTGGCAAGTAAGAATGGCCCCAGAAGACATATTCAAAACGGCCTTCAAGACACATGCCGGTCACTTCGAGTTCCTTGTCATGCCTTTCGGGTTAACCAACGCTCCGACAACTTTCCAAAATTTGATGAACACTGTCTTCAAGGATTATTTGAGGAAATTTGTGTTAGTCTTCTTTGATGATATACTAATCTATAGTGCTACGAAAGTTGATCATGTGCAGCACCTATCTATGGTACTTGAGCTTATGCAGGAACATAGTCTCTTCGCCAAACGGTCTAAATGCAGCTTTGGTTGTGAAAAGGTGGAGTATCTTGGGCACGTAATCTCTAAGGAAGGGGTAGCTACCGATGAAGGCAAGATTGAGGCTGTGAAGGCTTGGCCTAAGCCAAGAACTGTTAAGCACGTGCGAAGTTTTTTGGGGCTAACCGGGTATTACCGGAGGTTTGTTCAAGGTTATGGGGCAATTGCTAAGCCATTGATAAACCTTATCTAGAATTCTACCTTTACTTGGACGGAGGAGGCTCAAGGTGCTTTTGAAAAATTGAAGGGGGCTCTTATTTCAACACTGGTGTTGGCACTGCCTGATTTTGCTAAGGACTTTACAGTGGAGACCGACGCATCCGGGGTGGGCATTGGGGCTATATTGATGCAGGAGGGGCACCCGATAGCCTACATTAGTAAGGCGTTGTCCCCAAAGTACCAAGGCCTTTCGGTCTATGAAAAGGAGCTGTTGGCGATTCTTCTAGCTGTGAAGAAGTGGTATCATTACCTTCAATGCCAAAGGTTCATAATCTTAACGGATCATCAAAGCTTAAAGTACTTGTTGGAGCAAAAGTTGACAACGCCTACACAACAAGCATGGATGGCAAAGCTAATGCACTTCGATTATGAGATTCGATACAAAAAGGGGGTTGAGAACTCAGCAGCTGACGCCCTCTCCAGAGTTCCTGAGGTCATGCTACATACTCTTACTTCCTTTGTTATTCCTGTAGAGTTGGTAGGCAAGATCAAGGAGTCTTGGCAGGAAGATTCTCACGTTCAGTCCATCATCACAAGTAAGGAGCACAGGGTGGAGGTTCATCCGAAGTATACCTAGCTGAATGGTGAATTAAGGAGGTCTGGCAGGCTGGTGGTGGGGCACAATTTAGAGCTGAAGGCACAAATACTCTCTCTGTTTCATGGCTCGATGTTGGCGGGCCACTCTGGTGCTCTGGCAACGTATAAAAGGTTGTCTTCCTTGCTATATTGGCCAAAGATGTTGTGAGATGTTAGGGAGTTTGTGCGGCTATGTGTGACTTGTCAGAGGTTCAAGTCAGGCAACTCGCCACCTGCAGGGCTGCTCCAACCGTTGCCTTTGCTCACGGCGCTCTTCACGGATCTCACCATGGACTTCATTGAAGCTCTACCCACTTCGCAAGGGAAGAATACCATCTTTGTCATTGTTGATCGGCTGAGCAAGTTTGCTCACTTTGTGGCTTTATCTCACCCATTCACCGCCAAGACGGTGGCTGAGGCATTCCTCAATTCAGTGTTCAAACTCCACGGGTTGCCTTCACGGATAGTAAGTGATCGGGGTTCTATCTTCATGGGGGCTTTTTGGAAGGAGTTGTTTGCTTTCCTCGGGGTTGAGCTTTTGTATTCCACGGCCTATCATCCTGAGACCGATGGCCAATCGGAGGTGGTCAATAGGTGTCTTCAATGTTACTTAAGATGCTCGGTGGGGGAGAAGCCCAACTCGTGGGCACAATGGTTAGGGCTGGCAGAGCATTGGTATAACACCACCTACCACTCCAGTATCAAGATGGCGTTGTATGGCTATGCTCCCCCGTTACATATTCCCTATCTTCCGGGTGATTCAAGGGTGGAAGCGGTGGATATCACACTGAGGGATCGTGAAGAGATGATCGTTGTACTCAAACGGAACTTACAGAAGGTTGTTGACCGTATGATAGTGCAAGCTAATCGGCACAGGGTGGACAAGGTGTTTGAGATTGGTGAATGGGTTTGGCTAAAGTTGCGTGAATACAGGCAGACATCAATCCGGGGGAAGCATCAGAAGTTCGAGCCTAAGTTCTATGGGCCATATCAGATTGTTGATCGAGTAGGCGAGGTGGCTTATAAACTCAATTTGCCTCAATCCGCAGCTATCCACAATGTGTTTCATGCTTTACTTTTGAAGGCTGCGTCTCCACCGACTGACCCTGTTCCCGATCTACCCCCTGTTTCTCATATCCACGATGCAGTGCCGTTGGCAATCTTGGAGAGGAAAATGGTGAAATGCCGCAATGCAGCGGCGACTCAGTGGTTGATCCATTGGTCTGGAAGTTCTCCGGCGGATGCCTCATGGGAGTTCGCTGATGTAATCAAAGAACGGTTCCCTTGGTTCCTTGAGGGCAAGGAACCTTAAGGGGAGGGTATTGTTGCATGCTCGATGTAGGAGCTGACGTCGGCATGCAACGTAGATGGTGACGCATGCGCCTAATCATGCTAGTAGGATGTGTGATGAATAAGTGCACGTGATTATACCACATTGGCATATGAAGGAGTGTGGTGGCTTGTGGAGGGAGTGTGGCAGAGTGTGGAGAGCTGAGATAACAGAATGGTGATGTGGATGTCGGCTGATAAAAGGAGAGGGGACCACAGGAATGAAGGTGTCGATTGTGTGTGTTGAGTCATGGGCCAGCATTGCTAATCCGAGGCAGAGTATCTTTCTCGTTTTCAGTGTTCATTCCTTTTTTAGCAACGTTGTAATTTCCCTTTCAGTATTATCAATAAAGCTCCATTTTATCCATATCTGTTCTCGTGTGGGTGCGTTATTTCGCTTCTGTGAGTGTGAGATTGGTTCTTAGCTCATCCTACGGCTGAGTACCTATCAGTTTTTCATGCAAGTCTTAGTGTCCTTTTCTCTGTTGCATTTTTGGATATTCTCTACTCGATTGGTACGGATTGAATAAACTTGGGGAGATGATAATTTATCTCGAGTTTATTTTTTACTGTATTTTGTTTTCGTTGCGCCACTCCTCTCCAACACACGAATGTGACATGGGATTTGTGAATTAAGAATAACAGTAAACTCCAGCTCTTATTTAGGGTGGTATATTTTAAAAAGGAAATACATATGATAATACTGAGCAATTAAACCTCGAAAGTGAGCTTATGGCCAATCTTGTAAGAAGCAAAAGCATCAATGCAAGCATACTCAACTTGAGCCTCACTGAGCACTCTAGCCTCCCAATTACTTCGGCTTCAACATGTTGAGCCCACACAATTCCTTCGCAAGATCCTTCAGCCCGGGCCTGTTAAACCTGTAAGGCCAGTGGGCTTTAGCTGCAGCCCGAATGTCCTTGCTCTTGAGGCAATCCAGCCTGTACTCATCCCTCAACTTCTTCACATCGTCTTCCACCTCGATCCCTACGAATGTGAAATTAGGGCTGAGGAGAAAGTCCTTGATCGATTGGGGGATCTGGTCCATGTAGAAGAGCTGCATGATGAGGCATTTGTCGTTGATGCACAGCTGGAGTGTAGCGGACTTGTTGCTCATGTAGCTGACGTGGTGGGGCCGCCACTCGACATCGAGGCCGACCACCGTGGGGCTTGTGCCGTGGAGGGCGGTGATCTCGCGGACCCAGTCGGAGGCGATGTTGGCCTTGTCGGTCACGGTGGTCTCGATGGTTGTTCCGGCGAAGGTGACATGGTATTTGGAGGTTCTAGGGTTCAACGAAATTGAAGACATTTCTGTTTTGATTTAGTGATCATAGTGATGGTGATTGCATTACTATCCTATTTATAATGATTGAATGGTTCATATACAAATGCATGTGTAGTTAGGAGTATACTACAGAAGATAAAGGGTTTGTTGTTTAAGAGACTTCTCATCTTCTTTACTGGACCTAATTTGATGCATAAATTAACTGTCGAATGAAGAAGATGAATCGAAGTTGGGACCGATGTCATTATTCTGTATGGAGTAAGTGCATGGGCAATTAATATATGGAGGAAAAACTGCTTTGTAGTTTTGAACTAAAAACAATGTTCGATTCATCTACAAAAATCAGTTTTATTAGATTATTTTCAAAATTTCCATTTTATCTACGTATAAATTTAGTCGGGCCGACTAATTTCTCACTTCTTTTTACCCAATCCGGATCACTTAATACATTCCCTAATTCATTTCCTACTCCACCCCTCACATACATGAGAGTGGACCCCACTATAATATAATATGTTTGTGAGGGGTGAAGTAGGAAATGCACTAGGTGATCCGGACCGCTTTTTACCTCACAAAAATAAGTACCGAGTGAGTAATTCCGTTAGATATAACGGAAACCGCATCACAGAAATAAGTAGTGACATTAGTGAATAATTCCGTTGGATATAACGGCGGTATTGCTGCTGAAAAATTCGACACCAGAAAAAATAAAGAGGGAAAAAATGAGAGAAAATCTTCTAACAGCTACACGATTGCGCAGAAATTATGCATGTTACGATAAGGTTGTCAACTCCCTACTACCATAAACCAGACTCAAACACTCTCCTTGCTTGATCACCAACAACACAATCGATGGCCTTGAGACCAGTTCCAACCCCCTTTTCACTATGCAGTTCAAGAACCCACATCAATAATCTGCGCTTCTTCAACTCCAAATCAAGATTTCTCGAAAACCAGTTGCTCAGAAAGGATAAATCTTCGAATTTATGTGGGAGGAGAACGATTGGAAGAACGGTGAAGGCGTGCGTGAGATTGGAAGAGAGAAACCCGCAGGAAACCGGCAGCAGCGACTGGGGGGAAGTGTCGGCGGTGCTGTTTGACATGGACGGGGTGCTGTGTAACAGCGAGGAGCTCTCCAGGTTGGCGGCGGTCGATGTTTTCGCGGAGATGGGAGTTCAAGTCACGGTTGAAGACTTCGTGCCTTTCATGGGCACAGGTAGGTAATCTCATGTTTTTGTTTCCACTAACTGTTTCTTATCAATGTGCAATCTCTAGAGATACTTTTTAAGATGTGGTCCATTAATTTGAATCAGGTGAAGCTAAATTTTTGGGAGGTGTTGCTTCTGTGAAGGGCGTGGAGGGATTTAATCCCGAGTCCGCAAAGAAGAGATTCTTTGAGATATATCTGGATAAGGTGATTCAACATAATATCATGCGATTCATTTATTTACCTGTTTCATTATATTGATAATCAGTTTGATTTGATTAAAGCATTTGACTTTTTCTAGTATGCAAAGCCAAATTCTGGCATAGGCTTCCCTGGTGCATACGAACTTGTAGTGCAGGTATACCTGCAACAAAGGCATTTTATTGCTCATTTCACAATTTTATTTGCTGTTGAATTTAATGCTACTGAATAACAGTGTAAAACCAAAGGCCTTAAAGTTGCTGTTGCATCTAGTGCTGACCGTATCAAGGTTGATGCCAATTTAGCAGCTGCTGGTTTGCAATTATCAATGTGAGTTTAGTTGTAAAATCTTGATAACATTGTTTACACGGTTAAAAGCAATCTTGAAGTAACAATGGAGAAAAGGTTGTACTAACAAAGAGATAGAATGTTAACTTTGTCTCAAGACTCATTCGAGATTGAACCTCTTTTAATGGCAGGAATGTTGATTCATCCTAGGCATTTTAATCAATATCATTATTATTCTAAACTCTAGCTCCATATGAGTGTTAATACGACTGTGTGAATACTTGGACATAGTGCATCGTAATGACCATATGCAAATAATGATTGGTCAGTAGAACCATCACAGAGTTGAGCATTTAAGTAATGCAAGGCACTTGTGATGGCTACTGACATATCATCATGTAATGATTTGAAAAACTTTTATGTGATTATACCATTTTCCAGGTTGTGAGTCTGTTCTATTTCTGTTACATGAACAGGTTTGATGCTATTGTGTCTGCGGATGCATTTGAAAACTTGAAACCTGCCCCTGATATTTTCTTAGCTGCATCAAAGATATTGGATGTGCCAACAAATGAGGTGTGCTTCACTGCTTCTATAACTTCCTTTCTTGGTGGCTATTGTCCTTTGGTTCTTATTCTTATTTATTTTGGGGTTGGGGCTGTCCTTTTAGTTCTTATTCTTAATTCTTATTAGGCATTATTAAGTTTACTGTTATCATCCAATAGTTATTTGGACATTTCAGATATCTGTACATTGTAAAATATCTAGTTACAGCTCTTTGCTACAGAACTCATTGATCCTTTTAAAATATAAATATTGAGGGCTTGCCCAGTATGAAAAGATTGTTAGAACTTAGACTGATGGCAGGAATCTTTGTGCAGTGTCTTGTGATTGAAGATGCATTAGCAGGAATTCAAGCTGCAAAATCTGCTGGCATGAGGTAAGGATTTGTGGCATTTTTATCACTTGGATTGTTCAGCATTGCTCCCGACTCTATCTGCAGGGTTCTCTTTGTTGCATTTGAGTGCATTGATGTAAGTCTATAATTTTGCTTCATATGCCAAATTTCCGTCTTGTTCTGGTTTCAAAATTATCATATGTAATGAGATTTTTGAACTACAGCATGTTGCGATAGGTTGGGCTATACCTATTAATGTATGTAAAAGTATGACTAAATGCTCCACATTATAACAGAGTAAAAATCACAGAGAATATTAAAATGTTTTTGGTTTGACGCCCAACAGCAAGTGATACTACCTTACTATATCCCAGACTTTATTTGCGAAGTCTTCTAGGTTTTCAAGTGCTTGCTTTTTCTTTTATAACCAAAGGAACCAAGATATGCTGGGTACAGCAGTTTTCTATAAGAACAAAAATCAATAATGATTGCCACACACCCATAAAAGCCCCACCTTTTTAGACAGCTTGTTCTGCAATTCGTCTGATTTCACAACCGCTTTTTTTTCTATTAGGTCCGTGCACGACTCACAATACTCACTACACTTTTAAAGCAGGACCCTTTCTCCACTCCTCACTCACACACCACCAACCATTTTATTAAAACCCGTGCTCTTGATGGAAACGGTATCTCCTATTTAGAGTTACTCCCTCCGCCCCACTCAAGATGGCCACATTCTTGAGTGGCATGGGATTTTAGGAAGAGTTGTTAGGTGGAATAAAGTAGAGAGGAAAAAAGTAGTTGAATATTTTAATGAGGAGAGAGGAGAGAGGATGTTATTTCCAAAATTGGAAAGTGGTCATCTGATTGGGACAAACAAAAAAGGAAAGGTGATCATCTTGAATGGGACGGAGGGGCTATCTTATTATGACTATCCAGTGTAGTTTTTTTTTACTTTTGTTTTCTTGTTTTGTTTTGTATATTTTTTTTTATGTATATCTGTTCTTGGTTTTTGTGTGATTAACAGTTTGACCTCTTTGAGAAGAGGAAAGTAGGTGTGGGGAAGGGTTTGGACCCTAAATCTGTTGTCTAGAGGTTATAAAGCATTATCATATTATTCAAATGTATCAGTTTAATGTTGAGCATCGGTCTACTTTCTTTTCTTTTTGCTGATCATCAATTGAATGTCACCCCCTTTCCTCTTCTCTTTCTCCACTTCGACAAATTTATGGGTTTTAAGAGAATTTGGTGCGCTTGCAGATGTATAGCTGTTACAACGACATTAGCTGAAGATACTTTGAGGGCTGCTGGTCCATCACTTATCAGGAAGGAGATAGGAGATATTTCCCTTGATGATATTCTTAATGGTGGCTCTGATTCTCATAGTATGTAGTTGTGGAAGTACACATTATTTCCATTTTGCATCATAAATGATGAACTAGGCTGAGATTCCTCTTGTATAAGATCTGAAACATATTTTTTATAAGTTCCATGTATATGACAGATTTTATTCATTTTGATGATTAAAAATTTTGTTTTCACTATTTATGCTTTTTTGTTGCTTTAAACTTCATTCCTTCTTTCAGGCGATCAAGGGTAAACTCTCTTAGCTATGCACTTTCTGCAATAGCATTGGTGCTTGATGTTGAAAATTTCTGATGCAAAACAATATCTAATGACAAGAAATATTGCAGATCCAGAGAGGCAACCTTCTCAAAACAATAGTGCTTCCACACAAAGTCTGTCCGATTTGTACAGTAAAGAAAGTGAAGCATTTCAGGGTAAAGATTCTATGGCAGATCCAATCTTCTCATTTGGAGGGTAAGGTTTGCATAGGAACTGCAATATCTAGATGACCTCTTAAACTAGTTAGAAACCTATTATTGGGAAATGCAATTTTGTTTACTCTCATAGAGTTTGCTAGAGAAAGATCATCTAGGCTTGGACATTAGGAATGCTATGTTCCAATTTGTTGTGGCCAGAGGGCCTCAGTAGATATCTGACTCTGCTATTAGTCATGATTGCCTATTTTAGTTACTGAATTGAATGACTGTACATTTTTATTTGTTTAATAAATAAGCACCTGACTTCAAATTTGTTTGGTCTCTTCTTCTTACTCATCACATGTTTTCACTTGACCAGTTATTCATGATGAACTTTAAATGCTATGAGTAGTGTAAAAAGGACCATTCAGTCCGTTACTACTTGAACTGTAGAATGATTCTTTGACAGGTTTCAGGGTTCTCGGCGTAATATTTTGAGATATGGAAGTTTGGGAATCGCTCTTTCTTGCGTTGCCTTTATTGTCACAAACCGTAAGGTACTACTTTTATTTAAAAAATGCAACTTGAGAAATTGATGACCTATGCTTCATTAGTTTAATTAAAGATGTATCTTTGCAAGCTTTCATGTCTGTGCAGGCTATGCAGTATGCATCTCCAAAAGCCATCTGGAATGCATTATTTGGGGCTGGCAGTCCTTCTTTTGGACCCAAAAAAGGTCTATCATCAATAAACTTTTGTTAATTTCATCGTCCTCATGATCGTATGTTTTTCGCTGTTGATTATAAGATAAAAAAATACAATCTAGTCCCTTTTGATTGGTTGCAGAAGAATCTCGTGATGATAGAATCCAACAGTTTGTCAACTACATATCTGATCTGGAGAAAAAGTATATAGAACTTTGATTTGTTAATAAATTTTTAAGATACTTATGCAAACTGACGCATGCTACTTTTTGTTATATAAGGGGAACTGCGACAACTGTGCCGGAGTTTCCATCCAAGCTAGACTGGCTGAACACGGCTCCCCTTCAGCTACAAAGGGTATATCTGTGCACTATTAAGTTTGCTTTTTTACTTTTATCTGACCTGATTGAATAGGTTCACTTGAAAAGAAAATATGTTCCAATCTATACGCCCGCTTATATAGTAGAAGCAAGTGTAGATCAAGTACACAGTGCTACTTCTGATGAAATCCTTTTATCGGACAGGATTTGAGAGGAAAAGTGGTTATTCTCGATTTTTGGACCTATTGCTGCATAAACTGCATGCATGTCTTACCAGATCTTGAGTTTCTTGAGAAAAAGTATAAAGATGCACCGGTATGATCTTTTTCTTCTATCTTTTCATATTTCATATTATTTCTCTAGTTGTTTTATTTACGTTATAGTTGATCGGGGTGAAAGTTATCTGGTTCAAGAGTTGCTTTTATGTTGATTTCATTTATGTTCTATCTCAAATTCAAGTTCCTTTCTTTTCTTTCAAATTTTTTTTATCACTTGATAATCTATATAAATGGAAAATGATGTCCACTAAAAAATTTACTATAACCTATATTCAGCAAAAGTTGATTATGTCCATCAATTTTAGTTATTATTGAAACTACCATTTCTTATCCCATATCAACTTGGCAAGGATCTTGTCTAGCTATATATGAGTAAATAACCCTCCCCCCTTATGAGGCCTTTTAAGGGGGTGAGTGACTCATTTCTACATGATGATATCAGAACAGAACCAAGTCGATTATTGATCTCTTTGTCTATCTCTTTGTTTCACACGTGGAAGTTTGATGTGCATTCCTTCCCACATGTCATTTGGTGTTCACCGTCTAAAGTTATGTAGAAGATACAATCTATAAATTATTGTATGATAATGAATTCCCATGTTGTTTATAACGTTATTATGTCACGGTTTGTAAATGTTGTGAGTAATATATGGTTATTGCAGTTTGCTGTAGTAGGAGTTCACTCTGCCAAGTTTGATAACGAGAAAGACTTGGAGGCTATTAGAAATGCAGTTTTAAGATATGGAATCACTCACCCGGTATGTTTATGCATTCACCTGACTGTTTATTGGCTATTAAATTTTGACAGTGTGACTTAGGCAGGACCATCTAACTTAACAAAGTCAGGAGCATGGAGAATTTAGAAGATTATTACCAATAAGATGAAGTAGTAAGGCCTTCTTGGTATGATGGAATGGAATGCGGGTGGAAGGGAATAAAGGTAGGAATGGAATGAAATGACAACTCTTTGCAATTTTATTTCATTCCCTCCTTCATTCCATCATACCATGCAAATGAATAGCATGGAAGCAGGAATCACATTGCATTCCATCATACCGTGAAGGGCCTAATAAGACATTTGGATCAACATTATACAAGCATATAATGTTTACAAAATATAAAGTCACACTTTAAGGTTGCTTTCTATATCTGATCCCTTTTTTAGAATACTATAGCTGATCCTTAATTAAGCAAAAATAAGCTATAGTTTATGTTACTGGTTGCTGATTCTTTATTCCATTCAGGGATAAATGCCACCACCCAGAAACTCCTAATGGAAAAAAGGAATGTAAATAAAAATTAAAAAAGCTAAAAAAAAGGTGAAAACGAAGGGAAATGAAAAAAGAAGAAGCCAAAGAAAGTGGTTTGTTGCATTGATGGTGGAAATGGTAGCAGCAGCCATGCTGGCCAAGAATAGATATGCGAATAGTATAAAAGGGGAGTAACAACATATGAAAGAAAAATAAGATCTAGATGGATCAAGTTTTATCACCACAATCAATCCAACACCACTGACCTCTATGTAAATATTTTCATGCCTATCTATGCATAATCGACTTTCTGGAAAGGCCAATCATATTTTGATCAGTCTTCACTGTGCTACTTTTGAAACTGACTCAGGTGGTGAATGATGGTGATATGTATTTGTGGAGAGAGTTGGGTATAAACTCATGGCCCACATTTGCCATTGTTGGGCCAAACGGGAAGCTTATAGCACAAGTATCTGGTGAGGGTCGCCGGAAGGTAATCACTTATGCATAGAGTAACGCAAAGATAATTCATCATTTTCTTGTTACCTCTGGCATATTTGTCTCTAAACTTTCTAGTGCTGATGTGTATGTATAGGAAAGAGATAACTGTGCTTGCATCAGTTCAGTCTTGGGCTTAATTCAGTTATATGCCTGTCTAATTGTTGGCATCATGTTCTTTTAATAGTTTGGTCCAACCCATTGCTAATACCTGATTGTGATTGATCATCTGATTCACTTTCAACTCAGTAGTCTGCTAATAATTTGGTTTGTTTCTTGTCTTTGTTTCTCTTTTCCTATGAAGATTATGTAGAGCAGATATTATGTTCATGATGTTTCACTGATATTGTTTCAATTTGTTTCTGAGTTTATCCATCTAGGGTCTGTACCCATTAGAAATCACTACATTTCCATTTTGGACTGTATAATATTGTTGCTCCAGAATGTATATACTTTCTACAGTTTATCACAATTAGGCATCGCTGTAACTTTAAAATAAGGTTCATTTGCAGATCAAATATATTATACTCAGTACTGAATGATATAAACAGCATTAACTTTGTATATACTTTCCTTCGCAAGGATCTCGATGATTTGGTTGAAGCAGCATTACTATATTATGGTAGTAAGAAAGTTTTGGACAACAGACCTCTTCCTTTGAGTTTGGAAAAGGACAATGATCCTCGATTATTGACATCCCCATTGAAATTTCCTGGTAAATTGGAGGTTGATGTTCTCAATAACCGGCTCTTCATTTCTGACAGCAACCACAACCGCATTGTAAGTGTCCATTATCTACCTAATCTCCTTGTCTTTGTAAAAGGGAAGGCTTCTTCCTCTCTTTGTGATTCCGCTTCTGTAATCGTGTCTCAAAAGGCTAGCAATTACCTTATTGCATCTGTTTGCTTTTTCCTAGAGTGAGATGCATCAAATTGGTATCATTAAATAACCATCACATTCATCTTTGTATTGCTTTTTTTAAAAACTTTTTTCTGGTGATGTACAGTTGATTATACTTGGAAGGAAATCAGCAGGAAAATATATAAAGTTTCAGCATTTTCTAGAAATGTTAGCTTTTAAAACACATCCTAAGCTGCATACCTTATCTTCATTTTCATAAAGTGATGTTGTCAGTGGCCACATCATATATTCTCAGCACACATTATCTTATTTATTTGAATGGAAGCCAAAGCTTGTGGAGATGCATGTAGACTGAGAATACCTATTCGAGTTTTGATTGGTTTCAGGTAGTCACTGATCTTGATGGTAACTTCAAAATGCAAATTGGAAGCTCTGGAGAAGAGGGCTTTCGTGATGGTAACTTTGATGATGCCACGTTCAACCGCCCACAGGTAATAGTATTTTTATTCTTTTCACACTCATCTACTTTTTCAGTTGCTTGTACATTTTGAATCTGGCAATACTTAAATAGTGATAACATTTCGTATGATTTGTAGGGACTTGCCTATAATGCAAAGAAAAACCTCCTATATGTAGCTGACACTGAAAATCACGCTCTAAGGTAGCAGTTCCCCATTGAAATTTTTTTAGCTTTCTGCATTCTGAATGCATTTTCCTTTGTATTCTTTAGGGTGATTGATTTCGTCAATGAGACAGTGCAAACACTTGCTGGAAATGGAAAAAAGGGTTCTGACTACCAGGGAGGAGGGTCTGGAACATCCCAGGCAAGATTTTCTATTGTATTATTCAGATAGTACTTAATCTGCAATGATAAGCTCACTGCATGGCTTGACATTCTTAAACTTTTATATTTTCAGCTCCTTAATTCACCCTGGGATGTCTGCTTTGATCCTGTGAACGATATGGTTTACATTGCGATGGCCGGCCAGCATCAGATTTGGACATATGCACCAGATGGAACGACTAGAACTTTTAGTGGTGACGGCTATGAAAGAAATTTGAATGGTTCGAGGTAAAATATGTGTTGCAGTTATGCTGAAGTTAGGCTTCTGAACTAAAAAGTGACGTGAATTCGCCTCATATTAGGTTCACGAGCTGGGTTGCCATGACATTTTATACAGTTTTCACAAGCAATTATGGATCTTCACTAGTCTACGACTATGACTATAGAATCCAAGTCCAGTGTTTATTTTCATCTTTAGTCGCTTGTTTGCGTAATGCCATTGCCTAAACAGTTAGTGATGATATACTTTGATAGTGATAATCATCATAGTTTTCAATGAATTGCTAACTTGCTTTAGGCTAAAAAATTACCCGTGAAGCATAGATATCATATCATCATACTTTTCATACTTGTGTGATTCTTATCTTGCACAATATCTGTGCTTTCTGGGATTATTCATTTATTCCAACATTTATCCTGACTGTGAGTTCTTTAATACGCTGATACAGTTCTGGAAACACTTCATTTGCTCAACCGTCTGGAATTGCATTGTCACCTGGTACATGTTGACACATCAAAATTAGCTGCATATTATTGGTGAACTGCTATGGTTTATATGATAAATTGTAAATTTTGAATATTTGTACTCGTTTCATTTGGTAGATTTAAAGGAAGCATACATTGCTGATAGTGAGAGTAGCTCAATTCGAGCACTAGATCTAAAAACAGGAGGATCAAGGTTACTAGCTGGTGGAGATCCGATATTCTCGGACAATTTGTTCAAGGCACTCTTCTACCCGCTCAAAGTTTATAATCTAGCTCTATATATGCAAAAAGTAAACATATTTGTTAACTTCACTTTGTTATTTGTTGCAGTTTGGAGACAATGATGGAGTAGGTTCCGAAGTACTTCTTCAGCATCCTTTGGGAGTATTTTGTGGCTGTGATGGTCATATTTATATAGCAGATTCTTATAACCACAAGGTAACTTAACTGCATAAGAAGATGATAGTAATATGAGCTTTGTAGGTGTAAGAGTGCTATTCTACTATTTTATTTTAGAATAAAGTTCACCCTCTGCTTGTTAATTTACGTTTCAGATTAAGAAGCTGGATTTAGCTAGTAAAAGAGTCACAACATTAGCTGGCACCGGGAAGGCTGGATTCAAGGATGGGCCAGTTTTGGAAGCCCAGGTTGAAAAGATACTTATATTTAGCTCTTCAGTATTTGTTTAATTTAAATGCACATGTTACTGCAGATATTACTTTTTCATGACCCTAGACTGCAATGGGTATAAGGAAGGATAAACTCCATTCAAACCCTAATACCTTGTTTGTTTTGACGTATTAAAAAATCTGGACAGACTGTCTACAATTTCGGGCAACACCGTTTCCCTTGGGCAAGTATAATTTTATACCAAGGGAGGATTTTATAATCTTCTACCACCTTTTAGGCTTTCATCATTCAAAACAAATAAGGTGTAAAAATGTGGTATAAGGCTTCTTTAATACCACCTTTTATTCCTCAGTGGAGTGAAAATGGGGAATAAGAAAGAGTGGGAGTATGGAATAGAAAGGAGGAATTTAAAGGGTGAGGCCTCGTTTTCTCTTACCACCAAAGAGTAAAGTATATGAGATGAATACGAATGATTGTAAACATTATGCTTTGATCTTTTTAATGTGTAGGTGATAGGAATCATTCAGACTTTAATACCGAGTCTAACATTATAATGATCCTAATTCAACCTAGAAGTCCTTAATTATTATATGCTTGAATATACATGTATACTATTAGCGTCACCTTGACGGTTTGTTTTGTCCCTTGAAATATTATCGCTAATGAATTCAAAATGTGCAGCTTTCTGAGCCTTCCGGACTCGTCGAAGCTGGAAATGGTAATTTCTCTGCTGCAAACTCAGTCGAAAGAAGGGTTGTTAATATTGTACTACAAGCTTTCTACGATTTTTTGATTGAAAATTTTGAAAATAATCTATCGAAATAGATTGGATGATGGTTTAGATGTGAAAATAGTGTATGAGTATTTTGTGGTTTGGATTGAATGCGTCTTCTTCCACAGCTTGAACTTATGTTTTCACCTCATAGTCAAGAAACCTTATATTTGACATTGTTTCAGGAAGATTACTCATAGCTGATACAAATAATAGCTTAATAAGGTACTTGGACCTGAACAAGAAAGTACCAGCACTTCTTACTCTGGAGCTGAAAGGCGTCCAACCTCCTACCCCAAAATCAACAAAATCACCACGCCGTCTAAGGAGGAGAGCCACATCTGACACGGAGACCGTAGTCATCGATGGTGGTTCCATCAATGAGGGGAGACTACGTCTGGAAATGCGGGTACTAGAAGGCTACCATTTCTCAAAGGTTCGCTTTGTCCCTCTCTCAAGTTTAAATATGTAGATAGTATATTCTGATGTTCATATTCTATAATAATCTGTTCTTGTTGTTCCACACTTTACACTTCCATGCATGTCTAGGAAGCACAAAGTAAATTCAGCGTGGAAATTGAGCCAGAAAATGCAGTATCTGTCGATCCTATGGATGGTAATATCATCCCTGAAGGGTCAGCGGTTCTACAGTTCAAACGATCCTCCCCTTCACCTTCCAAGTGTAGAATTTTCTGCAAGGTATGTCCTATCTTTAATTGCTCTGTTTAGAATAGTTTATAGCTTTTGTTTAGTTCCTTCAATTTCTGTTATAATAATCAAAGTTCCTTTTAGATGTTGTCCAAAGCATTGTAGATAGATATCTGATTATATTGGTTTGAAGGAAATGTTGAAGTATGTTAGTAACATTGAAGCTTTGATCCACAGGTTTACTACTGTAAGGAAGATGAAGTGTGTCTATACCAGCCTTTGATGTTCGAAGTGTCTTTTCAAGAAGTTGCTCCCGACCAAGCAGCTGCAGCAGAGATACCATTGCAGTACGTCGTGAAACCTAAAACGGAGACATACAATCAGCAAACTCCACTCGCCCGCTGAGCTTCACTGGTGAATTTACATGTACCTATGTTGCATTTATACAGCCATTCTGCAAATATTGTTGATTAAGAAAAATGTTCATGTATTAATATATCACATTGAAAAACAGTCTTTGTTCTGAGACTGCTTCATTGAAGAAAAAGCAATTTATGACATAGTATCCCTTTTATTTTGGTTGGATGTTTAAATTGTCCAAATTAAGGGTATAACTCAGTTAAACTGAGTTTGCAGCAGAGAAATGGTTAAATAATTTTCCATGGGGAAGTACTACCTTAGAGCGTGATTTTCAGTGCAGCTACATATAGTAGGTTTTTCTTTGCATTATAGGCAAGTCCCTGCAAATCATACAATATGTGATCACTATTTCAGCATTGCCAAATTCAAAATGTACGACCAACTGAAAAAGAGATTAGCAGACTACCGAGTTTAAAGTGAATCAGATAACCAATCACAATCAGGTATTTACTCCATGTCCAATATCTAACCGTAAACGCGAACGAGTTTTGAGAAAAAGTTAGTAGAATGTGGAGCACATTTTTATATAGTAGTACTCTACCGTCCCAGAGAAGTTGACACACTTTCCTTTTTACTTTCTCCCACAAAAGATGTCACATTTCCCTTTTTGGAAAAAGTTCTCTCTCACATGAATATAAAAATGATATTTTCTCTCTCCATTTAACACACAAAACAAAACCTCCTAAAATCCCGTGCAATTTTCAAAGTATGTCAACTTCTCTGGGACGGAGGGAGTATTAGTTTTATAATATAATGTGGGCGGAATGAATTAGTGGAATGCAGGGTCAACTTACCAAATATAGTAAAACTGAAATGTGACATTTACGAATGAAAAGGGAAAAATGAGACATTTGATGGTGGACGGAGGGAATATTAGTAAATGGTTGGACCAAACTATTAAAAGAAAGAACATGATACCAACAATTAGATTGAAAAGTAAAAGATTAAAATAATTTGACCTCAATTTAGAAATGCTTTCTTTTGCGTCCTAAATTATGATTATTTTTTAAAATTTCTGAACGATAGTAATTGCGTCTCAATTTGTGTTGCTAAAATTTAAGTTTTCTTTAGTGTAGGTCCATAAATGATAAACAAAAAGAGAAAGAAAAACATTCTTAAATGAATATAACTATGGATTGCGTTAGTGTGCTAACTATCTTAATGTGATACTCCCTCTGTCCGCGAATAGGAGTCCTGTTTTGCCATTTTAGTCCGTCCGGGAATAGAAGTCCCGGTTCACTTTTACCATAAATGGTAATAGGGTTTCACATTCTGATGCACTATTTTTAGCACTATTAATACCTGCAAGTATACAGAATAGAAATAGTATAGCCAAAGGTAGGGATGTCAATGTAGCCCGCAACCCGTGGGCCGGCCCGAATAGCCCGCCAAATTTACAGGGTTAGGGCTGAAAATTTCTAGCCTGATAAAATTACAGCCCGATTAGCCCGCACTCGATTAACCCGCAACCCGTTAGGGCCAGGCCCGAAAACCCGATGGGCTGGCCCGGAAACCCGATAAGATTTCTATCGTTCTATTTGTTTGACTCTAATTCGACAATTCATTGATATTTTATAATATAGATTACTAAAAAAATAACTTTCAATTTTATATATTAAATATATAAATTATATATTAAATTTTTATTAACATAATAATAGATATATAAATTAGAAACTTCAAATTCATTAAAATATATACTTTTAAATTTCTAAAACATGCTTTAAAATTTCTTGATTTTATGTTTTATTTTACATAAATCTCAAATATTAGTATTTGGTCATGTTTATGTTTGAGTTTAAGCATATATCTCAAATTTATCATAATTAAATATTTTACATTTTATAAATATAATAATTTTCACTATTATTTATTGGATTGAGCGCATGTTAATTTTATCGTTAGCAACCCGATTAGCCCGCTGGGCTAGCCCGAAACCCGAGCTTTTAGGGTTAGGGTTGAACTTTTATAACCCGAAAAAATCATAGTCCGATTAGCCCGCACCCGATTGACCCGCAACCTGAATAGGGCTGGCCCGAAACCCGATGGGCTGGCCCGATTGACATCCCTAGCCAAAGGTCAGTACCAGATATCGAACACGGGGAAGAAGAACACAAAGTGTCTATCTCCTACTAGAACAAATTACTATCTGGAGAACCGAAAGATTTTGAAAACTTTTGAAAACAGAAAATATGTAAAAGCAAATAACAACTGATTGCAAATAAATGATGGAGATAAAATATAGAGATGAGGGGAATTCCAGGGATGTGCGTTCACAATTATGGGTATACAAATTCCAAACTACAACACCCTAGCACAGTTACTACTTTGATAGGACGAGTCACCTAGCTTATGCTCATGCGATACAAACATTGATTACAAGATTAGGGTTGTCAATCCTAACACGTAACTCCATAAAGTTCCTAAGACCCTTGAAAAGCCCCCACTCTCAATTAAAAGTGTCGTTTTAAAGGAAGCTAACTGTAGTGTCTACTAAGTGGATCTAACTCGTTAGAACTCTCTCACAGTTATGAAGCAAGTTATATTATATCATGCAAGATTGTGTCACTCAATCATGCAACATCAGAATTACTTAGGAAAGAAACAAAGTAAAAACGAAACGGATATTAAATAGAAAACTGGAATTGTATAACCAAAGTCGTTACTAACACATCCCTAGAATCCTATGAGTTTAGTTACACATATTGGAATAAACTAAACACATAGATTGAAGGGAAAACAATTTGAACATAAAACTAAAGCAAATAAAACCCGTAGGTTGAATCCTTGTCGTTCTTGATGTTCTTGAAATCCTTCTTCAACTCCTTGCACAAATGACGTACTCTAGCTTTTAATCTCTGGGAATTTATGTTGCAAAAAGAAGCTCCGGTTTGATGAAGCTCGAGGTCCTATTTATAGGGGAAAGTCAATCCTCATTGTAGAAGGAAAAGATCTTCAAAATATGGTAAATCTTGGAGCAGATCTAGGTCTGATCGGATTCGCCGCCTTTCTCCGGCGGGCCGCCGCACCTTGGCCGGCGGTCGAGTCTCTGTTCCTTCGGCGGCGGACCGCCATATGACTTCCGGCGGTCGCCGGGCGAGACTCGTTTCCAAGCGTAAGTTTCCGAGGCGGGCCGCTACATAGCTCTGACCGCCGGGCGCCGGCAGTCGCCGTACAGCTTGCGGCGGTCGCCGGTCGCCGTCTGGACTCCAGAATTCCAGACTTTGCGTTTTGACTCCCTTTTTCGGCTCAAATATGCACATTTATCACAAAACACGTCAAAATACCAAAATATATAAAATATGCTAATAATGGACATGTAGATGACTTTGACATAAAAAACGGACAAATAATGGCCATAAAACAATGCAAAATCCGAGCGTATCCCTTCCACTAACTCATTCTACTCACATTTCATTTAAAACTAATATATACAAGTGAGACTCCTAATAACGAACGAAGGGAGTACTTGCTAACTAATCAACACATTATATTAAAAGAGTCCAAACTGAATAGAGCGTTATTAAAATATAATTAGGCACAAGCAAGTTTGCTTCTAGATTAATGTTGAAAATTAAATTTACATTTAAGCATGTCTTAAATGAATAAGTTACTTATTAATTACAATTAGGGCTCGTTTGATAAGTGACGTGGAATATATCTAGGTTAGTTAGTGACCAATATTTAGAACCAAGTTAGGGAAAGATATGATTTTAATAACACATGTTTGATACCTTAGTTAAATTTTTTCTAATAAATCTATTTTGTTTGATAGGGAAGTTATGAAATCAGAAATTAATATGCAATGACAAATTTGACCTAAATAAATTCATTTATTTCATGTATTGTCCTTTTCCATTGACCTAATCAAATCTTCTATATTTAGATATACTCTGCGTAGGAAACAAAAAGATTTGGCTCTCTTTTTTCCCTTCTTATTCTCACGACTAAATCTGCACGCCAAACCTAAATCAAACTATGTTTATTTCCTATATATACTCTATGTGAGGGGGCAAAAAAGAAGAGAACATCCAATTTTGCCTTATTTTTCCCTTCGTATTATTCACGGAGGCTTGTTCTTGTGCACTGTTCTTTGAAAGGTAAAAAAAATTCTCTTTTCTTCCTCCGTAATACTCTTGTTACACACAATAAAATTATCATGATAAACAAAATAAATCCTTCACCATTGGAAGAATAAATAAAGCTCTATTGTTGGCACAAAGAAACAGACTATGATCAATTACACTGCATAAGGAATTAATGAAACCAATACATACATATATTGTTATTTAATACTTGCTTTATGTAATGACGGCAGACCATTTGCAGCAAAGTCTTTGTTGGACCAGATGTGTCAAAATGGTTATTTGCCGAATGCAGAAGTATACAATGAGTTAATTTGTTCTATTTCTAGGGGAAAATTTGTCGAGGAAGCACTGGAGTTGAAAATGGAGATGGTGTCAAAAGTTTGAAGCCTAAAATGAGTGCATATGGAGCTATTATTGGAGGTATGTGTCAAACAGAAATTCTTGCTGCAAATTCTAATAGAAAGAGAGAAAGAATTGAAAGAGCGTTGGAAGAAAAGGGTATGAAGGAGATAAAATTGTACTCCCTCCGTCCTCCATCAGGAGTCTCATTCCTTGGCGACACGAATTTTAAGAAATGTTAAAAAAAATGGGTGGAAAAAAAGTTAGTGGAATAGGGGTCTCACTTGTATGTATTAGTTTTAAATGAAATGTGAGTGGAATGAGTTAATTGAAGGTGTGACCCTATTACTACCATTTATGATAATAGTGAATCGGGACTCTTATTCGCGGACGGACTAAAATGGAAAAACGGGACTCCTATTCACGGACGGAGGGAGTATTTGGATTCATGAATAGAGGCAGATTGCTATCCGACGAATTTGAAGAGATACATATGTTAGGGTTTGTATACTAGAAATCACGTTTCGAGTGATTGAATACTGTAAATCTCTTATTTTATTTTCCAAAGAATAAAACAGATTATTTTTGTCATAATGTTGTTATGTTTTATATTTAATGGATGTTAATGCATGTTTAAATGTATAAGTTAACTTAACAAAATCTAAGTCTTTGTTTTAGTAGACCGGTTGTGGGCGGCGTCCACTTTAAGATAACACAGTCAGTCCTAAACAAAGAAAAAAAAAGAATTTCACAACCTAGATGGAATTAGACTATCCATCGTGAAAGGTTGCAATGTCAGTCCGCATATTTCTAAGTCTTACTGAAATAAGATGACATTGGTGTGGTAAAGCACTGAACGGATCTAACAGCAAGACTTGTCCTTGGGCTATCTACTGAAAGGCGAGGTCTTGATAAATATTTGTTTCTTAATCAATGTAGGTTAGCATTGAGCATACGGTATTGATTATGCATTACTTTGACTTATCAAATGGTGCGGGTTTTTCGTAACCCAATAATCCTGATATATTGGGTAGTGGTGATTAATATCTAGCGGTGCTATGATTGCTATTATATTGAATCGTGCGCGAGGTGAGTCTCGTTTTATAATGCCCTCAAGAGGAGCGCGAAACAAGGTTTTATTATTCGGAACCTAGCTAGTTGGAGTTTGATACTCTATGAATAATAAATAAGCATTTCATGCTAAGTCCACTCTTGGAATTAATAAGAAATTAGTTAATTAAGTCTATAGCAAACATTAATTAATTAATGGATATTTTTATCTTAAGCGTGGAAAATGAAAGTTAAAACTTAAAACAGAAACCCGGATTACTTATAATTTCGGATTTGGATGGGGAGAGTTCAATATTACTTCTGTAGTAGCTGCTAGTATTCCGGTGAGATCAGCCCACACTGATATTGGAGTACAGTTCGGGAACAAGAGAGAAAATCTGTGGTCTAGTATTCAAAGCGTCACGTGGAGAAGTCGCTAGCCATCATCAATTCTTTGGAGAATTAATTAGGTATTATTTCTGTTCCGGAGAAAAGCATGTTTTAGGTTTCAATATTCTTAAATCATGATTAATTCAAGTTATGAGCATGATACATGTGAGAATTACACGAATAGCTTTTGTCTGAATAATCTGCTAAATAGATCTAATTATTATGTGATTTATTTGTGTGATTAATAATTATTAAATTATGATAGTCTGACGCACGCTTCCGCTGCCAGTTCCTTCAACATATCAGCTCATTTTGACGCTGAATCTGCCGAGCCGAGATGGGCTTTAGAGAAAAACAAGGGCTTGTAAGAGCATCCGCAGCGGTGCTCGCTGGGACGGCGCTGCTCGATGCATCGAGCACGTCCGTGCCACTGAGCAGGCGACATGACGCGTTTCTATTCGCCAATGGTTTATCGTTGGTTTTTCTTTTTTCTTTTTTTAAAATCGAAAATATTACCAAAAATAAAAAAATATATTTTCAGATTTGCAAAAATATAGCCGTTTTATTACCCTTTTTTTTGAAAATTTTTAAATTTTTTAATCCCAAAATCATCTATAAATACACACATTCATCATCCATTTTTTACATCAAATTATCACTCATTCATATATTTTCATACAACTCATCTACATCAAATTGTGTAATGTTTAGCTTTTAGGATTTTAATTATGTAATTTTTAATTTTTTTGTAATTTGTAATATTTCGTATTTTTAATGCATTTTAATATTGTGAAAATATTTTTATTTAAATTGAATAATAGAATGGTGGAACCCTTCAACATATCCTTGCGGAAGAGTATGTATAGATGATAGTAGTACTTCTTTTATTTGGATTTAGGCCATCCAACCAGCTTTTGGTTTAAAATTTTTTGATATCTTATTATATTTAAAAGATAAAGATTTCTGTAACTAGAATTTTCAATTCTATAAAGAGTGAACTACATAAATGGTACCTGATCTTTCACTTTCGTACATAAATGGTACCTGATCTTTATTTTATATCATTTTTGGTACCCGGTGATAAAAATAATCCTAGGTACCAAATATGTGATTTTTTTTCATGGAGGATATTTTTGGAAATTTCCATTAAATAGTACCAATTATGTGATTATTTTTTCTTCCTTTCTTATTTCTCTTTTTCTTCTTCTTTATTTTTTCTACATTTTCTTCTTTCTTTTTAGTATTTTATCTTCCTTTTTTTTATTTTTTTTCTCCTTAGTTTATATTTCTTCTTCCTTCTTTTTAGTGGTTTATACGTACATCTAATTGCATTCATAATATAAATAAAAAATAAAATACCTAATTAAATTAATTATTTAAAGTAATTAAATCAATTGAATATTTTTTACTAAATAATTTTATACTCATTTTAAGGTTGAAACACCTAGCTAAAAATATTCAACTTTTTATATCATTATGAATGCACTTCACAATGTTAAAATTTTTATTAAGGCTATATTGATTAGTTACTAATTTAATGTAAATTAATAATAATAATTATTACATAATATTATGTGATTCATAATTTATATAATTATACTACAATTATTTATTAATTACTATCAATTTTGAGTATTATAACAATAATAGTTATAATTATATTTAAGTATATTTGAATGATATTAAAAATGAATATTAATATTAATATTGATTATAATATCACTTTTGGTACTAATTTTATGTTTGCCCAAAACACCCTCTATGATATAAATGGGAAAATATATTTGTTTAAAGGGTATTTTGGGAAGAAAATTGCATCATGTACCAAAAATGTGATTTATATGTACTAAAAATGATATAAAATAAAAATCAGGTACCATTGACGTGCAAAAGTGAAAGATCAAGTACCATTTATGTAATTCACTCTTCCATAAAGTAACTACTAGTATCATATGTCTTAAATATTATGTTTAGTAGCTACTTGTCCTCAACATTACAAAAGGGTAGTACTATTTTAGATCCAATTAATCAATTATGTTCGTTCCCGGAATTTTATTCTTTGCTAAGTTGATAAACAATATTACTACTCTTTTCGTCTTAAAATAATTGTGTAATACTCCCTCCGTCTCACTTTAGCAGTCTCATTGATTTTTCTGTCATCTTTTTGTAAAAATGATAAAAAATAGTTAAAGATGAGAAATGATAAATTAAAAGAGAGAATAATATTGAGAAGAGTCTTATCTACATTATTGTCTCTCTTACTTTACCATTACTTTAACTATTTTTTATTATTTTTACAAAAAGAGGGCAGAAAAGTCAATGGGACTGCTAAAGCCGGACGGAGGGAGTATTTGAGGTGAGTAACAATTATTAACATAAAAATAATTATACATTTGGCTAGGTTATATTTTTTATTTGGATTTAAGCCATGTAACCAGGTTTTGATTTAAAAAATTATGATAGCTTATTGAAATTAAAGGATAAAGATTTTTCAGCAAAATTTTTCGATTCTAAGAAAGTATTGTTAGTTGCGTTTGATATGGACATTACAATTACACTTGGTAATTTCTTGTCTTCAACACTGAGAAATTTTGTATATCTATACTAATGTGACAGCGCCATTAAATGACAATGGTCAACTTAATTTTGTACCTAAATTTTGTCCAGATCAATAAGTAAAAATTATATCTATAGACAGACAACAAATAAATTTTGTCCAGATCAATAAGTAAAAGTTCTACCCAATAGAAAATATCGTCAGCCCAATAAAAATATAAACAGAACGGCCCAAACAGCTAAAGCCTAGAATTAAGGATGTCAATCGGGCTAATCTAATGGATTTTGGGTAACCCTACTCCAGGTTGCAGGCTAATCAGACTGAAATTTTATCGGATTAAAAATTTGCAACATAATCCTAAAAATTTCTGTTTTTAAATATAATTATTTTTTAATCATTTTAATTTATTTATATAGAAAGTTTGTATTTGTTCTTTTTAGTTTGGAAAAGATAAACTTTTGTCCATCTTGCAACATGTTGTCTAACATTTACATTTGTCATAATAGGTAACATAAGACATGTATATCAACTTGATTAAAATAATTTATTAATAGGAGTATAATTTAATGGCACCCCATCGCCACCCTAGACTAATTTCTTAGCCCAAATTGGGTCTTGGGAATATGTCCAAATCTTATCCGCTATAAACCTTGCATCGTCAGGTTTGGCATTGCAAACTTTTATGCAAATTTCTGTAATATCGTTAACCATAACATTAAAACATGAACCACTTAAATTTTCAGTGTTAAAAATTGGCCAGCATCCCCCAACTATTTCTTTATATGGAGCATCTCTTCCTTTACATATGCACTCATGAACCCCTGGTGGAGTATAGGGGTGGGTCGATACGATATATCGTATCGAAAACGTTGTATCGTGTATTGTATCGAAAATATCGATATGAAAGAATTTCATATCGTTATCGTATCGAAAGTTTCGATATATCGAATTTCTATATATCGAACTTTCGATATAAAAAAATTTCATATCGTTATCGTATCGATATTTCGATATATCGTATCGAAATTCGATACGTTAAATATCGGTATATATCGAAAATTTCGATATATATCGATATATATCGAAAATAAAATATCGATATATATCGAAAATATCGATATATCAAAAAATTTCGATATATATCGTATTTTCGATATAAAACGATATATCGCGATATAAGGAAATTCATATCGTTATCGTATCGAAAACTTACGATACGATATTGTATCGTATCGAAAACTTACGATACGATATCGTATCGTATCGAAAATTACGATATATCGAAAATTCGATAATTTTTTGATATTTTTCAATACGATACGAGCGATATATCATTTTTTCGATATTTTTCCCCAGCCCTAGTGGAGTATCTGACATAGATTCATCTAAGATTGCTGCGAAGATTACAAGGAGTGTCACCAACCTTATCGTCGGTTTGACTCTTGTCATATTTCTTTCGTTTGTTCAAATATAATTTTTCACCAGTCTTTACATATGCAGCCCATTTTAGATAGGTTTCTTATGAATTTAATGTTGAAAATCTAACCTATCTTCAATTAAATTCATTATTAATTGCATTGCCAAAACATAACTTTTGAGTTTGAACCGAACTAGGAATATGTTTTTAAATTACAAAATCGCCATTGTTATGCATCTCAATTCACTTTTACTATACTCCCTCCGTTCTCGAATATGAGTCTCATTTCTTTTCGGCACGCGTTTTAAGAAATGTTAAGAAAATTGGATGGAAGAAAACTAGTGAAATATGAGTCTCATTTGTATATAATCGTGTTATATACATTATCCAATTTATCATTTCCAATCTCATTAGATGCATATTTATTTTGAAATAAATCGTGTTATACGATATATTTATGATTAAAACTATTAAAACTATTAAACCTTTTCCAGGGACTATTTGTGTAGTTCACTTTTTTTTCAAATTATAGACTACGAGATGATTGAAAAATATTAAAATTATAATATAATTAATCATTTTTTAAAGTTACAGAGCTAATCTTAATTTAACTGAATTTTATGTTTTTTTATTTTTTTCCCCATTTATCCTTTTCATAAAACACGGGATGAGTAGTATTTTATCCGTTACTGCACATTTTCAACTCCATCAGAAAAAAAGAAGGATTTTCCACATTTTCTGGCAACAATTTAGCACGAAACAAAATCAAAAGTGCGAGCCGAATTCACGGGTTTCAATCTATCAGCTGCATGAAGAAGAAGTAGAATTAGGTGTAGACATCAAGGATAGTTTTGGATTCAAGAGAAATATGGTTATCGGCGTGGTTACCACTGCTCAGTCCGCCGGTTTGGTTTTCCGTCGCCGTCTGCAAGCTATTGCTACGCCGTTTTCTCCTTTTATCAGGTTACGCCCTCCACGACGGCCGAATACCTGTCTCATCCCTAGTAGGTACCATCCGCTTCGCTGCTATTGGAAAAACGTACTATCTTTTGCCGCTATAAGTAGTTAATTGAAACTATGTTATTAGGTTTTCTTTAATTCACTTCCTGTTTCACCTGAAATAGTGAGACTCAGGTGTTAAAAACACTCCAATATGATGTAGTACTACTAGTTTATTGTTATTCATCTTTTATTTTCTTGCAGGCTTGACTCTTTTAGTTTAAGGTGTTCATTCACTGACACTGATGTCTGTGACTTTGTTGCTAATGATGAAGTCGATGAGGATCATACTACATCTCCTTGTTCAGTTCCAGTTGTTCGTCTGAAATCTGATTGCCTGGACGCAGAAGGACTTCATTTACTTGGTGGCAATTTTGTGGATACGGTATTCACAGCATTGCCTGTAAGTTTTGTGAGATTCCTCCATTTTCCGAAACAGTGAATTCTGCACTCTTACGTTGGCTGTGCTTCTCCTTGGGGTTTATGTAGGTCTTGTCCGAAGAGGAGCAGAACACCATTGCTTCAACTCCTGCTCATCCAGCTGGACTCTATGGTTAGTTTTCTCCTGTGGGAAGTTAGAGCAACACATGCTTGATGTGATGGTGACATATTTACTAAGTTTAACATGTAGTATATCCAAGTACACATATTTTCCTATGGAAAGCTTTTATGATAAAAAATTAATATAATACTACGTTATTCTCTGGTCTATAAGATATTTGATTAAACTGTTACAACTATAGAGGGACTGGAAACTTCCCAATTGACTAGGTTTTTAAGTGTTGCCTGATCATTGAAATATTGCTTGGCATGAAATCACTGTTTACCAAAGGAATTTTAAGAAAAGGTGAAACTAGTTGATGAAAAGAGATATTTCTCGTTGATCCATGATTCCATGTCATATATTGCTACAATTCTTGAAAGTCTAGAACTAATTTCTCACCATGTTCCTGTTAATGAAAGCAAATTTTATATCCAGCATATTATGGTATTTATTTGTATGATTGAATCTTCTAATGAAATTGAATGTGTAACTAGCTTTATACGCTAGCTGCTTGGTCGGGAATTTGGTTGAACAGCTGTGGAATTTTGCTTGGCCTGCTTCTATTGCATTGATTCATCCAAGTCTTCTTCCAGTGGCTGTCATGGGCTTCTTTGCGAAGGTATCCGTTCCTACAATCATTAGGCCATCAAATTTAGGATCCATGGAATTACCTATTGTACTGCAAGAATTGATGTTCTATGTTAAGACAATTGAAATGATTTTTATTATTTTTTTATTTTTTATTTATAGTTTAAAAAAAACAATTGAAATGAGTTATAGTCATAGAGAATCATGATGATGTTCGAACCTGGGTCTTGGATCTATCAAGAAGTTCTCTTGCAACTCCTTTGCAACATCTATCTTTCCTATAATTCTCTTACTTCATTTCCCTTCATTTAAAACTATCGCTTATGCCCTGCCTAGAAAAGTTCAGGTCTTTTCATGGATATTGGTCACATTCAATGTGTTACAAAGACGCTTGTCATACATTCTCTTTCCCCAATGGTGTTATGTAATTAGCCTGAAGACCTAAAACTTATCATTTGTGCAGCTCTCTAATGCTTATATTATGACATAAGAGTGTTGAATGCACTGGGTGCAAAGTAGATTCCTCCACATCATCTACTGTTTTGTTACCATCTAATTTTGTCAGGTTCACATGAAAAATGGGTAAAGCACTGTGCGGGGTTATCATTCTGGTCCCCTCCCTTTATAATCAAACTCACCCTTTTCCTAGTAAAATTCCATATTTGGTTGTATTACAAAAAGGAAAGAAAAGAAAAAGAAAGGAAAACTATTGAACCTTCTGTATCTTAACAGCTTGCTGTAATAGTTGGAGGGCCTTTGGTAGGGAAGCTGATGGACTGCTTTCCAAGAGTGCCTGCATATAATTGTTTGACTGTTATCCAGGTAATTTTACTGGGACTACAAGAATGTTCAATTTCAACATTTGGCCAAAAGTTATATTCTCATACTCATTCACTCCAGGTTGCTTCTCAATTGTTATCCGTTGGAATGATAATTAATTCAAATATTATACACCCCAATTCTGTGTCTCCTGTACTTCTCCAACCTTGGTTTGTTATGCTTGTATTAGCTCTAGCCATAGAGAGGCTCTCCGGACTAGCTCTAGGGGTTGCTATGGAGCGTGATTGGGTTGTTTTGGTATTTCCTTTTTCTTCTTAACTAGTAATTTGGAACCTCCTTTAAGTATTTTCTCTTATTTATACTGTTAATATGATATTTCAGTTAGCAGGAACAAATAGACCGGTTGCTCTCGCTCAAGCAAATGCAATGCTTAGTAGAATTGATCTACTCTGTGAGGTGATCATCAATGTCTTCAAGTCTGTTTTTGTATCTCTTTAGTGAATTTATAGTTTATTAGCTCTGGTGCTTATAGCTTTCATATTCTTGTAATCATAGATTGCAGGGGCATCATTATTTGGCATATTGTTATCTAAGTATGAACCTGTGATGTGCTTAAAACTAGCAGCTAGCTTGATGATGTGTTCACTGCCCATTTTGGTAATATGCAGCCTTTCTATTTCAAAATTGTCCATTACGTCTAAATGTTTATCAATTTTAGCTGGCCTTTGCTCTGTGGCAGATTTTCCTCACATGGCTAACGAACAAGCTTTCTGCTGGTGTTCTGGCCCATGCCAAATCTCTACAAACTGGTTCTGGATGTTCACCTACAGGATATTCCCATGAGACTGAAAATATATGTAATATCAGTGTTTTCAATCTTTTTCTCAGTTTTGTTCTGTTGTATTATCTGATTTAGCTGTCCTTCTCTTCTGCACAGTGACATCAGGTATACATGCTATAAAGCATGGATGGTTTGAATACATTCAGCAGCCTGTTCTGCCGGCAAGCCTGGCCTATGTTTTACTCTTCTTCAACGTTGCTCTTGCTCCTGGCGGCCTAATGACTGCTTTCTTAACACATCATGGTATTGTCCACTCTTTGAATTTTGCAAACAGCTCGATGAGTAGCATCTGCTGACCTTGATTTAGAAGAAACTGATTAGTGCATGGCCATGTCAGTATAGTATAATTATTTTTTTTTATCTTTTATTTTTATTCCTTGGATAGTTATTTGACTGAAAAAATCTGCTTCTATCAACTTTCATATGCCCCATTTTGAATCTCATTTAATCCATTGATTGATTTCTTTTCTTCCACCAACTAATGTGTCTAGTCTACTGCTTGTTTGGTTACCTGGCTTGCTGTTGATGTGAACATTTAGTTTGCAAAAAGGCTAGTCACTTGTCACACTTCTAAATTCCTTTTGTAAAAAGGCGAAACACAACCTGCTGGAGAAGCATGGGAAGGTATAATGCCATTATTAAAGAAATGGGAATAAAGTGCTAAACTTGTTTATCTCAGGAAAATGAATAACTTAAGCAGGAAAGAACTTGCAAGTTATTCTGTTGGTAAATTGGTTTACAATTTGAAGGTCATGAGGGGAGATACTAATTTTAGGAAAAGTAGATTAGCTTAGTTTCTTTGAGGAGACCATTTGTTTGTATTTGGAGTTGGTGATCCACTGCTTCCACTAGCAGATACAAGAGACTCTTAGCGAACATACAATACTATTTCTATTTGGTTTTATTGGAGGTATATGCCTATTTTTGTGAAAAAAGTAAAAGAAACAAACCTGATATCTTATACTCCCTCCGTCCGCCATTGGGAGTCCCATTTATGGGCAGCACGAGTTTTAAGAAATGTTAAGAAAAGTGGGTGGGGAAAAGTTAGTGGAATAGGGATCCCACTTGTATATATTAGTTTTAAATGAAATGTGAGTGGAATGAGTTAGTGGAAGGTTGGACCCTATTACCATTTATGGAAAAGTGAACCGGGACTCCTAATCGCTGACGGACTAAAATGGAAAAACAGGACTCCTATTCGCGGGCAGAGGGAGTACCTAATTACCTATACTATTCCACTAAATGTTGAGGAACCTACAATCTATATCTCTTTGTTTCACAATTCTCCATGGAACACTAACTACATGTAAGGATGTAACATTTATGTTTGGATGGATGATTAGCTCATCAGTTACAAAATTGGAGTATTGAGTTAAGTAGGGACCTAAAAGATCCAATGTTATTCTTTGTTTTGGTAGACAATGATTGCATGAATCCAGTTGGCCTTTTTTCTTTGTTGAGCCTGAGCACTGGAAGTTTATGATGAAACATAAAACGTGAAATGTTGATAGGGTTGGGCATTTAGAGGCTTTTGATGTTGATATAAGTATATAATTTTGCTTTTATGTTCTCATCTTGGTTATAGAACAATGACTAACGATTTTGTATTCTATTTCTATTCGACTAACAATGCATTTTTTGTCAGAGAAATGGACAGATGTTATGTCATAGAAAGCTGTACTGATGTTCTCAACATTGTTTCCAGGCTCATGCATTTTTAAATTACCCAACTTACATGCATGTCCTCTGATCTCTCCTGTTCTTTGTACTGATCCTTGTCTCTCTGAAGGATGTGAAATTTAATGTTTGAAGATAATATTTTCCCCTTCATATTGGTTCTCTTTCTTTGTATTCATGTGGTTGTTATTGCTACAGGTCTAAATCCTTCAATTATTGGAGCCTTCAGTGGATTATGCGCTTTCATGGGTGTCACGGCAACTTTTGTGTCCACAAAAATGGTCAACCAACTAGGCATTCTGAAGGTGTTGTTCTTAAAGTATTTATTTGTTGAAAGATCTTATGTTGTTGTTACTCATCTTTGGTCATAATGTTAATCTTTTACACCAGGCTGGAGCAGCTGGTCTTGTCTTTCAGGCTTCACTTCTTACCATAGCAGTTGGTGTATATTGGAGTGGTTCTTTTTCTCACAAGATTCCACTCATGTTGTTTTTGTTTTTAGTTGTAAGTTTCTTCACTGTTTTCATCTAAAACTTGAAAATAATAACCACGTGAAATGGATGCATTTGAAGTTGCATTCACCTAATCACTGAGTGCCAGACAACTAAACCGCTGCATTACCAAAAAAGAACACACGGTCTTCTTAATAGATTTTGTTTCAAGATACTTATATAATTACAATAGATTTAATGTTTGACATATTAATTATCATGTGTGTTGGCGACCCATATGGAATATGGGGGTGCATATTTGAACAGGATTGTGTTCTTCTTATATACTTGTAAATCATATACCTTATAGATACTTGTAAAATAAAATGTGGGTATATATTTATCGTGTTTTGCTTGTCTTAATCTTGTAGGATGTGTGGTGCGCCTTGACATTCTCTAATGTGTCAAATATATTTGACCTGTCTCTGTTATATGTTCAAATTTAATTATTTATTCTTTATGACAAGAAAAAGCTTGAGATTTTATCAATATCTTGTGTATGCATATAATAAAGTTCTTTCGCAACTTGAAACTATATCAGAGCTTCATTTGGATCTCGCTGTTAAAGTACTCATATGCTAGAACAATTTGTATTGGCAGGTATTGTCTAGACTGGGGCACATGTCATATGATGTTATAGGGGCACAGATTTTACAAACTGGGATCCCTGCCTCTAAAGCTAATCTCATTGGAACAACTGAGATTTCATTTGCTAGTTTGGCAGAGTCGATAATGCTAGGGGTTGCCATAATTGCAAATGATGTTTCACAATTTGGATTTCTGGTGATGCTGTCGCTTCTGTCAGTAGTTGGAGCAGCTTGTTTATACTGTAGATGGTTGAAGAAACCAACTGACATTCAACGAGATCTTTTTTCTTTTGAGCTGCTGCAGTCTTCATAAAGTAAGTAGATAACTCTATGTTCCTAGTGTTTTATTTTGTTTGTATGCTGATAACTTCCCAAGAAGTACTATCCTGCTGAATGTCAACTTCGAATGATGATTGTCTAACAAAGAAATATGAGGAACAAATATGCATTAAATCTGGTTCACATCCCCCTGAGAGGTAATGAGTATTAGAATGGTATGGTAGTTTTCAAAGTAAGAAACAATGGAAAATTTTTATCTTCTTGAGTAGAAAATCTCACAGTAATATAGTTTGTCCGAATTCTAGAAAACAGAAACTGGAATGAGTCCTTGGTTAAGAAAATAAAATTAGAGGAGTAAGAGAAGATTGTTAGTTGATTTCAAAGAGTTGAGCAAGAGCTAGGAGTTAATTCCCTGGTGCTGATGTTAGTTAGTCCCTCAAAATATGCTACTAATTAGAAATATAAAATCATGTTAATCAAATCTCCTAATTGTTAACCTTATCCAAGGATTTCCCTTGAGACTATTCATCCTGCATGCATAGACTTGCTGAACCTAGTGCCATGCCAGATCCATTTGGCATGTTTTTGAAGCTGGATATTTCATGTTGTGGGCTTGATATTTCATGGCAAGATAAAGATTGTAATATATCTGTTTCTGGATTCAGGATACCTGTAAAATCATCCCAAATTTCTAACCGAGCATCCCTTGTCATTTTGGACAGTGGCAGTTGATCTAGGAGGAATTGGAAGAACAAAGCAAGTAAATAATGATTAGGAAATCTCAAATTGCCCACTTTACTTGATGCTTGAAACCCCAATCAAATAATTTGGCATTGTGGCTGAAAATTTGACATTTCTAAGTCTAGAACTGAATTACTAATGTATTTGCTGTGTAAATAGGTCTGCAGATTG
This sequence comes from Salvia hispanica, assembly GCF_029641045.1. Classification (NCBI taxonomy): domain Eukaryota; kingdom Viridiplantae; phylum Streptophyta; class Magnoliopsida; order Lamiales; family Lamiaceae; genus Salvia; species Salvia hispanica. The sequence goes on from NC_142692.1 coordinate 26,101,609, forward strand.
CCTCTAGTTTGTAAAATGATACTACATTTTTTTTTTTTTTTTGTGTACCTCAGCTGCAGGGCTAACTTCAGCAACTGAAATGAAACTGGATTCAAGTATGAGGTGCAGTTATCTCTAACTGGCTAGAAGCCTTAAGTATAACATCCTGTCACTCAGATACTAGCCGTGGCAGTACGAAGAAGGCATTTCCCATGGTATACGTACATGATAGCTCATCAGATGGCAATGATCATGTACACATATGATATCAGTCAGAATAGTCTCTTTCTATAGGCAGGCTGTAAATACATACACATACTTTCTAATCAATTGTTCAAGAAATGTAATTTCCTTTCGCTAAGCATCTATTCTTCTGTATGTGGACACCATTATACGAGCGACCATCCTGAGAAGAGAAGAGCTATGGTGCATTAATTTAGAAGTTTAGCAATGGCCTGCAACTGAAGGGAAAAGATGGCATGCAAATATCAGCAATCATGAAAATACAGTCTACCAATATATGACATTCATTTATTTTGGTACGTTTTTAATAGTCGGCTTGCCTTGTGGCTGGTCCCTTTTATTGCTCGTCTTTTCATCTGTTTGGTACACTTTACCGAATAATTCACTGTTGATAAATGCGAGTGAGCAAGATGGATACAAAATGATGGAAATTTATTGAATCGGAGTACTGAACATAGATGCATTTGATTATTGCTTCTTGAAGTGGTACTGCAGCTTTGCTAAAGATAGCCGATGAAGTAAAACATAATCGAGTGGCAGAACAGGGCTTGCGGGAGGAACAATCGGAGAGATTCAGGCTTTGTTCACTGTGGACCACCAATTTGCTGTCAAACAATAACAGTAATGATCTTTTCTTTTCTCTCCCTTGTTGTATATGCATGTGCTGTAACATCTGCTTTGATGATCTTTATCTGTGGGGATATGAAAGGTGCTAGTTTCATTAAAGTTTCTACGCGTACGTTTTGTGGATGGGGTCATTTTATGCAATTCTGTTAGAATCTTTATTAGGGTCAACCAAAAATAATTTCATCAGCACCGTACATCTGGAAAGATGAAAATATGAAATTTGTGAGTGCTGTTGGTTAGGACACAGCTCCTATAATGTTCAACGTGTATAATTGGTTATAGTGTGTTGCATAGTTGTGGAGATGAAATGCGTTAGGTTGGAGAAGCTTTCTAGTATTAATTATTAGTATTAAAAGTAGAATTTATCATTTTTTGTGGTCAAGTTGAATGCTCCAGGACGAAGTAACAGTGTCTATAACTTTCTTTACATGTGTGATTTTGGACTATCATATTATTTTGCATTTCTAAAGTATTGACATATTATTACTTGTTTTGTCTAATGGCGTTTGAGTTGGCGGAAACCGGGACTGATTTTTAAAACAACAAATTTAGTATCAACAATTTTATTGTTTTTTACATTCTTTTCTCACTAGTAAGAGCAAGACCTCTTCTTATTATCCTACAAAAATGATTCTTTACGTTAAACTACTGTCCTCAAGGAATGAGAGCGTCCTTATAAAATTGGATGTCTATTATAGCTTTTATATAGTAGTACTATAAATTAAAAGTAATGATATAAGAAATACTCATATGGTAGTATTATTTGTAGCAGTAACAGTTACTATATTTATTCTGAGTTTCACAATCACATGCATTATAAAATGACTGGAAATCTGGCCTACTAGTTGGAGTCTTGGATGTGAATTATCTTATCAATTGATTGCACTCTCTTGTCATAAATCAAGTAGTACTACATTTGGTTACTCTTTTATAATTTAGTTTATTTTTATATTTTTGAGAAATTGAAAATCACTAACGTGTTCAAACAATGCATAAAAAACGAAATGTAGCAATTTCGGTCGCATGCCAATGCAAATGCGCATACTATTACTTAGAACTAAATAAAGTCATGACTTACTTGTAAGAAGTTATTTGGTCGACACAAAATTGGCACGACAAAGATTGAATTTTATTACATAAATTATGAAATTAAATGTTTCTTATTGTACTTTGTACTGTCTAAATAATTATAATAAATATAATTATACTTATATATCCATCCCATGGAGCTGTACCATCAATCCATCACGTCCACAAATGGGAAAGAGACTTCTGTGCTCAACGGTTTTTTTTTAATTTTGTTGTATGAAATTAAACATGCATATGATATTTTTCACGTACAAATTTGTATGTATGAAATTAGTAATAACTAATAATACATCCCCGGTTGGATCCGCCCCTAAGTACTGGTCTCAGACCGGCGAGGAGTACTCAACGCGGATGAACAGCAGCAACTCAAGCGTGGCTCAGGAGACCACCACCGTAGAGTCTCCAACGGCGATTGGGCGCCTGAACAGCTCCTCCAGGACCAGACCTGCAGACCACCACCATACACTCATCAACTCATTAATAATAAAATGAGTATACTAAATAAAGAAATCAAGTCGCCGCATTATATTATATCTAGGTAACATATGATATGAGACATCCAATAGTTGTCACGTCGAAATCGAAATTGAAAATCACAATTTAAGTTGTTTGAGCAAACAATTTAATTTTGTCACGAAATAAAACAATCTGTGTTGCTGGGAAAATGACAACCAAGATAAAAGGAATAAAACTTGAATTAAGAAAATACAAAAACACACATTTGCATATTTGTTGGAGCTATCCTATTCTAGAATATTTGTTACAAATTCATCCACTCAATATATCCCACCGCTTAGATGAAACATCCCTCTAATGAATGAAGATCTTTAAATTAATACGTATTGCGGCCGAAGTTTGTTTATGTAATAACTAATCATATCAAATCTAAGTACTGATTGACAGTGACACCAAAGTTTTTGCCAACAAATGAAGGTGTTTTGTCATGACATATTTTAGCTAGATTAAGAGTAGTGAGTAATTAGTGGAGAGGAATGCACATGCAATGCATCCTAATCACATCGTGTGATATATATAATCTAATATCATCATTATGGAACTGAATTATCAACTCCATAACTGATTTGATATTTCTTTAATTCTCAGACGTTAATTATGCAAAAAAAAAAAAAACCTGATTAGTTGGAAAACGATTAGTGTTAGGTTTAATTTAATACAATTACGACAGAGTAATCTTAATTAATTTGAGATATCCATTCAAAATGCACTCTTATATTCACATTAATTTTAAACAGCCATTTTCAATTAACTAGAGAAATTAGAATGATTGGACTAGTTCATATGGCAAAGTTTACCACAACCATAAGACTTGTTTGGCACGAGGGCCGGGGTCCAATCATGTTTAGTTGCAGTATTTATTTGTCCACCTTACACTATTACTCTCTCTGTCCGATAAAAAGAGTTCTATTTCTTCATATTAGTCCATCTGTGAATAGGAGTCTCGGTTCATTTATAGTATAAATAGTAATAAGCTTCACATTTCACTAACACATTCCACTCACATTTCATTTAAAACTAATACTCCCTCCGTTCCATAGTAATGGAGACGTTTCTTTTCGGCACGGAGATTAAGAAAAATTGTTTTAGGTGAGTTAAGTAAATGGAGAATAAAGTGGAAAATGAAAAAGGTAGAGAGATGAAGAGAGAAAAAAGTAAGAGAAAGTAAAGTAATTATGGAAAAATGTGTTGACTCTTACTAAAAAGGGAAATGACTCTATTACTATGGAACGTACCAAAACGATAAAATGACTCTATTACTATGGAACGGAGGGAGTATATACAATTGGAACTCATATACCACTAACTTTTTCCCCCATTTTTCTTAGGAGTAACACTTTTTAAAACTCGTGCTAGAAAGAAATGAAACACATATTCGCAAACGAAGAGAGTACTATTAATGAGTTAATAGTCATTTAAACCATGAAGTTTAATAAAATTTCAGCCAATCTTATAAGATTTGAATAAACTGAAATAGTAGTAAATCATTAAATTCCAAATCCTTTGTTTGGCAAAATGAAATAATTGATATGTAATTGAATTTAAAAAAATGAATGTGAGTGTGTTGTGTGTGTGTGTTTGCTTTGTGTGTGTGTTTGTTGTGTGTGCTGTGTGTTTTATTTTTTAACTTCAAAATTTAAAATAGATTGATTGGCCTCCAAGACCGCAGTATGAAAATTGATTAATTAAAATTAGCTTGATACTATCGCACTTTTACACACGCATACGCCCACAGTCATGTCATATGAAGTATTCCACTAAACCTTTCCTACCGTCATCACTCTTCTCTCTCTCAAAATACATAATTTATAGAAAAAGGTCGCCCGTGTTTATCGCGCTCTCTGTCATACTTTGGCATAGTTATATCATTCTAATATCAAACAGTATTTTACTATGCTTTTCAACTTGTCATGTGTCGTGTTTGCGCCAAACCAAAATCTGTTTACTCCTTCGTCCCCCTTTGAAAGTCCCAACTAAATTCAGCACAGATATTAAAAAATATAAAGAAAAGTTGATAAAAAAAATTATAGAATGTGAGTCCAACTTTTTTATATTAATTTAATAATAAAATATAAGTGAAAAAATGTGAGGCATAATATTATTTATGGAATAAGCGACTCACACTCCTTTTTGGGACGTCCCAAGATAAGTGACTTATTTCCTTTTTTTTATTCTCTCCTATTTTTTCTCTCTACTTTATTTACTCTATTACTTTATTCATTTTTCACTCTACTAACAAAACCTCATTTCTTTAAATCTCGTTCCAAAAAATTTGTGCTCAGTTATCTTGGGACGGAGGGAGTACTTTCCCCCAATTCTATTTTCGACCATTTCTAGCTAAAATTATGTTAGTGGGCTAAATAAATACTCTCGCCATCTCATCACAAGTGAGGCGTTTCTTTTCGGCCGTTGTTTCGCAAAGATGAGAATAAATAATTAGAGTGAAGAGAAAGTAAACTAAAAGAGATAATAATATATACATTATTCTCTTACTTACTTTACTTTCTCTCCATTCTAACTATTTAGTACTATCAATTTTGCAAAACAACGTCTGAGCTGAACCGTCTCACTTGTAGTGGGACGAAGGGAGTAGATTAAAATAAAAAAGAAAAATTATAGAAATGACAATTGAATAAAGTAAAAGAGAAGAAAGATTGTTATATTTTGTTAAAAAAAATGGCTCAACTACAATAGGACAGCCCTAAAAAAAATATGACTCAGCTATAGCGGGATGGAAAGGGTACTTATTTCATCTCAATCTAAACGAGAAATTTCTATTTTAAAATACTAATTTAGATAGTGATGTTTGATAAAATAAATTATAAATATTGTAAATAATAAAATATAAAAAAATAGAGAATATAATATGAAAAATAAGAAAATAAAGTAAAGAGTTAAATACTACTCTCTTCGTTCCACAGTAATAGATGCATTTCATTTTCTGCACTCGTTTTGAAAAAATGATATTAAATTGTAAAAGTGAAGAAATAAGTAAAGTAAGAGAGAGAATAACGTAGAGAAAAGTCTTATCTACAATATTCCCTCTCCTAATTTACTTTTTTTCACTTTAACTATTTATAATTATTTTTTTAAAATGAATGTGCAAAATAAAATGTCTCTATTACTGTGGAACGGATGTAGTATTAATTACTCCTTCAGTTCCCTAAGAATATGACTCAGATATACTCCCTCCGTCTCATATAAGTTGAGACAAAATTTTTGGGCACGGAGATTAAGAATTTATATTAAATAAATAGGAGAGATGAAAAAAGTAGGAAAGATAAGAGAGAGTAAAGTAAATGATGGAATAAAGTAAGAGTGATTAGATGTTTTGTTTTTTGTTAAAAAAGGAAATGACTCAACTTTATTGGGATGGACTAAAAAGAAATACGATTCAACTTTTATGGGACGGAGGGAGTAGCATGGACTGAGGGAGTATTAAAAAAGGAAAATTAATCAAATAAACCGGTGCATGTTGGGTTGATGATGTAGACTTATTACATGAAGTAGATATGAAATGGTATACTAAACTGAACATATTACGTCATCTTCCTAGCTAATCAATAGGGAGTAGTATTTCAGATAAATTACATCAAGGCCGTCAATGCGCCATTTATTATTTGATTGATTGACCTCATTTCACAACAAGCAAGTTTTATGGTGATGAAAATACATTTTAGGGCTATGCTTGCACACTATGCCCTCCAATTTTTATTTCATTTATATAAATAACACAAAATGCAAATTGTCAAATTTTATATCTCTACTAAAACGACGTTATTTTGTTAGAGCATCTCTAATAAAAAAAATGAAAGAAATATATCTATCTATTTATATTCTCATAAAGTGAAATATATCCTTTTAAAAAATAATATATTCCAAAAGAAAAAAATATATAGAAAGATAACTCATTTTTTTAAAAATAAAATAATAATATAAAATGCATTGGAAAACATAAAGTGTAATGCCTTCTCAAATATACCTTTTTCCTTGAAGAATAGTTTTTCATGAAAAAAAGGCAAATATGGTAGTAGTTACTCCCTCCGTTTCTTCATAGTTGAGTCATTTTACCATTTCGGAAAGTTTCTCCATAGTTGAGTCGTTTCCTTATATGGTACTCCCTCCGTCCCGGGGTATTAGACTCACTTCTTTTGGGCACATGATTTAAGGAATTGATATTTAAATAGTTAAAGTGGAGAGAGTAAAGTATGAGAGAGGGAAAAAGTAGGAAGAGAAGAGAGAAAAAAGTAGGTGGAGAATAAAATAAGATAGATGCTTTTTGCTAAAAAAGGAAATGAGTCTAGTAAGTTGGGACATCCCAAAAGGGAAAGTTGGTCTAATATCTTGGGACGGAGGGAGTAACTTTTTCCTCTTTCTTACTTTACTCTCTCATACTTTATTCTCTCTACTTTATTCACTTTATACTTTATTCTCTCTACCTTTTCCTCTCTCTTACTTTTTTATCTATTTATTTAACACACCCAACATTTATTTCTAAAACTCTGTGCCAAAAAGTTCCGCCTCAACTATGAAGAAACGGAGGGAGTATAAGATTTCACATCTCCATTGATGGAGAGGTAAAAATACCTCTTTAAAATGGAAAAAGGTATAATACATTCTCAAATACTTCTTTTTTTGAAAAATGATTTTTCATAGAGAAAAGGTAAACATGGTAGTTATATGATTGAACCTCTCCATTTATCTCTCCCCTTGGAGATGCTCTTAGAGTATGTATTTTTTCTTTTCTTTTCCTCTTCACCACCGGTCAATGCAGTTTGACTGTGTTTTAAAGGTGACAAAAGATTTAATTTTGTGAAATTAAATACTTCCTACGTCCCAAAGAATATGCACTTTAGGAATAACACGGGTTTTAATGTAAAGTTGGTAAAGTAAGAGAGATGTAGAGAGGAAAAATAAGTAATTATTGTTAGTGGAGAATGAGTCTCACCTCATTAGAGAGAAAATTTTTTCTAAAATTAGAAAATGTATATTATTGTGGATGGATTAAAAAGGAAAGAGTGCATATTCTTGTGGAATGGAGGGAGTAGTTGTGACATCCCTAACCCGAAAGTTGCATCTTTTGCCTATTGATATAGTTTTATTTATCATTATATATTTATAATGTTATTTGCATTAATTATATGTTGCATGAATATATTAGTGGGTATGTGTAAGTGTACTTAAATAGTAAATAATTAATTTTAAGTGTGCGTGTGCAATTACGTGAATATTTGCATGGGAGTATTTTGTGAATATATATACATATATGTACGTTTCATAGATATGAGTACAAAAGTGGGTATGTGTAAGTGTACTTAAATAGTAAATAATTAATTTTAAGTGTGCGTGTGCAATTACGTGAATATTTGCATGGGAGTATATTGTGAATATATATACATATATGTACGTTTCATAGATATGAGTACAAAAGTAAATATGACTAGTATACTAAATAAGCTTTATTTATATACTTATATTTAGATTTTTATAATAATTTTTTGTATAAGTTATCTTCTCCTTACAATTAGATATCGAAGTGACGCGTAGCACCATATGTTTAACTAAGGATTGCTACTTGTATTAGAGCATCTCCAATGGTCGGCTAGCGACCGGCTAGCCGATTCGTCGCGCTGGCCGATCGGCTAGCCGAACCATTGGAGTCGGCGAGAGCGAAATCGGCGAGCGCTTCGGCGTGGGTTGGCCAATCGCTCGGTGCTGGCCGAAGCGCTGGCCGACCGGCTAGCCGCCATTGTGGTGGCCCGATCGGCCAGCGCCTATTTTTGTTTTTTGTTTTTTTTTTTAAAAAACCTATATAAACGCGATTGTCGTTTCATTTTCATTTGCACCACTTGTTTTAACGAGTTTTCTCTCTCTAACTTTTTGTACAAGAGCATCATCGAGCGATGGATCACAACAACGAGTCCAGTCCAGCGACGAGTGGATCTCAGACTCCCACGGTACCTGTGGGATCTGGATGGGGGCAGATGGGCCCGGGGTTTAACATCCCTTGGAATCAGATGATAGGGATGATGGCCGGTGCGCCGAGGGGGGCGCAGGGGGTATGTCGGGGGGTATGCCATGGGGGATGCCGGGCGGCGGGCAGGGGAGCGGCGGACAGTCAGCGCCCGGGTGGGGGGGTATGCCCCAGATGCAGCAGCAGATGATGCTGCAGCAGATGATGGGGATGATGTGGCAGGGCGGGATGCAGGGGGGATGCAGCACGGTATGCATCCCGGGATGCAGGGGAGGTGCAGGGGTCACCGGGAGGGGACACGGTATATCGGCCCTCGCTTGATTTTTTGACGGCTTCGTCTCACACGTCGACCCCAGTGGAGACGCAGTTCACTGGCGATGACCTTCTGTCATTGCATGATATGGGGATCGATCCCGAGAATCCGGATACTCCCGTTCCAGCGAGGCGGGCCGCGCCGAAGAAGAAGACGAGGGGAAGGCCAAGGCGGTCGGCGAGTCATCGCAGCCCGCTGTTGACGACACCTCTGGCCGGAGGAAGTGGACGGAGGATGAGTACGCCGGGGTGGCTAGGGGGTGGTTGGAGGTGTGCCCTATAGGAGGCACTGCCCGCACGGGAAGGACTTCAGCCCGGAGGAGGTCCGGAAGGGGTGGGAGCGCACCAGGGCCGCGGTGGGCCGTTTTGCGAATTTGTACGCCAACGCCCTCCGTCAGCTCAGTAGTGGGCAGAATGAGGACGACGCCCGGAGGATCGCCGCGAGTCAGTTCCCCTTGCAGGGGAAGTATAAGGAGTTCACCTTCTGGGAGTGCTTCTTGTTGCTGAAGGACTCCGAGAAGTTCCGGGCGGGGTGCGACGCTGGGTGGCCGAAGAAGCAGCGACTGAACTATAGCGGCGACTACAGCGGCAGCAGCGGCGGATCCCACGATCTCCCCCCGGATGCTGAGGAGTTTCCATCCCCTCCTTCATTTACTGGTCGCCCCCGCCCGGTTGGACAGAAGCGGGCGCAGCGGGCTGCGAGGGGCGGATCCCCCCTATCGCCCCGCGAGGTCCAGTCCTCCGGCCTCCCACCCGCCCCACTCGAGTACACTCTCCATTCGCGTAACCATACGCGGGATCAGATGTACAAGGTCTTCCAAGAGTGGAAGACCGCTACTGACCCCACGGAGAAGATGTTTCTTCACGAGATGCTCGAGAGCATGCGGGTTGATTTGGAAATCGCGAGGACACGGCTAGCGGGTTCTGACGTGGGCTCAGATACCACGGGCGGCGGCGGCGGCGGCGACGGCGAGGACGACGGCGATGAGGAGTAGAGAGTGGCGGGGCTCGTGTGTTGAAGCCCTTTTTAAAAAAAAAAAAACATGTACTTTTTTTAAAAAAATCTTTGTACTTTTTTTTAATGGAATGGATTAATTTTCCCGTATATGTTGTTGGGGTTTTGGTGCCCCTTGCACAGCGGAAGACTTGTACAAAACAAATAAATCAGACACGGATCTATTTGACCGATTATGCGATTAATCAATTTACATGTTAAACAGATAATTGCATGCTAGAACGCAAATAATTCATGCTCATAGAAAGTAAATCCTAAAACATGAATTCTACGGTTTAGAGTTACCGATTTGATTCTCCAAAGAATCGTCGATTGCTCGCGCCTTCTCCACGTGATGATCTTCAATACTAGACCACAGATCTTCTCTCTGGTTCCCGAACTGTATCTCGATATCAGGGTGGGCTGATCTTATCAAAATACTAGGACTCGAATAAAGAAGACAGAAGAAATCCTTTTGGGAATAGGAGTAGAATTCGAAAATTCCTACAGCTGATGGGGCTAATATTTTCGAAAATTTCAGTAATGAAAATTGTGATTATTCTGTCTCCTTTATTCTCCTATTTATATTAAGTTCTTTTTGGGCCCAGACAGAGATCTATGGAAGGTTTTGGATATGAGCTCCCCCAATTAGCTTTTTATTAATTAAATTGAACCCACAATTTAATACAAGCGTATATTGGAATATTACGAGCAGCCACTACAGAAGTAATATTGAACTTTCCCCATCCAAATCTGAAATTACAAGTAATCCGGGTTTCCGTTATTTATTATTTATTTCCCGCGCTTAAGATATAAATGTCCATTAATTAATTAATGTCTGATATGGACTTAATTAATTAATATCTTATTAATTCCAAGAGTGGACTTAGCAAGAAATACTTATTTATTATTCATAGAGTAATAAAACTCCAACTGGCCAGTTTTCCGAACAATAAAACCTTGTTCGAGCTCCTCTTGAGGACATTATCAAACGAGACTCACCTCGTGCACGTTTCAACATAATAGCAATCCTAGCACCGCTAGATATTAATCACCACTACCCAATATATCAGGATTATTGGGTTGCGAAAAACCCGCACCATTTGATAAGTCAAAGTAGTGCATAATCAATACCGTATGCTCAATGCTAACATATGTAGATTAAGAAATAACATTTTATCAAGACCTAGTCTTTCAGTAGATAGCATAAAGACACGTCTTGCTGTTAGATCCGTTCAGTGCTATACCACACCAATGTCAAATTATTTCAGTAAGGCTTAGAAATATGTGGACTGACATTGCAACCTTTCACGATAGGTAGCCAAAGCCTATCTAGGTTGTGAAATTCTTCTTTTGTTTTTGCAAAGCATTGCGTAGATCTGACCGTGTTACCTTAAAGTGGACGACGCCCACAACCGGTCTACTAAGCAAAGGACTTAGACTTTGTTTACTTCTTATGCATTTAAATGTTTGTAAAACATCTTATAAATGCACAAGCAAACACAATGTAATAATAATAGTGATTCTATTCGTGCGAGACTGCTCGAATAATACTGAATCGGGTTAAAAGTGGATTGTAGAGTTTTACGTATACAAGCAAGATTCTATTCGAGCGAAACTTGCTCGAAACATGCTTTTCAGTATACCAAACCTAACATATGTGTCGTAAATTTAATTCCATATTTTAATCGTAATTTACATCCGTAAATGTAGTATATTTTGAATTATTTTTATTGCGGCTGGCCTATGGCTAGCCTAAATCTGATGTGGCAGGTGGATTTTTTAGTGTTGCTGACGTGGCATGGGAGAGAATGGCTGGCCTATTGCTGGCCTATTGCTGGCCTAAGCACCATTGCGGATGCTCTTAAAAACTTGCCAAGTGTAATGGGTGAGTCGGTATATAACCGACGTGCATATTTGCATAGAATTATACATATTCATTCTTAGTTTTCAAAACAAAAACAGGGAGAGAGTTTAGAGAAAATAAATAAATAAAATAAAGGGAAAGAAGAAGCTTTCAGATCGAGGGTTATAAATTTGGAAACATGATCAGGAGTTCAGTAAATTTTATATGTCGTAGTCAAGTGTGTATAAATCACACTTTTAATTTTACATGCGTTATATGATTAATTGCTATGTGTTAAATTGAAGTGAATAATTGGATTATACGATGTGATACTGATATGATATGTGTTTAATTGTAATGATGGGGATGTATGCTTGGTGCAATAAATATATTAATAGTATATTAAATTGGAATGATTGAGTGGAATATGATATGGATATGTGATTGGTGCAATAGATATGTTCTGCATATGGTATTGGAATTAATTAAATCATTTGATTAAAGAGGATCTGTGATAGTCATGTCTTGGATCTGAAATCATAGTGGACATATTGACACCTTTGGGTCAATCATATTGGGACCTTCGGGTCAAATCATATTGGGACCTACAGGTCAATTCACAGTGGGAACTTCGGGTCAAATCATAGTGGCATATTGGAAATCCCGGACAGATACCAGCTTGAACTGTCACAGAATAATAAAATGAACAGAGGAGCATATGCATATTTATATGGAATTATTTTAATATTTGTTGATTATTGTTTTATATATTGGTTGAAGAATATGTTTGATTGATTGGCAGTGGAATTAAAGATAAGGTTTATATACACTGAGTTGTGGCTCATATAAACCACTAATATTTTTCAGGAATAAGATATCAGTGAAGTTTTTCATTGACATGGGTCGTAGGAATTGCACATGTTATCGGGGTCGGCGGCTGATGCGTTTTAGCAACCTTCTCCTCCTCATCATTTTTGCATGTAGATAAATGTATAGTATACAGAGTGGTGAGAGAGTCTCACTACGGTTTAGAATGTTTTGAAATATGTACTTGATAAATGTTGATCTTTGAAAATTATATAATATGTGTGCTTTTAAAAATTTGAATTTATTTATAGTAAGTGTATACGTCATAAGGGTTGAGGTGTGACAGTAGTACTCCTTCTGTTCCGGAATAGGAGTCATATTTAGTTATGGCACGAGTTTTAAGTAAAGAAAAGTGAGTTGAATAAGATAGTAGAATATGAGTCTCACTTTATATATAGCTTTATAACAACATGTGAGTGAAATAAGTTGGTGGTCTATAGGCTCTACTTACTATTTATGGTAAAGTGAAATCGGTCTAAGTTTTGAATAAATAAGATAGTAGAATATGGGGTCCTATTCTAATGCTTTTAGCACCCTAATCCAAAATCAAGACTAAATCTCCACCCTTGGATTTTAAAATGAGTGGATGAGATTAAAGCTCACAAAATCTCAATAAATAGTAGACAAAATATCAACAAAAGGGTAATATCGTCATTATGTTATCATATGACAATTTTCGTGAGTGTTTTTTTATATCAACATTGTGTATTACAAATATCAACACAAGGACAAGAAAATATCAACACATTTTTATTGAGATTGGACATGCATAATATTGAGATTTTGCCTACAATATATTGAGATTTTTTGTTGCATTTTTTGAAAATAGCTGCTTATCAACATGTACGAAAATTGAAATATAATTTATCAAATTTCATCACCCGAACATCGTCGGAACATATGCAATTGAGATCTCGTTGGAATCCTTATTAAATTATCTTTAATTTGATATATTTTTTGCGAAAAAATAATTTAAATTGAGAGAGTTACGTAAATTTAAAGATTTGAGATGATTTTGAGGAGAGAGAAAGTAGTTAGTTATAATTACTACATATAGAATTTGACATTAATACCCTTTTAATTTAATTAATAATTATTTAAATTTAAAATATATTACACTTGGCATTATATTAACCACAAGATCTTCTAATCTAATGGTTGAAAATTGGTCTCAATTTGGGATTGGTAATTAGTTAACAATTGATTACATCCCGTAGAATATGAGTCTCACTTTATATATAGCTTTATAACAACATGTGAGTGAAATAAGTTGGTGGTCTATAGGGTCTACTTACTATTTATGGTAAAATGAAATCGGTCTAAGTTTCGAATAAATAAGATAGTAAAATATGAGTCTCACTTTATATATAGCTTTATAACAACATGTGAGCGAAATAAGTTGATGGTCTATAGAGTCTACTTACTATTTATGGTAAAGTGAAATCGGTCTAAGTTTCGAATAAATAATCATAGTATATTTATTTTTTCAAATTCATCTCCTAGTGTGAAGGGCGAATTGAAGTTTGTCACTTCAAATATGAAAAAGACTTATCTGCCCCTGTAGTTACTCCTTTTACTTTTTGGATGTGGTATGTACATATGATTCTATTACAGTATCTTTATGACTTTATCGGTAATTAATCTTAAAATTTAAAAAATTAGAAAACTAAATTAAAATAAAAACGAATAAAAATAGCCCATTATTTCCATCAAAATTCTTGTTCCTTCCCCTCTAACCCCTTTTTCGGTATTATACTCGTGTTCCACTTTCGATTATGTTTCACACATTTCTTCTTTAATATATACAGAGCTACTATATCTTAAAATTACAAATAATTTGCGTACTCTGTTCAGAAAACTTAAATTTATAGTTTCAAAATTGTAAATTAATAATATCTTATGATTTCAAACCATGTGGTAAAAATTAAAAATAATTTTTGCCAAAAGATATTACTCCGTATAATTAATCTGTTTGATCTATTCTTTATTTGACAAAAATTTAGAATGTGAAATTGACACGAGACCACAACCGAAACCAATCAATGCTGATGGTGATAGAATTCAACTTAGTTACTGTTATAAGATTGATTCAAAAAATAAAGTACTATTGTTATAAGATGCCTCTACTAGTCCAATCATAATAATGGGCCTCCACCATATACTTAAGCCGATCGACCTACATGTATACACGATAGCATTATGGCATGTTTGGTAGGGGTATCACCCCTAAATATGACCTTAGTATATTTACCATAAATTCAATATGAACCATGTATATAATCCTTCCATTTCATTAAACTGGTCGAATTTCTTTAAGGTACAAAATTTTAAAAATGGGGTAATATTTATTTATTAAACTGAGGGAGAATTAAATTTTAAAAAAAAAGTAAAATAAAAAAAAATATATAAGTACTCTTTCCGTCCCACTTTAGGAAATCAATTAGAATATATCATAAATGGTAGGCCCCTCATATTTCACTAATTTTTTTTCCTTTCACATTTTATTATGGAGTAAAACTAATATATGAGAGTAGAACACACATTCCATATCTTTTTTAATCAACTTTCTTTTATATTTCTTAAAACACGTGCCTAATTCAAATAAGACTCTTAAATGTGACGGAGAGAGTAATTTTTATTAAAATTAAAAATGGATCACTTCTAATAATACAATCTAGAGATAGAATATCAATTACTTGGCAGAACGGAGGGGATACATATCAAACAATTTAGTTCTTATTTCTACAAACTGTCTCACCTATGAACTAATTACATTTGAGCCCAAAAAAGGAAAATTAGAGGCTAAAAATTTGATAAAGCAGGTCAAGATTTCCCACTGAACAGCTAGCTAATTTAGGTGGGTGATGCTATACAGAATTGTCATATTGTGGCCAGCTGTGATTTTATTTTAACTGAAAATTAGTAGTACTACAATAACTAGCCTTGTAAAAAGTTCAGTTAATCTAATGAGCATAAAACAAACTGTGATAATTTAATACCTGACCCAAAAATTATGGTGAATACATTCTTTTACACAAAAAAATTAAAAACAAAAACTTTATTTTAATATCAGAAAACAACTTATAATTTGAAAATGTAATTTGCATGTGTCTTTTGTGAAAAAAATACTACAAAAGAGTAAAAAGAAAAATAGATAGAAAATCTCTAAAATAAGGAGTAAAGGGGCATATTAAACATAAGATCATTAAATAAAATTGTTAATGTTTTATTATTATTATTATTATTATTATTATTATTATTATATGTTATCAAATATTCCCTTGCTCTTTTCGTAGTTGAATTAAGAATAAAAATAAAGTAACAGAAATTAAATGTATTAACTTTTGTCACAAAAACAATAATTTATTTATAATACTATATAATCATAAATAGTAATTCAACTCTTGTGAAATGGAGAGAGTCTTATTTATTCTAGTATATGGATATTTATTTGGATTTCTAGCCATATAATGGGTCGGTTCAATCCGTTCCATACGTATAGATTTCCTGCTAATAATATTTTAATTAATTTTTTTATATTTCTCTTAGTTACCAGTATTTATTAGAACTCGTAGTATTTTTTTAAAAAAAATAATTTTAAGGTATGAAAAAAATGATTTATTCAATTTGGAAATTGTGGGCAACGGGCCACATACAGACTCTCCAATCGAAATAAAATAAAAGGACCAAAATTTGAGAAGCGTAGGAAAAGAGCGCTCACTCCAATTCCCAAAACTGGAAATACAAATTTAAAAAAAAAAACAAACACAGCCCCCACGCTTACTAGAGAAAAGCACCTTGAGACACATACACATTGATTAATGAATAGCAATAGTTGATACACATCCATCTACACCGCCTCCTCTTTACTCCCATCAATCCCAATACACCCTGATATCTCTCTTTCTCACACACAAAATAGTTAAATAGATAGAGACCAAACAAGCTGCCATCATTTTCAGTTGGGTACCCCCAGGAAATAAATTAACAACCATTAAACATATATAGTTTGAGTTTTTGAGTTTGAGAGAATGAATTTTTAGTACTCCTCCACATGCATGTGCATTCTTTAATCTGAGAAGGATTATGTACAAATAATTGGGAAGAGTACAATTTTAGATTTTAGTTACTCCAATTAAATTAATATAAATATAGATAGATGGATGCGTTGGTGGTGGCACAGTGATTTGAAGTTGAAAGCGCCCATCTTTTCATGTCCATTGACACTGATAGTTGATATGTCTCCTGGCTTCTCAATTTGACCCTCTTTTTTTTCCTTTTCTTTTCTTTTTCTTTATTTTTCTCTCTCTCCCTTCTCCCCATCATTGTCAAGCTATATACACACTGCACAAACGCATGAAAGATAGCAAAATAAACTTGATGGAGTGTTTGGGTGGAGGAGGTGAAGTTGCAAGAAATAATGCAATGTTGGTTTATCCAAAGATGATGGGTGCCAACCCTTCTGAAAGATGGGGACATTCAGCTTGCTACTTCAATGGCTTGATTTACATTTTTGGAGTAACTCCTTTTTTCTCTTTCTATTTTCCTGTTTTTGCATGCTCTTCCATTTTATTCTTCTGCATCTTCTTTTCTTCAGTTTGTTTTATGTATATATTGTTTTGACAAAATAGCAGCTTCACTTTCTTTAATAACTGTATTGTTTCTCTTATTTTTGCTCATTTTGTCTCATGTTGCCTTAATTTTATCTCATCTTTGAAAACACTTATACATGTATACATATAGAGCTTGGAGAGAGAGAGAGAGAGAGAGGGATGATTTATCTATATGTGAAATTGGTACGTAAAATTAATTTTTAACTACTCAAAGTATAGATATCAAGATGGGTGGTGAAGGGAATGATTTATGATCATAATTCATAAAGGTCTTAAACATTCTTAGATTTTTCCAAAGATCTAATCTTTTTACTATTTTTTGGAGGTGGGTGTTTTTTTTAGATGTTAATGCTTTCATTTTTGTGAAAATATGATGCAAATATAAATGAGTGGTGCAATAGTGTGCATAAGTATTAGTGGTCTTATTCAGGGATGTCGCGGGGGCGTGCATTTCAGCGACGTGCTGGTGTGCAATCTTGCAACGATGAGCTGGAACGTTCTCAAGACAACGGGCCAGGGGCCGGGGCCGAGGGACAGCCACAGCGCCGTGCTTGTGGGCCACAAGATGCTAGTGTTTGGAGGCTCTAATGGATGCAGGAAGGTGAATGAATTCCACATATTGGATCTGCTCTCGAGGGAGTGGGCCCGCCCCGAGTGCCACGGAGATCCGCCTTGTGCTCGGGAGAGCCACACGGCCAACGTTGTTGGTGACGAGAAGATGGTCATCTTTGGGGGAAGTGGAGAAGGGGAGGCTAATTATTTGAATGACTTGCATGTCTTGGACCTCAACACTATGGAGTGGTCTTCTCCCGAGGTGAAGGGGAGTGTACCCGCCCCTCGTGACAGCCACATCGCGGTGGCTGTTGGCCACCGCCTTTTCATGTTTGGTGGTGACTCTGGTTATAGATCTCAAGGAGATGTTAATGTGTTGGACATGAATAAAGTGGTTTGGTCTAAGGTATATTTATATGATCTTCACTTCTCCTCAAGTACTACATGGAATGGTAAAACATTGTTTTGTTGTTTGATTTTCGTTGCAGTTGGAAACTCACGGAGCTTCACCCGGTGCTCGTGCAGGGCATGCTGCTGTAAGCATAGGCACCAAGGCAAGTGATTCATTGCAATGTGCCTCTTTTTCTTGAATTAGATTAAAGTTTTAAGTCCTCTGTTTAGATAAGGAGCAATGTGAATATATGTATAGGTGTATGTGCTCGGGGGAGTTGGTGATAAGCCATGCTACAACGATATATGGGTTCTTGATGTGATAACGTCTTCGTGGGTTCAACTCGATATCAATTCACCGAAATCTCAAGGGAGATTCTCTCATACAGCCACTGTCACAAATTTGGGCATTGCCATATTTGGAGGGTGAGACCTTCATGCTAATGCAGCTCTAGGCTCGTCTCTCTTGGCATACGAGTTTTAGTGATATCTCTCTTACATTACATGGTGGGATTTACGTTACAGGTGTGGAGAGGACGAACGCCCTTTAAATGAATTACTCGTTCTGCAGATTGACTCGCAAACGTGCAGGGCTTTTGGAAACACGTATAAAGAAGAAATCAAGAAGATTTCACTCACCAACAAAGCTGAGAATAATTTGGTACTCAAGTTTGCTGTATATGCTTATCATATAAGTATTGAAGATCATATCTGTATGCTAAGATGTTCAGATTGTTTTCACAGAAGAAGACGATATTTGTAGTCGACAATGAAGATTCAACATCACAGCAAGTCGAGGAGCTTGAGCTCGTTCCAAAGCAGGCTTTTCGTTTTGGTTCTGGTAGGTTTCCCAATACATCTTTTTCTCGGTCTCAAATCAATAAAGACCGGTAATTGTAATCTTATATTTCTATTCTTGAAGGGAGGTTGCATCCGAAGAGGCGAAGAACTAGCAATTCAAAGCAACCTGAAGATACACTGGAGCTCAAAGAACATTCTATTTCACTGTCACAGCAATCATCCCCGTCGTCCCAATCTGATCACGAGCAGGCTATGCAGAAAAACACGGGCAACTCCTACTCTTCTCCCCGAGTTCACATGATGTTCAGGCAGAACGCCTCCACTCCAAACTGTTTCCAGCCGCCTTCAAATCAGGCCAGCTCCAGGCACGCAGTTTCTAGAACTTTCCCGGAGATATATCCATCATTGGACCATCCAAATCAAGTCAAACCGGAACATAAGAACGTGATCTGCAGTGATGCATGTCGAGTGCAGTGCAATGCTGCAGAATCATTATCTCTAGGGAAAACAAGAAATCTGGTATAGTCCATCACACTTGTATATTTTTTGCATAAAAATGGACTACTTGTTCAATTAGTTACTCCATTTTCTTGTGCCAGATGGGGGCAGAGGTACGTGGTCAGGTTGATGGGACGTTCGACTCAGGCTACCTCATGACGGCAACTGTGAATGGGAAAGTGTTTCGAGGGGTGTTATTTGCTGCAGTAAGCTCATTTCTCACACTTGCTACTTTCTTGAATCTTAACATTGATGTTGATGTGTTTGCTTTTGATCAAGGGACCTGATCTTGTTACGCGTGGCGCCACTTTCAGCCACCATCCTCATTCTTCCCCTCACGCTAGCAATGTACAAAATCCCATAGTGGCGTTTCCAAGGCATCCGGTGAAGGTGGTTGGACACGTCTCTGAACAAGCGCAACTCAGAAGGTTGTCCCCCGAGAGACGAGCCTCTCTTCCTATTGCGAAGGAGTCGAGGGCTAAAAGTGAGCTACAAGGTGTAGTCTTAACTCTGGCGAGTCCCGGGAGTGACCGCAGTAGGATTTAGAAACTCCCTTAGTTTTTGTAAGGTTGGATATCTTGTAAATTTTCTTGGTGTAGTGTTTTCTGTTTCAAGGATCTTATATAAAGCTGAGGTTGTTTGGAATTGGATGTTACCATTTTGAGTTGGCCTGACATGCTCCAAATGTGAGCTTTAGATTCGGTGGAGTATTATAAAATTGGTCCATAAATTATAAATCAGTCTTCAGACATCTCATGGGTTGTCAAATGTGTTGGGGCCTAAATTTTGTTTGAGCGAGTGGAGTCTTTTCAGTACCAATATCATGTCTAAATTCTGTTTGAACTTGTGCATATAATTTATCATGTCTAAATTTTGTTTGAAAAAAAATGTAATTTATTTATGCATTTAATTAAAAAGTTAGACATATTTATAGTATAGGGAACACGCATAATATTATGGTACTTATGTATAATTTTTTAAATTTTTTTGAATCATAAAATATAATTAATACATACTTTAATTCAAATTTGAAAAATAATAGAGAAATAATTCAAATATAAAAATAAAAAATTGAAAATAAGCCAAAAACTAATAAAGTGTTTTTAATTTGTTAACTATCTATATTTATTATTTTAATATTTAATTAACACATCAAAATTACTAATATAATCTTGTTTTGGTCGTATAAAATTTGATTGTTTATCATTACTCTATTTTTTTTTAGTACCAATATCATTTGAAGTAGCTGCAGCATATGATTATAGGATGAACGTCGAAATAATTAAACAATATGTATTTTTTGAGTAATAACAAAACTTAAATAGTACTATTAAATTTACGATATGATTTGATATTTACACATCTGGGAGTCTGGGACTAAAGAACTAACTTTGATTCAAAGATCATAAAAATCATTATTTTATGATTTTAAATTAAAATATTTTCTTACATGTATAAATAAATATTGATGTGTATAAAATTTGTAATAATAAAATTAATTTTTTTAAAAAAAATTAGTAATTGTGAGAAAATCAACAGAAAACTTGAATAGAATCAATAATATTGTATACTAATATATTTATATATTTATGGTCTAAAAGAATTAATTTGATTCTTAGATTGATCATTATTTTATGATTTTAAAAGCTAAATGGGTTACCCAAAGTGGCTACTTCATTGACGGTGAGTTAACACTCTTTAGTCCTTTAGTTTTTGTATCTTATTTAAAAATAATTAATAATAATTCTTCATTTATCTATGTAGTGATTTGAAATGCGAAGATATTTGTTGAAGAGAGAGAGAAAACACGTACGTCTCATCTTCCCCTTCAATCTCTCCCATTATAGCGACCAATTTTATAAGTAATTAGGTTGAATTGAAAGGTGGATGGCAAAGTAAATTGGTGGGTGGGTTGTGGAGCTCCAAGGAGTTGGGGTAAATAGGACTTAATTAAATGTACTTAAGTACGTGTGTGCAATGACTCGTTAATAATATTAATAACGGCTATTCCTATTTTTACCAAAGCATGAAAGGAAGAAAAGAAAATTAGACAATGTATATTATTTTCCATGTTTTACATTCAGCCATGAATTTAATTGAAAATGAGTACTGTAAATCTTTATCCCTATCTTTGTGCAATAGCTAAATAATAAGGAAATACTAAACCATGATTTTGAATATTGATGAAGGGCATTAAAAAGAAGAATATGAACTGTAGAAGGGTCAAAGCGTGGAGTGAGACTGAAAACAAAAAAGAAATAAAAAAAGAGAGTATGATGTTCCCAATAGAAACGGAAACAGTGAAGGAAGAGAAGAGAAAAGAGATTTCCTCCTCCCGCGCAGGCCGCGGGTGGCTGCACCCATCCGATCAGTCGCTTCTGTCCACTCAGATTTGACACCTCTCCGACTCCAACGTTGCCACCCTCCTTTCCATCCAATCCTCTTTCCTCTCTCTCTCTCTCAAATTATTGCACCCCACCATCCAAAGATTCCTCTTCATTTTCTTTTACATCTCCATTTCATCTTTTTTTATTTTATACTACTCCTACCCAGTAACAGTTGTAGTATTACTTAAATTGCAAAAGAATATGCAAAATTAGCAAAATAGAAGAAATAGAGAGAAAAAAAATTTAATTAAAGTATTGCTAGTAGAGAATTAACATATTCTTATAGGAGAGAGAGAGTATTAATCTCTGAGCATATATAGTTAACAAAATAATAATTAATGAGTTTGCGAAAAAACATGAATTTACCCAATCACAATTTGTGAATGCCTCGCATTTAGTTTACTCATAATAAGCAATTAGCTAATTAAGAGAGATATCATGCTTTTTTTTGAATTACATGTTTGCTATATGTGTATATGTAACATTGTTTAAAGTAGAACATTGGGAGATATCATGATTTTCTAATTTAACCATTCACTATAGCCGAGTCAAAGTGGCTGATCCAGATCATTATTTTGAATTGAAAGGTGAAATAATGCTTTCTTCGACATAAAGACTGACAATTGGAGTGCAAAAAAAAAAATCTTTAACAACAGGTGAAATCATAATTTCATAACAAAGTTTTTTGAAAAATCCTAGAACGTGACGTTCCACGTCTTCTTCTGCTTTATAGGTAATGCCCCCGACGTAAATGTTAATTATGTCATGGCAATATTTATTTTTCAATGTTGTTATTTATTCTCATTCATGGATATTAATTCTCTATAATAATTAATATAACTATAAGCGTAATAGATCTATGATCCATCTCAGGCTAAGATTGACATTTTATTTTGTTCGTTGGTACAACATTTTAAGAGTTGTTGGTTATTGAGATTAATTGAAAGAGACAAAAAAGAATAAGATTAAGTATTAAATAAAAAGAGAAAGAGAGTTAAATATTTAGATATAGAAAAAAATATTAAGTGTATTAATTAGAGAGAAAAAGTTATTAAAAAAATTATGTCATTTTGATTGAGACAAAATAAAATAAGAATTAAGCCGGTTGGAGTTATGTTGTTTGAATTTACACGGTCTATGGACAAAATATATCACTAGTAATCCTTGAACTATTGGGGTAATCAACTTATCATGCTTAAGGTCATTTTTCATTCTTATATATTTTTCTAGGACCAACATGCCTCCAAAACTCATTAAAAGTACTTTAGATTATATATAATATAGTGCAAATGAAGGGTGTTATCATAACATGGATCTACTTATAGGGTAGCGATAAAATACAAACTTATATTTGTAGAAATTCGAAACTTCTCAACACAGAAAATTTTAATGTCAACACAGTATATACACAACCGTTGAAATTCTGTTGACATTTTCCTATTAATGTTTTTTTTTAATCTATTGACATTTATCAATGATTCAGATCATAGTTTTGAGTTTGTACAATTTTTAGAGTTTTCATTTGATCACATTCCCCTATTTATATACTTTTTTATTAAATCTGTTATACCATTTTTTCATTTTTTTCACCATTATACCACTAGAGGATATTTTAATGAGGACATTTTTTAATCTTTCTCATTGGTATTTCATAGTACTCATTTGTGATATGTATATTAGATACACTTTATGAGTTTTTGATTATTTAACATATTTGAATTTTTTTTTCTTTTTTTCCCTATTCTTATACTACTACATCAAAAAATATAAACATAATTCACCTCTGCTAAATTTAAATTGTTTTAAAAAATTATCTTGTCTACAATTTATGAAGTTTAAGAAGCAGTGACTATTTAATGGAGTAATATATTTATAGGGTCTTGTTAGGTTGAGATTATTTAGCTAAATTGAGAAATGAGATGTAATATGGGCCACTAATCCACAAGATTAACAACTACATTATGTCAACAAGGGGGTATAATTGTCTTTTCATTAAATTGTGTTTGAAATCATTTTCTAAAATCCTCTCTAAAATTCTAGCTACAAAGTCTTCAAATCTTCAACATTCAAATCTTCAAATCTTCAAATCTTCAACATTCATATCTTCAAATCTTCAACATTCATATCTTCAAATCTTCAACATTCATATCTTCAAATCTTCAACATTCAAATCTTCAAATCTTCAACATTCATATCTTCAAATCTTCAACATTCATATCTTCAAATCTTCAACATTCAAATGTTCAAATCTTCGAATCTTCAAATCTTCAACATTCAAATCTTCAAATCTTCAACATTCAATAAAATAACACTTATAATTCACATATCAATACCGAAAATATCGAATGTCAACAACTCGTATTAAAATGTCAACAACTAACAAATAACACTTACAATTCACATATCAATACCGAGAATATCGAATGTCAACAACACGTATTAAAATGTCAACAACTAAAAAACAACACTTACAATTCACATATCAATACCGAGAATATCGAATGTCAACAACTCGTATTAAAATGTCAACAACTAACAAATAACACTTACTATTCACATGTCAATATCGAGAATATCGAATGTCAACAACTCGTATTAAAATGTCAACAACTAACAAATAACACTTATAATTCACATATCAATAGCGAGAATATCGAATGTCAACAACTCGTATTAAAATGTCAACAACTAACAAATAACACTTATAATTCACATATCAATAGCGAGAATATCGAATGCAAACAACAAACATTATTTATGTCAACTACAATGTCAGCAACAAACTTTATTTATGTCAACTACGATGTCAACAACAACTTTATTTATATCAACTATTATGTCAACAACAAATATTTTCATGTCAACGACGTATATTATTTATGTCAACAACAATGTTTTACTTATAATTCATGTCAACAACATTTTTCATAAAATTTATACCAACGATCTATATAATTCATGTCAACAACAAACGTTATTATGTCAACGAGCTATATAATTCATGTAAAAAATAAACATTTTCATGTCAACAACTTATATAATTTATGTCAACAATACTATTTTAGGCAATATCACAAACACCTTATCTACACAACTCAAAAATTCCAGCAACATAATCGAATTAAAAACTGCATCCATATATTCACAAATTTCATCGTACAATTAAACACACGCAAATTTAAATCTACAAATATTGACAAACACCAAACCCAGCATGGCTCCGAACAAATACACAAAAAATACAACCTAAACTCAACCCTTCTCACCATCACCCACAGCTCCATCTCATCCACAACTCCCACACCTTCCACAACATGACTCTCCACATCTTTCTCCACCACCAATCCCACTATTTCTATTCAATTTTTACAGTGAACAAACACTTCATTTTATTGCTCAACATATGAACACAACAATCACTTATTATCTATTTGCATCATCAACAATCATATACACAATAATTAATGTCAACCACAAATATTTTCATGTCAACAACCTATATTATTTATGTCAACAACAACGTTTTACGTATAATTCATATCAATAACAATGTTTTACATATAATTCATGTCAACAACATTTTTCATAAAATTTGTGTCAACGACTTATATAATTCATGTCAACAACAAACGTTATTATGTCAACGAGCAAATGCAAGTGATTTACGAAGCAGATTTGAGAGGCATAAATCGAATTAAATAAAAAATTGCAAGATCTGTGCTGAAGTCGCGAGATAAAAGCGAAATTCAGCATTGAAATGAGCAGAAATCAGTATTTTTAGATTTTTTCCCAAATGTTCAAGCATTTTGATAAAAACAGCGAAAATCGTGAAGATGAACCTCAAAATAGTCGACTTTTACACAGAGCTCTGGCGAAAAAACAGAGGTAGCAATTTCTCTCACTAAAAATCAGTTCACATCCAACACAATTGATAATGCAAAGCTTAATACCTCAAATCCATACTCGAATCAACAATTAAGCTTCCGGCGAAGCGACGGCGTGAGAAGCGAAGCTGTTCGGAGTTTCGTACAGCAGGAGCGGCGAAGCGCGGTGAACAGCGGCGGCGTTAAACCGTGAACGAGAGAGAGAGAGGGCTTGTCTGGAGGCGTCGAGGATTTTCCTTTGATTGTATTTCGAGGATTTCCTTCGGATTGGATCCGGCGGAGCTGGATTTGTCGCCAGAATTCGGCCACCTCGCCTCCTCCTCTTCCCGCCACCGTCCACATCATGATCCTCCGCCTTCGCCGCGCCGATCTCTATCTCCAGTTTCGCCTTCTCCGCATCGTCTTCTCCGAGCTTCGATTTCACCTTGCAGATATGCTCAATTCAACACAAATTCAAAAATTGAAGCTCAGTTTTCCCTGCCGCCGTCCAGGTCCTGATCGTCCGCCTCCGCCGCGCCGATCTTGATCTCCAGTTTCGCCTTCTCCGCATCGTCTTCTCCGAGCTTCGATTTCAGCTCGCGGATCTGCTCAATTCAACACAAATTCAAAAACTGAAGCTAAGATTCGTGAGATTGAGATCTTCGTGTAATTGAGAAGAGGATGAATCTAAACCCCTTTCCTAACTAAAACATAGAATTACTATTCTACCCTTTCATAATAAATTAATCTAAAATTATTTTTTATGTGGCAAAATCTGGACCACTCATTTAATAAAAATGAGAAGCTGATATTGCATCTCATTTCTCGATTAGCATAAAAAATCTGAATTGATGACAATCCTATATTTATATATAAATAGTATGATTCTTTTACTCTTTAATATATTGTTTAATTTACATTAGAATTATAACTGTAAGTGTGTATTTAAAAAGCAAATCTTATTAGCTCTACTGTATCTGTTTATCTAATCCTCTGCCTCACTCTCACCGCTTACTGTTAGAACTATAACTATAGCCCCAACCACAAATGACAAACCCAACATTCTAGCAGGCTCACGGGCCAAATTGTCCCGCATTTTTTGTAGTTACATTACATTGTCAAAATGGGCTTCAACTATTTTCTGCAAAAGACATCCTTTTCCAAGGCACTATTGCGAATATAGTAGGGTTACTAATAGTTGAATGTTGATCGAATACATAATCTCAATAAATAAGTTCAACTGCAGCACAAAAGAAATGAAGCAAGAAATAAACAACGAAAGAACGCACTGCAACATCCACTAAGATGCAAGAAATTTGAAACGTGCTTAGCTTCCCGCTTCAGTAGCTTTGATGTACGAAAGCAAAGATTCAGAGCTCAGACGGTTGTGCTTCTTCATGCTCTCGATGAACTTCGCACCTCTCTCTGTATCACTCTTCTCCTCAAAATAACTGATAAATTTTTCAATGGTTTCATTATTGGGAAACCACTTACTGCCCCGCGATTTCGCCTTTTCTAATCCATTATCCAAATACTCAAGAGCCAAATCTATCTCAGAGTTCTTTAAGCAAAGAGATGCAAACAGCTCCATCGTCTTCAAATTTGGAGTCGACCCTCTGTCTGTCAACCCTTCTGCCAGTCTTTTGTAGAGCAAGGTAGCTTCTTCAATCATGTTGCTAGAGATGTAATATTCCAACACCACATTTGGCAACCGGTAATCATACAAGGTGCAGCTTTCTTCCCACTCTTTAAAGATCTTCTCAAGGTTTTCCTGATTCCCCAATTTTGAAAGAGCCAAAAGCATGAAAAGATAACTAGTGTTAGAGGGTTTTGGTTCGTCCAACTTCAGAGCCTCCCATGCTCGATTAACCCCAGGCAGATCATTCATCAAAGAGTATAACCTCAAGCGGGTACGACAAGCTTCCCTACCAGTATTTTTCTTAACTTCCATCTTCTCCATCAGTTCAAGGCAAGCACTAGCCTTGTCGTGCAGCCCTGCATTGAAATATATGGTGGCAAGATTTCCGTATGTAAACACATCGGGTTTGACATTAGAACTTTCCATTTTATCCAAAACTCCATCAATAGCATCTAAATTCTTCAGAGCAGCATGACTATTGATCAACATATTGTATGTATAAATGTCTGGAGCGGTATTCTTCTCGTCCATTTCTTCCACTAGAGAGACAACCTTCTCAGGCTTCTCCAAGTTATAGTAAAGTGAAAGCACATTGTTGAAATCTAGCACGCTCACGTGATTCAATTCCTTTATCTTCTCAAAGGTCTCCAAAGCCTTGTCCAAAACCCTCTCCCTGCAATAACAGCTGAGAAGTGCCCCATATGTTTTATTAGTTTTCTCTGAGAAACTATCAAAGTATTTTTCCGCTGAAGCTACACCCTCAGTCTTTCCAAGGAGGTCAATGTGTATAGCTTGATCAGCTGCGGTCGGCGCAATATTGCTAGTTTCCATCCACTCGTACAACTGATGCGCGCAAATTGGATCAACATTTGCAAACAGAGCATATGCATACTTAGATGTTAAAGAGGCAAAATGAAACACAAAGATGCAAACAAGATCCAGACAGTTAAAGCATACAAGTTCAAGTAAAAGGAAATGAAAACGAAAATATGTTATGAGATGATTTTTGCTACTTTCGTAACCCTAACCTTGTCAAACGCGAATAATTTCCTAATAATTCAATACTGTACCAAAAATTTACCCCCATTATCAACATTGTTCAAAATCTACATGAATGATTCTTCTCCTATCTAATAATTTTGCACAAAAAATACGAGTAGGGTTAAATTGGCCTTCTCGAGCAAAAATTGATTAACAGAGTGAGAGAAGAACCTGTAGTGCAGCTCGGTAGTTCTTCCGAGAGCGAAAGTAGCTGCTGATGTTGATAATATCGGCTCTCCTCACTATTTTTCCGCTACCAACCCATTCGTTCATGGCGTCCGCCACACTGGATTTGGCGCCGACCACTTTATAGAAAATAGTGTTTCGAGGTCTTGGTTGCTGCGCCGCCGTCGACAGCGACCGTGGAAGAGGAGATGGCGACGGTTTCCGGAGGATTAAACGGCTAATGGTTCTCATAATCGCCATCTCCGATGGGAAGACGACAAAGACGGAATGTAGGGTTTAAGGGCAAGGGTTTTGTGCTAAGGAAATTAATTCAACACTCCATTTTCTAAAACTTCAGGAGTACTACTAATAGACTGAAAAAATCACAGTTTTTGTTGTATTTGCCCAATAATAATAGTACTATTCTTAATTTCACTATTTGGGGGGGGGGGGGTGGTATTTGACTAACAAATTGTTCTTATGAAAATAATAATAATTTCATTAAAATACCTAAAATTATGTAAGATGATTACATTTTTAGATTGGCATGAGATTTTAGGTAAAATTGTTAAATGGATTAAAATAGAAAAATATATAATTGTATATTAACTGGGATAAATTTAAGGAGTAAGAAAAAAGGAAATATTGAATGAAAATGGAGTGGTAAAATTAAAAGTATATATAGAATTGTACTAGTACTTCATTTGTCCCGAGTCCCGACTTAGTTGTCACGTATTTCTTTTCAAAATATCCCAACTAAATTGAGTTATTTATTTTGCTAAAAAATAAAATATCTAATTTGCTCTTACTTTATTTTATCTCATACTTTTATTTTCTCTTCTATTTTATTTTATCTTCATTGAACTCATTTAACACAAGTTTTTAATCTTTGTGGCTATAAGGAATGTCAAATGGAGTATTTATTGGTCAAATTTTTAAAAAAATTGGAAATGGGACATCTTAATTTATAAGGGTAATTTGTTTGTAAATTCCTAACTTTTTTGTCATGTTTTGGTTTTGCGTACCACTTTTAAAATATTTTTGTAAATTATTGAAAAGTTGATTGGGTTACAAAACGATTGATTTGTTCTCATTTTGCAACTGATCAAGTTTATGCGCTAATGTGTTATGACTTATTTACATGCCGCTATGGCGCTATCAAACATCAGACAAACGGCTAATGACTTTACATTTTATAGTTTATACATTGAAATGAATGAGATTATACTAAAGAGTTTATAAAAAGAAAGAACGGGGTGAAGAGTAGAAAATAAAATGCGAGAAATGAGAAACGAGAAGGGAGTACAACAAATGAAATTATTTAACTTAGCAATAACATTGTTTCGCTACCTACGTAATGTCATTTTGGTTATATTTAAGTTAATTAAATACTTAAGTCATAGTAGATCTCAATTACAATGCACATAACCTTTACTATAACGAAGCAGTTACCAAATGTTAAAAAACACAAGTTTTGCAACAAAAATAAAATGAGATGCTGATATTCCAGAATCCAGATAATAGAATGCTGCTCTCTGCTTGTACATCATGAAAAAGCTACTACTGATACTGAATACAAGAACATAGAGTGGTTTTGGAAAGCAACAGCTAATGGATACAAAGAGAAGTTTCTGCGCTCGGCCTCACAGCTCTAACAATTTACAAGATAATATCGGAGCATTCACACCTCTGCTCTCTAACCGCGAGCTGCTCTGAGGAAGTTGTCGAAGGGGCTGGAAGGCGGAAGCCTCAGAGCTAACCATGTGTTGTTTGCAGCTGGAACGCTCTCTTCACTCATTATCTGTGTACATAAACAAATCTTAGCACGACCGCAATGTCCTAGTTCTACACGCGGGAATCAATCATCATCATTAGCTCACCTTCTCAAATGCAGTCTGCGTGCTACAGGAGGCTTTCGGGCACTGGTTGTCATAGGTTAACCAATTAGACAGCTTCTTCCTCGTCTCTGTACCAAAGGTTTCGCACTGATTTGTCATGGCACTATACGGAAGGGGCGATGTGGAGACTGATGTTCCTGCTACCTGGCCAGCTACCTCGAGAGCCTGAAATTCGCATTCAGATATAAGAATTTGGGAACTGCTTATCAATTTACATTCGTTGACATCGATCGTACTATTACCGATTCTAGCAGCTGACCAATGCTGACAATATGGGACATTGACGGAGAGGCGGATGGAGGGACATTGGGGATGAAGCGTGATATGTCAGCAACTGATGATATGCTCATAGCATCATCTTCGAGTATAGAATTGGCAGAGAAGTCCTGTATATAAGAGCAATGCAATTTTTAAATTTCTATAAAAATGTGAAGTAAAGCAAGCTTGGTTCTAGACAGTGGAATCTAACACTACGTACCCCATCAAACGATTGTGACCCCTTGGAGTGTGCAGCCCTTTGGATATGATCCATGTCGAGCGTTAATTGTGAACCAAACATGTAAGCTTCATCGGGCACAAATCCTTCTGAGAGCTGCTCTGCAACTTCTTCAGGCTCAAACTTGAAGAAACAAAACACAAGCATAAGCTTAAGCCCTTGGAATTATCACAAAGCCCTTTTTTGTCTGGCAAGATCGGTTAGGGTTTGAAGGAAGACGCACAATGTAGAAGAAGATACCTTGGTAATGGTAGATAAACTCTCAACTAGTATGGAAAACAATTTTTTGTCAGCTTCATAAGCCTTATCCCGCAGCTCCGTCAGAGTTGATAAGGCTTCTTCATTATCGAAAGCAGAGCCATAATCTTTCACTTCATGCTGAGGCTTTACATAGACTTGAAAGTCATCACTGATGCCAAGATATGGATCGACCTAAATTGCAAGCATTATAACGAAGCTTAGTGCTAGGTACGCTGGAACTATATCATAACCAGAATAAACTATGTACATTAATAATACATGAATGCACAAGGATTTCATACTTACATCAGATTCGAATAGCAAGTTAAGTAAATTGTTGGCATCAGCTACATGGTATAGCTTCGCAGCAAAAATCACCATGGCAGTAGATGATACAAAAAGGGATCTTTGGTATGCGGGTGACAAGGACACTGCATTGAAACAACAAAACATCAAACATAAAATTTTACTGCAAAATAGAGAGAAGTTCTTTGATGTTGTTCCAACCATTATTGGCATCTAAGGAGATCTTTCGAATTGACATGGGAAGCTGAAAGAATCTGAGAACAAGGTTATCGTTGGAGTTCTGCAACAAAGCAATGAGAAACCATTATGTTACAGACAAAATATCAAGCACCAAGCATAACTGAAACATGTGAAAATACAAGTAGCATAGCAACAATATAAAGAAGGGCATGGTTCAATTTGAACATCTGCACTATAATTTTAATAGAAGCAAACGGAACTAATGTATTTGAGTTTTGACCTTAAGTCGTGATGAGATAAGTGCTAAACAGAATGAATGTGCAATAGCTTCAAGGTTAGCTGGCAGATTGTCAGGGAGATTGACTTGTATCCATAAAGCAGACAGCAACTGCACTACTTGGTCCTCGTTGCATTGCAGAAAATACTGTTCCTACATGGACAGAAAGATAGTTGTAACAATAGAGATAACGAAAACAGATCCGTCTGACAATATAAATATTCTTACAGTCTCAGTCAAGCTAGTAGGTCCACCGGCCTTGTCCATAAGGGAGCTAATTAAATGAATATTAGGAGAGTTCTTGTGTGATCTCCCATGCTTCCATTCTTCTTCAACTTTATTGAGCTGCTGAAAGTCATCTTTTTCACCTCCATGCTTGAATTTGGTTCCATTTATTTCCAACCGAAGCTTTTCGAGCAGAAATGCAATTGAGGAAAATGTAGACATGCTTTTGGAGTGCCACCTTCTTGGGTGGTTAGTAAAGTCACTTCTTGCATGAGCAAAACTTGGAATTAGAAGAACACAGAATATCTGATGCCCTCCAATGCGTATTTCGACATCGGGATGTAACATCACTTTCAAGAGTTGAACAAAAAGAGCCTCAGGGAAAACCTAGGGATGAAAATGAATATCATAACTCACTTCCGATAGCAAATATTACCAAAACAGCAACAGTATACTTCAATCTCCACATTTATTCTTATTTCATAATAATAAGAATAATACTTTAACAAATTTCTACAATGAGGCACTTGGATCATCTCATTTGACCCACGATTGAGCAGGGTAGGACCACCCTATGACCCTACAGCCTGTAGTTCAATCCTATTGCATCACATGGGACTATACTAGTGGAGAGCGCGCACACAGATACTAATGGAGAGCGCGCGCACAGAAAAACTGACAGCTAGTGGCAGATAATGTAAAAGTTACTCAGCTTCTCACCTGCTGAGAGCGGAATGATATAGATGCCAGTGATATGACATGAGCAAGAATAGTGAGGGAGGCAAGGGCTGCCCTAGCAACAGCTTTTACCGGAGAAAGCTTCTCCAGTGTAATTGCCATCATATCAAACAGCGGCCGGACATCAACAATCTGAACAAATACAAACCAATTAAACAAGGCAGACAGAAGTGAATAAGTAAATATTTCAATGATGATAGAAAATACCCCTCTCACAGTCTCCAACAGACAAGTTTCAATAGAAGTCTGCAATGCAGTATTCACATTCAGTTCTTGCTCTCCAACTGGTTCAGCCGTTGCTTGAAAGCTTTTGCGTAAGTGTCTGAAGAGGTCACTAACAAACCCCATATCAGAAATCACGCCTTCTGCCCTCACTTGGCGGGCCAAACAGCTAGCCGTCTGGATGATGTGACATTTCATCTCTGGATCATGCGCAACATTCTTGTGGTCCAAATGCCGAACAACACCAGCTAAAATTAATTGCTGATGTCCTGTAATCAAATAGATGTATCAGTTTAACCCCTTCAAGGATCACAATTCCAGATTCTGAAGTTTGCAAGTTATCCCCTCACATAAAATTAGCTAGCCAGGACATGCTTTGATTTTACAAGACATACGTGTAATAACTCAATTAAGATATTTTCCAATTTATTTCAAATATTAACATGATATTAATTCTGTGATTAAAGTTAGTAAACAGCTATAGCTAAAGTAAAGATATGTAGATACAAAGCTATGATATATCACCTGGATTTTCCACGAAGGATGACATATCAGAAAGAACAGCAGGAGCCAGGCCATGCTGAGGAACCCAGTGTCTTTTCATGTCAAAATAAATAAACATTGGTTCTAATACTCTTCGCATCGTAGTACTCTCCTTTGCCAGGTCAACCATCCTTTGAACGCATATTTGAGCCCATACTTGTGGTGTCTGAACCTCCTCTCTGATGTCAATTAAAATTAAGAAATTAAACACAAAGACAAAGCAACCAACCCATTCCACCAAATCATTATCTCATTAAAACAAAATTCATACATTCATTAATATTAACATGATCCAACCTTGTTAGAACAGCAGGATCTTTCTTTTCTGGCCTGATTCTTATGATCATGTGGCTAGGGCTAAACTCACCACCTCCAACAGTTGTACCTCTTCCCTCACTTCTCGCTACTTCATCCACCCAATTGTGATGTGCCTCATTTCTTTCTTCAGCTTCTTCGTTTTGTGAATTCATCTCATAGTTATCAAGAGTAGCATGCACAATCTATAACAAATAACAAAACAGTTATTCACTGAAAATAAGTAATGGTAGCCCTCACTGTTGTTTTCGTTGTTATCAAGTAGCAGATTTGCATATGTAATCCATAAACAGAAGTTTCAATTTTTATCTGAAACTACAAGGATAATAAAAGAGCTATGCCAAAACTTCACACCTTTTCAAAATCAGCAAATACGTGTGAAAACTCCGCCATGAACCACACCTGCAAATGGTGGACACAAACTAGTTTAATTTGCCATGAGCAAAGGATAGAATAGAGCATGAAAATTTGAAATAACTGCCAAAAAAACCTTGACACCAATCTGATTAAGAACTGCATGCTTTGAATTATCGAAAGCACACTCAAAAAGAAAAATATTTTGAATTGACTGTTAGGTATACACGCATGAAGATGCAGAGCCTAATTATTGATAAGTAAATGTATACAAAAAAGTAAATAGTTTATAGTTTCCCAGTCCAAATTACCATTGACGAAAGACACCGCAAGCTTGATGCTCTTAAACCACTCTTTTCATGCTCACCGCCTTTCTTAAGTGCCAGTATGCAAACTTTGTCAACGAAGTTCTCAATATTGTGTGTATAAGTTCCATCAACCTACAGAAAAATTAACAACAATAAGATGGCAGTACGGTCTACCTCAGGCTTACAGTAACACAACATTAAAAGCCTAAACATGAACTCAACAAGAAGAATTCCCCAACTTGAACATTTTCATGTCCAGATCACAGAATGGTGTATATATATAATGCAGCAACCTTGCATACATGTCACTATAATAATTAACCAATGTATTCAAATATGAACGAGGCTTTCTCTTTTTACTTTCTCCGAATTGCTACCTACATTTAAAACATAAAAGCAAGAAGGTAGTAAACATCTCTGTAACACTTAAGCACTTGAGAAGCTCCAATAACACCAGTTATCATGAAAAATACCTCCACTATGTAGGGAATTATCTATTAATGCCACAATCCAACAATTTAACACGCTAACACAGATTTTATCATCTGCGATATCAATATAAACAAGTATATCTCATGATAGTGCATTGCAAGCATAATGACTCAACATGAAGCAGAAAATTGCAAGAAAATAATTAGATAGCTCTCCAACTGTAAACACATGATAAATTGCCAATCAAGAGATATAAATTACCTGGCCATAAATAAAAGTAGTCAGTGTATCACATCCAATCACCAACACGGTGTCTTGCTTAGAGTCATCCAGCAGTTCAAAAACTACATTCAACAAATTAACAGCAAAATATACCCTGCAGGATGAAGATGTCAAATAATTTAATCCATCTTGAACTCTACTATAAAATAAGTGTGAATGAGGAAAGTACACCACACATGGCATAGATGAATACACAGTGCAGTTAAAAACTTTCCAGAAAAACGTGGCAATATCCCATTAATAATATTTGTCTCATCAAGTTAGCATTAGCAAGTGATCCAGACGAACATTCATGTCAACTAAAAGCTTACATTTGCTCCTTGCACATGCAAAGCAGTTTGTTGTATATATCCGCCACAATACTGACAAGTTTGACATTACCGCTACGCAGTTCTTTGTAACATCTTTCCTCCAGATACTTAGCAATCTAATACCATATAAATCATTGCAGATTAGTTGATCCAAATAATGTAACACTAGTTTTTTATCTTCTGCAAAAATACACGCAAATGACCTCACCTTCGGTATCCGTAAAGGATTTTTAGAAGCATATTCACATAGCTTCGCAATCTTTCTATCATTTGAATGACCATCCTGCATGGTAGGAAAAAAGGGCCACAGCTGTTTCAGTTGAAATTGTATTGACGGCATGGGTAAGACATTCTAACATTGAGCTAGTTTTATTGGTTGAAAAATCCCATATCTAGATTCCAACATTGAGCAAGTTTTACTTTTATGTCCATTAGCGGCATTGACTTCCACTGCAACAGATGTATTGTCTTACCAGTTTGACAAGAGTTCTGCAAGACCAACTTTTCAAGAAGGGGCCATTTTTATACTATTTTTTCCATATTTCCCAGACAAAAAGAAGGAAACGTCTAGAATTCATGCATCTTCAGCAAAGATATTCAAAGGAGCAAAGGCAGCTTCCTGGCAGCTCCATTTTGTTATGATGTTATCTCTACAATTCATGCAAGTGGACCATGAAAACTTTAATTTATGTATTCAATTCTTTTTAAGCAATTGATGCATGCCTAAGTTATCACAAATACTAGATCCCCACCTCTAATATCAGCTAAGTTGCTCGATCCCTAAACAGTCAACTTTAGGAAGTTTGTCAAGAAGAACAAAAACATAAGGAACGAGCATAAGGGCAGATATTTAACTGACAAGTGATTGAATATAGAGGGGACAAAAACCATATTTGATGTAAATTATGGTGATAAATGCAACTCCCCACAAACTCGAGACATGAGAAACCAGCCAAAACCTACTGTCAATGAAATAAACGGTACATAGCATAAAAGCTAAATATTTTTTTACTGTGTTGTAACTTGTTAGATGATTATATCATTGGAATTTGGAATGGTTTGAGCATTACATCAGCAACTGTTGTCATTGAATAAAAACAAAATACAAAATAAAAGTGAATAGAAGTATCAGCACCCAATCAAAAGACAAACATATAACATGAACAAGAGCCAATGACAAAAATACAAACTTTACTGAGGGAGAAACTCACAGGAGACTTGGGAAATATCTCCGACAGCAATTTCTTGTAACGCTTGACAGGCTGGCGTGACCGAGATCTCAAAGCAGGGCAACAAACACACATGCTCTCGCATGCCGGGAAGATCTTTCGGGAAATTACACCCATTTCTTAAAACAAGAAACAAACAGCTTCAATAATTTGCACTAACCCTTATACCCTTCCCTTCACACCAGAATGGAGTAATATACTAACTCCATAAACCCTCAATCAAGACAATGACCGCCCAAATTTGCAATCTTTTCACGTTAGAAATAAAGTGCAGAACATGAGCAAAATTACCAGCAGCAAGATCATACATCGAGAAAACAAGACAGGGCACGGTTTATTAACTAAAAACCAGAGGGTATGAAAGAAAACGACAACAAACTCCAAATATCCCTCAACAGTCGCATATCATAGTAAATGATAAACAGAAAAAAGAGTAAATAACCCATAGCTAGTATGAAGCACAACAACAATAAACCGTTAACAAGCAACATTTTGCACAGACTAGAAAGAGGGTATTAGCCAGAAAAAAATAAGTCAATTGAACTTGAGAAGTGAGCAAATTTGCAAACCTTCTTCAGCACAAGCAGATCTGGGGAGCCAAACTAGCGACTGCTCAGTTGAGAAATTGAAAGAGTTTAGGAGAAGTCCCACCACCAGCGTTGCAAAGTTCAATCTTGTAAGCAGAAGAATTTGCTAGTGTGGAAAAAAAGAGGCTGCCGGGATGTTGAAGTTAAGAAAAATTGAACGAAGAAAGAGGGAATGGAGAGAGAGAGCAGACGGATCACGTGTTTGTCAGAGTAATTGCAGTAACCGAGTCCAAAGAGTATAGCTTTTGCTTTGTCCTTTGTCTGTCATTTTTGCCCCTTTTCCTCTCTTTTCTGACTATTTTAGTAACATAAATTTGAATTGTTGTTTGGAAATTAGGATATTAGTGTTGCAGTTTCAATTGGAGGGGGAGTTCTATCTAAGATAACCTACGTTAATAGCGAAAAGATTAACGGTCAAGATACCATCTTTTTTCTTGGTACGTACAGTAGAGTAAGTATTTTACTATTTCATTTTGTTATTGTGAAGAAAATTTCAAATAAAGTTACCACCATATGATTTTTTTAATTTGATGTAGCCCACTCATCACGGTGAATGATCAAGTGGTACAAACTACAACGACAAGTAATGAATGCATAATTATAATTTAAGTTTGTGTACTCGATTATTCTTTCTTTATGGATAATCAAGATCATTCTCGTCTTCACTTAGTATAGTCTATAGTCTATAGATAATAGACTATCTATTAGTACATTTTCATAATGGTATAGAGTATTCACGACAATAGTCTCAGACTAACCTACTAAAATAGTTCCTAGACTTTAAAAATATCGTCAGATATCCCAGGACTAAAAGTTTATTTCAAAAATAGCCACCATTTTGGGTGTTGGGCAATTTAGTCTTTTTACCCTTTTAACCTTTTAAATCTGATATTATTTCAGTAATATACTAAATTTTATATTTTTTCAAAATTATCATTCTTCTTCCCTTTTGTCATCCTTCACTTTGTTTCTTATTTCAATATTAGCTTTAATTTTATAAAATAAAATTTAAAATTTAAAATTTTAAATAATAATAAATTTTTATTAATTACTAAATAACAAAAATTAATAGTTTTAATCAATATTTGATAGTGTCTAATATTTAATCAATAAGGTATGCCGACATCAACTTAGTTTTAATCAGTATTTAATAGTTTTAACCATATAACACGATTTATTTCTGAAATAAATATACATTTAATGTAAGCCTAAATATAATTTTCATTTTTTTATTTGTAAACAATCAAAATTAACTAAAAAAATTTAAAAAAATACTCCTATAAAATTTTTAATAGTATCAAATTTTTAGCTAAATTCATAATATTTAATCGCAAGCAATTATAACAACTGAACGAAGGCAAAGTAGAATAGCTCTTATTTTTCCATCATGATTAATATTATTTTTCCGTACTTCTTCAATTCAGTTGAATACTATATTAAATAACAAAAATTAATATTTTTTATGAATATTTATATTGTCCATTGAAATAAAAAAATAAAGTGAAGGATGGCAAAAGGGAAGAAGAATGATAATTTTGAAATAATATCATATTTAGTATATTACTGAAATAATATCAAATTTAAAAAGTTAAAAGGGTAAAATTGTTAGGTTTGGTATACTGAAAAGCATGTTTCGAGCAAGTTTCGCTCGAATAGAATCTTGCTTGTATACGTAAAACTCTACAATCCACTTTTAACCCGATTCGGTATTATTCGAGCAGTTTCGCACGAATAGAATCAGTATATTATTACATTGTGTTTACTTATGCATTTATAAGATGTTTTATAAACATTTAAATGTATAAGAAGCAAACAAAGTCTAAGTCTTTTGCTTAGTAGACTGGTTATGGGCGTCGTCCACTTTAAGGTAACACAGTCGGTTCTATGCAATGCTTTGCAAAAGAAAAAGAAGAATTTCACAAACCAGATAGGCTTGGACTACCTATCGTGAAAGGTTGCAATGTCAGTCCGATTATTTCTAAGCCTTTCTGAAATAAGATGATGTTGGTGTGGTATAGCACTGAATGGATCTAACAGCAAGACATGTCTTTATGCTATCTACTGAAAGACTAGGTCTTGATAAATAACTATTTCTTAATCTACATACGTTAGCATTGAGCATACGGTATTGATTATGCGCTACTTTGACTTATCATATGGTGCGGGTTTTTCGCAACTCAATAATCCTGATATATTGGGTAGTGGTGATTAATATCTAGCGGTGCTAGGATTGCTATTATGTTGAATCGTGCGCGAGGTGAGTCTCGTTTGATAATGTCCTCAAGAGGAGCTCGAACAAGGTTTTATTATTCAGAAAACTGGCCAGTTGGAGTTTTATCACTCTATGAATAATAAATAAGTGTTTCTTGCTAAGTCCACTCTTGAAATTAATAAGATGTTAATTAATTAAGTCCATAGCAGACATTAATTAATTAATGGACATTTATATCTTAAGCGCGGGAAATAAATAATATAAATAATGGAAACCCGGATTACTTGTAATTTCGGATTTGAATGGGGAGAGTTCAATATTACTTCTGTAGTGGCTGCTCGTAATATTCCAATATAAGCTTGTATTAAATTGTGGGTTCAATTTAATTAGTAAAAAGCTAATTGGGCGAGCCCATATCCAAAACCTTCCATAGATCCTTGTTTGGGTCCAAAAGGAACTTAATATAAATAGGACAATAAATGAGACAGAATGATCACAATTTTTATTCTCAAAATTTTCGAAAATTTCGAACTCTCCATCTGTGGAGGATTTCGAATTCTTCACCTATTCCCAAAAGGATTTCTTATGTCTTCTTTATTCGAGTCCTAGTATTTTGATAAGATCAGTCCACCCTGATATCGAAATACAGTTCGGGAACCAGTCAGAAGATTCGTGGTCTAGTATTGAAGATTATCACGTGGAGAAGGCGTGAGCAATCGACGATTCTTTGGAGAATCAAATCGGTAACTCTAAACCGTAGAATTCATGTTTTAGGATTTACTTTCTATAAGCATGAATTATTTGCGTTCTAGCATGCAATTATCTGTTTAACATGTGAATTGATTAATCGCATAATCGGTCAAATAGATCCGTATCTGATTTATTTGTTTTGTACATGTCTTCCGCTGTGCAAGGGGCACCAAACCCCATAAAAAATGACCAAATTGCCCAACACTCCAACACTCCAAAAGGGCATTTTTGGGTGAAAAAATTTCCAAAAGGACTATTTTTGAAATAAACCCTTAGAGCATCCTCATCCGTGCTCTTAAATAAGAACACGGAGGTGGGCCCGGACCCACTTTTACTCTATGTCCTTAGGCAAGAGCACAACACTCATATCCATGCTCTTCCGCAAGGACAAGCTCAAGGGTCTCATCATTCTATTATTCAGTTTAAATACTTCAATTACTAAAAACATTTCTACAATATAAAAATACATTAAAATATAAAAAATACTACATAATTAAATCCTAAAAAATAAAAATTACATAATTAAAATCCTAAAAAATAAAAATACACAATTAAAATCCTATAAAATAAAAAAAATACATAATTAAAATCCTACAAACTAAAAATTACATAATCAAAGACTAAAAAAATACCCCTGTGGAAGACTAGTCCTCTATCCCCAATGTTTTTCAGAGACCCCGTATCATCGCCACATGTGTTGCAAGTTGGTCGGAGTCATGCTAGACCTATCGGCCGTAATGAGTTGACCCAAGAGGATCAACAACGAGTTGGTCTGGGGTTGAGGTGGCACAAAGGGAACGGAAGCGGTAG
This sequence comes from Salvia hispanica, assembly GCF_029641045.1. Classification (NCBI taxonomy): domain Eukaryota; kingdom Viridiplantae; phylum Streptophyta; class Magnoliopsida; order Lamiales; family Lamiaceae; genus Salvia; species Salvia hispanica. Next base: position 26,142,720 of record NC_142692.1, read on the forward strand.
CGGTAGCAAGGGCGGATGGAGTCGGGGCGCGACGACTGTTGTTAGTCGCCTTCTTCTTTCCTTGTGGCCGGCGAGAACTGCTCGGGCCAGCGTCGGGGCTACCCAAGTTAGTTCCGGCAAGCTGAGTAGCCACTTCATCGAAGGCGTTGTCGGATAGGGCTACCGACCTCGACCGTTTGCTGGAGGAACTGAAGGAGAATGCTACTACGCCATCCCTATACTTCTAATGATTATGTAGGAAGCTAATAATTTACCATAATCTTTTACGCAAAACGTTATCGCATTTAATTTACATACTTAAACATTTTTTACTTATAAGACCCGATCAAACTTCTTAACCAAGCACGATTCTAACGCACCCTTCATTCTAATTATAACACCATTATGTTTTTGCAATTAAACCATCTTTATTAATTTTAATTAATAAAAGTATAAAAAATGCTAAAGACAGATCTCCAACCATCTATTCCACTCTTGAACCCATGTGTGAATATATGTCACACAAAGAAGTAATCTCACTCTAATCATTTACATTAAACTTAAATTTTATACTACTATTTTTTTAGTATATGTCTCATAAATTTTATGCAATAACTTCATATTTATATACATTTTTAAGAAAACGTAAAAATAAGTTTAAATTTGCAATATAATTGGAGATGTTTTGTAAAAAAAAATGAGATTTAGTGTATGGCATGATCTATGAAATAAAGTGGTATTTATATGGAAGCTATTTTTTTTGTAAACATCATTACAAAATGAAGTATTTGAAGTTTTGAAACTTACACGAAACAAACATAAGTAGGGGTGGCGAAACGGGTTACCCGCGGGTACCCGCACCCGACAAGTCGGGTACCCGTACCCGATTTTAGCTAAATTGGTTGTCCCAATACCCGCCCCGTGATATACCGGGATTACCCGATACCCGTGTCGGGTATCCCGTACCCGGCATTGTGGGTACCCGTACCCGACCCGAAATTCGAATAAAAAAATTGAAAACCATAATAATCGTCTATGTTCCCTAATTTACTTAATTAATATTGATGGTAAACTTTGAATAGATTAAGAATAAAAGTGAGGGGACTTTATAGCTAGTTCCGATGAGTTTTCAATTGTATGTTCGTCGGAATATAAAAATGTTTCAAAAGAACTCTCAGAAACATTTCATTTTCTTCACTCATTTTGGAAAAATAATAATATAAATACTCTTCTCTACATTATTATCTCTCTTACTTTATTTTTTCTCCATTCTAACTATTTATTTTTAATTTTTCAAAATGAATGTGTATATGGCTATTATTATTTAACTATTTATTTTTTTCTCTAATTTAACTATTTGAAACGCCTCTATTAATATGGAATGGGGGGAGTATTAAAAATGATATATGACTCTAATACTAATAATAACGGGTATTAACGGGACTAACGGGTATACCCGTACGGGTAGTGGGTATACCCGCTACCCGCAAAACTCTAAAACACACTACCCGATCCCGCCCCATTTCCCGTTATCGTCGGGTATCGGGTACCCGATACCCGGCGGGTAGCGGGTCGAGATGGAAATTACCCATTTCCCGCTGCCCATTTTGCCACCCCTAAACATAAGGCAAATTCCAACAATTAAACCATGAAGGCACGAACAGACAGAATAATGAAGATGCATTGATCTAGGCGCATGTGGTGAAATTTTAAAACCATTATTTATGGAATATACCAAATAGGGGAAAATTTAACACGTTATCTTATTCTGATTCATTTTTTTTCCAACAATGGCAGATCCTTATATTCAAAACATTAATTATAATAAATCGTTCCATAAATGTCTCCTTATTTCTTTTTTGTTTATAGTATCATACATTGAAGTAATTTATGATGAATAGGGCCGCGAATGAATTGGGCTGCGGCCCAACTGGTTTCCTTAATTTGAAATTCAAATTGAAAGGGAAGGGTGATTCCCGTAAATAATGGCTGATCGGTGCCCCTTTTAACAAAAACAGGCTCCCACTCACTAAACCCCTACGTGTATAAATCCCTCGCTTCCCCACTCCGCCACTTCAAATTCAATCCTCAAATTTCAATTCAAATTTGTTTCTCGGCGATATACGTTGAATCCAGCAATGTCGCTGAGGCCCAACGCTCGCGCGGAGCTCCGCCGCAACAGGTACAAGGTGGCCGTCGATGCAGACGAGGGCCGCCGCCGCAGGGAGGACAATATGGTCGAGATTCGCAAGAGCCGCCGCGAGGAGAATCTCCAGAAGAAGCGCCGCGAGGGCATCCAGCAGTTCTCCGTCCCCGTTGAAGCCACCACCGGCCTCGAGAAAAAGGTATATGCCCGATTTTTCTTCTTCTTTTTTTTTTTTTTTTTTTAATTTTGAAATTTGGTTTGTAGAGCTAGGTTTTTTGTGGATGTATGGTTATAAATTTATTGCACGTTTTGTGATTTGAGTGTTTGTTTTATCTTATGCTTATTTATGCCTCCTGCATTTGTAATATTTGGACGTTTTTCTCGCGTTTGTTGGATTGAATTTGGTTGTGATGCCACTACGATATTGTTGATTTTCCTCCCTTCTTGAGTGAAAATTTGAATAATAGTAATGTACAGAAATGATTGTTTCCAGTTCACAATTTCAGAAGGTTCCCGTTGTGACGACCTAATTTATTGATTCTTACGAATATAGGTGCAGTTAGAAAATCTACCAGCAATGGTTCAAAGTGTTTGGACTGAAGATCCAAGCCAACAACTTGATGCGACGACCCAGTTTCGTAAATTGCTCTCTATAGGTGATTATTATGTTTTCAATTATTCTGATTTTTTTGGCAAAATCATTTAGTTATTATCCTTGGTGTTAAATTCCTTCTGTCTGCCACACTTGAATCTGGCAGAACGCTGCCCTCCTATCCAGGAGGTTATTCAAGCTGGTGTTGTTCCTCGCTTTGTTCAATTTTTGACAAGGGAGGACTTTCCACAACTTCAGGTATAACTGTATCTTATAATCTGTTTTGCTTATATAGCTGTTTTGATTTAGGTCTCTTCATGTCATTTGGGTTTCTTATTCTTATAATTTTTTTTGGTCTTAACTGATACAGTTTGAAGCAGCTTGGGCTCTGACAAATATTGCTTCTGGTACATCTGAACACACGAAGGTGGTAATGGATCACGGAGCAGTTCCAATATTTGTCAAGCTTCTTGGTTCTCCGAGTGATGATGTTCGGGAACAGGTGCGCATGTATTAAATGAATAGTTTGGCCTTTCAATTGCTTATTAATGCCCCCTTATATTTTGCCAGAGTTTCTTGCTTATATATGTTACCTGCCATTTTAGGCAGTTTGGGCTCTGGGAAATGTAGCTGGTGATTCCCCCACATGCCGAGACCTTGTCCTTGGTTATGGAGCTTTGGGTCCTTTGCTAGCTCAGTTGAATGAACATGCCAAGCTGTCCATGCTCAGAAATGCTACCTGGACTTTATCAAATTTTTGCCGAGGCAAGCCACAGCCAAAGTTTGAACAGGTTTTTCTCCTTGAACATGGTTTTATATCTTTGGATGTGCTACTGAGTATACTAAGAAATAATGATGGAAGGTTCACAAACTTACATTGAACCACAAAACAAAAGTGTAACTGTGTAATATTTGTATTGGTGTAGCCTTGTTTGCTGTCATCTGCCCCTTTTAGTTGATATAATATGATGTTATGCTTATTTGGTAGAGAGGCAATGCATATTTTTTGGTTCCAGTATTTGTAAACCATTGTCCCTGTTGTTAATTTCCCAAATGACTGATGCATCTTATCTTATTCTATAATATGCACGTACATCTATTTTTTAGGATTCCATCCATGGTTATGACATTTTGGTTGTGATATGCAGACAAGCCCCGCACTTCCAATTCTCAGACAACTTATAGGCTCAACTGATGAGGAAGTTTTGACTGATGCGTGCTGGGCCCTCTCTTATCTCTCGGATGGTAGCAATGACAAAATTCAAGCTGTGATAGACTCTGGAGTCTGCCCTCGTTTGGTTGAGTTGTTGCTGTGAGTATCTAGACTAGACTTTGTATCTAAGATACCTCAAAGAAGTTCCTCTATATGAAGCATGTTATATGTTTTTATTGGTCTGATTAATGATTGATTTTTCATTTCAGCCATCCATCACCCTCTGTTCTCATCCCTGCCCTTCGCACCGTTGGAAATATTGTCACAGGTGATGATATGCAAACTCAGGTATGACTAAGGATGTTCTGCCAATCACATTACGGATGTGTTTTATTTTCTTTACTTTCAGAATCATGACATGTTGAGATACTTGTGGCATGGGGAAGTGAACTAGCACAATGTATGCTTAGTTCTTTCAGTCCTTTTATTGTTCTTCACCACAAGACCTAGTGGCTAATGTTTTAATTATACACTTAAACAACATGCATATGCCAAAATTCTGTTATTAGATATGTCGACATGATCTGCAGTACTTGTTTTACAATACATGATTTAATTCTAAAGGTTGAGTGCCTTTTGCAGTTTATCATCAGCAATGGCGCACTACCCTCTCTTCTTAACCTCTTGAATGGTAGCTATAAGAAAAGCATTAAAAAGGAAGCTTGCTGGACTATTTCCAACATCACTGCTGGAAACAAAGGGCAAATTCAGGTAAAGTGTGCTTTGCTATGGATATGGGTGTTTTGTGTGTGAAGCATATCAGTTGGTGGGTTGTGCTGCTGTGAAACATGTTTTGATAGGTTAATGTTTACTAAGCAACACATCCACTTATTGCAGGCTGTCATTGAAGCCAACATTATTGGACCACTTGTCCAATTGCTGCTAAATGCTGAATTTGATGTTAAAAAAGAGGCTGCATGGGCCTTGTCAAATGCCACGTCTGGTGGTACTCATGAGCAAATAAAGTGAGTTATTACATACAATTATGTTATCTTTGTATTACTATAATTTGTTGTTGTTACTGCAATTGAATCCTTTCTTTCTTAAACAGGTACCTTGTAAGTCAAAATTGCATTAAGCCTCTATGCGATTTGCTTATATGCCCCGACCCAAGGATCGTCACAGTATGTTTGGAAGGTCTCGAAAACATTCTGAAAGTAGGGGAAGCTGAGAAGAATTTAGGTCTGACAGGGGCAGGAGATGCCAACCTGTTTGCTCAAATGATTGATGATGCTGAAGGTCTTGAAAAAATTGAGAACTTGCAGAGTCATGACAACAATGAGATATATGAGAAGGCCGTGAAGATACTTGAGACATATTGGTTGGAGGATGATGATGAGCCAGCCCCACCGGGCGACCCAGCCCAGCCAGGCTTCCAATTCGGAGGGGCTGACGTCAATGTCCCGGCTGGTGGGTTCAACTTCAACTAAATGTTGGCTTATGGCTCTGCCAATATTGAAACAGAGGCAGATATTAAACTTATTGCTATTAAGTGGCAATGGATATTTTTTTCCCAAAAGATATATGATACCTACCTAGCGTGTTAGGTAGTGAACTTGTTTCTTCTTCGTTGTAGTGTATGATCAAATTTGTCGGTTGGAAATTATTTATTTGGTCACGCAAACTTTATCGCCTTTCAGTTTACAAAATTATGTACTTTTTTTTTCATTTCTTTTATCAATTCCCTCTGCAATCAAAATTTTCTATCATAGTTTTTAAGTGTTTCTAGAGTTGGCAAATTCGGGGTTAGTTGGTAAGATGATTTGTTCCTTCGTCATTAGGTTTGGTTTGTCCAAGCACATGTTTTGTAATTGGGTTTTGTAATCCCGGCAGCCTTTTCGTTGATGACTATGGCATCACACAGCAGCTGCATGATGGTAGTGGACTCCCTGAAGATTAGCTCGATGACTTGCGGGGAAAGAATGGGAGTGGGGAGAGAGCATAGAATGGAAAACGGAAGGGGGAAAATGGAAGGGAGTGGGCGGGATGATGATAGTTAGCATTCTTAATTTAAATTTATATACACAAATCATGTAGATGTAGTTCGGCCATGAAGATCTGGAAGACCAACACTAGTTACACTGCTATAGTATTGAATTTGGAAGTACTATAAGACATGTAAAATGGATATGAAGAAATAATTCTCAACATAGAGAAAAGATATTTTCTCATTCAACAAAAAAGATGAAACTTACAAAGGAGAAACAACCACTTATTTATAGTTCTAAGCAACACGCTACATGCATGTGCTCGAGGGCATGTGAGTGCATGGACACACAATCAAAACCCTTATAACTAACTATAACTACCAACTAATTGCCAGCTCACTCCGACAACTTTTTAGGCCATCCATAACGCTATCTCTTATCCATCTCTTAACCCCCTCATCTCTTTACCATTCATTGGCCCTACTGTACTTTTCACTTTATATCTTAACTAAGAGACAACACCTACATCCCTCCATCTCTTAACCATCTCATCTCTTAACTATTCATTCAATTTCATTTTTTATTTTTATTTTTAACAAATCCAATTAATAAAAAACACACTTCATTATATAAAATAAAATTATAATTTAAAATTCTAAAAATATAAAAATATAAAAAAGACATAATTTAAAATCCTAAAAATATAAAAAAGACATAATTAAAATCCTAAAAAAATAAAAGGCATAATTTAAAATACTAGAAATTCAAAACACTTAAATTTTAAAAACTACTCCTCTGGAGAATCATCCCCCGAAGTCGGTGGCGGTGCACCCGGGTTAGTGGATGGCCGAATACCAAGTTGTCTTGCCATCTCCTGCATTCCGGCAATATGATGTTCATATTGGGGAGGCATCATGCGAGAAGTGTCAGCCATCGTGGCGAGCATGTATATGGACCACAGTGAAGTGCTAGAGCCCGAGCCCGAGCCCGCCTGGTTTGACGCCTCGGCCCTTCCCCTTCCCCCTCCCCCTCCCTCTAGCCGCCTTCGCCGCTTTGGTCCCTTGCGGCCGACGACGTGAACCGGAGGAGGAGACACCTACATTGGTGGGCGTGTCCTCAAACTCTTGTGAGGCGTTGCCTGACCCGCCGCCCTTACTAGACGAGTAGCCACCCCCCGTGTGCTTCGTGCGTTTAGAGCTCAAGGACCGGACACCGCCAACCCATCTTTTTTCGTTTCTGACCAACTCCCAAACATCGATATGTTTGAAATCTTTTTTAATGTCGTCTTAGACTCGCATCGTCGCTCTCAGAATGTCGACCTCACTGGCTCTGCTTTGGTATTGCTCCGCTTCAGCCCTGTAGATCGAGCAAAAAAATTTTACATCTCTGTCGCACCGGTCCCAATGACTGCAGAACATCTTCACGTTGCGGCGGTGAGCCCCTGTCGGCTTTAACTCTTCGTAAACTTCGGTGACCTTCTCCCAAAAACACAAGCGGTTTTGTTGATTCCCGACGATGGGATCGTACGAGACGGTGAGCCAAGCGTTGTATAGAGCCGACGGTGAGCCAAGCGTTGTATAGAGCCAACGTTTCCTTGCGGCTGTATAGATACGTCGCCTAGATCCTCTGTCTCCTCGCCTTGTTCCTCCTCGGCATCGCGACTGGCGGAGCCTCCACCGCCTCGTCGTCCTCCTATCGGAAAGTATTCCGGAGTGTGTTCCTCCGGAAAATTCTCCCTAATTTGGGATAATCCATGCGTTGACCTCGGGGGGAGGGGGAGGGACGATAGTATGCATCCAGATCAAAATGTGGTGAACATGCCTCCCCAGTCGCCAAACGCGTTTAAATCGAAGCCGCCGGAGCCGTTGGAGTTTCCGTCACCGGATATTTTTACAGAAATTGGAGAGGAAAGAGAGGTGAATTGAGAGAAGAATAGATGTGGTGTTTGACTGTTTGTAGTGTTTGTGTGTGGAATGGAGAATGAAAGAGAGTAGTGTGTATTTATAGAATAAGAAAAAAAAGAAGAAGGTAATATTACCGTTATTTTAAAATAATATTTTTAATTTTTTTTTTCTGAAAATCGATTTTTTTTAAAAAAAACTAAAAAATGACGTCATACTTACTACGCCCACTCGCGGGCCGGCGAGTGGGCGTCACGCCTAGCGCCAGCGCTCGCCACGTGGCGCTGGAGCGTGGCGAGCCGTCTCGAGGCTTGCCTCTTCCGCGCGAGACGCACGACGGGATGAGGACGAGACGACGCCCACAGCGCCGTCTTGCTGTTGTCTCGTCTCTCCGAGACGCGATGGAGACACCCACGCGCCGCGCTGTGGGTGGCCTTATTCTTCATGCTCATTTCAAGTGCTATTTTTCTGTCTTTTATTTCAATAGGAAGATTTCTAGTTTACATAATTTGGTACTACCTCTATCCCCCAAATTTTGACATAGTTTACTATTTCGTCCGTCCATGAAAATTTGACACACTTCACTTTTTACCATCTTTGATAGTGGACCTCATATTCCACTAACTCATTCCTAGTATTATAAAACTAATACTTTAAAAGTAGGACCCACATCCCGCCAACTTTTTCAACTCACTTTCCATTACATTTCTTAAAACCCGTGCCCTGTGCCGAGTCAAAGTGTGTCAAAATTTGAGGGACGAAGATAGTATTTCAGAGATAAGGTATGGTTTACACAATCTGAAAGAGAAAAATAATAAATTCATAGCAAAAAAAAATTTGCAGTGTCCGGAAAAGTACTATATTGATCACCAAAGTCTGAAGCTAGATTAACAAAATCTATTACTTTAACAAGCTTATTTGTCCAAGCAAGTTCAACATAAAATGATTTACCAATGAGGACTAAAATGAAATTAAACCATGTAGGGATCATACAATTTTATCTCTTTATTGCAAGTTTTTTTTTTTTTTTTTCCAATTTTGCATTATATAATCCAAAAAGAGAAGGGAAAAGTAGATATTTAAAAGCGAACGCGAAATCCCATAACTGAATCTTGTTATGGCATGTTTGGTAGATGGATTTCCATCCCTGAGTTATCACTTCTACCAAACATGGTCTTAGTTGTTAATGCATCACTCGAAATATTCAGAAATCCAATTAAATCGGGGAGAATGGGTGAATCCAAAAATGATGAGGAAGAGCACGCGCAGGAATCAAATTGAAGTTCATTCAATTATCTGCCCAAAATCACACACGAAGGAAAACATTCTGACTTCTCTTCTTCTTTGGGCAGCGCCAATGGCAAGGGAGGGGACGACCACGGCTATTTTCCTTGACCGTCAAGGGGAGTTCAGCTGCACCCTCCCACCCCCACATCCGCCACAGACTCAATCCAAACTCTCAACAAACTAACAATACCTCCTACATAGTTTGGAAAAGGGTGATGGACTTTTCAAGAAATAAATCGACAGGCAAACAATAAAATAAGATGACCTGCTGAACAACTCAAAATCTGCATTAACTTACAAGTTTGTTAATATGAAAAAATTGTAATTGTCAAATATCCTCTATGATTACTACTGGTGGAAACTCTCTGTTTTTGTTTTTGTAATACAAATTATATCTCTTGCTACTCATATTTCAAGTAACTGAATCACGAAGGTAGAAGCTCTTGTTTCTTTCACCCTAGGAGAAGAAGAATTCCTTCGAGTTACCACACTGCATTTCATCACTCATCTTAAGCAAACGTCGATAAGATATTCTTCTTTAGGGTGAATTCTTCGGCCTTATTTGGGCTGATTGACTGCATCAACAAGAAGCAAGAAATATTTATGAAAATTCTAACAGAATGCAAGGGCATAATAAAGGATAAACATTGCTACTTATGTACAGTAGCATCCAATATTATATCATGGAGAAGTACAGGAAAAATTAAATTCATTAGTTTCAACAACCTATGTAGCAGAAGAGATATGATGTACCTTAGCAATTATGCGGTCCAAACGTAGGATTTCATTCTTTGCATAATCGGAACCTTTGTCCATGCAGCTCTTAGCAGCTTTCACATAGATCTTCCCATATCTACAGGATAATTAGAGGGGATAAAGTAATAATCCCAATGTTAATATGCACAATCTAAAAAAAGGCATGTTATAACATCATTACAACTGATCAAATTAAAATATGAATTTATGAAAAACCTTGCATTTGAACCCTTCAGCTTCCCAGCTTCTTCTTCTAATCGTTTGAATACAACTTTCTTCTCCTCGCCTTTTGCACTCATAAATTCCTTCACCAAGCTTCCAAGGTCCTCAATGATGCCAGCCTAGGGAGGATATAAAGTAGATCAGTATCACAAACAAAAGTAAACATGGTCACATCAGTAATTCTGTCACAGACCTTGGAGGTGAGTTTTCCTTTCGCATCTCGGTTCGTTCCGCACTTCTCATTAATGAAAGTAACAAAATCATCTACATCTCTGCCACCATTATAATCTTCACCAGCCTTGATGTTTTTTGGGAAGAACTTCAATGTAGGAAAACCGGTAATACCATACCTGCAAGGCAGAAGATACTTCATAAGGAAACCGATGCCACATTACTATCCATAAAAAAAGTGCATAAATTTCAGGAATCTAAGCAGGACTTCAAGATGCAGGCTAGCATTGCAGCTAATGGTACACCGGGACAGAATTTAAATAACCAACACTAGAATTTAAAGACGAGCACTATGTATTTTGATGGAGAAAACAACTGTGCTTTTGCTCTTACTTTTCTGCAAGATCCTTGTGTGCATCAGCATCAAGATTAGCAATGACCACATCTTCCTCCAGATTGAATGCTGTTGCAACCTTTTCATAGATCTACATGTCGAAAAGATATAGAAATCAATATCTGAATGAAATTATCAAGAGTTATGACAATTCAACTAACTAGGCACTGTAGGCAGCACTACACTTACAGGAGCAAGGCTCTTGCAATGACCGCACCTGAAAAAGCAAAGCATTAAATTATAAGTATATATAAACTGGACTTACTAATGCATTTGGAAAAATATCATAATAAGATGCTAATAAATCTTCTTTCAAGGTTAGCAAGACAATTTAAATTGCATGACAACCACGTCTCATATAACATTATAATGCTCAAGAGAAAACAACTCATGCACACTTACCAGGGTGCATAAAACTCAACTAGCACATCCTTTTTCTCATCAAGTACAACCTCATTGAAGTTAGCAGGAGTCAGAACCACAACATTTGAAGGGACTGCGGCAATCTTGACATTGGTACCTGATGAAGGAACAAGTTGATGATCGTTACTTACACAGCGTACCTGGGTTTCAACTAAGCTAATAAGTAAAAACACTAAAAATAGAGCATCACAGCATCCTATTCTCACCCATAAGTTCATAAGTAAGTTTCTTCACAAAACTGAAAGGTTGCACACACATACTAATTTGTTGCTCAAGCCAAAGTTAGTTAGCCACCATAAACAACATAATCATCAAATGACATACGATAAACATACATGGTTAATTTTGAATGACAATTATCACATTAACTAAAAATGTTTTACCTCCTTCATTGTTAACATACTCAGCAAGGGTTTCAGCAGTCCTTGCACCTTCATACCTATAAATGAAATTATATTAATTAGACTATATAAATTTGTACTAGATACTTTAAACTTCCACTAATCCACTTCAAGGAGAAAGGGGATGAGGAAAAAGTTAGACAAAACTTCCAAGAAGACCATAACCCACTTTTTTGGCTCCAAGGAACCTTTAGGGAACCATTGGATAGTTGGATACCCAGAAACCTCATACTTGCTGCAAAGGCTCTTATGCTCATCACAATCAACCTACAACATAACAAATGCAGCTGTTGAAATTAATCAACTATTTTATCCTAAGAAATATAATGTAAAATTACGAAACCATAGCATCAAAATATCAAATTGACATGTTTTATCCTCGATCAAGGTATTTAGATGTAGGGTAACTGCAATCATAATTCTGTAAGATACATCCACTAAACAGACACTCAGATGAAATGATTAGGTCAAAATCTCAACAAAAAATAAGTACTCCCTCCGTCCCGGCTAAGATGACACATTGCTTAGCCGGCACGGGATTTTAGGAGTTATTGGTTAAAGTGTTTAATTGGAGAGAGAGAAGGTGAGTGTAGGTATTAAAGTAGAGAGATGAAGATAGATGGATATTTTAATAGGAGTGAGAAAAAGTGGTTGAGTGTATTAATTGGAGAGAGAAAGTTACCAAAAAAGGAAATGTATCATCTTAGTTGGGACAAACTAAAAAGGAAAACGTGTCATCTTAAGCGGGACGGAGGGAGTACTTAAAATCTCAAAGATTGACAGCCTTGGTCAAACTATAAGTTGCAGTAAGCAAAACATAATATAGTACTTAGTAGAACAATGCGACATCAAAGATATATCACTTAAAAGATTATATAAACTGTAATATTCTAAAGCTACTAGCAGACCCTATGGCATTCTCTACTAAGAGAGATAGCATCTCTGTCCCACTATAAGTGAGGCGTTTCTTTCCGGCCGTTGTTTTGCGAAGATGATAATAAATAGCTAAAGTGGAGAGAAAGTAAAGTAAGAGAGAGAATAATATAGAAGAGAGTCGTATATACATTATTCTCTTATTTATTTATTTTCTCTCCACTCTAACTAGTTATTATCATTTTTGCAAAACAATGCCCGAACAAAAACGCCTCACTTGTAGTGGGACGGAGTATAACCATGACATCAAGGGTGGTGAGGGGGCTCAGCCTCCCTAAACATCTCCGAAATTCAATACTTACGTATGTGTTTTTGTTATATAAGTTTTGATTTATTTATTTTTTATTGATTTAATTAGCTGTCTCAGATAGTATTTTTCTACTGCACTAGCATAATGAAGACGTTTGACTGTGAAGTTGAGTGTTAAACTACAAACTACAATGCTTACAAATCATTAACATTATTTCTGACCATTGGTTCTCACTCCTCCAAAGTGAAACTTGATAGAATATTTCTGTAAAACTACAAACTACAATGCTTGCTACAACAAGAATTGAACACTTGACTGAATCACAGTGGAACTATTTGAAATTTCAAACATCCTCAAGGCCCTCACTCATACTACGATTGATTCCAAGATCGAAAATATGACATGTGAACTTGAGATTAAGAAATGAGTATCACAGCACATTCACTCCAAGTCATGAACAAGAATAAAAGGTGAGCTAACCTTTCCTATCAAAACAGATTTTGCCTTCTTGAAACTTGCACCGAGCTTTTCAAACTCAGGAGCAAGCTTCTTACAGTGTCCACACCTGCATTATAAGATAAAATTTCCACATCGTGATCTGAAACTACATAACTGCAGCAAAAGCAGGAACTGTTCTGAAACTACATGGCCAGTGCTAACCGCCATTTATTCTGATAAAAGAATAACGACTAGCGAGTAGATATAGATAATCAAACATAACCACTACTTAGCTAACTGACAAAAAATCGAATAAGTAACCGATCAAATCAGATCTACACAATGATCTAAAGAAACATGAAAATCAAAGACAAAAACAATAAATCACAATAGAAAAGCAGAGGATAAGCAAGATGACAGAGTTTTTAAAACAGGCGAGTGACATTAAATAATTTGAGAAAAAATTGGATACCAGGGAGCGTAGAACTCGACGAGAGCACCGCGGTCTTTGCCGACCTCTTGGTGGAAATTCTCCTCGGTGAGGACAACGACGTCGTCAGCGAAGGCCGAAGCGACCAACAACAGCGTTAGGGCGGCGAAACAGATCGACGATCTCCACATTTTCGGTTCAATCGGAAAAAATTGAAGTTTATTGTGTGATTGTAGTCAAGTATACTTAAAGCTAATTTTGTCAGATTTTCCAGTGGTTTTACTTTTATATATTGCCTCTTTGTTGCCTGTAGGTGGTGGTAGTAAAAAATGATTAAATGGGTTTAGCGAAAAATGAAATTCAGTTTAGTATAGACTAAGAGCATCCATTACAGGGGACACTATTGGACATTTTTTTTTTTCATAGCCACTTTTTATTTGTCCACGGCCATAAAAAAAAAAAAGTTTTCGCAGCAATAGTGGACACTTTTGTTAGCCACATTTCACTTTATTTTTATTCTTTGTATATTTTAATTCAATTAGACTTAAAATTCTCGGACTAAAAATAATTAGAAAACGAGATAATAATAAAATTAAAAAGTGCGATTAGACCAAATATTCGTTGTATTAATGGATACCGGAAAATTATACAACGAACATTTTATAAAAAAAAACATATAAAAACAAATAAAAACACCGCCACCATCTACTCGGTGGCGGAGTCGGAATCCTCTGCCTCTTCTTCGTCGCCCACTCCCGCCCCCGGCGTCGCCCCTGCCCCCGCCGCACCCGGCGCCGCTGAACCAGTCAACCCCAAATCCTCTCTGATCCTACACATGAGCTCATAGTATATCGCCTTGGTGATCGGGTCGGTGGCGGACTCGTAGAAACGGCAGTTCTCTTGCAGTTGTTTCATCAACTGCACATTCAGGTTCCTGTTCAAGACCACATGGGGCCTAGGGTCCACGGACTGAGTTCCAGAAGGCGCCTGCACGCTGCGCGATCCAGACGCGGACGCCGAGTAGCGGGAGGAACCTGCAGACATTCGGGCGCTGCGGATACTGGCCTTCTGCCCCGGAGGGCGTGAGCGCCTAGTGTGTGTATCAGAGGGCTCCTCCGTTTGGGCGTCGCTGAGGTCGATTGATTGTCCGCTGCTGCTACTGCTGTAGTTCCCGGCTCTGTTGCGTCTATTGCGCTTCGCCCCTTGACCTCAGTTTCCTCTGCACAGATGGACTTGAATTTCGGGCAGTTCTCGAGAACGAGAAACTCCTCCCAGTGGGTGAACTTAGGCTTCCATAGCGCGTTGTATTGGGACACAGACAGAGCCTTCACGTCGGCTTCGTTGCGGCCACTCTCAGCGTTGAGAAGGTTGTTGCCGTAGATGCCCGCGAACTTCCTGGTGGGTGTCAGAATTCTCCCAAACTTTTTCCGGATCTGTTCCGCGTCACGCGGTTTGGCGCCTCTCGGCTTGAACTCATTGTAGGTCAACAAAACGCGGTTCCAAAAGCCCATCTCGGTCTGATCGGTGCCAACACAGGGGTCTGATGTGACGGCATCCCATGCCCTCGCCACAGCAATCGACTCGTCTTTGGTGTAGTGCCCGCCCCGACTTGTTACCGCCGACTCGCTACCACCGCTGCCGCTGCCATCCCCGTCGTCGTCGTCGCCGCCTCTCCCCCCACCGCCGTCGCCACCGCCCCTCCCACCAACGCCGTCGCCGGAACATCTCGTCGGCGGGGTTTCCGGTAGGCCCGGACTCATCAGCCCCATCATCTGCTCCAGTGTGAACCTATCGAAATCAGACAAAGGAGTCTGGGTGCGCTGGAAAGAGTGAGAAGGGGTATCCGGACGCGGATGGTTGGGCGAGTCCATAGTGGGTCGATAATCTCCGAATGCCGAACGACCCAAATTCCTCTGATGAGATGACTGACCCCGATATTGGGTTTGTTGCCACGACGGGGATGTCGGTGACCATGACTGGAATGGAGGGGGGCTGGGACTCAATCCCCGGGGGGTGGGACTCGATACCCACAGCGGAGATGGCCGGGAAGAAGGATAGTATCCGTATCCCGATTCTTCCGTGCCGGGTGAATCTTCGTATCTCCCGTGCATTTGGTATAAAATTCTGAAGAGTGAAATTGGAGGTGGAGTGAAAATGGGTGTGGAGTGAAAAATAAATTGGTGGGGTATTTAAATAAGCCAAAAAAAATAATTACAAATTCGAAATAAAAAAAATTAAAAAAAAATTAAAAGAAAAACGGCGACCGCCGCGGCGGTTTCGCCGCGCAATAGATAGGCACGGCGGCCGCCGCGCTTCTCTCTCCTCCGGCTCGTCCACGCCGCCTTCGGGGCGAATGCCCTTCCGCCCCAACAAATTCGTTTGCCTCGGGGGCGGACGCGTCCTCCGCAGTAGCCCGCCGCGGCTAAGCCGCGATCGGGGCGGCCGGCGCACCGCCCCTATAGTGGATGCTCTAACAAATTAGAGCACCTACACTGGTGCTCTTTGCATCGAGCAGACGCTGTGCTGACGGCGCGACGAGCACCCTGCTCACTGTTGTGCTCTTGCCGACGGCACGGCCCTGCTCGATGCATCGAGCACCGCTGTGCCGGTGAGCAGGGTAACGTGGCGGCATATTATTAGCCAGCGGCAATGCCGTTGGCATTTTTTTTATAAAAAAATTGAAATAAACTAAAAAATTGGTTTTAAATAAAAAAAATATTTTTTCACTTCCCAATAAAATATATCCGTTTTTTCTTCACCTTTAATTTATTTTTCATTATTTTAACCAAAAAATTCACATTTTTATCTATAAATACCATCATTTCCACACAAAATTTTGTACACTACACTGCACAAAACAATTCTATCAATTCTCATCTGAATTCTCACCCTCTCACTCTTGCATAAAAATGTCCGGCTTCGGCTATCACCCCTACAACTCCCTCGGATGGAACCACGAATGGTTCGGCTCATCGTCATTCCTTAATCCGGATACGGATTTCTTGCCCTCTCCTCAAACCCAAGGTTCGCATATTCTGGGTAGCTACCGGCCTTACCCGGTGGATGAGCAAGATGCCGAGGGGCAATACGGGTGGGCTCCTGAAACTGGCACGGGAGGGAGCGCCCCGACGCCACCGGAGGGCGGTTCCAGCGCTCCTCCTCCCCCTCCTCGTAGTGTCAGTGTTTGTACTCGTGGCAGTACCGGTGACCCCAACGCCCACACTCCGTACACTCCGGGGGAGATGGAGAAGTTATTCAAAGCCTATTTGGCAATCCACGAAGATGCGAAAACCGACACGAACCAAACCGGGGACAGGTTTTGGTGGTGCGTCTCTCGCCAGTACAATGCCACCCGACTGGGTGGAACCATCGAGCGCATGAGAGTATGGTGCGCAATGCCATCGGAAGAGCCAACGATGATATCCAAAAATTCCAGGGGTATTACCTACAGGAACAGCGGTCGACAGACAGAGGCACGAGCGAGGTCGACATCATCACGAGCACCATGTCGACCTACCAATCAATTCAGTACAAACCATTCAAGCATCTCAACGCTTGGCAGGAGGTGCGTCATCATCCGAAGTGTAAGGGAGGCGTTGAATCCTCCTCCAGCTCCTTTAGCAAACGGTCGAGGTCGGTATCCCTATCCGACGCATGCGAGGATGAGGTGGCTAGCCAGCTTGCCGCAGCTCACTTGGATAACGCTGACGCCAGCCCGAGCAGTTCACAACGCCGGTCGCCAGAAGGAAACAAGCGACTGCCAACCGCTGTCGCGCCGCGACTCCAGCCGCAACGCGAGCTTCCGCTCCCTTTTGTACCGCCTCCACCGCCCACCAACTCGGTGTGGGCCCTTTTGGGTCAAGCCAATATGGCCGATACGTCTCGGATGACTCATGAGCAATTTGATTCACATCACGCAACAATACGAGCTCTCCGACAAACATTGGGGATATTGCCAACGGGGGTAGTCTTCTTTAAATTTCCACGAATGTATTTTTTAGGATTTAATTATGTAATTTTTAATTTGTAGGACTTTAATTATGTAATTTTTATTTTTTAGGATTTTAAGTATGTAGTAATTTTTATATTTTTGGATTTAATTATGTAATTTGTAATTTTTTAAAATTTGTAATAGTAGTTCAAGTATTTTTAATGCATTTTAATATTATGGAAATGTTTTTAGTAATCGAAGTATTTAAACTGAATAATAGAATGATTAGACCCTTGAGCATGCTCTTGCAGAAGCATATGGACGTGGGTGTTGTGATTTTGCGGAAGAGTAGTAAGTAAAAAATTAATAAATGTGGTCTCGGACCCACATCCGTGCTCTTGCCAAAGAGTATGGATGTGGATGCTCTTAGTACTCCTACTACTGAGTGCTAATATGGTCTTTTTAACATTAAAGAAATGTAAATGGAAAAAAAATAGTAGTAATTTAATGCGTTAAATATCCTCATTACGCTTTATGTATCCAAGAATTATAGCCAATATGTCATATGATTAATGTTTTGAATTAGGATTTAATTGAAAGATATTACATGCGATTAGTATTTTTTCCATAATGTTTTGAGTCTTTTGACAGTGAAACTAACAGCTCTAATTATCAAACCGTCCCCATATATCTGTTCAAGTTTCCAATTTCTTGACGAATTTTGAGGAGTTGTTAAAGTTGGCATTGAGGATCATGATTTAAGCTTTGCTGGATTATGGATTAATGAAAACGCTTTTATATGGTTTTGTTGTACCCTCCACACTTGCTACCGTATGTGATGTGATCCACTTAATTAAAGATTATACAACTACTCCATCTTACTAAAACAACATTTTATTCTTCTATATAAGGATCAATTTTGAATCTCATTCTCATTCAAACTCATCATTTAGTCCTTGCAAACAAAAAATGTCCAACAAAACAGCTATAACTTTCCTAGTAACACTCTTGGCCGTGATGGCAAAGAGCGGCGCCGTGGCCCCGGTCCTGGAGCTATACATGCACGACATCCTCGGCGGCAGCAACCCGACAGCCCGGCCCGTGACCGGGCTCCTCGGCAACATCTACAGCGGGCAAGTCCCCTTCGCCCGCCCCCTCGGCTTCCAACCCCCCAAAAACGGCGTGGCCATCCCCAACGCCAACGGCGCCATCCCCACCATCAACGCCAACGGCATCCCCCTCGGAACCGGCCTCGCGGGGACCGCCTTCGCAGGAATCCCCAGTAATAACAACAACAACAACATCAACACGGCCCAGCTGGGGCCGGACGGGCTGGGGCTGGGGTTCGGGACGATCACAGTGATCGACGACTACCTGACGGCGGCGCCGGAGCTGGGGTCGCAGCAGGTGGGGAAGGCGCAGGGAGTGTACGTGGCGAGCTCGGCGGACGGGTCGACGCAGATGATGGCGTTCACGGCGATGATGGAGGGAGGGGAGTTTGGGGATAGCATCAACTTCTTCGGGGTGTACAGGATCGGGAGCACGATGTCGAGGCTGTCGGTCACCGGGGGCACGGGGAAGTTTAAGAACGCATGCGGTTTTGCGGAGGTGAGGTCGCTCATTCCGGCGGGGCAGCATGTTTCCGACGGGGTGCAGACGTTGCTCAGGATGACTGTGCATCTTACTTACTGATACCACATTGCATTGTTTTAATTGTGTGTATGTTTGTATTGTGGAATTGATGATTCTTGTTTTCTGTGTGCGTTTTATGATTTTCCCTAAACAAAAGTGGTGCTAGATTTGGACACAAATATTTATACATATCGTGGTGGAGTTTGCATTTGCCAAAATGGGAAATGACTAGTTTTTGAGGATAAAGCCAAAATGAAAAACATGTTAGTATGAATGAATAAGATACTGATATTTTCAGGTAAACACTCAAAAAATAAAAGCAACAGGTAAAGTCGTAAATAACGAGTTTAAAAAGGGTAAAAATGGAGATGCGGGGTATCGATCCCCGTACCTCTCGCATGCTAAGCGAGCGCTCTACCATCTGAGCTACATCCCCATGTTGTATGTGTTGAAAGTCAAAGTTTAAATATTATCAATGTTTATCGTCAATTATACTACTAATAATCTTATATTGAGTAAGAAACCCATTGTAAAAATACTAGTAATATCTTCAAGAATTAGTATTGCAAAATAATTTGGATATCTTATTAACTAGTTTAAATCTACTCTTGTAGTTGTCGGGTCGGTTAATGAAAATTTGAGAATTACTTGCACATGAACAAGCTAAATATTGCAGACCATGACACTTCCACACACACATCACACGTGTGTACTTTAATCAATATGTAGTACTATATAACTTTGACCATCTCTAATAATACACAAAATCTCATTTTTTATGCAAAAAACTTCTCCAGTTATATTATATATTGTTTTCTACAAACAATACCAAATACGAGTATGCATTGTAGCTACTGTAAATAATTTTGTGATACGTACATTTAAAATCTATACATATATAAAAAGACATTTGTCTAAAAATCAACTAATATACTTAGACAATTTTGGCAGAAAAATAGAGCTTTATGAAGTGAGTGGGTATCCAGCTAAAAAGCATGACATATAAATCCTCCATTGGCTACTAAAACTGCCTGCAACAAATTTGGGTCTCCATGTTTTATGTTATTTTGTGATCCATATAGGATATATCCTAAACAAAGTTGTGTTCCAAGAATTGATACCAAAACCAGAGTTTGAGAAAAAATGATTATTTTCAGATCTTGGCTGACTTTCCCCTTTCTCACATAGAGGAGTTTAACCACATTAGAGCTTTGGTAAGACCACGAGTAAACCTATAAGAAGCGATGTCTTCCTGAGTACACATGCTAGTTTGGCTTATCAATTCTGTGTGTAGAGGATTCCTTCTTCTTTACTATAGTAATTATGACTTGCTCTTGGCTCTTTTTTGCCTCACTTGCTTTGACAATATCTTCTTTTTTTTTTGTTCTATCCTTACCTTGTTATTGGTAGCTTTAGATGTTGATATTAGTTTGATCCAGGTTACTTTTTTTTAATCTTATTATACTGTTATTGTTATGCTGATTTTATATTCAACTTAAACTCATCACTATCCCAAATCCTTTGGATATTAGTATACATAAAAACTCCATTCATCAAAATTATTACTAATACCGGATAACAGATATCAAGGCTCAACATAAAGTTCCAAAATCTTTATCAATTTAATCCTTCCGTCAGCTATAAATGCGTAATCATATGCTGACATTGAACAAGAAATAAATCCAAAAATTCAACCAATTTACCGATGGGGCAAATTTATCTAACAATCCTTTTGAAGCAGACAAGAGCAGCAGCAAAAGGCAACTGCACCGAATAAAGTCTAATAATGTATTGTCAGCCCTCTACTTGATATACTGAGAGACCCATTTGAAGCCATCTCCGTAGCCCATCTTGCGCACAATGCTGCACATGAACACCTCGATCGGACGAACGTTTGAATCAGTAAGGTTTACCTTGCCTTTGCCAGTAGTGATGCCGTTCAAACCCAAGCAGTAGCTCAACTCATCCTCAGATGCAGCATAAGGAATATCAATCTTGTTGCCCAATATCAAGAATGGAACATTTGCCAAAGCATCGTCAGAAAGAAGAGCATCCAGCTCTTTCTTCGACTCTGCAAACCTCTCCTTGTCATAAGCATCCACCAAGTAAACAACAGCATCCACCTTCTCATCCAAAAGACATAATTAGCTACCACAGAAACGCACGGATTCAAACATTGAGTTGCATTATGTTATACTAATACATATTTGAACCATGTGGGTGAGTTAATCAACTTTTGCCAAGATTTTTGAGCTTATTGCTATAGGAAGTAAAAACGTTCAGTCACTCAACTTTTCTCCAAATTATTAATATATTTAAAAGTTGCATCCTTAACCTCTTTGTTGCAGTATCAAAAAAAAATAAATCCAAATTTGACCAGTCTAGAACAGTTTACTCTAAACTTAAGTCCTTTTTAAACTCATAACGTGTAACAACTTCCTTGAGATAAAGATCAATCATAGAAAATTTTCAATTTATCAGTGAGAAACATATTTTTTCCACGAAAAGTTGATAATATTAATCCACTAATCCATCAGCAACAAAGAAAATATCGATCAATATCAACCAATATAACAAATATGTGACCATAGTTCATTATCAGGTTCTTGAAGTTTTTCCTATTTCCAACCTAAAAGTACTTAGAACTCATATCATTTACGTATTAACTTTTTTCCTTCAAGATAATGTCCTTCAGAATAATAAAGAAGAGTTCGGTTGAAGTATAATTGTAACATCTTAAAGCAATCAAAGTACTTTTATCAAGCTGCCATTTTTCAGTTGAGCCTCCAACAAATTAAAAAAACAAGCAGCAATATTCTTCTGGGACTTGGAGGCCAATCTTATAGAAATAGTATTAAATTAAATCCTTGGATCACAAGAAGGATTAGCTTATGGACTGAGATCCCAAACAAGATATTAACCAACGAAGTTTGCTCTTGAAGTAAATAAGCTTCATTTCCACTTTGAAACTCTATTCTATTGTTGTATATAAAAGCACAGTATATCAGAAAATTTTTTGTCTGCTTAAGCACATAAGAGGAGAAAAAATCACATTTCTAGCTTCCTCGATAAGGATAGAATCAACGTCTAACCGACGAGCATCATCGAGACTCACTAGAAAAGGATTCAATGTAAAATGATGCTCTATATATTAAGATACAAACTTATTTGTAAAAGGTCCAGTATTTGCATATTTGTAAAATGACGAGCATCATTAAGAATACTTGCATATTTGCATCTATCGAGAATCAATTACCAAGAAATCCTAACGATTGATCCATTCATTTGCTATACACAGAAATCACCAATAGAAGAAGAGTACAATACAAGAAGGAAATAATCTTAAAAATCATGAAGACTAGGAACTCAAGAATACATGCCATCAAAGAACACGAGACTGAAAGGAAAAATTTGGACATGTGGTAAGCTATGACACCAGAGAAATATTGTGAACAGTTGACAAAGAACAAAAAAAAAAACATTTGACAAATAGCAATAGGAACAATCGACAAAGAACAACAAAATTCATCACTGGGATGATGATGATGGATATTAGTTTTGGAAAGGTTATTCATTGGCATAATTATCTTTGAAAGAACAAAAGAAACATTCATCGCTGGGATGATGATGATGATAGATAGATAGATAGAAGTTTTTGGAAAGATCATACCTTGGCATAATAATCTTTCCACACTCTGCGTGCAATTTGATGACCGCCCAAATCAAAGGCCTTAAACTTGATATTCCCAATACTCAGCTCCTCTGATGTTGGATGCTGAGTTGGCTGATGCTGTACCAATCTCTGCTCATTTTTAACACCATGAGAATTTCAGTTTAATTCTAAAGTCAGAAAAATGGCAGGTAAAACTCAACTTTGATCACACTGATATATTCCACTTCACAATGAACATTTTAGATTAGGACGGACACCGAGTAAATCAGGAAAACAATTCTCCATGAAAGCAATAGCAAGAAGAAATTATGAGCTAAGCAATATAATTTCAGTCACACATCTGCAACCTGTAATGGAAATTTAGGCAACTGAATGCAGTTTCAGAGGGTCTTCCCACATCTGTTTCACAATGTTGGTCCCAGTACTGCACTTCCAGATAAATGATTTAATTTAACTATCTTTGGGAAGGGGTGCGATTTATGGATAATTCACAACAGTTAAGGTTGAAAATCTAAATCTGCCAAAACAAAAACTGAAAATAAACTTACATACTAACAGTTCATCCCCACCATGAATCCCTAACCAAACATACAAAATGTTCGATTTCATTTTTAAAAAGTCAATGATAAAAAAGTCGCTCATCATCTGATCTCGATTGATTCACCAAAATCTGTAATTTCGCAAAAATATCATCGAACGAGGACTCATTTCAATTCTAAACGCCAGAATCATAATCCCAATCAAACAAATCAAACTAAAACGGAAACGAAGGACACCTCGTCTTTCAGCATATGCAGGAGAGTGGTTTTGCCCGCATTATCAAGCCCTAAAAAGAGAATCTTCCCCTCTTTCTGCCACAAACCGAGCGATGCGAGCACTCCATAAAACCAATCGAACAAGAACATCTTCGGATCTTTTTAGAACAGGTGAGTTCGCAGCTGTATACTGACGGATTGATCCAACCAACTCCGATCGAAGAATTAAAACAAAATAATCGATCTGCAAACAAAGAACCGCTCGCAATCTGTCGATTGTGTAAACGCCCGCACTCCAAATTCCCTTGGAGAGAGAAACAATGTTGCGCTGTATCAATTTAGGAGAGAGATGGTTTTGAGATTCAAAATCTTAATTTATTTGGTTAGGCGCCGCCATGATTGTTGCCCACTTTTGGATACAGTATTTCTTTGTTTTATTTGAGGGCATCTACTGTGAATCGAATTTCCATTTTTTAACCGTCATATTAATAGGAGTATGTTTATATTAAGTCTTATAACTGTAATGCTGCAACAAATTTTCAGATCTATTTAAGCTATACTTCACTTTTTCATTTATTTTTTTATTAATTTTCAATTTTACATGCATTTATTACCTACTCACATAAATAATAGAAAACCAAAAATTAAATTGGTTAAAATATTACCTACTCACATATAAAATATTACTATCAATAATTTTATATGAAATTAAATAATAGTAATTGTTAATATATTTATATGGAGTATTATTCATTGAAAAAATACTACACAACTTAAAAATTAAAATCTATAAATATTATTCTAATAATTGTTTTTTAGATTCCATAGTACTATAATTTGGTTTAGGTAAATCCAATTAAACCCATTAGTTCATTAATTAAATAAACCCATTTAATTAAGTGACACAATTAAAGGACGTGGGTGTAAGAGTAGTTTCTTGATTATCATAATCAAAACCAAACAAAATTTTTTTTTTACTACTACTACTTTAGTTGGAAAACAAAACATGTGATATCAGATATAGATTGTTTTCCTAACCCACAAATCAAATTCATCTACTGCTACTACTACTACCATTTAATTTTTTACTCCCATTATCAACGTAGTCCGTCTTCAATCTCTTACCAACCACATGACTAACCTAATACAGTGCAATACACCGAATATAATTTAAAATGCCATAGTCAGAACACGAGGGAGGACAATTTATATCGGTTGAAAATTCATGCAACACAAATGGATGAATTATCTTATTTGACTGATAAACCGAGTTCCACAAATTCATACAACAAGCTGATGGCCGGCTTCGACGAATTGAATTCCCTTAGCACATAAAGAAAGTAACTAAAATGTTTGTTTACAGATCCAAAACTTTTATCATAGCACCTTCATAGGAACTATTAGAGACTCCAGTAAAATCGAAGACAAGCGCAATAATTTGTAAGAGAATCCATTTCAGCATTTCCTCTCCATGATCGACAGCTTCAAAACCTTGAGAAGTCACGTACTCTAATAAATTACAACAACCCAAGAAACCTAAACGGGGACTGGCTCAGCAACTGTTTTAGAGGCACTGAGTTTAACCTGCATTTACAAAAGCAAGTGGAAGTATGATTATTCTCCGAAGAAGATATTTACAATGAGACTTTGACCCTCAACGAAGATGCACCATCAATTTATGGAAATCAGTGTCTATTCTTTAAGCAGATTATCTTAATGGAGAACAGTAGTCATCTAATGTACCATTGAAAAATCAGAGAGGGCTTCGGTTCAGGAGTTAAGAATGGTTTCCCTTTTACCTGCAGTTTATGTTTGCAAGTGCATGAGGAGTCTCACTAGCTAGTATTTTGTTAATTTCTCGCCTCCCCAATATGAAGGGTAGGAATGAACTTATGCTTTAGCTAAGAATGGTTTTTCTATGCACTTGTGTGATGTTAGCTATCATAAGTATAGAATTACACAGCACAGACCTCCTGTCCACAAATTTATAAAGAAGAGAAACCAAAGGGTTACCTTTGCTGATTTAAAGAGTTCGTCCAGTACTTCAGACAAGGTTGGATGTGCATGCACAGCAAATTTTATGTCCTGCAATGTAAAGTAAACAGCTGAAACTAAAGGCAGATAATTCAAATTGAATCTGTTTCACCATGATTTAATTTGTTCTTGGTGTGGTTGGAAGCAAATAATGGTCATAGTTTAGTTTTCAACATTTTCTGGTGATCATACACCTCATTGCAGAAAAAGTAAATTTTCAAGAAAGGCTCAATACAATCAAATAAAGTATTAACCATGATTAGTTATGAAACGAGGAGTCTGAAAAGATAATCAATAATAAACTTTGTACAAAGCCATCAAGTAGGTGAATTTTCTGTCCGTTTTATTTTATCCTATTTTTCAACTGTAAGACATTTTCTTGCTTTCTTGGCTACAGTTTATGCAGTTGGTATCTTACCTACAAGGCTCTTTATAATGACTAGTAGGTTGCATTTTATAGTTAAATATACCTGTATATGAGTTCCCATAGCAATGGCATTAGATGCCTCGTGTATGAGATCTGCAGCATGTAATCCAAAGATATGAACCCCAAGGATCTCACCGTTGTCAGGCCTGTATATCAACTGTAAAGAAAACTGGATTCAGTATTCATACCACATTATATTATACATCATTATCTAGAAGGACCAAAAGGAAATGTAGAGTTCACTATCAATTTTCTTAAATCAAACTCATGCAGAGGAGGAGGATACTTTGTAACTTAACAAAAGATTCTTCTAAAAAAGTGTATCACATAGAGGGTAGTGTTTGCGATTTGTTGATTCGTTTACCAACAATCATACTGAGCTTAGATCATAAGAATCAAATGAACTAAAACTGAAGAAACTTATACTATGAATTATGTATTACCTTGGCCATTCCTTCTCCTTCGTTTTCAGCAAGGGCTTTTGTGTTTGCTTTGAAACTTGTTTTGGCTATGCTTACTTCAAATCCTTCCTTTTCAGCCTTTTCTCTTGCTTGAGGCTGAAAAAGCAACAATCAATATTTGATTTCTTTTATATCATGCTTTCGAGGAATTAGGTGAACATCCACTGCGATACGCTCAGGAGAAATAAATACTTCTTTCTTAATAGAATAATCCGTCTGTGAAAAAATGTCTCATTTTGCCATTTCGGGATGTCCATGATTTAAAGTCTCATTTGTTTTTTTTTTCCATTTTAGGTAAAGTGGACCCACCATTCAATAAATCAATAAATAAAAGTGTGGTCCACATTCCACTAACTCATTTCTCCATTTTTCTTCACAAAATCAAACAATTTCTTAAACTCACGCGGAGTCAACATGTGACTATAAATGGCAGACAGAGACTTACCTCTTATTCTGTCACTATTACACCTAAAACTACTCTCTTATAGCCTATCCAGATTAACATTATATTACACCAGCAATCAGTCGGGCCACTCTTTGCAAAAAAAGAAAATGACTATGGAGCATTACTGAAATTGACTAGTATCACCCTTTACATAATATTTACTCCCCGAGTTAAAGAAACAAAAGGTACGTGAATGACTAGGAGCTAGTTTCACATATGAAGTGAAGGAAGTATCTGAAATAGCTAGGTAGTGTACTGCTATATTCTGCAGGATCTGAACACCAAGTAAGAAGCATTGACTAAAAGCAATTTGAGATGGAAAGACATACCTCAGTCAATCCTACCATACTGATTTCCGGATGGGTGAAACATGCTGCTGGAATGCTTAAATGGTTCAGGACATGGCCGTTCCCTGTAACTTGCTCAACAACTGAAACCAATTCCAGATGTTACTGACAGATATAAATGATATGCAAAATTAAATTGCTTAAGTTTCATATGAAATTTATACCAGATATTCCTTGTGCACTTGCTGCATGGGCAAGCATCATTTTCCCATTAGCATCCCCAATGCAATACAAATGGGGAACCTAACAAGCAGAACTTAGGGTGAATAATAGGCACATCATAAATACTTTTGAACATAAAAAATTAGAAAAATGAACTGCAGACTCACCAACTTCCCATTTGCATCAATAACTCTCATGCGCTCATCAACAGGGACAAATCCACGTTGTGTTTGAACATTAATCTGGATTTCGAAGTAAATATAATTTAAAATATTAGCTTTTACATAGTATATTTTAATTCATTTTTGCAATGATGATACAATTTTAATGGCCAATTTGACTAACATTTTCCAAACCAAGTCCTTTAGTGAATGGAGCCCTTCCAGTTGCAATAAGTGCAGCATCTACCTGCAGGTACACATGAATATTACGTCACACTTTCAATTCCAAATAGCAGTAGTGACAAAACAGATAGAGAAGACTAAAATTGAACAAACAAGCACTGGCATACAGTAGTTTTCAATTTTTCATAGTTCAGTTATATCAGGTGAGAACAATCTAAAAGATTAAATGGGAGATAAGGGGATTTAGCACTTCAGATAATAATTTGCAATATATGACATATAATGTTTCTTCCTTTACATCTCTTTTCTCAGCTTACTAAGTATTTAGAGTTTTATATTAATAATAATTTAACTCAGCAGCATTAAATTGTTACCAAGGAAATTCAAGTGCAGAAGGTTAGAATTTATATAAGATTTACATGCCCAGATTCCCCTGAGATAGATTTCTGAACATTACCTCCAGAGTTTCCTTTGGCTCCTTTGTCTTTGCATCAATGAGCTCTATTTGTACTGGCTTTCCATCTTTTGCAGGAGTGATCTGTACCACGAGTCAACTTCATAAAAATTGAGCATGGATGTACGAATTATTTTATTTGTCTGTACATAAAAGTAGAAAATTTTGACTGGTAAGCCACCTTGCTAGCAAATACACCAGTGTAAGAATCAATCTTGCGAGGATTAACGAGAACTCGCTGAGCTAATTTTCCAATCTCCGGATCAAAACCCGGCATGATTTGATCCAAAGCTTCAACAAAAGTAACCTGTGAGATTCAGCAGCAATGAGATCATCAATGTATTTACAACATGCAAATAACCTTAAGGTATAAAAGAGACTGCTGAATAGGTCTACGCTTAGGCACAGTATATGATCAGGATTGGTGGTCAGAACTCCGGGGAAGTAGAATTATCAAGAAGCCGTAAAAAGAAATCTACTGCCCTAACCAGAAAAAATCTAACACTACTAGTATAAACAGTCTAGATTCAAAATAATAGGGAAGATTAAACTATCACACCTCACTTCCAAGTGCTGTGTACACATCACTAAACTCAAGCCCAATGTAGCCACTTCCAACAATAGCTATCCACTGAGGAACAAATTCCAGTTTAAGAGCATGGTCACTGGTAATTACTGTCTTGCCTGCAGTCAATCGATATCAAGCATGGAATGACTAGTGATCAGCACAAATCAGCCTAAGATAGGTGAAACAGAGGAAAATCTGGCAAAATAACTTGAAATTAAGATAAGAGCAAATATAAATAGCAGAAAAGCACTTACCATCAACTTCAATTCCCTTGGGTACTAAAGGAACAGAACCAGTGGCAACTATTATGTCTTTTGCAGTTATAATCTTGTCTCCAGAATCTCCTTTTCCAAATTTCAACTTTTGTGGACCCTGAATATCGTTTGAGTATAGACATTTTAATGTAGATTATATAATATAGTTTCTATTAGTTATAAATATTAGAAATGGGCCACTCACCCCTTAAAAGGGGGAGGGTTATCCACACTTATATAGAGAAGCTAGGATCATCACCAAGCCGACGTGGGACAAGGATTTGGAGAATTTAACACGCCCCCTCACGTGTGGGCCGAAAATGACATCGGACTTCCATCACATGGGTAGGCAAGAGAAGAGATAAAGAGATAAACCATCATCGATTTGGGCCCTGCTCTGATACCATATTAGAAATGGGCCACTCACCCCTTAAAAGGCCTCATAAGGGGGAGGGTTATCCACACTTATATAGAGAAGCTAGGATCATCACCAAGCCAATGTGGGACAAGGATTTGGAGAATTTAACAATAAACTATAGAGAATTTCTAAATATACATGACTAGGATCTCCTGGGACTGAAGATATGGACTTACCAAAATTGTGCCAAACCCTGTCAATATATCGACACCAAGAGCTTTCATTGAGTTGGTCAAGTTGCCTCTGATCTTTGAGGCCAAATTGTTTGCATGGTCAGCAACTTTCTGTCTGTCATATCCAGCTGCTGCAACCTATATTATTTATTAACACAAATTGATGATGAGTAAGTTCGTGAAACCTGGCCCAGAAGGGAGAGAACCTTGAACAGAAAAACTTACATCTATAACTCTCATGTTACACAGATTACATAAAATCTAGGATGCACTAACTAGATATTCAAATTTGAATGCCACGTCACAAGGGAATTAAGGGTTATTACAATAAATTTAAGATCATTTTGCACACATTTCAGTGTTACAGGAAAAAGAAATACCTGCAAACCAAAAGACTTCATATGTTGTTCGTTTTGAAGCTCTCGCATGCGACCACTGACAGCAAGAAGTGCTTTAGAGGGAACGCATCCTCTATTGACACATGTTCCTCCAACTACATCCCCTTCAATGATAGCAGTTTTCAAGCCCTACAATTCATATAAGTTCAAGATTATTGTCCAATAACCAGAACATTGCAGTGACTGGCATCACAGTTATCATGATACAAATCATGAAAGAAGTTATCATATTCAAGATGGATATGCTGGAATTGGCTATATCTGCCTACTTAACAGAACCAATTAGTTCATGTGGCAATCGAACAAAAGAAAATGGTTTGAATAGAAAACACAAAAAAGCGGCATTAATCTGATGGGAAAAAAAACAATTTACACAATCGCTCTTTATAGTTTGCATTTGAAATAATAATACCCTTCCTATATGTATGCATATTGGCCATCAAACAGAGAAAGATAACCCGATTTTAGTTTATTGTATCAATTTTTCCAGCATTAGATCACAAATGTCGAGAAGGTAAATTTAAAAATGGTGATAGAAAAGTCGTATATAACTTATTAATATCCATGAAACAATTCTTCCACCAAACGACATTGCATATATATTGAATTACTAAACCGCAGGCAAACCAAAAATGACGCAGCAGCAGAAACCGAAAGGAAATCTGAAACAGAGCGCAACTGTCACAGACAAGTAAGTTCACCTTCTCAACAGCATGAAGCGCGGCGCCATGGCCGCCAACTCCAGCTCCAATAATCACGAGATCGTAGTCGAAGGCATTGGACGAGGGCGCGCCGTTGCCTTTCAAGGCCGCGAAAACAGCATTCAAATTGGAATGCTGGGAACGCAAATTTAAGGTAGTCAAGCGCAAGGGCGTCGCGCCAGGGGAGGCGTCGGGGCAGAATGCCTCTTTCCGGAGGCCGCAGAAGCGGAGCGAGCGCGGACAGGCGGCGGAGGATCGGGGGATCGGGGAGGGAGAAGAAAGGGAAATAGAAATGGCGGACTGCATTATTGGAGAAGGAGAAGTATGCGATGCGCAGTGTGTGAAGGAGGCGGGGTGGTTTTAATGGGGGAAGGTTGAGGCAGCTTTGGGAGATCCGTTGAGGGGTGGCGGAGTTTGCTATGAGTCAGCTCAACTAAGCAGCTTTTTCAATTTTTACAAATATATCTTAAGTTGT
Organism: Salvia hispanica; assembly: GCF_029641045.1. Lineage (NCBI taxonomy): Eukaryota > Viridiplantae > Streptophyta > Magnoliopsida > Lamiales > Lamiaceae > Salvia > Salvia hispanica. The sequence continues at coordinate 26,173,836 of NC_142692.1, forward strand.
CTACATAATTATTCCAAAAATTAGCTAAAATATCAGTTCTCAAGTGAATATTATGCATGAATAAGCCTTTAGATAAATGAGTACTACAATTCCAATCGTTAATGAATTTTAATATCATGGTCCAGGGATGGTTCTTAAATAAACGGGTAATATTTTTCAGATGCAAGTATTGTTTTAAGGTATAAGTCTTTGATATCATAAGCTAATAACATAAGTTAATACCCAGAGGTTGATATCAAAGGCTTATATCCAGGGGCGGATTCATAAATCAAAAATCGTGGGGTCGAACCAATCAAGATTATAATATCTCTAAATAAAAATACGTACAAGAATAAAAAATCGTGGGGTCAAACCGATCAAGATTATAAATATCTCTAAACTAAAATACGTAAAAATATAAATACCACAATCTTATGCTATACGAGATAGTTGGCTTCTTCGAGTATCCATTTTCTAAAATTAGGAATAGTGGCAAACACCTCTTTCTCGCTATATACGGTCAAATTGTCGTTCAACCAGCCATCTCCCATCCTATTTCTCAGCTCTGACTTCACAAATTTCATTGCAGAAAACACTCTTTCAACGGATGTTGTAGCTACTGGTAAAAGTAAGACCAATTTTATCAATCGATAAACCAATTGAAAAATCTTATCTTTCATCGTTTCAACAATCTTCTTTGAAAGAGTTCACAAATCTTCAATATCAGAAAAACGTGTATCTCTTCTCTTCTTACATCACTCACGAAACTTTGAAGTTGTTTAGTTAACAAGTTAAGCTCCATGGATGAACAAATTTATCGACATTGAAATTGGAGATTTCTTGGATCAAGACATGTCATACACTCGAGTAGGTCTTGTTAGAGTTTGTATACTAGAAATCACCTTTCGAGTGATTGAATACTGTTAAAACTCTTATTTTATTTTTCAATGAATAAAACAGATTATTTTTGTCATAATGTTGTTATGTTTTACATTTAATGGATGTTTATTACATGTTTAAATATATAAGTAACTTAACAAAGTCTAAGTCTTTGTTTTAGTAGACTGGTTGTGGGCGACGTTCACTTTAAGGTAACACGGTCAGTTCTGAACAAAGAAAAATAAGTATTTCACAACCTAGATAGGCTTAGACTACCTATCGTGAAAGATTGCAAGTCAGTCCGATTCTTTCTAAGCCTTACCGAAATAAGATGACGTTGGTGTGGTACAACACTGAATTGGATCTAACAACGAGACATGTCTTTATGCTATCTACTGAAAGACGAGGTCTTGATAATTATTATTTCTTAATCAATGTACGTTAACATTGAGCATACAGTATTGATTATGCACTACTTTGACTTACCAAACGGTGCGGGTTTTACGCAACCCAATAAGCCTGGTATATTGGGTAGTGGTGATTAATATCTAGCGGTGCTAGGATTGCTATTATATTGAATCGTGTGCGAAGTGAGTCTCGTTTGATAACATCCTCAAGATGAGCTTGAAATAAGGTTTTATTATTCGGAACCTAGCTAGTTGGAGTTTTATTACTCTGTGAATAATAAATAAGAATTTCTTGTTGAGTCCATTCTTGGAGTTAATAAGATATTAATTAATTAAGTCCATAGCAGACATTAATTAATTAAGTCCATAGCAGACATTAATTAATTAATGGATGTTTCTATCTTAAGCGCTGGAAATAAATAACAAACAATGGAAACCCGGATTACTTATAATTTTGGATTTGGATGGGAGTGCAATATTACTTCTGTAGTGGCTGCTCGTAATATTCCAATTAAAAACTTATATTAAATTGGGGTGCAATTTAATTAGATAAAAGCAAATTGGAGGAACCCATATCCAAAGCCTTCCATAGATCTCTGTCTGAGCCCAATATGTGACTTAATATAAATAGGAGAATAAAAGAGACAAAAATCACTTTACTTTGAGCATAAAATTTCATCCCCCTCTCTATTTTGAAGAGGACGAAAATTTCATCTTCCTCTCCTCCGTGAGATATGTTTTTCGTCTTCTTTATTTAAGTCCTAGTATACTGGTGAGATCAGCCCACCCTGATATCAGTTTACAGTTCGGGAACCAGACATAAGATCCGTAGTTTAGTACTGAAGATCTTCACGTGGAGAAGGCGCTAGCTATCTTCGATTCTTTGGAGAATCATCAAGGTAAAATAGCTGAACCGTAGAAAAGCATGTTTTAGGTTTTAATTAATTTAAAGCATGATTTATTTGAGTTATGAGCATGATACATGTGATAATTGCGCGAATAGAATTTGTCTAAAGAATCGACGAAATAGATCTTGATTATCTTATTTATTTGAATTGTTTTTAAACGCACGCTTCCGCTGCCAATCCCGACTCAGAAAAACGATTCCTCATTTCTTGACTAATTAAGTCACCAACCTGATTGTGAAAAAAAATTAAGTTAGGAGTTAATATCAAAGTTTAAATAAATAAGAATATTAGTTATCAAAATACCTGATAAAAAATTTCAACACGATAATAATGATAGTTTGTAATACTTTGTCCATAATTCTTCATTCGAATTCGTCTTGGAACAATTTTATCCATGTTAGGAACATCAATTTCACTTGCCCAGCAAAATGCTTCCACTTCTTGCAAGAAATCATCCCATCCATATTCTCGAAATACTTGCAAGTCCTCTTTCACAATCACTATCAAATTTATTGCATTCTGATAAGGCTAATTTCATGCATCGGTTATGTGGTGAAAAACACTTTATTTTGCTGGGTCTAACGCAGTTTTTAAGCCAGGTGTGTGAAGGAGACGCTAGATCCAGGAAGAGCTGGAGACAACGGACTAGCAAAGGAAAATGAAGGAAAGTGAGCAAAATTGAAAAGAAAAAAATGGCTAGAAGAAGGAAGTCAATAGCTGAGGGCAACAAAGACTATTCATACCTCGCTGGACCCACTTCAACGCCTATAAATAAAGGAGCATGCAGCACACGCCAGAGACATGATTTTTGCTCTTAGCTCACACACTCACACACACACTTGGGAAATGGGGATTCTGGGATAGTTTAGGGTTTCTAAGGGGTTCATCTTCGGCGAAAGTCAGTGGTAACACCGTCCTCTCGGAGGGCGAAGAAACAATCTGTTTTTCATTCAGTTTTTCGCACTCTTATTGTGTCGAACTTCATTTGTTTTGGAAGTCGATTTGGTTGTTGCTACTTATCGGTTATCTATGTATTTAGTTTATGTCATGTTGGTGTTTATCTTGTGTTGATTTACGATTCTGAGTTTTTGTTTGAGGTTTTATTTCGGCAGTTGAATGTTATTCTCTGTATTGGATAATTCTGTGCTTGATCTGGGAAAGAGGTTGTGGATCTGAATTGTTGTTGTTGATCGGTGGTTGTTTGGTGAATCTGTAGCTATGAATATACTTTTGGTCGGAGTTTGTGTCGGATGCTTGGATCTGGAGTGGATTTAGCATCCGAGGTTGAATCTGAACAGGGGAATCAAGTTGTGCATTGATTTCGAACTCTTTTGCTCTCTTTTCATTTTACTCCGTCTAGTAGCCGTAGATCTGCTTAGTTTTTAATTGTTCTTCGTTAAATTGCTTTAAATTCAGTCTGTTTCATTTTCGATTCACGTTCCATCTCCGTTTCTAATGAATTTTTATGCAAATAGATTGGAGAAGATGATGTCGCTGTTAGTTAGTACTTTAGTTAGTTGTTTTCCAGCTTTTCATCCGTACTTTACCTTTTCAGCAAATGGTCCCCACCGTCAGTTTATTTCCCAGGTCTAGGTAATTTAGGAAATAGTTTCTTAGATATAGTGATTGTCTCGTTTTCCGGTTGTCATGCATAATTTCTGTTCTGCCTAGATCTAGTTGTTAGCGTAGCAGATTTCACTCCAAGTTAGTTTAATTTCCTCAACCCAAAAATGCGTGGCAGCAGCCAACCCAAAAATAGTCCCGAATCCTTGAGCATGCTTTATTACGCATTCATCTCTGTGGGATCGATCCTTACTTCCCTGTGCTAATTTTAGTATACGTGGTTGAGGGTTTTTGAAGCGATATTCTATGTGTCCGACGACCAAAATCTTCCAACGATCCGTGAGTTCCTAGACCTTGTGATCTAGTGGATTCGCTGGACTTAGGAGACTTGTTATTCCTTTCTGTGCACACAGTACTTAGCAAATAGCAGGCTTCAAATGGCGCTGTTGCCGGGGATGAATGGCGTTAATTGTTTATACGTTTGAGGATTTGGTGTAAATAGTTTAATTTCTGTTATTTTGTTTTTCTTGACAGTTTATGAACACGGGCTTCCATTCTGGAAGTTGGGCTAGTTCATCTGGGTCAGGAAACGCCCGATACAAGTGGCAAGTCAAGGAGTCTACGTCCACCGCCACTACCAGATCAGGGTTAAGGACAGTAGACCCGTTTCCGTTCGAATCAGAAAGTGAGAAGAAGTGGAACTCGTCAGGAGAAGAGGACCCGAAGTCGTCCACAGAAACAGAGCATTCCGAGACTGAGGAAGAGGAAGACGTGAATATGGCACATTTAGTGGATCCCGATCCGGAGATAGGTTCACTCACCGCGCATCTAGACGGTGAGCCCACCCATGCCATAGTCTCAAACCCGCGCCGGAGGTCTATCGATATCAAGACAAATGTGCTCGGGGTTTTGCCCACATTCTCTGGACGAAGGAACGAATGTCCTTACGAATTCCTAAACGAGTTTAGTAAGCTTTGCAGCATTCAAAAGAGGCCCAAACGAGGCGATTGAGGAGGACTACCGCGTGCAGTCCCGTTTGCCCTCAAGGGGAAGGCTAATACTTGGCTGTTGAGGCTCCCACCAGACTCGATCAACACATGGAAGGACTTCAAGCTGGAGTTCTTGGAATATTTTTTCCCGTCCAACAAGACAAACACCTTGAAGAAGGAGATCCAGGAGTGCAAGCAAGAATATGATGAGTCTCTGAGCTCTTATTGGTCCCGGTTCAAGGGACTGTTGGATGCTTGTCCGAACCACAGGATGATCGAGGCAGAGACTTACTATTTGTTTTACGAAGGTGCAAACCCTGAATCAAAAGACTTGATGAATTCCTCGAGCGGGGGAAATTTTACCAAGAATAAAGCAAGTGAAGCCAGAGAAACTTTGAGAAGATTGATCGAAGCGAAGAAGGCCTATGATAACCCGCGGAGCATTTTGAGAAGGGGATCATCCAATGCAGTAATAGAGCAAGATGACAAGAAGGTGGAAGACATGATAGATAAATTGGAGAAAGCACTGCTGAATGCAATTGAGAAGTACAACCCTCATGCTCCATCGGAAAATGAGAAACCCCCTGGTCCGGAGGAAAGGCAACTTCAGCCTTATTATGGTCAACCTTGTGAAGGGGAATGCCAAGCCCAGGCAAATTCAATGGGAAGCTGGAATCCAGATGGAAGTTGGAACCAAGGGAGACAAAGGGAGGCCCCATGGAGAACTCACCCCAATTTTAGATGGACTGACAATGATCAAAGTCAGCCGCCCCCACTGCAGCTCACAAATTATGAACACCCTCCAGAGAGGCAGTCCAACTGGTCAGGGAGAAATCAAGAGGGGCAACTGCAACTGGGGTACAGGAATCAGGATCATACTAATTGGGGAAACAGGAATCAGAACAATCCAGGGAACTCCTATGTGCCACCTCACCAGAGGAATAACCAAGGGAACTATCAGAGTTCCCAACCAAATCACCAAGGGAATCAAGGGTCTAGCAACCAGTACAATAACCACCAAGGAAATCAGGGGAACTATCGACAAACCCAAGGACAGAACCAAGGTCAAGGATCAAATTCTAATCAATTCAACTCCAGGCCATAAAGGAGTCTGGATGACATGGTCCACGACCTAGTGAATTCACAACAGTTCATGCAGAATAACTTGCATTCCAACAACGACGTGGTGCACAAATTGCAAGACGCTCAGTCGGAACACAAAGCCGCCATGGACATGATGGCAAAACAGCTGTCCCAGATCGCGGTTTCTTTGAATGAGATGCAGAGAAATGAAGGAAAGCTTCCTGCCACGGTCAAGCCACCTGACTGAGCAAACATTAGTCATATCACCTTGAGATCCGGGAGGGGCTATGAAGGATCGACGCTGGAAATCAACGAAGAAGTACCCGCGCAAGCAAGTAAGGAGAAGGAGAGTCAGGGAGATAGCCCTAGACCCAGAGAAGCTCCTGTTCAGGATGACCTCCGGAAAGGAGATTTAGGGGAATCTCTACCTCGATTAGCTAATCCATTTTTCCTAAATCCAGAGCCTGAGTTAGTAAGTAAAGAAGGAAGTAGGGAAGCTGGCGAACCCCCAGTTGGGAGTTCCACAAATGCGGTTAAGCGGGCAAAGCCGTTTCCATACCGAGGGGAAGCAAAGAAAAAGAAGGATGATACAGAGGACCTCATGGAGATTTTTAGCAAGTTGGAAATCAACCTGCCTTTCTTGCAAGCCCTGAAGATGCCTGCCTTTAGCAAGTTTATCAAGGAATTCATAGCAGGGAAGACCAAGCCGGACGGGAAGATTGTGATCGGGGAGAACGTGTCTGCTGTGATACAAAAGAGAAGGATGCCTTCGAAATGCACAGACCCAGGTATGTTCACATTATCCATTTCTCTAGGAGATATCAAAGTCGAGCATGCTATGTGTGATCTAGGGGCGTCTATAAATGTTTTACCGCTTTCAATCTACAAGAAACTGACAGGGCTTAGGATGGTCGCCACTAAGGTGGTAATCCAGTTAGCAGATAGAACTTGCATCTGTCCTGAAGGTGTGTTAGAAAATGTCATAGTTAAGGTGCATGATTTTCTATACCCTGCTGATTTCTATGTTATCAAAATGAATGATAATGAGTCTGCTTAGTCTAGTGGCGTGCTTTTAGGGAGACCATTCTTGCGCACTGCTAAGACCATTATCGATGTCTTCGATGGAACAATTTGCTTGGATTATAATGGGGAAAAATATACATTTAGCATAGATGGGGAATGAAAAGACCATTAGATGTTGAGAATTTGTATGCTATAGATGTTATTAACCCCTTGGTCCAAGAATATCTTGAGACAGAATTGATACATGAACAAATTAACAACTCGGAGTTGAGCCATTTAATCGATTGAGAAGTTGTAGGGTGGTGTGCAACAATGAACACAACGAAATTGATAGATGAGGAACTAACAGAGGCCATCATGGAGTTTTGCAGAAATCCCGAGTCAGCTAGATCAAGGGGATCGGCCCATGTGGCTAGTGTGGAGAATTCTCCTGAGTCTGGGAAGGAAACATTACCTGATATTGCAGAAAAAAATCCCTTGCCCCAGGAAACGAATAACACAAGGAAGGAACTTAAGACTCTCCCACCAGGCCTCAAGTATGCTTATTTGGAGGAGGATAAGGCATTCCCAGTAATAGTCAACAGTAACTTTGTTGGGGTTTGTATACTAAAAGATGCTTCGAGCGTACATGCCTTTGTACAGTCAGCTTGTGCATGTATACGAGAAACGCCACATCCACTTGTTTACCTATTTATGAGAATAAATAATATAATATAAATGGTTTATTATTGAAATATGATAAACAAGTCTAAGGCTTTTTACTAAGAAGGTCAAGTAGGGAAATTCGATGAATCTCCTCATGAGTTTTCCAGTAAGGGACTTGGCCAGATCTAGTAAGAAGAAAAACGTATTCACAACCTAGATAGACTTTGGCTACCTATTGGAACGGTTGCGGTGTTTGTGATAATTCTCTCTTACCTAAGATGAGATTAGTAACACCGGTGTGGTAAAGCACTGAAAGGATCTAATCCGAAATGTATTCTTTATTGCTATCTACTGAAAGAATATATTTCAAAAAGTTTAGTATTTTCTAGTCTATGATATTAATATCAATATTGTTTATTCAATCAAACGCCACTTTGACTTATCAATATGTGAGAGTTTGTACGTAACTCAAGTTCATGATATCTTGGGTGGTAGTAATTGAATAACACGAAGGTATTGGAATATTATTTCATAGAATTCGCGTGCCCAGTGTGGTATGATTAAATCCCTAAAAGGGTGATCCCCAATGAGGTGTTTGAAAGAGGAATTTATTATTCAGAAATCTGCGCAGTTGGAATTTATTCCACGAATAATAAATAAAGTTTCAAACTAGAAAAACTCTTTGGAGAATTAATTTAATTCTAGTCACATAGCAGACAAAAGAATTAAATTGATGGATCAAGATAATCTTAAACGCGGGAAATATTATAAAATAAAATGGACCCAAGTTATTTGTAATTTGGTGATTTAAGTGGGAGTGCAATATTATTCTTTAGTGGAATAAAATAATATTCCATTGATAATATATTAAATCATGGGTCATTTGATTTAATTAGCAATTTATCTAATGGGTGAGCCCAACACTTAAGTCATTTCATGGATCCCCTTACTAGCCCAATAAGGTCCACTATAAATATTGAATGAAAGGGAAACCCTAGCACACAATCCAAGACAACACAAAACCCTAACCCTAGCCTTGAAATCGGCGCCTCCTCTCTTCTCTCTCTTGGTCTCGATTTTCGAGCCATAGTTGTGGGAGAATTAGGGTTTTGATTATTGTTCTTGATCTATCCTAATTCATAGGATTAGATCTAGACAATTTGGTGTTTGTATTGGTTTTCCCTAGATCCATTCAAAGTTATTTAATTGGTTTTCTAAGATCCGCCCACACGGATGGAGAACCAAGGACGAGGGAATAGTACGGAAGATTCGTGGTCGATAAACCAAGGATCTCCGGGTGGTGCAGCTAGCAACGTCAATCCAATGATGGATTATGAGGTAACAATCGAATCTACATCAAATTGCATGATTATGTATTTATTTGATGTTATATCTATAGATCTATGTAAATTGCATGAAATTGGAGTCGAATGCATAATCACCTAAATAGATCCGGTCAAGGACCTGTTTGGTTTCCGTGTCTTCCGCTGCGGTTGATACGACCTCACGTGTTGGACCCATGACGAGAGCCATGACGAGGCGGCTTCGGGATGGACTAGCAACTTTCATTCAAAAGTCCAAGCGGGAGGAGCCTAGGAGGACGGATGAGCCAAAGTTGAGGATCGTGCTGAAGAACGAGGGCCGACCAGTTGGATTCAACTGGAAATCTTCCTATTGAGATGACATCCGAAAGCTATGAAACTACAACCATTGTCTTCATCTTGGAAACAGCTTCGCGTGGGTATCTTGCACATCCCAATCGGAGTCCGAATGAGGGAGTTATGGTGGTTTTACGGAAGTCGCGCAGAGAAGGCCGGGAGTTTCGGGAAAAACGCCCGACCGGGCGTTTCGCTTGTGAAAATCGCCCGGGGACAGGGAAAACGCCCGGGCCGGGCATTTTGGCATGTGAAAAACGCCCGACCGGGCGATTATGCCGTTTTTTTAGATTTTGTGGGCCAACTTTCTATTTTTGGACCCATACTATAAATACCTCTTGATGTTATTCCATTTCCTTAGGTTTTTGCTGAATTATATGCTTGAGAGATTTGTTCCTCTTGAAGAGGTTTTCCTATCCAATTCCTAGAATTAGGTTGCTTGGTTCATCAATTCTTAGTGAAGTATGGATCAAGTAGAGGTATGCTTCAAGGTTTGTGGATTCCCTTGAAGATCTAGCCATGGATGCATGTTAGTATGTTGTAAGAGTTATAGCTTGCCTCATCAATGACTATGTATCTCAATTTCCACTCTATCCAATGTTGTTCCTTGTTTTGATCATCTATGTTTCCTAATTTCTTGTTGGGTTGCCATTATTGATACAATAGAAAATCTACTTCACAAAAATACCTAGATCAATCACCTACAAATTGGGTAAATTCTTGGGAAATGGATCACAAAATACATGGATCCATATCATTTGGTATCTAGAGCCTAGTACCCACTAGGTGTTTGATCTATTGTTGCTTTGGGTTGGGTCATTTTCCTTTTTGTCTTTTGTTTTTGCTCTGTTTTGTTGGGATGATCGGATTGATCAATTGTGCTTAGATTAAGCTGAAATTTGGTGTGTATGATCTATGTTATGTGACCTACGTACCTGCAAAATGTCATCAGAAAATTCCTTCGTTTGCTTAGTTAACCGTGGAGATTAACATCATTGCCCTGTTTTGGCATAGTTGGGGAAAACCATACAAAACACATCCAATCACCAAATCTGACTATATATGGCCATTTTTCCCTTGATCTAGACTTGTTTGGGAATCTATCCACCAAAATTCATCCAAATTGGGCGCGGGAATCAATACCAAAAAAAATCATAAAGATCAGCCAAATTTCAGCAAAAGTGTCACCCCTTGTTTGTTTTTCTTTGACTTGCATCTTGCTAATATGTGTTTATGGCTTTGTCTTCTTGATTTTGTTGACCAAGGAGTATACCTTGATTGATCCACCTCAAGCATTTAAATCTTGGAATTGGATTTGTGAGTGTGAGTGAATCCACCTTTTTCACAATATTCTAAGCCTTTGTCGAGAGTTATAGGGGAGTGATTTGAGGGGGGTTTGGGACATCAAGGTTGAGTTCATCTTCTTAAATTCTACTTTCTTTTATTACTAACCTCTAGGACTAGTTCCTAGTGTTTGTTTGATTTGTAGGTACTTACTCTATGCCTCCTCGCACCCGGTCCAACAAAATGGCGGGGACAAGTGCGGAGGGGGAGGAAACAAGCATGACTCACCCTATACCCGATGGGGATCTTGTGAGCATGATGGCCCGTATGATGAAGGAATTCAAACAAGAGATGATGATCCAAATGGATGTGCGAGCAAAAGAATCCATTGCTCAATCAAAAGAATCCGAAGCCCGCATGCTTGCCGCCCAAAACACTTTATTTGAGGAGTTCAACACTTGGAAGGGAGAGCGGGGGACGAGGCCTCCCACTCCTATGGGCAATTTTGTGCCTAATGAGGTCCCGGAGGAAAATGTTGAAGAGGAGGAGTATGAGGGGTGGCAAGGAGGGAATGTTCGGGATAGGGTTAACAATTTGGAGAATGGAAGGTTTGGGGGGGGAAATGGAGTCAATAGGCGAGGGGGAGGAGGAAATGGGGGGTATGGTCGCTATGGAGGAGGAAATCAATATGGAGGGATGGAGCCTTATGGGGATAGATTTAGGAGGGATAGGTATTATGAGGAGGAGCCCCGACCAAGGTTTGATGATCCGTCCAAGACCTTGAAACACAACCTTCCCGAATTCCATGGAAAGTTCGATCCCGAAGCCTACTTGGAGTGGGAATCTCAAGTGGAGAAAATCTTTTCCCTCCACAACTATTCCGAGGGAGATAAGGTGAAGATTGCTTTGGCCGAATTTAGGGGTAATGCTAACACTTGGTGGAATGATGTGTTGAGAAAGAGGAGGATAGCTAGGATGGGAGAGGTGCGATCATGGGATGAGTTGTGCCGAACCATGAAGGAGTCCTTTGTACCGAGGTCCTATTATCTCAAGCTTCGTGGGGAGCTTCAAGACCTAAGGCAAGGATCCATGAGTGTGATGGATTACTACTATGAACTTCTTGCTTTGATGAACAAGATTGGAGTAAATGAATCGGAGAAAACCACTCAAGACCGTTTCATCCATGGTCTCAACACGTCCTTGAAGCATAAAGTCCAAATTGAGGCTTTGAGGGGAATCACATTGGGGGAAGTACTAAGTTTTGCCGAGACTTTTGAGAGGCAAGGTAAAGAGGTGGCTCTTAGCAAGGCAAGAGAGGCTTCTAGTCAAATCGGGATGGGAGGAAACAAGTGGAGTACCCCTTCCAAAAAGATGGAGAGCTCATCTATTACTCAAGGCAAAGCACCATACAAGGGATCTCCAAGCTCAAGTCCACAAGTTACCAAGAGCCCTTCCTCAACGGAGAGTAGCAAGGTACAATGCTTCAAGTGTAAGGGCTATGGTCACTATGCTCGTGAGTGCCCCAACCAAAGAGTCATGGTTATTGGGCAAGATGGTAGCGTGCATAGTGAGGATGAGGAAGACGTGGTGGTAGAAGACAAGGAGGCGAGTGTAGAGCCACGAATGTCATATTCTAGTGGAGAAGAAGAGGATGAGGGGTCAAAATCCCTAGTGATGCTAAGGATGCTCAATGTACAACCCGATCTTGAGGAGCATAAAGAACAAAGGTGCAACATCTTCCATATGAATTGCAAGGTATACTCTAAAACTTGTTTGGTGATTATTGATGGAGGTAGTTGTGCTAATGTGGTGAGTGAACAATTGGTGGCCAAGTTGGGGTTGAAGGTTGACAAACACCCCAATCCTTACAAGCTTCAATGGCTAGGGGAGTCCGGGGAGCTAAAAGTGAAGGATCAATGTCTCGTCCCTTTGAAGAATGGTGTCTTTGAGGATGAGGTGATGTGTGATATCATTCCAATGACGGCTTGTCATGTGTTGTTGGGAAGGCCTTGGGAGTTTGATAGGAGGGTGTATAAGAATGGTTTCACCAATGAATATTTCTACATGGTGAATGGTTTGAAGGTTAGGTTGAAGCCCCTCTTACCTAAGGATGTGTTTGAGGCACACCAACATCTACAAAGGGAAAGGGAAAGGGATAGAGAGAAAAGGCTTGTGAGTGAGGGTGAGCTAAAAAAGCCAAGTGAGAGTGGGGGTGGTGAGAGTAAAAATAAAGTACCTAAACAAGAAAAACCACAAGCAAGGGAGGGAAAAGGTTGCTTGTTAGCTAGGACTCCCGACCTTGGGTGGGCACTAAAAAGCCGTTCAACCATTCTCCTCATGGTCCGGAACGATTTATGTTTAAATACTAACACTAATCCTTGTCCTTTGTTGATTGAAAGTGTTTTGCAAGGTTTCAAGGATGTCTTCCCGGACGAGCTTCCAAACAAGCTCCCACCCGTGAGAGGAATTGAGCACCAAATTGATTTTGTACCGGGATCCTCTCTTCCCAACCGGGCGGCATATAAAGCAAACCCAAAGGAGACTCAAGAACTTCAAAGGCAAGTCGAGGGACTCCTTGCCAAAGGTTTGATTCGAGAATCTCTCTCACCTTGTGCCGTCCCCGTTATTTTGGTACCTAAGAAGGATGGAACTTGGAGAATGTGCGTGGATTGTAGAGCCATCAATAAGATCACCATTAAGTATAGGCACCCTATACCTAGGTTAGATGATATGCTTGAGGATCTATGTGGCTCTCATTGTTTCTCCAAAATTGATTTAGCAAGTGGGTACCACCAAATTCGCATGAAAGAAGGGGATGAATGGAAAACCGCTTTTAAAACCAAATTTGGCTTATATGAATGGCTTGTTATGCCTTTTGGATTGACTAATGCTCCTTCCACTTTCATGCGTTTGATGAATCATGTGCTTCGTCCTTTCATTGGAAAATTTGTGGTGGTGTATTTTGATGATATCTTGATTTATAGTAAGAGTGTAGAAGAGCATGCTAATCATCTTAGGGATGTGCTTGAAGTGTTGAGAATGCATGCCTTATATGCCAAGTTATCCAAATGCACTTTTTGTGTTGATGAGGTTGTTTTTCTTGGATTCGTTGTGGGGAGGGATGGTGTGAAAGTAGATGAGGAGAAAGTGAAGGCGATTAGGGAGTGGCCTACACCCAAGAGTGTGAGTGAAGTTCGATCTTTCCATGGTCTTGCAAGCTTCTATAGGAGGTTTGTGAGGGACTTTTCTACTAAGGCATCTCCCCTTAATCACCTTGTGAAAAAGAATGTGGAGTTTAAGTGGGGAGAGGAGCAAGAAAGAGCTTTTAACACCTTAAAAAATGACCTTACTCATGCTCCTTTGTTAGCCCTTCCCAATTTTGACAAGACTTTTGAGCTAGAGTGTGATGCTAGTGGAGTGGGGGTAGGAGGAGTGCTCATGCAAGAGGGGAAGCCCATAGCCTATTTTTCCGAAAAGCTTGGCCAAGCCCAATTAAACTACCCCACATATGACAAGGAGTTGTATGCTATAGTGAGGTGTTTAGAGAATTGGCAACATTACCTCATGCATAGGGAGTTTGTAATACACACCGACCATGAATCCATTAAGTCCCTAGGGGGACAACATAAACTTGATAAAAGACATGCTAAGTGGAGTGCTTTTCTAGAAACTTTCCCTTATGTGATCAAATATAAGAAGGGGAAGGAAAATGTTGTTGCCGATGCCCTTTCTAGGAAGCCTCATGCTCTTTCAAGTGATGATGTCTTGATTGATAATCATGTGATGCATGTGAGAAAACAAGTGTTTGTTGTGTGTGCTTCAAAGTATGTTGGCTTTGAGTTCATTAAGGACTTATATAGACATGATCACGAATTTGCCACTATTTTTGAAGCATGTGAAAAAGGATCTTTTGATAAATATTATAGGATGGATGGTTACTTGTATAAAGAGAATAAGCTTTGCATTCCTAATTGCTCTCTTCGTGACTTGTTGATTAAGGAATCTCATTTGGGAGGCTTGATGGGGCACTTTGGGGTGTCAAAAACTTTTGACACTTTGAGTGAACATTTCTCTTGGCCTTGTATGAAGAAACATGTTGAGAAATTTTGTGGTCAATGCATAGAGTGTAGGCAAGCCAAGTCTAAGTCTAGTAACTTTGGGCTTTATACTCCTTTACCTATACCTACACAACCTTGGGTGGACATTTCCATGGATTTCGTGTTAGGCCTACCCATGTCTTCTCGGAAGAATGATAGCATTTTGGTAGTGGTAGATAGGTTCTCCAAGATGGCTCATTTCATTCCATGTAGGAAGACGAATGATGCTAAATTCATTGCAAACTTGTTTTTTAAGGAGGTGGTCAAATTGCATGGGATTCCAAAAACAATTGTGAGTGATAGGGATGTCAAATTCTTGAGTTTCTTTTGGAAGACCCTTTGGGGAAGTCTTGGAACCAAGCTTCTTTTTTCTACTACCGCTCATCCCCAAACGGATGGACAAACGGAAGTAGTGAATAGGTCCTTAGGAACCCTCCTTCGTGCTCTAGTATTTGAGAATAATATGTCTTGGGAGGAGTGTCTACCTATTGCCGAATTTGCATACAATAGGACTTTTCATTCCACTACTAAATTGTCTCCATTTGAAGTTGTATATGGATTTAACCCCCTCACCCCGTTGGATTTGTCCGCGGTGGATTTGCCTTTGTCAATTATGCTTGATGTAGGGGGAGAGGAAAAGGCTAAGTTCGTGAAGGAGATGCATACTCAAGTGCAAGAGAGGATCCAAGAGAGGGGAGAGCAAGTAGCCCGCCAAGTGAACAAGGGACGCAAGAAGGTGGTTTTTGAACCCGGCGATTGGGTGTGGGTACATCTTAGGAAGATTCGTTTCCCCGACAAGACCAAGGGCAAGCTAGCCCCTAGAGGAGATGGGCCTTTTCTTGTGTTGGAACGCGTCAACGACAACGCCTACGTGATCGACTTGCCCGGTGAGTATAATGTTAGTTGCACGTTCAACGTCACTGATTTGAGTCCGTTTGATGTTGTAGGGAGTTCGGATTTGAGGACAAATCCTTTCCAAGAAGGGGAGGATGATACGACCTCACGTGTTGGACCCATGACGAGAGCCATGACGAGGCGGCTTCGGGATGGACTCGCAACTTTCATTCAAAAGTCCAAGCGGGAGGAGCCTAGGAGGACGGATGAGCCAAAGTTGAGGATCGTGCTGAAGAACGAGGGCCGACCAGTTGGATTCAACTGGAAATCTTCCTATTGAGATGACATCCGAAAGCTATGAAACTACCACCATTGTCTTCATCTAGGAAACAGCTTCGCGTGGGTATCTTGCACATCCCAATCGGAGTCCGAATGAGGGAGTTATGGTGGTTTTACGGAAGTCGCGCAGAGAAGGCCGGGAGTTTCGGGAAAAATGCCCGACCGGGCGTTTCGCTTGTGAAAATCGCCTAGGGACAGGGAAAACGCCCGGGCCGGGCATTTTGGCATGTGAAAAACGCCCGACCGGGCGATTATGCCGTTTTTTTAGATTTTGTGGGCCAACTTTCTATTTTTGGACCCATACTATAAATACCTCTTGATGTTATTCCATTTCCTTAGGTTTTTGCTGAATTATATGCTTGAGAGATTTGTTCCTCTTGAAGAGGTTTTCCTATCCAATTCCTAGAATTAGGTTGCTTGGTTCATCAATTCTTAGTGAAGTATGGATCAAGTAGAGGTATGCTTCAAGGTTTGTGGATTCCCTTGAAGATCTAGCCATGGATGCATGTTAGTATGTTGTAATAGTTATAGCTTGCCTCATCAATGACTATGTATCTCAATTTCCACTCTATCCAATGTTGTTCCTTGTTTTGATCATCTATGTTTCCTAATTTCTTGTTGGGTTGCCATTATTGATACAATAGAAAATCTACTTCACAAAAATACCTAGATCAATCACCTACAAATTGGGTAAATTCTTGGGAAATGGATCACAAAATACATGGATCCATATCAGCGGTAGTCCCAACAAACTTGACTGAGGAGCAGGAGAAAGAACTGTTGGAAGCGATCAGGCGGAACAAGAAAGCAATAGGGTGGACCCTCTCTGATTTAGTAGGAATCAGTCTGATCTCTGCATGCACCACATCAGTGAAAAAGGTCTGAAGGCTCACCGAGACGCACAACGGAAACTGAATCCAAACATGCGAGAGGAAGTTCTGAAAGAGGTGTTGAAATTGCTCTCTCTAGGGATCATCTACTCTATTCCGGACAGTGAGTGGGCCAGTCCTGTCCATATGGTGTCCAAAAAGTCTGGAATACAGGTTGTCAAGAATGATAAGAACGAATTGGTGCCCACTAGGTTGGTGATGGGGTGGAGGATGTGCATCGACTACAGGAAGCTGAACTAGGCCACAAAGAAGGATCACTTCCCCCTACCCTTCATTGATCAGATGTTAGAAAGATTGGCTGGCAAACAGTATTTTTGCTTCCTTGATGGATACAGTGGCTATTTCCAGATCTACGTTAACCCAGAGGACCAAGGGAAAACCACGTTCACGTGCCCTTTTGGTACGTATGCATACCGAAGAATGCCGTTTGGATTGTGTAACGCACCAGGAACGTTCCAGCGGTGTATGATGAGTATTTTTTTGGATTTGCTTGAAGTATGCATTGAGATATTCATGGATGATTTTACCATATATGGGAATTCGTTCGACACTTGTTTGGCCAGCCTTGACCTAGTGTTAAAAAGATGCCAGAAGAAGCACCTAGTTTTGAACTTCGAAAAATGCCATTTCATGGTGACTGAAGGTATTGTCCTGGGTCATGTGGTTTCTGAAAGAGGAATACAGGTGGACAAGGCAAAGGTAGAAGTGATATCAAAGTTACCTTACCCCACGAACCAAAAAGAAGTCAGAGGCTTCCTGGGTGGTCACGCAGGATTTTATAGGAGGTTTATCAAGGATTTCGCGAAAATCGCGCAACCGCTCACTCATTTGTTGCACAATGATGTGGAATTCGTCTTTGACGAAGGATGCAAGAAAGCCTTTCAGTTGCTTAAGGACAGACTCGTGTCCGCACCAATAATCAGGGCGCCAGATTGGAATCACCCCTTTGAGATAATGTGCGATGCGAGTGATTTCGTTGTGGGAGCTGTCCTAGGGCAGAAGATAGACGGAAAAAGTTATGTGATCTTCTATGCATCCAAGACTCTAAATCAAGCTCAGAAGAACTATGATACCACGGAGAAGGAAATGTTGGCTGTCGTTTACTCGTTCGAAAAATTTCGACCTTATCTTCTTGGGTTGAGGGTTATTGTCTTCACAGATCACGCATCAATAAAGTACTTACTGGCTAAAAAAGAGTCTAAGCCAAGGATAATCCGTTGGGTGTTGCTTTTGCAGGAGTTTGATTGGGAAGTGAGAGACAAAAGAGGAACGGAGAATCGAGTAGCCGATCACTTGAGCAGAATTCATCAAGGGGAAACGGAAGAGGCCATACCCGATGCTTTTCCTGAAGAGCATTTGTATTAGGGGTGGCGAAACGGGTTACCCACGGGTATCCGCACCCGACAAATCGGGTACCCGTACCCGATTTCTGCCAAATTTGTTGTCCCAATACCCGCCCCGCAACATATCGGGATTACCCTATACCCGTGTCGGGTATCCCATACCCGACATTGCGGGTATGCGTACCCAATCCGAAACCCGGATGTTGAGTATGACCCCCTTCAATCGTGCAAAAAGTTCTTCAAACCAAAGGTTGAGTTCATGAAACCAATTAATATTTATGCTTTGAGTTTTTTTAATAGTAATGAATTTTGAGATTGTTGTCGCACTATGACTTCAAATTTTTGTTTTTTAATTTGTTCTTCAATCTTCATGCAAAAATTCCAACTATCAATTATGCACAAATATGGTGATTTCTAGTCTCTCTCACTTACTGAAAATAATCAAAATATGATCACATTATATATGTACTCATATTTGTATATTTTAATATATAATTTGCACATTTCTAAATTCCAAATTCAAAACTAAATGTAAACCAAAATTTATTGTATCAATTTTGATTGTATGCTTTGAATAGATTGAAAATAAAAGTGAGGGAACACTCTATAACTAATACTGGTGAGTTTTTAAATGTATATTTGTTGAAATATAAAAACATTTTTAAAAAACTCTTAGAACTTTTAGATTCCATAAAGTATTAAAAGATTGTATATAGCTAATACTAATAATATCGGGTATTATCGGGACTAACGGGTATACCCGCGCGGGTAGCGGGTATACCCATACCCGCAAAACTCTAAAACACACTACCCGATCCCGCCCCGTTTCCCGTTACCGTCGGGTAGCGGGTACCCAATACCCGACGGGTTGCGGGTCAAAATGGGAATAACCCATTACCCGCTACCCATTTTGCCACCCCTAATTTGTATTATCTAGGGGATTTCCCTAGACGGATCAGTTGGGAAGCAATTTTGGCATTAACCGGTCTAGGAGAATCCGATAAGGGGAAGCGAACACTTAACGCAGAACCTTGGTTTGCTGACTTAGCGAATTACTTGGTAACGGGAGAGGTGCCAAGTTCAGACGAAGTTTCCCGGGCCCAGAAGATGAAAATTAAAGAAGCCAAATATTACTTTTGGGACGATCCTTACTTATGGAAGATGTGTTCGGATCAAGTGATTAGACGCTGCAATCCCGAATGGGAACAAAGAGATGTGCTAATTCATTGCCACACCTTGGCGTGTGGAGGTCACTTTAGACCAAGGAAGACAGCAAGAAAGGTATTGGACAACGGTTTCTACTGGCCAACGCTTAACAAAGATGCTTTCGAGTTTTGTCAGTGTTGCGAGAGGTGCCAACAGACAGGAGGAATTTCAAGAAGGGACGAGATGCCCCAGGTCCCGGTTATTGTTTGTGAAATCTTCGACGTATGGGGGATGGACTTCATTGGACCATTTCCATCATCCTGTGGGAACATATATATATTGGTTGCAGTAGACTATGTGTCTAAATGGATAGAAGCTAAGACCACCACGACATGTGAATCGAAGGAGGTGGCAAAATTTCTGAAGGCCAATATCTTCAACAGATACGGAGTTCCTCGAGCCATTGTCTCAGATCAAGGAACACATTTCTGTAATCGCACCATCGAGGCTCTGATGAAGAAATATGGTGTTCACCATAGGGTATCTACCCCGTACCACCCTCAGTCTAACGGCCAAGCAGAAATTTCTAATCGCGAGATCAAGGCAATATTGGAAAAGACAGTTAATCCGTCAAGGAAAGACTGGAGTAAGAGGCTCGGCGATGCATTATGGGCCTACAGAACTGCTTTCAAAACTCCTATCGGAATGTTGCCTTATAGGCTGGTGTTTGGCAAAATGTGCCACTTGCCCGTGGGTATCGAGCACAAGGCGTACTGGGCAGTCAAGGAGATGAGTATGAAGCCTTCGGCTTGTGAGGAAGAAAGAAAGTTACAGTTACAAGAACTGGAGGAACTGAGGCTGGAGTCTTATGAGTCTGCCATGTGGTATAAGGAAAGGACAAAATTATGGTATGACAAGAATCTCCGGGTCAAGGGACAGAGGGTGCTCCTTTTCCAATCCCGGCTCAAGCTGATGCCAGGGAAGTTGAAGTCTAAGTGGATCGGTCTCCGCGCAAATGGAGCGGTAGAGATCCAGGGAAGTGCCTCTAACTCTGTCCCTTTTCTTGTTAATGGTTACAGAGTGAAAGTCTATAGGTATAATTCTGAGTTGTGTGTAGTGGAGAAAGTGCCACTACGCGCACTCTCTATTATCACCTAGTCAGACAAGGAGGTATTCTCGATGAATTCCTGGGTCAGGGAAATTGGTTGACATTTTAAGCATATACACTGAACCAGGGAATCTCGGGAATACTCAAAAGGAGTGTGTAAATAGTTTAATTACGTTTTAAGCATAGGAAAATCCAAAAAAAAATGTATATAAAATTTAAATCTTCCAAAAATATTTTCGAAGCACCAGACTCCGTAGAAAAACCGATGCCTTATATTCTAACCTTGACCTAGGAGTCTGGCGTCTTCATTTTTTTTCTTAAGTATAGGGTCATGGTCAGGGAAATCAGCTAGGGAAGGAGAGCCTGGAGAAAGAAGTCAAGGAGGGATGAAGATAATTTGAATTTCAAATTGGCCGATATTTATGGGAGGTGTACGGTTGCTTACATCACGCCTGCAACCGCACCATCTTTTCACCAGAAAAGGCGAACCGGCATTTCTCTCTCCAATAATCTCAATTGACGAAAACTGCATTACAGTAATGGATCCAACTCAGGCCACCAGAAGTTCGCAGCCGGCGGTGTATGACGCAGTTCTGTTGGCAGAATTGACGCAAAAATTAGGTAGCGTCGAGAAAGCGAAGGAAGTCTACGCTCTGTTCTCCGCCAGCCTGATGACATCCGCGGCGGCCATACCACCACCGACGATTCCAGCGGATTCGACGGCACAACCCGCAGTTCCCCAAGAAGAAAGGCCTCAAGATTCAACCAGGGTACCGGACTCTGGTTCTCAACAAGCAGATACTGTTTCACTTGAGGCGGATAAAGAAGAGGCGACGAACGAACTGCCTGCGGATGGTGAGCGGAATGACGGACAAACGGAGATGGAGGCCGAACAACAAGGTGATGGAAACCCTAACTCTGAGGGTGAGAAAAAGGGGGAAACCCCTGTTCGAGAGGAGATTGTTGAGGGGAAAACCCCTGTTATGGAAGAAATTGTGGAGGGGGAAACCCCCATTGTAGAAAGGATTGCTGAGGGGGAAACCCCTGTTCATGAAGAAGTTGCTGAGGGGGAAACCCCTGTTTTAAAGTTGATGGCTGAGGGGGAAACCCCTACGGAGACTGGGGATGAAACCCCCAAGGATTTTAGGGGTGCGACCCCTGAACCCATGGAGGAGGGGGCAACCCCGAGTGATGTCAGGGGGGAAACCCCTGTTTATATTGAGGGGGCGACCCCGATGGTGGATGATATGGGGGAAGCCCCAGAAAAGCTTGTGAAAGAAACGAACCTAGAGACTACTGAAGTACAGGAGCCCGTCGAGGAAGGGCTAGATCTGATTGTGGACCTGGTGGATGACCAGGAGGAAGACGAACCTCGGGTGGACGAGAGAGCAGAGAGGAGAAGGACCAGGCGGAGTCTGCTTGACGAAGTAGATGACTTGGTTTATTCTGAGAAGGAGGAGTTCCCTGCCCGAGGGACAGAAGCGGAAGTGGCAGAGTATCGTCGCCTGGCCAAGGAAAGGTGAGGAAAGGAAAGGCAGCTGCGACCCAGCCAAAGCGGTCAAGGAAAGCTCCCTCCGTCGAGGAGGTTGAGGAGACCCTTTCCCAGTGACCGAAGTTCCCTCGACCGATGAACAAGACAAGCCTACTCCTGGGTCCAATTCTGAACTTGGAGAATCTGAAGAGGAGTTTGTCCAAGGACGTCCGGAGGTGTGGCTGACTAAGGAACTGCTGGAGTCGATGAGACATTTTGACGATCAGAAACGGGCCACAGTGTACAAAGAGAGATGCAGTGCTGGGAAGATGGCTAAGTCAGGCAAGCAGTACAGCTCCGAGGAACTCATGACGATTGCATGTGATGAAGATTTCTGCGCATGTATCTATTCAATCGGTTTTGTGTGGTTATTGAGGCACAACCAGGAGAAAGTGCCGGTGGACTTAGCACGGGAGTTTTTCTCGACATTCCGATTAAAGAACACTTCTGACCTCGACGCGGACTCCATCACATTCAGGCTTTTTAATGAGGAACATGAAATGAGCATCCGAGAGTGGTCCCTGAGAATAGGGTTATTTACCAAGGCTGAGGACGATGAAGGCATATGGAATGAGAGGATGGTTGGCGTACCGAAGAACACGCTAGGATTCAAAATACAAGCAGCATGGGAACTAGTCAATCACTCCAAGGCAGGAGCATTCAAATCCAGTTACTCTAAGGCTTCTGATAAGGCTCGTTTCATGCATCGGTTTAGGGTTAAAATTCTGTGCATTTGGGGCGCTAATGTGCGTTATTGAGTTCAGGTGCGTAGTAAATCTGTCGGACCCAGGAGTTGTTGTTACCTGACCTGACAGATGCAAAAGAGATGAAATTGAAGCAAAAGTCAGAAGTCGTCGTTCAGACCTGGGAGAATCAAAAGTTGGCGACAGGGGCAGAATGGAGCGAGAGCAAATTATCTTAAAGAGTCTTACTCAAGGGCAAGGGCGTAAAATCACCGGAGGGATACCCTAGGGATCAGAGCCTCACATATATAAAGAGCTCAACCTTGAAGAACGAAAGGATCGGTCAACAGCCATTTCTGCACTTTCTTAGCTCTAGCTTTCGTTCCATGCTTTAGTTCCACACTTCAAGTTTCTCATTTCGGCTGCTGCGCACTTGGACAAGGAGGATTCTGGCCACCGTGGTTCTCATCGTCATCGTTGCTATTTTGCTGTGTAACACCGCCTCGTGGAGGCGAAGAAACAATTTTATTTGCTTTCGTTTAGTACCTTGTTGGTTTTAAGTTTCGCAACTCTAGTTTCTTGCTTTGATCTACTGGATTCAGACCTATTTCAAGTTATTATGGAAGTTTATGTTTGCTTTTGGTTGAATATCTCTGAGTTTATGTTCATCTCTAGTTTTTAGCTCTCGTTTTTTTTTTGTTGGATGTTTGGAGCTGAGATCTATGTTTGTTGTTGGAGGTTGGGAATTTGCATATGAAGGTGTTTGGATTTGTTGAATCTTGGTGTTTCGGAGTTGGAGTTTCGCATATTTGATGCTTGATGTTTACGTTATGCATGATTATGACTATTTACTTTCTGTTTCTGCATCCTTTAGGTCCAGTAGCGTAGATCTGTTAGTTTAGGCTTTAATTTCTCGTTTTAAGTCTCGTTTTAAGTTTAGATTTAAGGTTGCTCTGTTTTCATGGTGTTTAATACCCTGTTTTCTCTGCTATTCTCGTTTGGTTCCCGAAGAAGATGAAGTTGGTGGTAGTTAGAACCAGATCTGCTTTATGTCAGTACTTTTCTGCATGTACTTTACTATTTCTGCATATCTGATAGACCTGTCAGTACGATCTATTTTGTCTCTTTTACTTTTCTGCATGCTTTTCCAGACCCTGGTAGTTTAAGGAACTTGTCTTGCTTTTTCACTTTATGCTTGTCTGTCCAAATTAGGAAAGTCTGTCTAGTTAAGTTTACCCCAGCTGTCTTAGAACTTTAAAATATCTCACTTTCTCTGAGTCATGTATGTTCCGTACGCTTTCGTTTCTTAGGTCCAGTAGGTAGAGTAAAGTTCTCCTGATCTATTAGACCCAATAGGTAGAGTAAAGTTTCGCTTATCTCTCAGACCCAGTAGTTTAAGTTCTCGACCCACAAAAATTGCGTGGCAGCAGCCAACCCTTTCCCAAAACATCCTCAATTACAGTTCCGTGACACCTGCTTCCTCGTGGGATCGATCCTTTACTTCCCTGTGCTAGTTGTAGTATAGTGGGTTGAGGTTTTTGAAGGGACAGAGTGCACCCAACGACCCCTTTCTGATAAGTCTCATGGTTTTCTAGCTTCTGAAGTCTAGTCGAATCCTCTGGACCTATTAGATCGAGTGATATCACACACAGCACAAACCTGCACTGCACTTATCGGACCTGTCAGCTTCTCACATCAAGGACAGAATCCTCCGTTTTGCTCAGACGTTTATCAGCTACAACCTAATGGGAACTGCAAATTCAGCTCTGACGACAACCGACCTTTATTTCACTTGGTGCATGGCAAAAGGCGTAAAGGTGCATCTAGGCTATTGGCAGGCTCAAGCATGTCATCAAATGACCAGCAACCCTGCTCGACATATGTATACCTGCCATCTCCTAGGCGCCTACCTTCAACGGAATATTGAAATGAAGATAGCCAAAACCGCTCCCTTGGTCGTGATGTGCGAACCCCTGGAGATTTTCAGTGTTGAGTACTTTTTCAACAAGGGGTTACTCCAAGCTCACGGCAAACAAAATTTCTTCTACACGGTAGGAGACAAGGTGAAGGCGGAGGCTGAGGAGACTGCGGAGGCTATGCCGAGTGAAAAGGTCGATGAGCTGAGGAAGGATGTCCAGGAGGCGAGGAAAGAAATGCAAGTGATGAGAAAAGAAATAGTGAAAGAGCTTGGAGGGATAAGGAAGGAGCTGAGCGGGAGCCGTGAAGAGGTGAAGACCCTGCGGGGAAACATTGCGGACCTGGCGGTGAAGTCCGCCAAGCAGAACGAGCGGATGACGGAGGCTGTGGAGCTTGTAATGAAGATGTTGAAATGGTTGGAGAAGACACTCCCCTTGACCCACTCGAAGGAAACTCCTGGGTCCAGCAGCGAGGTCAAGTAACCAGGCCAGAGCAGTCCCTCCGTCCAGCGACCACCGCACCCGCTCAAGCAAATGGTTACCCCGTCCGCGTCCAAGCCAGTGTTAATCCCATCCAGATCAAAGTCCATGATGTTAAAGAAACAAGAGTCCGATCAACCAGAGCAAGAGAAGGAAGAAGAGGAGTCGGAGATGCCGGCGAAAAAGAAAGTGAAGATGACCCAACCCGGGATCCCACCCCAATTTGGCTCTTGAGGGAGCCAGACCCAGAAGTGATTCACCCCCATGACCAAGTAACTTTTATTTTCTGCTTTCCGTTATATCTGTTTTTTTTATATGTTTGATATTATTATTTGTGTCTCTGTGAATATTTGTTATATGTGTTTACCTTCTCCCACTTAGCCCAATGCTTGGTCTAAGTGTGAGAAGTTTATGTTTTCCTGTTTATTGTGTCTTCTCCCACTTAGCCCGATGCTCGGTCTAAGTGTGAGAAGTTCTTATAGGTTTATTATTTGTTTATTGTGTGTTGAATTGACTACCCTGTTTCCCCTCTTCACGACGATGGCTTGGGGACAAGCTTGAGTGAAGTGGGAGGGGAAGGGGAGTCAATGCGTGTAGTTGTCAGCATGTTATGAGTCGTTAAGTCTAGGTTTTGTTTGCGTCGCATGAGCTGCTGAATATAATATGGCATGATCTCCTTAGTGAAAGTAATTGAAGAGAGGATGTATTTCAACTTAGAAGCCTTTTCCTTTAATAAGCCAAGTCAATCTGGACGAAGTAAGAATGATAGAGGATGCCTTAGCTTACTTAGTTGTGAAGCCCCACTATAAGAGTGAGTTATAAGCCTTAAATAACTTTGAGTTAACACATGTAAAGGGGCCGCCACTGAATGCTTAGGGAGAAGAGTCATGACGGAGAAAAAAAAGGGGAATTGGGTTATGAAGGTATAAGCTGGACGAAGTCCAGGTGAAGGAGTTATAAGCTGGACGAAGTCCAGAGGAGAGAAGAAGGAAATGGAGGAATAAGCTGGACGAAGTCCAAAGGAAAAAAAATGATGAAAAATAAAAATAAAAGGAGGTATAAGCTGGACGAAGTCCAGAGGGAATATGTCTAAGGGCAGGAAACAATAGTAACCTGACCCAGTAAAAAAGGGGAGAAAGAAGTATAAAAAGGAGAAAAATCTATTAACCCGGCGCTTCAGTGGTATGACAATAACTTATGAGAGAATCGGTCCTAACATCCCTGGTGAGGAATGAGTGATCGAGTGAATCCAACAATTGGGGAAGAAAAAGGCTATCTTGACGAACTGACAGATTGATTAGGTAGAGGAAGGGAAGGGGCCAATTTGGAGAAGTGCAAGCCTGTTGGATTGACCTTAATCTTGTGGGGACGGTTGCCTAAAGGTTGAAGCTAGTTCATGCATATATGTCTATGTGTTTTTATTTTAAGTGTTTGTTATTTGTGCGTCAGTTATGTCTAGGTCTAGGAGTCTGTCTAGTGTCTAAAGAGTCGGTCAGGGGATAACCGTGCTTTGAAATTTGCCTTATTTTTTTTCTTGTCTTTATACTTGAGGACAAGTATGGTTTAAGTGTGAGCAGTTTGATAAGGCTAATTTCATGCATCAGTTATGTGGTGAAAAACACTTTATTTTGCTGGGTCTAACGCAGTTTTTAAGCCAGGTGTGTGAAGGAGACGCTAGATCCAGGAAGAGCTGGAGGCAACGGACTAGCAAAGGAAAATGAAGGAAAGTGAGCAAAATTGAAAAGAAAAAAATGGCTAGAAGAAGGAAGTCAATAGCTGAGGGCAACAAAGACTATTCATACCTCGCTGGACCCACTTCAACGCCTATAAATAAAGGAGCATGCAGCACACGCCAGAGACATGATTTTTGCTTTTAGCTCACACACTCACACACACACTTGGGAAATGGGGATTCTGGGATAGTTTAGGGTTTCTAAGGGGTTCATCTTCGGCGAAATTCAGTGGTAACACCGTCCTCTCGGAGGGCGAAGAAACAATCTGTTTTTCATTCAGTTTTTCGCACTTTTATTCCGTCGAACTTCATTTGTTTTGGAAGTCAATTTGGTTGTTGCTACTTATTGGTTATCTATGTATTTAGTTTATGTCATGTTGGTGTTTATCTTGTGTTGATTTACGATTCTAAGTTTTTGTTTGAGGTTTTATTTCGGCAGTTGAATGTTATTCTCTGTATTGGATAAATCTATGCTTGATCTGGGAAAGAGGTTGTGGATCTGAATTGTTGTTGTTGATCAGTGGTTGTTTGGTGAATCTGTAGCTATGGATATACTTTTGGTCGGAGTTTGTGTCGGATGCTTGGATCCGGAGTGGATTTAGCATCCGAGGTTGAATCTGAACAGGGGAATCAAGTTGTGCATTGATTTCGAACTCTTTTGCTCTCTTTTCATTTTACTCCGTCTAGTAGCCGTAGATCTGCTTAGTTTTTAATTGTTCTTCGTTAAATTGCTTTAAATTCAGTCTGTTTCATTTCCGATTCACGTTCTATCTATGTTTCTACTGAATTTTTATGCAAATAGATTGGAGAAGATGATGTCGCTGTTAGTTAGTACTTTAGTTAGTTGTTTTCCAGCTTTTCATCCGTACTTTACCTTTTCAGCAAATGGTCCCCACCGTCAGTTTATTTCCCAGGTCTAGGTAATTTTAGGAAATAGTTTCTTAGATCTAGTGATTGTCTCATTTTCTGATTTTCATGCATAATTTCTGTTCTGCCTAGATCTTGTTGTTAGCGTAGCAGATTTCACTCCAAGTTAGTTTAATTTCCTCAACCCAAAAATGCGTGGCAGCAGCCAACCCAAAAATAGTCCCGAATCCTTAAGCATGCTTTATTACGCATTCATCTCTGTGGGATCGATCCCTACTTCCCTGTGCTAATTTTAGTATACGTGGTTGAGGGTTTTTGAAGCGATATTCTGTGTGTCCGACGACTGAGATCTTCCAACGACCTTGTGATCTAGTGGATTCGCTTGACCTAGGAGACTTGTTATTCCTTTCTGTGCACACAGTACTTAGTAAATAGCAGGCTTCACATTCAAAACATTTTGATCTCTGTATTGCAACGCACAAGATAGTGGATCAATTATACCCAACAAATGTTTCATCAACATCATGAGAAACACAAAATCAAAGCTTTCCATCTTTTGAAGCAACCCTTTAGATTTGCCACTTGTTTCTTGATCAACCCCATCTTCAAATATTGTTTCAACTTTCAAGTACTGTGACTATCGAGGGCCACATAGATGCAAGACGAGTTAGAGTAATATAATGAGATCCCCATCGAGTGTCACCCGGTCTATGCAAATAAGTTTCTTGATTTAGACCTTTACCTGAAGTGATTTTCCCTTTCTTAATCCTTTCAACCATTCTTTCATATTCAATTTGTTGGAGTTTTATCTTCCCTTTTGCAAGAAGATCCACATACTGTAACAATCGGGCTAAGATATCCGAAAAAGTCAGAGGCATGTCGATTTGCCTTACATACCGCCACGAATACCAATTGAAGCTGATGGGCAAAACAATGGACATACCATACCGATGGATTTTCTTTTAAAATAAGTGCTTTAAGTCCATTAAATTCACCCCTCATATTTGAAGCCACATCATATCCCTGACCTCTCAATCTTGACAAAGATAATTCCAACTTTGAAAATACATTATCAATTGTCATTTTCAAGCATCTTGATGAAGTCTCTTTAACATGAACTAAAGCTAAAAATCTTTCAATTATCTCTCCATTTTTGTTCACGTATATAATAACAATAGCCATTTGCTCCTTCACTGAGCAATCTCGAGACTAATCAACCATTATGAAAAATAATTCATCACCAAGTTCCTTCATTATTTCAACCGTAGTTTCAACTGCACACGCATTAATCATTTCTTTTTGAATTGATGGAGCAATCATTTGATTATTTCCGGAAGCATTCTTCAATACAACTTGACCAACTTCAGCATTCCTTAAACTATACCAATATAATAACTCCAGAAAGTTGCCCCTATTTGAAGAAGTTGATGTCTCATCATGCCCTCTAAAAGCCAAACCTTGATTCAAAAGGAATCGAATAACATCAAGAGTTGCAGTCAAACAAATCCTATATTCCTTCTCTTGTTCTGAACCAACTCTACTAACAATATAAGTCACACTCTGCTTTTTTGATTTACAAAATTTTCATATTCAATTCTAGCTTTGTGGTGTGCACTACCCGTTGACCCAACATGAGCTCTAAATCTTTCATTAGCCTTCTTCCAATTAGAGAAACCACCACTAACAAATGCTTCATCTCCTGGTGCTAAATAACCACGCTTGAAAAGAAAACACCAAAAACAATACGCAACATCTGTTGTCGTACTATATTCAAGCCAATATAATCTTTATACCAAACATCCCTAAAACCTCTCTTATCTTTCCCATATTGTTTTTTTTTTGGAAAGTCATGGCCTTTTGGTTGGCAAGGACCTTTGGCAACATATTCTCTACAAATTCGATCATGAATATCACATCAAAACTATATATATGGTCTCGTAATTCGGGGCCAGCTTTAATTTTCTCTTGATCAATTTCAATCTCGTCCGGATTATTTTCAGCTACCACGTGATTTTCCAATTGTTGTGGTTCTTGCTCAACATTAGCACTTGAAGAACCGATTGAAACACAAGGTCTTTTCTTCAGAAATTTATACATTAACCTAAAAACAATGTAATACAAATTTAAAATTTATATTTAATCAATTATCATATACTATGAAACTTTCTAATCTAATCTCGGATAAGATAAACAAAATCAATGAATATTCAAAAGCAATTATACAAAGCTGCAAAGATAATTGCTATATCTACTTAAATTAGAGAATATAATAATTATTGTAATGTGAATTGTAAAAACATTAAAAAATACAAATAATAGTACCAACTTAAACTTGAATGATGATTTTAAATACCTCAATAATAAGTCATATGATACAAGAAACTCTCAAAAAATATTGTTGACGCCAATTGCTAAGAAATTCCTTTGAAATTCTATTCGTAGCACAAAACCCCTAAAGCATAAAGTTTGAAATTCTCTTCGATATAAATTTTGAGTAGAGAATGAAAGGTTTTTCTTTTCTTGTTATAAAATTCGCCCAAGTGTGTACCGTAGGTTAGCAACCTTTTGCATTCTCTATATTTAAATAGGTTAAAATTATTGGAAGTTGGATTTATTTATTTATGGTATCAATTAATACAAGGCCAGCCCATTTGTAAGGCCCAAGAATTAAAATATTGGAATTTGCGTCTTCTTCTTCTCGGCAGAGGCGGCGACATGTTAGCTGCCATTGCTGCCTAGGGCAGAACTTCGGCGGCGTGGGGTCGGCAGCTGAGGAAGGGTATTATCCGGCTATTCTTCGGGAACAACGGTGGGGTCGGCCGACCCCCCTCTCCCCGACCCCACCTAGATCCGCCGATGCTTATACCTACAGCCACAAACAAAAGTTTGATACTTGGAATTACGATACTAGGTTTCGTCACTCCACAGAACCATGTTGTCCCATGGTATGCTCACATATCATTTGTTTCCTCAGGGATATGCATGAGGTAGAAGCCTTCTCATCATCTTTGCAAGTCGTACCCCATAAAAAGGTCCAGCTTCTCACACTCCTTCACAACTATGTCGATCGCATTAAATTTTTGCTCATATCCAAACCTGGGATGGTGCATAGCAGTTTTGAAACCTCGGTTCGCTTAGCACTTAGGTCGAAGTTATACCTGATGGGGGTTGATAAAGTATCGAGGTGCTGGTTTGTGTCATTGTTCATCTCTATAATCGCTTCTAAGATTAGCTCTAATGCAGCCTTTGACTTTCTTTTCCGATTGGATTTGTTCAAGGCAATCGGGCTTTTGTAAGAGCTTTCAGCTCTAGTATCTGGGTTGAGTTGAGGTTTTCTTGGATCTCTTCTTGGGTGTACAGATTGTCTACATTGTACGCATCTGGAGGAGACTCTTGAGTGGAAGAAAGGACAACACCCATCTTGGGATAAGCTTGGGACCTCACCCCGCAATCTGGCTACACGATCCTTCCCGTATACATAGTCCTCGTATTATGGCCAAGCCTTGTACCTCAGGTAGAGTGCATTAGAGTCAACCTGCATGGCGAAAACAATAAATCTTCAAACTAACAGAGACAATGGTGCAAACCAATATGTAGAATAGCTGGAGAGATGGAACGAAGTAAACCTTCACAATTTGGGCATACTGCTCGTCATTGCATTATATCTTCCGGTTGCCGTTTGAGTTGAACCCAACGCTGCTACAGTCAAGTATCAGAAACAATGAACGGTAGCATCTCTTCCAAGTGTTAATATTGGAGACATATGAGGCTGGGCTTTCATGTAGCCAGCCAGGAGTACTGATTCACAAAT
Organism: Salvia hispanica; assembly: GCF_029641045.1. Classification (NCBI taxonomy): domain Eukaryota; kingdom Viridiplantae; phylum Streptophyta; class Magnoliopsida; order Lamiales; family Lamiaceae; genus Salvia; species Salvia hispanica. The sequence continues at coordinate 26,205,028 of NC_142692.1, forward strand.
GCTTCAACACGAGTGAGGTAACCGCCTTAGAAGCCATTATCGGATTTCCAACGGTTAGTCACAAGGTCCTTCAGCTCTAGTATGGGGACTTCATCCTCACGTGGAGATCAAGAGCGTCTTGACCTGTAACCCTTCACTCCACCAAAACGACCACCAACACCAACACCTGAACGGTGACGACGTGCACGTCAATATGTTACTAACAAGTTGCACGGTAATTGCAGGACATATTCTTACCATCCATGTTGTGGCTTTTCTCTTCTGACATTCTTTGAGAGTCGAAGTCAGACATTGTTCACACAACATAATTGGATTTTCAGACTACAATATCATAAAAAAAAAAATACAAAGATTGCCACAAAGAAGTGTCGTGAGAGGGAGAACAATATAACAAATGCTCGACACCAAATCATGCCCGAAAAGTCATTCATTGGAGAACATGAACACCTCACAATGTCTTTACAACCATAATAAGCGACACCCGAGCCTGCTTCTACTAATTAAGTAATATATGAATACAACACACAACATGAAATCGGACGCTCAGTTAACCACAAAAATCTAGCGATGGAGAGAATTAGTAAGCCCACTTACCTCGACCGTGTGCCTTGAAAAAGACCTCCGCCGATGTCCTCACCGTTAACGTGTTTCCACGCGAGAGGTGTTCCCTTGGTGTGGTTCGCAGGTTCCTTTTTCAAATCCATAAGGGAACGCGGGAGTAAAATTTTAGAGGAAGAGGAAAAAATATAAATGCCAATTTGTAAAGGGCATGTTGGGAATTAAAACATTATATTAAGAATAATAGTGTCATTTAAACACACAAAACATACATTACAAGCAACGTACCAAAACATTTATGTAGCCGAAATAAACTAACTTTAGTCAACAAATCAAACACAATTATGTAAAATTCACTAACATAAACATTAAGCTAGCATTACATCTTTTGAAAAATATTTATGAGCTTCATTGAAAATCAAACACAACCCTAATATCCGATTACATCTAAATTTGTGGAATTTTCTTTTATCTATTTTAAACCTTTTTTCACTTTCCTATTTCGTACGGGAATAACTATTTTTTATTTATTTCATCAATTAGTTTTTCAACTCTTAAAAAAATAGATTGTCAGTTTATTACAAATTATTATCTATTAATTATTTTAATTTTATTTTATAGAATTGAAAATAATAATTCTTACTATTCACAATGCAAAATTAATTAAGAGTAAGGATTGATGATAAAAAAATATTGAGATTTGGATAATCTAGTTTAATCAAGTTCAAATACTAACAATGGTATAAAATTTGGTTATTTTTTATATCAACACAAATTTCGAATTCTTTGGACCAAGTAATATTACTTTTTAACAATGAAACAAAATTGATTAGAAGAGGACATATGTTTATAATATTAATTTTTATAAATAATTTATTCGAATTTTATAAAATGTATAATCAGTAATACAGATTCAACAATGTTATGATCAAAATACGAATATATGCATTTTCTTATGTTAATTTTATTTAATTAATAATTTAAAAGTTATACCATGATTATATGGGTGTAACACAAGAGTTTTTATTAATTTTCGATTGAATAAGTCAAAGTAGGTTTCAAACTATAATTCCAATTAAATAGCAGTAGGTGTATGTTTTAATCCGTTTTTCTATCTCGGTTTTCGAATTTCCTCCGTCCTAAAATTAGCAGCTACCCCAGAATTAATTCTTATCTAAAATAAAATAAACTCTTCACCCAAAATCACACCGCCCCCTCTACCGATAAGTCCAAAACGGTGCGTGCGACTTCAACGGCGGTCGTCCGTACGGCAAGCTTGGCGCGCAGCGCGGTTGGTCCGCGCGTTTCCCCCCTTTTGCTTTACGATTTTCCGGAAACTTGAATGCTATGTCTATCAAAGTAGCAAATGTGTTTCAGTGCTGAAACACAACCTGAAAAACGAATTACTATATTCACATGCGAGAGAAAAATAATTTAGTGAGATGTTCGATTTCAAAATTCACCACATTCTGCATGCTGTTACTAAACTTGCTGCTTGCTTTAACTTCTGGCTGACGCACTTGCATTGAGTTCCATGCTATCGTTTGTTTATGTATTCATCGATATTATCGATTGTTTCGTTTGGTTTCGTGTATCCAAGGGAACTGGTTCGTACGGTCTCTACTGTTTGTGTTGGTTAGGGTTGGTGGAATATAGTTTGATTTTGTGTATTTTGATGGCTACAAAATGATAGAGGAAAGAGAGAAAAACTGAGTGAAGTTGAGTGTTCGCTACTCCTTATGCCATCATTTTGGGGCCTGATTTTTGAAATTAACATGTATTATATTGTGCCATATATTGATAACCTTAAACAATCCGATCACACATTGGTATAATTCTCCTATGTAGGTCCCAAATAGATTGTTGAAGCCTTATAACAGTCTATAAGATTTGGCTGCATAACATTCTTCACCGTTTTTGTGATGAATAGTCAAATTGTCCATATATGCTTTGACTATATCTATTCCGCTTTATTCTGTCTTTCTTCCTAGTTTGAGCATCTTCACTGCTGTTTGCTTTTATATTGATTACCCCTGTCATTCACTTGCACCTACCGATCCCTAATGTGTAACCTGTAAGGTGCAGTGAATACACAGCTGCACACTAAATTCAAATAGTCATTGCTTGTATCTGATTTGAAGTTGCATTTGACCAGAGTAGTTTTTATGAATAACACTATCTTAACCTGAAGTTCTTGATCTATTAAATTTGTGAATCTAGTCTCAATTAATGGAAATATGATAGATGATCATTCTCCTGTTGTCTATTCACTATTACTAGCAAAACATATCTATACTATTATTGTTTAGCCATTTAACATGCCTTTTTCATTTCATGCAGGCTTTTCATTCCTTTACTCATGGGAATGGACGAAAAACCAATACACATGCAAACCTCAATATCGAAGCATGCTTTTTTTGATCTCTCTCATGTTTCTCCATTGGTTTTCTTGTATCTCCTTAAAGAATGTTATTCTTATGGTAGGTCCTAAATTCTATCATTGTTCATATCCAAATTCTATGAGTATGCTTATGCCATAGGGCATATATTTTTTGGTCTTTGGCTATACAGACTGCGTCATTATGTGATCAATTTGAACTATGGCATAAACAAGGACTGGAATATTCTGGACTTCTGGTCTTATAGATTTGTAAGAAAATCAAACTTTGGAGTTTGGAGCCTTCTCGTCTGGCTTTTGAATATGGAACTTTGTTTTGTCTCTATACTTTGTGGACTGATTATCTTGTCTTTCTCAGAGTTCATTCTATTTTGTCTCAAATTGATTGTATGATCATTGTTATTTGTTCCTATTCATTTTCTTTTCGGTAATTAATTGGCTTTTGATTAGTTGGTCATGTTTCATTTGAGCTATAAGATTATTTCAATTTCAACTTAAAAGCTTAGCATTTTATCAACTGCTCTTTTTTTACGTTCTCAAAGTAGCGATGCAAAAAGCATATGAGGAGAGTTGGATGAACCTAATTTGTCCTGAAAAAAAGTAAAAGACGTGAGACTTTAAACTTATGGCGCAAATTATTCCTTGGTTGTAAATTTAACATGGGAAAAGGGGGGGATGAGAAAATTCTCTCTCTTTAGATTCCTCCTTTCCCCCTTCATTTTCTAGAAAAAAGAATTTAACCCTTATTCCTCCTCATGAGGTGTGATAATATTATTCTTATAATTGGAGTAAATATTATCCTTCGTTGGAGTGAAAAGGATGAATAAGAAAGGGCAAATGCACCCTTAATAGTTAAAGTTTTCCTTATTTTTAATATAGTTATTTATTGATGTCAAGAAATGATAGTATCTTTGTCTGAGATAAATAGGTGGTGGTACCTCAAAATTCTTGATATCTTTACACTATTATTATTATTATTGTGTTACTACGTAGTACTCCCTCCGTCCACGAAAAATAGTCTCATTTTGCCATTTTGGGATTTCCACAAAAAATAGTCTCATTTTTTAAAATGGATAGTTTCGCTCTCATACTTTACCCACTTTTTCTCTCTCTTCCATACTTAACTTACTTTTTCTCCATATCTCTCTTACTTTTCCTACTTCTTCTCCTTCTCTCTTACTTTACTAATTTCTCATTAACACCCGTGCCATTCACAAATGGGACTATTTTTTGTGGACGGAAGGAGTACTACATTTTACACATACTGATATTGCATATGCTTCAGAATCATGCATTTGAAATGGCATGAAGATTATTCACTAATTCAAGCTTGGATGTGGTTCATCTTTACCCAACACATTTGAGTGTGTATTTACTCGGGGTTAATTTCTATGTATGAAGAATAAATTAATTTTGACAGGAACTTGCAAAGCAACCACGAAGTTCCGTGCATTACAACAACAACTGTGTCTAGTTTTACTCAACAATTGCCAAATTGGACCAGCTACTTGGATTGCTCACTGCCTCTGCATGCTGCCCATGTTCCAACCATACTGTGAAGGCTTCAGCCATTTGGTAATATCTGCTCTTTGTCGTTTCTTAAAAACGGGCAGCAATGATGAAGATGTAGTGGAAGCAAAAGAGTGTGCTGCCAAGTTATTCCTGGACATTGTCAATGGCACTCTGGGACATGACAATGGAGTCCTCATCAAGATTATTAAAGTTTTTCAAGTCAATTTAACAGATATTGATAATGTGATGTATGAGGTATCAATGAAGAGCAAATCCAAAGCTGATTCAGCAAAAGAAGTGGTTGAACAATATGTTTGCAAGATGGTGGAATGCCAATCTTATATGACTGCTGTTGATCTGTTAATACACTTCTCCATCCGTGATTCTGGAGAGTCATATTTATCGAAAATGATGGGGTGCCGACAAATGAAAGCAGCAGAGAAGTGGGCAACATATTTGGGTAAGCCAATGCTATGTTTGCTCGTCCAGGAATATGTAGACCAGAAATTGTTACAGCCTGCATATGATATTATAAAGAAAAACAATTTGCGCCAGGAATTCCCTGAATTGTATCATCAGAGTAAAGAAAGGTGAGAAGCTTTTGTTTATTGCTCTGTGTCCTTTACTGTTATCTAATACTATTCACCATTTTAAATTAATGGGTTCCAACTTTCAAGTACCCAATTAGAATCTTGCTAGAATAGCCATTTTTTACATGATTGCAGCTCACTTAAGAAGCTAGCAGAAAAAGGTGTCTGGGAGATAGCAGAAGTGAGAGCTACTGGTGACAGAAAACTTCTTGAATATTTGGTATGTGCAAGGTGTCCAAATTATTCTATGGACTTTGTTGAATTTTTTTTTCTTATCTGCTCTAGATGCATATCCCTTTGTTTTTGTAGTCGTATGATACTTTGTCTAAACTATTTCCTCGTATATATTTTGAGTTCACATATATACCTTTTCAAAATCAGTGAAACAAGAAAGGGAGAAGTAAACACATCGTGCTTTTCAATAAGGATATTAAAGTTTTGATTCACTTCTCAATTTGGCTATAGTGGTATAAAAATAAAAGAACAAATTAAATGAAGGGATGATTTATTTAAGTTGTGTATACTAGGTCTATTTAGCAATGGAAGCTGGCTATTTTGAAAAGGTTGAAGAACTTTGTGAACGCTATTCCATCAAAGGTTTCTCTAATTCTGAAGGTATGCTACAAGAAACATCCACATGTGTTATATTACAATGATGTTCATTGAGTCTCAGTTAAGTTATGAGGAAGACCAAATGTTTCTGGGAAGGGTAGACGTTGTTTCTTGGAGAAAACAAACACCACTTCTGTATTTTTGAAAAATCAGTAGTTCTTTTTTTTTGGAGAAAACACACACCACTTCTGCATTTTTGAAAAATCAATAAGTTTTTTTTCTCCTCTACTGACTGATAAGTCTCTTGCGTATATTAGTCATTTATCTTTGTTGTCTAATTATGAGTTACGACTTTTACAGAGCCAGAGTCAAATCTTCCGCACCGTCACTATTTAAATCTTCATGAGTTATGTATTGAGGATGTTTTGTGGGTTGATGAAGTCAATAGTCTGCGAGAGGCAATAAACTACTTTAAGAATTGCAAAGTTGTTGGTGTTGACTGTGAATGGAAACCTAATTATGAAAAGGGTAGCAGACCCAGTAAGGTAACTTAGCTTTTCCATAATCATCACATGGTGCAAGGTGAATTTTTCTACCTTTTTTCCTCTCTAAAAAAATTGCAAAAAATAGTTTCTTTCTTGTATTACTGGTCAAGATATCCATCATCTTTGAGCACCTTCCTGCTGACAAGATTCCTTTGGTGTATCTGCTTATTTGTTATCAAATACTGCAGGTCTCCATCATGCAAATTGCATCCGAGAAGAAGGTTTATATACTTGACCTTATCAAGCTGTATGCGGATGTTCCGAGTATTCTGGATGAGTGCCTTGGCTGCTTATTTCACTCTTCAAGCATTTTAAAACTTGGTAAATAGTAAAGTTTTTATGCTTTAATTAAAATCTTGAGCACTGAAATGCAAATTGGTTTTGAAGTAACACGACATAATTATGAAGTTGCATGGAATTAAAAAACAATCTGCAATAGTAATGTAATAAGACTAGGTGAGCTGTGAGGAAAACACCACATTTTCTTTTTTGATGTCTCCTAACCAGCTGCTACACCCTGAACCAGTCATCTTGAAAAGTTCCCTAAGGCTATTTTGAATTTGATATGTGGCTAAGAGTTTGTAAGTCTGTTGAGTGTATATACACAAGATTCCCACAGATTTCCATTTGACATGTGGCTGAAAATGGACCTCTACCTATGTCATGACTCATGAGTCATTACATCTACCAATTGATGTGTACTTTCTCTTGTAGTACTAGGTTAGACTAGGATCTATTCTGCCTTTGGCCTAGGAATTTGAATGTAATTTTCTTAATGTTGTGACATAGAGCTAGGCTGTTTGCAATTCCAATAGCAGTTATTTTATCACAAATAAGCACTACAATGTATCTCCTAGGTATAACATATACTGCCAATGGGAATACCTGTACAATTTGGATACTGCATAATATTTGTTTGGATGCCCATGTCTAGAGAACATCGCTCCTTTGCCTGGATAAGGCTTTAGATGAGTTGGGATAAGATCTACTGCATTTACCCTACAAAAGATGTGAATCCAATTAAGTAGTTCTTGCATCAGTGCACAGACTCAGCTTGAGTTTCTCCTGTCACCCGGTCGTCAAAACTTGGATTATTTGCTGCAGCATTTTTCTTGTATTGCTTATTTTTTTCTTGCCAGAACTAACATCTACACAGATCTAGGCTAAAAACTATCTTCCACCATCTAAATCATAGAAATTGTTGGAATCTATGTATGGATAAGAGGGGGTCAATGGTTTAGGTTCAGCCAGGAAAAAGAGAGCAGTGTAGCTTTGCATATTGATAAGTTGGCTGAATTCACAGTCGATAATTTTTCTAAATGAATAATTTCAGATATCTCAAAGAGACAGATAACTGCAGGATTGATGTGACTATTCATTTGTGCAACTAGAATCAAGAAAAAATAAGATAGATAAGGTGGAAATTTTTTCAGGGATCTAGTTCAGTAAATACAGGACACGTAATTAATCAGAACAGTAGAAATATCTTCATATCTTAGCATATTTGCTAATTCCAATTGCATTATTTGATTTATCTTGGTGACACTTGTATGCCACTTTGGTTTATTTGTCTGTGTTTTTGACTTGCATGCAACAATGCAACATGTAACTATTTTATTGCTCTCCATTTTTGTAGGCCTTTCCGCGTTGACTAGTGTGGATAAGATAAAATTAAAAATACTGACTGCATTTTTGAAACTGCAGGCTACAATTTCCAATGTGATGTTAGGCAGCTTGCACTTTCATATCGAGATTTAAATTGTTTCAAACACTTTGAGATGCTTCTTGATATTCAAAATGTTTTCAGAGAGCCAAAGGGTGGTCTTTCTGGCCTGGCTGAGGTAACTTTAACCAGCCAGAGATATTTTATCAAATGTATTGAGCTGCCATCATAGTCAAGGGACCTAATTTTCCTCTGCTATTATGATGTTGGCCTAAACAGAAAATTTTGGGCATCGGTCTGAATAAAACAAGACGAAATAGCAATTGGGAGCAACGACCTCTGAGTCATTATCAGGTGGGTGCTTCTGTGTATGATAATTTGAATTTGGCTTTATCTTGTCATCTTAACAGCTTTTTTGGCATAATGTCAACACAAACTGTTTCCAAGGTATAGAACTAAGTGAGAAGATGAAGATAGTACTAATTTTTACTTTTGAACTACATAATTCCACCGAAAATATATAAAACTAAGATACAATCTGATTATGCCTTTAGTACCTACAGTAATGCAAGGGGGCATATATTATTGATGTTTAACCTAGATAGATAGGCCAATCCATTGTTTACTAAGATAGAATCTTACAACTAATATTGTAGAGTACCACACATAAATTTGTGCAATGCTATTACTTGTTGTACTGAATATTTTCATTTTTTGTCAAAGAGTTGGTCGAATTAAGCCATGTATCCATCCCATATATTTATGGATTGTCATTGCAGCTAGATTATGCCGCTCTCGATGCTGCTGTTCTCCTCCACATATTTCGGCATGTAGGCAGACACTCCCAGCCTGTAGGCACCTCAGATGGAAATGCCAAGATAGAATGGAGATCACAAATTGTATGAATCTCTGTGTGTGTGTGTGTGTGTGTGTGTGTGTGTGTGTGTGTGTTAAAGCCAGTAGTTGTGAGAAAGGACTTGCACTTGGATTGTGACTATCATTAAAAGTTATTCGGAGTCTTTCTGTTTGCTCGCTTTTGATCCATCTTTCAATCTGAACAGATATCCCATATGGACAGCTCAAAATTACCCAGGAAGGATGTTAAAATTAGAAATGAGCCAGACACTCTGATGAACTGAACATGGAGGGTGAAGCAAACAACCATCAGGTATAGTCAGTCTTGTACAGAGCTAGTAAAGTAATTGACAGTTTAAGTTGGTATAAACTTGCCATGATGCAGAGAACTTTTTGCGAGAGGAATTGTAAAGTTTTCAACCTTTATGAGAAACAATAAACAAAAACATGACAAATTGATATGAGATTGAAGATCTAAATAGAAGGTCGAATTTCTGTATGCTCAAATATGAACCTTAATTATTTCAGTACTATTGTACTAATAATAAACGACAATGATGTGGCATATAAAAATCATGATTATGAAAGAAGCACTGATGTACGCATCAAACAATTTCATTGTCAAATGAAACAAAATGGTATATGCGATACAATATTTTCATGTAATCCCTCTATCCATAGAAACGTTTTGAAATGACACGAATTTTAATACAAAGTTGGTAAGGAGAGATAGAAAGAAAAATGTGTTAATGGAAAATGAATCTCATCTTTGAGAAAAAAACATTTTCTGAAATAGAAAGTTTCTATTTTTTTGGGATGGAGCGAGTATGATATGTCCATTTAGTTGTCTAGCCCTTAAAGATTAGGAGGGGGCATTAAACATGCAAGTTATGTGTCGCTCCTTCCAGATTTTCCTCTTTGAACCATATTTAAAGCACATTAACAAGAATCGTAAAATGTTCACACCAAATAATATAGACTTTATATCATTACAATAGATTCAAACCTTGCGGTCTACATCCACAGAAACAAGAAGATGATCTTATTATGATTCAAACAAACTACAAGGAAATAGAAAATATACACTAAGAATTACAAATTGAAACGCTCAATCTAATCTTAAGTTAAACTCACAATCAAATGAATCTTGGTTTTCCTCTTTCTCACAATCTTGGTTTTCCAGAGCTTATATCCCAACTCAAAGTTACAGCGTGTGTGATAAGAAACTAACTGTCATTCCAATGGCTAGTTTCCAATGGCCTTACCAATGACTCAGCTCATGCCTTTAGTTCATGGCCTTGAACTCGTGTTCATATGGGCATACATTTCAACAACACATGTGGATCTTTAGAAGTATTAGACTCCTATACATCACCTTGCCCCCGGGATGTGTGAATCTTCGAACTTGCCAACCTACACCTGGACATGCGGACCAACACTGGACCTGAACTCATGCACTTATGTCAGATCACTTGTGCACATTTGTAGGCATGTGCAGTCATGCATTTTTGTACTTCTATTACATTATTATGCTATCAAAGACGACGTAAAAAAAATTGTAAGTTGTATTGTGCCATAAACTTTGGACCAAACATGAAAATTATATAAATAATATTTTAATTTTACTATAATATATGTAAAACTATAAAATATTTCATGTGTACTAGTTTCATCTATTCCCTCCATCCACTAAAAATATGAACTTTGAAGAGAACAAGTTTTAATATACAATAGGTATAGTAAGAGAGATATAGAGAAAAAATAATTGAAATATTGTTAGTGGAGAAATGTCATACTATTATATTAGAGAGAGAGAGAGAGAAAAAGCTTACAATATATAAAATTCATAATTTTAAGAAACATACTAAAATGAAAATAGTTCATATTTTTAGGGAAATGATAGAGTAATACTCCCTCTGTATTAAAATAATATAAACATTTGAAACGACACGGATTTTAATGCACAATTGGTAAAGTAAGTGAGAAAAATTGGTAAATTAAGAGAGAGGAAAAGAAAAATGAGTAAAGTAAGAAAGATGAAGAGAAAAAATAGTGAAAATAAAGTTAGTGGATTGTGGGTCCATGTCATAAAATAGAAAGATTATAAAATTTCTATTTTTAAAGAACAACTCAAAATGAAAATAGTTGTTATTTTTAAAAAAGCGGAACGAGTATATAAGGAATCAATTGCACATAGAAGCGAGAGTCGCAAAATGGGCCTAGGCTGCTATCCAACATGATGCAATATCTACATTGGTGGGATGGTTTTTGCGGCGCTCATGCTTTGGATGCGTCTAGTGTGAGTATAATTATTTTCTTCTCCAAATTTATGCTAATACCAAATTTTCTAGTTTTATTCCAATTTTTAAAAGTTTGGGTGTGTGTTAAGAAGTGTTGTAGTAGTATTTATTTTTAATATAGTAATTTTAGATTTTAAAATCATAAACTTTTATTTCTAAAATCATGTAAAGTTTGAATATTTATTTATTTATATCTTACATATATTTCAGTTTACATAAGAATGTAAAACATAGTAATAAAAATAATGAAAGTATTGTATTGTGATTTATAAATGAATTTTGGGCTAATTATAGGCTAAAACTACTTGGTGAAAGCATAGTCAAAATTCTATTGGTTTAGAGCATCTATAAACTATAATGACGTACCTTAACTAGCTTGAGTCCGTCCTGCCGGGCGGGATGGTTAAGGGATACCGATGTGGGTGAATAGACCCAAAGAGCCTACTGGTATTGAGGCCCGTCCCCCCCATGTGGTATGTTGTGGTGGATTAGTGACGCCCACTTGCACCCCGCGAGTGGATGTCGTTTTGGCTGTTTTAAAATTTGATTACTTCCTCTGTCCCACAATAATTGTCATACTTCATTTTTACCATAAATGGTAAGTAGAGACACATTCAACTAACTCACTTCACTCATATTTTATTATAAAACTCGTGCCCACAATAAGAATGACAATTATTATGGGGCGGATGGAGTATATTTTTATTAAAGAAAAGCTAAAATCAATAATATTTTTTTCACTTTCTCAAATATTATCATTTTTTATTTTTTATCCTCAAATTAATCCCAAAATCATATGTAAATACCATATTCATCACATGATTTTATTTACACAAAAAACTACTCTTACTTATTTTTCTCTCTAAATTTTTTAATTTGTGTTCTAAAAATTAAATTATGTAATTTTTATTTTTAACAAGTGTGTAATGTAATTTTCATTTTTTATGGAAGTTTTATTAATAAAATCTTGTTTTATAAATTATATATTTAAATAAAAAAATGAAATAGTAAACCTTATGAATAATGAAGATAATGGATGATTAATGGGTGAATAATTGTATCTCTTAAGAGCATCCGCAATGGTCGGCTAGCGACCGGCTAGCCGATTCGTCGCGCTAGCCGATCGGCTAGCCGAACCATTGCAATCGGCCAGAGCGAAATCGGCTAGCTCTTCGGCGTGGGCTGGCCGATCGCTCGTTGCTGGCCGATCAGCTAGCCGCCATTGTGGCGGCCCGATCGGCCAGCGCCGTTTTTTGATTTTTTTTTTTTAAATCATATATAAACGCGATTTTCGTTTCATTTTCATTTGCACCACTTGTTTTAACGAGTTTTCTCTCTCTCTAACTTTTTGTACAAGAGCATCATCGAGAGATGAGTAACGCGGGTGGTAGCGGTAGTGGTAGTGGTGGGGATCCTGAGGAGTACGAACGGAGGATGAACGAGGCTATGGATGCCTACATGAACCGCGGGATGGAGCGGTATATGCGTATGGTGGAACAGCAGGCGATACCTCGCCCTCCACGAGTTGTCCACCACCGAGCAGTGATTGATCGGGATCACGTAGCTGCACATCAGCGGCTGTACGACGACTACTTTTCAGAGAACCCGCGGTTTCCCGCCAACATGTTCCGACGGCGTTTTAGAATGCGCAGGGAGTTGTTTATTCGCATCGTTGGCGCATTAGAGCGTCGATATCTGTGTTTCCGCTTCAGGCACAATGCGGCTGGCAGACCCGGCCACACCCCTATTCAAAAGTGCACGGCGGCAATCAGGCAGTTGGCCTACGGAGGCGCGGCAGACATGTGGGATGAGTACCTCCACATCGGTGAGTCGTCAGCCCTGAAATGTCTAAAGGAGTTCTGTGGGGGCGTGATCAGCATTTACGGTGAGCAGTACCTTCGAAGCCCTACTCCCGAAGATTGTCAGAATTTGATGCAGATGCACGCGGAGAAGCATGGATTCCCCGGGATGTTAGGCAGCATAGATTGTATGCATTGGGAGTGGAAGAACTGTCCGACTGCCTGGAAGGGGGCCTACACGACCGGCTACAAGTCAAAGAACCCCACGATAATCCTCGAGGCCGTAGCTGATTACCGGCTGTGGATCTGGCATGCGTATTTTGGGGTAGCCGGGTCGAACAACGACCTCAACGTCCTGAACTCGTCTCCCCTCTTCAACGAGAAGTGCCAGGGCGTTGGTCCAGCCGTCTCTTTTGTGGCCAACGACAATTGGCATGATATGGGCTACTACTTGGCGGATGGGATATACCCTCGGTGGCCGGTCTTTGTGAAGACGATCCGACAAACAAGTGATGAAAAGAAGGCCTACTTTGCGCAACGACAGGAGTCGGTGCGCAAAGACGTGGAGCGCGCATTTGGTGTGCTCCAGTCTCGATGGGCGGCAATTAAGGGTCCAACGCGTTTGTGGGATGTCGGATGCGTTTCCGAGATAATGTACGCCTGCATTATCCTGCACAACATGATCGTCGAAGACGAAGGCGTACAACTGACTAGTTGGGTCAGTGACGATGAAGCCGGTCCAAGCCACGGAATGGCCACCCCTAGTGTACGACAGGGGGTACCTCTCGATGAAGCCGGCCGCCTCAAGGAATTTGCCAACATGCGCCAAGTGGATGCTCATATTCAACTCCAAAAGGATATAATTGAAGAGTTGTGGCATGGAGGATTGCACGGTGATAGTTTTTTTTCTTTATTATGCATGTAATTTTTTTTATCTATGTAACTTTTTTAAATGCAATTAATGAATTTTCCCGTATATGTGTCGTAAATTTAATTCCGTATTTTAATCGTAATTTTAATTCCGTAAATGTAGTATATTTTGAATTGTTTTTATTGCGGCTGGCCTATGACTGGCCTAAATCTGATGTGACAGGTGGTTTTTTTAGTATTGCTGACGTGGCAGGGGAGAGAATGGCTGGCCTATGACTGATCTAAGCACCAGCGGATGCTCTAAATAAGGAATAAGGTAAAAAGTGAGGCGAGTCATAAATAAATAATCAAGGAAAGATTAAGGAATAGCTATGGGGATGATTTGCTGAACTCACACGCCTACTTTGACGGTTGCTTAACATTGACGCGTTCGTTAAACCGACATTGTTTGATCGTATCAATCTGGACCGTCCATCCGACCCGAAGTCTCTCGATAAATACCATACCCTCTTTTGTTACCCAAATCATAACTAATCTGATTTAATCCATGTGTCGTTGTTCTCCCTCTTCTGATTTCATGTTTGCTCGAGTTAATTGTTGGTTTGTCGTCTAATTCCGTTGATGCTTGCAACTTTGACGATCTGCTTGTGTTTTCCATCGGATTTCTGCTAACCTTCCTAACGTGTTTGAGCGATAATAGACGATCTAGCCGATGGTTCAACCTACTTTTGATATTTGTGGTTTTCTTTAGATTCTTCAGCTGATTTGACCTACTCGGTTGTTTGCAACGCTTGAAGATCAAAAGCGGTTATCGTTTCAAGTTTTGATGGTCTATTTAGGTTATGATATATCCGTGGTAGTTCATGGGCTTACTTTCGTTTGTATCTGTAGGGGGAAATCCCTTGGGTAGCTCGAGCTCGTGATCTATAGGTTCTGATGGACATATTGGCAGTTTTTGGAAGCGCTTATGGTTTGATGAGTTTACTTATTATGTTGTCTACTCAAGAAAACGTTTTTTTATCTTCGAGATATGTTCATGAATTTTGTCGGCATGTTAATTTTCGTGATTTTCGTTCGTCAATCTTATGCCAAAGGTGCTGTTTCCTTGACTTGGTGTCTCCATGACCTTAAATTGCAGATTGGAATTGTTGAGGAGGGTTGCAGACATTTTCTGTTGAGGTGGCTAGATTTAGTGACTGGGTAACTGCTTAAGCGAGTGATTTATTTCTGTTTTACTTGAACGGTATTCCACCCTGTTCTCTTGTGTGCTGCCCTCATGCCCATTTACTCACGGTGTCTTGGTTTTGTGACCCCATATATTTGAACATTTACTAGTTCATGGTGCCATTCGCAAATATGGTGTCACTTTTGATTTTCTCAGTCTATTGAGGTCCCAATTTGTCATATTTGGTTTATTTTGTTTTGATTCTATAGGTAGACCGTAGACCATCCCTCATTCATCTAGCATTTTATACCTAGGTTGTCTAGAAGCTTCAGTGACCAGATAAGTATCTTACGATTGGTCAAGTTTTGGCTTAATAATTCCCTTTTTCATTTGCATTCATTGCTATTTAGCAACTTCAGGTCTGACTAACTCTGATATATGTTCAAGCTGGAGCTATTTTTGTCTGTTTATGTAGTGCTTGATGTGGGAGTGGAGTAGTGGTCTCATGTCTATACAGTCTATTAGTATATTTTTATCCATGTTCTCCCCTCTGCTTATATTTGCCCATCTATTTTCAGAGGTTCGACTTTTAGGTGGTTCTAGTTGTTGACAATGGAGAGGTCTGGTTTGACAAGCTTATCTCTTTCTGTTTACCCTCATAAATCCTAAATCAAATAATTTTTTTGGCACATCTAACGTTGGGTGTTGACAATTCTGTGATTTTTCGTTCATTTATCTAGTGTGCAGAGTCCTATGTGGATCCCTAATTATGCTGTTAAATCAGGTATATACTTGTATTAGCTAGTGTTAGTGCTAATGTATCCTGTGTTATGCTTTGTTGGGCATTTTCCAGAGCAAGTGCATGTGCTGATGGTTGATTTTGAGGAATGATAACATCTACGTGAAGGTTTGACAAGAATGACAAGAAATATGGTTGTTGTTTTTCAGTGTTATAATTACATCATTGCTATCAGTTTCATTTAATTTTTCAGTTGACGTCCTGTTATTTGATTAGCAGCTTTGAGCGAGTCATATGACACCTTCTTTGGGGTTGTTGCTATTATTTCCTGCTGTTATTTGTTGGGCATGCACGAGTGCTAGTGCATGTTATTTATGACTAACTTTGAGGGGTTAAAAACATCTACAGAAAGGATAGACAAAAAAGTTTGTGGTTTTTCTGTCATATCATTCCAACATTACTAGTGCTTTCATTTTTCAAGCCAATTCCAGTTATTTGCTCAGCAGCTTTGAGCCAGTCATGTAGGTACCTTCTTTGGGGTGGTTTCACTGTGCTACTTTGATTTACCTTGAAGATGGCTGACATTTTAACACTATATATTTGTTGTAGTTGGCTGTCTTTGTGAACAGGTTAAATGCGTTCTTGTTTACAGTATGCAGAGCAGTATAGTATAGTGTTTTTTTTCTACTACATTCTGTCTTCTGCCTAAACCCTCCTTCCCTGCTTATTATTATGCTCTTGGATTTCCAGATATATGATATCCGGGGTGGTTTGTAGTCAGCTTCCATCAGAACAGTTGACTTTTGCCTGGTTTTGTTCCCTTTGTTCTGTTGCAATCGTTTTTTAGTTTTTGTAGATTGGATATTTCTCTCTCACCCTGTGGAAATATTAGGAAGAAGTTATATGGTTCCATTCAAGTTGGATCTTATGGTGTGGCTATCTTGGTCCTGTTGTTGGAATAAAACTCTCTTTGTTACTGGCATTGATATAGTAGTATTTATGGAGCGTAGCAGAGGGAGTATTTCTACACCATTTATCTTCAATTTAGGTTTCCTCTTGCTTATTATTGTACTCTTCAATTTCCAGAGATCTTTGAGTAGTTCTTGATCAGTTTGCATCAGAAGTCAGTTTTGGTTTGAAGCCTGGTTCCCTTAGCTTTGTATTATTCACACACATTTATCTTCCACCTAGAATTTCATCTTATTATTATCCTCTTCAATTTCCAGAGATCTTCGGCGGTTCTTGATCAGTTTCAATCAGTAGAAGGCAGTTCTGGTTTTGTAGCTAGGTTTTCTTGCTCTGTTTTCTCAAATTTTCCTTGCTATGTATATGGAGATTGTTTTCTCTCACCTTGTGACAGGTAATATTAGGAATAATTTATCGTTCTATGCCAGTTGAGGATCTTATGGTGCGGTTATCTTGAACCTGTTGTTGGAAAAAACATGAACTCTTAGATGCCTGCATTGATAGTGTTAATGGAGTAGCAGAGGGAGTATAGTGTTTGTTCTACACCATTTACCTTACTCCTAGACTATCCTCTTGCTTATCCCTATCCTTGTTGATTTCCAGAGATCTTGGGTGGTTCTTGATCAGTTTCCATCAGAAGGCAGTCTGGTTTGATGTTTGCCTCTCTTTGCTCCGTTTCATCAAGTTCAGTTTCTATGCAGATATGGATATTGTGTTTTTCGACTAACACTGTGACAGGAGAAACTAAGAGTAAATTATGGTTAAGCTGTCTTTGTCCTGTTGTTTGACAAAGACTACTGTCTGATGCTGGCATTAATATCATGTTTAAGGATGGTAGTAGAGGGAGTAGTACGTTCTTTCATACACCATTTTTCTTCCATGTAGAATTTCCCCTTGCTTATTGTTATGTTCTTCAATTTCCAGAGATCTTTGGGTGGTTCTCGATCAGTTTCCATAAGAAGGCAGTTCTGGTTTCATGCTTGGTTCTCTTTGGTCTGTTTTGTCCACTTTACTTCTTTCTGTAGATGTGATTGCCTCTTTCTTCACCGGTGACAGGTGATATTGAGCTATATCCAAGTAGGATCTTAAGATATCGAATGCTGGCATCTCCATTATGTTTATAGAGGCTGACAGAGGGAGCATAATATTTTTACTAATCCATTTATTCTAATATCTGGACTTTCTTGTTGCTCATTGTTATGCCCTTCTTTTTTCAGTTCTATCTTTTGATGGGTCTTAATTGTTTTCCACTGGAAGGCTGTTCTGTTCTGGTTTGGTAATTGGTTTCCTCTGCTCCATCTCATCCACTTCTATTTTTTCATGTTGTGTTGTGGATATTGTTTCTGCCTCAAGCCTGTGAAAGGTGATGTAAAGAACAAAAAGTGGGAAGATTAAGGGCTGATATATTCAGTATATTAAGTTACGTAACCTTATTGCTTCAAAAAGTTTGTGAGATAAGCCAAAGTGAGATTTTTCTGGAGGATTAATTGAGCTTCATTTCTTTTAAAGATTGAAGTAATGATTAATCTTGTGGCAAACTGTTCTTCTGGAGTAATGGCTATGTATTTTTCATATGTTCTGGTACTAGCCTTCTTTTTTGCATCTTCCTTTCTACATTCCAAATCACCTTTTTTTTTCTAGAACTAACCATTTAGTATCTTCGTTTTATTCACAATCTATGCAGGGTGATGCATCTTATCTCTAGGTGTCACTTCAATTGAAGATCACTTTCTTAGGAGTCCCTGTATTTCAAAAACTTTTTACTCTAGAGTTCGTCTCCTAATTTTTATGCTGTTACTGACTCATGCATATATCTTTTCTATGTTTTTTGCTGTGTTTTTTTGTACTCTATTTGCAGAGGATCGACATCCAGTTGTTCCTTCCCAGTGACAATGGATATATCTGGTTTGACAGTCTTGCCCGTTTCCACTCAATGACAAATTCCATATTAGTATCTCTATCCTTTTGTTTGACCTCTTTGAAGACAGGAAATCCGTACATTGTCGGTTGTGCATCTAACCCAAGCAAAGTTCAGCATTCTTGAGTCTTGTCATTATGCTCAGTTAAGGTGTCCAAGTCTACATGTCTACATTCAGTCATTTTCAGTAGTGGTTTAAAAGTTATGTGGATTATGGATATATGGCTACTACATTCAGTAATTTTACACAGATATCTAAGTTAATGTGGATTATGGCGGAGCTCTGATATCTAGGGACATGTGACAGTTGATGATGCAAAATTATCACTACTAGTAGCAGCTCTTCCTCATTCATATACGTACTTTTGATTTGCAACTGTGAGTGAGTGATGATTTACCTCATCTTGTGCTCCCTATGCTATGCTGGCGATGTGTATGAGTCTGTGAGATCAATGTGCTACTAGTGAAGGACTGATTGGGTTTGTGCTGTTAGGTCTGTCTTTTTGTTCATTTGGAGGTCGTCAGGGGTCTTTCATATATCTCTTCAAGGTGCTTGTTTCAATATTTTCGTACATTTCCCGTGGAACATCCTTACATTGTTGTGGTTGTTTGCTCTGGCTCCCACCATATCTAACACTGCTTGGAGGTCTTTGTTTGATGTCTGCACTGAATGCTCAACTAAAATCCTCTGACAGAGGGAGTGAAGTAGCTGCTATGCTCCATTTTGTCTTCTACCTTGTCTTTATGCTTATCTATAGTTATGCTCTGCTCCCGGAGGTTTGGTCATTGGGCAGATCTCTATCAGATTCAGGGATTTTTGTGGCTAACAGAAAAGTTGTGGCTACTACTTTGACTGCGTTGAATTTAGGTGTTCCGTGTCCTGGGTATCCATCTTGAGTCTTTCTCCTATGGGTTCAGTCTTATCTGCAGTGATCTTTTCTCTTGAGTATGTCGTGATTAGTGCTTTGCTGCCACGGTTTATCCAGTTTGCTAAGTGAAACTTTTGGACCATGAATAGAGCTTGATGCTATGATAGAGACGCCAAAGTGGTGTAGGACATTGTTTGATAAGAAGCTTCTGTACTTTTTGCTGCCTAATATGATTTGATTGTGAGGGATTTCGTTGGTCCAGCAAGCATGACAGTTTGTGGTCGTTTTATGTCTTTTCCGTCTATTTTAGGATAATGTTATCCTTGTTACTGTGGAGCTGCTATTTCTGGTTTGGATGCTCACAATTCAGAATCATGCTTAGGCCGACTTCTAGTAGGCCTTACAACATTGTAATGGTACATCTGTTGCTTGCTAATGGCTATCTTCAAGCCCTATCTATATTGGGAAAAAAATGCTTAGGCTGACTTGTAGTAGGTCTTACAACATTGTAATACATCGTTTGCTTCCTAATTGCCATCTTGAAGCACTATAGAATGCTGTTCGTTTTGATAATTACTGTATTTATCTTCAGTTCAGTTTTTCAGTTCCATTGCATACTTGTTCATGTTACTACATGATTGCAAGCATCTCATGGTATTTAGACTAGGATAATTTAGGATGTACTCCTTGCTTGTACGGATTATATCAAGTCTATGCAACTGAACTATAAGGTGACTATTAAGGATTATATTTTTAATACATGATACTTGACAACTTGTTTTGAGTTGTACATTTGCTTAGTAATTATTCTCTGGAGCAGGTTTTCCAAAGCCATAATTTTCATTTGTTGTGAAGGTAGTGGCTAACCTTGTTTTGAGTCTTGAAAAAGTATTGGTTGGTGGTTCATCTTCTGCATCTACTTGAAAATAATCTTATGTATGAAGTTAAGTCAGGGTCGGATTTGATAGATACTGGCTAATCTTTTAAAAGAATTAAGCTTGTTTGACTTAACAATTTCGAGCTTATTATTTTCTGTCATCCTTAAAAATAAAATCCTAAAATTAGCTCTTTGTTCCTATTGTTGCCAGGATACTCTGCTGAACTGATAGTATTTCTCGAGTTCTTTTTTCAATACAGTTCATTTTCTATGCTACTTTATACTTTGCATGTTTTCTGCGACTGTACCCTACCCACTTGGATTTTTCTTTCCAGTTAAAATGTTCTTTTGTTTGATAATTTGTGTTTGTTCTCTTTTCTACTTTTATCTGTTAAGCAAGTTCTTTATTTTCAAATGACACATGTTTGTTCTAAGTGGCCAGTCGATCCCATCTCTCTGTATGTGATGCTTCTAGGTGCTTGCTTCCTTGTTGAATTCTCTGTCTAGTACTAGGTAGAGTCGTGTAACTCTGCCTGTGATGGGTTTTGTGTAATCGATTGGATTACTTGACAACTTGTTTTGAGTTGTACATTTGCTTAATAATTATTCTTGGAGCATGTTTTCCAAAGCCATAATTTTCATTTGTTGTGAAGGTAGTGGCTAACCTTGTTTTGAGTCTTGAAAAAGTATTGGGTGGTGGTGGTTCATCTTCTGCATCTACTTGAAAATAATATTATTTATGAAATTAAGTCAGGGTCAGATTAGATAGATACTGGCTAATCTTTTAAAAGAATTAAGCTTGTTTAACTTAACAATTTTGAGCTTATTTTTTTCTGTTATCCTTAAAAATAAAATCCTAAAATTAGCTCCTTGTTCTTATTTTTGTTAGGATACTCTGCTGAACTGCTAGCATTTGTCAAGTTCTATTTTTTTAATACAGTTCATTTTATTGTGCTAGTTTATACTTTGCATGTTTTCTGCTACTGCACCTACTTTGAATTGTTCTTTCCAGTTAAAATGTTCTTTTGTTTGATAATTTGTGTTTGTTCTCTTTTCTACTCTATCCGTTATGCAAGTTCTTTATTTACAAATGACACATGCTTGTTCTAAGTGGCCAGTCGATCCCATCTCTCTGTATGTGATGCTTCTAGGTGTTTGCTTCCTTGTTGAATTCTGTGTCTAGTACTAGGTAGAGTCGTGTAACTCTGCCTGTGATGGGGTTTGCCCCTGTGCAGCCGGTCCCAAGCCCGGTAAAAAGAGGAGGGGCGGCATGGATGAGTTTTCAAGTTGTGTAAATTTAGAACATATGAATACAATGTCTAAAATATTACCGCTTTTGTCGGTAGAAATACTATAACGCTCCCTTTGCCCATGCTGTTTCGTAGTATCTCGTTATTGACATGTGTTCGTTTGGGAAACACATGCACTTTTACAAGTCTTCCTGTTTTAACAAGCTTAACAGAAGAGACTTAACAGTCAGTGGTTGATCTAGAGTGTGGGAGGGGTTGGTTGATCCCCTTGGATCACCAGGAGGGCCAAAATATCCTTGTGATCTGCAAGAAAATCATGGCCTTACGATCTGCTGGAAAATTAATGGCCCTCCTCCCGATCTGTAGAATTAGGAGAAGAAAAAGATGAAGAGGGAAGAAGATGAGGGGAAGAGATGATGATGTATGAACTGCATAATTTGTTAAAAATGGCGAAGGAGAAGAAAAATGTTTGAGGGGTTGCAGGCTTTATTTAGAAGAAACAGATCGACAGTCAATATTTTGGGTGTTATTTAGAAAAAATAGAACGGCAATTATACCAAAATACGGAGAATTTACTAATTTAGGCACCGTTCTCGGTCTATTAGTTTTATCTACAAAATAATTTGTTTTTCACATGAGTTTTGTGCATTTATTTGAAATGAAGACCCTTCGGGATTGATCAATTTTCCACAATTTCAAGTTCCAACGCTGTATTTACTATATACCTTAATCATGAAATAATAAAATCCAACACTTCCTTCGTCCCATTTTAAGAGTCTCATTTGAGTTCGAAACGAGTTTTAAGAAATGTAAATGAAAGTTGGTGAAAGGAGATAGTGGAATGTGAATCCTAGTTTTATATATTAGTTTTATAATAAAATTTGAGTAGAAGAAAGATTAGTGGAATGATTTTAGGAGTCTCATTTGAGTTCGGCACGAGTTTTAAGAAATGTAAATGAAAGTTGATGAAAAGAGATAGTGGAATGTGAATCCTGGTTTTATATATTAGTTTTATAATAAAATTTGAGTGGAAGAAAGATTAGTGGAATGTGACGTTTATTATTATTTATGGAATATTATAATTGAGATTCTTAAAGTGGAATATCCAAAAATGATTAACTGAGGTAAGTTAAACGAATGTATAAAACTGGAATGGTAGATTTTAACAAATAATTTTAAAATTACAAGTGAAGAAGAGAAGATTCAAGTATTCTAATCAAGGACGAAGAAGAAAGAATATAATTAGGATTCACTTTTCAATTTTCACTATCTTTCTATTCACATTCCATCACATTTTCTAAAATTCGTATCAAATTAAACTACGCGTACTATACGTGGACGCATAAAGTACTACTGTATTTTGATACATTTTCAAACAAAGTAAATACTCATTAGATGAAATTAGTTTGAATGTTAGTCCTATTATTCGTGGATAGAGAAATACTATATTTGGATATAGAGAGATGATCAATGTATAACAAATACTGAGTGCATAACTAGAGAATAAATATCAGCCATTAGATCAAAACGATCTAGTTCACTATATGGACGTTTTCCTTCACAATATGAATTTAAAAACAAGAAGTGAACCAAAATACATTTATAGTGAAATATTTACTCCATCAAAGTAAATATTTGGTGAAATTAGTTTTATTTCCACCTGTTTTTATTTATTAAATATTTGTTAGATATATAATAATGTTATAATGCTGGTATGTCTTGTCTTAAGACACTTTAATATGCAGTAGTAGAATAATAATGATGAACTGATAATTTTGAATTATCTGCCCCCTACAAAAAAGGGACTAACTATAAAAGGTAAAAATGGCAAAAAAAATAAATCATTTGAGCCTAAAAAATGATACAATCCTATTTTCAGAAAGGAAAGATATCATGTATTCGGCTTTTCCTACTAATTAAATAATTTCTATAAACCGACTTGTTCTGATCCAATCAATCGCAGCCGTCCATCTGCCGCCAACTCCAGCTATAATTACCCAAACCATCAATCTACTCCATGCTGCAATGTTTATAAAAATTTCTTGAGGTTTTGTGCTGCGATTTATGTTGGCGACTAGGTTTTGTGTAATCGATTGGGTTACTTTCTCTGGTGCGATTTCTCTTTACTTTCCCTAATCTAGTACGGCGGCGAGAATAGATGGGTTTACGATCGGTCTACTGTCGAAGTTTCTTTTGTTGTGATTCTTCTTCGATATTGATTATTTGGTTATTTTAAATGATCGAAGGTCTAATACTAGTATTATGGTTCAAGTTTTGACGGTCTTTTTATATCATGATTGGTTCTCGGGACTCACCTTCGTTTGTTTATGTTAGTGCAATCGATTTGTTAGTTCGTGATCTTTCGTTTGAAGGTTAATTTTGTCTCTTTGTCTATGTGAAATTCTATCCATTTATTCTCCGAGTTTGATAGTTATCGGCAGTCGTGGAAGATTAATTTACTCATTGTTTCCTCTTCTCTGGCCATTAATGGATATCTTGATGTTCGGTATTCGCGCTAAGCCGGTGAGCAGCCTCGCAGCCTCAGTATCATACTTCAAATAATTTCTATGCAAATGAGGTTTATCGTGATTTGCGCACATCAATCTTATGCCAAAATTAGCTGATTCCCTGACTTGGTGTAGCCTGTAGGACGTTTTCTCCCAGTGTCTCCATAAATAAATTGAAACAGGCTGGTTGGTATATGGAGTCATCTCTGGCAATGATAGTGTATATGGAGGGTGGTGGAGGGAGTATAGTATAGTATTGTTTAACAATTTTATCTTCTACATAGACATTCCATGTGCTTATCGTTATACTCTTCAATTTCCAGTGTCTTACATCCTGGTTTGGTGCTTGGTTATTTTTACTCTGTTTCATCAGTTTCTTTTTTGTTACCTGTATATTGTGCTGGGCCTCAACATGTGACAAGAGATGCAAAATAAATTTTAGTTCTGTTGAAGGTGGAGCTTAAGGGGGGGCTGGCTGTGTTGGACATGGACCAATATTTGATGCTGGTGTTGACCGAGTTTATGAAGGGTGGCAGAGGGAGTATAGTATTTTTCTACTGTCGTTTATCTTCTTACTGGACATCTCCTTTGGGTTATGCCGTTTTGTGTATATACAATGTAGGGAGTATACTAAAGTGTTTTTGTCTACTTCGTTTTATCTTCTACGTCGACCTTTCCAATGCTTATTGTTATACTCTTTAATTTCCAGTTTCTGGTCGTTGGCAAGTTCTTAATCAACCTTCACAAAGAGAGTTCTGTTTTAATGCTGCATTATCCTTTCTCTCTTTCATCAGTATTTTGTTTGTTACACAGATGTAGATTTTATCTTCTACGTAGACATTCCCGGTGCCTACCTATATACTCCTCAATTTACAGTGTTTTATCAATGGCTGGTTCGTAATCAACCTTCCGTGGAAGCCAGTTCTGGGTTGGTGCTTGGTTACTTTTACTCCGTTTCATCAGTTACATTTTGTTACATGGATATCGGGTTTGGCCTAAACATATGACAGGAGATACAGAATAAATTAAGTTCTGTTGAAGTGGAGCTTATGGAGGGCTATCTTGGTCTGGCTGTTGGACATGGACCAATATTTGATGCTGGCGTTGATCGAGCTTATGAAGGGTGGCAGAAGGATTATATAGTATCTTATACTTCCGTTTATCATCTCGCTGGACATTTCCTTTGTTTATTGTTATGCTCTTCAGTTTCCTGATGTCAGATATTTGGTACTTCAGTTTTCAAGAGAAGGCAGTTCTGGGCTTTTACATTGTGACAAGGAGTATAGAATAGTGTTATTTCACTACCTCGTATCTTCTCCCTGGACCTCCCTGCCCTTATTGTTGTTCTCTTTGTTATCCAGTCTCTGACTATCGGGTGGATTCTTCATCAGGCTTCGCTGGAAGGCAGTTCTAGTTTGAACTTTTGATGCTTGGTTAACTGTTCCCTTTAACCTGTTTGTTTATTTACCTATGTTTCAGCCTTTGTCACGGGTCGTTGAAGTGGACCAATCTCTGATGCTTGCATTTATGGTGTTTATGAAGGGTGACATTTATCCTGTCATTTGTCTTCTAGCTGAGCTTTCTCTTTCCTTACTATTATGCTCTTCAATCTCCAGATGTCTGATCTTTGGGTTGTTCTATCAGTTTCTAGGGGAAAGTCTTTCTTTGTTTATACTGTGTGGCAGAGGGAGTATAGTATTATATTTTTTTCAAGTAATTATTTTTTCCTATATAGACTTTCTTCGCGTTTATCTTTACTCTTCAATTTCCATTATCTGAGCGTTGGGTGGTTCTTAGTCAGCCTTCAGCAGTTTACGTCGGAAGGCAAGTCTTGCTTGATGCTCAAGTGTCTTTACTCAGTATTATGTTTTTTGTTTGCTATGTAAATGTGTATAATAATGTTTTTGTCTTCATTGCAAAATAATTGTTTCCGTCAAAGTAGGAGTTTTAGTGGGACTGTCATTGTGGACGCTGTCACATCTCTGATGCTGGCAAGGATAGTGCTTATGGATGCTAGTAGAGAGAGCACACTATTTTTCTGCTGTCATTTATCTTCTAGCTGGTCTTTCCTTTACTTGTGAATCTATCAGAGTATGAGCTGATTGAAGGGCTATCTTCGCCTGGTTGTTTGACATGGGCCAATACTCAATGTTGGTATTTGAAGTGTTCTCGGAGGGTGGTAGAGGGAGTATAGTACTTTTGTATTTCATTCATCTTCTAGCTGGAGTTTCCCCTTTCTTATTGCTATGCTGTTCACATCTCCAGTTGCCTTATTCTTCTTTCTCAAGGGAAGGCGGATTGGTGTTCTACAATGTGATAAGAGGGAGTGCATTATAATATTTTTCTGTGCTTATCGTTTTACATTCGTTTCTAATTTTCTGCAGTCATTTATCTTCTAACTGGACTTAATCTTTGCTTCTTATTATGCTCTTTGATTTCCAGATGTCTCTGCATGGTTCTATAGGAAATTCGGTTCTGGGTTTGAGAGAGAGTATGGCATGGTATCTTTAAGATTTTATCTTTTATGTAGATATTCCTGTGCTTATCATTATACTCTTCAATTTCCAGTGTCTTAATGTTGGCCGGTTCTTGATCAACTTTCAGTGGAAGCCATTTCTGGTTTGATGCTTGGTTACTTGTACTCCATTTCATCAGTTCCTTTTTTTTTGTTAAATTGGATATTGTGTTTGTCCTCAACATGTGATAGAATTTACAAATAAATTTTGGTTCTGTTAAAGGTGGAGCTTAAGATGGTCTATCTTTGTCTGGCTATTGGACACGAATCAATATTCAATGCTGGAGTCGACAGTATTTATGAGGGCAGGGAGAGGGAGTGTAGTATTTTCATATGTTGTCATCTTCGTGGTAGACCTACCCTTTGCTTATTTTTATGCTCTTCAATTTACCGATGTCAAATATTTGGGTTCAGTTTTCAAGAGAAGGCAGTTATGGGCTTTTACAGTGGCAAAGGGAGTATAGTATGATATCTTTTATATTTTTTCTTTTACGTAGACATTCCCTGTGCTTATCATTGTACTCCTGAATTTCTAGTGTCTGATCTATGGATGCCCTTGCGCTGTTTTGTTTTAAGTTTTTTTACTTGTTGTTTCATCAACTTTTGTTTATTATAGATATGGGTATTGTTTAACATCTCAACCTGTTACAGGCGATATTAAGAACAGGCTATGGGTTTATCTAAGTTGGATCTTACAGTGTGGCTGTCTGGTCATGTTGTTGCCTGTTGGACATTGATGTAGTGTTTATGGTGCGTTGCATAGTGAGTATAGTATTTTTTGTTCACCACTTATCTTCCACCTAGATTTTCATCTTATTATTGTCCTCTTCAACTTGCAGAGATCTTTTGTGGTCCCTGATTGTTTGCATCAGAAGGCAGTTCTGGTTTGGTGGCTAGGTTCCCTTTGCTCTGACTTTTCAACTTCTCTTTGTTATTTAAATACGGAAAATGTTTTTCGCTCACCGCGTAACAGGATTACGAATAATTAATGGTTCTATCCAAGTTGGACCTTATGGTGTGGCTATCTTTATCTTGTTAGGACAAAACATGAACTCTTAGATGCCGGCATTGATATAGTGTTTATTGTAGGTAGAGAGGGAGTATAGTGTTTTTTCTGCACCATTTATCTTCCACTTAGAATTTCGTCTGGCTTGTCTTATCCTTACCAATTTCCAGAGATCTTTGGGTTCTTGATCAGTGACCATCAGAAGGCAGTTCTAGTTTGATGCTTGGCTCCCTTTGGTCTGTTTCATCAACTTCTATTTATTTTATGTAGATATGGATACTGTTTTTGAACTCACCCTGTGACAGGAGAAATTAAAAATAAGTTGCGGTTCTATCCAAGTTGGTTCTTCTGGTATGGCTATCTTTGTCCTTTTGTTTGACAAAGACTACTCTTTGATACTGGCTTTGATATAATGTTTATGGCGGGTAGTAGAGGGAGTATATCATTCTTTTACACCAATTTTCTTCAACGTAGAACTTCCTCTTGCTTATTGTTATGCTCTTCAATTTCCAGAGATCTTTGGGTGGCTCTCGATCAGTTTCCATAAGAAGGCAGTCCTGTTTTCATGCTTGGTGTCCTGTGATCTGTTCCATCCACTTCACTTTATTATGTAGATATGGTTTCTTCTTTCCTCACCCTGTGATATGACAGGCTGCCAGTGGTACACAATAGTTTTTCCAATTCATTTGTTCTTCTATCTAGACTTTCTTGCTGCTTATTGTATGATTTACAATATCCAGATCTTATCTTTTGATGGGTCTTAATTGATTTTCATTGGAAGGCCGCTCTGATTTTATAATTGATTTCCTCTGTCCCGTATCATCAGCTTTTATTTTTTATATTGTGGTGTGGATATTTTTTCTGCCTCACCCTGTGACAGATGATATAAAGAACAAAAGTGAACCAAAAGTTAGAAGATTATGGACAGAGCAATTCAGGAGGGATAAGATAAGTCACCTTATTGCTTCAAAATGTTTGTGGGCCAAGCAAAAATGAGATTTTTCTTGAGGATTAATTGAGTTCCATATCTTTTAAAGAAAAGAGTAGGACACTTACCATTAAACTCATCAATTTCCAGTATCTTATCATTGTGGGTTTTTTTATCAACCTTCAGTGGAGGCCTTCTAGTTTGATACTTGGTTGTTTTTACTCTGTTTCATCAGCTTCTTTTCTGTTACATGGATATTGTTTTCGGCCTCCACCTGTGACTGGATGATACAAAATAAATTTTGGTTCTGTTAAAGGTGGAGCTTAAGATGCTGTATCTTGGTCTGGCTGTTGGGCATGAGGATCTTCTGGCGTTGCAGTGTTTGTATGAGGGGGTGGGGGTGAGCAGAGGGAGTTTAGTTTGATATCTTTTAGATTTATCTTCTTTGTAGACATAACCTGTTCTTACCGTAATTGTTCTCAATTTCTAGTGTCTGAGCAATGGCTGGTGCTCGATCAACCTTCAGTGGAAGCCAGTTCCAGTTTGATGCTTGGCTAGCTCTACTTTGTTTCATCAGTTCCTTCTTTTACATGAATATTGTGTTTGACATCACCCTATGAGAGAAGATACAATCATACAAAATAAATTTGATTACGTTAAATGCGGAGATTGAGGTGGCTATCTTTGTCTGGTTGTTGGACAGGATTAGGAACCAATCTTTGATACTGGCCTTGGCTTATTACACTTGGAGCTTATTGGCCTTAACTTATTTCACTTGGAGCTTGAGGTGAGCTATTTCACTTAATTACCTCAAAACTGTTCACCTTTCATGTTGTAACGTGATCATTTTTCTTCGGCGTATGTGTTCAAAGCTGATAAGAAACCCATGATTTCACTTACTAACATTGTCCCACCAATTGTCAATTTTCCTTATATAGGTAATGAACAAATTGTATGTGTGTCCATGTGAACAAAATTTTCTTAGAACTTCAGTTACGTATTAGATGACTGCAACTGTTTAATACAAGAAAATTGCAGTCTTGCATGGAGGATGTAGATAGGGGTCTATGAATCTTGGTTATAGAAGAAATGAACAACTAGATGGCTCTCTACTTGAATTTGTATGAACTTTTTAGTCCAGTGAATCTATGCGTGTGCTTTTATGTACATTTGTGGATAGGTAGTCGTGTAACTCTGCCTGTGTGCTGGGGTTTCCTGCCACAGCCGGTCCCAAGCCCGGGAAAAGAGGAGGGGCGACAAAATAATGTAGTAAGGTGGCCTTTATGAGTCTGTTTTTTCACTGGTTATGATTTTCTCTTCCAAACATACACAAAATTCTAATTCTCTATACTGTTATTGCATTACGGAAGCTCTTTTCTTCATTCCTTTGCGTGTGGTGTATTTCCGTCTGCTTGATCTCTACTTGTGGTTATGTTTGGTAATTACCATTATATCTTCTTATATTACTGTTTGGGGACTTTGATATATCTTCCAATTTACCTAAGTTTGGTAGTCAGTAAGGTTTTTGATGCTCTCTTAGAATTTGATTATGGTAGTTAATAACCTATCTCTGAGGCCATTCTAGTATTTATGGAGGGTGGCAGAGGGAGTATAGTATTTTCTGTGTTCTAGCTGACTTTCTCCTGGCTTACCATTATGCTCTTCAATTTCCAAATGTATGCTCTTTCTGTGGTTGTATCAGTAACCTAGAAAAGGTGGTTCCAAGGTTTTATGTTGTGCGTACATTTGATCTTCTACCTTAATTTTCCCCGTACTTATCGTTATCTCTGCAATTTACAGTGTGTACTTGAGTGGTTCTTAATAAGCATTGACTGGTCCAAAACTTGGTTGTCTTTGCTCCGTTTCTGTAGTTTTTCGGTTTAGTTGATTTTTTTTCTTCTTCTACATCCATTGTTAGTATGCCTTGAATTTGTATAGGATTAGGTTTCCTAATTGGGCCCAGTCTGTCTAATGTGTGCCTATATATATATGGGAGTAGAGCACATAATCTGTATCTGAAAACCACAGTCATAATACAATCTGTTTTCCGTTCTTGCCCGTGGACGTAGCCAACACAACGTTGGTGAACCACGTAAATTCTGTGTCTATTTACGTTCTTTTGTTTCTCGATTCACAATTGCCCTATTTGTCATAACAAACTGGTATCAGAGCCTTGGTTTTCGAACTAGGGTTTTGAATTCCGCTGCGAGGGTTTTGTCTGGTTAATCAACGTGAAGGTTGACAAATTCACCGGGAGAAATAGTTTTGGTTTGTGGCAGATCAAGATGCGATCTCTGCTAAAGCAGCAGGGTTTGTGGGAGCCGCTCAAAACAAAGAAGGCTACGGAGGATGATAAGGAGTGGACAACCTTAGACGAAAAGGCCCACTCGACCATCATATTGAGTCTGTCTGACGATATTATCATCGAAGTTGCGGATCAGGAGACGGTTGTTGCTCTTTGGGCGAAGTTGGAGAGTCTATACATGACGAAGCCTCTAGCCAACAAGTTGCTCTTGAAGCAACGTTTGTTTCGGTTACGCATGCTGGAAGGTACGCCCCTTCGGGATCATCTGGAAAATTTGAATAAAATTTGCTAGATTTGCGTAATGTTGAAGTTAAAGTAGAAGACGAGGATGCTGCTTTAATTTTGCTTGTGTCTCTGCCTGAATCTTACAAAAATTTTGTTGAGTCTTTTATGACTGGCAAGGAAACTCTTTCGTTGGAGGATGTTCGATCTGCTCTCCACATCAGAGAGGATCGTCAACAGGCAACGAGTTCAGCCACAAAAGATTTGCCATCGGGATTATCTGTTACGGGTAAAGGACAGAAGAAATTCGGACAGAAGAAGCAGAACTCAAAAGGTTCAAAAGAACCAGGGCACTGGAAGGCTGATTGTCAGATGACATCTGCAGATATCATAAAGAACCAGGGCATTGGAAGGGTGATTGTCCAAGGATAAAGAAGAAATTGGGCAAGAAGGAAGATACTAACGGTTCTGCGACTGTGGCAGAAGCTGATGACACAAATTCGGAAGAAGAATTGGCCTTGGTTGCGGATGAACAACCACACTGTAATGATGTGTGGATATTATCTTCTGGAGCGTCGTATCATCTCTGTCCTCACAGAGAGTATTTCAACACTTATGAACAAATAGATGGAGGCAATGTTATCATGGCCAACAGTGCTGTCTGCAAGGTGGTTGGCATCGACTCAATCTGGATTAAGACTCATGATGGGGTCTTATGCACCTTGAACGATGTTAGACATGTTCCACAGATGACGAAGAATCTGATATCCCTGAGTACATTTGACAGTAAGGGGTTTAGTTTCAAAGGTGAAGGTGGAGTAATGCGTATTTTGAAAGGTTCGAAGGTGGTTCTGATCGCTTTGATACGGGGTACCTTGTATGTTCTGAGAGGTTCCATCGTGGCAAATTCTGCTGATATTGCATCATCCGAGGTTGCAACCAAGGATATGACCAAGCTGTGGCATATGAGGCTCGGTCATATGGGAGAACGTGGCATGTGAATCATGTCGAATCGTGATTTTCTTTCGGGCCATAAGGTGCAGAAACTTGATTTCTGCGAACACTGTGTGTTGGCGAAGCTTCATCGCAGCAAGTTTCCAAAGAAAGGTGTTCATCGAACGAAAGGGACACTTGACTACATTCATATGGATTGTTGGGGTCCCTCACGTGTTGAGTCTATTGGAGGACACAAGTATTTTGTGTCGATAATTGATGACTACTCAAGAATGACTTGGGTGTTTATGATGAAACATAAAGGTGAGTCATTCAAGAAGTTCAAAGAGTGGAAGACTCTAATTGAAAACCAGACTGGGAAGAAGATCAAGCGATTGAGAACAGACAACTTTCTGAAATTTTGTTCGTCTGAGTTCGATGAGTTCTGTAGGAGGGATTGTTCGCCATCACACTGTTAGACATATACCACAACAGAATGGTGTGGCAGAACGCATGAATCAGACGTTGTTGGAGAGAGCAAGATGCATGCTCTTCCAAGCAGGTTTGACTAGGAAGTTTTGGGCAGAGGCAGTAAACACGGCTTTATCTGATCAACCGTGGACCTCACACTGGCATTGACTGCAAGACACCGTACGAGGTATGGTCTGATTCACCTGCAGATTACTCTATGTTGAGGGTTTTTGGGAGTACTATTTACTATCATGTGAGTGAAGGTAAATTAGAGCCAAGAGCTAAGAAGGGAGTATTTGTTGGTTATGGATATGGAGTTAAGGGGTAAAGAATTTGGTCATCTTCATAGGGTAGAATTATTCTCAGTCGGAATGTGGTGTTTGATGAAAATTCTATGCTTAACTCTAATGTGAAGTCTATTGCTACAGAGGATTTGGATGGTGTTGATGAACAGGTGGAGCTGCAAGTCACTCACGATGTGAGTGAATCACAACTCCAAGGTGGAGAAGATCAACACACTACTGCTGAAGCCGCTGATACTTCTAGTTCGAATGTTCATCCACAAGCTCGTCAGAGAAGCATCGCTATTGACAGAGCCAGGAAAATAGATGTGAAGCCTCCGTTGAGGTATGGTTTTGAGGATATGATGACATATGCACTGCAGGCTGCCAATGAGGTCGAAGCCTTCGGCAGATGAACCACCTACCTACAAGAAAGTTGTTTCGGGCAGTGAGCGTGCCAAGTGGCTCGCTGCAATGGAAGAAGAGATGGAATCACTTTTGAAGAACCCGACTTGGGAATTGGTTCCACGGCCTGAGGGGAGAAAGATTGTCACTTGCAAATGGATTTTCAAGAAGAAGGAAGACACTACACCAGATGAGGGCATTAGATACAAGGCTCGTCTAGTTGCAAGAGGGTTCACGCAGAAGGAGGGGGTTGACTATAATGAGATATTCTCACCAGTGGTCAGACACACTTCCATCAGAGTGTTACTTGCGATAGTTGCACATTATGATTTGGAGCTTGAGCAACTAGATGTGAAGACGGCTTTCCTACACGGATTGCTTGAGGAGGATATCTACATGACTCAGCCAGAGGGATTTGTGGTTTCGGGCAAGGAGGATTATGTGTGCAAGTTGAAGAAGTCCTTGTATGGACTAAAGTAGTCTCCGAGGCAGTGGTATAAGAGGTTTGACAGTTACATGATCAAGCTGGGATTCAGCAGGAGTCTGTATGATTGTTGTGTCTATCACAACAAAGCTGATGATGGTTCTATGGTCTATCTTGTTCTATATGTGGATGATATGCTCATAGCTGCGAAGTCGAAGTCTGCAGAAGTTGAAAGCTCAACTTAGTGCTGAGTTTGATATGAAGGATTTGGGTGTTGCGAAGAAAATTCTGGGCATGGAGATTTCTAGAGATAGAGAAAAGAAGAAGCTTTCTGTCACAGAAGAGCTACATTGAGAAGATTTTGTCAAGATTTGGCATGTCTGCATCTAAGGCTATTGATAATCCAAGTGCCACAAACATTCATTTGTCATCTGATCTTGCATCGAAATCTGAAGTTCAGGAGGAGTACATGTCTCGAGTCCCGTACTCTAATGCAGTAGGGAGTTTAATGTACGCCATGGTCTGTACTAGGCCAGATATAGCACATGCTGTCAGCGTTGTTAGCAGGTTCATGGGAAATCCTGGAAAGGAGCACTGACAGGCTATGAAGAGGATCTTTCGTTACTTGAGAGGTACGTCTGATGTTGGTCTCATTTATGGAGGTGATACTCACTGTTTAGTGACTGGTTATTCTGATTCTGACTACGCTGGAGATGTCGATAGTAGAAGATCTATGACCGGTTATGTTTTCACTCTTAGTGGTTCTGTTGTTAGTTGGAAAGCAATTTTGCAGGCTGCAGTTACTTTGTCTGCTACTGAAGCAGAGTATATGGCGTTGACAGAAGCTGCTAAAGAGGGAATATGGTTGCAGGGGCTAGTTGGTGATCTTGGTTTACATCAAGATCAAGCTGTTGTGTTCTGTGACAGTCAAAGCGCTATTTGTTTAGCCAAGGATCAAGTCCAACATGAGAGGACTAAGCATATTGATGTGAGGTATCATTTTCTAAGAGATGAGAAGAAAATTGAGGTGAAGAAAGTAGGTACTGCTGATAATCCTGCTGATGTGTTCACCAAGTCGGTCCCGCAGAGCAAGTTCCAATATTGTTTGGACTTGCTTAATGTGATGAGTTGTTAGTTGCCCGTGGAGGGCAAATGTGAGGCAAGAATGGAGAAGTTTGTTCGTCTGGTGTTATGATGATGCGTCTGCAAGGGAGAATTCAAGTCAAGGTGGAGATTTGTTAGTATGCCTTGAATTTGTATAGGATTATGTTTCTTAATTAGGATAGGATTATGTTTCCTAGGCCAGTCTGTCTAATGTGTGCCTATATATATGGGAGTAGAGCACATAATCTGTATCTGAAAACCGTAGTCATAATATAATTAGTTCTCCGTTCTTGCCCGTGGACGTAGCCAACACAACGTTGGTGAACCACGTAAATTCTGTGTCTATTTTCGTTCTTTTGTTTCTCGATTCACAATTGCCCTATTTGTCATAACACCCATTGCTAGGAGACATGAAAATAAGTTTTGATTATGTTAAACTCGGAGCTTAAGGTGGGGCTATTTTGGGCTGTTGGTAGGACATTGTAGTATTTATGGGGGCTGAAAGAGGGAGTTTTGTATTTTGCACTGTCATTTATCTTCTTGCTGGACTTTCCCCTTGCTTATTACTCCCTCTGTCAGTAAATAGGAGTCTCGTTTTTCCATTTTAGTCCATCCGCTAATAGGAGTCCCGATTCAAATGATACTGGGGTATCACATCCACTAACTCCACTATTATTTCAGTTAAACTAATATATAGAAGTGAGACTTATATTCCATTAACTTTTTCCATCCATTTTTAACATTTCTTAAAATCATGCCAGAAAGAAATGGTACTCCTCCTAATGGTAGAAGGTGGGAGTATTATGCAATTCACTTTCAAGATGTCTGCTCTTTTGCTCGCCCGATCAGTTTTAAAGGGAACACCATTCTGTATTTTACAGTGTGGCGAGG
This sequence comes from Salvia hispanica, assembly GCF_029641045.1. Lineage (NCBI taxonomy): Eukaryota > Viridiplantae > Streptophyta > Magnoliopsida > Lamiales > Lamiaceae > Salvia > Salvia hispanica. The sequence continues at coordinate 26,240,446 of NC_142692.1, forward strand.
GAGTACAGTAGAGTGTTTTTTTTCTACTACATTTTTATCTTCTACACTTTCCCCATTCTTACCGTTATACTCTTCAATTTACAGTCTCTTTGCCCATGCTTATCAATATATTCTCATTGTTCAGTCTCTCTGCCATTACCAAGATGAAGATGAAGGGAGTTGTTGCCACTGTATTTAGCACTAGTATTGAGGTTTGAGATCATTTGAGATGTGATTAGTAGCTCTTGAATCAGGATATCAAGAGCCAGTAAGACCTTCGTAGTTGCATTCAAAGGGAGAGTTTATGTACTGGTGATTATGAGAGATACCTTTTTCCTGCACCAGGTTAGCAAAGGCTGTGTTGTAGAAAGAAGGTTGTTGTGGCTGCGAGGACTGTCCCTGTTGGTTTGTGGAGTCGACTGTGGTTGGTGTGGCTTGGTAGACTTGATACACAAGTCTATTCCCAGAGAATCTGCCCCCTCGGCCTCCTCTACCACACCAAAATCCGGAGGATCCATCTATATCGTGTGAGAAATGATTGTCATTCCTTCGATTGGCAATGTGGACCATGTTAGCCATCGGCTGTGTTAGACCCCAACCGCCTTGGCCCACTCCAGCCTCGTTTCAGCAAGGCTGCAACATCCTGAATATTCAAGTCTCAAACCTTGAGGCATGGACAGCATGACCGAATCATACTCCGTTCCTGAACCAGTGCAAGATTTGATCTTCTCTGCATCTAGCTGACCCAAGGAAGTTGCAACACATTTTTATTTAATCTTAGATAAAGTTTATTTTTGCCTATCCCATACTATGTTTTAATTCTATCTGATACTATATTTTAATTATATTATATTTAAGTGTCAGAACCATCTTACATCATACAATGGTCTAATATTTTTGACACTAAGCTATTCCTATATAATGATCTAAGAATCCACAACTAAAGATTGTGAATTCCATTTATAAAAGATTGTGAAGCACTAAGGTCCTTTTGGTTGTGATAAGAAATATAAAAGGAATGAAATTGTTATTTTTTAATTACTTGGTGACTACAAATGATATAAGAATAGAATGGAATAATGTGTTGACAAATGCTACTTTTGTAACGATAATTAAAAGTAATAATCGTAATACTATAAAAAATAAGATGAGGAAGGCGAGGCTTTCGGCTTGGAAAGAGCGACGTGTAATAACTGAATCAGAAAAGGAGAGGAGACGAAGAAGAATATGGACGACCACAAACATTCTGCAATCACCATCATCTTTATTTTCAATTTCTCTCTTTTCACATCTTCTTACTTTCCTTTACCTTTGTTCCTATATATATCTCAGCCTCCTTCTCTTTCTCTCCCTTTCTTCTTCTTTCACGAGAAAGAAAGAGAGAGATACACACAAAGACAATATCTCTCTCACCATTGAGAGCCTGAGACCTATGTCACATTAGGCAGCACACTTTTTCACATTCAGATTGAGATTCATCCACAACGGTATATATACATTTATTTTACCAAATGCCAAATGCATGCACACGAAAACAAAACAAAACATGATTCCTCAAATTTCTAAATCAGTTTTTTCTTGTTGTTTCAGAAAATGGCGGAAGAGGTGCTGCAATTCAATGTGGCGTCAATGGTGGAAGATGTGCTCCAGCAGCACGGCAAGAGACTCGCCAACACCGATAATTTCGCCTCTAGAAGCGCTGAAGAAGCTTGTATGATCCATCATCTTTCTTAACAAAAACTCCTCATTTCTCCATCTCAATCTTGCATAGCTTTTCTTCATTATTCATTGACAAAAGAGATTGATCTTGATATGATCAAATGCATATTATTTATAAATAATCCTTCAAACGCTAGCCTAGGCCATCTGCAGATGCATTTTGTTGAACATATACATATTGGATGTTAATGTAATGCAGCATTGAGAAGATACGAGGCGGCGGAATGGGTGAGGAAGATGGTAGGGGTAGTTTTGGGAAAAGATTTGCCTGCTGAGCCCTCTGAAGGGGACTTTAGAATTGGATTGAGAAGTGGCATTATTCTTTGCACTCTTCTTAACAAGATCCAGCCTGCTTCTGTCCCAAAAGTATGCCTTGTTTTTCTTTTACTACTATTTCATCATGTTTTTTTGTTTCTCTATTTAATCACTATATTTTGATTTTGGTAGGTAGTTGAAGCACCTGTTGATACTGTCATAATTCCTGATGGTTCTTCCCTCACCGCATTCCAATACTTCGAGAATGTGAGGAACTTCCTCGCTGCCATACAGGATATGGGGATTCCCACTTTCGAAGTCTCTGATTTGGAACATGTATGTACATTCCATCAAACCTTAACTTATAATTGAATATATGATACAAGATCGTAATGACTAGTGTTGGATTGTTAGGGAGGGGACTCATCCCGGATTGTGAACTGCATCGTCGCCCTCAAGTCATACCACGAGTGGAAGCAGGCCGGTGCCAATGGTATCTGGAAGTTCAGTGGAAACCCGATGCCTTGCATCACTGACGACGTTTCATCTGCCGATCTTAGTGAAATGGTTTGTTTTCTGACCATGTACTACCATGAACTTTTTTTATTGGATTATTTTTATAACATCAGATTTGTGACGCCCCAAATTGCAGGGCACGTCTTCTTCATTTCAAAGGCTCGTGCGCGAGCTTCTTGCTGATAAGAGTGCAGAAGAAATCCCTATTGTGAGTGACAATGTGACATCATATTCCACCTCTGCCCTTTCGCAGCTTGCTGATTCTCTTCTGGTGTCTTGTTTCGTGGCGATGAACAGTTTGTGGAGAATATAATATGTGAAGTTAAGGACGAGTTCGAGCGCAGGCTGGAAAAGCAAACTAAACTAGTAAGCTTAATGTTTGTTGAGTTTAAAGTAACTGCATGTTTAGTCACAATACTTCTTGAAACAGCAATTTTTTATATACCTTTTCTGAAGTAAGTTTTTGTTTTATTTATGGCATGATAGGTTAGCACGGGTTTGCAAGATAAGGTCGTTCCAACGGGTAAGGAGAAGAAGGATGCGTGCGCAGAGGTGGGGTTACATTAATGTTGAGCATATAATGAGGCATTTGACAGAATGTTTTCTGTCATATAACACCTTAATGATAGCAAATACTAAAACAAGGCATTTGACAGATCGGAGCAGCTTCACAGGATGAGAGCGACTCGATCTCCTGCATGAGTTCGGAGATTGAGGTCTGATAGCATTTGGCTTAGCACTAATATATCCACCTCAAGCCAAGCAATTCTAATGATGTTTTGTTAGATCTTCATTACATTGCAATGACCTGTGCTGTTTCTTGATTCAAGGCGACGTCAACTATAAGAAAACCAAATGGTGGAGCTGGAAAAGATTTCTGCAACGAGGCTCCGGGTACTCTTTCCTTGAACCATCAAGATCTCCAGCACAGGACTGTAGAGGTAGGTCATCTTTCAAAAAATAGAGTTCATCATCTGAGGATTAACAGCTTGCACGAAGCCGATCTCAACACCTTGTAGGAACTTAGGAAGATCCTCTACTCGACAAAAGAAGGCATGCACGTGCTCCAGCTCAAGTATCAAGAAGATGTTGATAGTCTAGGTACAGACAGAGATGCCTCATTACACAACAAAGATTAAGACAAACCGGATTCTAAGCGACTTAAAATTTGGTTTTTGGTGTTAGGTAAACAAGTCGTTCGCCTAGCTAGCCAAGCTTCTGGATACCAAAAGGTTCTTGAAGAGAACCGGAAGCTGTACAATCAAGTGCAAGACCTGAAAGGTGAAGAATTTGCATTTAATCATTGAATATAGGTGTGCTGAATATTGATGATATTTGCTTGAATCTAACAGGAAACATCAGAGTGTACTGCCGTGTGCGCCCTTTCCTTCCCGGGCAGGCCAATGGGTTGAACATATTAGACGAGATAGTTGACAACACGCTCACTATCCAAACAAGTTCGAAGCATGGAAATGGGAAGAAAACATTCACTTTCAACAAGGCCTTTGGTACAAACTCAACTCAAGGTATGTATCATCTTCCTGCATTATTTCTTACAATTTTAGTTTTGAAGATGCATAAGTTTGTATTTCAATCTCTGCAGAGGAAGTATTTGCAGATACTCAGCCACTGATCCGGTCAGTTCTTGACGGATACAACGTCTGCATATTTGCTTACGGCCAAACTGGATCAGGAAAGACCTACACAATGGTGAGAATCGAACTTGTGTTTGAGCCAGGGCTAATCAACACGCCTCGTGCTATATTTCTCAAACACTTATTTATCTGCAGACGGGGCCGAAGGAGCTGACAAAGGAAAGCTTGGGTGTAAACTACAGAGCCTTGAGTGATTTATTCGAAATCTCAGAAGAGAGGAAAGACACGATTGTTTACAACATCTCAGTTCAAATGATGGAAATCTACAATGAGCAGGTTCGAGATCTCCTTGTGACAGATGGTGGCAACAAGAGATTGGAGATCCGCAATAACTCCACCAATGGCATCAATGTCCCGAATGCGAATCTGTTGAATGTGACCTCCACGTCGGATGTCATCGACCTCATGAACCTCGGCCACAAGAACCGTGCAGTGGGCTCCACCTCCATGAACGACCGGTCCAGTCGGTCCCACAGGTACACAGGTCTGATATTGATGAGATGTGTTGTGTTAATCCAAAACTAAAAGTGGAGTTGGTGTATATGTCAGTTGCCTGACGGTTCACGTTGAAGGCACGGACTTGACATCAGGCACGACTCTGCGGGGGTGCATGCATCTGGTGGACCTGGCCGGGAGTGAGAGATGCGACAAAACAGACGCAGTTGGGGAGAGGTTGAAGGAGGCTCAGCACATCAACCGATCTCTATCTGCGCTAGGAGATGTGATCGCTGCTCTAGCTCAGAAGAACGCTCATGTTCCCTACCGCGACAGCAAGCTGACACAGCTGCTTCAGGACTCACTCGGAGGGCAGGCCAAGACTCTCATGTTCGTCCACATCAGCCCGGAGCCAGATGCTCTAGGAGAGACGCTCAGCACTCTCAAATTCGCGGAGCGTGTCTCCACTGTGGAGCTCGGTGCGGCTAAGTCCAACAAGGACACCTCCGCCCCTGAGGTCAAGGAGCTCAAGGAACAGGTTTTCTGCTCTTTTTGTGTCTCTTGTTGTTGTTGTTGTTGTGCATTTCCTAATGTGATGCTGGTGCAGATTGCAATGCTGAAAGCGGAATTGGCACGAAAGGAGGAAGCTTCCAACAACCCGGGCAGTCCTAAATCAGCATCGGTATTGGCACGAAAGGAGGAAGCTGCCAACAACCCGGGCAGTCCTAAATCAGCGTCGGTATTGGCACGAAAGGAAGAAGCTGCCAACAACCCGAGCAGCCCTAAATCAGCATTGGTATTGGCACGAAAGGAAGAAACTGCCAACAACCCGGGCAGTCCTAAATCAGCATCGGTATTGGCACGAAAGGAAGAAGCTGCCAACAACCCGGGGAGCCCTAAATCAGCATCGGTACTGGCACGAAAGGAAGAAGCTGCCAACAACCCGGGCAGCCCTAAATCAGCATCGGTACTGGCACGAAAGGAAGAAGCTGCCAACAACCCGGGGAGCCCTAAATCAGCATCGGTACTGGCACGAAAGGAAGAAGCTGCCAACAACCCGGGCAGCCCTAAATCAGCATCGGTACTGGCACGAAAGGAAGAAGCTGCCAACAACCCGGGCAGCCCTAAATCAGCATCGGTACTGGCACGAAAGGAAGAAGCTGCCAACAACCCGGGCAGCCCTAAATCAGCATCGGTACTGGCACGAAAGGAAGAAGCTGCCAACAACCCGGGCACCCCTACATCAGCATCGGTATTGGCACGAAAGAAAGAAGCTTCCAACATCCCGGGCAGCCCTACTGCATCCAGTTTATGTTGCAAGACAGAGGATCAGAGCGACTTCTGTTCAAGAAGGTTCAGTTTGGACAGCCAAGACGCATGGCCAACGATCCAGGAAGCGGTGTCGAGTCCTTGTAGTAGAAGGCAGTCTCTGGCCTCACCAGTAAACACAAGGCACAGCTTAGACCGTTCACAAACCCAAGATTACATTCAGAAATCCACCATGGGCGCATCGAGGCTCAAACATCCCGTCGCCAAGCCGGTCAAGCCCCAAGAGACCAGGTAGGTACAAGTACAGCACACAATTAAATAACATTTAGTTTGCAGAGTTTCAACTGAACTAGTTGATGGCTGCATGAGCAGGAGTCAGAATCCTCAGCCAAGTGGGAGGGTCCGAGGCCATTCTCCGCTGAACAAAGCTGCACGACCAACGTCAACACTTGTGAGGCGAAAGACGGCCGGTGGGAAATGAGGGGAGCTATAGCTATTCACTGCAATGAAGCTAACTTTATTCTTGCTGCCTGTTTTTTGGAGCTTCTCGTTTTCACTACACATGAATTTAGTATTGTTTAGATGGAGTGAAGAAGATGAAGTTTTCTATTCCTTTTTACATCAACAATTTATACTGACCATTTTCATCTTGTAAAACTTGCTTAGGAGATTTTCTTAGTGAGACATACTACATAGCTGCGCTACTGTTGTTGCACATAATTAATCTTTTTTTGTATCCACTGTTAATATCATGGAGTATATCTATACTTTTATGCTAATGTACAACATATTACAATGTTGGATATTCCTGTTTTCCAACTTCTTAAATTTGTGTAATTGCAAAGTTAGAATAGTTGCCTTCATGTGCTGATGCTCGGGGTGGGTCGGTACGGTATACTGTAACGAGAATGTCATACTGCATACCGTAACCTAAACTGCGGTATGAAAAAATATCCTATCGATACCGTACCGAAATTTCGGTATACCTGATTGCTGTATACCGAAATTTCGGTATGATTAATTTTTGATACATACCGTTATCGTAGTATACCAAAGGTGATCAACATAGTTATGGAGATATCGCCAACAAGTCATAGTACGCTAGTCGAAGTAGCTTTTTTCTTTGATGTACAGTCAGAAAATAATAGATATCAGAATTTCATTCGGCAATTTGGTAATTCAATCTTCACGCACAATCAACAATATTTCATATATATCCAATAAGGGGAGTGATCAATTGTTAACTCATCATTTAATTGCTAACTACGACTAATTTAACACTATATGATTTTAGAAAGCTTGTGGTCTACAATTTGCCATGTGTAATTTCATTTTCCCTTTTGTTAATATTAAAAAGATAATAACAACTATCAAATTTAGGATTTAGAAACACAATGTGTGTATGAAATACATCAACACAAAGACATGACACTGTCAATACGATTTGATTTCATATTGATATTGTACAAGCATTGTATTGACATATTATGTGTCATGTATTGGACACAAAGCTGTTAACGAAATTTATGAATATTTAAGAAAATTTTGTCAAATTTTGACATCGAAACATATGCATGTTGGATCTCGTTAGAATCTTTATAAAATTATCTTTAATTTGATATATGTTATGCGGAAAAATAATTTAAATCGAGACAGTTATATGCATTTAAGTTTTGGGATATTTTTTAAAAGTTAGTTATGACTAATTTGTTGTTAATTGAAATTAATACCCTGATTGATATTTTTTGTGTACGATATTGATACGGCTTAATGATCTTGGCCGTTAATTTAAAAATCTAATGCCTATCATTTAGTTTTAGTTCACAATTTAAAAGTAATTTAGCAATATAGCCCACCTCTTTTCAATAATTAAAAAAAAAAAAAGGAATAAGAAAAATGAGACTAGACATATACATAAATGATAACTCTTCATTGTACAAAACATGATTTGTTGATTGAGTAAACGAACCTTGCACACTCTTCGTCTTCTTTCCGTCATAGCTTGACTCTATCGAATACAAAGCGATGGACATTCAACGAACTTATTGCATCTGGAAAGTATAAACCGTTCATATGCTAATATATAAAGTATGCAACATGACTTTTATAGGTACATGAAAACCCTCTTACCGCTACTAAAAATTCTATAGTCCTTTCTCACCACGGTGGCATAAAGATTTGATGTGCCTCACTAATAACTTCTTGACAATTGGAAATAAAAAGGACCACATCATCATTAGACATATATTTAGCAACCTTATATCTAAATTTGAAGACATCCATTTAATCATTTTATAGAAAGAGTAATAAATTAAATATAGAAATTTATAATGAATTGACTTTAATATACTAATACAATTTATATATGCATATTAATCTCATAATATAATAATATTACACATAAGGGTGTGATCAATTACTAACTTTCCCTAAATTGCTAACTACAACTAATTAGAGATCTTAGGATGTTTAGAGATCTAGTGGTCTATAATTTGTCATGTGTAAATTCGTTTTTTTATTATTTAAATATAAAAGAATAATTAAAACTCCCAAAAATAGTGTTTTGGATCAAAATGTCAATGTAGTGTAGTAAATATATCAATACGATGTCTTGAATATGTCAATACAATTTCGAATTGACATTTTATATATATTATGTTGAAATATTTTGATAACTACATTGACATTAAACTACTTCATAAAAATCTGAAAATTGAAGAATTTTTTTCAAAAATTTGACATCGGAACATATGCAAGTGAGATCTCGTTAGAATCCTTATAAAATTATCTTTAATTTTATATATGTTGTGTGCAAAAATAATTTAACTTGTGGTAGTTATATGTATTTAAAGTTTTGTGATATTTTTCAAAAGTTAGTTATAACTAATTTGTTGTTAATTGACCTTAATACCCTTATTGATATTTTTTATAATATATTAATATTCGGAGTTGAATGATCTTAGCCTTTGATTTGAACATCTAATGCATATCATTTAGTGTGTAGTTAGCAATTTAAAGAATAGTTAGCAATATAACACGCTCGTATACAGAGTCTCATTATTCACAAATCCAGTCTTTAAGACCGAACTAGAGACCAAATTTGGTCCATTAGATCTTAAATTTGATGGATTAGATAAAATATTGTAGTGTTAATTTTCGCAGTTCATTACGTACACAAATTACTTCAACACGGGGGTATTTATGTCATTTTACATTGGGGGTAAATATTTTAGGGTTAAACACATCCAAACAATTTACTCTAATTCACATTCACGTCTATTTTTCTTCCCAGAATCTCCAAATCTAGAGCCGATTCATCTCATCTTCAAATCTCCAAACCGAGTTGCTGAATTTGATAACAACAGTTAGAGGTGGCCAAACCCAACCGGACCGGCGATTAACCGCCGGTTCCCAACCGGCAGGTCGGAACCGGACGACGGTTTCGGTTCGAAATCCGGTTTAGGGTTTATAACGGGTCGGTTACGGTTCAAAAAATATGAAATTGGAACCGACGGTTAACTGGTTAACCGAGAAAATGTAGCCGTGCCGGTAGGTTCCTAGGGTTGCAGGCGTAGGGCTGAAAAAGGTCGGTAAACCGCCGGTTTCTGACACAAAACCGCCGGTTCCCGACGGTTCAGGGCTAGGGTTGCAGACGTAGAGTTGCAGCGTAGGGTCTGAAAAGGTGTCGGAAACCGCCGATTTTCGGTCAGAAACCGGCGGTTTTCTGACACAAACCGGTGGTTCGGTCAGAAACCGGCGGTTTTCGACCGTTTTCAAAGTCTCTTTGGATTTTACTATAGAATTTAAAAGTTATAACTATAAGATTTAAATAATAAAAAAACAAAAGATCCGGAACCGAACCGGAACCAGCCCGGAACCGTCGGAACCGCTGAAAAACCGGCGGTTAGTAACCAGAACCGGAACCGAAACTGGCGGTAACCGGCGGTTAAACCGGAATCGGATAACCGGTATCTAGGCCGGTTACAGTTCAAGCATTCGACGAACCGGAACCGCCGATTCTGAAGCGGAACCGGCGGTTTTTGAACCGTGGCCATGTCTAACAACAGTCGCTGAGTTCTACAACTACAACAGCGAATTCATCTCCATCTTCTAATCTCCAAATCGAGTTGGCGAGTTCGACAACTACAGTCGCCGAGTTCAACAACTACAACAACGAATTCATCTCCATCTTCAAATCACCAAATCGAATTTCCTGAGTTCGACAACTACAGCCGTCGAGTTCAACAACTGCAACAGCGAATTCAAATCTGACACAGATTCAAAAATGCTTGAAAGAGGCAACTCGTCGAACGAAGGCACGCCGATTAATTTGTTTTCTGATTCTGTTCAATTAGTTCATGAAGAAGAGCAGAGGAATGTCAACGTAGGCATTCAATTGTGATCCTAGCATGAAGAGACATAGTAGAAGAGGAAGGCAATCTGAGGTAAGAGATGGTTGCTTGGAATTGCGCCTTTGATGTTTTCGTAGAAATGTTTCAAAGAATGTAGAAGTTTGATGTTTAAGTTATGTTTTTTTTTGTTATTTATGTCAGTTGTTTTGTCCCTTGATACGCTCGGATTTTGCACTGTTTTAAGGCTATTATTTGGTCCGTTTTGAGTGTGAAAGTTGCAATACATGTCTATTATTTGCATATTTTATCCATTTTGGTATTTTGACATGTTTTGTGAGAAATGTGCAAAATAGAGCAGAAAAAGGGCATAAAAAGGTGAATTTTCGGAAGCTGGAACTGAAGGGACGCCCAGCGGGCCGCTGCAACATGTGCAGCGGTCGCTGCAAAGAGTCCAGAAGGCTCTGGCGATCCTGAAGTCCGATCCTAAATTTTCTGGCGATCCTGAAGTCCGATCAGGGCGTTATACACACCATTCTATTCGTCTTGAAAAGTCTTCAAGTTTGTACCAAGATCACTTCAATCGGAGTTCCGTGGAGAGAGTTATGACCGTTCTACCAAAGTCACGCAAAGCTGCCAGCTGCAGTCTAGGCGAAAATTTAAAGAAGGAAAGAAGATATTACCTTGTGAAGCCAAATCTTTTCCTTCTATTATGGGAACAATAATTACATCTTTCCTAATGATTGAAGGAAACTTATTACCAAATTTAAATCTTTCTCAAGCCTATATATACCTCATAACCTCATTCATAGAATTCAACCCTTCCATAGCCCCAAAAATGGGAGCTTTCATAGCTCCTCCTCCAACCCTAATCTTTCACCCTTCATCTTTTTGCCAATTAATTCCATAGCTTAAATTTGAGAGTTCTTCATTGTGCAAGGGGTTGAAGAAGGAATCAAGAGAAGATCAAGGCTACAAGGATTCAACCTTTGGTTTTATTTGCTTTAGTTCTTATTTTATTATTGACTTCCCTACAATCTATGTTTTTAGCTTATTCTTTCATGTGTAACTAAATTCATAGGATTTTAGGGATGTGTTAGTAACTTTTATTGGTTTATACAATTCCTTTTTCTATTTAATATCCGTTTTGTTTATACTTCGTTTCTTCCTTAAGTTGTTCTGTAATACTGTATGCTTGAGTGACACATTCGGTGCTGATTTAGTATAACTTGCTACATAATCGTGAGAGGAGGTTGGCGAGTTAGATCCACTTAATAGACACTACAATTAGCTTCCCTTAAAACGACACTGTTAATTGAAAGTGAGGACTTTTCAAGGGTCTTAGGAGCTTTTAGGAGTTACGAATATAGGATTGACAACCCTAGTGTTAGTAATCTACGCTTGTACCGCATGGGCATAACTTGTGTGACTCGTTCTATCGAAGTATAAACTGTGCTACGGTATTGTAGTTGGAATTTGTATAACCATAATTGTGAACGCACATCCCTAGAATTGTCTTATCTCTCATATTTTATCTTTGTGATTTAATTGCATTTAGTTGATTGGTTGCTTTTAATCGTTTTTATTTTCAAACATCCAAAATTCTCTTGTTTCTCTAGATAGTATTTGACGCTTAGTACATAATAGCCAGTTGCAATTATATTCCCCGTGTTCGACAACCCGGTACTGACCTTTAGCTATACTAGATCTACCCTGTATACTTACAGGTATTTTTAGTGCTAATAAATAGTGCCTCAGCCCTCCTGTACGCTAAAAAAAATGGCTGAATATTAAGTCTAATGTTTATGATTTCAATGTAGATGAAGTGGACACAGAGAGTGAAGATGATGATATAGCTTACCAATCATGTTTTTTGCTTCATCACTTTGTGAGCTTTGCTTTTGGTTTCTGACGTGACTACTGTTTTTGAAAGCTTGCTCTTGTAAAGATGAATCTATGCTCGATGATCATGTCGACTCAACTAGTGGATTTGAATATGCTTGCTCAAACAAAACTACAACAATTGATCATTATTAATTAATTAATAAACAGTGAAAACGCAAGAAAACTTGGTTTTTCGAATGTATATAACATTTGTTTGATCAAATACTGGAATGAAGTAAAACAGTAGTCCAATGAGATAATAATATTTTAGAATGAAGTAAAATCCTACTAGAATGAAGTAAATATCTATTCATTTTCAATTTATTAAATATCGGAATGATTTGTGTTTGTTATGATTTTTGACTAACAACAATTAGTTTTTATGTTTTATACCAGTGTCTTGTTTTATTTGCCAAATAAAGTATTTGCCCAAGCCTGGTCGTAGATGTGCCAAATGAAGAAAGAAAGGATTTGTCCAAGCTTGGTTGTGCCAAATGCCACGTGGTTGGTCGGCATGATTCAAGGAATTGTGACAAAACAGATGAGAAAAAGAAAAAAATATAAGTGATGAGTTGTTTTATTGATATTCTTTTGTTAGCATATTGATTTTCTAAAAATGATGTGATACATTTATTTGTTTGTAATTTATTACTTCATTCCAATAGGTTTGATACTTTATTCCAATAGTTAACTACTTCATTTTGGCAATTTATTACTTCATTTCACTTTGAATTTGAATCTGTTTAAACTTTTTGCAAACTTTAAAGTGAATAGACTGTATGAAGTGTTTTATTCATATGTTAATATTGAACCTATTCATTTTAAGAAAACTATACGTGCCTGCATTATTAAGGTATTTCCACATCCTCGATATTTATTATGATGTATTCGTATAGTTTGTGATCGTTTAAATTTTTGGAGGTAAAATAAAATATCATTTCAAAAGCACATAATAGTTTTACGAACGAAGTACTTTTTTTGCATTTCATTTCATTATTTGTTAACCTTCCAATCTCTTTCCAAACAAAATATATAGCATATGATTAATATTATCGTGATAAATGTTGTGTTAGACAATCATTTATCAATAGTTCTTGTCTTGTTTTATGTTGACTCAAAGTAATGAATGGACGGAATGAACTAAATTATTTACAAGATGAAGTTTATAAACCAATGCCATAAAGGATTCAAGTGAAGACCAGGAAGAGTAATCAATACTTCATTTGTATGTGCATATACTTCATTTAACAAGTATATCACTTCATCACAATAGATTTTTTACTTCATACTACCTTATTAAATGAGATTATAACTTCATGAATTAGGTTATTTAGTCAATACAGGTACGAGTCCAACTGCACACTTATACATAAACACAATTCAGTTCATATTACTTCATTACATGTGGTTATAACTTTATTGAATAATTCTTTGCCAACTATGCATACAACACAGTTCAATTCATATTACTTCATTACTTAAGGTTATAACTTAATCAAGTACATTATTTAGTTCATTACAGTATTAATTCTTTGCAAACTATATATACAACACAGTTCTCCATCCGTTCTTCCCTACTCTGAAAAATTCCTTCAATCTACCGCGATGATTTCCACCAGAAATCCTTCAAAATCAAACTGGATGACGATAAATTGTTCTCGAAGCTTCTCTAGCCCGAATCAAGCAATATATGCATTTCTTTTTCGAGCAATTCTCTCAAGTAGTATTTTATTTTCCACTGTATACATTTGCCAGTAATCTGCATAACAACTAAACAATAAGAAACAAGAAAGAATAAGAAACACATACAAAGATTAACAAAACAAATCATGAAGTAACTCAAATAATGTGGATTTTACAATCAATCATGAAGTAACACACAAAGAATAAAGTAATTGTACGCATGAATAAAGTAGTGATCATGAAGTAACTCAAATAATGTGGATTTTACAATCAATCATGAAGTAACACACAAAGAATAAAGTAATTGTACGTATGAATAAAGTAGTGATCAATCTTTCTCATCTGCTCCATAATCATTTAGACTAATAACCTAGTTAAATGAAGTGATGGAACTATTTGAATCAAGTAATAGAACATAACAATGAAGTAATGACCTAGTCAAATTAAGTAATAACCTAGTTGAATGAACTAATAATTTAACTGAATGAAGTTATAGCCTAGTTGATGAAGTAAAATCGAAATCTAAATAATGACGATTTTCATACTGCTCTGCAGTTTCTTCCTTTTCTTCGCCACCGACGACAGCTCGTCCAACATCCTCTCCAGCCCGTTCCCCTATGGCCCCATAACCTCATCAATTATCTCCTTCTACATTTTCTTATTCACCACTTTCCCTATGTTGAACATCAAGTGCACTCGATGTTAGAGTTTGTATACTAGAAATCACGTTTCGAGTGATTGAATACTGTAAAACTCTGATTTTATTTTCCAAGGAATAAAACAGATTATTTTTGTCATAATGTTGTTATGTTTTACATTTAATGGATGTTCATGCATGTTTAAATTTATAAGTTAACTTAACAAAGTCTAAGTCTTTGTTTTAGTAGACCGGTTGTGGGCGGCGTCCACTTTAAGGTAACACGGTCAGTCCTAAACAAAGAAAAAGATGAATTTCACAACCCAGTTGGAATTAGACTATCCATCGAGAAAGGTTGCCATGTCAGTCTGCATATTTCTAAGCCTTACTGAAATAAGATGACATTGGTGTGGTATAGCACTGAACAGATCTAACAACAAGACTTGTCCTTAGGCTATCTACTGAAAGGCGAGGTCTTGATAAATATTTGTTTCTTAATCAATGTAGGTTAGCATTGAGCATACGGTATTGATTATGCATTACTTTGACTTATCAAATGGTGCGGGTTTTTCGTAACCCAATAAACCTGATATATTGGGTAGTGGTGATTAATATCTAGCGGTGCTAGGATTGCTAATATATTGAATCATGCGCGAGGAGAGTCTCGTTTGATAATGTCCTCAAGGGGAGCGCGAAACAAGGTTTTATTATTCGGAACCTAGCTAGTTGGAGTTTGATTACTCTATGAATAATAAATAAGCGTTTCATGCTAAATCCACTCTTGGAATTAATAAGAAGTTAATTGATTAAGTCCATAGCAGACATTAATTAATTAATGAACATTTTTATCTTAAGCGTGGGAAATGAAAGTTAAACGGAAACCCGGATTACTTATAATTTCGGATTTGGACGGGGAGAGTTCAATATTACTTCTGTAGTGACTGCTCGTAATATTCCAATTAAGCTTATATTAAATTGTGGGTTCAATTTAATTAGTAAAAAGTAAATTGGATGAGCCCATATCCAAAACCTTCCATAGATCCCTGTCTGGGCCCAAAAGGAACTTAATATAAATAGGAGAATAAAGGAGACAGAAATCATAAGTTTTAATACTGCAAATTTTCGTCCCTCCCTGTCCAAGAGGAGTTCGAAAATTCTCCTATTCCAAAAAGGATTTCTTCTGTCTTCTTTATTTAAGTCCTAGTATTCTGGTGAGATCAGCCCACACTGATATCTGAGTACTTACTCAGTTCGGGAACCAGAAAGAAGATTTGTGGTCTAGTATTCAAAGCGTCACGTGGAGAAGTGTGACGCTCCAGAATTTCGTTCCCTTCTTTCGAGATAAATTGGATTTAGTAGCTTAATTATTTTCGTTTAGAAGATGTGTAATCGTACATTCCTCGTTGAATTTCAACTTTAGAGTAATTTAAGTATTTTCGTTGGAAGAAATAATGTGCAAGAAAATTTACATTTCAAGGATAAAAGTAAAGGCTATACTTTTATTAGATAAAAGTTGGAGGAATTTAAATACAATTAGTACATGCTATATCGTGTATATCATATGTGTTGCATGCTCTTCCTTATATAGGCGTGGAAGTGGGTCCAGCAGGGGCTCTTTTGTGTGAATAGTCATCTTTGCCCTCAGCTTCGGACTCCCCTCGTCTAGCCTTTTTCTTCCTTGATTCCGCTCACTTTTCGTCTTCTTCCTTCGCTGGTCCACTGCCTTCAGTTCTTCCTGGACCTGGCGAATTCCTTCACACACCTGGCTTAAACAATATGTTAGACCCAGTAAATGGTGATTTTTTTATCATATAACCGATGCATGAAATTAGCCTTATCAAGTATGCCCGGGCCTTTTAAGAAAAACCCCGTGCGATACTGTGGATGGATGAAAACTATATATTGTATGTTTTGTTTTCGGCATGTGTCCACTGAGTACTCCTGTACTCAGCCCTGCATGTATTTATAAATGTGCAGGTTGAACGTCAAGAGGATGGAGAAATGATCGAAGTCGATGCTACTAAATAATCCAGTGGATCTTTTCGCGATTCGTGTCTTCATACACGAAGTCGTCTAGTATGGTCTTATTCTGCTGCTCTTTTGTGAAGTGAGACATCTTAGAATCTCACCTTCGAACTCTGATTTATTAATGTAATATATATATTCTAAGCTCTAAGACCATGCAATGGTACACTTGGCTTCATGATATGAATTGACTTGACATTTGGGCATATTCTCAAGTTCTTTCCCCCTTTCTTTCCCCGTTTCTTTAATCCCTCTCATTAGTCGCGGTTTACCCGCTTTGGCTATCCTTAGCAAAGTGCGATCGTGACAAGAAGCTGCTAGTCATCTTCAATTCTTTGGAGAATTAATTAGGTATTATTTCTGCTCCGTAGAAAAGCATGTTTTAGATTTCAATATTCTTAAAGCATGATTGATTCAAGTTATGAGCATGATACATGTGAAAATTACGCGAATAGATTTTGTCTAAATAATCCGCTAAATAGATCTGATTATTATGTGATTTCTTTGTGCGATTAATAATTGTTAAATTATGTTAATCCTTCGCACCGCTTCCGTTGTCAGTTCCTTCACTCGAATCAGAGGATAAAAATGACTGGACGTCAGAATTTGAAACTGCAGGCTCTGGATTTAGCGACGAGATTGGTGGCATAAGCTTGGAAATTTGCATCCTTATAGTTTTTTTCCAATAGAGTACACTTTATTCTCTTATCTACTATTAAGACTAACACTTGGTATTAGCAATGACATCATGGCTTAAGTTATGAGTGAGAACAGCCCTAAATGTCACAACGTATAGAAAGACAAAATGTCACAATGTAGTGGAGACTAGAAACAATATTTCAAAATAATGAAAGCTAATCCTTGTAAAACATGCCATAACATAATACTTATACGTGCGAATAGAACCTAAAATAGACCTATAAACAAAGTTACTTGAACTCTGTCTATGACTATCTTCAAAGTATTATAAGCACCATATTCCTCAATATTTTCAAACATCATTCCATGCCAATAATCTCAAGAGTAATGATAAGTGAAGTTGTATTACTACTTCATTATAATCACAAATTAGTTCATTATGAGTCGTATTAATCGCATACAAACTACTGTTAGTGGAAAATCAAATCAAATCAAAACAAAACATATTCATTCAACAAGCATATAAGTTCATTCGGCTGTATTACTACTTCATTATAATCACAGATTAGTTCATTATGAGTCGTATTGATCGCATACAATACAGAGCATGTCAGCATATTGTATTACGATAAAAAATACTTCATTAGTGTGTTTGTTACGACATTAATTCGACCTTTTTACTTCATTATGAATCTGTTTACACTATAGCATGAAAAAATTAAAAATTACAAATTGATCACGAACCTTCCACTGCGTTACTTTCTCCTTCTATCTTTGAATCTGAATCTGTATCGAATAGAGTGCCTCCTTGATATCGTAGATCATCCAGAATTGATTTAATACTAGCTTCTTCATTATTGGTCGATGAAGATTCCATCTTCAACCGCGGAATTTGTCAGTGTCGTTCCCACTCCATCGAGATGCTGATGAATTTCACGTGTGGAATTCTCCATGGATGAGATTCAGAAGATTGTGAAAACTGAGGCCGATCGATCGAGAATTTGATGTAGATCGCGATTGTCCAGCGATGCAGATCGTGAATTGATGAAATTGCAAAACGATCGTGAATTGAGGAAGCAAAATTGTCCGGCGATGGAGATAAATGAAGATTTAAGTAGATTACAAGAAGAAGATCAATGGAGATCGACGAAGATTGAAGAAATCCGCGATCGAAGATTTGAGGGAGAGATGAAACACGTATTTTATTTTTGGAGAGTTAATAAATTGATTTCCTTAAATACCCCTCAGCAAGGTTTTTTTAAATAAAATAATTAAATAATGGTAAATTAAAATTAACCACAAGATTAAAAAAATAGAGGACCATAATTTGGTCTCTAGTTCGGCCCTTAAGAATGGTTCGATATTGATCACAACTCCCCTCATATATATATATATATATATATATATATTAGATATTGTACTGCAGAGATTTGATCTGCTGGGCGCTCGTGAGCGTCTTTTACTTCACTTCATCAAATCTCTCGTTTTCTATTTCTATTTTTCTGCAGTTTTCACTCATCTTTCGACTCGAATTTTTCTTGAAAAACTCTGATTTTCTTATCAGCCCACAAAGTACAATACTCCATCATTCTTTATTCAAACAATTCTTCCCTTTTCTAAATATAGCTTAAATGATGCTTCTCTCAGTTTCTATTCACGCAGGACATGGAATACCTCTGCCGAATTTTTCTTCAAATCCAACTCTTCAAAATGTGAAATCCATCAATCTTGAATTTGAATTTGATACTGCACCCTTTTCAATTCACTTCCCTATTTCAATTCTGCGTGGATTTTTAATTGCTCCATTATAATTTTCTCTCTTTTTATTCTTTTATTATTCTATTCTACAATTCTCCATTCTCCCTTTGAATTCTGCACAGATTTTTCATTGCCAAATTCTAATTTTCACAATGATGCACATCTCAATCGCCATCCTCCCCTATGCGTTAAGCATCAGACTTATTCTCAAATTCTGACCTCCTGGATTTTGAAAATTATCTGTCTCAATTCTGAATTCCATATTCCACCGATTTTTCTCAACACAATTCCTTTCAGGCTTTCACCACTATGTTGCTTCCTGAATTCTCTATGTGTAGTTTTACCTCTCTATTCAAATTTCTGAAATTTTTACTTTGAGAGAACATAAACCTTTTTTTGAATTTGAATTCGGAAAAAAACGTTGTGAAATATAATTTTGGAGTAAAATATGATGACGATGGAGTTGACCAAGAAATTGCAATTCATGGATGGAATTGAGCTAAGAAATTGAGATGTACTTGTGTAATTTGAGTTTGGAGAAAAAATGTCTCGTTTCGGAGGATAAAAACGATGGAGAGGGGACAGAGCAAATGGATAATTAAAAGTTGAGCGGATGAATACATTTTAATTAAAATAATTAAACAAGAAATAAAAAGGAAAAAGAATATAATTAATGAGAAAAACAAGCGCTCACGCTGGCGCTCATTTTGAGCGCCCAGCAGATCACTTCTCTTGTACTACATATATAAATGATAGTTTATACTATATGAATGTGGTCAAATGAAAACTCTAAATATTGTACAAACTTAAAACTATGATCTGTACCATTGAAAAATGTCAACAGATCACAAAAAAGCATCAACAGAAATATGTCAACAGAATTTCAACGGTAGTCAATGATTGATGTTGTGTTGATACTGTGTTGACATTAAAATCTTGAAATTTTACACTGTATTGATATTGTATTGAAACAGTGTTAAAGATGTGTTGAGGAGTTTTGAGTTTGTACAATATATAAGTTTTCATTTTATCACTAACCAGCAGATAGGGTTAGCAATTTTTGGCACAACACGACACGAACCCGCATGAAATTAATTGTTATGTGTCAAAGCTTATTGGGTTCGTGTCCTTATCGTGTCGACACGATATGATACGAACATGGAAGCCGTGCGTCAAGGATTTCAACTACAGTTAGATTCAACCAGAAACCGTCCTATCGAGATGATATCCGAAAGCTATGAAACTACCACCATCCTCTTCGTCTTGGAAACAGCTTCGCGTGGGTATCTTGCACATCTCAATCGAAGTCCGAATGAGGGAGTTATGGTGGTTTTACAGAAGTCGCGCAGAACTGACGAGGGAGTCCAAAGAGAACACCCGGGCGGGTGTTTTTCACCCTGCAATTCACCCGACCGGGTGAATCACCCGAGACTTAGTTTTTGAGGGCCTTTTTCCACATTTTGGGCCCTTAGTATAAATACCTTTTGGTGTCATTTTTCATTCTAGATTGAGAGAAGATTGTGATTGAAGTTATCTCCCTAGTGAGTTTTTCCTCTTTGAGGAATGTATCCAATTCCTTCCTTGAAGGTTGCTTGTTTCAATTTCACAGATTGATTCAAGTAGAGGTATGCATCAATGGGGTGTATCCATTGAGTAGTGGAGCCAAGGGGTGATAGAGCTATTGAAAGTTGCCTAGGGTTGTTTTCATCCTTTTGGTCAAGGTCCTATGGTCATAACTCTTTTATCTCATCATTATACACATGCTTTCCATTCCTAATCTTCCATCCATTCAATTTTTGTTGGTTGGATCTTTATTATCTTTTGCCTTGTGTTGATAAATTGAAAATCAATCTCACAAATATAGTTAGATCAAGCATCATTAAATGGGTAATCCTTGGGAAATGGATCATAAAATACATGGATCCATATCATTTGGTATCTAGAGCCTAGTACCCACTAGGTGTTTATCTATTGTTGCTTTGGGTTAGGTTTTTTTTCCTTTTGTTTTTGTTTTGGCTCTGTTTTTGTTGGGATGATCGGATTGATCAATTGTGCTTAGATTAAGCTGAAATTTGGTGTGCATGATCTATGTTATGTGACCTAGCTACCTGCAAAAGTTAATCAAAAACTTCCTTCGTTTGCCTAGTTAACTGTGGAGATTAACATCATTGCCCTGTTTTGGCATAGTTGGGGAAAACCATACAAAATCTATCAAATTACCAAATCTGACTATATATGACTATTTTTTCCTTGATCTAGACTTGTTTGGGAATCTATCCACCAAAATTCATCCAAATTTGGCGTGAGGATCAATACCAAAAAAATTCATAAAGATCAGCCAGATTTCAGCAAAAAGCTTCTTCCCATGTCTTGTGTTCGTTAGTGTGTGTGTTTGCTCTAGGCCTAGTTTTCCTTGCTTTCATATGTTTAATCATTATTACTTTGGTATTTACTACTTGGTGTCCATATGTTCTTGAGGTGTATACCTTGATTGAGTTGTCCGGGCGCCAACGAGTGGGAATTGGATCGAGAGTGTGTGATACTAGCCCCACTATATTCTAAACCTACTGAGTGATATTGGTGAGTGACTTGAGGGGGTGTTGGGATACTGCATTGGGGTGAGTTAGCTTCTTAAATCTCTCTTTCTTAATTTTACTAATCTCTAAGACTAGTCCCTAGTCTTTGTTTTTGTGTTTGTAGGAAACTTTGATGCCTCCTATGATTCGATCCAACAAAATGGTGGACATCCACGAGGAGGAAGTCGAGAAGGGCGCGGGCTCAAGTAATTCCAAACCCGAAGGGGATCTAGTGAGCATGATGTCCCAAATGATGGAAGATTTTAGTCATGATCTCAAACAAGAGATGAGAGAATGGGATGCCCGGATGGATGCCCGGAGGAAGGAGTTCGAGACCCGATGGAAATCCAATCAAAACACATTGGTTGGAGCTTTAAAGGAGGTTCGTGCATCAAGATCTGTCACTCCTAAAAGTGACCATCTACATCTCAAAGCTTACGGCATAGAGCATGTAGTGTCGAGGGGTAATGGAGCCAATAGGCGGGTTGGAGGAGGAAATGAGGAGTATGGTCGTTTTGGGGTAGGAAACCAACATGGAGGGGTGGAGTCTTATGGGGAAATTGAAGGAGGGAATATGGCAAATCGGGATGAGAATGGAGGCTATGATAGATTTGGGATGGGCAATCAACAAGGGAGAGTTGGGCTCTATGGTGATGATAGAGGTGATTATGAATCAAGGTACCATGAAGATGGACTTGATAGGGGAAGTCGTGGGGAACGAGTTCCAAAGTCTCATAGAGAGTGGCATTCTAGGAGGGTGAGAGATCATGTTAGCCATAAGGGGTTTGAGAGGCCAATTGAAGAAGAAGTCTCATATAGAGCTCGATTGAGGCCTACCTACCTACATGGTGGTGTTGACACGAACCAAAGAGGTAACTCATCAAGTCATTTGACTACATCCTCTTCTTTCCATTTTTCACATAAGCCTCTTGATGTATATGGAAATGTCTCCTATTCGATGAGCTTAAACCAAATTAGTAGAGAAAAAGAACGAGAGAGAGAGAGAAAAGGCTTGAGAGTGAAAGTGAGTCTAAAAAGCCAAGAGAGCGTGATAAAAGACAAGAGTGTGAGGTGCAAAAGTCAATAGAGAGTGGTGGGGGTGAGAGAAAAGAAAAATATCAAATGAGAGAAAAACCACAAGCACAAGTGAGTGAATGGTGCTTGTTAGATTCTAAGGCCTACCTTGGGTGGGCACCAAATGATCCTTTGCCTCTTGCCCTTGGTGAGGAAAATAAGCCCTTACCGACTAACACTTCTTCTATGTATTTTTGTGTTGATGAATGTGTAGGAAATTTAATTGAAGACATGGAAGTGAAGTATCAAAGTGCACATGGTTTGGAAACTATGCCCCCGGAGAAGGACCAAGAGGAACAAGGGCAAGTGGATGAACTCCTTGCCCAAGGTTCAAGTGCACTATCCTTGTCGCCTTGTGATGCTCCCTTGCATATGATTACACTAGAGAAGTCCCTTTGTGTTGATAGATTTGTTATTGATGACTTGTGTAAAAGGTGGTCTCATGAGCTTGAATCTTTGAATGCCAAGTCTATCTTTGCATCATATGTTGATCCTTTCTTGATAAATCCAAGCATTGATAGACATGAAATTTCTCTTGTGAAATCTACCTTGAATGTTGGAGTGACTTCCTTTTATACTAAGATGCCTAAGCTTTCATTTGTTGGTAATTTTGAGTTTCATGAGTGTGCGGATGAGAATAGTAGGACCAAGAGGAGTGACATGGATAGTGACTTTAGAACTTGGTGTTTGCTATGTTTTCATTTCAAGGTGGTTAAACCCTTCAATGGGATTGGAGTGTTCTATGGCCGTTTGTGAAGGATTTTTCCACTCATATGTCTCTTGAGGATGATGTTATGAATATGGGCATAAAATTGCATTGTTCCCATAATTGTGGTCTTGTTTTTATATTGTTGGAGCAATTGTGTAAGTCATATTTTGAACAAAATCTTATGATGCGTACTATGACTTTACACAAGTTACATATGCATGATGTTGTGCTTATTATACATGTGGAGCATAAAGATTTATGGCTACATTGTGCATATGATTTTGATCACTTTTTGAAATTGTTGAAGCAAGTGAGTGAAATTCATTGTGATGAACTTTGTTTGTTGAATGATAATCCTTCTTGCAAACTTGATGTGTGTTGTGATGAACCACATCTATATTTTGACCAAGAGTTTGTCAATTTGTGGAAGAGAACTTCTTATTTGAGCAAGAGTGGTGTGTTAATGATTGAAAATGATTGTTCATTGCATGAGCGTGAGAATAAAATTTTTATGCTTAGACCTCTCTTGATAACTTTCCATTTTGCACCATATGAGGACCCTTTCTTGTATATGCCTAGTCTTGTTGGGAATGCCAAATCTTTTGTAAAGATGTTCAAGAATTTGGAAATCATTTGTATGAGGATGGTCAAACCAAATAGAAACAAGGTGCTTGGGGCATGTGTGTTTTGGCATGTTGATTGCTTTTATTGCATGTCCATCAAACCATTCAATGGAGTTGGGATATTTTATGGTCTATTTGTGAAGAACTTTATATCTAATGGCTTTGTTTGGGACTACATTGTGAAGGAATGCCTATGTTTATTTGCACCCACATCTTGTACCTATATTGTGAGATTGTTTGAGTTTTGGTATGAAGGGTATCTTGATGAGTTTGTCTTGATTCCTTATGGGTGGGATTTGGACATGAAAGGATTCATTAATTTGTGTTCTCATATTTATTGTGACTTGGCCTTGAGCTTGAGGGAACATGAATTTAGAGGTCCATACAACGTCTTTGGTGTAGTATTGTCTCTTAGAGCCGTTAGTGGTCTTAATCCTTTTCATCATACTTTGATATTTGATTTACTCTTTTTCCATTTCATAGGTGTGCGGAATCCGGATTTGAGGACAAATCCTTTCCAAGAAGGGGAGAATGATATGACCATGATTGCTAGACATCAAGTGTTTTCACCTCGACGTGAGCCATGGATTGATTGGGGTCCAAGGAAGAGAGTGAAGACGTGCCAAGGATTCAATAAAGCTAGAGGGTCTCCTGAGGATGCGAGGAATAGAGAAGGCTTGGATTTGAAGACAAATCCTTTCCAAGAAGGGGAGGATGATACGAACATGGAAGTCGTGCGTCAAGGATTTCAACTACAGCTGAATTCAATCAGAAACCGTCCTATCGAGATGATATCCGAAAGCTATGAAACTACCACCATCGTCTTCGTCTTGGAAACAGCTTCGCGTGGGTATCTTGCAAATCTCAATCGGAGTCCGAATAGAGGGAGTTATGGTGGTATTACAGAAGTCGCGCAGAACTGGCGAGGGAGTCCAAAGAGAACACCCGGGCGGGTGTTTTCACCCTGCAATTCACCCGACCGGGTGAATCACCCGAGACTTAGTTTTTGAGGGCCTTTTTCCACATTTTGGGCCCTTAGTATAATACCTTTTGGTGTCATTTTTCATTCTAGATTGAGATAAGATTGTGATTGAAGTTATTTCCCTAGTGAGTTTTTCCTCTTTGAGGAATGTATCCAATTCCTTCCTTGAAGGTTGCTTGTTTCAATTTCATAGATTGATTCAAGTAGAGGTATGCATCAATTGGGTGTGTCCATTGAGTAGTGGAGCCAAGGGGTGATAGAGCTATTGAAAGTTGCCTAGAGTTGTTTCCATCCTTTTGGTCAAGGTCCTATGGTCATAACTCTTTTATCTCATCATTATACACATGCTTTCCATTCCTAATCTTCCATCCATTCTTGTTTAGATTCAATTTTTGTTGGTTGGATCTTTATTATCTTTTGCCTTGTGTTGATAAATTGAAAATCAATCTCACAAAAATAGTTAGATCAAGCATCATTAAATGGGTAATCCTTGGGAAATGGATCATAAAATACATGGATCCTTATCACGATAAGGACACGAAAACTTCGTATCGTGTTCGTGTCGTGTCGTATCGTGTTACACATTAAGAAATAATATTAATATATTATAATATTATTATTATTTTATTTATTTTAAAATTTTAAAATTTTAAAATTAAAATTTATAATTTAATATTAGATATAATATTTATATATTATAATAATATTATTATAGTGTCGTTATTGTCCCGTGTCATATATGTGTTGTTATCGTGTCGTGTTGACCCGAAGTGGTTCGTGTCGTTAATGGATTCGTGTCGTTAATGGATTCGTGTCGTGTTCGTGTTGTGTTGTGTTTGTGTCTGAGGATAACGGGTCATATTTGTGTTTCCTGTAATCGTGTCGTGTCGTTATCGTGTCGACACGATAACGACACAACATGCACGATTTGCCACCCCTACCAGCAGATCACTTCTCTTGTAATACTACATGCATAAATGATACTCCCTCCGTCTACGAATAAGAATCCCGGTTCATAATTACCATAAATGGTAAAGAGACCCCATATTCCACCAACTCATTCCACTCACATATCATTTAAAACTAATATATACAAGTGAGACCCATATTCCACTAACTTTCTTCCACCCAATTTTTTTTTTACATTTATTAAAACCCGCGCCATTTAGAAATGAGACTTTTAATCGTGGACGGAGGGAGTAGTTTATATCATATGTATACATGATGGAACCGAGATTAAAAGTAATGGAAAAGGTGTCAGATGTTTATGATAAAGAGTTATCACTTCTATTTTATCTAATTAGCAACAGTTGTGATATTCATTGTATATATATATTAATTCGGGTGTTGTGTGTGTGGTGGGCTAGCGGCGGATCCAAAATTTTTAGTTTGGAGGTATGAAGTTGTACAATAAATAATTACAATATAAAATAAAATAACATTAAATAATTTAAAATAATTTAATATAGAAGGATTTTTTATTTGAGTTACAAGTTGTACTAAATATAATTATATAAAAAATGATAAAAATAATAGAGTATAATTTAAAAAATTCAAAGCATTTAATAAAAGTAAGAATTTTTTTTATTTAAAGTAGGAGTTTTACTACAAATAATATCACATAAAATAAAATGATCAAAAAGTAATGGAGTACTATATTATAAAAATCAAAGCAATTATAAAATAATACTAGAGCATAACAGGGGAAATCAATATCATTAAGACATACTCCCTTCGTCTAATCTAAGATGGCACATTCCTTGGCCGGCACGGGATTTTATGAGTTATTGATTAAAGTGTTTAATTGGAGGGAGAAAAGGTGGGTGTAAGTATTAAAATAGAGAGAGAAAGAAAGATGAATATTTTAATAGGAGAGAGAAAAAGTTGTTGGATGTATTGATTGGAGAGACACTACAAAAATTCGCGCATTTAGCTAGCACATATTTCCGAGCCAATATGTGCTCGGAATTTTCCTAGCATTCCCCGAGCATTTTCTGATAGTGCTCGGAATGTTGAAGAAATTATGAACTATACGACCACAGTTCGAGCATGGTCAACGTGCTCAACAGAATTGCTAGCACAATGACTGTTCTCGGAATCATTCCTAGCACAAATTGATTGTGCTCGGAAATATTCCTAGCACTGAAGGAGCTCAGCTTTTCTAGCCCAACTTGACTTTATTCGTAATATTTCCTAGCACTTGGAAGGTGCTCGGAAAACTCCTACCACTTAAGGTGCTCGGAAATTCCTAGCACAACTTGCCTGCTCGATAATATTTCCTAACTCTTGGAAGGTGCTTGGAAAATTCCTAGCACAAATTGTCTGTGCTCGAATTATTTCCTAGCACTTGGAAGGTGCTCGGAAAAACCATGATTTTTTTTCAAAACCAAATCTAGATCTAGCTTCTTCCATTTTACTTCTTCCATTTTCTCTCCAGCTCGTTTCTTCATGTTATCCTACATATTTTCAATCTTATCTTGTTATTTCTTCGAATCATAGTAGTCTCTTTGCCCGTTGCCATCTCGCCTCATTATCTTTTTGTTATCTAAAGGTATAATTTATATTTATTAGTTACTCTCTCTAACTTCTATGTTAAATAATCTAAAATATTCTTATATCTGTTTTATAATTTATGTTATAGGATAGTAAAATGGATAAGTTACTAATATACAATGGACTTACCTATGAAAATAATAGATTAGCTAACTTAAGAATTTTAATAACTTGAAATAATATTTTTACTCAAGTAATGTTTTGATGATCAAGTATAATTTTTATTTGCTAATTATTCTCTCTAAACTCTTTGTTAATTTATTGAAAGTATTATTTTTTTTTCTTTTGATTTCATACTACAGGATAGTGAAATGGATAAAATTCTTGGACGAGAATGGATGTATGAGAGAAAGCATCCCACCGGAGAATTCAATCGTGACTTTATCGACGGGTTAGATATGTTTATGAATTTTGCTATGTCATTTCCCTCTAAAATGGATGGTTCGAAAATTAGATGTCCATGTAAACATTGTGATAATAGCAAACTTTTTTCTACTGATACGGTGAAAGAGCACCTTGTGAGAAGGGGGTTTACTCCAAATTACTATGATTGGAGATTTCATTGCGATGTAGAAGCGTCATCCAGTTCAATACCGGGTGAACCTATGCATTTCGATCCATCATCGGATCCATACCAACATATGGTACACAATGTGTGGGGACAGACAGCCATTCACGAGCCTTATCATTTTCAGGCGCAACATTCCGAACAATATGTCCCGCCTACTTACATGCCAGAATCCCCCACTAATGAGTCGCAACAGTTCTATAATTTATTAGAAGCGTCTCAGGCCGATTTGTGGGCGGACTGTGATTATTCTGAGCTGTCAACAAATGCTCGACTGATGACTATGAAGTCTGAACATCGAATGTCTCAACGAGCTATTGACGAATTGTGCCAATTTATGGAGGAGCGCCTGCCGAAACCAAACCGTATGCCTAGTAGCTTCTATAAGTGCAAAAAACAAATGCAGGCCTTAGATATGCCGGTTCTTAAGATAGATTGTTGCAAGAGAGGGTGCATGATCTACTGGAGGGAAGATGAGAACCGAACTGAATGCAAAGTTTGTGGTCAGACCAGATTTAAGGGTAATGGCACAAGTCCACTCAAACAAATGTACTATTTCCCTTTAGGCTCAAGGTTGAGGCGTTTGTATGTATCCGAAATTACCGCTCAATCCATGCGATGGCATGCAGAGCACATCCAGACTCCAGGAGAGATGTCTCATCCGGCAGATTCGGTAGCCTGGAAAACCTTTGACAAGATACATACTTTCTTTGCTTCTGAATCAAGAAATGTCAGGTTAGCACTTAGTACTGATGGATTTCAGCTATTTGGTCAGACTGGTTCGCAGTACTCATTATGGCCAGTGATTTTAACTCCATACAACTTGCCACCATTGATGTGCATGAAAGATCCATACATGTTTCTTACAGTGATTGTGCCGGGTCCGAAGAATCCCAAGCAGAATATTGATGTGTTTCTACAACCCCTGATCGCAGAGCTCAACGATTTATGGACCGAAGGAATCCCTGCATATGATATATCAAGAAAACAGAACTTTCAGCTACGCGCAGCGTTGATGTGGACTATCAGTGACTTCCCTGCGTATTCAATGTTGTCAGGGTGGGGCACATTGGACACCGTGCGTGTCCATATTGTATGGAGGACTCACAAGCTTTCTCCTTGAAGCATGGACGGAAAACCACTTGGTTTAATTGCCACAGGAGGTTTCTCAACAGAAATCATCGATTCCGCAGAGACAAAAAGAACTTTAGAAAGAACACAACCGAGCATTCTGGTCCTTCTCCATTCTTAAATGGAGAACAAATACTTGATCATCTGGAACAATTTGAATTCAAGAGAGTATTTGATGAAGGTGCGGAAATAAACTCTGAGTTGAGCAAGATTTTTGGGTGGAATAAACGAAGCATATTTTGGGATCTTCCGTATTGGAAAACAAATGTGATTCGCCACAATTTGGATGTCATGCACATAGAGAAGAATGTTTTTGATAATATTTTCAATACCATTATGAATGTAGAAGGAAAGACAAAAGACAACGCTAATGCAAGAAGGGATTTGGAATTGCTTGGTATATGACCCGAGCTTTGGCCAAGTGGCGGAAAATATCATAAGGCTGATTACACGCTTGACAAAGAAAGTATGGAATTATTGCTCAAGTGGCTACAGGGTTTGAAATTCCCGGATGGTTATGTTTCCAATCTATCAAGGTGCATTGATATGAAGAAACACAAGTTGTACGGTATGAAAAGCCACGACTGTCACGTGTTTATGCAACGATTGTTACCAATCGGACTCCGTGAGTTACTTCCACACAGAGATCTTACGGCTACGATGATAAGGGAAATTGATATGACAATATATCATGAGTCGATTGCAGTTACTTTGTGCAAGCTTGAGATGATATTTCCTCCGTCTTTCTTTGACTCCATTGAGCATCTTCCAATCCACTTAGCATATGAGGCGTTGATTACAGGTCCGGTGCATTTTCGATGGATGTATCCATTTGAACGGTACATGCGCAAGTTGAAGTTAAATGTCAAGAACAAAGTTGCAGTTGAAGCATCTATATGCAATGCGTATTTGACTGAGGAAGCATCACATTTCTGCACTTATTACTTCGAGTCACATGTCCGTTGCCGAGGCAGAGATGTTCCTCGTAATGACGATGGAGGAGGTTCTACTCACCCCAAAGATATGCTTCCGATTTTCACATATGCTACGAGATGTGTTGGGAATGGACGAAGACGATTCTTGTCAGAAGTGGAATACAAAGCGGCACAAACTTATATATTAGTTAATACTCAAGAAGCAAAGGAATTCGAGCTGTAAGTTTGATTTCCTCAATACTCGTTTATTTAACTGACTAAATGTTAATTTAGTAATTGTTTTTTTATAAAACAGTATGTTCATTGGACAATTGCGTGAGTGGATTCCAGGAATAACACCTCCTCAGATAGAGCAACAATTAGAAGATCATTATGCATCATGGTTCAAAGAATATGTAAGTTTTCTATATTTTTTTCTTTGTACTTTATTTGTCGAAAAAATAATTATTCATTAATTGTGTTTGGTACACAGGGCCGTAATAACTTGCCTCGTGATAGTCATCTATACTATTTGTCGCAAGGACCATTAACCGAGGTTACAAGTTACAATGTTTGTTTTGTCAATGGATATAAATTTCACACAGATTCCTATGGAAAGAGTAAATCTACAGTCAATAGTGGGGTATGCATCAGAGGGTCAAATTACATCTATGATGAGGATGACTTCTACGGCATTTTGAAAGAAATTGTGGAAGTGGAATATCGGGCATTACCAATAAAGAAAGTTGTATTGTTTAATTGTGTGGTATAATCCGGCTCCGGCTCCACGCGGTGGTACAATTGTTCATCCGAAGTACAAAATTGTTGAAGTGAATATTCAGAAGGAGTATCCAAAATACGATCCATTCATCTTAGCCAAACAAGCATCTCAAGTTTATTTTGTATCTTTTCCGAGCAAGAAAAGAGACAAGGCGAACTGGCGAGCAGTGTTCAAAGTTCGAGTAAATAAATTTTATGCTAGTCATGCCGCTCCAAAAGAAAAAAATGAAGACACGGCTTTTCAAAAAGATGAAGCGGAAGTTCATGAAATTTCCGATGACGTTCAACTAATAGACCCTCCACGATGTGATCCTAGTGGTGCAATGATTCCAATTTTGAGAGAAGTTGCCGACAATGATGAAGATGAAGATGGAGATGAAGAATACGAAGAAGAAGAAGAAGAAGAAGAAGAAGAAGAAGAAGAAGAAGAAGAATATGAAAATAAAGATGAAGACGAAGACGAAGAAGACGAGGAGGAAAATGAAGACAATGATGAAACGGTAAACATTGATTTAAATGTTATTTACAAACTCATTACTTAGTCATGCATATTTTGTGTCATTAAATAAATTCAGAAACACTTATTCTGATTCCCAAATTAATTACTAAGTCATTACTTAGTAAGAATTAATTCCCAAATTCCAATTATTCTGAGTGACTCGAAGATGACTTGATTAACTATTTACTAAATTATTGACTTGATTAGGGATACTAAACCAAAGTCCAAAACATTTCTGGATCCCTCTCTCTCCGCTCTCTCTCACTCCCTCTCGCCGCTCTCTCTCCCTCGCCGCTGCCGATCTCTCTCCCTCTCGCCGCTCTCTCTCACTCGCCGCTGTCGATCTCTCTCCCTCTCGCCGCTCTCTCTCACTCGCCGCTGTCGATCTCTCTTCCTCTCGCTGCTCTCTCACCGCTTGGCCGCCGCCGATCTCTCTCTGCTTTACCGCCGTTCTCTCTCCTCTTGGCCGCCGATCTCCGCTCTCTCTCACACCTGCAGGTTAGTGATTTGTCACACCTCCAATATGCTCTGGAACCTTAGGTTTTCTGCTGTAGGTGTTTTGATTCTATGATTATCGCTTCGTGTGCTTTCACTGAGATTTTAGATTTTAGTTGAATTCGGTGTATTTGGTTTAGCTAGGGTTGGTGTAGGTTTGGTTTTTGTTTAATTTTGTTGCTAATTATAAGAATATGCTAGAACAGGATGATGATTTCTTATTCATAACTTTTCTTATTTGGTCGATCTTCTAATTTTATAATTAGAAGAATATGCATGAAATTGGTGTTTAGTAGTATTTTTTGTGCTTATCTGTTGCGGTTATACATGAAAATAGATTTCGTATTCTACAGATTCTTCCTGTTGTTAATATATACGACTGGTTTGATCGGATACCTTTTTAGTTGTGTAGGATCTTATGTTTTGTTCCCTGTATATACAGTTACAGTTTTAAATAATCATTATGTTTTTTTTGTTTTACAATTCGTGTATCTATTAAGGTTGGAACTTAATTTGTTTGGGAGAAATCCTTACCGCCATACACTGGAATGCTGGATATTGATCAAGCAATTGAGTGATGAGTCTTTTAGATTAGCAGGAGCTTTTAGATAAAGTAATTTATCAGTAAAACATATAGTTACACATATTTTATTATTGATAAGTCTTTCTCATTTTGATGAAATAGCAATACTAATGTGTTTCATTTTCTGATATCATTTCCCTTGATTGTTCATTTCTCCTTCTATAATTCAGTTTTATGTCTTATTTGCAGACACCAAAGATCCTTGCCGGCTTCTTTCAAATTATTAACTGGTATTCCGGAAATCTTTTAGACTTATGTACTGATTTTCCCACTTCATATATATAATTACAAGTATAATAACTTCCATAAATGTCAAAGACCATAGTTATTTCTTCTAAAATGACATTGAAAGACATAGTCATTGGCAAGAAAAGGGTAGTATTACCAACTCAGATGATATCATCAGAGATCCATCTCTACTATTATCGCTAAACATCCCGACTTCTGACTTTTCAGGTTCTTCCTTTATGTGACCATCCTGCTCTCTTGGATAAATCTGAAACTTATTTAGGTAATGAAATTGCTCTATTGTTCATACCATTGCCATTCCATATCACTCTGTAATTAAGAAGAGTACATCGATTTTATGTTTGCTACATTGTTGGACTTTCATGTTCTTGATAACCCAAATGGTGCTCAATTTTGTTTGAAAAATTAGTGTTTGTTTGAAAATGACAATAATGTTTGGCGATATATGTGATGTCAAAATTACTATATTATTTTTCCTTCCTACATGGCTACTGAAAAGTACTAATCACATGCTTCTTTCTGTATTGTCTTCATGATTTTTTTGTAGCACTGATTCCATAAAACGAGCATCTCAGATCTTAAGTCAGATTCCTTGAAAAGCAATTGGTGCATATAGTCAGTCAGGTAACATATGGAGAATGAGAGAGAATATTAAACTCAAACTCAAACAGATTAATGTTTATGTTTCTTTAAGAATAGGGTGCCATAAATCATGAGTTTGTTAAATATGGTTACATATGCTGGTGGACAATGTTTATTGAATTTAAATTCATTTCTACTTGTCTGAGGTTGTTATAACAGCTCTGAATTTAAAGTCAATTCTATTTGGCTGTTGTAGTTATTTAATTGTAGAAATGAGAGGGTCATCATTGGGACGCTCAACTACACACTCCAATGACTTACCACCACTTGGTACTTTAGAGTTATTGGATGAGAACAGTGAAGGAGAACATTCAGCCGGTGATAGCATTGAAGGTGGGCATTCAACCGGTGATAGCATTGAAAGTGGGGCAAGGGCAAGTACTAATAATGCAAAAAAGTCAAAAAAAGATGGATATAAGAGGGACGCAAGAGGGCGCATATATGTACACCTTAGGGGTGATAAGTACGTGCTCGAATAATTTTATGCTTTCAATATATTATTTGAAGTTACTAATTGTATATTAATTTGCAGATTGTGTCCGACCGGTGTAGTGGCCAACATATGCAATAAGGCTTTTAAGCACATATTTGACCCGGGCATACAGCCAAGCAACGCTTTCGGATGAATATATTGAACATTATTGGAAAGAATTTGAGGTCAAATTGTGCATTTTATATTTATAACTCAATTATCATATATTATTTAATACTTTATTATTTTGCAGAAAGATGCAAACTGTAAAGCTTATGATTAGGTGGAATGCAAGAAAGCTTTTCACAGTCAATACAAAGCTAGATACGGCGATATCATGGGTTATAAGAAAAAGACAATGAAGAAACCGGCCTACTTCACGGATGACCAGTGCACGAAATGCACCGATGCCTGGAATCTTCCTGAGAATATCACGGTTTCTGAGAGGTGCTCGAATAATCGAAGACAGGGGCGGGAGAAAGCCTTTGGAACACATTGTAATGGCTGTATTCCATTTGAAGAGACCGTTGAGAAAATGGTAAAATTTATATTTTTCTAGTTTAATTTTTACTTTTTAGTTATTTTTTAAATCCTTTTTAATGTTGTTTGCAGACTGAGGAAAACAACGGGATAATACCTCCATTTGTAGATGTCTTTGGTAAGACCCACACGTTCAAAACAAAAGATTCACAAGGGATGGTTTCGCAAAACGCCACTCGGATTAATGTAAGTTTCATTCTCATATTCTACTTACTTGGTGAGCCTCCTGATTAGCTCGTTTCTATTTGATAGTAACTGTGTCATTTCTGGTAATGGTTCAATGGGGAACTTAAGATTTGATCGAATTTGCAATTTGAATGGTTTTTTAGATATCTTATTGTTATTGTTGACCCTTCTCCTTGAGTTATAGGTTACACAGTATACTATACTACACTAAATTAATTCCCCTCTCCACTTTGCTGTATGAAGTGTACATATGAGATTATTCATTGCCTGTCACATTAAAAGTTCATGATAAACTTGCCATATCTCATAGCGAATCCATACATGAATCATGAAAACTCCTGATGTGTATATAGAAACTGCAATGTTTAAATTCACCAAAGTTATTGCTTATTTTCTATGTTGCTGCTTATTTACTGCTGCTTAAACCCATACATGAATTGCTGCTTATTTTCTATGTTGCATTTACTAGTTACTTGGTCTGGATTGTCTATACTCTGTAATTGTATAATTCTCAAAGTTCAATGTTTTAATACAGAAATGCTGCAACATCTGCAATTCTGAGTGTACATGAAATTTGACTGTTGCCTCTGCCCTAAAATTCTGATTTGACTATTGTCTTGCTGAGCATTTTCAAACTTTAGATTACTTATGATTATACATGAAGCATAATCCAATTAGTTAGTCCACCATCTGTTGTTGCCTCTTGTTCAATCAACATGATAACATGCTGCATTGCACTATTGAAGAGAAAGCTGTGAAACTGTTTGTTTGTTCGCGTGCTTGTGATAGTATCTAATTTGTGTTTGCTTGTTGGAAGAATGATATTATGAGAAGGGCTGAAGAATTAAGAGCCGAAGGGATAGACAATCCAGATAAAGATGCCATCTTCTTGGAGCTTCATGGTAAGGTGAAGAAGAGAAAGCAGATTCCCGGTGCAGGAAGTGTAACAAAATTATACTTCCCGTCAGCTACTTCAGCATATGCATCTGGACGTTGGACAGGCAGAAACCCTAGGAAGATGGACGAGCTCTACGAGCAACGACTTCAAGAAGAACGGGAGCGAATGGCAGCCCAAATGGAAGCCCGGATGGAAGAGAGAGTTAGAAAGATAGAAGAAGTGTCTGGAGAAGAAAATGGAATTGATGAAGGAAGAGTCGGAGAAGAAAATGGAATTGATGAAGGAAGAGATGCAAGAACACCTTCAGACTTTATTTACTGAAAAATTGAAAGATTTGGGTAAACTATAGATATAGACTTGAGCATTTTGACTCATGATATTGTGAAACTCTTTAATTCGTGTCTGTGAAACAATTTTATTCTCATCAATCCATTGGGTATTTTAATTTGATATATTATTCCTACTTTGATTTTAATGCTATTTTGATTTCATTGAATTAACAATTTAAAATGAAGCTATAATAATAATAAAATAATCAAAGAATCCGAGGACATGAGTGCTCGGACAATTACATGGCAGAAATATCCCTTTCCTAGCACAAGCTAAGATGTGCTAGGATTCTCGAATGGCAATATTTCCGAGCACACGCTAGTGCTAGGATATGCTATATCATACTTCGAACTTCCGAGCACTTCTGGTGCTTGGAATCTCATAGAAGAGTTGACCAACTTTTCCGAGCACGTTTCTGGTGCTAGGAAAAACCAGCGTTTTGCTCGGACATGCGCTCGGAGAAAATTCCGAGGGAGCGAATTACTAGCACTTAAGGTGCTCGGAAATGTGCTAGGAAACCTCCATTTTTCCTAGCACTTTCGTTGTTTTCCTAGCACTTTCGGTGCTAGGTAAAGGCACCTTTTTTTGTAGTGAGAGAAAGTTTCCAAAAAATGGAAATATATCATTTTAGTTGGACAAACTAAAAAGTAAAACGTATCATCTTAAGCGGGACAGAGGGAATAGTAAACAACCTAATATCTAGAAAATAAATGAGGAGTTCAAATAATTACAAAGCTTAAAAAACTAATTACATATCAAAAAGAAAATATGACTACAGAACTTAAAAAAAAAAAAGAGTGCAAATCATTAGCTGATTTTTTATAAGAGAAAATGCAATTCTCTTTATACCAATCAGCGTATCTTTCTTCAATCACGTCGTTTGGACGTGTATAAATATGTGCGATGGTTTCAGCATTTACACACAATCTAGAACGAGTTATATACTCAGAATAGTCATAGTATATACGCACATATATATAGGATTGTGATCAATTGAAATTTTTTAGCTTAATTGAGAATTGAGATGCATTATCAACCATTTATTTTTATTAAATGAGTGGTCCAGAATTTGCCACATAAAAAATATTTTTAGATTAATTAATTATAAAAGGGTATAATGGTAATTTCATTATACATTTTATTCAATAAATTTTTTTATTTTTTTTATTTTTAATTTTAATTTTTTTTTAATTTTTTTATTTGTCAACTACATATACAATTCATGTCAACTACACACATATAAGTCAACTATATTACAATTCATGTCAACTACACACATATAATGTCAACTATGTGTACAATTCATGTCAACTACATTTATAATTAATATCAACTACACACATGTAATGTCAACTATACAATTCATGTTAAATACACACATAATATCAACTATAAGTTGTTGACATTTGATGTGCAGGTTACTGACATTTAATGTGCAGGCTATTGACGATAATACCCCCGAGTTGACATAATCTACTTCGAGTTGACATTTCGAAAATGTTGTGGATGAGTGGCTGAAAATGCATCTCTAAAAAATCTCAATCTAAACACGATCCTATATGTATATATATACACACACTTTATATATAAGATTTAGATTATTTATCCATTAAAAGAATCATAGAAGACGCAGTGGCGGATGCATGATTTCAACTGTGGAGGGTCCAAATTACTAGTAAGTACTTATTAATAGTTGCAGAGTATTTTTCGATATTTACTTCACCACAAGTAGTTGTAACAGTCCAGAGCCTTGTCCTAGCGGCAAGGAGCTTAGACATCAATGTATGAGGTGCCGAGTTTGAGCCATTGGGTTTGGTGCCCCTTGCACAGCGGAAGTCATGCATTCACAAATAAATCATACATACGGATCTCTTTGACAGATTTTGGGATCAATTTATCACATGTTAAACAATCAATTGCATGCTAGAACACATATAATTCACAAATAAGTAATCAAAACCCTAATTCATGAATTTCAACGGTTTAGAATTACTGATCTGATTCTCCAACTTATCGTCGATTGCTTGCGCCTTCTCCACGTGATGTTCTTCGTACTCCATCACGAACCTTCTAATCTGTATCCCGATCTCAGAATCTGACCTTTGGGTGGGCAAAGCTTGTCAGAATCAAAAGGGCTTAATTAGAAAGGAGATAGAATTTCAGATCTGGAGAGAACTGAAAAAAAAACCGTTCACTCCGTAAGGGAGAACGCAAATTATAATTAAATTAAATTCTTAATCTCCTTTTATATTGAGTTATAATGGGCCAGATTAGGGATCCATGGAGGATGGACTTGGGTCAAATATGTTGGACTTTTACTAATTAAATTGAGCCTCAATTTAATACAAGTCCAAACAGAATATTATTATCATCCACTATAGTATAATAATATTGACTGCCCGTCCAATCCCAAATTACGAGTAATCCGGGCTTTACCTCTTTAATTTGTTATTTCCTGTGTTTAAGATACTAGCACCTCTAGACATTGATCACCACTACCAAGATATCAGGATTCTTAGATTGTGAAAAATTCGCACCATTTGATAAATCAAAGTAATGCATAATCAATATCGTATGCTTAATGTTATATCAACAATGATTAAGAAATAACAATCACCGAGACCTCGTCTTTCAGTAAATAGCAAGGAAGACTTAACTCAACTGTTAGATCCTTCAGTGCTATACCACACCAGTGTCGTTTATTTCCTAAGGTAAGGAAACATGCAGATTGACACTATAACCTTTCACGATAGGTAGCCAAAGCCTATCTAGGCTGTGAAATTCTATTTCTCTTCTACAAAGGACCGACTGCGTCACCTTTTGTGAACATCGTTCACGACCAGTCCACTATGCAGAAGAATTAGACTTATTTGCTTCTTATACATTTAAATGTTTGAGAAACATCTTATAAATGCACAAGCAAACATCAATGCGATAAAATTACTTCTTCTCGCCTTGGGTTAAAAGTGGATTGTAGAATTTATTGTATACAAGCAATTCAATCCGTGCAACATGCTCGAAATATGCTTTTCAGTATACCAATCCTAACAGAAAGATCCACAAAACAATGAATACTCAATATTGAAAGATCCACAAATTATGATTGTTATGAATACTCAGTATTGAAAGATCCACGATGAATACTAAAAGAATCATAGAAGACGCAGTGCCGGACACATGATTTCAACTCTGGAGGGTCCAAATTACTAGTACTTATTAATAGTTGCAGAGTATTTTTCGATATTTACTTCACCACAAGTAGTTGTAGCATAAGTAAAGTTGTGAAATATATAGATTACAAATAATGAAAGGGTGATGACAAAAACTAGAGATACACATGACCATTATCGTTAAAAGTAGCATCAATATTGAAAGATCCAACATTGATGAATACTCAATATTGAAAGATCCAGATCCAACATTGAAAGATCCACAAATTATCCACAAATTATGTTTGCAAATTGAAAGGTCCACAAATTATGATTGCAAATACTCAATATTGAAAGATCCACAAATTATCTACAAAAATTATCCACAAATTATGTTCTTCGCAGGGATCGAACTCGAACCACAAATTATGATTGCAAATACTCAATATTGAAAGATCCACAAATTATCCACAAATTATGTTCTTCGCAGGGGTCGAACTCGAACCACTCAAAATATCTACAAATTATCGCAGGGGTCGAACTCGAACCACTCAAAAGCAAGACAGAGTCTCAACCACTTGTGCCAACAAATCTATTTGTTTGTTTTGAACCTATAATATATATACTTGGGACCCCCAAGGCTCCATGTAGGTCCACCAGTGAGAAGACGTCAAGGAAAGGATAATCATTAAAGGTGGTTTCAATTTCTTTTTCGACATAAGAAAAGTATGGATAGAGATTGATAACCTATCTTAATATAAATGTTGTAGTTGAATTAATTCAAATCTAAAATTAAATTTTATTATCAAAATTATTAAAGTTGAGATAAGGCTAACACAAACATCCGATGACACTAACTGTAGCTAGATGAGTGCGCAACTATCACACTCCAGCACTCTAAACTTACTTCACTCTTGTTTCTCTCGTACCTATTTATAGTTAATCTAAGTTGGTAAATGATCAACAATAACGCACTAGAAAATTCTACATACATGCTTCTGGCCTATTCTAATAATATAATATATTAACATCTATTTGATGTCGGCCAAACTATATTGCTAATTGATTTGATATTGTTTTTCTATTAATCTTGATTGATCTAGAAATGTTTAGCACAGTCGGTGGCGCATTATATTCAACACTCTCCCTCGACGCCGACTTTCTTATCGCCGTAGCAACATGGACATCCAATTATATTGTTTAGTATTTTGTCTATCTTAAGTTACATAACTATACAAAAATCAAAACAATTCAATTTTTGGTTATTTCAAGATAGTATGTTTACTTCATGTATAGTAGGTGTCAATTGAATTAGCTTGATTAGAAGAGAAAGATTTAGATATTAAAAATAAATTTAAAAGTAAATAAAAGTCATGAAAATAAGTACTAGTGAATTATGTAGCCAAAGGGAGAGAGATAGGGATTAGAGATTTGATAAATATCTCTTTTATAATTCTTCAAGCATACTCTCTTCTATAATAACCAAAAAGATATATGTAGATGGATAAAAATTTAGCAGTAGAGTGGACTGGGCTGGCGTTGTTGGGTTTGGTATACTAAAAAGCATGTTTCGAGCAAGTTTCGCTCGAATAGAATCTTGTCTGTGTACGTAAAACTCTATAATCCACTTTTAACCCGATTTAGTATTATTCGAGCAGTTTCGCACGAATAGAATCAGTATATTATTACACTGTGTTTGCTTGTGCATTTATAAGATGTTTTATAAACATTTAAAATGTATAAGAAGTAAACAAAGCCTAAGTCTTTTACTTAGTAGACCGGTTGTGGGCGACGTCCACTTTAAGGTAACACGGTCGGTTCTATGCAATGCTTTGCGAAAGAGAAAGAAGAATTTCACAACCTAGATAGGCTTTGGCTACCTATCGTGAAAGGTTGCAATGACAGTCCGCATATTTCTAAGCCTTTCTGAAATAAGATGACATTGGTGTGGTATAGCACTGAACGGATCTAACAGCAAGACGTGTCTTTATGCTATCTACTGAAAGACTATGTCTTGATAAAATGTTATTTCTTAATCTACATATGTTAGCATTGAGCATACGGTATTGATTATCCACTACTTTGACTTATTATATGGTGCGGGATTTTCGCAACCCAATAATCCTGGTATATTGGGTAGTGGTGATTAATATCTAGCGGTGTTAGTATTGCTATTATGTTGAATCGTGCGCGAGGTGAGTCTCGTTTGATAATGTCCTCAAGAGGAGCTTGAACAAGGTTTTTATTATTCGGAAAACTGGCCAGTTGGAGTTTTATTACTCTATGAATAATAAATAAGTGTTTCTTGCTAAGTCCACTCTTGGAATTAATAAGATGTTAATTAATTAAGTCCATAGCATACATTAATTAATTAATG
Source organism: Salvia hispanica (assembly GCF_029641045.1). Classification (NCBI taxonomy): domain Eukaryota; kingdom Viridiplantae; phylum Streptophyta; class Magnoliopsida; order Lamiales; family Lamiaceae; genus Salvia; species Salvia hispanica. Next base: position 26,281,579 of record NC_142692.1, read on the forward strand.
GACATTTATATCTTAAGCGCGAGAAATAAATAATATAAATAACGGAAACCCGGATTACTTATAATTTCGGATTTGGATGGGGAGAGTTCAATATTACTTTTGTAGTGGCTGCTCGTAATATTCCAATATAAGCTTGTATTAAATTGTGGGTTCAATTTAATTAGTAAAAAGCTAATTGGGGGAGCCCATATCCAAAACCTTCCATAGATCCCTGTCTGGGCCCAAAAGGAACTTAATATAAATAGGAGAATAAACGAGATAGAAATTACTTTTCCAATAGAAAATAGCGTCCGCTAAAAATAAGAGAGAGGGGCGATTTTTTCTTGATTTTCTCCTCCGTGAGAATTTCAGCTCCTCCTCCGTGAGGAATTTTCTCTCTTCTTTATTCGAGTTCTAGTATTTTGATAAGATCAGCCCACCCTGATATCGGGATACAGTTCGGGAACTAGAGAGAAGATCCGTGGTCTAGTATTGAAGATCATCACGTGGAGAAGGCGCGAGCCATCGACGATTCCTTGGAGAATCAAAAATCGGTAACCCCAAACCGTAGAAATCATGTTTTAGGATTTATATTTTCTAAGCATGAATTATTTGCGTTCTAGCATACAATTATCTGTTTAACATGTGAATTGATTAATCGCATAATCGGTCAAATAGATCCGTATCTGATTTATTTGTTTTGTACAAGTCTTCCGCTGTGCAAGGGGCACCAAACCCCAGCAGACGTTTCTATAATAACCAAAAAGATATATGTAGATGGATAAAAATTTAGCAGTGGAGTGGACTGGGTTGGCGTTCAGGAATCTGTTAAATTCTTTAATAAATTGATAATCCGGAGCTTGGACGTTGAGCCACGGGTAGGAGGTGGAACATATAATTGTGGCGGGCGGGCTAGGGCTTCAATTGCCGTCGCCACAACTTTTTCTCTTTCACATAATTGTAAAACTCATATTATTCACTAAAAATAGGACCCATGTTGTAGTGGGCAGAAGAAGTATGTCAAAAATCAAAGCGTGCACGAGCTAATGCCCCTTGATCACAAGACATGGCGGTCAATTTTTGTATATATGCATTTATGATGAAATACAAAGTCAATTCTTGTTCTCAAGTAGAACCCTAATTTCCAAATACTTTATCAGCAACTCTATCTAGGGTTGGGGTGGATCAGTACGGTACCGAAAACTGCAGTATGACAAAATATCATACCGATACTATACTGAATTTTCTATATAGTTAATTTTTGATACCGTTACCTTATCGTTATTGCGGTATACTGAAGTATAATACGAGAGACCTTAAGACTGTTATGCAAAAAAATATTTATTTCATACATAAAATATTTTAAAGTACTTAGGATGTTATTTCTTTTTATGTCTATTTTATATATAAATATAATAAAATATTTATATAATATAAAAATCTATTTTCTACATAAAATATTTAAAAGTAGGATTTTTGGGTATTTTTTTAATTCTATTTTATATATAAATATATTAAAAATAATATAACATTTATATAATATTTCAACATATATCGATTTTGATGTATGCACCAAGGATTCGGTACCGCAGCCCGCTATATACTGAATATTTGGTATATATACCGTAGATTTGATATACCACGGAATACGAAAATTATCGCATCGAAAGATTTTGGTACGGTATCATACCATACAAAAAATTATGGTATCTGAAAAACTGGTATTTTTTAGGTACGTTAAGTGCGGTATTTTTTCTCACCCCTACTCGTATCATGTGGACCTCCTAACAACTTTAATTAAATTCTAGGAGTAATTCTGAATAATAAATATTAATCATAAATTACTGTATTCTAATTTTAATTCATAAACTCCACTTAATTGCACGATTGCTCTTTATCACTCCAAAATTGGATTAATTAAACCATCTAATCTATAATGCAAAATTCTCAAAATGCCCTCACAAACTAACCCATCTCATCTTCAGCACAACATGAAAATTTTATGCAAATGGAAATTGATTACATAAATTAATCTGATAATACTGATTACATACTGCACACGATATGATTATCTCTAACCGTCTTAATTCTTGACTTAACGACAGTTACAAGGGTGACTGAATACCTACAAACTACACTATTAAGATACACATGATGAATGTAGAGAAGCAACGAAAAAGAAGAAAAAATCATCTTTGGACTTGTTCGGCTGCATGGTTGTTAGCTGTGGACGATGAACCGGTCCTACCGTTTAGTAGTCCGTTGTCAGCAGGAGGTGACACTCCCCACTTGCCATCGGATTCTGTCGGTTCTATCACTTTAACAGACCCATCTGTCAATCCAACGGCAAATTGGTTTGCTTCCTGAGGATGTGCTGCAACCACCACCGGGGATACAGCTTGGCTTCTGCGAACATCAAAAATAAACATGGTCAGCACTCAAGGATTCCAGGAATGCAGAAAGAGAGAGAGAGATCTCAGTGCAACATATGAAATGTAATCCAGGAAATCCAACTCAAAATATGATGAAAGTTTGCATCAGTATGAATACATATAAACAAGATGATGAGGATAAAAGTATTAAGAATAAACAGTAATCTCACCCATTTATTGCTGACTGGGACAAATATGCAGTGGGAGCAACCCGGCATCTTAATCTCAGTGTATCGGCGTCAAACACTCCAACATTCCCATCAACAAAGGAAGCAAAAACAAGCTGACTGTTACATGAGTATGATGCACACGATATAGGAGCGGAGAGGGCATCTTGTGGGACCCACTACAATAGAAAGAAGCCATCAGATACATACCAAAGTGGATGAAAAGACAAACGAGCTGACATGGTATTTACCTGTCGTATACGTTCCATCTTGGAAGCATCATATATTGCCAACTGAGTTTCATGGGCTACAAGCAAGCGAACTTGGTCCGAGTGGAACTGCACTCGGGTGTCACCAGTGGGTGCTTTACCTGCTGGAAGTTGTATTTGAACTGTCTTTCTCTTCTCCCATGTGTCAATGCTCCATATGCAAAGCTGCAGAAGATATATGTCATTTATCAAGGAAGGAAGAAACTCAAAACTTAATCCCCACAAATCCAGCAAAAGATGCTTTTGTTTTCTCTATTGCAATTACTGAACAAATATAAGAACTATAAAGTAATAGAAAGGTGGCTTACTTGAGCATCGGCACCAGAAGACACCAATATGTTTAGGGTGGTAGAAAAAGCTAATCCAGTAATGCGCTTCTGGTGGCCTTTCAGTTTTGATTTAACCTGTTAAATTTACAGTCAATGTAATTAACTGTAGCAGTTTAGGAGTGTAGACCCAAATAATTCAATGAAAAGGGTCGAATAATTACCTCATCAACCCTCACGTTGTAGATGTGGATAGTTGAGTCCTCCATTCCAATTGCTATAATGTTGTTATCTTGTGGGTGGAATGCCAAGAAAGTAGAAGCAGGTGGTGGAGGCATAAATGTTGTCATAACCTGTTGAGGAATATTTATTGTTTATCAAAACTGGAGACCTACTCTCAGTAAACAGGTCCTTATGATTTGATTACTTACTTTGAATGTCATCATATTGAACAATGAAACTTTTCCACCAGCAGCTGACATTACATAGGAGTCATTCTTCGAGAGAGCAATGCATGGAACAGCTTCCTCAAGGTTAACACCTGAGATGTCATTAGTCATGACAAGACCACTGTTTGGTTGCCAATGTTGAGGAACAACACTAGCAGTGGCCTTCAAAATTTTTTAAAAAAAATCAGATACCTATCATTCAATGAATAGCCCGAGAGGGATAAATATGAAGTAGACAAAAATGAAACAAAGGTAATCAAACTTCAGTTTTGTTACCTTTCCACTCGGGTTTTGCTCATTGCGGACCCACTTCCAAAGCTTTTGGGTGCCATTTGATCCAAGGGCCAATATGCCAACACCAGAATTTGTATAAAGGAGCCTAGCAACCTAGAAAAAAGTTACAGTTAATGCCTTATGTGGTGGAAGAAAAAAACAAGTGTGGGCTAATAGGCAGTGACGAAGCCAGAAATTTTTTGTTGGGGGGTCCAAATACTTTTATTGACAACTAAATATCACAATAATTTTTTTCATTTATTTAATGATGAAATTTTACGATATTTACTTGATAATTTTCTATGAATCTTTAATAAGAGAACATTGATTAGTTTTCTATGACTCTTTATTAAGAACTCTTTGAGATGAAATTCAATGATGAATATAAAGAAATGAATACAGATTATAGTATATTTTTAGACTAACGAGTAGATTTTAAAATTTAAAATTTATTATATTTTATATAAAATGGAGTACATATTTAAGGAGTATAATTGAAGTCTAAAAGTATTTATTTTATCAACTATGCAAATATTTACTGTTTAAAATAATCAAATGTTGTAAAGTGAACTGACACAAATAATAAGCATTGAAATTAAAATTAATTAGAGGATGTGGATGTGTAAAAGTAAGAATTCTGTGATGATAAAATTGTACAGAAATTAAAAAGGTTTTGCAAAGTGGCCACCACAGAAATTTATAAAATGAACAGAATATATAATTAGAAAACTTTGAAATAAACAGAATATATAAATTGAAAAAATAAATAGAAATAGCTTAAGTGGTGTGTATAAAAAAAACCAGGTGAAGAACTTATATCAGTCTTTTGCAAAAAGAAATGAGAAATTGTGGTTCATGGGATTCGAACTCAATTCCTCAAGGATGGCACTGATTTAGTGTTCTACTAAAGCATAAATATATAATAATAGTAACGATGACTGGGGGGCAGTGTGGCTTCGTCAGTGCTAATAGGATACCTTGTTGGCAGCATCAGCGCTATCCGGCATGGTGACCATGCGGCAATGGGCAGGATCTATGATTTCAGTTAACTGCCAGGGTTTTGTCTTATCATTAGCATCATCCAGAGCTCTAGGCTTTTCCATGCTTCTAGCCATGGAATCTACACCGTTCTGAAACAAAAACTCAAAAGTTATATTAACCATGGAGCACAAGCCAGGCACATTAATAGATACAAGAACTAATATTACATATTTGGTTAATCAAAAGAATGAAAATTAGTTATGCTAGAAATAATTGAACAATGACATACAAGGATGGGAGATGGCCTAACAGGAGAGCTTCGTTCCACTTTCGGAGCGACATTTGGAACGGCAGATCCTGAAGCCTGCTCGGTACAATGGAAGAATATGTCACACAATGCTGCCAGCGAGCTAAAGATCAGGAGAAATAAGGATTTAGATGAAAAAAACCTTGATAGCTGCAGCTTCCAGTGGAGACCTTAATGCCTCAAAAGGTGGGGCTTCAACTGCTCTCAAGGATCTCATGCCATTAGCATTCGCTAGTATCTTGATTCCCTTGTCAGCAGTAGTAACAGCAAGCAGATTACCTTCCTTATTAAATCTCAAACGTGGAAGACTCTACATGAATAAAAAATATTTCAAAAGAGGGCTTATCAAATAATAATGCATTTACAGGTGAACACAATCGACACAATTACAGCACTCATGTGACATGATAACACATAAACACTCACCGGAATACCACCATCGCAATCTATAGTTGTAAGTACATTGACGTTATCCATGTCCCAGAACTTTATCTGGTAATCTTCACCAACAGCAAGAAAATGATTTTGTGTAGTATCAAACTGCAAAACACCAGTACACTTCTTTCTAAATCCAGTGTAAGTTCTTTTTATTGCCCCTTCACTTTCGTTCCATTCCACCAGATGAGCATCCCCATCTTTGCTATTTCCACAGGAGAACAGCCTGAAAATGAGTAATATCCCATTAAATTAAACACTTACTGGAAACAATGCCATCTATAAACCCACTCCTAGGCTCCTAGCATAACTTAAACAGACCATAGCTGAGCAGCAAGAGGTAAATAAAATATTACCTGCTTCCATCTGCACTATATAGCATAGTGGTACACCAAAGCCCAGGAGCATCATAGTCAACTCTAGATCCCATGTTATCATAAAGCCAAGCTTTGATTTTTCCATCAACAGCAGTTGAGAAAATAAACTGCAAGCATAGAGCAGAAACAGTTGATAACTTTATATTAAAGAATATCATCTCATCAGGAATTGGTCAATTCAGAGAGTCATGGTCTGATCCAGTGACTCAGGATTATAGTAAAAACAACTTTTACATAACATATTTATGCTGTTCCACAGCAAGATCTTGTTAGCAAGAAGGGTTCAAAACAATTAGCAAGATCTTTTTTTAGTCTGATTCTCTATTAATAAGGGAGCAAGTCAGCAGGGATGCTCCATGGTTCAACTATTCTGGAACAGTTAGGGGAAAGAAGTGTGGTAAAGTACAGAGTTCAGCAAGCATCAGCCGTCAAGAAGTTTTTATGGATACTAAATTGGAAGAGCTGTAAGAATCACAATTAAATCTAAATCTGGGTATGTATATTACACAAAATAAGCATCATCCATGCACAATCTGCAACTGTACCTGAATGTTTTCTTTCTGATGAGGACAAATTGAATAAACAGGCGATTCATGGCCCTCAAAGTTGAAAAGCTTTCTTCCTGTCATATCCCACACCTGCAACAGTCTCTCTCCCTTAGTTGTTCTGCTGCAAGAATGTAAAATTATATTTCAGAAAATAAAATGAAGTTTAACTACTCACCTTTATAAGCTTGTCATCCCCACAAGTCACTACACAGAGTTGCTTATTTGGATGAGCAAAAGCAATGTCATTGACTCCTCCTGAGTGAGCATCAATCTACGTAAAAAATTGAATATGAGGACCCTTTTCTCAACTTTCCATCAAACTAACAAGTACAAAATCACAGCATACCTCCAAATGATGGCGTAGATCATTTGGCCCCGCATATGCATACAAATGAACTAAGTGCTTGGAAAATGCAGCTCCTGAAACATGAAATATATTACTTGATTTGGTATGAAAATCACAACAAACTCAAAGAGAATAATACACAAAATTATACCACAGAAAGTCCCATCTGGACTCCAAGTAACACGGCTCACAGAAAATGGTACCTCCTTGGCAGCAGAAGCCTATTCAGAAATTCAGTTTGTAAGGGAACAGTAATAACTTCACAAGGCATAAAGCAAATACCAACTAATTCTAGCAGACAATGAACTACTTGTTTTTCAACTTTTACCATGTAAACTGTTTTCATGATATTGTGGTTAATAACTAAAAGCAAGGTGAAGAACTAGCACATGGAAAGCTCTGGAAAAGAAGATACAAACCTGGAATGTTAATGTGCAAGTTTGCATATCCCAAATCTTAAATGGCTTTGAACATAACTTTTCTCTTATTCCTGCTTCCCAGAGAGTTATTTCGCCACTATTGCAGCCCACTGTAAAGAGACATACCATATTTAAGATCATAGGGTAACAACATCAACACATGCTGGTAAATAGGAAATGGTTTAGATTCTAAAAGAAGAGAAGCAATACCAAGAAGTAATGTCTGGTGTGATGGATGGAAGTCCATGCTTGTTACACCAGATCCCTGATGCAGCGTAAAAGCCACAGTTCTTGGCAAATCATCAAGTGACCAAGATGCCTGTTGACGAACCGTAGGATATGTAACCTGAAAGAAAACGCCTTATTCTTATCAAAAATAAGTTGTTAACATACAAAATAACTAGCTTTTGATAAAAACATGAATTTATTTTATCAAACAGTTCCATCCAGGCATCCAACAATTAGAAAATTACCTCTTCAACTGACTGTGCAGGACGTAAACGCTTCATAAGTTGCTCATGATCAGCATTTTGATAGTCAAGCATACCAAGGGTTGCCGGGGGAGTCATTGGGCGCTTTAAAATTGAAACTATTTAAAATTGCAGAACACATCAGCATATTGTAGGAAAATAACTCATATTTTAAGAAATTAAGTCATAAGAAAAAAAAAAAACTATTCTTCTAGAGTTCTACTAGCATCTCTTCAAAATTGAGCTTCTTCAAAATCGTGACTGAAGGTAAGCACCGTTACCTTGATTAGGTGGGACAGGCAAGGAAGAAGCTGTAACAACAGCTGCTTGAACAGATGAAGATGCAGCGGCATTTACCATCCAACCGGCTAAGGCATTAGCGTTGGCTGCAGCGGCAGTAGGTGGAAATGGCTGCCAACATAAAACACAGACATTACAATTTGATAAACCCTATAAGAAAAAATTAATCTAATACAAAAGGTAACCATTTATACCCCATGTGCTCCAAGAGATGTGTAAACAGCAGGCTTTGCAACTGCAGCTGTTGGAAGATTAACAGGAGTAGGTGCAAGAGCCCCATTTGGGGGATTGCATGTATGGTCATTGAATAAAGTCTTAATATCTGGATTTGGCCTAGGATTCTTACAGAGTTGGTGCTGCCAATTCAAACTGCACAAATGACACAGCCAGGATCCAGGTTTGAGACAATCAATAAAATGTCAACAGCACAATCAAGTACATTATATTAAAGATATTAAAGACTGATTGGTAAATCAATATATATTGCATTCTAAAGCAACAAGCATGTTGAATCAGAGAACTATACCTTTGGTTAATAAGTGTTCTCAATCTAGATGACTTCAAAGTAGGAAAAACAAGCTTTTCACGGAAAAGAGGATTTGCTTCAATTAGCTTTTTGAGCTCTATTAACATTATGCTGCGAGCTGTCTTAGTGTCACCATATTTGGAAAGCTGCTCATTCTCCCTGTCAATAATTCACAAGATTTAACGAATAAACTCCTTCCTGGTATAAAACCACAAGGGAATCAGAAGCCCCTGGTAATCTGATCAAACTTGAAGTGAACCCTTAATCCCAATTACCATCGAAAATAAGAACAATATGCATTATACAATAGCCATATAAAACCTGAACAGAACAAATGGAATACCTAATACCTGAAATTGCTTAGCGTCAGTAACTGAGTAATTTCCTTGTAAAGATCTTCATTAAATGTTGAGAAGACCTTCAAGTCATTCACCAGAATCTCAACGGCCTTTGCTTTGTCTTGCCTAATGATACCAGACAGTACTAAGTAAGAAGCAGAAATGTTGAGGCAGAAAGAGAAAACAAATGATGATACAATTCAAGCATGGAGAAATGAATTCATAATTTTCCAAACAATGGTAGGTCATAGTAACTCATAAGATTACCTATCAAGAGCTTCAAGATACTTCTGCTTACGGATTTCAAAAAATATCTTCATTGAGTATCTGTTATCATCAACTTTAGTAAAACCAGACAAGTACTTCTCAACTTCATCCCATTCACCAGCATGCACCTTCTCCTCAAAGTATTTCATGTTAAAGTAAAAGCCTGATTCTTGTTCAAGCCTACAAAAAAAAACAATTTAATATGATAATCAATGCATAAACAGCTCAACAAAAACCAGTTAAGACAATAATTAGTCTCACTTCATTGAAGCAAGAAAAAACCATTTCTCCAAATCATTTGCGGATCGACAGCGAGGATCCTTAAAAGATGCCAATGACAATATTGCGATGAATTTTTTTGATAAAACCCATTACTTCAGCTAAGTTTTATGTAGTTGTTAACTTTTCCTTTTCTAGACTCTGCAGTTGTTCACTTAATTTTCCATTGAGAGATAAAACTATTAGACCTTCTTCGACCCAGGAAAAACAGAGAATTTTCAAGAAATCATTACATAGCAGCAGTCAAACACTAAAGGCTAGCAATCTCGATTAAACCCAATCAAAACAGCATATGTCACCACTGGAATAAGACATTGATAAACTAAATCGAATCAATTAGCCAACTGCAACCCTCATCCTCCTCTGGTTTTCTAAGTGAATTGATAACCAAGCAAAAAGGTAAAAACTTTCATATCAAATTCACCATAAAAAGCTCTAATTCATTAATCACGTCTATCCCCAATATAAAAGGCAGAAAATAATCCAACGGTAAAGCCACAAAGAGCTCAAAGCAGGAAACAAACACCAAATTAGAAAAGCAAAAAAACATAGTGAAAAGCTGCAGAAAATGTACTTGTGAACGGACTCCTTGAATTTCTCCTCCTCGAGGAACTGAAGAATTAAGAAAACCAATTCTCTGCTGAGCGACGACATTCCGACCTCAGATTTCGCAAAATCTAAAGCCAAAATCCACAGATCGAACCCCTGAAAACAAAATTCCGATGGCTCCCGACTACGATAATTTTCCCTTTCTAGGGTTTCTCTAAAAACACAGGCTGCTACGACAAAGAAAGGTATAGAGAGAGAGAAAGAGATAGAACTTGTTCTATATATAAGGAGAGATAGAGAAAGTTGTATATATAGAAAGAGAGAGAAATGGAAAGTAGAATTAGAGGTGGTGGTGGGGAAATAAAGACTTGGTCTCGCTATCTTCGATGCGTTTGGCAGGAGTCTCTTTTCCCACTGACTTATCACTGATAAACTATCGTACTTATTATAAGCTCTTCCACATATACATGATAAGTCCAACTACGTCTCTCTTAGGTTATCATTGCGTGAGGTGGAGGGGAAAGTATAGGGGTTGGCGGATTTGAAACGGGCGATCAAATCTAGTTGAATATTCGGGTTGGGTTACAGACGCGCTGTCCTAATTAATGAAATCGTCGCGGTTATCGCGATATATGCGGCCACGATATTTTGTTTAGATCTGATATTGAACATGGACATGTTTTGGGTCAGAGACTATTAACTTTATCTAACAAAAAGAATTATTGAGTCATCAAAACGCAATTATTTTTTGTCCACTTCTACTCGCGTATTTATGGTATTTATTTATTTACGTATTTTTCAACACTTTAATTCCTTTACTATAAAAAATTTTTACGTTTCAATTTTTCACATAAGTTGTAAGTATTTTGGTTTTATTTTTTATTGAAAAATATTTACAGTTCAAATCACACGGAATATAGTATATTGATGAAATTCAAATTTAAGATTTTTTACCATAAATGTCCTCACCCAATAAAGAGAATCATAATTGAATCATTTACACATGCGAAAACAATAAACTACAATTTGTAGTTATTACATAAAAATACAAAACAGTAAATTATGTAAAGGAAAATAATACTCACGGTAGATATGAAGGCTTTAGAAGGCATTCAAATCTTTGGGAATTATCACGACAAATTCATACGCCTTCGGCCCATAAAAAATATTTTATCATTTTAGTCCGTCTTATAAAAATAACAATTTCTGTTTTAAGAAATTTTTTTATCTAGTGGAGCAGGGTCCATTCATCCATTAACAATACTCCGATCATTTATTTATTTATATATTTTTAATTTTATCAATTATGATTAAAAATTGTATCATTTCAAAAGTGGTCTGTTTTTATGGGATAGAAGTGAGCATAAAATTATTACCCCCTTTATCTTTTTCGGAACGTCCCGATGTTAATTGACTCATTTCATTTTTTTTACCAAAAATTAACTTACTTTTATCTTCTACTTTTATCTCATTCCTATTTTCTTCTTCATTTTTTCCTATTTTATTTTTTTCCTTACTTTATTATCTTCTAATTTACTCATTAAAGATATTATTTATTAATTCATATGTCCAAAAGAACTTATTTAATTGACCGATACAGATAGAGTAATTGTAAATAAGATATTTTCCCATTTTTTAAAAGAGAAATCACTTGTTAAAATACATGAAAATTTTGATAGTTACGGAGGTTACAATGATAGCCTAATACTAAAAACCCCTCCATCCTTCTATACGTATTTGGGCATAAGATCTAAGAAAATTATATTCCCTTCGTCCACTATTTAAAGGTTCATTTTGACTCAGCACGAGTTTTAATAAATTATTTAACTTTATGAAAAAAAGTAAAGGAAGAAAGTGAGTGGAATGTGAGACACATTTAAAGTATTAGTTTTATATTGGATTGTGGGTGTAAAAAGTTGTTAGAATATAGCCACATATTAGACGTGGAATAAAGTAAATGGTTCTATAAATCATGGACAACCCAAAATGATAAAATGATTCTTTAAATGGCAGACATAGGGAGTATTTAGAAAGTTAATAGGAAAGAAAATAAAGTAGGAGAGAATACAGAAGATGAGTTAAATGAGAATTAAGTAGGAGAGAGTAATTGCATACAATTTGCCAAAAAAAAATTTAATTCACTTTAGGTAGGACATTCCAGAAGGAATACAAGTCGCTTATAGTTGGACAGAGGGAGTATTAATTTTATTACAGTATGAGATTTTCTTTGTGTGCTTCGACTCCAACTCGATTACTCTTTAATGTTTCGAACTTTCTCCCAAACATATTTGCAAGACATGTTATTAGTATGATAGATTTCCAAAACAACTTTCAAAAATTCGATTTGCTTGTGTGCCACTGGCCGATTCTTTTTTATGGTTGTTGTAGATGACACAAAACTTTTGGATTTTCAATCTCACTTGGTCAAAATAAGACAAATTTTTATGGGAAAATGAATTAAATTTAAAGACTACACCATGGTGGATTCGAACTCAAGAGGCATTACCAATCCACTGCTTGGCCAACACACACACTGACACACATGAGACTGAGTGTTTTTAACTATGCATATGGGGGCTCCTCCGGGACTTGTTGCACAGCTCATAAAGTCTCCCCCAAAGCCTTGGAATTTTTTAGTTGTTATTAACGATGGGATACTCAAAGGTGTCAACATGCACTTCAAAAACCCGTCTAACCGTCTTTGCTTCAATTAGTGTTTACAGTACTCGAACATCGTACGAGGATCTTTCTTAAGAAATTTTTTATCAATCACATATCATAAACTCGAATTTGACGTCAAATGTAAATCACTATACAACTATTCTTCTATGTTGTTTGCGTGGTGTTGTAGGTAGCTACCATCGCGTGCGGAGTATTATTTTGCTTCACATCTGCGTTCTAGCATGGAAAAATATTTATACTTTGAGTGTATGTGACTATGTGAGTACTATGCAACATCCTAAATGTTTTTTATTGACGGAATATTTCTTCATTAGTCTATTTCTTCGTAAGATTCAATTATAGGAGATTTATTTAATTAAAATCGTTAAACTGAATCTAAGAAAAAAAAAATCAATCAAAATCCGTAAGTGTATCAAATGAATCCAATTTTTAGTTGAGTTGTTCACTTAAGTATACAAAACTACAATTTTTTATTTCATTAGGTCCCTATAATAATGTACTATATTTATTTAAAAGATTCTCATACGTACTTTTATTTTTATTTTGGTTGGATTTTTATATAACGGACTTCATAATTTAGTTAATCTCTTATGTGTTAATTTTTTTTTCTATTTATTTTGAAAATAATTCAGTTGTAATATCTACACTCATGAATCACGGAAATATAAAAAATTTAATGATATTGCATATTATCAGTCATCAGACATTTAGTATAAAGTCTTTTAGTTGTATTTGGCCATTATAAAATGAAAAGTAGTTTATGGAGACATCAAATATATTAATTCTGCAATGTTTATTTGGGGTGAAATGAGTAATTTGGTAACATACTTTTATTAGTCCTGTTTGGACGAATGAAGCGAACAAATAAAATATATAATTAATTAAATGACACAATGAGACGCAGGAGAGTGATCAATTGCTAATTACAACTAATTTAAGGCCTAATTACAACTAATTTAAGGCCATAGGATTTTAGAAAACGTGTGGTTTACAATTTGCCACGTGTAATTTTCATTTTTATTAATAAAATTAAAAAAGATAAAAAAAAACGTCAAATTAGGGTTTTGGATGAAAATGTCAATATAGTGCTTCGGAAATATCAACACAATGCTTTGAGAATATCAATACGATGCTTTAAGAATGTTAACTCATTGCTTATATTGACATTCTACATGTATTATATTGACATATTTTATATAGTAGGTTGACATTTCTGCTTTACGAAAAAATTGAAAAATTTTCGATTTTTTTTCAAATTTTGACGTCGGAACATATGCATATATGATATCGTTGGAATCCTTATAAAATTATCTTTAATTTGATATATGTTATATGAATTTAAAGCTTTGGGATTTCTTTTAAAAGTTAGTTATAACTAAACATGTAGTGAATTGACATTAATACCCCTATTGATATTTTATGGAATTAATCATATGGCTTTACTGACGTTTTTTGTTGATCGTATTGATATTTCTTGGTTGATGATCTAGGCCCTTAATTTGAATATCTAATGATTATTATTTAGTTATAGTTAACAATTAGGTATTGAGTTAGCAATATAACACTCCCCATGAGATACATTACCCTAAACTTCACGGAAACTAACACGTATAGACTTGACAAATAGTAGTACTATACAAATATGATCTATCCACCACAAATTTGAATATATAAGTAGAAAGTAGTGGACAATTAATTATGTTTATAAATATATAATAAAATACTCCCTCCGTTTCATAGTAATAGAGACGTTTTTTCATTTCCGTCTGTTCCATAGTAATAGAGTCATTTCTCTTTTTAGTAAAAGTCAACACATTTTTCCACACCTACTTTACTCTCTCTTACTTTTTTCTATCTTCATCTCTCTACCTTTTTCATTTTCCACTTTATTCTCTCTTTACTTAATTCACCTAATACAATTTTTCTTAATCTCCGTGCCGAAAAGTTTTGGTTCCATTACTATGGAACGGAGGGAGTATGATTTTAAGCACACCTGGGTGAATTGCTCCACATTTTTACTACTACCACCTTTGGCAATATAAAATCAAAGCATATACTACATATTAACTTCTAAAAGTATAGTAATATTTGAAATAAGAACAATTCCGACCCGATTATTGACCGTTACGTATTCGAGAGTGAATATCGCGATATTTTGAAGGAATTAAAAGGTTCTGATATATTCCCATTTATATACCCTATTACGATTCTCACGGAATGTGAGAAAATGTAAAAATGAGTTGAGAAGTTTTTTGTCAGTGGGCCCCCAGTTGAGGCTGATGGTAGTGGCCACCTGTCTTATTAATGTTCTTTAATTTTTTTTTTTTATTCAAATTTCGATGAGGCCATTCATAATCAAGCCATTCATAACCCATACATATCTGATATCTCCATATCTCAATCCATACATTTTTTTTCTTATATCATCCTTCCTCCCAAAATCTACGTCAGGCCACGATACATGCCTTTTCTCATACATTTTCCTATATTTCTACTTAATAATATTAACTTTTAATTAATTAATCACCATCCACTTTGCAAAATTTAATAACAATAGAAGTAACAAAACTATCCACTAATTAAAATTCTTTAAAGTTATAATTAAAATTTATAAAAAATGAAAAATTGAAATTCCTAAAAGAAATCTTCTTTAAGTGTTTACAAAGTTGAGCTAGCACCTTTTTATCCACCTTTCGATCACAGTCAAACATAGACGGCGTATTTCAGACGAGCTTATCTACGTTGTACTTCATGACAATCTTATCTCAAAACATCTTTCTCTTTTGGTTGTTGAGGATGTGTCTACCGATGCATCAATAAAAATGCACGCCAAAAGTCTTCGTCTCCACGAGGGTGTACTTCTTTAGGCCATCTTCGATAGCCACCTCTTCTCCCTTTCCCTTCACGTGTTGCCTTAGTTCTATATCGCTGATTTTGTAGTCGTCCGTATTTAGCATTGGCAAATGAAAAAGGATATCGTTCGACTATGTCAACCGATTAGCAGCGACATTATCCGGTTTCGTGTTCTAGCTAGCCGGTCTTGCTAGATCCCAACCATTTGTACGAACAATTTAAAAGAAATATTTGTCACTAAAAAAACACATTATATTAATTAATTTATTAGATTTTATTTTGATGATTTTGGTTTAAGTCAATTTAAATAATACTCCTTCCGTTTTAAAATACTAATAGTCTTTTTTTTTTTTATCTTAGTCTTACCCATAATTTTAATCCACTTCATTTTTGGCAAATTTTTCTTTTTTATTAGGTGAATTATATTTCCACTAGTAATCACTTTTTCTTTCTATTTTTTTTTACTTTATCAGTCTTACAGTAAAACTTGTTTCCAATATCTTTAAATTTATAAATCGGAAGGGGTATTGATTATATAAAATAGTTGTAGCTTAAATTGATCTGATTATCGAATTAATATTGTGGATGTCCTAAATGCGCACATGATCTCTAAATCTAGCTGGAAAGAACTAATACCACAGTCAGCAAAACTAGCACTTTCATAATCTCATAATCTCATATCCTCGAAAAAATAGATGTAAGATGCGAGACAATTTGATTCTTGATTCGTGCGTAAATTATATTTTTTAGGACGTTATAACATAAATACCATTCTTGCAAATAACATATAAGCCTGCATATGTTGACTTGGAGACACATGCAACTACAAATTTCTCTTATAATTAATTTAGTGCTGCAAACACAACTACTAAAATTTCTCCTAAAATAAATTTAGTGTTGCAAACACATGCGTACAACTACTACCCTCTATGAACCCACCCGATAATTTTTTTAAAAAGGATTAAATTCGTTGATCTTTTAGAATTTAAAATTAACTCATAACATTTATAAATTGACCATATAATTCATAAAATTTGAACCTCAACTCTATACCATAACCGCAATAGGATTAGAATTCATACCTTTCTTTTCCTTTTATAATCTGAAAGTGTCATCGGCGTAAGGAAACAAATATGTCAGCTTGGAGCTAGTAATGAATCACATGATATATTTAAGAATGTTATGAGAAAAATAATTAAGAAAAAAGAGAAAAATTAAAAATGATTTATTTCATGTCTCGATCAATTATATTTTAAATCAGTAAATTTAATCCTAAATTCTAAAAGTCGTGCAATTTTTTTTAAATCTCTTGGACCCACCCACATTATAGAAATCATATTTTAACACTGTAGACTTCAGAGAATTTCTTGCGCCCATCTTTTGACAAAAAAGTCTAAATATTAATGCATAATTATTTTCCAACCGTTCTACTTAAAAATATATGGAGTACTTCGTAATATTCCAACTCATAATTTTAACCACATAAGTAGTCAACTCTAAGTTCTGGGTTCCCCGTATACTCCCTCTTTCTCCTACTCCCTCCCTCCATCCCCCATATTTTGTCGCTATTTAATCCGCCATAGATATTTAAAAATATAATAGAAAGTGGATTGAAAAAGTTAGTAGCGTGTGAGTTCTACTTTTATATATTAGTTTTATAATAAAATGTAAGTGAGAATGGGTTAGT
The DNA here is from genome assembly GCF_029641045.1 of Salvia hispanica. Lineage (NCBI taxonomy): Eukaryota > Viridiplantae > Streptophyta > Magnoliopsida > Lamiales > Lamiaceae > Salvia > Salvia hispanica. The sequence continues at coordinate 26,298,778 of NC_142692.1, forward strand.
GAAATATGAGGTCCACTACTAAAAATGGTAAAAGTGAAATGTGACAAATTTTTAAGTACGAACGAAAAAGGAAATATGTGACAAATTTTCAGGGACGGAGGGAGTATTAATAGTCATATTTTGCCATTTTCATCAATTCTCTTATTCATTAAGTGTCTTATTTCATTTTTATCATAAATGGTACTTCATCCATCCCATAAAAATATGCACTCTTTCTTTTCTAGTCCGTTCCACAAGAATATGCACTTTCTAATTTTCAAAAGTCTATTCTCTCTAATGAGGTGAGACCTATTCTTCACTAACAATACTTTAGTTATTTTTTCTATCTATCTCTCTCTTACTTTACCAATTTTACATTAAAACTCGTGCCGAATCCAAAAAGTGCATATTCTTTGATGACGGAGGGAGAAATATGTAGACTGATAGAAATCCATGGGTTCCATCCTAAAATTAATTGGTGATATGAGGAGGGGGTCATGAGACTAATATCGGGATTTCAGTTCTCTTTGTACACCAATGTGGAATAGTTGTATTATACACCCTCCTTCCCGGCTAAAATGACATATTTCTTAGCCGGCACAAGATTTTAGGAGTTATTAGCTAATATGTTTAATTGAAGAGAGAAAAGGTGGGTGCAAGTATTAAAATAAAGAGAGAAAGAGAGATGAATATTTTAATTGAAGTGAGGAAAAGTGGATGAGTGTATTAATTGGAGAGAAAAAGTTTCAAAAAAAAGAAAATGTGTCATCTTACTTGGGACAAAGTAAAAGGAAAATGTGTCATCCTAAGTGGGACGGAAGGAGTATTTTTTAGTTTCAATTGTCAACACCTTCCCTCAAACCCTTCAAGGTGAACCTTGGAGGGGTTGGGCTACTAGCCCCATTTTTTTTTCCCCAATCGTTTGGGCCACTGACCCAAATTTTAAGTCCAGATATACTGCTGGGTCTGTTAAATTTGACCCACAGTCGGGATACCATGATAGAAATCCATGAGTTCTATCCTAAAACGAATTGGTCATAGGAGGAGAGTCCCATGAGACTTATATAACGGACTAAGCTCTTTGTGTACACCATGATAGAAATCTATGAGTTTCATCCTAAAACCAATTGGTGATAGGAAGGGAGGCCCATGAGACTTTTATAGTGATTTCAGTTCTCTTTGTAAATCGATGTGTGATAGTTGTATTGTATTTTTTAGTTTCAATTGCCAACATAGATATCACATTCCACCAACTTATTCCACTCACATTTTATTATAAAACTAATACTACTATATATATAAGTGGAACATATATTCCACTAACTTATTCAACCCATTTTACTTTACATTTCTTTAAACTCGTGTTGAACTTAATTAGGACTCTTATTATGGGACAGGGGAAGTATTGAATATTCATAGGCCATTTTTTTATTTGATAATCATGTATTACTCCATCCATCCCACAATAAGAGTTACATTTTGCCATTTCGATTCGTCTTATAATAAGAGTCACATTTCACTTTTACCATAAATATTAAATAGTAAGTAGGTCTCACATTCCACTAATTCATCCATTTATATTCTATTATAAAGAGTGGACTTCATATTTCACTAACTTTTCTAATCCACTATTTTTTATATTTCTTAAAATTCGTGTCCAAACAAATATTTATGTAACTCATATTATGATACTGTGAGAGGATTATTTAAAGTACCTGTAGTACATCCAAATATATGTTACCCGTTGATTTATTTGTTCTTTTTTATCTAATTGTTGACTTCTAAGCATTGCTTTAATTCTCAAAGCTTTGGCATACTACTCCCTCCGTTCTGCGACAGTAGATGCGTCTTGATTCGGCACAAGATTTAAGAAAAATTGTGTTAAATGTGTTAAATAAAGGAAGAATAAAGAAAAAAGTGAAAAGGGTAGAGAGATGAAGAAAGAATAAATTAAGATAGAGTAAAGTAACAGATAAGAAATGTGTTGATTTTTGCTATAAAAGGAAATGACTCAACTACTATGGAACGTACCGAAATGGCAAAATGGCTCAACTACCGCGGAACGGAGGGAGTATAATCGAAGAACGTGTTTTAAATGGAGAAAACCTTTCTCCAGTAGTAGCCCGCATGCCGGCCATATACACGAGACCATTTTACAGCTCAAGGTGACATTAAACCAAAATTCTAAACCAATTCTAAATATGAAAGGTGTTAAACAAATACTGAAGAGGTCTCAGATCTACTTAATTGTATGCACTTGAAATAATGGTCAGATTTCTCAGATCCAGAGAATCCGCTAGATCACAGGGTCTAGGAACTCAGAGAACCCTTGAAACCGTCGCTCATTGGGCACACAATCTTATCTGCCCTTTCAAAACCCTCAACCCACAATACTAAAGGCTAGTATAAGGAAGTAGGGATCGAATCCCACAGAAATGGAAGCGTAAGAAAGCATTCAAGAGACTTTGGACAAGGGTTTTGGCTGCCGCCACGCACTTTGGGTTGAGAACTAAACTACTAGACTCGGGAAATGTAAATGATCTATTCTAACAGCTATACCTAGGAAACCATGACGAAAGCATGCATGACGGAAACAGAGATGCAATCAGAACAACACTCCAGCAACGAAAATTTACCAGACCTAGTGAATTACTTTTCCTTAAATACCCAGACAGATGAAGAACAGACCGTGGGGACCATTTCCTAAAATAACAAAGTACGAATGAAAAGTTGCAATTAACTAACTAAGGATTTAACTAACAACTAGCTTCATCTTCACCAACGATTCTCAATCACAAAATGCAGAAAACAGAGTAAACAATAAATCAAAACAGAGCATGTCAAATTACACTATCAGATTACGATTAACTAAGGAAATAAAACAGATCTACTACTACTAGACGAGGCAAATAAGAAAACAGAAACTAAACTTTGAAACCATGCAGAAATCTAACAGATCTAAGCACCGGACGCTTCATCAACTCCGGATCCAAGTCATCCACAACAAACCACAACAATTCTCATCTCCGATTTCACCGATCCAACCAAAATTAACTGATCAACTACAATTCAACACCCTTTAACTCAAACAACTCAGATTAAGTGCGAAAAGCATCCAAAGTGAAACAACAAGCAATGTAAACACGAAACGAAAACATAGCGTAAACTTCCATAGCTAGATAAGTACGAATTCAACAGAGATTCAACAAAATAAAGCCGAGCTTCGAACAGCGAAGACTCGGGGAATTCACGACAGAAATTAAAAACAGAAAGCGATAAATTGTTTCTTCGCCACTCGTAGAGACGGTGGTACACCACGATGATGCAAACTACGAACCCCGAACCCCCAAATTGGTACCCCTAATGTGTATGTAGAGTGTGAGAAGTGAGCTAAGAGCAAAAATGGATGATGGATGCCCTCAGGCGTGTTGCATGCTCTTATTTATAAGTGTGGAGTCGAGCTTCTAGAATCTTCCTTGAATTCTCCATTCTGTCATTCTTCTAGAATTCTCCTCCGTCTAGCGATTTTCCCTTTTTTCTGCTCACTTTTCCTGCCAGATTCCTTTACCAGGTAATTCCTTCCTTCTTCCTGGATCTGGCATTTTTCTCTACACACCTGGCTTAAAAACTATGTTAGACTCAGGAAATTGTTGAATTTAACCCCATAACCAATGCATGAAATTAGCCTTATCAAACTGCTCACACTTAAACCATACTTGTCCTCAAGTATAAAGACAAGAAAAAGATATAAGGCGAATTTCAATGCATGGTTATCTCATGACCGACCCCTAAAGACACTCAGACACCTAGACCTAGACATACTACTGTCATAAAAAGAAAACACATACTTAAAGAAAAACAAAACACATAGGCATGAACTAGCTCAAACTTTTAAGCAGTTGTCCCCACAAGCTTAAGGTCAATCGAATAGTCTACACTCTCCAAATCCTCTCCTTCCCTTCGTCCACCTAATCGGTTTGTCAGTTCGTCCAGATAGCCTATAGCCTTACCAGTTGTTGGATTCAAAAATACGAAAAGAAAGAAAAATAAAAACCGAAATGTAGAATTTACTTGGTCATTGGGGGGTATCAATTCTGAGTCTGGCCCCCTCGGGAGCCAGACTTGGGTCGTACGTTGGGGCAGTTCGTCTTCACTTTCTTCTTAGACGGTGTCGACACCGGTTCTCTTTCATCTACCAGGGGTTGTTTTGATAGGGGCTTCTTCATATAGGCGTCCAGTAGATGACATGTGTACATGTGGCGGGAGGGATTGACAGTCATCTGGTGGCAAGCTTGGGCCAACTAGTAGCCGAGATGGACTTTGATTCTCTTCGACATGCACGAGGTGAAGTAGAGTTCGGTAGTGGTGAGGCTTGAACTAGCAGTCCCCATGAGGTTGTAGCCGACGAATTCCTGCGCAAATCGGAGGAGGTGGTTTGTGATATGGATCCCCTTTGACACACTGGTCTTGAAGTTTCCACTCCTGCCATGCGTTATAGCCTCCCATGCCGATTGTGGTGTGAATCCCGGAGTGTTTCTCGGTGGGTCGAACATCCTCTCATTCCATATTCCTTCGTCGTCCTTTGCATTCGTGAACAATCCCATTCGGAGGGACCACTCTCTGACACTCATCACATGCTCGATGTTGAACAGGCGGAAGGAGATTGACTCAGGGTCTGGGTCTGTAGTAGCCTTGAATCGGAAGGTGGAGAAAAACTCCCTTGCTGCGACCAAAGGCACCTCATGTTCACTATGATTCAGCAGCCACTCAAAATCGATGTCCTGAATATGGGCGAGGAACTCTTCCTCCGACTCGATGTGCCTCAGAGACTTTGAATCATAGCACTTGCCCGACTTTGCTAACTTCCCAACTGCGCTCCTTTCCTTGTAAATCTGTGCTCTCCTAGAGTCATCAAACTTTGCCATGGATCCCAGCAGCTTCTTGGTGATCCATATCTCAGTCCGCTCATAGTTGGGTATCTCCTCCTCCTCTGATTCCTCGTCTTGTTCACTCTCAGCAGCTGGACTACCAGGTTCAGGAACCTTGGTTGGTGCAGGGAGTGGCGCCTCAGCTTCCTTGACGGAAGAAATTCTTTTTGATTTCCTAGGTTGGGAAGTGGCCACATGCTTTCCTTTGCGCTTGCGTTCCATGGCCATGCAGCGTTCTTCCGCAGTATCTACTTCCTCGTTAGACCTAGGAACGTCCTCCTCATGTGCACTTCCTACCCCGGGGCAGGAAATTCCGATCCTCTGGACTGGTCGAGGTCATCCACCTCGTCCAGCACGCTTCTTCGTGTCCTTCTCCGGACTCCCTCGGATTTATCGGTGAGTCATCTCCTTCTGGCACATCCAACAGATCTACAATTTCCCGTAGCCCTCCTTCCTCGGGCTCCTGTACTTCAGTAAAACCGGGGATTTCCTCCCCCACAGACATTCCTGGGGTTGCCCCCTCAGCAAACATTAACGGGGTTTCCCCCTCAGCAATTTTCGGGGTTTTCCCAATCAGTAACCAGACCAGGGGTGTCCCCCACTACAGACGTAAACGGGGTTCCCCCCTCAACATACAGAAATGGGGTTTCCCCCTCAGAATTTCTTGGGGTTTCCCCCACAGCAGACTTCAACACAGGGGTTTCCCCCTCAGCAGACCTTAACACAGGGGTTTCCCCCTCCACACTCTCATCCACAAGGGTTTCCCCTTCATCAGCATCCTCTTTCCCATATCATCCACCACTATCCTGTCCAACTCCGTCCCCAGATCTCCACCGTCCTTCTGTCCACTGGCCTCCTCCTCCTCTGTATGCGATTGATCATGAGCGGGCGCTCTGATTGAGGCTTGAGGCTCGTCGGGATGTGCGATTGAAGGTTGGGCCGTCGTTTCGTCAGGAATAGTCGGCGGCGGTGGTACTGCGGCTGTGACTCCGGTTGATCTTTCTTGTTGCATTGACGAGAAAAGGGCGAAAACTCTCCTGGCCTCCTCCTCGCTGCCAAATTTTTCTTTTAGTTCCCTCAAGAACGTTGCCTCTTTGGGATATGCGGCGGTAATGGGCTTTTCCGTTGAGTGCTCCGGAATTGAAGTCAATCGCCACTCGGTTCGTATATCATGGATTGGAAAAGTTGCTTGTGCAACAACTGGTGGTTTCGCGACCAGTTCCGCCGGCGCTTTGGACGAATCGCCGGCTGGTGGTTTTGGGGTAGGGTTCCCCTTCTTTATGGTGGTCGTTGGTGCTTTCTTCATTGCCTAATCTGCAGAAAATCACTAAGACTAGGCAGATTTTGGGTTAGGGTTAGAGAGAATTTGGGTGTGGGTATTGTGAGAGAAGATATTTGGGAGAGAATAGAGTAGAAAGAGAAAGTCGGGTGTGATTTGATTTTTGGAAGGAAAAGATTATTAATTTTTTTTTGTTTTTTCTTAGATAAGGAATGTGAACGGTTGCAGGATGATGTAAGCAACCGTACGCCTTCTCGAAAAGTGGATTTTGAATTTCAAAAATTATCCGATTTCTCTCCAAAAATACTTGATCCGAAATTCATGCCTCCCCCATGCAACTCACAATACCACACAAAAACAAAGGCGAAACGCCAAGTTCCCAGGTCAAGGATTATAGATGAGACAAAACAATTTCCTTGAGGAGCTTGGTGTTTCGAAAATATTTTTAGAAGATTAATTTTTTTCTTTGTTTGGATTTTTTTTTTTTGAAATAGCATTTAAACTATTTACACATGCATCTGAGTATTCTTGAGATCCCCTAGGTCAGTGTATAGATAAAATTTATTCCCATTTTACCTGACCTAGAAATTCGTCGAGAATATTCACTTGCCTGACCAGTTAATAGAGGGTGTGTGTAGTGGCACTTCATCCACTACACACAACTCCGAATTATCCCTAAAGACTTTCACTCGATGACCATTAACAAGGAAATGAACAGAATTAGAGGCACTTCCCTGGATTTCCACAGCTCCACTTGCTCGAAGGCTAGCAATGGTGTATGGACCTATCCACTTAGACTTCAACTTCCCAGACATTAGCTTGAGCCGAGATTAAAAAAGGAGTACATTCTACCCAACTTGCAATTCCTTGACCCGGAGGTTCTTGTCATGCCAGAGTTTTGTTCTCTCCTTGTACCACATTGCCGAATCATATGATTCCAGTCTCAATTCCTCCAGCTCTTGCAATTGCAGCTTTCTCTCTTCTTCACATGCCTGTGCCTTCATATTCATCTCCTTGATGGCCCAATAGGCCTTGTGTTCTATTTCCAATGGTAGGTGGCACATTTTTCCAAAGACCAACCTGTAAAGTGACATCCCAATAGGAGATTTAAATCCAGTCCTGTAGGCCCACAATGCATCACCGAGCCTCCTGCTCTAATCCTTCCTTGACGGGTTAACAGTCTTTTACAATATTGCTTTGATTTCCCGATTAGAAATTTTTGTCTGGCCATTAAACTGAGGGTGGTAAGGTGTGGATAACCTATGGTGGACACCATATTTCCTCATCAATGCTTCGATGGTGCAATTGCAGAAGTGTGTTCCTTGGTCTGAGACTATAGCTCGAGGCACTCCATACCTGTTGAAAATATGCCTTCAGAAACTTTGCTACTTCTTTCGATTCACAGGTGGGTGTAGCCTTTGCCTCTATCCATTTGGACACATAGTCCACTGCGACCAATATATAAGTGTTACCATAGGAAGATGGGAAGGGTCCCCATAAAATCCATTCCCCATGCATCAAAGATCTCGCAGACGATTACTGGAACTTGGGGCATTTCATCCCTCCTTGAAATTACTCCCGTTTGTTGGCATCTCTCGCAGCATTGACAGAATTCGAAGGAATCCTTGGGTATTGGTTAGCCCAAGCCTGCCATCAGATGACAGCCAACCCCACCCGCCACATGTACACCTGCCATCTCCTGGGCGCCTATATAGAACGCAACTTCGTGATGAAGATTGGGAAGGCGGAGCCCAGTGTGACGATGTGCGAGCCCCCGGAGCTATTTAGCATGGAATATTTTTTCAACAAGGGGCTCTTACACATGGAAGGGCAGGAGTTGTGCTTCTACAATATAGGGGCGAATGTGGACTAGGTGAAGCGTGAACCGGAGCTGGTGGAGGATGTGGTGACTGTGGACGTGGCAGAGCTACGGAAAGAGATGGCCATGATGAGAGAAGAGATCGGGGGGGTCAAGAAAGAGCTGCAGGAAATTAAGGGGAGTCTGGATGCCCTAGCCGAGTGGTCATCTGCCCAGAATGATAGGATGACCGATGCGGTCAAGATTATGAAGAGAATGGCAGAATGGTTGGGAGAGGTGTTTCCCCAGACCCAGCAGAAGCTGCCCTCTGGACCCAGCAAAATGGTCCGGCAGCCCGGTCTGGGGAGCTCCTCCCAACAGCGGCTTCCACCCCTCCATCCAAGCCATTGGTAGCCCCCCATGCGTCTTCAGCCCTTGCGTCTGTCTCTGTGAGGAAACCCATGTCAAAAACCCCAATGATTACTGAAGAGGAAGCGCCGGCGTCGCCGACAAAGAAGAAGTTGAAAGTGAACCGCCCCAACGTACCACCCAGGTCTGGCTCCCAGGGGAGCCAGACCCATAATTGAAATCCCCCCCCATTGACCAAGTAAATTTTAATTTCAGTCGTTTAGTTTTTTTATGTTTATACTTTAATTGTGATGAGCATGTGTACTTGTTTTTCTGTGTGTTCTCCCACTTAGCCCAATCTTTGGTCTAAGTGTGAGAAGTTTTTGTGTAACTAGAGCATGCTATCTGTCTATTGCAATGTGTTTTCTTCCTCCACTTAGCTCAATTCTTGGTCTAAGTGTGAGAAGTTTATGTGTTTATTCAGCATGTTGTTTTGTATTTGTGTCTTCTCCCACTTAGCCCGTTGCATGGTCTAAGTGTGAGAAGTTTTTGTTATTTGTTTTGATTGTGTGCCCCAACTCCCTTATTTCCCCCCTTCACTAGGACAGCTTGGAGACAAGCTGGAGTGAAGTGGGAGGGGGTAGGAGAGTTAGTGCAATGTGTGCTCAGCATGTGTAAAAATCCCTAGGTCTAAGAGTTTTTTTTAGGTTATGTGTTTGAAGCATGAATTAGCAAGGATAATAAGCCAAGATTCCCTTAGGAAGAGTAACACATTCCAAAAAGAAAAAGGGTATATTATGCATATACCTTCTTAAAAAGGGAAATATACCCTTCTAAAAAGTAACACATTCCAAAAAGAAAAAAGTATCTAGAAAGGTAAATTATTTTAAAAAAATAAAATAATAGTACAAAATGCATTAAAAAAATATGAAGTTTAATACCTTCTCAAATACCTTTCCCCTTGGAGAAGAATTTTTCATGAAAAGAAGACAAATATGGTAGTTATAAGATTTTACCTCTCCATGGAAGGGAGGTAAAGATACCTCTCCAAAATAGGAAAAGGTATAATACCTTCTCAAATAACTCTCCCCTTGAAGAATGATTTTTCATTAAAAAAAAAAGTAAATATGGTAGTTATATTCGTTTACCTCTCTATTTACCTCTTCCCTTGGAGATGCTCTAAGTCAATTAGCAATTTGGCTTGATCGATTACAATTGAAAATTTAGTGGTTTTGACATTATTACCGATCATAAGAGAGAGAAATAACCAAAGAAGTAAAGTTTCTTTAATCTTAAGTAATTGGACACCATGTGCAATACGCCCGAACTATTATAATTTTTGCTAGATTGATTACAGATAATTTTTATAGTGATGTGAATTATATAAGCATGGTTTTTACCTATGCACTTTCATGTGTTTCATAGATTTATTGGGTCATATATTAGTTTATAATTATAGGAAGTAACTCAAGATAAATTGAACAAAGAAAGGAAGTCCAAGCGCAAACTGTAATCGACCTATCACGATTATCTCCAAATGCTCTTATAAGACTATCAATATCTCCAACTTCGAAAGAGCTTTGTGTAGGTACCTCGCACGCCTCAATCGGAATCTGGTAAAGAAAGTTATAGTTGTTTTACGAAAATTGCGCAGTACAGTCAAGAAGTGACAAAATTTTTGCAAAAACTCGGGTTTAACCCTATATTTCTACCAGTACAGATAGGCTTCAAGAATTCAAAAGCGATCAAATCTCAACCTACTCCACATTTATATAAAAGGGTCCATTTGGTTCACAAGTCACATATTTTAGTCCATCTTTCGTTCCACCGCCACACGGAGAATCATAGGGATCCACACAAAAGATGATTGAAGACGTCTCTATCTCATCCAATAGAAGAGTCGTCGATTGTGGTATTTGTATTTAGATTTTCTTTATCAAGACATGTGTAGTTGTCACACCTCAACTCTTTTGCCGTACACATTTGTAATAAACAAAAATTCTTTCTGTTCCACAAACAAAAATTCATAAAAATAAAAAACAATATCATCTCTACTTTTTCCTTTCACTTACTTTACTCTCTTTCTCTTCATTAACCCACAAAACAACATATATAATCATACACAAGGCAAAGCATATATCATAAATAATTTCATCTCCATATGCATATGCGTCTCTGATCAATTTATTATTTTGTGACAAATCAAGCCTGGTATCTGCCCGGGATTCCTCTATGACCCGAAGGTCCCTCTATAATTGGACTCATAGGTCCCTCTGTATATGGACTCATAGGTCCCTCTGTATTTCAGATCCAGGGTAAGACCGTCACAGATCCTCTTTAATCATATGATTCATGTACTTTCAAACAATATGTAACATATATCAATTCTATCAACTACAAATTCATATTATTTTCAATTAAATAATTCCAGTGCAATATATAAATTTATCTTCTGCACCAATCATATATTCGTATCATATTCCATCATATAATTCAAATATTCATCCACTTTAACACTAAGAAATCAATCACATAACACTTGTAAAATTAAAAGTGTGATTTATAGCCACTTGATTATGATAGATAATCTATCTAATTTCCGATTCCATATCATACTGTATGTCCCCTTTCTCTACCAAACTGACTTGGTTATCAATTAGCTACTCTCCATATTACTTCTTAGTAGTAGGAGTGTGTTAAAATGGCTATAAGAGGGAGTTTTGGATTTTTCGAATTTCTGGGTTTTTGGAGTGTGCAAATCTCTTTTGCCCTTTTTCATTTTTGCCCCCCTTTTTTCTTTTCTTTTTTTCCATCACAATTTCCATCACATACTTATACAAATAAAAGAATAGCTTAATCGATAAGCTTCGGAACTTTATTTAATAAATATACAAATTGTATATAACCTAAATCACTTACACGTATATACATTTTTGCCATATGTCCGGCCACCAATTATTTATACTTATTATGTAATGCTGTAGTGTTAAACTATTAAATAATAGTGCTCCTTATTACCATCTTCTATATTAATATTCCCATGCACACACTAAAACAGGGTTGTATACGTGTAACATATTTACTTTGTAACCAAACTCTAACACATTTATACGAATATGATATATTTAATTTATCATATGATAAGGCTAATTTAGTTAGTTAACCAATTGTATAATGATGTTGAATATAAATACTAATTTTGATAATTGCTATAAATATAATACCTATCAATCTAATAAATTACACTAGTGTATAAAGATGCATAGGCTGGGTCAAGGATGTCACAGTAGCTAATTTCTGGATTATTTCTAATTTGTAGTAGGAATTGTTTTTACCTATGTTTCTCCAGATGATTGATAAGACATGTTTCTTGTAGTAGAACAATTCAGGAGGATTGTTGGGTTCGCTTATGGTGCGAACATAACCGAATCCAACAGCTCACTGATTTTAAGAGAACAGTATCAGAAATAATATTTAAGAATTGAATTTAATTGTTAAGAGTTGAACAACATGTAGTTTGATGTTGTTGGAGATAATTCACAAATTGTGGATAAGAAGTCTTTGTAAATAAAGAGTGAGAAAAAGAACACATGTCTATTGACATTGAATATTAAAATTTGATTATAAAATCAACTTATTTGGCTAAAATTTGATTATCAACCTTTGATTAAAAATTAAGTAACAAATTTTCAATACTTTCACGTATCAAGTTAAATGTTTATTTAAATTACTCCTTCTTCCCATATTAATTCACCCTATTAGACTTGGTTCAGATTTTTAAGAAAATATAACAAAAAATAAATGAAAAAATTTAATAGAATATGGACTATACTTTTATATATTAGTTTTATAGTAAAATATAAGTGAGATGTGTCAATGGAATGTGAAGTCTATTACTAAAACATTAAAAAGTAAATGTGCCAATTAATTGAGGTCAGATGAAAAATGAAATTTATGCCAATTAAGGTGGAATAGAGGAAATATAAAACTATTTAAACATTTTAATACGTCCAAAGTCATCAATTTCTTTTTTTCCATTTTCCGTAACCATAAAACAAAATATTGTAATTTCTTTGGCGTTTTAGTATATACTGACCCAATAGCAATGAAATCTTATTGTAATTAGAATCTCTAGAGGAAGTAAAAATAATAAAGGAAAATAGTGTCAACTCACCTTTTTTTTATTCTTCCACTTTTCTACTTTTCTTACTTGTGTATGCAACACCATTAAGCAAGGATCTCGTAGTTGAACTAAACATCAAACAAAAGGAGAGTATACTCTCCATGAAATTAGGAAAAATACACTTTCATGGTTTGCAATGATCCCAAGAGTGTCTACTTTCAAATATTTAAAAGAACATTACAAAAAAAATTGACTAAAAGCATCCACACTGGTGGGAGATCGTCCGACCGATCTCTCAAGATCGCCCTTGTCCGACGATCGTCCGACCATTGCAGCTTATCAGAAGATCGTCCAGACGAGTGAGTCGACCGAAAATTCGATCATGGACAAGGCGACATCCGCCCATTGCGGGCGTAAGGTCGGACGAGGACGAGCGACACATTTATTCTTTCTTTTTTTATTATTTATTTTTTTTATTTTTATTTTTCAATCTATAAATACACCTCATTTTCGCTCATTTTCACACAACTCTCACACAACATCCCTCTCACTCACTCACTCACTTACTCACTCTTCCAAGATGTTCCCGACGAGGATCCAAATCGGACTATGGAATGGATAATGTTTTGCTTTAGGGTACCAGATTCTCGTTGGTATTCGTGTAATACAAGCGCAAGATTAGGCCAAAAAAAAGTCTCGAGGCCCATCCGTCAACTGAGAACATGACGTAGCTCATCAACGTTTGTTTGAAGACTACTTTGCCGTTGAACCACGGTGAGATCGACGATTTTTCGGCGGGGATTTAGGATGCGGCGAGAACTGTTTCTCCACATTGTTCAAATGCTGGAGGCGTGCGACGAGTACTTTCAGCAGCGCGACAAGATGCGGCCCTCAGAGTCAAGCTATCCCCCGCTTACGAAGTGCACGATTGCGCTTCGTCAATTGTCTTACAGTACCACAGCGAACATGTTTGACGAGTATCTTCACGTCGGGGATACAACTGGGCGGGAGTGTGGCAAAAAATTTTGTGAGGGCGTGGTGGACGCCTTCGGCGCCCTATATTTCTGCATGCCGACTGCCGTTGACTACCAGATCCTGATGGAGATGCACGAGATGGTGCACGACTTTCCTGAAAGGCTAGGGAACATAGATTGTATGCACTGAGAGTAGAAGAATTTCCCTACAGCATGGAGAAGCCAATTCACCGGTGGGTATAAGGTACCCACCTGACGATGATCCTTGAAGCCATCGTTGACCACTGTCGTTGGATCTAGCATGCTCACTTCGGCATGGCCGGGTGACTCGATTTATTTTAAACACGAGAATTACCCGCAAGTGTACGGGGCTAGTGTAACAATAAACAAGTACGAGTATCGTATCCACGAAGACAAATTGTACAACTCAAGTACCACGAACCGATTTTGACTACTATCTAGAAAATCCGGAAAGGTTGGTTTTGATTTTGAAAAATAATTAAACATAAACAAGACAAAAGCACGCAACAAAAGACGAGTTTCAAGTAAGAGAACGAGGTAGAGTCTTGGATCCAACTACAACGAACATGATGTGAACAACTCAACAACTTCGATTACCCATTTAAAGTCTCTAGGATTACTAGGAAAGCCGCTAGTCTAGACTAAGCCCTCTCTCGAGCGCACTTAACCAGTTGATTAATCATTAATATTGAAGTCTCCTTCTAATACGTCACAATTAACTCCTTAAAACAAAAGGCTCAAGCCCTCACTCTAGAATTCCTTCTCTCGAATGCAAATTATCTAGGTGTTGTTCATTCTTTTATCAATCCTAATTAGGTATCTCTCGATTACTCAAAACTAGGCCAACAAACCCAATTGGTAGCTAAGCAATTGAATTGAAAAGAAACAAGAACGAAACAAAGAAATCACAAGAGCAAAGGTAATCAAAAGTCCTTGAATTAATCACAAGTATTCATTGTAGTCTTCACCAAAACTCTACAAAAGATTTAGCTACTCATATCCAAAGCAAATTCACAAGAGAAATCCATAGAAAGAGATTTGAACATAGTAAAACTAATAAAGATACTCCCAAGGGTGAATTGAATGGGCAAATCGTCTTCGTCTTCAAACTTGTTGATGAATCGGACTCTTTGTCGCTTCAATCTGCTTTTAAAAATGTGGAAACTGCTTCTGGGGCGTGTGGAAAGTGTCCTGTAGTCGAACCCTAGGTCCTATTTATACCCGGGGCGAAAATAGAAGCAATTCAGCAGTTACGAGCAATTCGCCCGGCCGGGCGATTTTTGAGTAACAAAACGCCCGACCGGGCGTTCTTCTTAACACACGGCTTGGGCAAAAACGCCCGGTCACAGTGGATATGCCCGGTTTGGGAGGCCAAACGCCCGGGCTTGCGTATAAAAACGCCCGACCAGTTGTAGTAAAACGCCCGGCCTCCTGCTTTGGTGCCAGTTTCGTCCGTTTCCACCTGTTGTGACTATAAAAACTCGACAAACTCATCAAAACACTAAAATAAGGGATCATAGATGAAAACTCAAGTAAAGTGCTACAAAATACTCAATTATGCACTTCCAAACATCCTAAATACTTGCTAAACTACGAGTTTATCAACTCCCCCAACCTTAAACACTTGTTTGTCCTCGAACAAAAAAGAAAACAAAGAAAAATAAACTCTTGCAAGTGTGTTGGATTTTCATCATTACCTCAGAAAAAAAAACAAGTCATCATGCATCATTAACTTCGCAAACAAGTAGAACCATATCGAACATTGCTTCAAACTACTAACACGTATTCCACCTTGTCAATTACCCTCACTGGATGTATATAGTGTAATTTTTTTTCAATATGCTCTCGCGCTCAAAGTGTATGGGTAAAGTATGTAACTCTCAAGTCAATCAAACATGTATAGTTTACCATAGGCTTGCTCGAAGTCTAGACTCTCCTCTGCTATGTTGTGACTATAGATTTAGGATCCGAAAGGTCTTTTCTTCCGGTTGTAATGTAAGGCTTTTTGGTTAGGTGAGGAACATTTGGCCAAAGTGACTTAAAATCCCAAAGATGAAACTACAACTACTCTGCCCATGTGTATTACAATTCTCAGTAGACTAGGCTTTGCCTAAACTCTTCTCAACTTCTCAATCCTCATGTTTTTCTTTAGCAACATTTATTCAATCTCAACTCAACCTCCTTATTCAATCGAACCTATACTTTTCCCATTTCTTTCTTTCTTACTTTCTTCACTCTCTTCTTTTTTCTTTTTTTTTTCTTTTTTTTTAATCCTTTCTTGCTACAACAATCTCCTTCTTCCAAAAATCTCTTTTCCTATGACCCAACAAAGATTCAATCCATATTTTTGGCTATCAAAGAAAAAGGCTTAAACTCAAAATAGGCTAACAAAGGATTATGATTCGCAATTTGGTTCAAGGTTAAGATAAGGTTTCAAGGGATGGCCTAACGTCCTCTCCTATCACTATAACCACTTTGCAGATTCAAACAGACCGCGAGCAAGTTCTAGAAACATATAGCATAGTTGATGAAAAATCATACATAATTTTTTTTTAGATGTCTCAATCCTCACAAGGTAGTTTTTGGCACTAGACAAGGCAACGAGCAATTCACTTTAGGCAAATCACAAATAGGAACACAAGTCACTTAGCTAAATCAACAAGTTTTCGCAAATATTTTTTATCATAATCATCATAGGTAACTCATCCAATAAACATGCTTAGTTCATCATGCTTAGTTTATCTTGCCAACTCACCCATTTCCCATTTCGAATTCATCCAAGGAAAGACTCGACCAACAACAACCACAAAAGTTAGACACCAAAAGAAGAAAATCAAATAAAAGCAAATAAACTGTCCTACTATCACCACATAAGATGCCATCATATCAAATTAGGGTACATGCCAGAATCACTCAAGTCACCACAAATTACATCACAGGGAACACGATTTAGGGAGAGGGGAAAGAGAAAAAGGCTCAATTCCACTAGACACCCCCCCCCCCCCCCCAAACTTATTTCAAGCCAAGGCAAGGATAAGTTTAAAAGAATGTGGAATTGGGGCGGACCTCTACTGATTCGATGGGTGATGAGGTGGTCGCCACATGGCCATGAAATCTTGTTGCTGCTGCACAAAAGTGGCCCATCTTTCATCCTGCCGGGCATAGAAATTCCCAAATTGGGCATTGATGTTCGCCCACTGATCATTGCTCTGCTGGTGCCACTGAATCCATTGAGCGTCGTTGTGCTCCCGCAGCTGCTGCATGTTCAGCTCCACTCTGTCCAGCCTATTGTTGATGGCATCAATATCCTCCTCAATCCTGACCCCACGGTTCCTCCGTCGTGAGGTGCTTGGCTCGGCCCCATCTCTTCCTTGTTGGGTCGGTCCCTCTTCATGCTCTTCTTCCTCCTCTTCCTCGTCTTCATCTGCTGCTTCATCACCGCTTGGCCCCGGGCTCGCCACATATCCGGGTGGGTTCCCTGCTGTGATGTGGTGGTGGGCTAGGTTGTTCATCAACCAGTTCTCCCGTTGCTCCGGTCCGTGGACATGAGTGGTGTCGGAGTTGGGAAGTGGGAAGTGATCACCGGTCTTTTGCTTCAAGTATATCTAGCCATGTTTGTCTGAGGCTATCACAGTCGTTCTCTTTAAGAACGTGATGTCCAGCACCGGACTCGGCGACTCTCCAACGTCTGCTATCATGCCATTCAGTGGCACCTCGAGATGGAGGGCAATGGCGGCCACCACCGCACCAACACACAGCGTCCCATTCTTCTTCTTTGCGGCCGGTTTGAGATGTTTAATCATGAAGTGGCCCAGGTTCAGCGCTGGTTGTCTATACAAGATTTGCCACAACAGAAACAGCTCATCTCTGGTGATGCTCCGATGCTCCACTCGGGCGAATCCTTTGCAAGATCGCACTACAGTTTTCCGTCAAGTTGACGGTCTCATGATGCTCCCACTTCTTCTTTTTGGCGACAGCTTCCTTGAGAAACTTGACATATCCGGGCATCTGCTGCAGTGCCTCAATCAGCGGAATGTTAATCTGCACCTTCTTAAAGATCTCCCAAAATTTAGCGAACTGATCATTCTTCTTCTTCCTTTGCAGCATTTGGGGGAATGGCACTCTAACCTCTGCTGGCTTGACTAGTGTGTTCACCTCAGGGTGAACTGCAGGAGATGATGTCTCGAGTTCCTCCTCTTCTACTTCAGTCGCTACTTCCTTCTCTGGCTCAGCTGCAGGTTTTGATGGAGTCTCTGGCATGGAAGGACCCTCATAACTCGTCCCACTCCTCAAGTGAATCGCCTTGCAATCCTTGGGATTTATCGTTGGCTGCCCTGGGAATTGCCCTGGTTTATGCTGGCCGCTCACAGATTGAACGATCTGACTCATCTGCACCTCTAAGTTCTTCATATGTGTCGCCATGATGTGCACATCATTCTCTACCTTCTTGAGCCTCTTGTTTGAATGCTCCATATTCTTCTGAGACTGGGTCATGAAGGTATTCAGTATGTCCTCTGAACTCCTCTTCTGCGGCTCATTGATCATTCCTTGAGACACTGTAAACCCCGGAGGTGGCTGCAAGGCATTGTTGGGGTTCCCATAGGAGAGATTGGGATGTGGCTTATTCCCAAAGTGGTTGAAACCTCCATCCCCTTGATTGGGGCGGGAGTTGTTATAGTATCTGTTGCCCCCTTGGTGTATGTAGTTGACATCTTCTACACCTTCTAGGTTATCTTGCACCGATGATCCCACTCCCATAAGATCCAGCTTCTTGTGGATGAGCTCCAATTGATTCGCCAAGCTGCTGTCGGGACTGACTTCTGAGGCAGAAGCTATTCTGTGCATCTTGCTCCTCTCATTAGTCCAAGTTCCATCATTCGAGGCAACTCTCTCGATCACCTCCATTGCTGCCGCCTCACCAATCTTTATCAGTGATCCTCCTGCTCTCCAATTTAGCTCGCTCTTTGCATCAGGCAAGCACCCCTTGTAGAATACGAGGACTTGATGGGTTGGATTCAAACCATGATTAGAACACCGCTTCAAAAGGCTCTTGAACCTTTCCCAAGCTCCTCGGATACTCTCTTGATGAGTCATCTCAAATGCTAGAATCGCTGATTGCCTATTCAAAGCTTCACTCGGAGGATAGTATTTTGCTAAGAATTTGGCCACCAATGCATCCCACGTACGGATGGAGTTGGGCTCCAGGCTGTCCAGCCAATCCCGGGCATCATCCTCTAGAGAGAAAGGAAATGCCCTTAATCTTATCTGTTCATCCGGTACTTCATTGATTTTCGTCGTGTTGCAGATCTGGATGAACTTGGTGATGTGTTTGTTAGGATCCTCCGTGGATCGGCCTCTAAAAACATTGTTCTCTACCATCTAAAGGAGCCCCCTCCTGAGCTCAAAGTTGTTAGCATCCACGTTGTTGCTAACGATTGTTGGATGGGACACCCCATTATAGGCAAACATATTCTGCACTGGTATCCCATTCTGCCCTTGATCTAACTGCCTCTGCAATGCTGCGAGTTGCTCTCTTGAAGTTGAGCATTCGTTAGAAGAGGTGGTGGATTGTTATTCCTGTTTGTCCCCCCCCCCCTCCCCCCGTTCCCTCCGTCCATCAGAAAAGGAGGATGTGGCTCAAACTGAACAGGAGAGTGAACTGGTGATAGAGTAGGTGACGGTGGTTCTTGAACTGGTGAAGGTGACCGTCTCTGGACCGGAGAAGAAACTCGGATCCGCTGGTTTAGCCTCTTCAAAGCGTTTCTCCTTCTGTTGGATGCTTCGATCTCAAGATCAATAGGCTCTAAAGGTAAACCCTTAGAGCGTGTTTGCATACAACCTGAAAAAGACAACACAAATCTGAGAGCTCCAAAAAAATAAAAATAAAAATTAAAACAATAAAATCTAGAGTAGTAATCTCTATCTTTACCACGATATTAAGCTAAAAACACAAATTGTCCCCGGCAACGGCGCCAAAAACTTGACTCGATTTATTTTAAACACGAGAATTACCCGCAAGTGTACGGGGCTAGTGTAGCAATAAACAAGTATGAGTATCGTATCCACGAAGACAAATTGTACAACTCAAGTACCACGAACCGATTTTGACTACTATCTAGAAAATCCGGAAAGGTTGGTTTTGATTTTGAAAAATAATTAAACATAAACAAGACAAAAGCACGCAACAAAAGACGAGTTTCAAGTAAGAGAACGAGGTAGAGTCTTGGATCCAACTACAACGAACATGATGTGAACAACTCAACAACTTCGATTACCCATTTGAAGTCTCTAGGATTACTAGGAAAGCCGCTAGTCTAGACTAAGCCCTCTCTCGAGCGCACTTAACCAGTTGATTAATCATTAATATTGAAGTCTCCTTCTAATACGTCACAATTAACTCCTTAAAACAAAAGGCTCAAGCCCTCACTCTAGAATTCCTTCTCTCGAATGCAAATTATCTAGGTGTTGTTCATTCTTTTATCAATCCTAATTAGGTATCTCTCGATTACTCAAAACTAGGCCAACAAACCCAATTGGTAGCTAAGCAATTGAATTGAAAAGACACAAGAACGAAACAAAGAAATCACAAGAGCAAAGGTAATCAAAAGTCCTTGAATTAATCACAAGTATTCATTGTAGTCTTCACCAAAACTCTACAAAAGATTTAGCTACTCATATCCAAAGCAAATTCACAAGAGAAATCCATAGAAAGAGATTTGAACATAGTAAAACTAATAAAGATACTCCCAAGGGTGAATTGAATGGGCAAATCGTCTTCGTCTTCAAACTTTTTGATGAATCGGACTCTTTGTCGCTTCAATCTGCTTTAAAAAATGTGGAAACTGCTTCTGGGGCGTGTGGAAAGTGTCCTGGAGTCGAACCCTAGGTCCTATTTATACCCGGGGCGAAAATAGAAGCAATTCAGCAGTTACGAGTAATTCGCCCGGCCGGGCGATTTTTGAGTAACAAAACACCCGACCGGGCGTTCTTCTTAACACGCGGCTCGGGCAAAAACGCCCGGTCACAGTGGATATGCCCGGTTTGGGAGGCCAAACCTCCGGGCTTGCGTATAAAAACGCCCGACCAGTTGTAGTAAAACGCCCGGCCTCCTGCTTTGGTACCAGTTTCGTCCGTTTCCATCTGTTGTGACTATAAAAACTCGACAAACTTATCAAAACACTAAAATAAGGGATCATAGATCAAAACTCAAGTAAAGTGCTACAAAATTCTCAATTATGCACTTCCAAACATCCTAAACACTTGCTAAACTACGAGTTTATCACCGGGTCAAACAACGACATCAACATGCTGAATACGTCGAGTTTCTTCACCTAGCAATGCAACGACAACGATTCTGTAATCGAGTTCGCTGCCAACGGACAACAACATCATATGGGGTACTACTTAGCCGATGGCAAATACCCTAGATGGCCATTTTTCCTGAAGACGATCTCATGCCCAACGGATTCGAAGGGAGTTTTTTTTGCACACGGCAAGAGTCTGCACGGAAGGACGTGGAATGAGGATTCGGTGTGCTTTAAGCGCGTTGGGCAATAGTGAAAGGCCCGGCTCGTTCCTGGTACATGCATCATATCGCCAATGTCATGTACGCGTGCATCATCTTGCACAACATGATTGTTGATGATGAAGGTCCAAGAGTAGCCGATTGATCCGATGACGAAGCCGGACCGAGCGCAGGTCGTGCGACCCCGCCGGTCATTCGAGGTTTACCGTATGGAGTCAATGAGAGATTACAGGCAAAGGAGAACATACGCAACCGACAAGCCCATCTTCAACTCATGAACGACATGGTTGAAGAAGTTTGGGCACGTAATAGTCGTTGAAATTGTATCTCTTTTAATAATTTCCGTTGTAACTTCTTTTTTCAAATTAAGTAATGTATGTTTTGCTTGTTCTTTAATGTAATATTTAATTTTGCTATTTATAATATGTGAAACATAAAAAAAAACAATAACATTAAAAATTAAATGAAAAATGGGCAGACACTAGGAATGACACTAGGGTGAAACCACTACAAAAGGATGGGCCGAACTAAGAAATGCTAATGTTGCAATCACTAGTCCGCCCACTAGAGCGGAACACTAGGGCGACCATTGTGGATGCTCTAAGGATGTTTTAATTCCAATTAAGGACGATAATTTATGATTATAATTATAAATATCCCACCAAAACTTCAAAAAACGTTTTAATTGTTGACATCCTAACTAAAATTAGGGGATGCAAATGAAAGCGTCCTAAAATAGCAAAAGATTAAGTTAATTTGTCCTCAACTTAGTGACATTTTCGTTTGCGTCTAGGGGTGGCAAAATGGGTAGCGGGTTATGGGTAATTCCCATCTCGTCCCGCTACCCGCCGGGTATTGGGTACCCGTTATCCGACGATAACGGAAAATGGGGCGGGATCGGATAGAGTGTTTTAGAGTTTTGCGGGTAGCGGGTATACCCACTACCCGCGCGGGTATACCCGTTAGTCCCGATAATACCCGTTAGTATTAGTATTAGTATTAGTCATATTTCATCTTTTAATACTTCATCCGTTCCATATTAATAAAGGTGTTTCAAATAGTTAAAGTGGAGAAAAAAAGGTATATAGTTAAATTATAATAGTTATATATGCACTCATTTTGAAAAATTAAAAATAAATAGTTAGAACAGAGAAAAAAATAAAGTAAGAGAGATAATAATGTAGAGAAGATTATATATTATTATTTTTCCAAAATGAGTGAAGAAAATGAAATGCCTCTATTAAGGTGGAACGGTGAGAGTACTTTATATAATCTAAGATTTCTTTTATAATATTTTTATATTCCAATGAACGTACAATTGAAAACTCACCGGAACTAGCTATAGAGTGTCCCCTCATTTTTATTCTCAATCTATTTAATGTTTACCATCGATATTAATAAAGTAATATAGGGAACACGGTTATTGTGGTTTTCAATTTTTTCTAGGATTTCAGGTCGGGTATGGGTACCCGCAATGTCGGGTACGGGATACCCAACACGGGTATCGGGTAATCCTGATATGTCGCGGGGCGGGTATTGGGACAACAAATTTGGCTAAAATCGGGTATGGGTACCCGACTTGTTGAGTGCGGATACCCGCGGGTAACCCGTTTCGCCACCCCTATTTGCGTCTAAATATCTATTTTCTAAGTTTTTCCAAAACAAGGAATTGCGCCCCATTTTTTTTTGGTCCTTAAAGATTTTATTTTTTTCATTGGATAGAGAATTTACTGATTTATTCCTATTACAAAAATTGCTCTAATTCCACTAAGATTCATATAAGATAAATTTATTTGCTTTTTGTTTTTGAGAAAAAAGCTAAATTTATTTGCTAAAACAGAATGAAAGCTATACTTTGTTCTTGGGCCTTTTAATTGTCAAAGCTTATTAGCCCAAAATAATAAGGAGTTGTTGGGCTGACAAGTTTTCGTACGCAGATGGGTACTGCCTCTGTTTTTAATTTCTATTTTATTTTCTATTGATACTTCTTTGAGTTTTTTCTATGCACTTATATTCTTGATATTTAATGATAAGTGACCATTCCGACCGTTGTTAAGCACAATATTATTATTATTATTATTATTATTATTATTATTATTATTATTATTATTATTATTATTATTATTATTATTATTATTATTATTAGCACATGATACATACTTTTTTCTTATACAAATCATCATTATTATTCCATAAACTAATGGGAATACAACAATTCGGGTCGTAAATTATAAGCTTTTGAAAATTAATTAAATGCGTTTTTAATTGCTAGCCTAGCTGTCAATGATTTTGTCTGGATTATGACGATTCTCTAATTAATTAAGACATAAAAATGATATAAATGTACGAAACATCTTGAATTTTTTAATTATTGTGCGAGATATATATTGGTAGTAGTATTATTTAAAGCACGAGCAAGATTGGGCTGTCTGAAAATATCTAGGAGACAGACACAATTCACCCAATATGAGGTGGGGCTAAGGCATATTATTTACCTCATCATAGGCGCTTATATGATAAAATATTAGTGTAATTATAAATATATAGCTTTAATTTGCATATGAATCTAATTAGAAATTTGACATGTTTGACGATTTTAATTTTTTGCACAAGGGCTATGTCTTGTGATAGACAATTAATTAGTAAGATTAAAAAATAGCTATAAATATAGAGACATATCAATAATTAGATTATTTCAAAATGTTAACGTACTTATGAAAATCTTTATATTTTATTTTAAACTTACATTACATGTGCACCTTCATAGCCAACGAAGATATGCCTTCCTTTAATTAGCATTAGACGACAAAAAACAAGAACAAGACATTGTAGCTATCTAAGGTAGACAAAAACTCTAGCAAATGAAAAAAAAGACATACTCCTTAAATCTTAATTATAGTCCAACTAAACCAAAATCTTTCTTTAAGGAAAAAAAACATTATAGACCAAACGAAATTTATATTCATGTGGGTGGGAGAGGGGGAATAATTCAATGAAGTCTTGAGGGCACTAATGAAATGTTGGTACCCTCTAATTTGCCCTTTATATTCATTGAAAGAGCATAACTGAAAATTAGTTATTTAATTAGCCCCTTGCTTTTATTAGTTTACAAACTCCAATACTCCATTGACTGAGTATTCGCCATGCATGTATAAACATTTAAATATATTCACGCATTCCTTTTTAAATTAAATAACTTTCCTATAATATGTGCTTTACGTACATTCACTTTTTAATGTCATTATCCTACACATTCTTGTGCAAAAATATGATTATTTAATTCTTTTATGGAACTTCTATATAATTTCCTCGGGGTAGTTCTCTAAAAATTTGCTAATGGTACTTGTATCGAATATTTAAGTAGTACTAGTACTAAATTTAGATTTGTTTCTCAAAGTGTTAACAACTTACCACGTACGTTAAAGGTAGTTGAAAGTGGAAAGACTAGAAGAAATATTGGAAGTATCACTGAATTTTATTAATCGATTGGGTATAGCCACAACAGTTTGGTAACTTTGCCTTTATCAAGTTCTCAATTATTTTGTCAAACATTTATTTTATAATGAAGTATTTAATAATTTTAATTTATTGAGTGGTGTGCGTAACTGACTGACGTTGAAGATGTCCAGAGAGTTGTAGAAATTTGGTTAATTTTAATGTGCATATAAACTAGTAGTATTATAAACTAGCTGACAAACAGGTGGGGTAGTCAGACAATATATACAATTCGACCACAATTAATTATTGAAGTGAAGCCAATATGAAATTAGGATTAAATCCAAACATTATTTTGGGTGGGGACTTGGTCTTATAATTTGGAATCTCAAAACAAGAGTCATAAATGTATGGCCTCATTGCAGATATGTTTTTTTCATTAGCATCTATATACAATATGCTTTTTATTAATGTCGATTTTAAATGGCATTTGATATTGAGAAAAATATTTGGATACTTTTTATTCAATTAAATATGTTAATTTTTCTAAATATATCAATTACGTTTCAAATAACGCTCAACTAAAATTAAGGAGAGCAATAGAAGAGTAAAAAAAATATTTAAAGTAATAGAATAATTGACAATGTAGCTTCAACTTATACTATGGACATTTTTTTTGCTGTCCTAAAATTTGGCACTTTTTAAAATTTTAAATGCAAATAAATATGTCAAATTTTGTGTCTTTTAGTAGAGTTGGCATTGTTACTAAGTACTCCCTCCGTCCCATAAAAGATGTCACACTTGTAGGACAACACAAGATTTTAGAAGGTTTTGTTTTGTGTGTTAAATGAAGAAAGAAAATATAATTTTAATATTCATGGGAGAGATAACTTTTTCCAAAAAGAGAAATGTGACATTTTTTGTGAGATAAACTAAAAAGGAAAGTGTGACATCTTTTGTGGGATGGAGGGAATAGTATTTTGTAACGGCGGACCCTTTCTCCTGTCACGAACGACGTACTTTTATGAGAAAAAAAAAATAATTACTTTTGATAATATATTTAATTAAAGATAAACGTACGTGGAGTACTACTTAGGTCAGCCAATTGGCATTTTCTGCACCCCATAATTTTAGATTCGACTCTATTTGCATGGGAATTGATACCAACTTATGAGTTACGAATTAATGCGATAGGATTAGACATTAGTTATTATGGAAATTAATAACGTACACATCGTGATTAATAAATAACTAAATGAAATATTTACACTTATTTTGAAGGTTTATTGATTATTGTTATGGATATTATTATTTTTATGGTGTAGATTGTTAACAAAACATAATCCCATAATACATAGCTAACCAATGAATAAGTACAATCCATATATATAGTATCTCGTCTCATATAATGCTGTTGAGAAAATGTTTTTTTCTTAATAGGTCTGATTTGTTCAAATTGTGATTGTGTGTAGAGCATGTGAATCGTAACTAAGAAAATAACATAGGTTATTGATATGGGATCATGTATTCACATCCATACAATATTCTAGGAAAATTTTTAAAGGAAAGTGAGTGTCATATCCAAAGCACATATATAAAATATAGTCCTTAATTTCGTTGCTAAATAATCAGTTTTCATTACTTTGGTGCGTATACAAAAAAGTTAGTCGTACATTTATTTATAAACACTATCACAACTCACAATACATTTATTTATATCGTATTGAAAACGTTGTATCGTGTTTCGTATCGAAAATATTGATATGAAAGAATTTCATATCGTTATCGTATCGAAAGTTTCGATATATCGAACTTTCGATATGGATAATATCAATATCGTTATCGTATCGAATACCTATATATTGAAAAATATAATTTCAAAACTGAAAAATAATACAAAAATTAATAAAACTTCAACACAATAAAATAAATAGTTTTCTTATTAGGGTTTCATATATATATTTTCAAAATATATGAATGAATTAAATGGATTTATATATATTTATAATTTTAAACTTCAATATGTATTGAATTTCAATATATTTCGATATATTTGATATAAAACGATATATCGCGATATAAGGAAATTCATATCGTTATCGTATTGGAAACTTACGATACGATACCGTATCGTATCGAAAATTACGATATATCAAAAATTCGATAATTTTTCGATATTTTTCAATACGCATACGAGCGATATATCATTTTTTCGGTATTTTTCCCCAGCCCTAATTATTACTAGTACTAGCTAACACTGTGCTAATTTCTACATCCACGTATAGAATATACGGAGTGTATTTTAATTTTGAGTAGTGCTAAATGGCCATATTATGGCCGGCCATAATATTAAAATATTAATAAAAATTGTATAATTAGTACTCATTTAATGAGATCAGCTCGCCTTGGAAGTGTAAGTTCTTTTTTTAAGACTACTGTACTCTTAACTAATTATTTTATGTAAAATATAATTATATGTATCCATATCCATACTTCTGAAAATAAAATACATTGTTTTCAATGCGGAAAGAGTCTTTTTTTTTTCTTAGTAATTCAAAATAATGCAACAAAAATTATTTAATCTTCACATAATTTTCTATACGAATTTAATTTACCTATTCACTAATTTTGTTATTATACTAATTCTCAATGTTTTATTACATATATTACAAACAACATACATTTAACCATAATAATATAAAATATTTAGATTTACGAGTAATACATATTTTTACAAAGAATTTCTTTTCAATATTAAAAATTACAAAAAAAAAAAAACAAACAAACAAAACTAATAGTAGTATATTACGTTTAAGTGAAATAGTATAAGATTAACAATGAAAGTGAATTACATCATTTGATATCCTAAGTCCTAACTTAGTTGCGACACTTTTATGTAGTCTATAATAAATAAAAAATCTATTGAAATTAAAACTATAATATTAATATGCAGTACAATTTATTTTAAAACTATTTTATGAATTTTCCATGATAAGACGAATTCATTATTAAATGTAGTTTCATTTATTTAACTTAAACTGAATTTAATAATACTTAGATAATTTGCGAATAAAAAATTATAAAACATAATGATTTGAAATTGCAAATCAATAATAATTTACGGCAACAATAGTGTTATAGTCTAGTTATGAAGTATAATTTTGGTGAGTAAAAAATTAATTAAATTTCAACTCCGACGAATATCAACTAAAATCTTCAATTGAAAACCTTAATTTGGAAAGTGACTCTAATATCGATTAAATTTTTAATTGAATTTAAGATGGATTGAAATGTCCAACTATTTTAATTCTAAGACCCAACTAAACAAAATACATTTGTACAAAGATATATTGAACCAAAAATTTATAGAAGATATATAGCATATCAATTATATCTTTCCATGTCATAACAAATTATCATAATTTCGTCCCTCAAATGTTGTCACAATTTTCCATTTATGTCTGTCCCATAAAATTTGTCACATTTTTTTTTACCATTTTTGGTAGTCGAAAAATTTAAATAAATTTTGATTTAATCAAATACCTTAGTAGTTTCAATTAATACTAAATCCATATGTATTTGAACAATTGAATGTTGAATTGGAAATTTCAATTGTTATTAAAAAATTCGGCTGGTCATGGTTCAATTGATAATTTATTTTATCTTAAGTTCAATTGAATAATTGAGATATAAATTAATTTAAATTCAAAATAATTGAAAATTTAAATAATTAGGTTCCATTGAATAATCTTTAGTAATTTTATTTGATAATAATCTTTAATAATTTTATTTGATATTAGGTTCCATTGAATAATTAAGATATGAATTAATTTGAATTCAAAATAATTCTTAAAATTCATTCGACGGGTTAAAATTTTAATCATATACTAATACAAGGTCACCTAATGGTGGCACGGATGAAGTATTAACATTTGGTTCGACGCGAGTTTTAATGCATAATTGGTAAAGTAGAGAGAAAGAAAAAGATTTTAAAATATTATTAGTTGAGAATGAGTCTCACCTCATTAAAGAAAAAATATTTTCCAAAATTAGAATGTTAATATTTTTCAAGGACAAACTTAAAAGAAATGATTTCATAATTTTCAGGGACTGAAGTAGTAGCAAACATAGTGATGCCATAATACAACAATGTATATAGTTCTCTAATTAGTACACACACGAATATATCATAATACGCAAATAAATAATTATGATACCAATCCATGAAATATTATTGAAATACACAATTATAAAATAATTGATAAATTTTAAATATTATTATATGATATTTTAGAAGCTATTAATTTTTAACGATAAGTGTGATTCAATATAAATGTTAAAGTTATTATTATCAACATTACTGTTCTTGTCATTTTATAAGATATGGAGTATTATGGTGTGGTGAACAAATTCTCTTTGATTGCAACTGATAAATTGAAAAAAGTAGAAAAAAAAAAATAAAAAGCATTCCTGATATGTATAGGAAATAGAAAAAAAAGAAGCATTCTCTTTGTTGATTTTTCTGGTGAAGGGAAAGAGTAGACGAGAGAGAGGGTTATTGATTTTCTTGTTAGATTCATTTTTAAAGCTATAAATTAGATTGAAACTAAATAGAATGCTAAAAAGAAGTACTCCAGCACATTTCAATAGGCAAGGTTTATTATGTAAAAATACTGCAGCACTAATAACTACACTGATTACTCTTATTATTTTAATAGATGTAGTTAGTGACCGCCCCGTTATCATTACCTTTTAATTTTTACGCTATGACCACCAAGCATTACCTTTTAATTTTTTGATATGATGAAATATCTGCAAGACAGCACATGTTTCTTAGCACATTTATCATAGTGTATGTGCCTATGTGGACCTGAGTTTCATGTACATACTTTTTGGTTGTACTGACAAAATATTGCATCGATATCATACAATCTGATCCCTTCTTAATTCCAGCAAAGCTCAAGAACGACTTTAAATCAATGGAACTCATGATTTATTTATTTATTTTATATTTATATAAAAAATCGATCTCAAAATCTCCCAATCTCTGTATCAATCTAGACGACGAGATTCCCTGTGCCTCTTCATTGTATAAATAATTAAATACATGCAATAATATATGGTTAAAAAAAATGATGAAGAAAGACAGGATTAGGTCCTCCCCATAAGTAGGACACGTTTTTCTTTATGTTTTATTTTAGTCGACTAGGTTCGTTCCACTTGGCAGAAGTGTCGGTAAATAATTTACGTGGTCACATAATCACATTGACTCATTCAACGAACAAATTTTGTTACATCCAAATCTCAAACTTTTACTTTTATAACATCTAAAACTTTGTCTGCTTTGCTTCCACCGAAGCTAGTCTTAATTGAAATATTTATTTGCAGGAGCCATCCACTTAACTTAATAATTAGAATTTATTTATTATTTTGTTATAGTACTTATATAGCTCGAAACTAGGGATCTACACATTTGTAATTATGTAGAAGAATTTGGGAGAATCATATTTTGTGCCTTTGTAAATTAAACATAAATTAATTATGCATATATCACTAATCCCTAAAAAAAACTAAGCATATATCTAGATATCTAGGGGCATGTTAGGGTGCCACCACCCCTTAAAATAACACCATACCACCATTCCTAGCCAATCATTTGTACATGTGGACGAATAATAAGCTGCCACGTGGCAAAAAAAAAAAAATTCTGAAAAAGACGGCCAACAATTTGTTGGTCTTTATACAACAATTTTTCTTGTCCAACAATATCGACACACTATACAACAATCTATAGATTGATGTGTAGTGTTTGTAATATTGTTGTGTAGCGTTTATAATATTGCTGTATAAGTGGTGTCACGGTGTCACTTTAAGAGGGGTTGTCATTTTAACACAAACCTATCTATATTAATCTATAGATTGCTGTATAGTGTGTCGGATATTGCTGGACAAGAAAAATTATTATATAAGGTATAAGATATTGCTGCCCGTCTTTTTTTATCCTTGAATTTATTTATTTTTTGCCACGTGGCAGCTTATTATTCGTCCATGTGTGCAAATGATTGGCTAGGAATGATGTATGGTGTTATTTTAAGGGGTGGTGGCACCCTAACATACCCCTCTATATAGGATTGTGATCAATTGAGATTTTTTATGCTAATTGAGAAATGAGATGCAATATCAGCCACTCATTTTTATTAAATGAGTGGTCCAGATTTTGCCACATAAAAATAATTTTAGATTAATTTATTATGAAAGGGTAGAATAGTAATTCCATGTTTTAGTTAGGAAAGGGGTTTAGATTCATCCTCTTCTCAATTACACGAAGATCTCAATCTCACGAACCTGAGCTTCAGTTTTTGAATTTGTGTTGAATTGAGCAGATCCGCGAGCTGAAATCGAAGCTCGGAGAAGACGATGCGGAGAAGGCGAAACTGGAGATCAAGATCGGCGCGGCGGAGGCGGATGATCAGGATCTGTATGGCGGCAGGGAAAACTGAGCTTCAATTTTTGAATTTGTGTTGAATTGAGCATCTCTGCGAGCTGAAATCGAAGCTCGAAGAAGACGATGCAGAGAAGGCAAAACTGGAGATAGAGATCGGCGCGGCGAAGGCGGAGGATCATGATGTGGACGGTGGCGGGAAGAGGAGGAGGCGAGGTGGCCGAATTCTGGCGACAAATCCAGCTCCGCCGGATCCAATCCGAAGGAAATCCTCGAAATACAATCAAAGGAAAATCCTCAACGCCTCCAGACAAGCCCTCTCTCTCTCGCGCGCGCGGTTTAACACCGCCGCTGTTCACCGCGCTTCGCCGCTCCTACTGTACGAAGCTCCGAACAGCTTCGCTTCTCACGCCGTCGCTTCGCCGAAAGCTTAATTGTTGATTCGAGTATGGATTTGGAGGTATTAAGCTTTGCATTATCAATTGTGTTGGATGTGAACTGATTTTTAGTGAGAGAAATTGCTACCTCTGTTTTTTCGCCGGAGCTCTGTGTAAAAGTCGACTATTTTGAGGTTCATCTTCACGATTTTCACTGTTTTTATCAAAATGCTTGAACATTTGGGGAAAAATCTGAAAATACTGATTTCTGCTCATTTCAATGCTGAATTTCGCTTTTATCTCGCGACTTCAGCATCTTGCAATTTTTTATTTAATTCGATTTATGCCTCTCAAATCTGCTTCGTAAATCACTTGCATTTGCTTGTTGACATAATAACGTTTGTTGTTGACATGAATTATATAAGTCGTTGACACAAATTTTATGAAAAATGTTGTTGACATGAATTATAATGTAAAACATTGTTGTTGATATGAATTATACGTAAAACGTTGTTGTTGATATAAATAATATAGGTTGTTGACATGAAAATATTTGTGGTTGACATTAATTATTGTGTATATGATTGTTGATGATGCAAAGAGATAATAAGTGATTGTTGTGTTCATATGTTGAGCAATAAATGAAGTGTTTGTTCACTGTAAAAATTGAATAGAAATAGTGTGATTGGTGGTGGTGAAAGATGTGGAGAGTCATGTTGTGGAAGGTGTGGGAGTTGTGGATGAGATGGAGCTGTGGGTGATGGTGAGAAGGGTTGAGTTTAGGTTGTATTTTTTGTGTATTTGTTCGGAGCCATGCTGGGTTTGGTGTTTGTCAATATTTGTAGATTTAAATTTGCGTGTGTTTAATTGTACGATGAAATTTGTGAAATATATGGATGCAGTTTTTAATTCGATTATGTTGCTGGAATTTTTGAGTTGTGTAGATAAGGTGTTTGTGATATTGCCTAAAATAGTATTGTTGACATAAATTATATAAGTTGTTGATATGAAAATGTTTATTTTTTACATGAATTATATAGCTCGTTGACATAATAACGTTTGTTGTTGACATGAATTATATAGATCGTTGGTATAAATTTTATGAAAAATGTTGTTGACATAAATTATATGTAAAACATTATTGTTGACATGAATTATAAGTAAAACATTGCTGTTGACATAAATAATATACGTCGTTGACATGAAAATATTTGTTGTTGACATAAATAAAGTTGTTGTTGACATCGTAGTTGACATAAATAAAGTTTGTTGTTGAATGTTTGTTGTTGACATTCGATATTCTCGCTATTGATATGTGAATTATAAGTGTTATTTGTTAGTTGTTGACATTTTAATACGAGTTGTTGACATTCGATATTCTCGATATTGACATGTGAATAGTAAGTGTTATTTGTTAGTTGTTGACATTTTAATACGAGTTGTTGACATTCGATATTCTCGATATTGACATGTGAATAGTAAGTGTTATTTGTTAGTTGTTGACATTTTAATACGAGTGGTTGACATTCGATATTCTCGGTATTGATATGTGAATTGTAAGTGTTGTTTTTTAGTTGTTGACATTTTAATACGTGTCGTTGACATTCAATATTCTCGGTATTGATATGTGAATTGTAAGTGTTATTTTATTGAATGTTGAAGATTTGAAGATTTGAATGTTGAAGATTTGAAGATTCGAAGATTTGAAGATTTGAATGTTGAAGATTTGAAGATTTGAAGATTAAAGATTTGAAGATTTGAAGATTTGAAGATTTGAAGATTGAAGATTTGAAGATTTGAATGTTGAAGATTTGAAGATTTGAAGATATGAATGTTGAAGATTTGAAGATTTGAATGTTGAAGATTTGAATGTTGAAGATTTGAAGACTTTGTAGCTAGAATTTTAGAGAAAATTTTAGAAAATGATTTCAAATACAATTTAATGAAAAGACAGTTATACCCCCTTGTTGACATAATGTGATATTTGTTGACATTTTGTTAATCTTGTGGATGAGTGACCCATATTGCATCTCATTTCTCAATTTAGCTAAATAATATATATATATATATATATATATATATAGTGGCAAAAAAAATTTAAAAAAAATCTGAAAAAGACGGCCAGCAATTTGTTGGTCTTTATCCAGCAATTTTTCTTGTCCAGCAATATTCGACACACTATACAGCAATCTATAGATTGTTGTGTAGTGTTTGTAATATTGTTGTGTAGCGTTTATAATATTGTTGTATAAGTGGTGTCACGGTGTCACTTTAAGAGAGGTTGTCATTTTAACACAAATCTATATATATATATATATATAGAGTTGTGATCAATGTCGAACCAATTTTAAAGATCGAACTAGAGACCAAATCTGGGCCATTAGATCTAGTTTTTTTTATGAGATGTGCTGCTGTGAAATTTTTTTCTACTTCATTACTAGCCCATTTTACTTCATTGTATAGGTTTATTACTTCATTCTGTACGTAATACCTTGAAACTACAACATGTTTTTACTTGCTTCCAGTAGATTTTGAAATGATTCAACATATGCTTCATTCAAATTCATTGACGTGGGTTTTTGCTTGATTAACATTTAAATATGCAATTTATTCAAGTAAGTTTATTACTTCATTCAGAAACGTTATTACTTCATTGGATAAGTTTTTACTTCATTCCAGTAGGACTTCAAATGCTTCTACACATACTTCATTCCAATAATTTATTATATTATTCCATGTGTTTATTAAACCATATTAGTGCCATGGCGGTGGTGATAGATATTGTAGAAAGAAAGAACGGCACGCGACGGCGAAACTACATTTACGTACTGGAATGAAGTAAAAACCTACTAGAATGAAGTAATATATTCTGGACGAAGTTAAATCTTCGTAACATGTTAGTATAACTTATTTACCTTCGGATGAATAAAAATAGACTGGTGATGAAGGAGAAAATAGTTTATAAATTTGTGAATCTCATCCATAAAAAACTAGATCTAAAAGCCCTAATTTGGTAGGGTTCGGTGGTTCGGTCTTTAAGAGTGGGTTTGTGGATAATGGGACTATATATATATATATATAGGATTGTGTTAAAATGACAACACCTCTTAAAGTAACACAATACCACCATTCCTAGCCAATCATTTGTACATGTGCACGAATAATAAGCTGCCATGTGGCAATCATAAAAATTGCTCAAGGGTAAATTTTCACGGACTGCAATATCCAATACACTAGACTGCAATTTTTCCCGACTGCAATTTTATACTATTGCAGTCTAGCATATATAATATTGCAGTCTAGCGTGGTGTTACAATGTCATTTTAAGAGTGTTGTCATTTTAACGCACCCATATATATATATATATCAAGTTCATTGGTTCGTTGTGTTTAAATTCATTGTGCATGTTAATTAAACTTAATTATGAAAGCAATATTCTCAGCATATACTAAATATGTTGAGTTGGGTAAATTAATTAAATTAAAGAAGAATATGGTTTTGAAGAAATACAATTGTTTGGTAATGGTACTTATAAAATTTTGGGCCCAAAAAGCCAAGAAGAAGAAAAATGGCTAAGCTGATTGATATTTTAAAAATTGAATTAATGGTACGTACAAAGTACTCATGAAAAAATACAAAAAAATTATCGTGTGAATATTCAAATTTCAAAGTACGCAGACCAAATTAAACAAAATATAAGTAGGTACCACGTCTATTTACTATCATACACGAATACAATAACACTAAATTATAAACTATTAAATTCCCTTAAATTCTAATGTCATTGTCCTAAACATTCTCATGCACAAAATTTTCTGATATGTTTTGCATAAAAGTTAGATGGCATTTATTATGCTCTTTAATTTAATTTTCTGCAAATATTTATATTTTAGTTATCGACAATTATCGACAATGACTAGACGGTGTTGTGTCCAGTCTCCGGTCCTACCTAATAAAACTAAATATTCACGAAAAATCTACAAGAGGATGGAGTACTATATTTATGGGGCCAGGGGATGTAATCAATTGCTAACTAATTATCAATTCCAAATTGAGATCAATTTTCAACCATTAGATTAGAAGATCTTGTGGTTAATATAATGTCAAGTGTAATATATTTAAAATTTAAATAATTATTAATTAAATTAAAAGGGTATTAGTGTCAAATCCTATATGTATTAATTGTAACTAACTACTTTCTCTCTCCTCAAAAGCATCTCAAATCTTTAAATTTACGTAACTCTCTCAATTTAAATTATTTTTTCACAAAAAATATATCAAATTAAAGATAATTTAATAAGGATTCCAACGAGATCTCAATTGCATATGTTCCAACGATGTTCGGGTGACGAAATTTGATAAATTATATTTCAATTTTCGTACATGTTGATAAGCAGCAATTTTCAACAAATGCAACAAAAAATCTCAATATATTGTAGACAAAATCTCAATATTATGCATATTCAATTTCAATAAAAATGTGTTGATATTTCCTTGTCCTTGTGTTGATATTCTAATATCATATTGTTGATATTTGTAATACACAATGTTGATATAAAAAAATATTAATAAAAATTATTTTTCGTTAATAAGAATGTCCTAGGATGTGATTCACGAGGAAGAATTAATAAGTTGTTTATTGTTTGGGATGAAAGATCATGTCATGTTTAGAAAGAGATCATGATTCATGCGTACGAATAATTAACTGGTAATTCAATAGATATACTGTTAAGATTTTTCAAAACATTCAGTGTTGCTTACGTTTTCAATTACATGTAAACAAATAGACATCAATACAAATTTATAGATATTTTCAATAAATGGTGTATAAATTTTCAACAAAACTATTTGGAATTTTCAATAAATGGTGTATAAATTCTCAACATAACTATTTGGAATTCTCAATAAATGGTGTACAAATTTCCAACAGAACTATTTGAAAGTCTCAATAAATGGTGTAAAATTTTCCAACATAACTATTTGGAATTAGGAATAAATGGTGTGTAAATTCTCAACAGAACTATTCGGAATTCTTAATAAATGGTGTATAAATACCCAACATAACTATTTGGAATTCTCAATAAATGGTGTATAAGTTCTCAACAAATGGTATATAAATTCTCAACATAACTATTTGGAATTATTAATAAATGGTGTATAAATTCTCAACATAACTATTTGGAATTCTCAATCGACAAAATCTTTGGTTGTCTTCTTTATGTTCAATGTTTCTGCCTCCTCCTCGTCTCATTGTTTTCAAAGTTATCGCCATCTTCCTCTGGTCTAGATCTTTTCCCTGTAGTATTCTTGGTAAACATAAAAAAACCATGATAATTAATTTAGAAACAAACTCATGACAAGTACTACAATCATTCTAACAAGCTGTTGAATTCACAACATACAACATACAACATACATTTAGCTAAGACATTATCAACACATATCTAACCCAATATCAATGTATAGCTTACCCAATATCAACATAGGGCTTACCCATTATCAACATTTAGCTAAGACATCATCAGCAAATACCTTACCCAATATCAACATAGGGCTTACACATCATCAACATATAGCTTACTCAATATCAACATATACCTTACCCAATATCAACATATAGCTTACACATCATCAACATATAGCTTACACAATATCAATATTTAGCTACCTCAATATACATATTTGTACTAGATACAAAAGCTTTCTAATATTAACAGAACTTCTAAATAATTCATTATAGCTTCAATCTTTCAGAAAATGAAGATTCACATTCTCATATGCTATCAAATCAGAAATCAATCTACCAACAATACAACTACAGAAGCTTATAAACATATTTCACTAAAATTTGAATCCTAATTCTTTATTGAAATCTGAAATCTCAAACTGCAATGCAAAAAATCAGAAATCGGTAAATCAAATTGAAAAATACCTTTCGATTCAGCAGGAGCATTTTCGATTGAAACCATTACACCTTTTTTGAAGTCGTTCACTGCAAAATAAATCTATTAGTTTCATTTCTATTGAAAATTTAGCAAGTTTAAAGCAAATTTCGGAGTTTAAATTTCATATTTACCGTCGTTTTTCTTTGAATCTGCCCTAGGTTGAGCTTTTCTTCGTAGGAGAAGGGGAGTTTTCAAACTGTTCTTCTGTATTTGAGTGAGAGATATGTGTTTTGGAGTAGTGAATCTGGTTTTGGACGGCGAAAGAGATTGAGAGAGAAAATGACGTGAACGGCGACGAGATTGGGAGATTGAGAGAGAAAATGCAGTGAATGGCGACGAGATTGAGAGATTTAGAGAGAAAATGCAGTGAATGGGGATGAGATTGAGAGATTCAAAGAGAAAATTCTGAGAGATTCGTAGAGAATGCAATGGTGAATGGGGCGACAGATTGAGAGAGAAAATGGAGTGAATGGTGTGGTTGTTGAAGGTGGAGTGAATGGTTTGAAAAATGAAATTGAATGTGCGCGCTGAGTATTATGTAAATTGTCCATTTTACCCTTTCGTTGAGATTGTTAATTCAATGTATTGATATTTTTTTTATTTAATCTCAGCCTTTGATTTTTAGATCAAAGGGTCCATATTTAGTCTCAATTTGGGATTAAGGGGCTAAACTCATTAGAAGATGACCCTATGGGGCCAGAGTTTAATACTCTCTCTGTCCCGTTTTAGCAGTCTCATTGACTTTTCTGCACTCGTTTTGTAAAAATGATAATAAATAATTAAAGTGGAGAAATAATAAAGTAAAAAAGAGAATAATATAGAGAAGAGTCTTATCTACATTATTCTCTTTTTTACTTTATTATTTCTCCACTTTAACTATTTATTATCATTTTTACAAAACGAGTGCAGAAAAGTCAATGAGACTGCTAAAGCGGGACGGAGGGAGTAGTTAGGATGATCTACAACATTGTTTTTCTATTGTTTGATAAAAGATGCCAAGTTTAATAATGAAACAATATGGTTTTTAATTTCTATTAAGAATAAACTTTTGTGCTTTTGGATAATCATCGTTAATCCATAATCCAAGCCTTCAGAAAGGGTAAGTGTTCAGATTTTCCTTATTCATCCGTGCAAACGTAATTGTGTGAGGGTATAACTAAAATTAGAAGATGGATGAGACATAATTGAAGTAGTAATTCTCTTTCATT
Source organism: Salvia hispanica (assembly GCF_029641045.1). Taxonomy (NCBI): domain Eukaryota; kingdom Viridiplantae; phylum Streptophyta; class Magnoliopsida; order Lamiales; family Lamiaceae; genus Salvia; species Salvia hispanica. The sequence goes on from NC_142692.1 coordinate 26,337,160, forward strand.
CCTCTTATCTCTGGAATAAATAATCTCTAGTTACTAAAACGGTGCAAAAACATTAGAGCATCCACAATGGAGGCTAGCGGATAGGCTAGCCGATTGTGGGCTTGCTAGCCGATCCGCTGGCCGATCTGCTAGCCTCCATTGCGGCAATTTAGGCTAGCCAATCGGCGAGCTCTAGCCGATTCGCGGGCGCTAGCCGATGCGCTAGCCGCCATAGTAGGCTCAATTTTGGCTAGCCGGTTGCATTTTTTTTAATGTATTTTTTTATGCATTTTTTTTATTTATTGCATTTTTTTAATGTATTTTTTATGTATTTTTTTCATGCATTTTTTTATTGCATTTTTAATGTATTTTTTTATGAATTTTGTTTAATTATGTAATTTTGTTTAGGATGTAGCTTTTTTTTTAATTTATATAAAATTATTGCACTTTTTAATGTATTTTTTTAATAAATTAGTGAGAAGTAGAGTGAGGCGGGGGCTCGTGTGTGGAAGCCCGGTTTTGTTTTTAATTATGTAATTTTCCCGTATATGTGGTAAATTTAATTCCGTAAATTTAGTTTTTTCTATTAATTTTGTTTGTTGTGGCTAGTCTATTGTTTGTCCAGTTGTTTGTCCTGATGATGTGATATGATGAATTTTAGTGCTAATGATGTGACATGAGGAGTTTGTGGCTAGCCTAAACCCACTGTGAATGCTCTTATTTCAAATTTACCAGTTTGTACTTTAACTATACTATTTTACAATAATGTTATCATTTGCATAGTTAATTGGAGCGAATTTTAGATTTATACCTTTCAATCTACAGATCTACAAGAACTATTACAACATGGATTATTAAAATGTTTTTGAATAAATATTGGCGGACTAATTAAGATTTATATATGCCCTACTAATACTATAGTGTTACTACTTATTATTATGAGATTTTTTTGTCCAACTTTAAAAGGAGAAAATATTCAGTGGTCCGGACACACCACATGGCATGATGACGTGGTGTGTCCCACTAATTAGAAGCTGACAAATGGAAGTAATAGAAATATAGAAATTACACTATATAAGGTATCTAGTTCTTATAAATAGAATAAAATTTTGAAATTTAAAAACTTTTCAAATTATAATTTAAACTATTAATACATATATAATAATAATAATAATAATAATAATAAATTTCATTTTTTTATTTATCTATTCACATCGTCATCTTGAGAGAGGACACACTAAATTTATATATTTGTAAGACTAATTTATATAAGTATTTATCTATTTTTTATTAATCTATTCACAATAATAGTAAATTCCATTTTTTTTTATTTGTGAGCTTCTAATTAGTAAACTAAATTGTCAGCTTATAATTATTTGTCAGCTTCTAAATAGAACAACTAAATTGTAAGACTAATTTATATAAGTATTTTTTATATTGTGTGATGGTAAAATAAATTTATATAAATATTTTTTAGTTTCATGCCTATAGTATTAATATGATTAATTATGATTTAGTTTATTATTTTTTTAATTTTTTATATTTTTTCATATATAAATGCAAAATGAAAAAATAGTAAACTTAAGTTATTGTATTGTGATTATTTGAGATACATATATTACTAAGTCATTTTTTTTATGTAATGGTAAAATAAAATTATATATATATTTTTTAATTTCGTGGCTATATGGAGTATTATGTTTTTATTTTTGATTTTTCATCTATAAATACAAAACGGAGAAATGGTAAATTTAAATTAACGTATTGTGATTTTGGAGATATATATAATACATTCACATATATAGATATACTCCATAAAATTGAAAAAAATAAGAGAATAATCTCATCAAATTTTTAAAAAATCATTCAGAATAATGTTAATACATAATGAAAAAAAAGATGAAATATAAATATAATATGTGTATTAATAGTTTATATTGTAATTTGAAAAGTTTTTAAATTAAATTATTTTATTCTATTTATAAGAACTAGATACCTTATATAGTGTAATTTCTATATTTCTACTACTTCCATTTGTCAGCTTCTAATTAGTGGGACACACCACGTCAGCATGCCACGTGATGTGTCCGGACTACTGAATATTTTCTCCTTTAAAAGGTACATTAGTCAATTATAAATGTGCTAAGCGATGACATTTTGTTATGCACGTCGATTTGACTTCATAAAACCGACAAAAGTTATTTATTATTTAGTACTCATTTCTCACGTATAACATACGATTTAATTATTTCGTAAAACTAATTGTGAAATTAATTGATTTGATTTTGTTTACGCATTTTTTGAATGTGAAAATTATTTAATGTGTTTAAAATAAACAACAAAAAAGTGGATTATAATAATTATTTAAGTAAATCCATTTTTTTATTAATTAGTTACATGTAAAAGTTGTTTGTAATAATTTAAATAAAATCACAAATTAGGTGTCTTGACCGACTAAATGAAAGTCTGTCATACCCTTAATAATATCAGAGGTAAAATGGTAAATAATGGCATCTAAAACTTTGATTTTCGGTTATATTGGATCCAAAATGTGATTATTTGGACATTGAATACCAAAAAAAAAGGTGATAATGCTATTTTTGGATACTAATTTTTTTTAGTTCACTCATTATTTAATAATTCAAACCCAAAATATATCCAAAATACATAATTAAATAACCTAAATAAATCAATCCTGTTTTAGTTTATCAATTTTATACTATATCTCATCACCCATCAAATGAAACACCCCAAAATCATAAAATCGTTCTTCATTTATGGACCAAAAGGAAATAATAAAGCTTAGGTATTAATGATTGTTCCTATTTCCCCTTTCCCCTTTTTGCAGCTGATGACATAGCTATTTTATTCATTATGAACATATTCTTCATTTACATCATATACAAAATATTAATAAAATAAGTTTGAATCAGAGAATTTTAAAATAATTATTGCAATTGGAAAAATTGAACAAAATTATAGCATTACTATATTTTAGTGGGATGTAATTATATCTACATGAGGTAAAGTAATTAATGAGTCAACAAGAAAAAGTATGAGGCATTATCCATTGGTTTGGTTTCTCTACTTTGTAATAGAACTGAAATTATTATGGATAGGCAAAGTTCAAAGAGGCAACGTTTTTTATAAGTCGCGTGGGAATTAACCGTACCCAAATTGAATGGCCACGCGGTGGATGCGTCGTTTTCTGGTGCGCCGCCCCACATGTGATTGTTGGGTGTGTGCTACGTGGCTTCTTCTAAGTGGGTGTGGCGTTTAAGGTATGGGCTCTACTACCCTGCTCCACAATTTCATCACACCGCCCATGCCTCCTACCTTCATCAAATCAAATTTGATAACAATTTTAAACATATAATTGAACAGGTTTACCCAAGATTTTAGTCTACTAACACAATCTTACCATACTACTTCTAGTAGTAGTTGTATTAAGCTTGAAAATCATAAGAGCTTGGTTGAGTAACTAAGATTATTTTCAGATAGTATCTTTCGTGGTCGTAAATTTGTAACTCACTTACTGACAAATGACGAATAAAATTATAATTATGTGTTAATAATAAAAATGTCTTCATTTCAAAGTTGTTTATGAAAAATGTCCTACATAAACAAAATATTAAATAAGTATCCTAATTAAAGTGCATGTGTTGTTGGAAATTATTTTACACAAAAATTATGATCTCATTGTCTCATTGATGATGAGTATGAATTCAATCTGATTGGCGGAAATAACGCTTTCATACAAAGTACAGCAATTTGTGCTCATCGCCACCATTTGTTTTGTTTCTTTAAATCCAAATAAGTCTACGTTCGGAGACTAAGTATTTAGTTAGACATTAATTTTAAACAATTGGTCAATTATTAATCACAAGAAATCTCTGGTTTTTTTCTAACTCACGTGCCACGTATTCCAACATAACCTCCAAACCTAATCTTCTTTGTTTTTTTTTTTTTCTAACCAATTCTTTTCGATCCAGAAACCATATTAATTATTTCAGTTTTCCTGTTAAAGCATGCCAATTAATTATAGGGCCTCAAAGATTCCTGTAATGCCATATTTTATATATAACGAATTATGATTAAGGAGCCTTGAAGACTGCCCCAGGGTCAATGATTAAACAATACTAGTAGATAACATAAAGTAATTATCTCAATCAAGCTCTTAAAAATGATGATAGCAATTCTTTACAAAATAATGACGACTTCGGTTTGTATATTACATACATAGTATCCATTTTTGGTAAAGTATTAATGTTCTAATTAATATTATTTATGGATCAATGTTTAAAGAAGGATTATGGACTTCAGTGTAAACTTTGGGGATATTTTTTCACATTTTTAACAAATTTATAAAAAATTAATGAAATTCTCAAGCGGTTCCTTTTTGTTAATCTAAAACATTTTAATCAACAATTTTGTGCATGAATTTTTTTTTTTCACGTGATATTGATACATAGATCAATACCGAATAATAAATCTATTGAACGGATGATAGCATCACTACAACAAATATATCCTCCAAGGACGCAAAATTAAGGACGCAATTATTTGCGTTGGAAATTTTTTATAAATAGCCAAAGTTTAGGATGCAAAATAAAGCATTCTTAAATTAGAGACACAATAAATACAAGTGTCTCTAATTATTTAAATTAGGGACGCAATAAATACACGTGTCTCAAAGTTGCACTTTAGGATGCTTTTTATCAGTGTCTCTAAGTTGCATATAGGGACGCTTTTTAAAAGAGTCTCAAGATTAATAGGGATGCTTTTTAAAAAGCGTCTCAAAATTAAATCACCGACGCTCTCTCATTGCGTCCTTATTCTAATTTGGCACGTCACGGACAAAAAACGCTTTTTAAAGCGTAAGTGATATATTTAGCAACGAAAAATAGCGTCCTTAATTGAATAAAAAAGTGTCCTAATTCGTAATTTTTTTTTAGTGCATGTAACTGTACATTACCAAAAGAATGTTTAGATTAAGTCAAATGAGACAATAGGTCATCTCCAAGACTACAACAATGTCCCTTAAACCGAACTCTATATTTTCTTTAAACTATTCATATTCATGTGCTTCACAATATATATACTTAGACACAACACATACAATCCATCATTCATTCATTTAACTATTCACGCCTTTCACCATATTCTAGTTAAATTATTTTTTGATTTATTAATATACAAAGTTTATTATAATGTTAAAATTATATAATTAAAATTCTAATAAAGCAAAAAATACATAATTAGAATCCTAAAATATTCGACAAATTATGTAACTAAAATAAAAAACTTCGTATCTCCAATTATTTTGGGATCATGGTGTCCTTGTTGCTAGTGTCGTTAGCCACGACTTTCTGCAAAACCTTACACATGAGTCATGCCGCTTCTACCCACGTCTCACACCTTCAAGGGATCGCATGATGCACTTCTCTGTCACCTCATCTCTTGTTTCACTCCTTCACTTGCGCCTGTGATTGTGGACCCGACACTTGTTGAACATTGCCCCATCTTAATGTGCTTTGTGCGCTTCGGTCTCGAGCTCGAGGTTTAGGAGTGAATATAAGGGGTTGGAGATCTACTAAATGAAAAAAATAAGAAATTAAATGAGGAAAAATCCATTGAGTACTATATTTGAGTAGGATAATTATTTTTTATTAAAATCATTTTAATTGAATTCATATATATTTAATTGATAACAAGTGAGCCCACTTAGATCCCATGCAAGTGGACCTATCATCATCGCTTGATTGAGGAGAAGCGAAGGACACTTGGCACGACGTCAGCGACTCTTTCATAAATGAAAAGTAAATAATTAATAAAGAAAATTCATATTTTTTTTCATATGCAAAATTCATAGGCAATGCAAGAAGGGATTAATAGATTCCAAGTAAATAATTTGTAGAGAAAATTCATTGTATTTCCATATGCAAAATTCAAGGGCGTTGAAATAACCGTTAGAAGAAACAGTTGAATTGAAGTGATGGTGAAATATTTTTAACGCGTACACACTACTCATACATGGTATGGTAGTAAGTAATAGTTGTACATATGTGTGCGTCTTTGTTTTCTTCTCCTCTCCCATCGCATTCAAATAAGCCATGGATTTCGATCCTTCCCCACTCTCTCCATTTCTCACTTCCACCGCTCCGGATTCCCTTCTTTTCCGGCGCTCCACCTCATCTCTCCGCCCACTTATTCTTGCTATCTGAACATTCAAGGTGTTTAATTTTTTTCCTTTTCTTTTTTCTTTTGGTCGGTTGAAGATTGGCTGGAAAGCAAAACAATTTCCTTAAATTTGATGTCACATGTTTATGCTTGTCTTTAGTCTTTTGTCCAAATCAGATTTGAGCTAATGTAATTTGATCATGGTGGGAATTTTCTTACAAAAGAGATGAGAGGAAAAGGGGTTTTACTTTCTTAAATTCATGTTGATTGTCTTTGTGTGATGAGAATATTTGGGATCTTCTGTATTGATGTCCATTTGTTTGACATCTTCTGACATGGTGACACAGTCATGATGTTGGAATTCCATGTAAGAATTCAGATCAATCTGCTTTTTCTCTGCCAGTTTTTATAATCCATTCTTGCTAGTTTCATCTTTTTGGGTATATTATGCCTTAATTTGGTTGCAACCCCAACTTTCTGAGTCAGACTACATCTTAGTTTTATTGCAACTTGCATAAGATTCATTCGATCATGTGCTTGTTCATCCTAATATATATAGTGATTGAAAATGAACTTGGATTTGTATGCTCAAAGTGTTGTTCTTGTTTAGGTTGTGAGCTAAAGCATATCTGTGGGAGGGGATATGGGGCATTTCTCTTCGATGTTCAATGGTCTGGCGAGGTCAATTTCTTCGATAAAGAAAACGAAGAATTTGGAGGATAATGGTGATGGGAAAGAGGCTGTTAAAGCTATGGCGAAGGATGCCAAGAAAAATGAGTTGATACTGAGGTCATCTGGGGTTGTGAATGTTGAGGGATCCAACAACTTGGCTTCTGTTTACTCAAAGAGGGGTGAGAAAGGTGTGAATCAAGATTGCTGTATTGTTTGGGAGGTATGGTTTCTTTTTAATGTGATGGAATGAGCCTAGTTAGTTTCCCTTTCTGTGAATTTTGAGTTAACATAAAATTGTGTTGTTTAGGAATTTGGGTGTCAAGAAGACATGATCTTCTGTGGGATATTCGACGGGCATGGTCAGTGGGGGCATTTTGTGGCGAAGAATGTTAGAGACTCGATGCCTTCGTCTCTTCTCTGCAACTGGCAAGAAACACTTGTCGAGGCTGCAGTTGATCCTGATTTCGATTTGGGGTCTCAGAAGAAGCTCCAGAGCTTCAATATATGGAAGCATTCTTATCTGAAGACGTGTGCGGCCATTGATCAGGCGCTGGAGCACCACCGCAAGATTGATGCATTCAACAGCGGCACCACAGCATTGACAATTGTTAGACAGGTACATACACACTAATGGTGTATCTTCTTTAATGAAATTGCTTTGAGGCATGTACACTCTTAACATAATATACTAATAACATGATTTGATTTGAAAATGGCTATGGCTTTCACCAGGGAGACAATGTGTTCTTAGCCAACGTGGGAGACTCACGTGCTGTGTTGGGTACGCCCGGTGATAATGGGGATATGGTGGCAGTGCAGCTCACCATGGATTTCAAGCCTAATCTACCTCGTGAGTTTCTTGATCTCTCTTTAATATATCTGGCTTTGGCAGTGTGTGGATGCTAATAATGAACTGGGAGTGTGTGCAGAGGAGGAAGAGCGAATAACGCAGTGCAATGGGAGAGTATACAGCCTGGATGAAGAGCCAGGGGTTCATAGAGTGTGGCTGCCACATGAAGACTCCCCGGGGCTAGCAATGTCTCGGGCTTTCGGGGACTACTGCATCAAGAACTTCGGCGTCATTTCTGTGCCTCAAGTCATCCACAGACATATAACAAGTAAAGACCAGTTCGTGGTGCTGGCCACAGACGGGGTATGTGTGCAACCTATATGCGTGTATATGAGTCTTATTTTGTAGATTTTTTTTTGATATTTTAGTTTTTGTTCTGTTTAAAGGTTTGGGACGTTGTATCGAATGAAGAAGCAGTGCAGATTGTGTGGGAGTGTCCGGAGCAGGGAAAAGCTGCAAAGCGGCTGGTGGAGCGGGCGGCCGATGGGTGGAGGAAGAAGAGAAGGGGAATAGCTATGGATGATATATCAGCAATTGTACTGTTTTTTCATTCATCTTCTTCTTCTCCTCACCAATTTGAACTTGTACCTAAGCTCAACTGAATTTAATATTCTTGGCTACTGAGCTGTACCAAAAAGTTGGGGATGATCAGTGCCACATCAAGAGATTCCCGTTTAGTTATAATCGGATCTTTAATTTAAGAATATGAATGCCATCTTAGATAGCAAAAGTTGCATATAATGAATGTCTCGTGTACATACATGATTTAGATTGTTTTTCAAAAGAAATGTAGTAGAATAGTATTCGAATTTAATTAAATTCAGTGTCGGCAATGCTACCTACCCAATAGTAACTCGAAGTAAATGACACGTATAAAAGAAATTGTTCCTTTTTAAGAAAGTCGTGATGCTGACACATAATTGGTCGTTAAAAGCTGGCTAATACTAATAGAAGATACAAAACCGCCGGAAACTCTCAAACCACACATTTTTGGATGTTTAATGCAATATATATGACCAAAGTTTGACATTACGAAATGAAAGATCACAAGATAGACTATAAGATGAATATAATCTGAAACCAATCGAGTGTGTTTATGTATACAATGATGAAAATGGAATATATTGACATGATGTTTCTACCTAAAATGGACCCAATATGATCCCTTGCTTCAGCAGTGAACACTCGGAATTAGGATTCATGTTTACTTACACTTTGTACATAAGTCTTCAAAAAATATATTCATCTATACATTCAGTGGAATACCTGTGGTGAAGCGTAGAACTCACCCTCGATAAACATTGGTCTCAGGTCATCTTCTTGCCTCATGAACTCCAGTGGGAAGGAAACAAGTTGTCCTCTCACTGATTCTAACTTCGTCTCTGGATCTATCGTCATCACTTTCCCATTTTCATGAATTTCAAGTTTCTCAGGTGCCACTCCTAAGTCAATTGTTGTGTGCCTAAGCTTCTGTTTCCAGTGGTTCATACTTTGTCTCAGAGCGGATCTAAAATGAATGGCAACAGTCATTGATTACAATTATGAATTTACGTAAAAGAGAAACAACAATATATGTAGCTTTAGAGTATGGCACCTGGAGTGGATGGTGTCATTGGGGATGCAAGAGAATACATCATGATATATCTTTGTATTCGACTGTCAAATGAAAATGAATTAGAGGAAAACTGAGTGATAAAATGAATGCTTCAACTCCAAAAGATGGGCAGCATGTTTTAGTAAATCTTGGCGAAAATGATTGTCTATCAGGCTTGGTAAAACTATTCACAGGCAAACAAATAGCAACCGTGAATATTAGAGGAAAGTATCATATATTTTTAGCCTGCCTAGTTCTAAGAACAAGCCTAGTATCTCTATGTTTTGGCAGATATATAAGCATATATGTTTGATACCTACATAATTGTGCCCGAATATACAGAGTGTAGTACTAGAAGCCTTTTTGCTCACCTTGGCTATTTCTAACCAGAAATCTTTGTATGTTGTGTCAGCTATGGGGTCGTTTATTTTAGCAACCTGGAATCAAGACAAAAAAATTAGCACTGCGAGTGAATTTAGCACTATAGATAATAAAGCAAGATAATGCGTGGGATGTCAAAAGATAGGGTTGGTTCGAAATATAGACAATTAAAACTGAATAAGAAGCCATCTAATCATATGCGTATGCCTCTTGACTCTTCTAAAGATACTAGATTCCAAGTCAATTATCTTAAAACATATCTTCAGTGATACTTATGATAGGCTCACCTCTTCAGCGTTTAGACCAAGGTGCTCAGTCCACAAGGAAAGTCTAAGGCTAAAAGAAAACTTTCCAGCCTTCCATGGGCTCCCATCCATGGATGAATCAACAAACTCTTTATCTTCTAAGATGATAGCAATCTGGATAACAAATCATGACCACATACTTTAATATGGAAAAGGAATCTAAGATAAACGAAATATGCATGTTATGATCTTCAAACTTAGATCTAGACAAGAAAAATTGAGGGAAAGAAAACAAAAGGGGGCAAGATCATGGATAAGAAAATGTAGAGTATAAAAATAAAAAAGGAACTCAATAACAACTAACCAAAACTTGTTATCAGCCATCTATTTTATACACATCTGTGTTATTGTAACTATGATTGTATACATTTTATCAATAACACATACTTGAATCCATGCATGTCAAGCTTACATTACAATGAAATGTCATTGTCATGAGTGCAGTTGAGGACTTTATGTGAAACCAAAAGATAAGCATTACTGAAGTTACCACATGTTTATAGTTTTAGGTTCCAGAAAACATCAATATTCCTATGGCAATTTGATTATTGAATCAATGGGGAACACACACCTCTGAGTCTCTTGAACCCAGTAAACTGCGATCATTGATATTGGACGACCCAATCAAAGCACGACGATCGTCTACTATCATAACTTTGCTGTGGACATAAACCTGTTAAAGAAAGACAAGTCTCAGAATAGGTAGATCAAGAAGCATTACATGGCTAGGACTGGCCATGTCAGAACTAACTGGCCACGAGGGAATGGGATTGCTAGGTTCATGTATGGTGATTGGAATATCGTACTGATCAAGGAAAAGTGCTAACTGCATTTAGATGAGAAGGATAACTAATGAAATTAGCCCAAAATACATTTACCTGACTGGTAACCAGAGGACCACTACCAAAGAGTCTGCCATAATTTCTTAAACCAAAGAAAGATATGAAATTATGCATCAAGGGGCCAAGTTCTGAGCTAAGTTTTTGTAATATTGAACTTTCTGCTCTGCAAATGGTACGATACTGCCAATGCATTATTGCTCTAACAGTAGCGGCACCTCCATCATCCACACCACCCTATTTAACGAATAGTTACTCAGAGTGATATAGTAAACAACATTGAAATGGAAGCTTCTGTTCAGCAGGAAAGTACCTGAAACCCAGGTAAGAGTGGGAGGACGATTATGACTCTGAAGCACTTTTTTTCTTTGTGGGCCCGCATTATGCGGTTATAAAGAGATTCAAGCACACGGTTTTGTATAACTTCATCTTCTGCAAGGCCTGATATAAAAAATTGATTCTGGAAGTAGACAAGGAACAAATTTGGCATATTACTTCTTGCAAAATTCATGTTTCATTTTGCATGTTTCAGTTTAACACTATATAAAAGGAATGTAAGATCTCAACATTTTTTTTGCAGACGTACAAAAGACGAGTCCTCATTCTATAATTTTAAACCATGTATGGCTGAAAACAGAAACATATTAGTGCAGAAGGAGCCGCCAAACCTATTTTAGTACTAGCATTTACGTTAACCTCAAATAAACTTGAATCATGATTTTGGCTGAAGACTTAACTTATCAATCTTCAATGACCTTATCATGCAAGAAACTGCATAAATTGCAGCCATTCTCCCATTTTTTTTACCATTACTCTTGGGACAAAGAGGTTACTGCAACTCTGCTAATACAGTTGTATTCTTAGAGGCTGATAAAGCTTCTAGTATAATAGTAGGTCATTGCACAAGAAATCAAGTTCAAATAATGAGATGTCTAGCATGGACTCTCTCTGTGAATTTTTCAGGACATTTGGAAATTGGAATTTCATATTCATGAAAGATAATGAAGATACACACGAATCACATCTAGTCCATATCTTGTCGCATATGAGAAACAAAAATCAACAGACCTGAAATTGAAGAATATCTTTCAAATCTCAACTTGGTGTAAAATTTACTGAACTACGTGCCAGGATGATGATCATAATTTTATGTTAAAAAAATGAGATAATTTCTTTCTACTTAAATATGTAATCACATGGCCTTCTAAATGCAGTTTCCTGTTGGCGCTATTTAAAAGTTTATAATGTTTAGAAGAAGGGAACAGAGTTATCGGTCCTAAGAAATGAGGACACATAAAGTTCACCTCAATGTATATGAAGTGCTCTGCCTCCTCAATGAGAGCACAATAAGCTCTATGAATGCTGTCTTCAGTTTGATTTGTCCCGGCAGACCACTGGCTCACACTTCTGACAACCTATACCAATGAAATATACAACTCAGTGGAAACTTCTGCAGCTAATGAATCCACCTCAGTATTTTGAGGAACCCACAATTATTTTTCAAAGCTGGGAGTCTCGTGTCTGATAACTGGAAAACAGATACCTATTTCAATAAGATACATTTCCACTGGTAATAATAACAAACCTGGCAGCGGCATAAACTACGTGGACCAACTTGTGTTACTTCATTGGCTGATTTGAATTGGATTCGTTGCTGATCTGAGGTTGTCTCTGTTGGTTTTTTTTTACAGGCAGCGTCATAGTTATCGAAGAAACTAAATCCTGTGTCTTGGTAGGAAAGGGAGCTGCTTCTACTATGACTAATATTCTCAGTTGGAGTATATCTACTTGAGTTGAGGTCATTCCATCCATTTCCCATGACAGGAGACTCTGGACCATTCGCTTCATGTGGCAAAAGTAGTGGGATGTCATCAGGTGGTGTTTCTGAGGAAAATGAATTTTTCCTACTCAATCCCTCTGGTTCAACTTCAGAGATTTTCCTGTTAATGTCTATAGCACTGCTTTTTCCCATGTAGTGTGGTAAAACCATCTGATTTTGCGGTATAAGTAGAGGTATTTTCTCTTCATTTGGTGCTTTACTCCTCTGGTTTGATGGGGGAAATATATTAGTAACTGAATATTTTTTTAGTTTACACCAGAAGCATGGAGGCTAACCTTTGCATGGTTCCAGCGCTGAACAAAATGTCTAGCAATATCCCTGCAAGGAGGGCCCCATACGGCGCAATGAACATCATGCCATGGCATCCGGGGGTATTTTTCTCTATCCAGTTCATCTTTTAGTGTATCCTCCCATGAATTTGGCTCTGATTCTCTGCACATGTAAAGTTTCAAAATCAAAATCCCATGGAGCCTTAAACATTGGTAACAAAAAATTACGTGAAAATAGGAAATAGATACCAACAGGTTTACACCTCTGTAGTCACTAATTTTGTTGTCATCATTCAAGTCCCATAGTTTTCGCAGTTTATCATGTTATGTGGGATTCTTCTATAATAGCACACGAACAAAGGCTATTATGGTATAGAAATTTACTGGGAAAACAAATGCTTTAAATGTATTTCACGATTTTCATCCATTGGATGCTTGTTTATAGAGGGGGTAAGGTGGAAAAGCAAAAGCAACATGATTTAGTGTTATAAGCTCTGCTAACTAAAATCCTATATACAAGCAATATAAGAAAGCCAATGGCAAACTGAATCAAAAATCGGCTATTCGGCTTGTAATAATCTTTACTTATCAACTATAGCCGAAGAAGAACTAATGGACAGAATCTTTAGGTATGTAACCAGTAACAAATCTAGATCTTGTAACAAACAAATTCCTGGACAAATATGAGCATTTTAAAGAAGTCACACACTTAGCCAGTACTTACTTTCCGAATACATGTATGCTATATGTTTCATATTACAAGATGATTTTACCTGGGATTGTAGTAGTCTTTCCCAGGCCATAACAAAGGAGGCAAATCACTAATTTTGTGTTCAGTGGTGTCAAATCGGCCAAAGCATAAATCTAGCCCTCCAATATAACATATCTTGTTATCCACAATAACAAGCTTTTCATGATGAGACCTGCACGAACCATTATTTACTTCTTAAAACGAGATTTTAAAGCTTCTCGGATAATTCTGAATGAACTTCTCAAAAACCATAAAAAAAGTTCTTTTATTTCTCTAGTATAGGGTTTTTGAAGCAACAACCTACCATAAGTAGACGCCAGTTGACAAATGATCAGGATACCGTAGAACTTTGACATTTTCATGAATGCTAAGAAGCTTTCTCTTACTATATAAGCTACTAATTTTTAAAGCAAGAGAAACTTCCTTGTAGAGAAGAATGTATATCTGCACAGTATTATACATTAAGAATTCAGAGAAGAACTATAATTCTTGAAATAGAAACAAAAACACAAACTTCAGTGTATCTTTGCTTTCACAGCTATATACAAGAAAATGGTGAACCAGGACCTTGAGGTGACAGACACTCAGAGTGGTAACAGCTATGCTTTCTTGTTAAGGGAGTATAAATTTCCATGTACATTCATATTTTGCATCAGTCAAGATAGTGTATTCAGCACTGTAAGCAATTTTATAGGTTGTCAGCTCATGTTAACCGGTAAAATCAAAGTGAAGTTGCATGAATCTTCATTGTGCCTTAGTTTTCATGAAAAAAACTCAATTCTGGTTTGCATTTAAATGATAATTTTAAAGTTCCAGATCACATATCTGTACAAACAACATTAATATTTACCGGAATTGGACATTCGGAACAAAGATCAAGAACTAAACAATGAATGACTGCTAAGTAGTAGTTGACATGCTTAACAAGATGAGAGTAGGTTAAAGAAACAGAGTGTTATTGAAATGTATCATTTTAATTGTCCTCTTGGGTCTGAATACTTAAATTGTACCTGAACCCCTTCCTTTGCTTTAGCCTCAAGTAAAATATCAAGCCTGGAGGAGCTGTTGTTGTGATATGGCCGTCTTAAGTACAATTCTGGGCAAAGCCACCATCCGGTTATATATATCTGCAAACTTATTTGGCTAGTTTAGATATTTGAATGGCCAAAAATGGTGAGACAATTAAATGAAATGTCTGGAAACTTAACCTCGGTTCTAGCTCGCTCTATGGATGAAGCAATTGATTCAAATGCTCCTTTTCCATCTATGAACCATTGAGCTAGGCTTCCATCTTCTGCTAGTCCTCGAGTAGGAGCAAATGAATTAAAACGGTGAGGATGACACCAACCATCAGAACTCTTTGACTCGACGGCATTAATTGCAGATATCCACTCTTGGACTTTAGCGTTGCTTGTTGTCCTTATCTTTATGCTTCTATTCCCACTACAAACCTGTTCACCATTTAAACCAAGTAGATTGAGTAAGTTGCTTTCTAATTAAATTAGTTCAAATTTTGCAAGAAATGAAAAACTGAATGCTGAAACTTACAACCATGTTGACTCTGCTTGACAAATTATACAACCATAGACCATAAAGGCGGCTTTAAGCTTCAAGCATATCAATGGGTATATAAGAAAGGATATTGTATTGTTCAACTTTTTACCTCAAAGAATCTCCAAATTAAAGTTATAGATTGATTATATAGGCCATCATTTTCAAATATTCAAAAAGAGCATATTCGGGATTGAGTATAACAAGAACTGATTTCATTCTGATTCGGTCGTCACATACTTTGACTAAGTCCTGCTGTATGAGGTACCTATATGCTGCATCCTTCCTATTTGATTAGCTGAAAATCATGTGTCATTTCTTTTACCAGTTTAATGCTGTTTTCTTAACTTGAATCGGTGAACGTTGTAAACCATAGATAAATTGAAAATCCCAAAGCCTAGAAAAAAATTTACAAAACATGGGGTATCTACAGATATAAGCTAGAGAAAGAGTTATTTAGTGTCAAAATTTTCATCTACTATACTTAGCCAAATAGGATGTATAAAAGAAGCTGACCTTAAATGCATGACGCAAAAGATTTCGTTCCTTCAACAGTTTCGCCAAGTGCATTTCATCATCTCCTTTCTTATTTGAATCCGGCAGGACATCGAAGACAACTATGTCTAAGAGTTTGGTATCAAAATGATTTCCAAGGAAAGCCAGGCATCCCGGTTTGAGAACAAGCCAAACCTAAATTCAGGTAATTCGTGATCAAATTATTCAGAATTGACAGCCTCCACCCCCACCCCTCCCCCAACACACCAAAAGAAACCAAAACAACAAATCAAAAAAGTTATCCACACGATATCATCTGAAAACCAGAAATGGAACATCCATTAATATATCTTGCTATGTTTTTTGCATAAACTTTATTGCCAGTTTCCTACTTATATTTGGGTAACAATCATTGAAAGATTTCTAATCATTAACTTAAAGAATAACAGATCATTTCCTCTAAAACATTTGTAACTGACAATATTGTGATTGAGTTGTCTTGCAATTTCCCCAGCTCCCAGTCTCATACTCTCACAACTTTTCAAGTTGCAAGATCATGGTAAATTTAAACCTAAGGTTGGCTATGAGAGGAAGTGCAATTGATTTGAAGAAATCAAGCGTAATTTTCATTCTTGAATGTGGTACTGTGTAATTGCCACTTAAGACAGAACATGAAACACTTGTTTCAGATCACATACTTTTTTCCAATTTCTGCCACAACAACAAGAGCATAGCCAAGATCCTGGGCATGTATCGTTCTCTGAAGACCCGTCCAAATGCTTAACCAACACATAACCTTCCTTCAACTTTGGACCATACTCCTCTGAAAAAGATAACCTAGACACCTCCAAGAACTTGCACACCTGGAATATTAAAGAAAACAAGTCTAAGGTCTGAATCATTTGTTATTGCATGTAGGATCACATATCACATGGAAGTATCTAAAGATGTCCCCGAAAGACCAAAGGCAAATCCAAGCTACTTTTTGACTGGTATTAGTTCAGAACATGTTCATATGATACGCTATGCAAGCAAACTACAATAAAGATCCAAAGAAAAATGTGCTCATAAACTTCACAAATGCAACTGTTGTAGCATAGGACGCTGATTCAGCTATTTTCATTAGAATGGCAACCAAGTATTAAGTCTCAACTCCTTTCACAGTGTTGGAAATGATTGATTTCATTTAGGAAGGGCCAAATTTGACAAAACTAATAGCTGCTTTCTATATGAACTTTAAAAGTACAGTATGAAGGTTAATGGTTATAAAAAAGATTACGATCTTAGAGTGAACAATTAATAAAACTGAAGGATAGATTTGAGTTTCCTAGTTTTTTTTTTCTGATTAGGAATTGTCATATATAGTAGAGGAGATTAACTTAGTTTTCACTTTTCACCTCTCGTGAATTAACAATGTCCAAGTTTCCCAGAAAATGATTCAGGTAACCTTGCATTGCAGCTTTTCCTTTGTCTGAAATCTGTTGCTTACCGATGGCTGGCCGAATAACTGAAAGAGCGGCTCTTGATGGAACGTTTCTGCCCAAGAAAATACCTTGAAGATGAATAAAGGAACTGTATAATACTTCTAAATCAAAAGTGCAAAAAAAAAAAGAAAAACCTTTCACCACCTGTTCCTAAGACTTTCGTCATGATATAGCGGCAAAGCTCCATTATCGGGGTCGTCCTCATCATGCAACACAGTTGCATGATCTCCTACTCCTATGTTATGCAGAAGTTCCTTAACCTATTTTAGGAAACACAAGTTGCGACAAGGATTAGCAAAAACCATGCAGGTCACTCTAAAGGACTGCTTCAAAATGATGAATTTCAATAGCAAAAATGTAAAACCGGACATGTCATTCAGGAAGAGATATGGGAAAGAAAGAGAACCTGCTCCTGCTTCTCATGAAATTCTTCGACTAATGCACGTTTCTTTAGTGAAAGGTGTAAATAAATTACTTGAGAAGCCTTTTTCCGCAATTGCCACTTGAACTGTCAAAGAAATTTTTAGTTAAACTTAAGCTAATGTAATCATATTATGCACATCTTAAGAAGAAAATCAAAATACAGCTGTACAAGTAAAAAGAATGAAAAGTACACAAGCATGGCAAAATAGAAGCGTGCCATGTGAAAATGCATGGTGCTTTACTATATTATGCAAATCAGACCAAGTAGTCCAAATACTGTAGAAAGCACAATAACTCCGCGAAATGCATCATACACTAAACTGGAAAAATGAAAACCATCCCGAGGCCCAAATTAGCGTACTAGCCAAACTAGGTAGAACATAATTAGGCACAATAGCATTATTCATTTCAATTCTGCCAGGTTACAGAGTTCCAGTAGCATCTGAGTAGGTATCTGGAAAAATCAACTAGTCTTGAACTCCACACTTACATTTAAAAACAGAGCAGCCTAAGTACTTATGTTCTATTGAAAGGTCCTATTATTTTCCCTCGCCTAGTCAGACAAGACCCCAGGGCCATCTCCACCCCAGTCCAAAGAAATTCCACGCAAATGTAAATTTTCCAAAAAAGGAAAATCCAATTGGAACTGCTAACCAATTAATCCATCCAAACCTTCGACTACAACATTCCAACTAAACAAACACTAAATATGGAATTAAAATCTGATTACATCCAAATCAACAGACAATCAAGTCAGAAGCCCAAATTGGGGAGTAATTCACCTACGAAGTTATCACGCATAAGCAACTATACATCAATCTATATCTATATACATCTAATTGCATACATATACAAAGAGCGCGGATGCGTATGCCCGGAACAAAATTGAAAAAACACAATACGCGCATGCACAAGCAGTTGGCACGTGACGAGGATGAATTCAGGGTACCTGCTTGTACTGGAGCTCAATGTTGTAGGACAATAGCAATGGCGTGATGTCGCTGGCATCGGGACGCGATACCGATACTACAGTCGCCGTGGGCAACTCATCGAAAATCCAGGAGGAGGAGGCCGCGTCGCCGCTGTAGAATAGGGAGTGAGAGGAGGAGAAGGCGGACCGATCATAGCTGGAAATCAGTCTCTCCGTCGACATTGCGGAATCACCAAATATTCGTTTGTGCATGCTCTGTGAGTTTTGACGCACTGAAGTCTGAAACAGAAAATGAGAGAGAAAATAAACCTTTTTCTATTTTCTAAAACTGAAAATAAATATGGTATTTTTGGCGGCTGCTTGGTTGGGTGAGGGTGCACCTGATATTCGTGAACTGTGCTTCTATGATGCCACGTTTTTATTAGATATTAAGCATTATATACTTGGAATAAATACAATCATAAGACTACAAAAATAACATAAATGAAACAACCTAAACTTGTTAACAGCTCTGATTCCACCTAATCATAGGGGTAATTTGGTAATATGAAGCACAGAGGAGAGATGAAATGGATCTGGCAAGTTGGAGCATCATTGATACGAATATCCAAGTGCGGGGGTTGCCCCATGCGAATATGCTACACATCACAATACCATATACCAATTTCTATTATTTGGGGGTGGTCCTACGCCTCTGTATTTAATTATTTCTTTTCTTGTACGGATAAACGAATATCTTCTTTTCTCCAAAATCCATATACATAGTATGGCTTACTATATACGATAATTCTTTTCCTATAACTTGGATCTTCAAGAAAAAACAAACTAATAAGTAATACCCTAACTTATCTTTCAAATATTTAGGTTTGACCAATTTCTCTCAAAATTCAACCTTTAAAGACACTGGATAGAAATGTCCCAACAACATTTCATAGGTCTTGGTGGATTACTCCATGATATTTTAGAGCCGGCAATGACACATTTACATTATTTTTTTACGTTTATTTTAGTTTTATAAACCATTGACTTGCAAATAAATATAGACATACAATTACTTGCAAGAAATAGTTGCTAATTCGATCTTGGGGGAGATAATTAGCATATTGCTTAGATTATTAAACATTCATTACTTAAATCTCTTTTGAACAATAAAAATTCTAAAAGATAAAAGGAATTTATGTAGATTAAGTTTAAATAATCATTCAATTTAAGAACCTTGTTATCGTGTAATGCATCAAATGTGATTATACACATTCCTGATTCCACTGCGCCAATCGAACACAATTAGAATCGGTACAGAAAGCCCGACGCATTCATATTTTGTTCTAGAACATCATTTTTGGAGTAATCTATTAGATCACAATTTAAAATTCATTTCATATTGATATATGATGTAAATTCACAACCACCTTGTATAGTTGTATTATTGTATATATTGAACTATTGAAGGTATCATTAAATTTCAGTGATCGAACTTTTGAATGGCTTTGAATGAATGGGCTTAAACACCTGGCCTTTGTTTTGTTAAAGAACACTTTGAGCCCAAAGTATGCATATAAAGCCCGATATGTATGTAACAACGGGACTATCATAAAGAATTTATATTACGTTCGGTGCAGAAATCTGGTGAATTTATTTTCTTAAACAATTTTGTTCATTGTCAAAATAAGATAAATGGGTACCAATGCCGTTATTTCAAAGGAATAATTTTTGCTGAGGCAATATATACCTTTCTTAGTTCCATAAAAAATACTCCCTTTCCTTCGTCCCATAAAAATATTGACAATGAATATAGCATGAAAATTAAGATAAAATTGGTAAAGTAAGAGAGAGAAGAAGGATGGTAGTTGAAATTAGGGTTGGGGAAAAATACCGAAAAATGATATATCGCTCGTATCGTATTGAAAAATATCGAAAAATTATCGAATTTTCGATACGATACCATATCGTAAGTTTTCGATACGATAACGATATGAATTTCCTTATATCGCGATATATCGTTTTATATCGAAAATACGATATATATATTTTCGATATATATCGATATTTAACGATATATCGAATTTCAGTACGATATATCGAAATATCGATACGATAACGATATGAAATTTTTTTATATCGAAATTCTATATATCGATATGAAATTCTTTCATATCGATATTTTCGATACGATACACGGTACAACGTTTTCGATACGATATATCGTATCGACCCACCCCTAGTTGAAATAGTGTTAGTGGATAGTGAGACCTGCATTATTAAATTGATATAACTTACGATATGGTATCGTATCGAAAATTCGATAATTTTTCGATAATGCAGGTCTAATTTTAAAATTAAACAACTTTAAATTAGAAATTTTCAAAACACATTTTTACAAATCTACTCGAATAAATACCCTAGTATTTATTCGAGTGATCAACTTTTCACCACAAGTGATAACTTTCCATTTTGAGTTGTGATCAATTTGCTAAAAACAAAACATCAATCATCAGTTACTTTATTCTATTTCTTAATTTATTGTATCTTTCTTATTTTATTCTCTCTTTATCATTCTTACTTTCTTCTCTCTCATATTTAACTCTATCCACCTTAACTTAATACATGTCATTTTCTTAATTCTCGTGCCCGAAAGAAATCTATCACCTATAATGGAACGGAGGGAGTACAACCTTAAAAAAAAAAAAATCAGTTTCCTACTAGAAGAGAAGAGGTATGTATGCGGATACCTGTATAGTTTAGCGCGATGCTTATCCTGGTTCTCTGCTGCTGCCCAACTACTCCTAACTGAAATTCCCTCTTACAATTCGTACAATGGCGGCAACCCACAGCATAAAATTCTCGAATCCAAACCCAATTGGCTTGTTGTCTTCCTCATCCCCACCTCCATTTTCAGCAAAACTCCCAAACAATAACGTCTCTAATTTTTTCGGCGCCAGTCTTTCTACAATTACCAGCTACCAAAATTCGGCCCCAACTCTGTCAAGAAGGCTCGTCTTGACCTCAGTTGCTGGGATTTGGGACGCCTTATCCGGTGGCGGCTCCGCTCGTGAAGCTGTCACCGCTGTTCGCCGAGGAATGCTTCTATTCAGACAGGTAGAATTGCAAAATTATGCCGTAATTGCACTTTTTCCTCCCTCCCTCCCTCTCTCTCTTTGTGGAAATTAAGTTTTCTTTTATGCGAAGGGTGATGTTCAAGGTTCCGTGGTTGAGTTTGACAAGGCTATTGACCTCGATCCTCGTCAAAAAGCATGTAAGCCTTTGGAACTCGACTCTACACAAACCTTCTCACTTTTTGATTGTATGTGCTTCTCTGAGTTGTTTCTATTTCACTAAAATTTGAGTAATTCGCATTGAGTTAATTTAATTTATACAGTAGGCTTAACCGCTTTGAAGATAATGTTGATTTAAATATGTGGATGAGTAATGCTTTATGACCATTCTACAGTATTTTGCTGTTGTTGAGTGATTAATAAGATGAAATTATTTGCTTGGATATCAGATCTTTGGCAGAGAGGATTATCGCTATACTATCTTGATAGGTACTTATATTTCTATTGTTACGATTTTTTGGAGTTATTATGATGTTATTTAACATTGGTGTCTAGATTCTGTCTCCTTCCATCAGATTTGAAGAGGGTGCGGAGCAATTTAGACTAGATGTTGCACAAAACCCAAATGACACTGAAGAGTCAATATGGTGCTTTCTTTGTGAAGCTCAGTTGTATGGTGTTGATGAAGCTAGAAAACGATTTTTAGAGGTAAATTACTAGGCAGTGCCTTGCAAATGATGGATACCGGATATGTGATTAAGATTTGTTATTTGATCAACTTGATATCGCTTTGTTTTGTACATCTTTTGTTTGAAACTCCAAGCTGAACTTATTTTTTAAGTATGATTTATGACATGATACTAAGCTTGCAATTGAGATTTTGTTAAGAATGTACGCTGTATAAAGATTTTAGTAAATATGGTGCCAACTCTAAGAATTTATCATCTTTCTCTGGTGCTGCTAAGTAAAAAGATGATCATAGACATCTCAATTGCTCATTTTCTTCATTCAGGTTGGTATAGATCCCCGGCCTGTCATGAGAGAAGCTTACCGCATGTTCAAAGATGGCGGGGACCCAGAAAAGGTGGTTTATGTGAATTCTTATATGATACTACTTTTGTAGCTCACTAAGCCATTTCGTCAACAGCATACTGCAACATTTCTTTGCCTAGTGTTCGTGAAGTTTGATTTAGTTGCAAATTGCTTCTTGCTTCTTAAATGCACTTAGTAGGTAAAAAAAGTGTTAGGTGTTGGAGAGGAGAATTATTCAATACTTAATACATAGGCCCCTTATTCCTTAATGATTTAGTACATACAATAAATCCTTCTTCCAATGTATACTCATTGAATAATTAGCTGTGCAAGTGCTACATGTCCTTCTTCACAACGGCATCTAAAACGTATGATATAGGTCCCAACCTTGCCTATATTTCTTGGTGATTCTCGCATGATCCCTTATACATAGTGACTGGTTTTCTCTTTCCAGCTTGTTGCAGCATTTTCAAGTGGCCGGGAGAGCGAATATTTCTATGCTTCTTTATATGCCGGCCTTTATTATGAATCTGAGGTATTGCTAATATGTCTTCTTTTTACTCGAGAAGTCACACATAACCATCCTTAAGAGCATCTATTAGTCATTACCACTCATCTTGGTTAAGAGTTACATATGTGGAAGTTATTTTAGTGGAAATTGTATTAACAAAAGTGGATAACTGATAGTTAAAAAAATTACACAAGAGGTTTAATCTGTTTGTGGACCAATAAGGATTGTAAGTTACATATAGCCACCCCAATTATATGTCAGTGATGACCATATACTAGTATTTACTTCGGCAGTCTGCAGTGAGGAACCATAGTTTATAGTGCTCAAATTGGAGACTGATTGGCAATTGAAACACCATGTGATATTTTATTCATGCGAAGCTGACTATCATCTGTGAATGCAGAAGAAAAGTGATGAAGCTAAACACCACCTAGTTGCTGCATGTAAATCTTGTTACGGTTCAAGGTAAGTTGTGGATGTTTTTCTAGTTAAAACCCTGTTTGCATTTAATCTAACAGTGGGTAATCCGACTCCCAGGTCTGACGACTACATGGCATCGCTCGCCAAGGTTCATTGTGCTTGCCGAAATTGGGCACTCACTTGAAAGGTCACCTCTCTTTCGCTAAGATTTATATACTCATTTATTTGTTTTTCATTATTTCAACAAATAACTAGACTTCTACTCCTCATAAAACGAGAAAACAAACTTGATTAGTGGTCTGTTCGACTCTGTATGTATCTCTTTCTATCAAGCACAGCAGATGCCACTTAAATCTATTTTTACTCCCTTTTTAACGTGGTCTCACTGGACATATCTGGAGAATTCTGTGCATATTCTGCATGAACTAAATCAAGCCCCGATGAAAGTGATTCTCGATCATCATAACTTTTGTTATCCTGCAGAATAAGAGGAGCGCTCATCGCTTGATTCTGTAGTATTTCTCTCAGCAATTTGTTTCCCTTCGTCAAAGAGGCCAACTCTGGATCACGCGATTCAGTGTTTCATTTTATCTTATTTACTAGCTGAAAATAGTGCGTAAAAACTAAAAAGTAAGGAAAAACGATAGCAAAGAAAGCACTCGACCTGTTTCTGTATACATTCCCTCTCTCTATTGCTATCTGCATAACCAAATCCAGTTATCCGTAATGAGAATGATTTTTATTCTAATGTCTTTTGTCTTCATGTATCTTTCATGATCTTTTTGCTGTAAATATTGAGTTCTTGAACTTTGGTTTGTATAAACCAAGTTCATGTACTTTTATTTACTTAATAAGTTTATAATTATGAAATTTTTTTCTCTGTTATAAAATGAGGTTCCTCATTAAAAGTAAGGGTTTGAAGATTATACCAAATAATAATAATAATAATGCATTACAAAATAGTGCTATTGGGGTGTTTTTATTGTATAGAGGTGATCTATTTGATTTCTCTTTGTACAATGAGACGGGTTACTAAGGCTTCGTTATGTTTAATGGAATTGGGCCAGCGAAATTGGAATTGTTGTGTTTAATTCCAAACCCAATGTTTAGTACCTCAAAATATTTGGATTTGAAATTGAATTATAATTTCAATTCTTTCCAATTACACATTTTGATTTCAATATCAAAAGTATATAATTGGAATTTCAAAAATTATATAAAATTGAGTACATTCACACTACTACACACACGTACACACATTGCAAAACTTTTTCAAATTCAACATCCTATCAGTTAGTGTATCATTTTTACCAAACAAAGGATCTAGAATTGAATTAAAATTTCGTAGAATTCTATTTCCAATCCTATGTACCGAACGGACCCTAAGGAGTCTCTATTCCAAATGTTTGAAAAAGATAGTTGGAGAACATTTCACATTTTACTATGTGATGAAAACAAACATATTCAAAATGTTTGAGTTCCTAAGAAAATTCAAAATTACATTGATTCAAATACCTCCTTCATCCACTAGTCTTATAGTAGTAGTATAAGGTACGACTTTTAATGCATAATTAGTAAAATATGAGATATAAAAATAAATAAGTAATTATTCTTAGAGAATGAATCACTTAATAGAAATAGAAATTTATCACAAATATAACTAGTAATAAAGTTATAGATGAAGGGACTAGAATTTAGTGTGTGTGTGTAAAATTAAAACACACTGCAAATAGTAATTGCTTGTTATTTTGTAACTATTACTCCCTCCGTCCATCATTAGGAGTCTCATTTCTCGGTAGCACAGATTTTAAGAAATGTTAAGAGTGAGTGGAAAAAAGTTAGTGGAATAGGGGCTCCACTTGTATATGCGGAGTATTAGTTATATATTACTCCCTCCGTCCCGCTTTAGCAGTCCCATTGACTTTTCTGTCATCTTTTTGTAAAAATGATAAAAAATAGTTAAAGAGGAGAAATGGTAAATTAAGAGAGAGAATAATATAGAGAAGAGTCTTATCTACATTATTGTCTCTCTTACTTTACCATTTCTCCACTTTAACTATTTTTTATTATTTTTACAAAAAGAGGGCAGAAAAGTCAATGGGACTGCTAAAGCAGGACGGAGGGAGTATATGTGAGCGGAATGAGTTAGTGGAAGGTGGTACCCTATTACCATTTATGGAAAAAGTGAACCGAGACTCCTATTGGCAGACGGTCTAAAATGGAAAAATGGGACTCCTATTCGCGGACGGGGGGAATATAAGTTTATGGTACTATATTATACTCCCTTCATTCTTCTAAATATGAAATATTTGCTTTTCACTACGGGATTATGTAGTGTTGTTAAGTGAAAAGAAAACAAAGTAAGATGATGTTGTTTCCATTTTAAGAAATATTTTCTTTTAATTGGACAGTCCAAAAAGGGAAATATTAAAATTTTAATAGTACAACGACAGTTTTAATTATTACTCTTAAAAAAGTGTTCCACATGTCTACGAAAAATAGTCTCATCTTTCCATTTCGAGATGTACATAAACAATAGCTCCATCCAAAAATGAAAAGTTTCTCTCAAATTATTAACACTATTCTATCCATCTTGTAGGGATCAGACCAGTTCGGATTCATTATTTACCGAGACCATACAAGAGAGCTCAGTCTAACTATTACAATTCTTGTTAAGAACCCTGGCACATTCTTGATTGACCACCTTCAAGTGTTGATGGTCCCTTCACACTCAATAAACTTGTTAGTAACAACGAACAAGATCCTCACGGATCCAAAGCTATTGCACAAGTAAGAACAAGAGTCAAGAAGAAATCCGAATAGATCAAAGAATGATAGCTCAGCCACCCGCCTATACAACAGATCTATTCACCAGAACCAGATCCAAGGGAGCATAGTTGAAACTGACTAGAGATTACCCTCACACCGTCGATATCACCACCACCGAACTCCTACACACCGGACCAAGATCCACCTAACACAATCTCACACTAAATCACTCACACACAAAACCCTAGATCTCACAAACACATCGACAACCGAAGAAGTTTCCTTCACCAGCACTCACACTGATCAATCACACATAGAGCAGTGAAAGACCAAAGAGAAACCGCCGGATAAGTCATCGGAGAAGAAAGGAGAGTAGAGAGAAGTCACTGAATTGAGTAAGTAGAGAGAGAGAATAGAGAGTAGTGAGAAGTGAAAGAGTCGTCTCACACATAAGTAACACACCTCTCAATCCAACGGTGATCCGGGTGAGTGTCCACGTGGCAGGCAGTGAGGTAAGGAGAATGGGCTAACCGGGCTCAATTCTGCATGGGCCAGAATTAAGTCATAGCCCAAATAAATGTCCACCAAATATTCAGCATACTTCACCTTGGGCTTGGGCTTGTCCACTATTAGCGTGGATAAGTTTTTTTTTGGCCTGGCCAAGTTTCTTGGCCTTGCCCAAGTTTTTTTGGCTTGGACAGAGCCATGGATATTTCCATTTTGGACATTCTAAATGGTTAGAGATGGTTTAATAACAAATTTATAGTCATTAATATATATAATCATCAGTATCTCATTTATAGTATAAAATGAGATAGTGTGATCAAGAATATTTAGTGAGCAAGTTTGCATGTATCTATACACTATATAAATGGGGAGTTTTGGGGGTATTTAGGGAAATATCTTTTTAAAATAGATATTTTTATTTAGATAAAACTGTTTTTTCTCTTGCTATTCATACAGTTACTTCACACTTGATGGTTAAATTAGTAGGAAGTTAATAGGGAGTTACTTAAAGTTAATAAGGAATTAGTGGGTCATTGTGTTTAATTTTTTATTATGAAAGATTTTTATCTTCTTATTCCATGATTTTAATATAATGTATAAACGTTAAATTGGAATAAGAAGACAAAATTCTATCACAATTCCTTGTATTAGAATTTTTTGGTGGTATGGTAGACCGTTTTCATTTCTAGATTTCATGAGATCGATGTGGCACAAAGACAAGGTAACAAATAACTTCACAATCATGGCAAAATAGCTGAGAAACCATGTTATCATGATATTTCTACCTCCTTGCACATAAATTTTGTCATTCCTTCACCTATATTCTCAATTGCCTCTTGATAACTGCAAATGAGAACAATAATTACCATCCATGCAACAACATAAGAAGCAGATTTTTTTTAAGCAGTTATGTGGAAATTAGCTTCAACTACCAGAATAGTAACATGAGAAATCTGTTCTTTTAACATTACATAAAAAATTGCTAATTAAAAAAAATATCCTTTTCCAAGCTCCGAAAAAGCAAAAGAAACATGATGAAACTCTTCCATGAGAACCTTGTGATCCTTTGTACCACCTGCCAATGAAAAATCAGATTTGTAACTATATTCACAAATTATAAAAACTTATAACGTGTTATTTATTTCGAGCCTAAGATGGTAACTGAAAAAATAGAAAGAGGTTATAAAATGAAAAACTCAAATGAGAAAGGCCATTCTGAGTTGTATATGTGAGAATAGAATATGTTAGCATTTATGTTGCTTACCTGGGCACCAGCAAGCTTGTTTTCCCAACTAAGCACACAATAGTAGGGGCCTTCCCAGAATGCACCTGCATTCTTGGCAATACCAGGATGTGTAGCAAGCTGAAGATATGAATTGTTGTCCGTGGCATAGTACAACCAAGCAGCTCCCCAAACAAAACCATCGTAGTGTCCCGTAGAGTTATAGAACTTGGCTGCCTCATTACCATTACTATATCTACCACGCTGATCCCTAGAAAACTTAAAGAGAGTCTTAGCGCCATGGACAAATATAGTTACCTAAATCATCACGGTGGAAATGCATAAAGCTTGCTTAGACCAAATTACTATGGATAATAACTAGGGGTGGGTAAACGGTTTTCGGTTATTCGATTAATCGAGAATTGAATCGGAACCGGTCGGTTATAACCGATAACCGAAATTTAAGGTGTTCGGGTCGGTATCGGTTTTACGTTTTGCTCCAAGTCGGTTATCGGTTATAACCGACCGGTTATCGGTTATAACTGATATCCGACATTAAATTAATTTTAATTTCAATTATATATTTATTTAATACTAGAAAAAATTATATTTACTTTCAAACTTTGTCACAATAAAAGAAATTATAATTTATATCTAAATTTTGTCAAAGTGTCGTATTGCAATGTCAAAAAAGTCCATTAAATTTATATCTCAAAGTCAATAAAGCTCATAAGCATTACTATTATTTTAAAAGTAGAATATCCCTTCACTTGTCATTGGAGAAAAGTTTTTAAATTATAGATCATGTAAAGTTTAAGTCTTTTAAAGCGTCTAAACAATTTATATATTACTTGTAAATAGGAGTATAATAATAATAATAATAATAATAATAATAATAATAATAATAATAATAATAATAATAATAATAATAATAATAATAATAATAATAGTAATTAAAAAAAAGTAGATGAAAAGTTAAAAGTTGAAACCATAAAAAATTTTAATTTTAATTATATTTTTAATTAATAATAGAAGAAATTGTAGTTTACTTTTAAACTTCGTCACAATAGAAAAATTTGTAATTACTTCCAAATTTTGTCAAAGTCTCATATTGCAATGTCAAAAAAATCTATTTTAATTTGTATCACTATCAATTATACTTATACTATCACAAAATTTATAAAGTTTCTAAATATTATTTTTAAAGTAAGATATCTCAAAGTCAATAAATTGCTTAAGCATTATTACTATTTTAAAAATAGGATAACCCTTTACTTATTATTGGAGAAAAGTTTTTAAATTTTAGATCATTTAAAGTTTAACTCTTTAAAAGTGCCTAAACAATTTTATGTATTACTTGTAAATAGAAATAATAATAATAATAATAATAATAATAATAATAATAATAATTATTATTATTATTATTATAATAAAAAGTAGATAAAAGTTAAAACCATAAACAATTTTAATTTTAATTCGGTTAGTTCGGTTATAACCGATAACCGATCGGTTCTAACCGAGTCGGTTAATTAAGTAACCGAACTTGAGATCGGGTCGGTTTCAGTTAGTTTTTTTATGAAATTTTGGGGTCGGTTAACCGACAAATCGGTTCGGTTATTAATCGAACCGACCGAATAACCACCCCTAATAATAACCACCCATTAACTCCATATTAACTTTAAATAACTTTCCACTAACTTCAAAAAATTACCCACTAATCTAAAGTAACTGTATTTATTTAAAAAATAATATGAATATTTCCTTAAATACCCTCAAAACTCCCCTTTTATATATTGTATAGATATGAACGAATGATTAATCAGATTTTAAAATTATGAGTCAGATGCAATTATTTGTCGCATCTTTGAATTAAATTTTAAGTTTATCACCTTTTGTAATAGCACGAGTTTGCTTATATAAATATAAAAAATTTCCAATAGTAATGAGTAGGTGTAGATGCACAAAAGATGTATACGAAGGATTTTTAGTTATACTCCCTCCGTTTCACGGAAGATGACGTCTCACTTTCTTTTTTGGTCTGTATCAACCAAGATGACTTATTACTCAAAATAGAAACAGATAATATCTCTACTTTTTTCTCTTTCTTTCTACTCTCTCTACTTAACATAAAAAAAACATAAAATCTCGTGCCACCAAGGAATGAGTCATCTTCCTTGGGACGGAGAGAGTACTTCTAAAATTAATAACGTGTTTGAGTGTATTCAACTGAATTATTTATTTCTTATAATTACAATTAAAAATCAATTACTCATAAAATTTCAATTACTCTGCGGCATAGATAGAATTTCATTTCAAATTTATAGACGTTGTTAACTTATCGCTGGATATAGTATTATTTTCAGTTATAAAATTAAACTAAACCCTAATTTGTTAACGGTTTTATAAAAGCCCCAGGCTTCATCTTGTCATTCACCACTACGGAGGCAACCACTCTTGCCCTTCGGCCTTCGCCCTAGTCCGTACCTGTTCATGAAGATAAAGCCGCAATTTTTTAACAGGGATTCTCATCAGATCAAAGCAAATATCTCAATTATGTGAATTAGTATCTACATTTTGTTTATAGACAAAAAAAATGGTGTTTGGCAGTGATGATTAGATTACTAATCCCAGCTCTATGAGACCTTTGTTTTGTGTAAGGTCAGGGACAATACTTTTTTCTCACGTCTCGTCTAAGCCACTCCATTTTTACTTTCTAATCCTTATTTTCAGTTTTAAACTCTAGCTGGAGAGCTTTTCTTTGTGATTATATTCAATTAATCGCCCTGATCATGCTTTACATCATAGTTACAGTCTCCCCTTTTCAAATACATTTTGTTTTTAATTAGAGTATCTGTGGGTACCCGAATTGACAGACCAAATTAGAGATGTTAAATGTGCCGGGCCGGCCCAGGCTCGGGCCTGGTATGGGCCGGCCCAGCCCCAGCCCATCAATTAAATGGAGCGGGCTTAGGCTGGGCTGAGTATGTTAATTGGGCTCCAATTGGGCCTCTTTATAAACCTAGGAACGGCCCGAGCCCCGGCCCATTTGAAGCCCAACCCAGACCCAGGACCGGCCTAGGCCCGCTAGAATCTCATATATGTCCTATATTCTTAATTCTAATACTTTGTATAAATCTATTTTATGCATAATATAGGGTATTGTTAGGTTGATATTTTTTAGCTTTGAAAATTGAGAATTGTCGTCCACTCATCCACAACATTTTCGTAATAATGTCAACTGCAATATTATCGTCAATAGTCTGCACATCAAATGTCCATAGTCTACACATCAAATGTCAACAACTTATAGTTGACAGTATATGTGTATAGTTGGCATGGATTGTACACATAGTTAACATTATATGGTGTAGTTGACATGAATTGTATATTTAGTTGACATTATATGTGTGTAGTTGACATGAATTGAATATATAGTTGACAAAAAAAAAATTAAAAATATAAAATTTAAAAAGTATTTATTGAATAAATTGTACCATGAAATTACCATTATGCCCTTTCATAATTAATTAATTTAAAATTATTTTCCATGTGGCAAATTCTGGACCACTCATTTAATAATGCATGCTAAAAAATCTCAATTGTTCACAACCCTATATTATTATTATTATTATTATTATTTGTTATTTTATTTGTTATAAGATGAATTAACCTAATCAATCTAAATCAAAACTTATAACAAATTTGATTTCCATAATTATAATGATTAATTATTAACTAGTTTTCTCCTTAAAAATAGTATATCCTAGAATTAATCATGTTATAATAACTTTGATTTGAATAAATATAGTAATGAATAAGTTATTTATGTGTATGTAATATGTATATTAGTATATATGTATGTATTAGGCCTTAGAAGGCATCCTTTCGAATATTTTAATACATATCCAGTAATCCAACCTTTCTCGTATATTATTTATGTGTGTATGATATGTATATATGTATGTATTTTTAATGATATTATGCAAACGGAAAAAGTACTAATCTATTAATTTAACTACTCTTACCTAAATCCAAACTTATACTCTATAATTATAGTAACAAATTATTAATTGTTAACTGTTCATTGACTTGATTTGCATTTGAATTCCATTATTACAGTACCAAATTTCAATTCCATGATTACATATTTGCATGATTATAGATTTTAATCATTAATTGATTTGCATAATTATAGATATTAGTTGTTGATTGATTTGGCTAAATTAAAAATCCGTTTCATAATTATATTGTACATGATGATTCTTGATTTTGTGGGGTTATAATCTATAAATTTAATTACTCAACCTAAATCCATAGTTACAGTAACAAATTGTTAATCGTTAATTGATTTGATTTGCATTTGAATTCCATATTTATAGTAATAAATTTGAATTCCATGATTACATTTCATTTGCATAGTTAATAGATTTTAATTAGTAATTGATTTGCATAATTACATATATTAGTTGTTTATTGATTTGTCTAAATTAAAAATAGTTTCATAATTATATTGTATATATAATTATACTGTATATGATGATTCTTGATATTGTGGAATTATATAAGAGTAATATTTATGTGTGTATACACATTTTTGTAAATTTTGGATATGGAATTATAAAAGTATATGTCATTCCTTTTATTTTTACATATAGGATGAAAAATAAAATTTGAACTTGGCCCAGCCCAGCCTGGCCCGGTCCGGCCCACTTATGAACTGGGTCCGGGCTTGGACTGGGCTCATTCTGCATACCAAAACCCAGGCTCGACCCAGCCCGACACAGCATAGGCCGGGCTGGGCTTAAATATTAAATATCGTCGGGCCTCACCGGGCCGGCCCGACCCACTTGACATCTCTATCCAAGATTATACTCCCTCCGTTCGCGAATAGAAGTCACATTTTCCATTTTAGTCCGTCCACAAATAGGAGTCCCGGTTCACTTTTAACATAAATGGTAATAGGTCTCACATTCCACTAACCCATTCCACTCACATTTTATTTAAAAACTAACTCATTTTACTCACATTTTATTTAAAACTCATATATACAAGTGAGACTCAAATTCCACTAACATTTTTCCACCCACTTTTCTTAATATTTCTTAAAACCCGTGTCGCTAAGGAATGAGACTCCTAATAGTGGACGAAGGGAGTATTTCGATTGCAAGATACTGTTCCCTCCGCGTCCATATTTTGCCTCTTCTATCATGCAACAACTAACTACGGAGCTCCATAGGGATTGTTTCTAACACATGCATTCCTCTATGAAACCTATAATCATAGCTAACATTAAAGAGAGAGAATTACTTTACCAAAGTGCAAGAACATTGAAAATAAGATTGCTTTGAAAACGTTGCAGATAAAAGTGGTGGTTTCTAAACTGATAGTAGTATCAAAAGTTTTCTCTTGCAAAAGGTTTATGTAAATATTTGGCTGTTCATACTAGCTTCATTATTGGGTGAAATGTAGTCCATGTCAATGCATATTCGGAGACAAAATGTGAATAGTTTAAGCAAAGGCTAATGCAAGCATGAACATTTTCTATGTTCTTCAAAAGGTGAGTTACATCTAAAACATTGAGCAATAAAGTTGTGCTCTGCCTCTGCATGTTCGTCAAAAAAAAGTTACATCTAATACAATATTTAGCAATAAAGTAATGTGAGCAAGAGCTGTTTTTATTATTCTCCAATTTACTACCTGTCACATTTGGTATGATGTCTAGTTAACTTTTAGAAAGAAGTTAAATTAATTAGCCTGATTAAAAATGCTTTGCTATTTTTTCCAGTGCTCTACTCACCTGGATTCCACTTTCTCAATAAATTTTGTAATTTTTTTTGCATGGAATTCTCTATATTTCAATAGGAGTATTAATTTTCAAATTGTGTTGTGCTAGAAACAATTTAAATGCAAATCGAAAGATGATCGCCTACATATTAAAATATTTTTACACAAAGTAATATGTATATATAAGTCGTCACACGATTAGAATTTTTATTCTCATCACCGATTCATGTCATACTAGCTATATGACTATGAGCATAATAGACGCTACAAAAAAAAAGTTGATACAAATTTTTTGAAATATAACTATGGAGTACTGTACAATTTAGGATACACAAAAAACGTCACTAAATTAAAGACAAATTACCTTCATATTTTATTTTTCTAGGATATTTCTATTTGTATATTTTAATTTTAGTTGGAATATCAATAATAAAGATGCTTTTTAAAGTGTTATTAGTGGTATATTTACAAACACAAATCTTGCAGTAAAAAATATCGTTAGTCATTTTTTTTGGTAGGGTGTGATCGTTTCTAATATCTTAATTGAATGTATAAACAACATATCTATCTTTCTATTGGAACAAAAAGTGAAATACTTAAAAGTGGCCTTAAGAATCTTATTGGTCCTGTTTAACCTTTTTGTTTAATTTCTTTTGTCATGTTTGAAGTTGTACGCATGCTTCATTTGTGGATTATTTGTTTCACTATATTGCAAGTATGCCGACAAAATTATAAGACTTGGGTGTTCATTTTAGAATCCCATCTCACTTCAACATTAAGACAAAATTCATTCCCAAATACAAGATCAATATTAAAGAGCTCAACGTCATTAAACGTAAAAGTTTATGATGATAACCCACATCTTCTGATCTCAAGAGAATCAAATTTTTACATTTGGTAAAAGATAGCATAATCTCCAACTTTGCCATAAAGAAAATTAAAGTATATTTTCTATCTACACATCTACTGAACATTCCTTTCCCTCTACTTTCAACTATTACAAGCAATCCCATAACATAAATATGCATCCAATCCAACAAAAACAATCACCATTTTCTTCACATCAATCAATGGCTAATTTCGCATTTCTTCTTATTTTTACAATGACATTATCTTCATGTCACCTTCTCTCACTTGGATTACTCGATCAAAACCAAACATTCGAAACCCTCATGGCTAGAGCTTGTCACAAGATCAACAACCAAGACTCATGCCTCTCAGCCCTCCAATCCCATTTCGAGAGCCACGACCACCCCGCCGTCTCCGTCCTCACGGCCGCCCTCAAGAACTCGATCAACGAGGCTCGGTCCGCCATCAACAAGATCGCGACGTTCAACACGCTCTCCATAACCTACCGCGAGCAGCTGGCCGTGGAGGACTGCAAGGAGCTCCTCGACTTCTCGGTATCCGAGCTCGCGTGGTCCTTGGCGGAGATGAACAACATCCACGCCGGCCGCAAAACCCCTCACTCCGACGGAAACCTAAAGGCCTGGCTGAGCGCAGCGCTCAGCAACCAGGACACCTGCCTAGAAGGGTTCGAGGGCACCGACCGGCGCCTCCAGCGCTTCGTGCGGGGCAGCCTCACGCAGGTCACGCAGCTCATCGGCAATGTGTTAACTCTCTACACACAGATGCACGGCCTGCCTTTCAAGCCGCCAAGGAAGAATGCAACGGAAGATCCCATTTATCCGGGCTTCCCGGAATGGATGACGGACGGCGATAAGGCTCTTCTCGCCTCCGGCCCCACTGGGATGCACGTCGACTCAGTGGTGGCGTTGGACGGCAGCGGGCACTACCGGTCGATCGGGCAGGCGATTTTGGAGGCGCCCGATCACAGCAACCGGAGGTTTGTGATCTACGTGAAGAAAGGGGTTTACCATGAGAATGTCGACATGAAGAAGAAGAAAACTAATATTATGCTTGTCGGAGATGGTATTGGCCAAACTGTTATCACCGGCGACCGCAATTTCATGCAGGGATGGACTACTTTTCGAACTGCCACTGTTGGTAAGTTGGTAAAATAGTACTCTCTGTTCCAAATTAGTTGAGTCATTTTCATTTTTTTTTAAACATTGTTCTCTTGTCTACTTTATTCTGTCGCTACATTTTTTTTGCTGTTTAACTTTTAAACATCAATTTCTTAAATCTCGTGAGCAAATTATATTGCAGCTGTTTCGGGGAAGGGATTCATAGCAAGGGACATAACATTCCGTAACACGGCAGGGCCGGAGAACCACCAGGGGGTGGCCCTGCGTGTGGACTCGGACCAATCGGCCTTCTTCAGGTGCAGCATGGAAGGGTACCAAGACACCCTCTACGCTCACTCCCTTAGGCAGTTCTACCGCGAGTGCAGCATCTCGGGCACCATCGACTTCATATTTGGCAACGGGGCGGCCGTGCTCCAGCAGTGCAAGATCTTCACGAGGGAGCCGCTGCCGCTGCAGAAGGTGACCATCACCGCGCAGGGGCGGAAGGACCCGCACCAGAGCACTGGCTTCACCATCCAGGACAGCTACGTGTACGCGACGCGCCCCACCTACCTCGGCCGCCCCTGGAAGCAGTACTCCCGGACTGTCTACATAAACACTTACATGAGCTCTATGGTGCAGCCCAGAGGCTGGCTCGAGTGGTATGGGGACTTCGCTTTGGGCACTCTATGGTATGGTGAGTATCGGAATTACGGCCCAGGAGCCGCTCTTTCCGGCAGGGTGAGGTGGCCCGGTTACCATATCATCAGGGATGCTGCCACCGCCGGTTTCTTCACCGTCGGCCGTTTTCTCGACGGGATGGCGTGGCTTCCTGCCACCGGCGTCAAGTTCTCTGTCGGCCTATCCAATTAGTTTATCTTTATTCTATTTCAATTTAAGGATTTACGTATAATTAAAAATATAGATTACTATCTAGATCAACTGAATTTATTTTGGTACCGCTAAATTTGTGACCGATATCACCGCAGTGTAACCTCCACTATTCATGGATGGTACTACAACAATATTGAAATGAGTGGTTGAATTGTTTTTTCCCCCTACATACCAAAAATAAGAGTAGTCTTAAAACAAAATTCAGTTGTCATCCACAATAATCAACCGCGTCTGGTGCAAATAACCTCGACGTAACCAAATAATCTCTTCATCCCCTTCATATTCTTGATGGAGAAGCCGTGACCATTTCACGCCCTTCTCCACTCAACCATCTTATACACAATCAACGTCCATCATAATCACAGGACGTCGCACAATTAATATAACAAAAAAATGGGCCAAGATGGGCCGAAAAAGATTGCAATAATCAGCGTGTGTTCTCTCCTCCTGGTAGCGCTCATCGTGGCAGTTCTATTCGCCGGCCACAACACCCCTAGCAATAACAAGGTCAAACCAAACACTTCGCAGAAGGCCATCGCGGCCATCTGCCAAACCACCGATTACCATGACACCTGTTTCAAAAGCCTCGACGGCCAAAACTCCTCCGACCCCAAACAGCTCATCCAGGCTGCCATGCAGTCCACCATCGCTTACCTCAGAACTGCCCTCCAAAACTCCACCGCTCTCAAACAAGCCCAGACCGATCCCCGTGCCCGCGCTGCTCTAGATGACTGTGGCGAGCTTGCCAACCTCGCCATCCACGATCTCGACAGATCCTTCGCCAAGTTCAGCCAGTTCGACATCACCAACGTCGACGACATCCTCATGGAGCTCAAGACGTGGATCAGCGGCTCCATGACGCACCAGGAGACCTGCCTCGACGGATTCGAGAAGGTCGACAGCGACGCCGTGGTGCAGATGAAGCAACTGCTCAACGCCTCCATGGAGATGACCAGCAACTCGCTCGCTATGGTTGCCGAGATCTCCATTTTTCTCGAGTCCGCCATGGGCATCCAAGGTGCCAGCGGTAGCCGCCGTCTCCTCTCCGAGCAAGACCTTGTTGTGGAGGAGTACGACAGCTGGATTGACGCCGTCAAGCGGAGGTTCCTCACCGTCCCAGCAGCCAAGATTAGGCCGGACATCATCGTGGCCAAGGACGGCAGCGGCAGGTTCAAAACCATCAATGAAGCTCTCCTCCACATCCCTAAGAACAACAATAAAGCATTCGTTCTCTACATCAAAGAGGGTGTTTACGCAGAGCAGGTGATGATCAACACCTCCTTCACGAACCTCATGATCATGGGCGACGGCCCCACCAAGACCAGGATCACCGGAAACTTGAATTTCGTCGACGGAGTTGGCACCTACAGAACCGCAACTGTTGGTACGAGTGTTATTCAATTAAAAATCACTATGTTCCACTCCATTCAAAGTGTTTTATAAGAAAATCCACCCGCAGCCGTGCAAGGGGATGATTTCATAGCGAGAGACATAGGCTTCGAGAACGCAGCGGGCGCAGTGAAGCTTCAAGCCGTAGCTCTGCGCGTAAGCTCAGACAGATCCATATTCTACAATTGCCACATTGATGCCTACCAAGACACCCTCTACGCGCATGCCTACCGCCAATACTACAAAGACTGCGTGATATCCGGCACGATCGACTTTGTCTTCGGCGACAGCGCTTCCGTCTTCCAAGGCTGCACGCTGCTGTTCCGGAAGCCATTAGCAACCCAGCAAAACATCGTGACGGCTCATGGCAGGAAAGACGCGAGGCAGCCGACGGCGCTGGTGCTCCAAAACTGCACGTTCAAAGCGGATGCAGAGCTAGAGCCGGTCAAGCACCAGGTCAAGTCTTACCTGGGCAGGCCGTGGAAGGAATTCTCGAGGACCATCATCATGGAGTCGTTCCTCGACGACTTCATCCAGCCCGACGGATGGATGCCGTGGGAAGGCGAATTCGGTCTTCAAACCCTCTTCTACACCGAATTCAACAACCGAGGGCCGGCTGCGCCCAAGGCACAACGCGTCAAATGGCCGGGCGT
Source organism: Salvia hispanica (assembly GCF_029641045.1). NCBI lineage: Eukaryota > Viridiplantae > Streptophyta > Magnoliopsida > Lamiales > Lamiaceae > Salvia > Salvia hispanica. Next base: position 26,375,905 of record NC_142692.1, read on the forward strand.
GAAGGAACTGCCGCCGGCTCGCATCAAGCGTTTCACGGCGGGGGAGTTTCTTGATGGAAACAGGTGGATACCGAAGCAGAAGGTGCCGTACGCAGCGGGATTCATCTTTCCTGTGCCTAAGGAAGATCCCAACATTAAGTACTCCCCTGTTTCGACGGAGGAGACCAAAGATTTGGGATCTATTGCAGATAGAAAGAGAAAACTTCCACTACCTCAACATCAGGGACCTGCTGCTGCTCCAGGTTTCTCTCCCCACTCAAGCATAGCAGCCTCACCGATGCAAGCCGCCTCGCCTTACCCTCTCGGCTATGGCACAGACGCCACGGCTCCTGTTGGCAATTGGGATTCGGAAACTGGGGAATTGTTTATAGATCTCTCTCCAGCCCCGGCTTCAGAAGCTCCGATTCTCCCTCCTGCAGAGTCTCCTCGAGCTGGTTCTCTGAGGATTACTCCGGCTTTGACTCCAACGCCTGCTGCATCGCCACCAGCCGTCACTCCAGGCCGCGCTCCAGCAACATCGTCTCCTCCAACTGCTGTACTGCCATCTGTTTCTCCTACAGCGCTTGCGGCCAAGGCATCTGCTGTGCCATCTGTTTCTCCTACAGCGCATGTGGCCAAGGCAGGTGCTGTGCCATCTGTTTCTCCTACAGCGCCTGCGGCCAAGGCAGCTGCTGCTCCTTCACCTAGCGGTGGTTCGGCGCCTCCTCCTCTAAGGACTTCCTTGGCGGGGCCTCCTGAATCAAAGCTGTCACCTCAGGCGGCTGAAGCTCCCACTTTTACCGGCGGATTGTAGCAGTAGTACTAACTCTGTTTTCTTGTTCTGGAACTATATTTATCCAATTCAGAATATTTAGAGCATCTGCAATGGTAATAGGCCAGCCACAGGCTAGCCACTCTCACTCCCTGCCACGTCATCAGCACTAAAAATCCACCTGCCACATCATCATTTTACTCAAATAGGCTAGCCTAAGGCCAGCCACAGGCTAGCCGCAATAAAAATAATTCAAAAACAACTACATTTTACGCAATTAAATTTACTATAAATTAAGGAATTAAATTTACGAGACATATACGGAAAAATGCATTCATTTCATTTAAATAAAAAAAAGATACATAGACAAAAAAAAAGTACATAATAAAAAAAAACCGGGCTTCCACACACGAGCCCCGCCTCTCTCTACTCCTCATCGCCGTCGTCGTCCTCACCGCCGTTGCCGCTGCCACCCGGGACCTCCACATCGGTGCCATCTGAGCCAGCGTCTGACCCCCCATCAGTGCCCTCGTGGCATCGAAATCCACCTGCATGTTGTCGAGCATCGAGCGAAGAAACCTCTTCTCCGTGAGGTCAGTTGCGACCCTCCACTCTTGGAAGATCTTGTACATCTGTTCCTGTGTTTTTTTACGCGAGAATAAGGTGTACGCGTGTGGGGGGGTGCCGAGATGACCTCCTGGGGCGATAGGGGGGAGGATCCCCTCGCTGCCCGTTGCGCCCGCTTTTGGCCAACCGAGCGAGGGCGACGAACAAAGGATGGAGGGGTTGGAAACTCCACAGCATCCGGGCGGAGGTCGTGGGATCCGCCGCTGCTGCCGCTGTAATCGCCGAAATAGTTCAGCTTCTGCTTCTTCGCCCACCCAGCTTCGACCCCCGTACGGAACTTCTCGGAGTCCTTCAGCACCAGATAGCATTCCCAGAAGGTGAACTCCTTATAAGTCCCCTTCACGGGGAACTGACTTTCCGCTAGCCTCTGGGCGTCCTCCTCAGTCTGCCCACTAGTCATCATGCGGAGGGCGTTGGTGTACAACCCCGAAAATCGGCCGACCGCGGCCCTGATGCGTTCCCATCCCTTCCAGCACTCCTCCCCGCTGTAGTCCTTTCCGTGCGGGCAGTACCTCCTGTAGGCTGCTCTAATCTTAGCCCACATGTTGACGATCCGCTGGTTGTTCGTAACCAGCGGATCGTCGCAAACCGACAACCACGCCTTGGCCAGGGCGACGTACTCATCCTCCATCCACTTCCTTCGCGTGGGGGTGTCGTCAAGAGCCGACTGCGACGACTCGCCGACCACCATGCTCTTCCTCTTAGTCTTCTTCTTCTTCGACGTGGCGCGGCCCGACCCGCTGGAACGGGAGTGTCCGCCTCCCCGATATCGATCCCCAGCTCATGCAATGAGAAACGGTCATCCCCAGTGAACTGCGTCTCCACTGGGGTCGACGTGTGAGACGAAGCCGTCAAATAATCAAGAGAGGGACGATAGACCGTGTCCCCCACCGGTGACCCCTGCATCCCGTGATGCATACCGGGTTGCATCCCTCCCTGCCATACCGGCATCATCCCCATCATCTGTTGCAGCATCTACTGCTGCATCTGGGGCAGACCTCCCCACCCCGGCGTTGCATGCCCCCGCCCGGCATCCCCCACTGCACCCCCCCTGCGCTCCCGCCATCATCCCCATCAACTGTTGCCAAGGGACGTTAAACCCTTGGCCCATCTGCCAGCCCATCTAGCCCCATCCAGATCCCACGGGTACCGTGGGAGTCTGAGATCCGCTCGTCGCCGGAATGGACTCGTTGTTGTTGTCCATCGCTCGATGTTGCTCTTATACAGAAATTTAGAGAGAGAGAAAACTCGTTAAAACAAGTGGTGCAAATGAAAATTAAACTAAAATCGCGTATATATAGTTTTTCAAAAAATTTCAAAAAATAAAAAATACTGTTGGCCGATCGCTCGCCGATCGGCATGCCACAATGACGCCCAGCGCATCGGCCAGCGCCCACAAATCGACGTGCGCTCGCCTATTCTCTCGCCGAAAACGCGCTGGCCGATTCCAATGGTTCGGCTAGCCGACCGGCTAGCGACACGAATCGACTAGCCGGTGGGTTAGCCGCTATTGGAGATGCTCTTATACTCCCTCCGTCCCAAGATAAGTGAGCACAAACTTTTTAGCACGAGATTTAAGGAAATTGGATTTTGACAGTAAAGTGAAAAGTGAATAAAGTAAGAGAGTTAATAAAGTAGAGATGAAAAGTAAGAAAGAAAATACCAAAAAAGGAAATGACTCACTTATCTGGGACGTCCTTAAAAAGAACGTGAGTCGTTTATCTTGGGACAGAGGGAGTATATGGATTTAAATGTAAACTGTCAAATGCCATAATCCAAATTTGCACTAAATGTACATTCATTTTTACTATAGTATATCTACAGAAATATGATTAATACATTTTTATTATGGCATCAAGACTATAGTATTGCAAAATCTAAGTAAACTAAATCTAAGTATGCAACATCAACCAATTTATATCTAGATTATTAATTAAAATGGTAGATTTAATAAGTAGTAAAGTAAAACCTAGAAAATAAGATAATGAGGAGGAACCTTACAATTTCACTTGCGACTTTATAGATCTGATATACATTCACAATTCAAATACTAGTATGGGTATACTTGATACCCGCGCGGGTATACCTAATAATCTCGATAATACCCAGTATTTAATGGTTGGGGTTTTCAATTTTTTTTATTTAGTTAATTAGTTTCAAATACAGACTGCCCTGATAAACTTTATTCCTCATTGTATCTCCTCTCTAACTTGTCTTCCAATTAAGGTGAGTATTTCTTTTATTTTTTCCATTCTAATCATATTATCAGTAATTAAGATATTAGAAATCACCACATCTATGCATAGTTAATAGTTGAAAATTATGCAAACATAGCAAAGTATAAAAACACCAATATGAAATCAGTAGTGTAGCAACAATCCCAAAAATACAAACATGTAAAATTACAACCAACTGGTTTGGGTACCCGCAACTGCGGGTACGGGATATCAGATACTCGTATAGTCATACGGGTCGGGATTGAGTAGTATAATATTGAACTTTTCGGTCTGGATACCTGCAAAATCGGGTTTGAATACCCGCGGGTACCCGTTTCGACACCCTTTCCTAAACCGTGGGTTACTTACTAGAATTAACTCGTTCCTCTTATTACTAGCATGTAATGTCCAATATAATGCTCTAACCTAAACTAATGATTTTTGATGTCATTATTCCATATCACGTTGTATCAACATTGATCTTATTCTGAACATATTTTAGGGTTAGTTGTGATTTTGGTAATCAATTATCTAACTTAAGTTAATTATTTTATCTGTGATACGAAACTCTCTGTTAGTGATACAACTACAAATACAATGACCCTCATGAGTTGCATTTCATATTGATAGGAATTTAGCTATATAAAAAAAAATGAATTTAGCTATTAAGCTTTCTCCAAATAAAATGAATTAAAGTAATCAATGATAAACGACGTAGTATGAGTCGTAACACAAGCCTTATAAATAGTGTTTAGGGTATCAATTTGAAACGAAATTGTTTTTGTTGACGATCATTAACAAGCCCAAATAATCAATGGCGGCATCTTCTTCCTCAACGACGTCGTCTTCCTCCTCCGACAGGTCTCGCCGCCGACGTCGGTCTCGTCGTCGTCAGAAAACCGACGAAGATCCTCTTAAAGTAAGCAAAAGAAGCCGCTCCCACACAAAACGTCGCCGGAGGCGTCATTCGCCTTCTTCTGATAGCTACACCTCCTCCTCCGAAGACTACAGGTCATAATTAATAAAAGTTTGTTATAGTTCTGTGTTGAATCTGTTTTTATAATGGATCTCAATTTAGGTCTTTTTCGTATTTGTCTCTGTTTCCTGATTCAAAGCTAGATTCCTTCATAATAGGATTGGTTTTATATTTGCAGAGTGTGCTGATATCTGGGTTTTTAAACTTTAGGGTCCTATTTGAAACCCAAGCGATGGGGTCGGATAATTTCTCTCGGAATTAACTTCAATTTGTAGTTTCCTTATAGACTGGTAGCTAATCTGAATTTTCTAATGTTACTCTGTTACTTTTTATTGTTGACAAAGGTTTTAGGTTAAGTTTCACGGCAATTTATTCAATCAGACAACTTTGGACAGGATCCAATTTGCTGGTTGTTACTTGTGAAAAAGAAAAAAAGAAAACGTGGCCTTGCTACTGCATTATATTGTGGGGAATGAAATGAATGAAATATTTGTTCCTCTATTGAATGGTGGGAATTATTTGGGGTGTTTCAGAATTAGCGTATCGTTTTTAAAAAACGATCTTGAAGTGGATGTATTTGCAGGATATGAATGCATTGTGGAAGATGATGTAAGTTTAATTTGAGAGAATCAATGGGTTTACAAATAGGTTTGGAATATGAATCCCAAAGTACTGACTTCCTTATCTTAGAAAATCAAAGATCTAGCTATTATAGAGTTAGAAAAAAATTGAGAAATAAAATCTAGTTTTGTGTGGAATCATTAATTAGTTTGATTGAGTTCCACGAATATAACTGCAAGTAAAGATGGATACCTTGTTTGTTAAACCTAATCACATATTACAAACGGGTTTCTTCCTTTTAATTATATCTCTTATAATCTTATAAATCTTTGATAATGGGTCCAGGGTCTCCTTTCTAGTTCTTCAAATAAGAGGACTTGTCTTACTCTGGTTTTCTTCTGCACCTACTGAAGTGTTTAGTGTTGGGGGACCAAGTTAATTACATATTAAGGCATACTATCTAGTATCTAGTAGTCTAGTTCACAACTATCTATGTCCATCTTGCCCATTAAGCATGTTGAATAGCCTTAGCAAAGCACTATAAGTAAATTAAGTTGTTTGCAGCTAGAAGTTTAATCACAGAGGATGCAGTTTCTTGCAAGAAAAGTTAATGGACGCATAAGATAGTGTGCATGTAATATATATTGTAGCGCACTCATATGTTTAAAGTTGAAAACTAGTTTGCATATATTTCGTGTAATGATTTCTAGATTAGCATTGGAAATTGAGGTTGCGCTGTTTATGTATGTCTAAGATCAACATCCTTTCAGATCTTTCACTCTTTTATTACTGAAAAATGCTCTTTAGAAAAAATTTTCCAGTGCTTTGTTACTTTACTTCAGCTAAAAGTGGGAATGATGGTGTATGGACTTCGCTTCTGAATTCATGTTTCCTTTCATGAAATCCAGTTCTTCTGATAGTGAACAGCATGCATCCCATCATTCAAAGAGGCATAAAAGGAGTGAAAAAGCAAAGAAGGTGATCCTTTCGGGGAATTTTCCGTACTTTTTATTGAGTAACGGTTTTCTTGTCACACATTAGTGCTCATTTACTGGTTGGTTGCATTGCAGAAGAAAGACAAAGAGAAAAAGAGAGATCATAGCCATGGACGCCATAAACTTAAAGATAAGGAGGTAGAAAAGTATTTCTTTTGCTCATAGGATCTCCATTTTATGATAAGACTTCATTGTGAACCATATGAAAAAAATTGTCTTGAAGTGGCCATTGATATGATACTTAAGATAAAATCATGGTTGTCTTTTCTTCACTGACACAATGATTTTTGAATATGAGATTCTGATGTTACTTTCTGCCTTTCATTAATGGCTCTTCGAAATTGGAGCTGGTGCCCATGACATGGTGATCCTGGATGTTTCTGGCTTGGTTTTGTCATGCCAATGTGAGCTATATACAGAAGAAGCAGGAAAATAGTGGTCCTGTGCAGCTTTCCAAGGTTTTTATTCTTATTGTCTATATTCTGTTCTGCTCTACTTGCATCTTTGAGTCATGCCATACATTTATTGGAACAGCTTTCCTAGTTTTCCTGATGTATACTATGTTTATTCAGTTCTTGGGAAAGGACAAGGACGATAGTGCTCGCCGCAGTGCCGTCTCTGGGAAAAAGGTATTTCTCATTCCTTTCTCTGCATATGCAATACATGTTCTTGCAAGCATTTATGTGTCATCTTTGTTTAACAAAATTCACAATTCATGATTTCTTCCATTCTTTATGGTTCACAATGGTGCCCAAGGAAGGACCTCATTTAGGGGTGTGCATTCGGGTTTCGGTTCGGTTTTTCGCCCAAACCGAACCGAACCCGAAAAACCGAATTTAGGCTAAAATTGTAAGCGAACCGAACCGAAAAACCGAAAACCGAAAAACCGAAAATCGAACTTAAAAAGCCGAACCAAACCGAAATTTCAAAACAAAACCGAAAAACCGAAAAAAAAAGTATATTTTAATATATCTAATTTATTTTATTTTATATATACTAATAGAATATAAATATATATAATATAAAATTAATAATATATATATAATATTTATTATATAAAAATATATTAGAAGAATATATATTATATATATGATATAATATACTAAATTAATAGGATAAAAATATATAATAATATATTTAAAATATAATTTGGTTTTTTTTCGCCTAAACCGAACCGAACCGAAAAACCGAAATTTTTGTATCTTTAAAACCGAACCGAAAAACCGAAAAAACCGAACTGAATTTCAAAATTTCGGTTTGGTTCGGTTCGGATATTCGGTTTTCGGTTATTTTGCTCACCCCTAACCTCATTCGTTTAATGCCCCCAAACAGCATTTACTGCATTTTGTTGTTATTAACCCAATACATGTGGTTAACGTCATGTCACTCCCTTTGTAGATATTACTTAAGCTAGATAAAACAAAAGAAGACAAGTTGGCTGAGAACAACCGGAATGAGCTGCTGAAGTTCTTGAATGCTAGTTATGATTGATGATGCTAACCAGTGTATTCAGTTCATTGAACGGCGTCAGTTCAGATTTTCCCTACATATAGTATCCGCGGTTGTTTGTGGGGGTAATATTGTTATACAGCCTTTGCTGGTCACGAGAATATAACTTGTTGGCCTTTGGCTAGCAATTCAGGTTTGATTGTATACGATATGTTTAGGATGAATGTCATTGGTATCTTTGTATTAAACTGATTTGGTGAAGAAAACTTATTTATTGATATGTTTTGTGGCCATTGATGGTGAAAAACTTTTTTCATAGCTGCAGGATTTATGGTTCAATCTATAGAAAAATGGTTTCGCTATGCACAGTGTAACACTAAACTGGATTTCTGTATGCTTTCAACATCACTTCATGTTTTTGTGCCATTGCATTTCCTTCAGGCATATATTGAAGTATGATTTTTTTACAGGGATTATGAAAATAATCATTGAATTGGTGAGATTGTTGATCATTTTACACTTGATTCATTTATTCAGTGAATATACACACACAAATATAATGTGAGATCTGTCGAAGGGTTGTTTAAATTTGTTTTGGCACATCAAGATTGTAGAATTTCAATTTCATATCCAAGCTATTAAATAATTATATTCTTCATTTGTCCAAAGTTTTGCCTCCTAGATTTGAAAAAGAAGACTAAGGTAAATGAAAAAAACATTTCAATGGAATTGACATTTTCAATTGAAGTTTCATTTGTTATTTTTATTTTGTAAAATTTTCGATGATCAATTTTCATTATAATTACTCGGGCGCGGTTTTCTTATATCATCAATATGATAGGTGGATAGGATTAGTTCAAATATAAGTGGGGCAAAGCAAAGAAATCTCATACTATGCCACACTTTGAATGGGATTAATTTCCACAATGGACCAAGCAAACTTACTAAAGACTTTGCAGCAACTTGTATGCAACAAATACACCAATTTTAAGTGTTTTATTATTTTACTCCAATTCTTTTTAATTAAAATACGCGAATATAGTGTTATTTTGACGATTTATCTATTGACATTTTCAATTTGTAAGTTTGTTATTGGTTTGTTAAAATTGTGACTAGGTAAATAAACAAACAAATCAACCCTAAGTCTAAATCACACTAAGACAAACCGATTAAGTTACTCGAAAAGAATTACCAGCATACACTAATCTGTCAGTGTTATCGATCAACGATACTCGTTGATAGATGCATCCACATTGCGCGATATACTTATTGATGGATGTTGCCTGCCGATACCGCGGATAGACAACTTCATCGGTGATATGACGATAAACTCTATCGTAAGTCGTTAATTTTTTAACGACATCTTTTATAAGGGTAATGCGTCGGTAATCATTATTATCAACAATTTTTTGATATTTACCAACAAATATCTGTTAAGTTAATCCCTTTGTTGTAGAGATAAAATTTTGACTTTTGAATTTTATGATGGAAATTTAAAACTTCAGAATGAAAGAGAAATGAGTAAATGGCTCAATGCAGTCAACAATGTAATTTGACCGAAGGTTGAAATCTAAAATTAGTCAATTTATTTAAATAAAGTTGATGATCAAGCTAAGTATTGATTTTTTTTTATCTATATTGATATTTTCCATTTTTATTATTGAAATACGTATAAAAATTCGGTTGATGTACTTCCATTTGAATTTTGTACTGAGTATCAAAAGTCAGCGCCTTGATGGAAACAACTTGTTACTGCAAAATTAATTTGTGCGATAATTATGATCATCAATTGCGTTAATTATTTAGTACAGTAGTACATTTGAACATGGTTTTGTTGATGAAAATAAAGAGTAGCATTGAGTATTTGTAAGATGGTAGTTGGCGTGACCTGACAAATTTAAAACATACACAGTGCTGTTGAAACATTTACTGGCTTACTGCACGGCTGCCTCTTAATCTCCCGTATTTGCACTACATTTATTAACATTGCTGACTGCAAATAAGCTAAGGCCATTTATTAACACATTTTCAGCTGCACCCCAGCTAAGGCCACTAAGAGCACTCCCAATGGCGACGGCGAAAATCCGGCGATTTTTCGCCGGATATCGCCGACTTATCGCCGGCCATTGGGAGGAGTTCGGCGATAATCCGGCGAAATTCCTACCGAAATTACGCCAAACGGCGTTTTAACGCCTGGTTATCGCCGGATCATCGCCGGCCACTGTGGGGAGCTGTTCGGCGATAATCCGGCGATGATCAATTTTTTTTTTTTTTTTTTTCCTCAACGGTCATATTCTAATTTCCACCCCTATAAATATTTCATCCTCTTCCTCCATTCATCACCCACAAACTTCATTCACACAAATTTTCAATCTTTTTTCTCTCCATCTTTATTAAATGAGTTCTGATTCATCGTCTCGTGCTCCATCCGACGAGGAAATATCACATTCTTCTTCCGAAGAAGAGGTACCTCCCGCTCCCACCGGATGGGATGTAGCGGGTTTCGCCAACAACCCAATCAACAACTATATCTCCCGCCGCATACAAAGCGAGATCGCTCGAATGTAGTAGCCACCCCCCAACGGCCAATCCGCCGGCGGCGCCGATACATCCCTCGCAACCACACTGGTGCGCACGATCTGCTGTTCACCGATTATTTCGCGGAGGAACCACGTTATCCGACAGATGTATTTCGTCGCCGGTTCAGAATGCGCCGCTCCCTCTTCCTGCGCATTGTTAATGCGTTGTCCGCGCGTTACCCCGAGTTCCGGCTCCAGCGAGACGCAGCAGGGAAGCCCGGACTATCGCCCCTACAGAAATGCACTGTTGCCATCCGGCAGTTGGCATACGGAGGGTCCGCCGACATGTTCGATGAGTATCTGCAATGCGGCGAGACGACTGGCAACGAGTGCCTGAAGAATTTCTGTCAGGGCGTGCGAGAGATATTTGGGGAGCACTACCTTCGCTCGCCGGACGCAGCTGACTGCCAGTTCCTACTGGATTGGCACTGGAGGACCCACGGCTTTCCGGGGATGCTCGGCAGCATCGACTGTATGCACTGACAGTGGAAGAACTGCCCAACCGCGTGGCGAGGCCAGTTCACCACCGGCTACAAAGGTACGCATCCCACCATCATTCTTGAAGCCGTTGCCGACCAACGGCTTTGGATTTGGCATGCTTATTTTGGTATAGCCGGGTCGAACAACGACCTAAATTTTCTCAATTCCTCGCCCCTTTTCAACGAGCGGATCAACGGGTTAGGCCCCTCCATCGAATTCACGGCCAATGGCAATGTGCATAACATGGGGTACTACCTGGCTGACGGCATCTATCCGCAATGGCCCGTGTTTCTGAAGACGATCAGATGCCCACTCGGAGATAGAAGAAGGTATTTTGCCCATCGGCAAGAGTCTGCGCGCAAGGATGTGGAGAGGGCATTTGGGGTGCTCCAATCGCGATTTGCACTGGTAAAGGGCCCGACGCGCTTTTTCTACCAGGGGGATATTGCCGATATCATGTATGCGTGCATCATCATGCATAACATGATCATCGATGATGAACACGAAGGCGTCCTCGACGTCACCAACGACCCAAGTGTTGCATCATCGAGTCACGGTGTCTCAACCGAGTCTGCCCGCCAGGGTGTACCGCACAACGAACATGAACGGTTCCAGGCGTTCATGGACATACACCAGAAGGAGGCCCATCAAGCACTACAACACGATATCATCGAAGAATTGTGGGCAAATAGAAACCGCGCCTACCGCCCTTGAATTTTTTTTTCTTTGATTTTTTTTTTTGATTTTTTTTTTCCATTCGTGTACTTTTTTTTTTTTTTTTAATTTTCTTCGTTGTAATGTGTACCCGTGTTTAATACAACGAACTTTATTACTATTATTTGTTTTATCTTATAAATTAAATAAACTAGCTTTATTATATATAAAAATAAAACAATTAAATTAGTGATGATGTAAAAATGAAATGTTGAGTTAGGGAGAAATAAGGGAGAAATAAGGGAGAAACCATTGCAGAGGTTGGCTAAAAGTTGGCTAAAAACTGGGGATAAATTTTGGTGCTGATATGGCGCTGATGTGGCAGGAGTTAGGGAGAAATAAGGGAGTTTATCCCCAAACCATTGGGAGTGCTCTATGGCTATAACGATACTTATAACATTTTTTTTAAATCGAAACACGCTTTGATTTAACCAATTTTTCTCTGCGCCCTTTTGTCCCCTTCATATGTAATCTTTTTTACGCACGTCTTCTATAAATAATCGTTTTTCCCACTTCATTCACACCTTATTTTTTATATTCTTATTCTTTAAAATTCCATATTACACAATGAGACGTGATATACAGGATCAAATCTATTTTACATAATTAAATCTAATTTACACAATTTTAAATAGATTTACATGAACTTAGAGAATAAATTTTTTTCAAAAATTAGAATAAAAACAATCAAACCTAATATACACTATACAAATTGATCAGCGATAACATTCAATTATTTTTAACTATAATTATATCTTATATACGTCAATGGTCAACAAAAATAATCTTATTTGTGAATGTTAAGAGTTTCAGTGCGCAATACAAAACTCGTAAAGTAAAAGACAACAAGTGGAAAAGTTGATAAAATATGAGAGATAAAAGAGAAAAATTTATAAGTAGGTGAGAGTCCAGTGACATAACCTTTAAATTTCTATTCATTTATTGATTAAAAAAAAGGTGAGAAATTTTCTATGAATACAAAATAAAACTAAATTTTTCTTTGAGTGGATAAAGTATAAGAGTATTAAACTCTCTTTCATATACTCATATTTCTTAGTTCGTTAATTAGTACTCCCTCCGTTCCATAGTAATAGAGGCGTTTCTTTTTAGCATGAGATTAAAAAAAATTGTGTTAAGTAAGTTAAGTAAAGGAAGAGTAAAGTGGAAAATGAAAAAGGTAGAAAGAATAAAGTAAGAGAGAGTAAAATGGTGTGGAAAAATGTGTTGACTTTTACTAAAAAGAGAAATGACTATATTATTATGGAACATACCAAAATGGCAAAATGAGTGTATTAGTATTAGTGTGGAAGGGGGGAGTAGTACATAGTAGTCGTATCTGTTTTGTAAAAAAAGAATAGTATTGTTATGGCATGAATGAAATATAAAGGTTAGTATTTTGACCTAAAATACAGCAGTGTAGCAGTAGGGCATATGCATATGCGAAGTAGAGCAGAATAAAAGAAGAAAAGAAAGACAGCACAAATAAATAGTAAGGTAAGGCATATCTTGATTTTTCACAGAGTCCTGGTGTGCATTCTTTGGAGAGAGATGGAGGGAATATCGCACAGAATGGTGAGCGTAAATGGCATAAACATGCACGTGGCCGAGAAGGGCCATGGCCCCACCGTCCTCCTCCTCCACGGCTTCCCCGAGCTCTGGTACACCTGGCGCCACCAGATTGTCGCCCTCTCCGCCCTCGGCTACCGCGCCCTCGCCCCCGACCTCCGCGGCTTCGGCGACTCCGACGCGCCGCCAGATTCCCCCAGCTACTCGTGCCTCCACGTGGCCGGCGACATTGTGGCGCTCATTGAGTCCCTCAGCGGCGGCGACCCGGTCTTCCTGGTGGCTCACGACTGGGGCGCCATGGTGGCTTGGTACCTCTGCCTTTTCCGCCCTGATTTGGTCAGGGCATTCGTCTCTCTAACGCTTCCGTTTCGCCCCCGCCATCCCACCGTCAAGCCCATCGCCGCCATGCGGGCTTTCTTTGGTCATGAATACTACATGTGCAGATTTCAGGTTCTTTTTTTCTTCTTCAATAATCCACTACCTATTTTATAATAATATATTTTAACTAAGATGAAAATTTACGTACCATTTCTTTTCAGGTGTTAATTAGCATTTCTTAATTACTAGGACAGTCTTAATTGTCAATATTAAAATAATTAATCTAGATTTGAAGAACCAAACATTCACTCATTTCTTAAGATCTTTGGTTTTTATGTTTTTGTACGTTTTCTTAACATTTAATTCCGTATGATTATGATTGTAATTTGCAATCATAGCCGTACCAATAGAAACTGATGGAATCACATTATTTTCTTTTATTTCTCATGAAAAAAGAAAAGAAAATGAAATAGTGGATGGTTTGGAATAGGTGACATTAATGTTGGGAAATTAAAAGTTAAAAGGTGTAATTGGTGAATTAGGGAGGCAGGTCTTCCACATTAAAGCGACAGCTGGCAAAGCCAAATTAGGTTCTGTGTGTTGTCTGTCTATGTCGCTCTATTTTGTGGAGTACATCGCTAAATAAATGAATATCCACAACAACTACCATCTTCTCAATAATTTCCCGTATAATACTAATACACACATTTAATGATTTCCAGATTGATAACTTTCACATTCACCTGTATCTATTCGGCCATCCAGGAACCATTTAAAATGTTAACCACTTTTAATTATGCATATACTTATTTCCTAGTGTTGGCTATTTAATTTTTACTACCTACCTCACATTAATACTTGTGTGGGCAAATTTTCTTCAAGTAGTTGTACTAGCATATAAAGTATCGTCTTCTTTTTTTTTTGTTTCAATCTTCAAATGTGGATGACTCATTGTGGAGCAGTTGATAATGGTTTATTGCTCTTAAATATTTAGCAATTACTTATAAGACCTAGTTAATAATCATGTACGTCTAAGTTGACATAGTATATATAATAAGGTACTCCTACTTTCGTTAAATATTATTTTCACTTTTTCTTTGCTGTATATATTTACCATGATTGTGTACCTTGGTCTTACATAAGTTTTTGGATGGTGTCAAATCCAACGTAAGAGCATTTTTTAGTTGAACTTCGATATGGCTTATCTGCTTAGCCAAATTTCAAACTGAACTGATAAGTCATAAATACTACTAATAGAGTAAATTTTTATATTTTCTTCTGAAACTCCGGAGGCAAATTTCATTCATAATATTTTAGGAGATTGAAACGTTAGGTACATCTTCGTTATAATCTAAGATTGAAATATTATTGTTAAATCTTAAAATGATCAAACAAAGTCGAATGTTTCGCATTTAGGAAGTCGGAAAAGTCGAATCAGAAATGGCAGAATACGGAGCGGAAGCAGTGATAAAGAAGATCCTAACGGACCGCACACCCGGGCCGCCCCGTCTACCTAAAGAAAAGCCTTTCGGAGAGGACCCGAAGAGCATCAAGCTGCCACATTGGTTTACTGAAGAAGACCTGAAATACTATGCCAATAAATACGATCAGAAGGGCTTCACTGGCGGACTCAATTACTACCGCGCACTGGATTTGTACGTGCTTAATCACTTAAGTAGCGCGATTAGTTTTATTTAGAATAAATCCTAATAAAAATGTTATGGGCTGCAGGAACTGGGAGCTGACGGCTGCATGGGCGGGAGCGAAGGTGAGAGTACCGGTGAAGTTCATGGTGGGAGATTTGGACATGGTGTATACTACACCGGGAGTGAAGGAGTACGTGCACGGAGGCGGGTTCAAGAATGATGTGCCGTTGCTGGAGGAGTGTGTGGTGGTGGAGGATACTGGCCACTTCATCAACCAGGAGAGACCTCAAGAGGTTAATGCTTGTCTTCATGAATTTTTCACCAAGTTTGTAGCTTAATTAGCTACCTACTATTCTCCAATCTTCTACTACTATCCGAACCAGATTGAGTTACCATAGCCTAGACCTTTTCCAATTCCATGTTGTTTTGTTTTTTGGACCTTTCTTTTTTCTTGGTTGGTAAATTAATGTATTAAACAACTTCACAGCTTCAACATGCAAGGAGTGTTGCTTTGATTCTTCGATTCTCTATTCCTCTTAATTGTTACTACTATTGTTATTACTCTTCGCTTCAACATGGAGTAATCACAAGAAATTGTTTGATCTTTTTCGATACTACTACTACATTTTAAAACTTAGTGGGAGTGGAAACATCCAAATTAATATTGGCATCCATGATGAAACAGCCTATAAAAGCATCACCAAAATCAAATTTCAGATTCAATTTGAAACTCGGAACTTATAATCCTTGTTAATCTTTTTTTTTTTTTATTTGCATCGATTCATCCGCACTACTAGGGAGCCTACCACGAATTTGGCACCAAACCAAAGCATCAAATTAGTTCCTGTATTTTGGATTTCATTTTTTTTTTATCAGTATCAAATCATGTCTCGATTTGCATTTTCATGGAGGAAACTGAATGTAAGCGGAGGATTTGCAAACAAATGCAATCTTCAATAAATGATGAACACAAAAGAAGAAATAATATGATCCATATCTACATTTGTTCAAAAATACTAATCCACTTACATTTAAACGAGTCCATTTTACTAAAATGGTAGTGACTAGATACAATGAGAGTACTTATATTTTTTGGGTAAAGTAATTTAAAAAATGATGTGTGGATTAGGAAAACTTCAAACAAAAGGCGAAAGCCACGGTGTTATATGTTGACAAATTCAATTACCCTTTCTAAACTAATTAAACAACCATATTTTCTTTCATGTTTAGGAAAATTGGTGATGTATTTGAAGCGTATATCAAAATAAGAATAAGATGTTGATCATTTGTCTATCTTTTGTCCGCACAACATAATTTCTATTTTCTATGGAATAAGGATGAATTATATACTACTAGCAATTACAGATCATGACCTATAACGATAATGAATTACTCTCGTTCTATACATAACTATTTATCTTTAATTTCATTTGTATTACACATGGTTAGCTATCTAGAACACTGAAAATTCATGCTATAGATATAATTATAGGTCAAGAGTTCAATTCCGGTAGAGTACAATTTTGTTTTGAAAAAACCTTAAGAATTCAAAATTTCGGTACAATTGGTGTCGAGTCGCGGCTGAATCGGTTGAAACTGCATAACTATACTGGTTTTAGAGCACGAATCGGACCAAACTATAAATTTGATGAATTATATGAGATGATTGTTGTACTGTTTGGGTTGTTGAATGTGTTGGCGAAATGTTGCATTTATAGTTTAGGGTAGACTATTTGTACTTGAACATGGTATAATAGATCAAAATGTTTTTTTTCTTTTGTAGGGGCATTCGCTCGGGATTAGTTGTACTAGGATACTTCAAATGTTGCATTTCCGGTGCGCGTTCACTCGGTATTATTTGATTTTTCACATGAGATTATAATCTGTTTTGGTGTTACATGCAAATCATCGTAAAAAATTATAGTTTTGCTGTTACTCAATTGTATACAAAAAATACCTATTGTCAATATATAAACCAATTTTAAAAAATCAGATTGCCTAAAAGTGAATTTTGCCGTTCACATGTATCAGTAGTGGGCGTTGAAGGTGTGATATTACTGGAATAAGAATGGACTATTAGGGGTCACATGACTCACATCTCACTTAACCGCTTATTTATGGAGTAATGAAAACAATTGATTATTGTAAAAATTGTGGAGAAATTAAATTCAGCCCAAGTCATGATTTGAGTTATCCATGTTCAACATAAAATTCTTTTATTTTATTGTGTTGTCGAATGAAATTAACAATTCCACAAAATTTCCCTTAAAACTAGAAATAAATAAGTAGCAAGATTATAATCATAGTATATGATTATACACACGAAACAGAAAAACCTTTCTAACATGAAATATTGAGAGTGATTAATGATACATGCTTAAGGTAAGGCAAAAAGATAGTAGAAAATTAAAGGAGGTGCCGAAACGTAACACTTTTTCGATAGTGGAATTAGTGACATGTACAATAAAATAATAATGTTAGACGTGGCAATAATTTGTTGAACAATATTTAAGACCTTCCAAACCCTACAAGAGCTACACATTCATTTATTGCTAAGCTTACTTTTTTTTAGCTTAGTTACATTCTCCCATATCTGCATATCCTACCACTATGAATCTGTAATGCTTTATTTTTGCCCATACATATATCAAAATACTAACACGAAAGAAGAAACATTAATTTTTATTCTCCAAGTTTTGTTCCTTTCATTAATATAGTTCTCCATGGCTAGCTTAAGCTTAATTCTTGGGATAATTGGTAATTATCGGTTCTATGTTTATCATGTATATCAATTTTCCTTTTTATTCATTTTCACCAACATGCCATGATTTTTGCATGATGATATCAAATTTTATAACTCACGAGTTGTTGTTTTTTTGGGATGCAGGAAATGTGATCGCTATGCTTATGTTTGCGTCTCCAATGTAAGTCTTCTTTCAATTCTTCCTAATATAAACTAAAACATGGAGTATATACAAATGATTAATTAGGGTGTTGTATTAGAAAAACATTCAAGCAGGTAGTGAAAAAGAAATCAACAGAGGACTACGATGGACTCCCTTACATAACCACATTATTGAGCACATGTTTATGGACATTTTACGGACTCCTTAAGACAGACGGTTTGCTTGTGGTCACCGTCAATGGGGCCGGTGCTGCTCTGCACGTCATCTACATCATCATCTTCCTCATCTACGCCCCCCAAAACATCAAGGTTACAAATTGTACATATATATTCTCCTAATTAATTGAGGGTCATCAAATATAGTTATTTAATAATACATGCATGTTGAATTACAGATTAAATCGGTGAAATTGGTAGCGGTAGTGAATATTGGATTTCTTGGGGTTGTCGTAATGATAACCCTATTAGCTTTGAAGGGAGAAATTCGGATCACACTGGTTGGACTATTATGCACTGGACTAACTATTGGGATGTATGCTGCACCTCTCTCCGCCATGGTACGCGCGTACCTATCTTCATCGATCGTTCTTTAATTGTAATTAGTTGGACTTATCATGTGATAATATGTTCAGACCACTGTACTTTTCATTTACAATATACTAAGTAGTAATTAAGTATTATATGGTTAGTGATTGAAATGAGTTTATATTACAGAGGAGAGTGATTGCGATGAAAAGTGTAAAGTATATGCCATTCTTCCTTTCCTTTTTCCAATTTCTCAACGGAGGAGTTTGGTCGGCCTATGCCCTAGTGGTTAAAGATTACTATATTGGGGTAAGTTTCTTCAATCTCAATTTCAATCGCACCCAACTTTTTTATTTAACTAATTGGGAATTGAAAAATAATGTAGGTACCAAATGGGATTGGATTCATATTGGGGTCGATCCAATTAACATTATACATGATGTACAAAAATAAGTCGAAGTCGGTAGAGTTGGAAGAGGGGGTTGAGAGCATGAGAAATGGGAGTTATAAGCTACACAAAGGCATTAGCCTACCGGAGGCATCAATCATCCGTCAGTATAGCCAGAATATTATCAAAACACGTTCTTTGGCACCTTTTGAATTGGAGAAATTCCTTCAAGGAGACGTCGAAACGGACCAAACGGCTTTTAATGAGGCTCCACACAATTAATATTGGGGTTGAATCCCACTTCAACTAATACACAACCATATTACTACTAATGACGATATTTTATGCTCCCTTTCTGTTTTCCTTGTGTTATGTTTTTACTTCTTTTACCAAAAGTTGGCACAATATATCCCTCTCAATTAGGATTAATTACCAAACTCTACATATTAGTCACAATTAAGATTTAATTTGGCGTATGCCCTTTTTTTTGTAATGATGTATAAATTCTAAGCGACCATAACAACAAATTATATGTGTACCTAAGACTTGCTTATCCGGTCGGTTTTGGTTCTACCGTTCAAACGGTTTAGTTAATAACCAGAGGCTTAGTTTAAAAACCGAAAAAAATTGATTTCTCCTTTGATTTTATTATTTCAAAATTAAATAATTTGATTAATAATGCTTTAATTCAAAAGGCTATTTTCTCCTTCAAATAATTCGTTGAAACAACATATCCCTAAGCCAAATATTACATTACATATGATACTTTTATTTGAATAAAATTTATAAAATGTAAAAATAAAATTCAAATTTAATACTAACTCAGTTAAAATAAAAAACATGTATATATATATAGGGGTGTACTAGTATAACAACTAATTTTAAAGTTACAACGTACATCCAACCACGTGCTGCCACATGGCACGAAAAATGCAATATTGTACACAGAAAAATGCAATACGTGTTTGTAGAAGCTATAATGGAATTTCGGCAGATTGCATTTTTGTTATATGCAGATTGCATTTTTTATTGTTAAGTTTTGCATTTTAGATATTGACTGTTTAAATTGCATTTTATATATAGACGGATTGCATTTTTATATGTGAAAATGCAAAACTTAACAATAAAAAATGCAATTTATGTGAAAATGCAAAACTCAACACTATAAAATGCAATTTACATACAACAAAAATGCAATATGCGAAAATGCATGTACAACTAGATTGTATTTTTGTGTTTAAAATATTGCATGTTTTGTGCCACATGGCAGCACCAGATTGGATGTACGTTGTGACTCTAAATAAGGGGGCACCCTAGTGCTCCCCTATATATATATATATAGGGAGATGATCAAAACAAGTATGTGTTTAAATCCAGAAATGCAGCCCAAATCTTGGCCCTAGGATTAGATGATCTAATGGTCAATAATTAACCCAAAACACGGAAGGTCATAATTAAGTAGTTTTAGGTCATATTATAAGATTTGGGATTATATCATGTTAAGATCATTTTAGGTCATGCTTTGTTAGCATGACCTAAAAATAAACTAACTATGACCTAAAAATGTCTTACGTATGACCGTGTTCTGCATTTCTGTATTTAAATCTGGTCTTTATAGATCCAAACCATATATATATATATAGTACAGGATCATATGATTAGGACTGAAAAACAGGTATTTGATTATATGCTTAAAATAACCAATTAAAATCGATTCGGTTCCCCAGTAACCGGGAACCAGATAACCAAACAAGCAACTATGTGTACCGGCTACTAGGGGTGTCAAAATGGATATCGGGTATTGGATACCCGATATCATAACCCAAAATATCGGGTAATTGGATATCCAATATCCGATTTTTCGGGTTTCGGGATCGGGTTCGGGTATAGGATTTTTTGAATTATCGGGTATCGGGTTATCCAATACCCGATTGGGTATACCCGAATTACTCGATTTTTTTTTTAAAATAAATTTAATAAACTAGTCCCAAAAACCTTTCACTCTTAAGTCAAATTTAGGGTTAATATATGAATTGTGATGTTTATTATAGATAAATGATGGATGCTATAACTTATGATTTTTTTATTGCTAAAAATTAGTAGTAGTTTTTTTTCTCTTAATCGAAGTAATTCAAGTTTGTATCAAATTCAAACTATTACAAGTTTGTAGTTAATTTTGTTAAAAAAAATAAAATCAAAATTAAAATTAAAATCCAAAATCGGGACTGGATGCCCGATTTTTCGGGACTAGATACCCGAGTCGGGTAACTGGGTACCCGAAATCATTTTCGGATCGGATATTAGATTTTGGAAAATTCAGGATCGGAAACCCGAAATTTTCGGCGTGGATACCCGATCTGACAGGCCTACCTTCAATTTGCATCCACCTGTTTAAGCCATGTTCTATGCAATAAGCTGCAGATTCTTATTGATGCAATATTTTGTATATAAAAACCTTTTAAAGACTTAGATTTTTGGTTTTGGGGGAGACTAAAAAATTAAATTGAAAAAGAGTAGGATATTCTTTTAGGCCTACATATCTTCTTGTTATAGGATTTTGAATAGGTGGAAATTTTATCACCTATTGCTTATAGAATAAAGATAGATTAAATTAGAGAAAGACATCTGAAAAGGAAAATTGTTAATGAATTAGAAAATTGTCAATTGTAAAACAAGTGGCCGAGTAATTAGCTTGGTAACTAACACAATTAGACTTCTCTCTTCAAGTTTACATTAAAAGATTGTCGCATCTCGTTGAAAATGTTAATTCTACTTATGAATATAGGCCATTATATATTTTTATATTATGATTTTGAATAGGTGCAAATTTTGTCACTGTTGTTTTATACAATAAAATTGCGATAAATGAGAAAAATGTGAGCTAAAAAGGAAAATTGAAATATATTAGAAAAAGTAATTGAGCAGAGGAAACTGCCTAACCAGCGAGGAGAGGATAACCCAATTATATCTACAATGTTAAAAGGATGTCGCATCTAGTCGAAAATGCTATCTCTACACATGGATGACATAAAAGCCTACATATGTTTTTGCATCATGTTTTGAATAGTTGGAAAGTCTATCACTAGTTGTTTTAGTAATAAAATTAACATAAACGATAAAAAGTCAACTGAAATTATTTAAATAAATTAGAAAAAGTCAACTGAAAAAGAAGAGGCTAAGAGCATCTGCATCGGTACTCTTAGCTAAGAGCAAGCGTCGTGCCGACGGCGCGGCCAACACCCTGCTCGCCGCTGTGCTCTTGCCGACGGCACGACCCTGCTCTTAGCCAAGAGCACCGTCGTACCGACGGCAAGAGCACGAGCAGCTGACGTGGCATTTTGAAGTTTTATTGATTATCTAGTGCCTTCGTTGTGTTGTTAAGGATTAGATATCATTGTAAACTTCTTGGTTGTATTCTCTCCTTGGTGATAGTGGATTTGATAGACCGGTGGGTCTCGTGGTTTTTATCTCTTCACATTGAAGAGAGTGTTCCACGTAAAATCTTGGTGTTGATATTTTCATTATCGTTTCTCATTATCATATTATTGATTCGTCCACATTAGTTGCTATTATATTGTGCTCCTATTATATTATTGCAATTGGGGAGGTTTGTTTATCCGCTGCGCGCCTCAGAATTAGGTCATTCCTCCCAACAGTCAACTAGGTTGCTAAAATGTTAACTCTACATATGCTTATAGCCTGCATATATTTTTGTATTCACTGGGGGGGAAAAAAGAGATTTACTGATGGAATTATTAACGAAATCGTACCCCTTACAACTTTCAGACATTTCTATGGATTATATATTTGCTGACGGACAAATTCGTTAGTAGGTCTAGATTGGCTGACGTGGAGTTAGACACTGATGTGGGTATGCATATTAGACTATTTTATAGAACATGAAAAATGTTGGTAAGGTAATATTAGTCTGAAATTTATCTCATGTAACTATATCAGCTTAACTGATAGTGGTACTTAATTGTTAATTTTGAAAATTTAGTTTTAACACACAAGTGCTCTTATGCTCCCAGATTTTCTATTGCAGTTGCAGTTAGTGTTTTGTTCATATCCACTGCAAACGTGTTGCTGCTGCAGGATCAAATGTACTAGCATCGTAGGTAAGTATTTAAGTCCATTAGTTTTCGTAAAGCGAGTACTCGAATACATTTGAATGTTAATTATGTTTGATAGAAATCCATGGGTTCCATCCTAAAACCAATTGGTGATAGGAGGAGGGGCCCATGAGACTTATACAGTGGATTAAGCTCTTTTAGTACACCGATGTGGGATATTTTTTTACATTCATTTTATGTTTCAATTGCCAACAATGTTCTAAAGTCATACATATTCGTTTATTTGTTTGTCACGTCAACAAGTGATCGGGTGGCCTAGAGTCGAGATTGTGGTCGAAGCACACAAAGCACACCTCGAGCGACGGTGAGTCCTGATCCGCATCTGCGTGTGCAAGTGAGGGAGTGGACTTTGAGTTGAGGCGTCGTCCGATTGGAGTGAAGGCAGCAAAGAGCAAATCAAAGAGGAGAGTTATCGGCTCTATGATCGATCAGCGCGGCTCCGGCTCCCCCGACAATTCAATCAGACATTCAGGTGGCGATGTGTTGCGGAAGTATGCTCACACGAGTACTATGACCCTAAAACAATTGGAGGTATGCTTGAAGATGATATACAAAGTGTAGAAAGATTTGTATAACACAGCACAATAGAATTTTTCTGCAATTAATCCAATTCAGAAAAAATGGAGTATAAAAAGCAAGAAAGTGAAGAGAGGATTCATTTGAAAGCCAAATTAACCTTGAAAGTTGTGAGATAGTAAGAGAGGTAACATTTGAAGGCCAAATTAACCTTGAATGTATAATCAACTACAGAGATCAATTGTACGAAATATATTAAGACGAAACAATTACTGTGAATACATTCTAAAAGTAGATTTATGGATGAGTGAGAATATTGATAAAAATAAAATACAATGAGTCAGAAAGGGATTCACAAACACATTCCACTGTTTTCAAGTTTCTCAACACCAAATATTTAGTATTCGCTTTAACCAAATGCAACAGTGCTTACATATAATAAGTTTCTCCTCAAGCAACTGATATCAGCACCTTCCTTCTCTCCCGATTTTGCAGATCGTTTCTTTAATGCTGAGGTTATATATGTACACAACAGATAAAGAAAAGCAGCCTTCTCCTCGTCCTACTTCTCTATCTACGATTTCTGGTTTACATGCTGCGTCCAAGTTTGGGAGGCTGTCGAAACAGAATGCAAAGAAAATGGAATGAATACATGCTAAGTCACATATGTCATGAGGCCATCAAAGGATAAATTTTCTTCTTAAGAAACGGGACGCACATACCTTCTTTAGAGGAACCTTTGAATTGCTTGGTGCAGGTTTTAGTATCTCAAACGAACATATTAGCGATTCATCAACATTTAAAAGGGCACCAGCATTGTCGAACTCTCCACCATAGTTTGGGGCGGAAAATATAGTCACAAGTCTTCTATGGGCAAAGAATTCATATCCATCCTCCACCACCTTCAAGAAATTAAAATCATTCATCATAAAAACATGACAAGAGACAGCAAAAATGGGCTTTAAAGGTAGTATATACCTGATGACCCCTGCAAATGAGGTCCAAGTCATTGTTAGCCAAAAATTCAGCAACTGCACCAGCACCGAAAGTGCAAGAGACGCCCCTATCACTATCAGCCCATCCGTCAATCTTGGAATCAGGATCAGACCAAAGCAAATCACACAGTAGACCACTGTCAGGAATCTCAGTTGGCCTCGAAAGCTCTCTAATCTGGTCCAAATTTTTGAGTTCCGGAGATAGTCCTCCGTGCATGCAAAGTATCTTTTCATCTATGAGTGCAGCAACGGGCAAACAATTAAAGCAGTCGGTGAATATCTTCCAAAGCCGGACATTGAATCTCCTCTTACATTCATCATAAAATCCATAAACACGGTTGATCTTCGCATCTTCATGGTTTCCCCGCAAGAGGTAAACTTTACCGGGATACCTTATTTTGTAAGCCAAAAGTAAGCATATCGTTTCCAAACTCTGCTTGCCTCTATCAACATAATCTCCAAGGAAGAGGTAAGTTACAGCTGGGGGATGTCCACCATACTCCAAGAGCCTCAGAAGGTCTTGGTACTGGCCGTGTATGTCACCTGTACAAAAGATACAAATATCTATAATAAATATACAAGTACAAAAAATGACACCAGATGGACGGAAAATAAAATTTTAAAGTTTAATGTTTTGTTTCAGTGCATTCTTTCTCCTTTTCTCTTAATAAAATCTTACAAGTATGTATGTTCAACATTACAAAAGCAGTATTAGTGGTGGAAATACCAATCATTTTCCCTCATTTACAGGTTCTAGAATTAGTGATCTTTAATGATCCGAATAACAGCTATAGGAGTGTCATCACTGAGAAATCACAAACATCAAATCTAATCTCAATAACACCAAAAGATGTGAACTTCTACAGACAATGTTGAGACCTATTGATCACAAATGCAACCATCTCATCTAAACCTCATTTCAATCCATTGCCATTCAGCATATTTTTTGGTAAACAACAACCAAATAATAAGATAAACCTCATTATACCTAACACATTATACTACTAGATTTAAAGCTGATCAGATTGACTCCACACAACCTCAATTTCACCAAACAAGTAATAATTTATGTTTTTTACTCCATGATTCCGGCCATATGCATCGCAATTTCCGCACATATTCCCAACAATAAATAAATCTAGTTTTCAACACGACCTAAGAAATCTACATTCCCCAATAAAAAGCACATGATCCAATATTGAGAGAGGGAGAGAGAGAGACCGCAGATCCTGATAGGAGCATGGACAGGGACGAGATTGGGGTGAGAGAGGAAGATTTGGCGGGCGTTGACGCAGAGCTGGCGAATTTCGACCTCGGAGAGCTGCACCTGCTTCCCTCCTTTCCCTTCCAATAGGCGCCTGATTATGTCGTCCAGCACCCCCGTATCCATCATACCCTCCATTGTCATCATCTTTTCTCTACAATTCAATGTAAAACCATCTAGTCGATTGGATTGGATTGGATTGGATTGGATTTTTGGGGTTGAAAGGGAAATGAGAGATGATTACATTAATGATTATGAAGCAAAGTAAAACTTGCATTTGAAGGCATAATATTCGACATGTTGTCATTTTCATTTGATGCGTGCTCTCCTCGTTACGGAGCGGATTACTTTCGCTTTCTTTTTTATTTCATTTATTACTATATATCAATGTTCACTTCTTATCAATCCAATTAAAATTGGTCCGCTGTCATTATTTTTAGTTTACTTTATCACTCATCTAATCTAACATTTCATTTTACACAATTTTTGCACCAAATCAAAAGGCAATACGGTATGTTTGTCATTAATCATAACAATTTTATTTTCTTATGCTTGGATAGTTATCGAAATTACAAATTTTCTATATTTAAATTAAACACTATACTAAAATTATAATAATAATCATTTGTTATATACTACAAGTATTGGATATAATCACTTCGTCTCTTGAGTCGTATTTCATTTTGAGTTATCCCAAGATAGTTGAGTCATTTCTTTTTTTGGTAAAAACTTTATCCTCACCCATACTTTTCTCTCTTTTACTATACTCTTCCCACTTTAACTTCTAATGCATTAATTTCTTAAATTTCACGTCCAAAAGAAACGCCCCAACTACGGATACCTTTATAATGACAGTAATATCAACTATTATTATGATACTATAATATATTTCATTAATATAAAGTTACGGTTTTATGTATTTCAAATTATTTAGTAAATTTAAAAAAACGTATATAATACAACACAATTACTTGAAATTATCAATTGCATTTAACTAAAATAATATAACAATAAGTAACAAAACAATCCTTAAATTGGCAATGACAATAAACAGAAAACAAATTAAGATTTACAATATAAAGTCAACTGATTTGATCCTAATAGATTATTTATCTTATGTTTGAAAATATCAAGAAAAGTTGTTAGAATTTTAGATAATAGCTCAATTACATTAAATTCAATCTAGTAATTGAGATAATAACTCAATTATCAAATTGATGTAATAATAAATAAAATTTTATTGATAAAATAATATAGTAATTAATTTATATTAATTTAAGATTTTCTCAATAAATTATTAATACAAAAAATATAATGGTAATGATTATATTGTTATATTAATTATTATTATGCATATTTAAATAATTAGAAAATTTTCTTAATAAATTATTAGTTGATTAAGTATTAATCTAAATCTAAAATCAAGAAAGATTTTACAAAGTAAAATGAGTTTGACGCCCATGACGAAACTTGAAAAACCAACAACAATACAACATAAAAAATACTCCACAAAAATGATTAAAAAGAAAATAAGCACACAGCAAAATAAGACATGACACACACCCCACAATGTTCTTCATGATGATACTCGGTCAAATACTCATCTATTTCTTAAAAATAAAACTAATCCAATCAATTAAAACTAAAAATCAATAACCGATCGAACTTATTTTTTCAGAACCCAACGTTCATACACTTATCAACAATAAACTCCCGAACCAAAAGTTAAATGTATAGCGGCCCTAAGTAAAAGTCTACAAAAATAAATGGAATCATTTATAATGGGACCGGCTGAATAATTGAACTGATTTTGTTTTATTTCCTATCATCATCTTAAATTCAGTTTTTCAAGTTGTTGTCATATCATGTTCTGCCATGATTTTATAATTCTATTAAATTCGATATTTGTAGTTGCTGCTAACTGTGATGTATTCAAGTAAAATCGACTGGACAACGACACACCATAGTTCAACATGGCTATAAAACTCTATTAAATTCGGTTCTTTTAAGCATCATCTTTAAGGACGTGTTCTATAAAACACAGTTGTTGCTCACTAAACATGATTACCAGAACATACCTGGTGGTAATGAAAATGGAATATTTATTTTAGCAAAATAAATAAGCATCCATGCATGTCACACAGTAGCACGAAAATGATGCACATTATAACGAAAGTTAAAGAGCGAGTAAAATGCTCGAAAATCAACTACTTGACCTGAACCAAATTAAAATTTGGATTTTGGTTCATATTTTTTTGAATTTTCGGTTCATTATAAGTTTTGCCTAGATTGCATTTGGGTTTTTTATTCTAATTAGTATTACCCTAGAGGTTGCCTGCCGCCTGACACCAAGTTTCAATTTATTGAATTTAAGTGAGGTAAAGGAGTGAATAGGTTATTTGTTTGCATTTTCGCAGGAAATTGCATGTTATTATTGACCTCTTTTTCATTCAAAAATCTAATTTCTATTATCCTCGCAATTTAATTTCTTGCTATTCTCTCACAATTGTGTAGAATGTGTACACTGTAAATTAGATTTTTTTTTAATTCAAAATTCTAATTTCTTCAAAATTCTAATTTCTATAAGGATAGTTTTTGAACTTTTTGGAATTTTCAGTTTGGATCGAATTCGGTCTTAAAAAATTTTGGGTTTATTGATTAGTTTCATAATTATCCAAAACCATTTTCTTATTAAACACAATCCCAAATAATAGATCTGGTGCCATACTAGATTCGAAATTTAATTGAATTATCTAATTAAACAAGGCAGCAAAAACATCTTATGCAATTAATGCATGGTGACTTGAAAGTTCCTATTTATTTATTTAAAAAACAAATATGCATTATAGTATAACTTTCCTTCTGTTCGAAAGTCGAAACCTGGAGGTGTTTAGTTGTATATAAACATTTTTTTTGCTCCAGAAATTGTGTTAAATTAATTCATTATAGTATATGAAAATATAGTTATTTATGCACTAATTTTTTTTCATGATTAGTGGAACAAATTAATTAAGCTTCAAAATGACTAAATGAGAGATCCCCAAATAAAAAACTTTTGCAGGAAAATAACCTACCATAAAATTCAACTTGGGCTTAGCGAATAAACTCTAAAAATTATTACTCCCCAAAGTCCAATGATTAGCAATAAAACAAAAATAATTACAAGCCCATACTGAAATTTTATTGTGAAACAGTCCCACTACTTCACAATAAAATGGAGCATGATGAAAATTATGTTTCCAAACACAAATAAATTAAATTTATAGCAATTTACAACGAATAAAAGTGTGCTAACCACTCACATCTGACACCTCCATCAATAAAAGATGGCGAACGCTACATGATTCATTTAAATGAATCACAATTTGCATCGTACGACCCCGTCAATTTACGTGACCAAATTTTATACGATCAAAACTAGTTTATTTGAAAAGAAAAAGGTTTATTTATGTACTTAATTAAAATATATGGATGTATATATAGTACTCCCTCC
Organism: Salvia hispanica; assembly: GCF_029641045.1. Classification (NCBI taxonomy): domain Eukaryota; kingdom Viridiplantae; phylum Streptophyta; class Magnoliopsida; order Lamiales; family Lamiaceae; genus Salvia; species Salvia hispanica. Next base: position 26,405,002 of record NC_142692.1, read on the forward strand.
GTCCCGCTTTAGGAGTCCTGGTTGAGTCTGACACATGTTTTAAGAAAAAAGTGTTTGAGTGTGTAATAAATAAATATTGTAGTGGATGTTGGGACCCACTTTTAATTGAGTGTCCAATGAATAAATGTTACAGTGGTTGTTGGGACCCACTTTTAACACTTTTTTATTTGTTGTAGTGGATGTTGGGACCCACTTTTAACACTTTATAGGTATTTTTTATTAATTTATCTCAACCGAGACTCCTAAAGCGGGACGCCCAAAATTGATCAACCGGGACTCCTAAAGCGGGACGGAGGGAGTACATGAGAAGTGCATAATATTGTGGTCATATATATATATATGATTTGTGTATAATTTTTTAATATTTTAGAACCATAAATGTAATTAGTGCATACTTTAATTCAAATTTTAAAAATAATAGAAAAAAAATTCAAATATAAAAATAAAAAATGAGATTAAAGGCTAATAAGTCCTTTTAACTTGTCCACTTACTACATTTATTATTTTAATATATAATTAATACATCAAATTCTTAATATAATCTTATTTTGGTTATACAAAATTTGGTTGTTTATCATTACTGCAACACAATATCATAAGAAATTCGCCTGGACAAGAATCTAGTGCTATCTCATAATAATCTTAAGAATTTCTTAAGATATATATAGTTCGAGAGCTCGAACATAAATAAAACAAAAATTAACTAGTTCCATAAAAAACAAATTGTAAGGATATACTAGCATGTAAGCTTAAAGATATGGATTAATCAAAACACACAATTAATATAAAGTTGTTAGAGAAGTACTAAATTGGCCACGTCTTCGGAGAGAGTGGGCAACACATGTTGGAGAAGGAGACCACGTGCAAATTGATACGAACATATCACATAAACATGCACGTGCCCTGCTTCTCCAACAAGGGCTACACACCCATAACTATCAAACTACAAATCTTCAAGATGAAAGGGAAGGCATATAGCACTTGTATTTATATAGGAGAAGTGGAGAGAGAGAGAGTTAAAGCAATGGAGTCTTAGAGTGGCCATTCTTTAAATTGTCATCATGATCACGCAAGAAAAGTGATCTACATATATATATCTTTTGATTGATTTCAAGCATTATTGATTGTTTTGGGGTTGGAGTGAAGGAAAATTAAAGGCATGTGTATTTTTGCCCATGCAAACTCATAAATGTTTTCCTTGGTTGCATGATGAGAAACAGAGTTAAAATTCAAAATGAGCAATGAAATGATGAGAAAAAACTCTATCTTTTACCCCTCAAGATTTGACCTCTACTTGACACTGTTCCAGTAAATCTTTATCTTCTTCTTTTGACATTTTGCATCAATGTTTACCTTCCTATTTGCGTCTCTAATTTTCTGACAGAGCTCCACCCACGAATCTACTAATTACGCTGCACAATTACTACTCCATCATTTAATGATTTTAATTACTCACATGCTTCTTCATAAGAGGATAAGAGCTAATCATGTTTCTTATTAAGAACTACTCCTATTACTTCCTAAAACCTAAGTCACAAAATTATGCAATATTTTGTTACTGTATATATTTTAATTAGGTTTCGACCAAAAATATGCAGATCTTTTACAGGACATGATACAATCACTTTATAATTAAACAATAGTATAAATACTTCTTATTTTATTAAAAAACACTTTTTCTATTAGTAGGACATAATTATATATACTTATATCCGTTATCCACAAAATTCATGCCATGTTCTACATTGGATGTCCATACATAGACTCATAATCTACTTATACATTTCAATTTTACAAAATTTCTTTTAAAAAAAAAACAATAAGTACATTTTTTCTACAGTGGTTTTATCCACTAGAAAGTAAAAACACTTCCTCAATATGAATATCTAATACAATTTCTCTTTTTTTAACTTGTACTCATCAAATATTGCATGCTATTAGTAGACGAAAAAAGTGTATAGGTTATGTATTTTCTTGAAAATAATTGAATTGATAGTTCATGTATTTGTGTATCCCACCACACTTAATCATACAAATTATAGTACTAGTAGTATTAAACTTGGTAATATTTGTTTTTAATGAAATTATTTTGCAAAAAGAAGTGTCTCTGTCTTCTTTTGGATTGACAAATAAACATACATTTTAAAGGACACGTCACGGTGGATTTGATCCAAAGATTAACCATGCTTGGCCAAGACACGCACACGTGAGCTGTCCGTCTAATTACAACAGAAGAGAGGGCGTCGTTAGAAAATTAGCCATATTAAATGCGGTGGCTAAAATTTAGGGGAGCAAGTACATAAAGCATGAGTTGTGAAGAAAAAGTGGACTTTGGTAACAATGATCAAAGCTTTGACCGGGAAAAAAAAAGTAGCAATGGATGGGAAAATAAGTGCAGAAGAAAAGCAGAAAGAGTAAGCAAGAGCTAATAGATGGAGCGAGTTTTGAGGGTTGCGTGTTCTACGCGAGTTCCTCTTTGTATTTTAGCATCGTGTGTAATTATTTTTCTTTACCATTCACCACGCCTGCTCCATCAAATCGGTTCACTCACCTTACTTTTTTCTTTACATTATTTATTATCCACAACAGCGTGCCTCAAATTTTCCTCTCTTATCTTATTTTTATAATTCTTTCTTATTTTCTCATTATATTAGTAGTACCATTTTACAATGCTAAATAACCTTAAATTCATATGCAAATCATCTTTAAGTATAAATGTTTATTAAAATTTTAAAAAGTTATCGATTTGAATTTGTTCAGAAGATTGAAATACACCATAAATTTTCAATTAAATCTACTTAGGCTCACAATACTATAGTATTATCAAAATGTCAGGGGCGCACCACGAGACTTTGCGGCTCCAATTAGGGGTGTTTTCACATTTGTTCTCGACGATCATATTGTATAGCATAATAGTACGTGTGTACATGATGTCGGCGAGCATGTCCTTGTAGTTGTACATGATAACTTGGAATTCATATGCATTTAGGCGTTTAATTTTGAAGCATATATGTTTTTGTTTAATATTCTACCAATTGGTTGTTTGATTTGTTTTTGTTGAGTTTTGAAAGAAACAAAGGGTTAAAAATGAGTTCCAATCACTAAGTCTAGATCGCAACTTAAAAACAACTTCAAGTGGACATTTTACAAACCTAAATCAAAATCATGTAAAGAAATTTATACTCCCTCTGTTCCATATTAATTGAGTTATTTTTCTATTTTGAGAAGTTTCAAGATAATTGAGTCATTTCTATTTTTGGCAAAAAATAACTCGTCTCTTACTTTATTCACCATCTACTTCAGATACATCGAATGGACTAGATCCAGGAGATGGGGAGCTGCTATATTAGTGAACTTGTGTTGAATTTGAAAGTTATGAGGTGACATGTGCTAGATCAGTGTTTTGCTGATTTAAGCATATTTTTGCATAGGCTACTATATTGCATGTTAAATGGGGCTTCTGCTCTTTGCTATTATATGCTACTTCTATTAATGTCATGTTATCACAAACACCCACCGTCTCCTTGATCCAAAGTACCAACCAATTCTTATATGACCAGATACATCTCTTTCTAAAAATTTAAAGTTGTCTACACACACATTTGATGGATCACACAAGAACAAATTTCTTGAGGTATGAAACTGGGGAGATGAGGTTTTGGGTGCAAATGAAAGATCAGATATTTCAAGCGAAAAAAACTACTGAAAACTGCTGTAGTTGCACATAAAAAGGTTTTTTGTTTTCCAGGTTGTGTTAGCATCGCAAAGGTTTTATGTGCATCGTCTATGACAAAAAAAATACCCAAAAATGATTACAGCCCAACAAATAATTCTTTAAAGGGTTTTTGGCTTTTTAAACCAAAACCTTTCTCCGAATTACGATTTTTCCTATGAACTATGAGATTTGTTTTTAAAACCACGAACTTTCATTTCGTTAGGATTTTCCCCTGGCGAGTCAACGGCGAAACCCGGGTTGTCTATGTGTCAATTTTAATCCTATTTGTCATTAACGGTCAGGTCGCCCACTGCCAGGACATCCGCAGCCAGCACGCCCAAAGCGAGGACGCCCAAAAGCAACTTCCCCACCTACCTGAGATAGAACGAAGACGCCTGATTTCGAAGTGAGCAGATGAACGAAGATGCCGGAATCCGATTTTAGGATTTAATTGGCTGGCTGAATTCGATTTTAGGTGAGTTGGGTAATGTTTAAATGTGATTGAGTCGTAAAACGACGTCGTTTTAGGCTCCTATATCCGGCGTCCATGTCATTTTTTCGACAACTTCTCTACCAGAAATATGTTATTCGGGTCGGGTTGGGAAAATACTAACGAAATGAAAGTTCGTGGTTTTAAAAACAAATCTCATAGTTCATGGGAAAAACAAGAATTCGGGAAAAGGTTTTGGTTTAAAAAGCCAAAAACCCTTCTTTAAAAGTATCAAATTTAGATTTTAAAAAAGAATAAGGTGGGCAGCCTCGGAGAAGGCTACCGGCGACCCTCTTTATGTTAAACAGTGATCTTATTGCCCCAGGGGGCATACAAACAAGAGGAAGCCAAAGTCCATCACACAAGCTGGTGGCGATTGAAAGCGATAATTTCAATGCCACGGTAGTTTCAGGGCTGCCGTGCAAGGCAGATACCAACCATTATAGATCGTTGCACAAACATATATTGTCTGGTTTAATTCGTGGTGGTCACAGTTTTTTCACCAGAACATAATAACATGCCCTATCACCGATTTTGAGATGGCATCCTCTCGGATCCATGTCTCAGCCGGAAACTGCTGTGTCTGATTCCAGTCTCAGATGCAGGACCCGGTGGGTGGAAGGGCCCCCAGATTGAATCTCTATCGACCTGGCTTGAAGGAAATGAAGGTTGGTGTTCTCGCTCCCAACCATGGAACGGTTCTCGGTGGGGATTTTCCATTTCATGGAAGTTTCTCCCTGAAGAGTTTGATGAGAAGAAGTAGAAACCACCAGACTGGTCGGATGACGAGGCAATTGGGGGCGCAGCTTGAGCTAAACCTCTATGACTGCTGGATCTTCGTCCAGTGGGTAAAACAGGGTTGCGTGCCGAAGGGTTACTACTAGACTGCTGGAAGTATGCTTGAAAAGATGGACGGTCACGTGTCCGAGCTACAGTTCCAGGGTATGGTGGAAGGACTGAGGAGGTTGCTGAGCTGGGGGCTCTGCTGGCAGAACTGTAACATAAAAGTGCCAAAATTTACTCATTCTGGTAATCATGCGATGCTGAACAGATTTGATCAGAAATATCAGGCAAAACAACATACTGACCTGTGACCAAGCATGAAGGGTGGATGCATTCCAGCTCTTGGGATATCAGAGCTATTCCTCGCTGTTCTCTGTGACATGGGTGCAATCAGGGTCTGGTCTGCTCCAGCAATCCGGTTGCTTGGAGCGAATTGAGAAGAATGGTCCCAATTGTGATAGTGCACATCCATTGAAGGAAAAGTGTATGAGTTGGGAACTTCACTAGGAACTGATGGGCCAGTCCAATGGTTACTATAATTAGATCCATCTGAAACACTAGTACTTGATGTTGTAGAAGATGCATGTATTGGCCCAAAATAAGCAATATAAGGGCAAGGATGAGTTGCGGATGAAACAGGCGTATGTTCAAAGACAGGCGTATGTCCAACAAGATCATGATCTATGAGATATCAAATAGACCAATTACAAACTTGATCTAAGCGTTAGCAGGAAGGTAGAGAAATGTAGTCTTACATGTGCTTGATGAAAACTCTCCTTCACTGCAATAGGAATGTATCATTAACTCAGAAAAATTAGAATATAATAGAAAAAAAAAAGTATAAGGAGATCAAATATAGCAAAAATATAGTAGTAACATATAGCATAATAAATACTCATTCTCTTACATCTGTTAAGGCTAGTCAAACAATATACAGCGCCAAGCACCTGAGAGAATGTCTGTCCAAATTGTAGATAATAATGATGATAAAAAAATAAAATCATCCAGATTACAAGTTTGGCTTACACGGCACCTTATGAAGCAACATCTGGAAAGCCCATAAGGATCCATAAATAAGGTAATTAAACATTGTCAAGAGGTCAAATTTTTACAGTCTTACAGACCAAAAGAGACTCCTAATATTTCGCTACAGGTGAAGCTCAGCGAACAATTTTAGAAAACATAGTTGTGTTTGCCTAGAATGCTAGAGATTCCAAAGTAACACATTAAAAGCAAATTACACTAAAACAAAAGAATTGGCCAGAGCATAATATTTGTGATGAGCACAGGCCTACTATTCAGCGAACCAGCAACTCTTCTCAGCTGGAGATCTAAACAAGGCTTCACAAAAAAAATACTATTTGTCACAGTCAGCTACTTACTCACCCACCAACCTAAGCTTCAAGATCACAATGGTTAAGCTGACAAACTAGCCAAACTAACAGAAGAAATGGACAGCTCCAAGCCCCTAGAGGTACCTTTTATACTTTCTAGATGCCCACCAGTTAACAGGGCTTACAAACCTAGGACTTGTACAAAGGACCTACATAATTTGGTCGCTGTTTCTCAGAGGGGATGTAGTGAATGTGAATTTTGGGTAAAGCTAGTTGGGCGCAGGCTATGTGGTAGATACTAGATACCAGGAAGTCACTGCTGTAAAAGTCTCCATAGGCAGCCACCCACAGCCGGGCCCCTAGGCCGAAGCAAAATGCATCAGGTGACAATAATCAAAAGGTTCTCCAAGGCACCATTTCTAGCCTGTGGACCAAAGCTATGCACTCCTAGGGTGCCAGGGTAATATTTTGTTAGTATAAGATTTGGCTGTAAACAATAGTAATCATCCTGAACTTAATCAAAGATTATCTTCATGTCTTTCAGAAAGTTTCGCCGAACTTACGATTGAAAATGTCACATATAGAGAAATACATAAAAACAAATGAATAAATGTGTGTGCCAAATTTGTGCCTAGGGAATTCCAAACATTATGGATGGTTAACAAGGTGTTAGCTTTCTTTGATTATTAAGGCATATGAGCTAAATTATGAGAATATCGTATTCGTTCAAATATTTTTCACCTACATGATCTATACGTCAGAAAAGAAATAAAGTTCACTAGTAATTGCATTTAATACTATGTCAAAAATTACAAAAGGTAAGATAGAGGCTTACTCAAAAGATGAAGGGAGCCTTGTTATCCCACTGAACGGACACCAATGCACTCCAAATGACTGAAACAGTTATTTTAAAGTGTTCAGAAAACTTTAGCAACATAGAAATTAAGCTTATTTACAAACATGAAGTCATAATATTGAAGCCAACTATGAATGCCCTCCATGGTTAATTCAGAAATTAAGATCCCCAAAATCAGGTTAGTCATATTTAGTATACATTCTGGATAGAAATACAGCCACTTTAGGGGAAAAACTGGTTCTCTGAACTGAAACTGTTCCCTGAACTGTCAGTCTTGGAAAAAGATTGTTCCAAAACATACTGGTAAGTACAAGGCAGAAAGAAAAAGGAGAGTAAAAGTCAGTGGGGAATGAATAGGGATTCTGTTCATACTTCATTAATAGCTGAAAACACATTAACACAGTGACTAAAGTTCACAGAAGCTTCTGGGATGTCAACTGATGAATATCTTGAGGGAGAGAATGGTAGGTCAAACTTGATCGAATTAATCTGATAGCTCATATGTACAACCATAGTCCATATAATGCTTCACATTTAACCTCTAGGTATGGCGAATTGAGGATAAGCTCATGATAATCTAAGCTGCTGAAACAGCCATATGATGCTACAGACAGGTATCCTCTATCTGACCATCAAGTAGTTCATACCAAATAACCCAGGATAAGACAAACTTTGCTCCAAGTATGTCCTCTAGCGTTCCTGACTGCTCTTCCCATGGTTTCCTCACATTACTCAACACAAGTAACCCAAGACAGATCCCACATAAATAGCTAATCTCGGCTGAATCAATTATTTTTGTGATAGATGGATAACAAGGGAAAGAAATAGTTTGTCTAAGGTAGAATTTATGCTGATACGAAGAAACTCAAGCCAGGGGAAAAAATATGAAACCAAGCTAAAAGAAGCCCAAATGGTTAGATTAGACAATATTCAATCAAGACAAGTTTACATAATTTTTATGAAGGAAGCCATTCTCTAAATAAGCTTTGTAGCTTCAAAGTGAATGAACATCAGGCAACATAACATTCTTCCACTATATGATAATATTTGATGGTTGCGCTTATAACCCCCCACAATTCCAATACAGATGAAATTTTAAGCAAATGAATCTCATTGATATGGTCACAACTTGCACATATATTTCTGAAGGCTGTAAGAGAATGCAGTGCACGTTACACATGGTTGCCCTTATTTGAAATGAATGGCATATAAGAAGGCATCTAAAAGAGGAACAGGTGAAAATAAGTTACATAACATGGAATGCTTCAACATGCTCTTTAGACACATATATATACAAGTACCACTGAAGAAAAAAAGTTAGATGATAAATCTAGAAAATTACCATTTCAGAATAATTTAGATCATAAAGATCCTCGTCATGGGCCCAGTCATCCATGCTAAACTCAGGCAGTGGACGACTACCATTAGCATATAGCCATTGTCCTTTCTCAATTTTCCGACAGTTGGGGCACTGCATAGCTCCCTTACTGTTGAATGCTGAACCAATGCAATCTGTTTTTTTTTCATGCAACAACATATGGAGTAAGAAACGTAATGTGGTTCCTCTCATTTGATTCATCTCACTGATAAACAAAGTTTGGGATGAGTATAACTTAAAAGCATAAGAGTAATGTATCAGGCCTAACAAAAATATCTCCATAAGGAAATATGTACCAAATCAGATTTAATTAATATCATGGCTAAAGCTAACTCGAGCTTTGAAACAGAAGCGAAGACAGATGACAAACGATTACCATCAAGCTACATAAGTTGGTGAAACAACAGCTTAGAAAGATAGCAAAAACCATCCATTAGTATAAACCTATGACAAATTTAGGCTACAGACCCTACACACTTTGGGTGTTAGGTCATTATTAATTTATTGGCAACGCGTTGTTCAGACAGCTAACAAGGTATAACTTCAGCCCCTGTCAATCAGTTAGGGGCTTCACCGGTCAACAAAAAAAGAAGTCAGGTCACCATATATCAATGCTCCAATTAACAAAAGTTTCTCTGCGAATAGGATAGTAGAAACAATCACCATAGATTATTTTTTCTTATTGCCTCTAAAGAATGTATTGCAAATATGTATCCACTGCTAATCTGATTCCAAAATTTACTGGCACACACATATAAACAGTTTGTTTGTTGGTCCTACAAATTTACACCAGGAGAATTACATTATACTTAACTAGGAGTGGTTAAGGTTGCAACAATTTTAGTACATTCAAAACCCCACAATGGACCAAGTCTCCAAGAAGAACTAAATTGCACTGCATGTGTATTCTGCACTATATCTAAACAAAATTGAGAGCAACCAATTAAGGACCAACTCAGAAATTTACAATTAAAGCACCCAAAAGTCAATTACCCAGAAGAACTGTAGTAATTCAACTTTCCTAGGCAACAACTTACTCCCAGGTCATCAAATTCAATCAATAGCAGTGCCTAACTGGGGCAAAAAAGATCAACCAAATATGCTGATCTGAAATTGATCAATTGCAAAACATTGGACAGGTAGAAAATAGAATCAGCTAGATTATAAAATTAAGTCACCTAAGTGAAATTGATGGCCACATTGAAGCTTAGCCCAAGATCTATCTCCATTGTCGGTGACAGCATCCAAGCAAATAGAGCACGATACCGGCGCCGCTTTGCATCCTCCTCTATCCCCGTCGTCGAGAAGATCTGCATCTCCCAATCCCATAATCTAAACCGATTTCCAGAAACCCTGAATAATTATAGAATCTAACAAAGTATGGGTAGGCCAGATTGAATTGAAGCTCTGGTAAAGTAAGTTACTCCTAAAACGATTGAAGGAAACGGAGGAGTTGGGAAAGAGGAGAGAGAAACAATAAAGAGTGTCAACCTTCTTTCCCTTTCTTTTCTATCAATTTTCTTCATCTCTCACCGTTGAAATTAAAGATTATTTTCTTCGGTAAGAGAATTATAAATGTTTTTTTTTTTTTCTAATTATTTATACATTGAACGCAACTTTGAAATATATTTTGTTTGATTTCAATTTGAATTGTACAATTACTGCATTGCTTTCAAATATTGGCTAAATTCGCCTGCAAAATTATATGACAATTTTATACTCCTATGAAACAATTAATTATGTTTACCAATTCAAATATTTGAAGGAGACAGAGTACTATTTATTTGCGCGATACATATGTATCCGGACACATTCGAATAAGGAGGCGCTTTGCTGTCATTTCGTCATTTTATACTTTGTAGTACAGTATAACTTATTTTTATTTCTTTTCATACCTAAGTCTTGTCATACAAAATCATTTGATATATTAAGAAATGTGATTAGTACAGCTCTACTTAATCAAAGTATCACCGGCTGATAGATGCACGTATGTGAGCTAAACCTAGTGGTAAAGTAGTAATGTCCGGAGCCAAATGTTTAGGGTTCAAATCTATTATAATGTTTTTTTCATTTCCTCATAGTTGAGTTATTTTTTATTTTATTTTGAAAAGTCCCCTCATAGTTAAGTCATTTCTATATATAGTACTTCCTTCGTCCGCCATTAGGAGTCCCGGTCACTTTTGCGCCTCATTTTATAAAAATGATACTCCCTCCGTCACCGATTAAGAGTCACACTTTTCCATTTCGGTCCGTCCCCAATTAAGAGTCACACTTCATTTTTACCATAAATAGTAAGTAGGTCTCACATTCCACTAACTCAATTCACTCACGTTAAGAGTCACACTTCATTTTTACCATAAATAGTAAGTAGGTCTCACATTCCACTAACTCAATTCACTCACATTTTATTATAAAACCAATATAAAAAATGGGTCTCACATTCCACTAACATTTTCAACCAACTTTTCTTTACATTTCTTAAAACTCGTGCCCGGTCAAAGTGAGACTCTTAATTGGGGACGGAGGGAGACGGAGTAATAAATAGTTAAAGTGGAGAAATGGTGAAGTAAGAGAGAGAATAATGTCGAGAAGACTACAGCTGAAGTCATCATGTCACGCAGATGTGGATATCTGTTTTTTTCTATGGGTAAGTATTGGATAACTTGTTGTGGCAAATTTGTCGGCTATTTTGGGAGTTTTTTTTTTTTTTGGCTATAGAGACAGCGAATCGATCCATGTGATCGTACCTGCTTTGATACCATGTTGAAAAATAGAATTGAAATGCGAAAATGTAATCGGAGAAATTTGAAGACTACATTGTGATACATGGCTAGGTTATATTAAATAATATGTCACCATATTAGTTTAAAATAATATCCGAGTGAAATGGGTTAGTGAAATTCTTTACCATTTATAGTAATTATGAATTGGGATTCATATTTGCGGACAGACCAAAGTATAAAAATGGGACTCCTATTTACGGACAGGGGAGTACAAAGCTTGTGCTCTAAATATTCTTGGGTACCAAGTATTAGACTTGTACTCGGTACTCGAGTAATCTTGGATACTAATTAAGCATTCTTGGTTAGATTATCTTTTTCTTTTCTAACATATCATACCTCCTACCACTTGGGTTAAATGGTGTTGACAAGTTCTTTTGGGTTGTGGCACTGTTCAACTAGGTTTTGTTTGCCCATCTGGGGAGAAGAGAGGACAATGCTAATTCACATTTTGTCAAACGAAATTTGTGTGAGAGTGTCTGTAAATTAGTAGTACTAGTACAAAACATAGTAATGGAAAAGTATAGTAGTACTAGTACAAAACATAGAAATGGAAAAGTAGCATTTTTATCCTCCCTACTTGTCTAGTTTTTTTCCTTCTCATTTTTCTTTATTGAGTATTATTTTTTGAATTATTTATTTCTCAAGTTAATTAAGATATATAAATAAATGTTCATAGTTACGTACAAATTACTTTCTCTGTCCCAACTAAGTTGAGTCACTTTCATATCTACATTATTCTGGTTTTTATTTTACTGTATATCCATTTTAACAATTTATTACGATTTTTTTAAAACAAGTGCAAAAAAAAGTAACTCGACTTAGTTGTATCGAAGGGAGTAGATAAAATACTACTAAAAAATTAAAAATGAGTGATGGCGGTCATGGATAATGATAAATGAATGACCAATATTTCAATAGATTCAATACTCTCTGTTGCAAAAAGTAAATGTGTGTTGCATAAATGATGCAAGGTTAAAACAGATACTGAGAGACTATATGTTGCATAAATAATGCAAGGATAAAACCAAAAAAGCTAGACTCAGAGACTCTTATGCTACTATATTTCGAATTTACTGTATCTTTTAAGTTGTTTTGTTATGGAGGAAGTATAAAATCCCAAACTCTTGGATGGACGAAAACAGAATATCGTAATTCAAAATTTCAAACTCCGACCATTACTAAAATCCTAAGTAGCCATGAATAATGTAGCGTGAGTCCTACTTGGACAAAGTTTCCTAATTTAATCATGCAACCAAGAAACTAACAAAATATAGATTCAATTTAAATATGGAATTAAAATTTATAGAAAATTATCGAATTAGCATGGTAAGTCGATGCAGCGGATTCAATGAACAGAAAAAGGAAAATCCAAATAAAAGGTAACAATTCGGTCTGCTATAAAATATGGTGGCCTCACTCATTATTACTTCATCAATCTCATACTCTCGTTTCCCACCCTTAAAGAAATTCGAGTCTTTCTACAAGGCGTTAATCATGTTGGTTTATCAGGATCTTCTCTCAGGTATTTTTCTTGTCATCTCCTATACAGATTTTAGCAATTAGCATGCTCTATAATTTGATTTCTTTAGGATGCTAGTTATATGAAGGGCTTTGTTTCTGTCTCAAGATTGAACCTTTTTTTTCGTTTTCTGTATGAAACTCGAGTTTTGGTTATTTTGTGTGGCTGATTTTCTATTGTGGAAACTTGGACTTGAAAGATTTGTGTTTTAAGTTTGAATTTGTTTGAAACATCATGTTTTGCCATAAGTTTCAAGAAGTTTCATGTGATGTTCACAAACTAATCTGTTTTGAAAGCAATGTAAGTTGATTCTTGATCTGATTAATTTGTCTATTTGCTAAATCTGCTGACTTTATATTGTAGGTGATGAGCTTCTCTCTGACTCATTCACATGCAAGGAAATTGAGAATGGAATGCTGTGGGAAGTAGAAGGCAAGGTATGATCATTCATCTACATTAAAAAAGCTATATATGCGGTTTGTGCATGTGTTTTGGTTAATACTAATTATTAGTTTTTTGGTGTGACAAATCTAACTGAAGTTGGTTTTGTATCTGCAGTGGGTTGTTCAAGGGGCAGTTAGTGTGGATATTGGGGCCAACCCCTCTGCTGAAGGCGCTGATGACGAAGAAGGTGTTGACGATCAAGCTGTCAAGGTTGTCGATGTTGTGGACACTTTCAGGCTTCAGGAGCAGCCTCCTTTCGACAAGAAACAGTTGATAGCATATGTCAAGAAATATATCAAGAACTTGACTCCCAAGCTTCAACCTGAGAAGCAAGATCAGTTCAAGAAAGGCATCGAAGGAGCTACTAAATACCTTGTCTCAAAGCTCAAGGACTTCCAATAGTAAGTAGATTCAATTTTTTCAGATGCTCAGTTCTGCAATGTGTGTGACTTTGTTTTGTAATATTGTTCTTTCATTAGTGAACACGTAAATATAGACGTAATTAATCTTTTGTCTGATGATGCGGTGTTTGGGGTGATATTACAGCTTTGTTGGGGAGAGCATGCATGATGACGGGACGATGGTGTTTGCATACTACAAGGAAGGAGCGACTGATCCAACTTTTCTATATCTGGCTCATGGCTTGAAGGAGGTCAAGTGCTGATCAAACAGAGATTCAACTTATGGTTATAGTTAACATTAGTTTTAATTTAATTGTCAAGTTTTGATGTTATTTTTTGTTTGAATTTTTGAGTTGTGTTGTTTTAGTTTATAATAATAAAAATTTACTAGTGTTTGCTAAATCTTGTGTCATGCACAGCAATATCTACTTTTGTATATTTCTGTTTATGTTTTCGAAGCCATGGCAAAGTGCATTTGATGTCATCTGCATTAAATATAATTTTCTGTTGTGGTATATATATAGCAAAAGTATACTACTATAATTCAATACTATATAATGGATTGATTACAAACAACCAAAATAACTTGCTATAGTCTATAAATCTATCATAAACATATATCGAATGTAAATTATTTCATCCTGACTTCTGGATGTTATGCATTGATATTTGGAATGGTGTATCTGCATGCATATTTGCCCTCTCAGAACATGCATTAGCAAACTAAACCGTGATCCAAAAAATAAAAAATAAATTAAACGATAAGAGTAATTCAAATAAAACCTGTAATGAAGGATTCTGTAAGTCTAGGAAAATTGATGAGACAATGGATTAATTTGTTAAAAGAGTTTTCATGTTGTCCAACAGAAAATTATTCACAAACTTGATCTTACAGCAGCTTCAGAGGCTAAAAGGGCACAAAAAGCTTGTTGCAATGGGGCTCAATTTGAATCCAACTGTTTATAGTAATCTAATAAATCTTACTATGTGAACTTAAGATGATTAGAAGGGCAGCATAATGAGAAAATCCGGTTTCCATGTCAAGTAGTAGTATATTTACTTCTTTCTTTCTTTCTATAATTGTATTTATTGACTGATTTGTTTCTGGTGCTGTGCCATCCGTTGTGTCAAACAATAATGTTATAAAAACTGTAAAGAATTGGTGTTTTATCTCTTAAGTTGGATACGAAGTTAAGCTGTAATTCAAATTAATCGCTAGTAAGTTACTGCAGTGAGAGCAATAGTAGCATTACCAAACAAATGACTCTGCGGTACTGAGCATAAAGAAGCAGTATATGCAACCAAAAAAAGAGTTAGACCATCTGCATCCCTGTCTCTTATCCGTCTCTTAACCGTCTCATCTCTTCACTATTCATGGGCACCACTGTACTTTTCACCCCATCTCTTAACTAAAAGACAACACCTGCATTCCTCCATCTTTTAATCATCTCATCCCTTAACTATTCATTCAATTTCATTTTTTTATTTTAATTTCCAACAAATTCAATTAATATTTTATTGAAATATTAAATTAATACTAATAATTCATTAAATCATTAAAAACTACGAAAATTACAACATCCGAAATTACGAAAATTACATAATTGAAATCCTATGGAGTATTTTTATTTTTTTATTTTCAATTTTTATTACAATATTAAGAAATACAAAAATTAAAAATTACAATATTTTTATTTTATTTCGAATTTTCCTGAATTAAAAAAAAAACAAAAAAAAAACATTTTCAAACGGATATAAACGACGCCCACTAGCGAGTGGGCGTCAGTCACGAACCGGAGCATGATGGAGACGAGATGGGAGGCTGCATCGCCGTCTCTATGCGGAGAGACGAGATCGAGACCGCTAAGAGAAGCCTTGTTTTAGGAAAGAATAAATACACATCCTAAGCTGTGCAGAAAAACGGGGCCAGCTTGAAAAGAAAACCAAGATAGAGCAGAGCAGTCTTATTGTATAAGAATTCATGGTATATACAGATATTTATTATGATACTCTAGTACTATAGTTCTAGTGAGAGGGGGATTGGTTGAGTTTGTTGAAAGCAATGAAAAGGGGCTGACCACCCAAAGCAAGCCACATCCTTCCACTCTCCACAAACACTCCCACATCTCCGCACTCTACTCTACACTCTCTGCACACGCCCGGGCAGTACACAATCTTGTAACCCTGCCCGACTCTCTCTATCTTGAACCAGTTCCTCACCGTCTCCGCCCCGGCCTTCCCCACCACACCGTCGCTCCTCACATACCGCTGCCCCGTATTCCAGTCGGTGTCTCCCAGCCGCCACACGGTCCGCTGCACGCAGGTAGTGGCCGCCACGAACGCCAAGTTCAAATCACTCTCCAAATCTATCTCCGCTTTCCCGTCCGCCGGAAATATCTTCAGAGGGAGGCCCATGGAACCTCCGTCGGCCTCTTGCATGACGTTGGGAGGGCATGGCTGGCGCCGGTCCCTCACCGAGAGGCCGAGACCGCCACCGCCACTGCCACCGCGTGGCGTGAAAATGTAGTATTTGGTGTTGGCTTGCACTTGATTGCCGTCGACGTCTACGACGGCGGTGGCGGCTTCTTCTCCAACAACATAAACAACGGTGTGGATTAAGAATAATAGTAGTACTTGTATTTTGGTAGTCATTTTCTTGAATTTGTGGTATGTGAAATTGTCTTGTGATACTTATAGCAGCACAAAATCCGTGAGTTTATTATTTTTAACTCTATTTTAACATTTGTGATGCTATCATTGAATTGAATTAATAATATTATAGTTTTGGTAGTCATATTTGTTGAATTTGTGGTACGTGAAATTGTCTTCTGATACTTATAGCATCACAAGATTGATGAGTTTAATATTTAATTGAACTCTATTTTAACATTTGTGATGCTATCATTGAATTACTATATCTTTGTGGATATACCATTTCGAATAGACGTACACACAATTGCTAAATTTTATGATCCCGTGAAGTTAATACTGCTAATTAAAATAGATCACGATCGTAACAGATAAATACCCAATTACTATATTTTAACTAATCCTTCCATAAACAAGCTGCCAAAACAACCATATTGTTCTTCAATTATGTACAGCTCTAGCTAGACTCTAACCCATGTACGTTGATCATAAAATCACACCACTATAATCTATATATGAAGTTGGTAAAACAGCCAATCTTTTTTATACTTTCATGAGTTTCCAATGCATGTTATTATTTCAATAGTTTTGTTTCAATATTAATCAAATATAACTCCGGCAACATTATTAAGTTCACTATCGGCGTCCAATTCCAGTTCCACTTTCAAATTTGATTCTAAAAAATTTATGGTTTTTAAATAAGATATTTCATATTTCATTCCTCCTTTTACATTCCTTGTAAATTGTAGTAGTAATCTTCTATTTATGCATATCATGTGTGCTATCTTCTATGGTAAAGTACTCGCGTGCGACATTAAAATGCAAAATACTGTTCACTATTCAAACCTATCCATGTTCGTGTGTTTTAACTGAGTCATACTTTTTTTTCTTTTTTTTAAATTTTTTTTTGTTAATAATAATAAGTTAGTAGTCGTAGTACTTAGTATTTTTGTATTATCAAAATGGAGGAATTTCATTCCAATCATGATAGAAAAATATGTACTTCATCTTGCTATCCATCAAAGCAGTGACGGATCCAGAAAATTGAGCAAGCCGGGGCTGAAATTTAAAATATACTCCCTCCATCCCCCATTAGCAATCACAGTTTGACCGGGCACGGGTTTTAAGAAATGTAAAGAAAAGTTGGTTGAAAAAGTTAGTGGAATGTGGGGCTCACTTTTTTATATTGGTTTTATAATAAAATGTGAGTGAAGTGAGTTAGTGGAATGTGGGACCTACTACCATTTATGGTAAAAATGAAGTGTGACTCTTAATTGTGGACGGATCGAAATGGAAAAGTGTGACTCTTAATCGGGGACGGAGGGAGTATATAAATATTAAAATATATAATTTTACATGTAATGTCTGCTCTTACGACACACTAGATGATAATTGTTTCCGGCGAGTCGCCGTGTCCTGAAATCGGCGAAGAATGGTCTTATTTCCAATTTTTTTTGAAAATTCTCCTCTCAATGTATACAACTAAGATATCATTCATACATTCGTCTCCCATTCTATTGCGCAAATATGTCTTAATAATTTTCATGGAAGAAAATACTCTCTCGACAGATGCTGTTGCAACCGGGAGGATCAGTGTCAACTCAATCAAACGGTACACCAAGGGGAAAGATTTATCTCTTGCGGTAGAAACCAAAATCTTTGGCCCAATTAATTAAGCAATAAATAGAAACAATTAATTAAAACAATTATATAATAAACTGAATGATTGTTTTTGACGAAATGAATTGGCACATAGAAAATTATTTTGAAACAAATGTTCTCTTTATTCAAATCAATAACTTTAATTTTAACTCACTTACGAAATTCCCTTCGAGCATTTCATCAAACAATTTCTGGGCTAGTACATAGTATGATATATCACCTATTTACATCAATTCTTACCTAAATCGCGAAAGGCAAGCTGAAGAACTCCGGCAGCGGCGGCCGAAAATCTCCAGCCTCCAATTCCAGGCGTGAATTCTCAGTCTCTTTCTGTAAAGATTTGGGTTTGGGCTAATTGTGTAAGGGCTTAGGCTTGGCATTGTTTGTTAGGTACTTAGTTATTAAGTTAAAAGGTCCAAAATAAAAGAGCAGTCCAATAATGAATTAAAGAGCCCAAAACAAATCCAGCCCACTTTTCTTCTTCTTCCCCAATTTTCAGTTTCACTGTTTCAGAAATTAAATTGAGGCGGACGATTGGAGTACAGCGGGAGACGGAGTCAGGGCTCGGCGGCTCGCTCCGGGGCGGATACGGTCGGAGCACGGCGGTATAAGGGGGATTCGAGGTCCGGGGCCAGGCTGTGTAGATCCGTCACTGCATCAAAGTCACAAACGACAACCTTTTATATGTAATTACCCGATATATTTAGAGAATATTTGTAGTAATCCAAGGAATCCATTTATTTTTCTTTTTTTAGCTCAAAAAAATTTGTCTTTTGAAAGATATATAGTTGTTTCCATAAATAAATAAAATAAGGTGGCATGCTATGTCCAAAGAGAATAAACAGCTGTTGTTAGGAAAATACAGTGAGCTACGCGTTTACACCTAATTGAAAAGCCCCACCAATTAGTTTTATGCTGTTGAATTCTGTTAATCTTCCCTCTTTTTTTGTTGCTATTTTAAGTAATTACAGAAACCGCAAGCTGAGAAAATAATTCGGAAGAAAAACATAACTTAGCATATAAGCATTTTTATGGTCCAAGTATTATTAGTGTTTGCTACTTTATGAATAAGCCTCTATGTAATAATCATGTATTTGAAGCATCAGAACACTATAATCATACTGTACTTACTCTACTACAAATTGGACTCTCGAGAGCATCTTACCCTTAGTTTTTTTGTTTCCCTAGCAAATTTAGTGCAGAATTCTCTAACAATCACGATCCCTGGTTTAAAACAAAATAGAAGATCAACTTTACTCGATCCGGCACCCAAACTTTTAGAATTGTTTGAATAGGGTATCAAGTCGAGTTGGGTAGTACTCGATACTTGATATTAGAAATTACACTCTGAATTTAAGCCATTCATATTGCATCAATTGATAACTTGATCAATATATAAATCAGATTTTCAGCCCATTGGAAATGCGTGAGATTTTTCGTTGATTTAATTCTAACAGTCAAGTTCATTGCATAAATACTAGATTGATGAATCACGTGGGTTGGATCGTTATTGAGACAACTTGATAACGATCTAATCGTCAATAAGATTTAATCTGAACCTGGTCTATTAAGAAAATATGAAGAAAATCATAACTCTAACCCCAACTCGACCTACTATCTTCAAACCCGCACACAACACATACCTGTTAATTAGGGCTCGGATGGTAGCTCCCACAATTATTTTCAGGGATTTGTTGGAAATGGACTTTTCCAGAGTTGATGGGCACAATTATCATCTGTTTGGTTCAGTCCACCCATATTATTAAGCCCAATTCAGTCGTTTGGTTCAACTTGAAAACCCTTGAAAATAATTATGTCATGCCTATACTACCCTCCTTCTTTCTTCTCAACAGAGCCCAAAATTCACCGGACGCCATGGATTGTCAGATCTATGGCATCCTCTTCCTTCTCACCCTAGCCTCCGCATTACCAGAAAATCCCCCCGCCAAACCCTCCAACCACACCATCCTCTGCCGCTAGAAGATTCCGCTCAACGGCGACAAAACCATGAGCACCGCCAAACTCATCAAATCCGAAGACATCGTCCACCCCGATGAAGTAATCCCAAACAGATCGGACCCTTATCGAAGTAAAACTCTACAGATTGAACATTCAAAACACACCTGAGTCGGATTTGGATTCCACAACGCAGCCGCTCTGAAATTGCGTCTGTCGGATAAGTGCACTTTACCAGCTCAATTGTGCACGGAAGGGGGTGATGGTTGCTTCGATTGGAGAATTCGGAGGGTAAAAATGGGTATACACCACCGTTTCAGCCAAATCCTGAAAACCCAATCTCTAATACCTGCTCACTACCGAGATTGAGTTAACATGAAACCGCTGATAGTAGTATGTACACATCGGAAAACCCGCACTACAAAAAAATCTCTATTTACTAGCGAAAATTTTTGTTGCTAATTCTCATAATTCCGCTAGTAAAATGGGTTAGCAGCGGATTAGCAACAAATCTATGCTGCTTCTAAATTCCTTGCTGCTAAAATTTAGCAACTACCAAAATTGTGCTACTAATGTTTTAGTAACGAATTATTAGCAAAATGAGTCCGTTGATAATTGTTGGCATCAAAAAGGGATCAAAAAATTTAGCAATAAACTAAGTATGTTGCAAATTGTTAGCAACGAATTAGCAACGCACCAAATCCGCTTCTAATTGTTGGCATCAAAAAGGGATCGAAAACGCTAGCAACAAACTTAGTCCGCTACAAATTGTTAGCAATGGATTAGCAATGCACCAAATCCGCTCCTAAATTATTGACATAAAAAAGGGATCAAAATAGTTAGCAGCAAACTTAGTCTGTTACAAATCATTAGCAACGAATTAGCAATACACCAAATCCGCTCCTATATTGATGGCATCAAAAAGGGATCGAAAACATTAACAACAACCAGAGTCCATTACAAATTGTTAGCAACGAATTAGTAATGCACCAAATCCGCTCCTAAATTATTGTTATTTTAAAGAGATCGAAAAAATTAGCAACAAACGTAGTTTGTTACAAATTGTTAGCAACGGATTAGCAGCACACTAATCCATCCTAAAATTGTTGGTGCTAAATACGAATCAAAAAGTTTAGTAACATACTCAGTTTGCTACTATATATTACTAACGAATTAGCAGCTAGCCCAATTCGCCTCTAATGTGATAATTTTTTTTAAAAATCACCAATCGGTATTCCGTTACTAAGTTCAAGTTACACATTATTGTTTCAATTATTCGTTTACTTATCCAATTAAAACAAACAACTTACAACAAACCAACAATTATCAAATAAAGAACATCAATTTGTAGACAACAATAATAATTGATAAACTAATAATGTATTTAAAACCCAAAAGCAAATAATGTATTTTTCCAAAAAAAAAAAACCATATGAAGTCTAATACGTTTATGAGTTTAAATTATAATAGACTGTAAATTTAAAAGCAAATAACAATCTCCTAATCATGTAGAATCATCACGACCAGACTGGGCAGTAGAGTGGCTCAAGTGTTGGGTCTGCTCCAACATGTATTGATCCACCCTTTCTTTGAGCAACTTCACTTCTTCTTCTAGTTTCATTCGCAGCTCATGCTCTGCAATAAATTTATGTTTCGTCTCATATTGCCACTGACGGTCTACTTGTTGGCTGGTCCCATTACATATGTATTTGATATTAGATCCAAATCCATGTACGACATAAGTATACTCTATAAAATTGAGTATAAACATTAAAAAAAACAACTTCTTTCAACTTTTTTCGTAGATAAACCAATCAATTTAAAAAATATGTTGTAGTACTTGACATGTAGACAATTTTGTAGTAAGAAAATGACACGTAAAATCCTCTATTGCACATATTTTAGGTGGACAGGGGTGTGCCTTATAGGACTCTAATCACCTATATTCAATTCTGAATATTTCATAAAGTACGAATGACTGGTACCATATGTAGTGTAGAATCAAAACAATATACTGTGCATAGTGGAACTTTAGTAAATACAGGTCCACTTTGGGTATATAAGTTGTTCATTCGTGATTAATTTCAGAAATGATTAACAATAGTCTCCCTGCAATTACTTGCTGGTTTGAAACTCAAAAACTAATCTGATCAACACAGTTACAAAGTAGTTTATATTGCACAACAATATGTCCACATCTTAAAAAAATTTCAAGCTTTTTATAGTATAATAATAATATAGTATAATAATAATATGTAACTTTTAAAAAGTGTAGTCTTCTTCTTACTCAACAAAGGGACAAAAGCAATCAAAATTCACAACCACATGTGTATGATATTCATATAAAGCAATCAAAATTCACAACAACATTTGTATATATAATGCTTTAGCAAAATCATAAACAAGATTTAAGATGGAGAACCGTGAGAGAAAGGAGAGGCAGAACCGTGAGAGGAAGGGGAGTCGCGGCTGCAGCAAATCTCTAAAAATTGTGTGCTATTTGAGCTAATTAAATACTACGAATATTTAGGTTTTAGTATGTCTAATTAGGGCTATTGGTGGGCTTGCTTAGTAGGTTAAATTGAAGGTATTATATTGAAAGCTATAATGATTATCATATCTCTTAATTTAAAGAATATTATAATTTTACTATGATTTTAGTTAATTGAAATCCATAGATAGTTTTTCAGTATTAAATGAATAAATATTGTTGCCGAAGCTGCTCCAAGATTTTGTTTAATATTTTATACTTTATTTCTTACTTTTTAATAGTATTTTATTTATTTTTTTAATGCATTTGATTACATGAAAGTTTCCAATTAGAGTCGGCGTGTAATCTTATTTATAGTTTATAAGTATAACACGTAAAAATAACTACTACATTAAAACTTTTGACTAAAAAAGAAAAGGAAATTTGCGTAGAGTATTACTAAATTACGTAGATACACTAATCACTTCTCCTCTTAACAATAATTTATTAATTAAATATTTTAGTTTATTTTGTCATTAGTTTGTTATATTTAATTTTTAATAATTCGATGACTTTAAGGATATAGTTTGAAGGATTGTTATTTATTCAATGATTTAAATATTGTGGAATATGCTATACTATATAATAACAGTGTCGTTTTTGTAACTATGACAATTCATCTAGGATTAAGTTGTCAACCTAATAACCCCAATATATCAATTTTAATTTACTTTAATGTAGATCATTAATCTGGATCAATGTTTTTACAATTATAATAAAAAATTATAGTATAAATAAAAATTTTCAAAATTTACAATTTACCCAAATATTAGTAAATTAATGATTGGTCACTATGAATTAAGATAATATATACATGTACATAGTTATCTTACTAGTTTTATTCAAAAACCTCATTATAATGAGAAAGAAAGAGAATACATAACTCATTATTAACAAATAGCAATAAATTTCATAATATAAATTTCATGAGCGACATATCTTGTAACTATTATGATAAATTTCATTAGCAATGTCATGTGACTATTTTAAATGATTGGTTTCTCGTGGAGACTATATTTTAGAAAATCATACTATTGAATTAAATGAGAGAGAATAAAATCAGTAGGAGGAATAAAGAGAGAATAATGAGTTATGGATTGTGAAATAGGAAAATTAATCATTAGTGGTGAAACAAACATAAAAGGGAAAATCAATCACTTGTATACTAATAAGGGAGTATGATAGAAAATTTCTTCTTATTATTAATATATCGTAATTATACTAAATTAATGCAAATAATAATAATAACAATAACAACAACAACAACAACAACAACAACAACAACAATAATAATAATATAATTCGGAGTTATTATTAAGTACTACCTCCGTATTTTAAAAATCGAAACCTTTGAAACGACACGGGTTAATGCACAATTGGAAAAATATAAACTTTTGAAAGGGCACGGATTTTAATGCACAATTGATAAAGTAAGAGAAGAAGAGAAAAATTGGTAAAATCAGTGAGAGGAAGAGAAAGTCAGAAGTTTATAATTTTAAGAGACAGACTAAAACGACAAAAGTTGCTATTTTAAAATACAAAGGTAGTAATATTTTGCAACTTTTTGTTATATTTATTACCAATGCAATTTTTTGTTTTTAACTAGTCGTTGACCATTTACTATTGCTAATTTGTTGGTAATTTAATACCGGCATTTGTCTGTTACTACTTCTAGTGAAAATTGTTCTGCTATAATTCCGTTGGTTATCTATAACCAACGACATTCATATGTTGCTACTTAAGAGTGAATATCAATCCGCTGCAATATTGTTGGTAATTTATTACCAGTGACATTTGTATGTTGCTACTTAGCAGTGGAAATTAGTCTGTTGTAATTCTGTTGGTAGTATATTACCAACGACATTTAAATGTTGCTACTTACTAGTGAATATCAATCCGTTGCAATATTGTTGGTAATTTATTGCCAACGACATTTGTTTTTTTGCTACTTAGCAGTGGAAATTAGTCCGTTGTAATTCTGTTGGTAATTTATTACCAACAACATTTGTATGTTGCTAGTTACTAGTGAATATCAATCCGCTGCAATATTGTTGGTAATTTATTGCCAACGACATTTGTTTGTTGCTACTTAGCAGTGCAAATTACTCCGTTGTAATTCTGTTGTTGATTTATTACCAACAACATTTGTATGTTGCTACTTACTAGTGAATATCAATCCGTTGCAAAATTGTTGGTAATTTATTGTCAACGACATTTGTTTGTTGCTACTTAGCAGTGCAAATTAGTTCGTGGCAATTTTGTTGGTAATTTATTACCAACAACATTTGTATGTTGCTACTCACTAGTGAATATCTATCCGCTGCAATATTGTTGGTAATTTATTGCCAACGAAATTTGTTTGTTGCTACTAGCAGTGCAAATGAGTCTGTTGTAATTCCGTTGGTAAATTTTTACCAACAACATTTGTCCGTTGCTACTTACTAGTGAATATCAATCCACTGCAATATTGTTAGTAATTTATTACTAGCAACATTTGTTCGGTGCTAATTACTAGTGACTATCAATGTGTTGCTATATACGCTGCTAATTATGATCCGTGATTGAGGAATCAAAATCTATCATAAATTTGCTACTAATTTCGCTAGTACAGTTACTAGCGGATATTCCGCCTCCAATCTGCTACTAACAGCAACATATTATATCTGCTACTAATTTTTGCTAGTAAATTGACAGTTTTTTGTAGTGCCGACTGGTTTTACCGGGTCGTGCGATTTGTATATGAGCTACCAAACGGTGGAAAATGGGTGTGAACAGTGGTGTTTCAAGGTGTTTCAAGCCTACCAGACACACCCTTACACGATAATTTCGGTTTACACGACATGATAACACCACGAACCTGAATTACATAATTAAAAAAAAGATATTATATGATTAAACCATATGTATATAATTAAAAGCTGATTTAAACAAACCTAAAGAATAAAACAAAAGTACGATTTTTTAAAAATAATTATTTTATTTCTAATCGGTTAACCGAACCCAACTGAATCCAACCTGTAATTACGAGAGCTAGCCAACCTAATAACACACAAACTCAATTCGGTTTTATTCAAACCCATTAATTATGTGCGTGTTCGTGTTAGATTTTCGTGTCATGTCAAAAATTGGCAATCCTACTGCATACATACTACTTTTATGATTTGGGCCGCCACATTTAACGCTCGAACCCGAGACCCGCCCCATTGGGGCTCCGCGCTTTCGTTCACGGGTTGGAAGACTGATCGACCTTACAATAACTTTGTGCGTCTAATTCTTACTATATGATTAATCAGAAGAAAATAAATTTCATAATACACTGTGAATATGGGAAATAGATTTGTTACTAATTTATGAGTACTTATTTAAAGTGCAATACAATATACTCTCTCCGTCTCATAGAAATAGATCATGAAGTATTTTAATTTCCGTCGTCCCATAGAAATAATTCTTTTTTCAAATATAGAAACTTTTCTACATAAACAAACATTACTAATGATGTGAGTGAGTCCATTATCCACTAACATTATTTCACTAATTTTTTAACTTATCTATCATTTTACCAATTACACATTAAAACTTTGTTGTCTACGAATGACTTATTTGTATGCGACGAAGACAATATTTAGATAATTTTGAACACTGCATATAACATATAATATACTCCCTCCATCTCACTCAAGATGTTCATATTTCTTTTTTAGTTTGACGCATTCAAGATGTTCACTTTCTATATTTAAAAATTAATCTCTCTTTCTTATCTCCTAAATAAAATATTTAATTATATTTTTTTCTTTCACTTACTCCACATAATAATTATTCTTAATCTTGAGTGCGAATGGAGGGAGCGTTCATTTTTCAAAAAAAATTTTTATTAAGATTTCGCATCGAACGAAAATAATCATACAATAGGTGAGAATTGAATTAAACAATTTAATATGAACACAAGGTGGAGCTCACGAAATTGATGGTCGACTGGCCGCCTGACCCCATCAACGGTCACTTTCACTTTTTCTAATTTTTAAAAGGAAACGCTATCTCCCTTTATACTTTATTCATAAACATCTTTTGCTAATATTTACTCCTACTAAATATTTTTGTTAAGTGGTTCAGATGACATATTTGAGGAGAAGAGAGTATTGTAAGACTATTGATTGTATTGCATTTGATAATCATATGGTTCCCAACACCCATGTATTTATAGGATATTGGGGAACTCTTGAGATTCTACAATGAATGTTCCCTTGGAACAACACGAACATGGGAACAATGTATGATTAATGGGAACAATGTATGATTAAATGTTCTAATCTTGGACCCAAATATCTTTAATGCTTCTCTTTTCTCAACAATTTTAATACTACTATAATGGCAATATTTAATACTTTGATTTGTACCTTAGTACTAGTATATCAATAAAACAAAGAAAAAAGTGAAAATTTATTTCGCAACAAATGTACTGTAGACACCTCAAATTTTTCAAAATTTCATAATGTTTTAAAATGGAAAAGAGGGGATGCAAAACAATGGGAATATTTACAAAATTCCATTTTTGTCGTGGAGGTATTGGTAGCTATGTTAATGTTAAAGGCTTTTATCAAGTTTTAATTTTAGTGAATGACCAGTATTATATTTATGACTGGAAAAATCCGTCTTCAATATTTTTAGAAAATTAATTCACTAATTTAGTGGGTTAAAAATGAGTAGTTATATACAGAAAAGAGAATTCTCCTCAATTATTTATCCCACTTTTCTTTTAAAATTTAGCGATCGCTCTCCCCCATCTCCAACAAGTTAGAGAGAGAAACCCTTTTGCTACACAACAATTCCGCAAAAATCAGTGCTCAGAATCGACCGCTTTCAATTCGAAATGGCAGCCGCCTTCAAGTTGCTACTAGCACTCTGCTTAATCGCATCAATTCTAATCCCGCAAGCGTCGGCAGGTGGGGACCAAAACGGATGGATGATGCCGGCGGTGAGATCCGGGTGCAGGGGGACCATCGCTGAGTGTCTGGCCGACGGAGACGACGAGTTCGATCTCGATTCGGAGTCCAACAGGCGCATCCTAGCCACGAGGCGCTACATCAGCTACGGTGCGCTACAGAGGAACAACGTCCCCTGCTCGCGGCGCGGCGCATCGTACTACAATTGCCGCCCCGGCGCACAGGCCAATCCCTACCGTCGCGGCTGCAGCGCCATCACTCGCTGCCGGAGCTGAAGACCACTTCTCCGGTGATGCTAATTATCAATTATGTCAAATTATGTATTTTTTATATATAAATTTACTACTTGTTTGATTTTTGGAGAGGGATTGATGGTCTGTTTTATGTATAACTTTCACTTACTTTTTTTTTGTGAATAATAATTCACATATACTCATTTTGTGTGTTCAATCACCAATTCTATCGCTCTATTTCACTGCCGTATAATTATTTTCTGATGAACAAATCGATTCATAATTTTATTTATGGAGTAAAAAAGTATATATAAATTGTTGTGTAATATCGGCAAAAGGGTCATGAGATTACACACTATTGCATCATGAAAATACTCCTATTGAATATGAAATCATGGTGAAATGGAGAAGAAATTTAGGCACTTGATTTATGGAAAGACAGCGAGGTTCCACCTGAAATCCAGCTGGATAGTTAGGTACTAAAATACAAACTACTGACTACTCCTCATCTCGTCTAGATGCTCCCAACTATCAATTTCTAAACTTTAATTATTTTTACTACTCAATTAATTTAGTTATTCTTTTTAAAACACACTACTTATATTATCTTAGAAATTAAACTCTAAATAAAGATTTTTTTGATTCGGAATTACTATAGATTACAACCACCCAGGAATCGATTCTCTAACATCCAGGTGAAAGTCCAATTTTCTACCCCTATTTTGTTACTATTTCACCCTTATATTGCTAAATGTAGCGTCTTCTAAAATTTTCAATCTCATCAAGATTTTTATTGGGACTAAAATAAAGTATTTGGCCAATAAATTACTTTCAGTTTGTGGATTTTGTGCAAGTGGTCTTGGTATATTGGTTTGCCGTATGTCTTTTGCAAATGGAAAGTTATAAACCTTCAACAACAACGATAATAATGGTATTACTAATTACTAATAAATAAAGGCAAGCATGAGTGAGGACTAGAAAGTGTTTAAAATTTGCATTGCGTGTTTGGTTTTTTACCCTTGTGGTTTTTTAACCCTCTATGCCTATGAGGCGTCTCTTTCATCATGACCATGGGCTATGAAATGGAGTATTCAAAATTTCAAACACTACAATTGTTACATCTACATCGTTCAAAGATTGATTAGTGAATAAATTGACTTTTGTTCGTTTTACAAAAATTATAACAAATTCATGAAAAATAAATCAAATTAAGTGCATCTACAAATCATGATGTTTATTTTGGGAGAGTCGATTTTGAGATCATTAATCAAGTAGTATCTTAATGGAGATGGTTCACTCCACCAGCTGCGATTTTGAGATCATTAATCAAGTATCTTAAATATACTATCAAGGTTTATCCAATTCAAATCAATTATAGTACTATAATTTTTATAACTCGAGAAGATCATACGAATTCAACTACCCAAGTTAAAACCCCTTTTCTTGCAGATATCCAAACTGAATGCGAAAGCAATTGGTGATAAATAGGAAACAGAAATTGAAGTTGAATTAGTAATTTCCAGGTGACCAAAAGGGGGCAGTCATTGATTGAAGTGGGGTTTGGTTGACTCTAGGTAGCATTGATATTGCACATTAGAATAAATTCAACTCCCCACTCATTAATTATGATGGTGTCTCGTCATAATATCTAATGTTTCTTAGAAGACACTCGATTAAGTTTTGTAAATCACATTTGAACCAACAAGAATTCTTTATATAGTATTGTGTTCACACGAAAACTACCATACTGAATTTGTAGTAAACGAGCTGTAACAATTGTTGATCGATCTAACATTTACGTGAGGAGGGGAATCATCGAACAAGTTTAAATTTCTTCCATGGACATACAAAAGAGTTGATTCTTAGTTTCTCATGAGGGCATCCGCATCGCTGCGCGATGCTGTGTCAGTCTCGTCTCGACGAGACGAGACAGCATCGAGACAGCGTTGCGACGCGTCCGGCGAGGCCGGCCTCGAGTTGACGAGACACGCGCGCGCGCTACGTGGCGCGCGCTGGCGGATGGCGTGACGCCCACTCGCCGTCCCGCGAGTGGCCGTTGGAATTATGGCATAATAATTTTATTTTATTTTTTCAATTCGAAAAAATAAACTTTTTTTTAAACAGTCCAATGACCGTTGCAGCAAACGGTCGATTTTTTAAATTTTTAAATTTTATTTTATTATTCTATAAATACTCCATTCACCATTTTAGACACAAACACTACACTCATCTATTCCTTTCTCTCCAATTGTTGAAAAAATGTCCGATGATGGAAACTCCAGCGACGGCGGCTCCGGCAGGCGGCGCTCCGGCGGGCTCGACTTGAACTCGTTCGACGATTGGGCGAGCATGTACAACTTTTTGGGTACTCCCGGTTCGTTGCCGGGCACCCAAGCCTCGACGACTCCGCCGGCGTACCAAACACCACATTTTGATGTGGATGCATATTATCGTCCCTCCCCCCCAGAGGTACGGGCAATCGCCGGGATTATCCAAAATTCCAGAGAATTTTTTGCCGCCTGAGCGCACTTTGCCCGACTGGCCAATAGGTGGAGGCTCCGGCAGGATCGGCCTCAGGATCGGCGTCAATGCCGAGGAGAAAGAGGGCGACCACGAGGTTGTGGGGGACGACAGCCGTCATCCATACAGCCAAAACAAGACTTTGGCTCTGTACGACGCTTGGATCAGTGTCTCGTACGATCCTGTCGTCGGGAATCAACAAACCCACAAGTGTTTTTGGAAAAAAGTCACCGAAGTTTACAACACACGAAGGCCGAAGAACACCTTTTCCCGCAACGTGAAGATGCTCCGCAGTCATTGGGACCGATGCGACAAAGATGTCAAAAAATTTTGCGCGATATACAGGGCAGAAGAGGCGAATTATCAAAGCGGAGCCAGTGGAGCCGACATTCTGAGAGCGGCGTTGCGGGTCTTCAAAGACGACGTCGGTAAAGATTTCAAGTATGTCGATATTTGGTCGCAAGTCCACCACCTTGAAAGGTGGGCTGGCGGTGTCGAGTCGGGCTCGAAATGCACGAAGCACACGGCGCGTGGCCACTACTCGTCTAGTGATGGTGGTGAAGGCAACACCTCACGTGAGGGCACGCCAACCGATGATGCAGGGGGGTCTTCTTTCGGTTCACGGCGTCGGCCGCAAGGGACCAAGGCGGCGAAGGCGGCGAGAGCGAGGGGGAGAGGGAGAGGGAGGGGGAGGGGCCGCGGCGAATCAAGCCAGGCGGGCTCGGGCTCCGGAACGGGCACGGGCTACAACAGACTAATGTCCATGTACCTGGTCGCCACGATGGCTGACACTTCAAAAATGAATCCTCGCCAATTTGAAGCCCATATGGACGGAATTGAGAATCTGAAAGCTCAACTTGGTATTCGCGATCGATCTAACTTGGGTGCACCGCCGACTTCGGGGGATGATTCGCCGGCGGAGTAGTTTTTATAGTTTAATTTAGAGTATTTTAATTATGTATTTTTTTATTTTTTAGGCTTTTAAATTATAATTTTTATTTTATTTAATGAAGTGTATTTTTATTAATTGAATTTGTTGGAATTAAAAATAAAAAATGAAATCGAATGAATAGTTAAGGGATGAGATGGTTAAGAGATGGAAGGATGCAAGTGTTGTCTCTTAGTTAAAAGATGAGCTGAAAAATACAATGGGGTTCATGAATAGTGAAAAGATGAGACGGTTAAGAGACGGATAAGAGAAAGGGATGCGGGTGTCCTAATTCCCGTATACTAATTAATTATATTTACAATTTAGAATTTGGGAACTTAATTGTAGTATACTATTTTGAAAATCATCAACATCATACTTCCAACCAGATATTTTAGAAATTGATAGGGTTTGAGACTTTGATACGGCATTTATGATTTTCACATGGTGTGCGTGCAGGGGCATATACGTCATTTAGTGATGGTTTGAGGGCTACCAAGAGCATAAAATTTCAAGCATACACTTTTGTTTCTCTCTCCATCTATAAAGACAAAACAAATGACATATTTAGATAAATAGTTCTATCATTTTTAAATTAAAATTATGATATTATATTAATGTAATTATATATTTGTATAGTTATTTAACATTATCAAAGTCCATGAAATTTTATTCAATCAATTTCTTGTTACTGTTCGTAATTATGTTTATGTTGTCCAGTTTGCTGATCACTTTACTTTATTCTCCTTTTCAATTACTCTCTTGGTTCTATTTTAAGTGAAATCGTCCTTTTAGACATGATATTTTAGGAAGTATGGTCTAGGTATAAATGTTAATGCACAATTGATAAAGTAAGAGAGAGATAGAAATAAAAAGTAATTAAACTATTATTAGTGAAAATAGGCCTGCTTATTCGACCGGTTCCGGTTCTAACCGGACCGGTTGACCGGTTTTAAATTTTCATAAATTCAAGAACCGGAACCAAAATCGGAACCGATCGGTTCCGGTTTGGAACCGGCCGGTTAAGAACCGGTCGATTCCGGTTCCGAACCGGAACCGATGTGTAATTTTAATCCGAATTTATTTATAATTTTAAATAGTTCAATACTAAAAAAATATTTATCCAACATCTAGAATTATAACAAATAATACCTAAAAATTAAAATAAATACACAAAATACAAACCAACAATACAATAATATTCATATATGGATAAGAGTGATGCCAAGTGTAGTAGGTCGGGTTGGACTAGTTTATGTTAGCAATTTTTTACTAATACAAAAATAGGAGTTCTAAACTTTAGCAATTTTTTTTTTAAAAAAATGAGTTTTAAAATTGAATTTCATTTTCCCTTTTTTGGCTAAACATAGTATTTATTGGAATTTCCAATACTAATTGATATTGTTGTGACTATTTGGTTTATACCGGAACACTTAATAAATTATTCACAAATATGTTAAAATCGTATGTTAAATGAATTGTTACATAAATTTGTAATAAATATATCATATGAAATGATATTATATTTGTATAAGTTCTTTTGAAAACTAAAAACAAACTTATGATGTTCTATTCATTGTAGTTAGTTCATAAAAAATGGATTAGGGAAATAATTGTAGATTCAAAGTATCACAGATTAAACATTTAAATCTAAAAATCACTCAATGTTTCAAACTATTTTACTTTAATTCAAAATTAATTCAATAAATTAGATTTTTTAGTATATTAAATTATAAAAAAATAAAATTGAATTATAATCCGGTTCCCGGTTAGGAACCGGTCGGTTCCGGTTCCGAACCGGAACCGGTGTTATTTAAAAAGTTGGAACCAGTACCGGAATCGGAACCGGATTTTCCGGTTCCGGTTCCTCAATTAACCGGTCGGTTCTGGTTCCGATTCCGGTTAACCGAGAACCGGAGAACCGTTTAAGCACCCCTAAGTGAAAATAGTTCCATCTCATTAGAAAGAAAAAAATTTCTAAAATTAAAAAGTACACTCTTATGGAATAGATTTAAAAAGTAAGAGTACATACTCTTGTGAGACAAAAAAGTAATATTTAATATGAGAGCCTATAAATGACTTTATAAGAGGGAGTGAGGGACACTTGCATATGACACATATGAAAGCCTATAAATGACTTTAAGTGTCACACCTTGACGACCTTAAATTGAAATTGTTACGAATCTATTATTTTAAAAACATTTTATTTATTGTTTAAACCTTTTAGGAATATAGTTGAAATTGCTGGCCATGAAGAGGAGAAGACAACTTTCAACCTTTACTTCTCATCCGCTCATAGCTCTTCAAATTCTTCGATAAGGATGGATCCTCAATGAGCTGGTCCAGAGGCCCTTTAGGAAGACTGTAGGGAGATGTTGGCACAAGGCCAAGCCCAATTGATTTTGCAAGCAGATTCGAATTAGATGGCTGAGAAACAAGAATGTGTGCTTGAAATCCTATTACTGAACAGAAGTCAATAATATGAAACCAATAAACTCAAAATTAATTCTTAATGGAATGAAAATAGTGAAATCTTGGTAGATGAATTTTAGTCGGCCTTAGCCTAAAATGTTTGACGTATTTGGGCCAGAGGAAATAAATGACTTAGCCCCCTCAACAAAAGGACGCCTTAACCGTCATACCACGCGTTCTAGTAATATTCTAGAAGCTACGCTTTCTTAGCCCCAAAGCAGTCAACGCTTTCTCTCTATATATAATCCCCCCTCACGCCACTCCAACTATTCACATTGCATTTTCATCTTCTTCCTTCACATTCATTTTCATCTCTCACGCTTCTGCTAACTATTTCACTCCACCAACCGATCATGGCCCAACAAGATTCCAACACCCTTCAACAACCCCTTCTCGTAAGCTATTCAATTTTTGTCAAATCCCCTCTGATTGGAAGATTCATCTTTTGATTGTTTGATTTTGAAGGAGGCCGAGGAGGAGCAGACGCTGCAGTACTTGGAGTTCGTGCAGGCCGCCTCCTTCCACGCGCTCTTGTACGCCGCCAAACTCTACGCTTACGCTAAGGAGAATTCTGGCCCCTTGAAGACCGGCGTCGACACCGTCGAGGGCACCGTTAAGACCGTCGTCGGCCCTGTTTATCACAGATACCAAGGCGTCCCTGTTGATGTTCTCAGATTCGTCGATCGGAAGGTATATTCTTCATCTTTATCTTTTTTGATCGATTGGTGTTGTGTTATAGGGTTTGTTTCTTCTAATTTGATGTCGAATTGTATTTGAATTTGTTTCTTGCAGTATAATTTAGGTCTAAGAAAAACAAAGTGCATGGATTGGGGATTTTTAATTTGCTTACATTTCAGTCACTGGATTGAGCGTTGTGTTTATATATCTCAATGCCAAATTAATTAATTGCACTCAGCGTTAATAGTTTAGTTCTTTTTTACTAATTTAGTTGTCAAAATCGTGCAAAATGAGTCTATGGCTTAGTAACTGAGGATAAGAGGTTCTCTCCTTTTGGTTGGTTTTCGATCAATAAATTCTTGGCATTGGAAGGCTAACAATTGCTGGAATTGGTTATATAGATGGATGAATCGATTTGCAAAGTGCAGAGCCGTGTGCCCCCGGCCCTGAAGCAGGTGTCGACTCAGGCGTTTGAGGCGGCCCAGAAGGCGCCTGCAGTGGCTCGATCAGTTGTTTCAGAGGTGAAGAACAGTGGAATGGTGGGAATTGCATCAGGATTGGCACAAACAGTGTATGCCAAGTATGAACCTGCTGCCAAGGATCTTTACACCAAATACGAGCCTGTGGCCGAGCAGTATGCTTCCACCACGTGGCGCTCGTTGAACCAGCTGCCGCTGTTCCCTCAGTTTGCGCAGGCTGTTGCTCCCACGGCCAGCTACTATACCAAGAAATACAATGAGGCCGTGCAGCAAGCGGCTGGTAAAGGGTGGCAGGTTGCATCGCATCTGCCGTTGGTGCCCACAGAGAAGATTGCCAAGGTTCTTAGCTCACAAGAATCGACTCTCACTGTCGAGTGATCAGGCTCTTTGTGTTATGGGTTGATATGATTTTCTTTGTTTTTTCATTGGTTTCTGTTTGTATGAAGCAAATTATGTTGTTTTAGTGGGGTTTATTAAGTTGGAATTAATACCTACTGCAATGCTGCTTTTGATTATGAATATACTTTCTGTGATTTTACTAAACAGCTACTTTTTGCAATCAACTTGTCCAATTTGTGAGTTCTCATTTTCCTCTCTTTTGTCATTGGCAATATAGTTTGTTATATGTTTGTTGTTCAGCTAGCAATTGTTTTGTTAGTTTGGAAAACTATGTGATCAGCCAAAAGCGGCATAGTCCATTCACTCCACGACACCCATAATTCACATATTCATATCATCTTAGAGCTTTGGAATCAATAAGCAAAGCAAGACAGATTTCAAGAAGAGTATATAATACAAATGGTTCATGGATAATTGTATAGTTATAAAAGATATTTCTCTTAATTTTCTTTTGTTAGATGTGAATTCCTTATCTATATCAATGAAATATATTAATTGACATAAATTATCTAAGAATGATAATGAGAGTAAAAAATGTATAAATATATTGAGTAATTGAGAAAAATATTGAATATATGAAAACGCAATTTATGGGAGTCGAACTCGGGTGTACGGCTAAGACCTAGCTGTTTCCTACTGCTGCGCCAAAGCACATTTTTAGAAATTGTTTATATAAATATGAACAATATTTAGGGGTACAGTTATACTCTCTTGTTCTACATTGGCTCCACCAGTGCAAGTAACAATGATGTTTGAGATTAAGCGTGTGATTGATACCCTTGGAATACATTAACAAGATTATTGAGCTTAAACGTGTTTCAAGCTATTTGTGTTTACATAAAGAAGAGTTGTGAGTGTTTGTTAGCAAAAAAAAAACTCCATTTAGATGTGGACTTTGATGTGTTTGGTAAAGCCTATACAATTGTGAAAATGAGTGTTGTTTTCCTATATTGGCCCTCAACTGAAAAAAATGCAGCAAATGCAACAAGCTTGATACAATTACAAATTATGAGAAGTGACTATATTGGCCCTCATAATCTTATAACCAATAACATGCTTTTGGCAAAGATCTACAAATTTTTGAAGGAAAGGAGGAGATGGGAAATGATGAAGAAGATGTAACTAAAGAAGAAATGGAGAAGTAAGAAAGATGACATGATTTTAAATGGGGAGAGAAAGTGTATGTCAATTTGAAAAATTAATACCCGCAACAAATGTCAAATTTGCATCAAAATCTGGAGTGTGACTATAAAAATGTCTTATATCTCTCTCATCACAAATAGACTAAAATAGCATGCAAGGATTTGAAGGTATTTTGGACAAAGAAAGAGTTTAAAAATCATTTCAACTATATTAAATCAAATTTAGTAATGTGTAAGATATTTGTTAAAGAATGAGGTCGCCTTTAATATTATGACAAAGTTATAAGTTAAAAAATGTAGCCCACTCAATTAAATTTAAAACAATAATGGTATCAGTCTTATTGATTAATTAACTAGCAATAAAAAAAAAATCAACCTTAGCCTTGTCTAACTAAATAATATTCAATTAATTTAAATTTGACTAATGGGAATAGAAAAAATTTAAATAAAAGAAATAAAACTAAAACTAATGGGATATATAAATATACTAAATTTTAATATGTATAAAATTATTAT
Organism: Salvia hispanica; assembly: GCF_029641045.1. Taxonomy (NCBI): domain Eukaryota; kingdom Viridiplantae; phylum Streptophyta; class Magnoliopsida; order Lamiales; family Lamiaceae; genus Salvia; species Salvia hispanica. The sequence goes on from NC_142692.1 coordinate 26,441,809, forward strand.
ATCAATCAATTGTGAATTTCTTTTTATTATTGTGATATACTAGTATTAAAAAAGAAAAGAGATAATTCATCAAAATATTAGAAAAGGTTTTGCATTAAAAAATTTGATGAATAATTGTAGTGGTCATTTTTAAGAATCAAACTAATGATATATTTTTAATATAAAATATAAGTAGATGCAAATAAGTAATGGAGAGATATTATTGTGTATATAATATTCTGTGGCCCAGAACCGAAGCATTACTGTTGGAGTATTTTTCATTCGGTCCAAAGCATTATCATTTAGCGTGGCATAAATATATTCCAATAATTTCAACACAAATGCGATTTCTGTGAGCTGTGTCTATAAATAATTAAATATTGATAAGGTTTAGAACACCTTAATTATTGTCCTAATTCAGTAATGCTTTAATTTTGACCAAGAAAAGAAGGCATAAAGCATTTCATTTTTCTAATAATTAGTTACCAATAATATTACAAGTATTCATTTGAATTTAATAACAAATTTAGAAGATTAACAAGAAGTAAATGATTATGTATAGCATCATTTCATTTTTGCATCCTAATAGTAATTAGTGTAGTAATTACCTAACCATTGATTATTTGCATACATAATTCCATTGCTGATTTGATTTGAAGGGAGAAATTACAAAATTCCAAAACCCTTTTGGGATCTCAGAAATGTCAGACGAGGAAGAAACGCAGCCCACTGATGACCAGAAAATCGAAATAGCCAAATGGTTTCTCCTCAATGCTCCCGCCGGCGAAATCCAATACATCGCCAAAGGTAATCTCAGATCAATGCTCATGCATGTCTATATACGAATAACTATCCTACTTTTTGACCAATTCCGAATTCAATTATACTGCGCAGATATGAAGGCGGTTTTGCAGGATGAGACGCTGTACACCACGGCCGCCGCAGTGGCATTTCCTCTTTACAACAAATCTCACATGATCTGCCTCGATTTTCCTGATAGAAGCGGTGAGGTAACGCCCATTGTGCGATCAATTTGCCCTAATTATGTTGTCTCTCTATATTTTCTGAGCCTAGTTCTTTTACTTCTCTCATTATGCTCAGTTGGATATATTTTCCGGGATTTTATTTTGAATCAATGCATATCTGCTCTTCATAAATGGCGAGGGTTTGATATGAATTAAGCGCAGACTATATGAATAGGTAGAAAATTGACTTCAGTGAATCCATAAAGAGTTTTGGAAGATTTAAGACATTACCTAAATTTCCCTCCACATAGTACTTTTTAGAATGAAGAATGATCATTTTCCATCTCATTGCTACAAGATTTGTTCCTTTCCGCTGTATAATTTGCACAGAACTAGAATGGACATGTGTTTTAATAGCTATTATTGCATGTTAAGAAGTTTTACATCTGTGCTGCAGTAGCACACAATGCTAAATTTGTAATCTTAAAATTGCTTTAGCTTTGTGGTTCGTGGTGTTAAATGTTTGGAAACAGGGGCAGTTTGCACAGACAAGGTTCTCTAGCTTTTAAACAGCTTTATGAGGAAACTTGAATCCTATTATATATAAACGGACATCATGTCAGATACACTTGAAACTAGGATTGAAATCTTCGTGCGCGCTCTTTTTCCCTTGTCTGAGTAGGCTCTATGGCTGATATAGAATTTTCTTTTCTGTTTTCACATGTTTGTACTTTCTTTATCTTTGATGTTATCAGGTTATGGTTACACCATTTAGTGAGATTGGCGAGAACGAGTATCTTGATCCTAGGACTGCTCAAGTTGCAGTTGTTGACCATGTGAATCAGGTAGGTATCTTCAGTTGATTGCATGAGTATTGAGTCATGCATTTGGAGGACTTAATCTTATTGTGTACATGTTAGGTTTTTCTGTCACTTTAATACTTTAGTATGGACTTTATTTTATGACAAATGTTATAATATATACTCCCTATTTATTGTAAGGTTGCAGTACATGTAACATATTCAGCAACATAGTAAAGAAAATTAATATTGGCTAAATACTTCCATCAAATTAAATGGTTGTATGAGATCATCTATTCAACTTCAAATGTAGTTTAGCTTTATTGGTCTTCTAGATTAAAAAAAACCCTCAAGCAGTGGTACCAAAAACTGCTCAGTCCTGTTGCTAGATGGCTTACAGCAGAAAAGTGGAACTTAAAACTGTTCAATTAAAGTTCTTAAGCTCAACTCCATAAGTTTTGTCAAGTAGATGACCTGTTTTTTCTCAAATGGATGATTTGTTTTGCTGTTGTGGAGATGCATGCAATATGCGAAATTGCTAATACTCGTGAGTCCAACTAAAAGCTCCTAATGAATGTATTTCACTGATATTGATACACTTGGAAGAGGAGATAAAATGGTTTACAATGCTGAATGATGGAACTTGGATGTGGTGGGGCAGTAGTTAGAAATATTGAGAAGAGTTGGCAGTGGTGGTTATTTGGATAGTGGAGGAGTGTGTTAGTGCAGTAATAATGATGATGATGATGTACAATTTGGCAGAGAATCAGAATGAACTCCTACTTTGATTTTATTATTGTCCATTGTGCTACATAATACATCTAGGTAAGATAGGTTTTATGGATTATGTGCGTATCTTCTATTTATGTGAATGATGCTAAGAAAGCATTGAGAACCAAACTTGACCCTGTACTAGTGTGTTCTATTCGCATATTTAATAGTCACTTATAATTTTTTCTACCGAGCCTTTGTTTTGGGGAACTAGTGTTAGAAGGACCATTGTTTCTATAACTGAACTTAACTCAGCAAAGCATAAAGCATACTAATGTCTTTGGTGTACATGAGTTCCATCAGAACTTTTTCTGTTTTCATTTTACAGTATTCTGTGTTAATCAGGTCTGTAGACGTGCTCGGCCTGCAAATGATGAAGAACTTCCAACACCATATATTGAGGAATATCGGTATGCTCCGTGTTTTCCTGTTTTTAAATTTAGTCTAGTACAGAAATGAAAAGGCTGTTGTGTTGCTCTCAGTAAACTAGCAGCTGGCAAAATACTTAATATTTTATGGCGTCATTCCCAAGAGCCTGGTTTTACTGATGTTCTTTCTGCAGGTATGCCTTGGATATAGAAGTTACTAAGTATGTAAGTGAAGCATACCCAAAAGGAATCTGTTCAGTTTATTGTGTTAATGGGAAAGATGTGGAAGAACCAGGCATGGATTTTGATCTTGTTGTGGTAATTTCTGCTGCTAGACTCAGCCCTCAGAATTTCTGGTAAGTTCTGTTATTCGTACTGCAATGTACTCACATATGATACATTCCTATCTGCCTTGGTCAATCATCATGATGAGTGGAGATAGTCTGCGACTCTGCGTAATTCCATATACTATATACGTATATACATCTACTAGTCGAAGGAAGATATCTGGAGATGTATATTCTGAATCATGTTCTGGCAATTAATTTTAAGCTCTAATCTTATCTGGGCAAGCGTGACGACTTTTGAAAATGAAAAGGCTTGATCTACCCACTGGAACTAATTCACAAAGTAACTGAACAAATTTATAACAGACTTCTAAATTTGCGCGCGGGGGGGGGGGGATCTTGAAAATATAAAACACGAAAAAAATCTAAATAGGGAGAGTATGACTATATTGGTACATGAGTGATCGGGAGAAAAAGCTTATTAATTGAATCGAAATTCGGCATGTGTGCTTGTTTGTTTGTTTGATATTGTATTTATAGTATCGAATGACCGGAGATTCTGTTGAAAAGTCATCCTACAGAGATACAATCTTTATAATTCTTGCTTGTCTAGTTGTCTTTCTTCTTACACTTTCATTAATTTGTCTAGCAATGGAAGTTGGCGGTCGATATGGAATGTGGAATTCAAGGATGAGGCACAATTTGTGGAAGTTAGAGGTACACTTCAGGTAGTCTTCAATTTATGATATGAGATTATGTAGGTTGGCGCCCACTACTTTTGCATCAAAGGGAATATACAGAAGTATAGAGAAACATGAATTTTGTATTTTATGTAGGTTGGCGCCCACTACTTTGAGGAGGGGAATGTCCAGTTAGATGCAAAGCATGAGTGCAAAGATTCCACTATGTTAATGGTAATGCTTGAAATAGAGTATGTAGTGTATTCTTTGTTCATGTGTGGTTGGTTCATGTTACTGGCAGCTTAGACTGGACATGGTGACATACAGTTTGGTCCATTTTTGGAATCTTAGTTATGTTCGCTTTGACAATGGTCTATGGACAAGTCTGGTCTATTTAACAATTAAGTAATTGATATATATTTACTCTGTGGCAGATATGGTCTAGCTGTACGCACTTCTAGTTTAAGAATTTATGCACTCATTAAATCAAGAATTTGGATTTTATAAATTCTCTCTTTCTTTTTGTTGTGACATTCTGTCCACCTTTTTATGAAATCAACATTGATCTTTTTGCTGATTCAATTCAAGGATACCCACATTTATTGATATTATCTGTGGTTTTTAACAAAACATCGATGAGATTTTTCTGTGACACATTCTTGATAGAGATACAAATTTTAGTCAGGGTTTAATCTGTGGCTGTCTGTTTGCAGTCTCTTTATGACTCCAAATCAGGAGAACATTTTTGAGAATGTCGATACTAAATTTGTTAGCTGCAGATTAGGAGGAAAAGCCATGATGTTAAAGAGATAAGTTAGCAGAATATAACAGAATGTTGATTATATTTGTTGATTTCTCAGTCACCTGAAGACTCTGCACATTCTGTGACCGCCATTATACGCCACCACGAGACGGAGTATCTAAATTCCCTTCAGGTTTCTCATTCTTTCCTTGTGTCTAGTATCTTTGTTTTCCAATTTTTTTTTTACTAAATATACTGTATTGGCAGACATCCTATTCAAAATTGCCTGATGCCACCTTCAAGGTACTCTCTTGGATATCTTTGTAATAGTTAGCCTCTGAGCCATTCCTATTATTGATAAATATGAATTGAAGTTTTATAATTTGTCCTTCCATGAACCAATTTTTTTTTTTGTTTTTGTAAGCATGCTTCCTGAAGTAAACTTATAGCTTGTGATAAACTCATGCTCTGCTCTCATAATTTCCATTTTTAACATGTTTTAATTGTTGGGTATCTGCTTATTAGATGTTCTAGGTACACATTTATTTTTCTTGCATATTGACTGTCAAATAATGCATCTCAACCAGTCGATTTAGTATCATACTATTTGAATCCCTAGTCAAACCATTATTATTTCTGAGAAAGATCTGTGGGTTCTGATAAAGTCGAGATACTCTTTTGCTTTTCTGCATTGTAGGACCTTCGGAGGAAGCTTCCTGTTACGCGGACCTTATTCCCATGGCATAATGCTGCACAGTTCAGCCTCAGAAGAGATATCCAAAAGAGCTTGGGACTGGAAAAGAAGTAAATGATTCTTCTTCAAGGTTGATTGTTGTATACTGTAGTATTTCCACATTCACCCCCTACATACAACGATGATTTTGTTTTTGTTTCTGTGTTGTATCATGTGCTTCCCCACTCTTGATCTCTCATTTTCGTCAGGGGCACCGGTTTATATGCCAATTGGCTTGAAATTTTATGAAAACGTATGATGTATGTATACCTTAGGGATGTAAAGTATTCATATACTGAAAGAACTAATTTGTTTCCCATTGACCTTAGCTGCATTTTGGTGGAATGATTGACAATGCAACCAACCATATTTTGGATGTTGCATTAACCTAGTTTTAGTAGTTAGCATAGCCTAGAAGTCAGGATGGGAAAAAAAGTTACACTCCATATCAGTTTAGTAGTATAGATTTATAAGAGTACTATGTTATATTGGTTGGTGGTAATGAATCATTTAGTTATGGTTATAATATACGTTTGCTATATATATACCATTTGATTGTAGTGGTTTTGTCACTTTGTGGCAACAAATAATTTTATTTGCTGCAGATAACTTCAAAAGCACTTTGCCATGGCTTCGAAAAGAGAAACAGAAATATGCAAAAGTAGATAGTGCGGTGCACGACACAAGATATAGCTAAAGCTAATATTGAACTTTGATGATCAACTAAAACAACACAACTCAAAAATTCAAACAAAAAATAACATCAAAACTTGACAATTAAATTAAAACTAATGTTAACTATAACCATAAGTTGAATCTCTGTTTGATCAGCACTTGACCTCCTTCAAGCCATGAGCCAGATATAGAAAAGTTGGATCAGTCGCTCCTTCCTTGTAGTATGCAAACACCATCGTCCCGTCATCATGCATGCTCTCCCCAACAAAGCTGTAATATCACCCCAAACACCGCATCATCAGACAAAAGATTAATTACGTCTATATTTACGTGTTCACTAATGAAAGAACAATATTACAAAACAAAGTCACACACATTGCAGAACTGAGCATCTGAAAAAATTGAATCTACTTACTATTGGAAGTCCTTGAGCTTTGAGACAAGGTATTTAGTAGCTCCTTCGATGCCTTTCTTGAACTGATCTTGCTTCTCAGGTTGAAGCTTGGGAGTCAAGTTCTTGATATATTTCTTGACATATGCTATCAACTGTTTCTTGTCGAAAGGAGGCTGCTCCTGAAGCCTGAAAGTGTCCACAACATCGACAACCTTGACAGCTTGATCGTCAACACCTTCTTCGTCATCAGCGCCTTCAGCAGAGGGGTTGGCCCCAATATCCACACTAACTGCCCCTTGAACAACCCACTGCAGATACAAAACCAACTTCAGTTAGATTTGTCACACCAAAAAACTAATAATTAGTATTAACCAAAACACATGCACAAACCGCATATATAGCTTTTTTAATGTAGATGAATGATCATACCTTGCCTTCTACTTCCCACAGCATTCCATTCTCAATTTCCTTGTATGGGAATGAGTCAGAGAGAAGCTCATCACCTACAATATAATGTTAAGCAGATTTAGGTATCAGATCAAGAATCAACTTCCATTGCCTAGGAAACCATTCAAACTAGATTAGTTTCTCAAACATCACATGAAACTTATGGAAAAACATGATCTTCAAACAAATTCAAACTTAAAACACAAAGCTTTTGAGTACAAGTTTCCACAAAAGAAAATCAGCCACACAAAATAACCAAAATTCAAGTTTCAAACTAAACAAGAAAAAAAAAGGTTCAATCTGGAGACAAACGAAGTCCTTCATTAAAGCTAAGTACGCTCAATTAATGAATAAAAGCCAAAGTGGAAATCCAACGTTGATGCAATCTATTTAGGAGATGACAAGAAAAATACCTGAGAGAAGATCCTGATATACCAACATGATTAGTGCCTCTTAGAATCTTAACTAAGTTTCGAAATTTCTGTAAGGGAAACGAGAGATGTTAAGGTAGTAGACAAGTATGAATTGATGAGGTAACAATGGTTGGGGTCGCCAGATTTTATAGCAGAGAAGTTAACCGTATCCGACTTGGTTTTGTAATGCTGACTTAATTTGACCTCATTACTTTTATACGGAATTTACTTAATTTATTACGATTTCCTTCTCTCTTTTTTTTCTAATCTAATTTATAATTTTTTCCTTATAAAGGTATGTCAAAATCGGAGGGGATCAGCTAATGCATAAGCTAATCCACCACATAATACATTAATGAGAAATAGACATGTGGAATCTATTTGTAAAATTAAATAAAAGACTAAAAGTATAAATTCTCATAATGCATCTTATGCTACACCAATATTAATTAGACACATGGACAATCTTTAATATTGACTAAAGAGGATTAAAATTAAAACATAACCTTTGCATACTGTATAGATTTCACCTATTAGGGAATCCCTTTCATCTCTCCGCTCAAGAACCAAATTTTTAATCTGCCGCTGCAATCTATCGCTGCTTTATGTCAACATCAAAAGGTAATCACTTTCAACTAATGTTTATCACTTTGAATAAAACAATTTTAGACTAGTTCTTTTGTCTCAATATATGGATTTTGCTAAAAATCTTTGAAGCTAATTTATAAAACTATTACAGGGGAGCAACTCATAAAATATAGTATAATACATAGTACAGTAATTATTTACATATATTTGAGTTGTAACGGGATTGGATTATTAGCACATGCCTTCATTGATGACATAACAAAATAAAATTAGAGATATATTTATGTTGTCTAGCTTTTAACGTTATAATGGAACTACTATCTCAAAGAAATTGATATGGAGTAAAAGAAATAGCTATTGAATATACGATTTTTTCTTTTGCAGATATGGATGACAATGTATTAGAAGACCATATTCCTAAAATAGAAGTTTGAAACAGAAGTCGAGGCATATGATTTCTATACGGAAATATGCTAAGGTAACAGGTTTTGGAACTCGAAAACTATCTGCTCACAGAGATTGAATTGCTGGCAACATCTTGGGCATTAGTTTCTGTTGTTGTAGGGAAGGTTTTAGGGCAAAAAACAATAGATGTGTTACGATTAAGAATCCTCGTCCTGAAATTAGGTGTGGATGTAAGGCTTTGATTAAAATCAATTGTAGGTACAGTGGAAAGTTTCGGATTGTCAAGTTTGTCGAGGAACACAACCATGATTTTGTGTGATCCGGAAAAATCTTACATGTTTAGATGTTTTAGACAAATTTCTAATATTCAGCAAACACAAGTTGATGTTGTTCAAAGTTGTGGGTTGGCTCCAAAGAAAATAATAAATGTAATGGCAAAGGAAGCGGGCAGAATACAACATCTTGGTTTTACTCATATTGATTTGAAGAACTATTTGAGAATTAAGAGGACTTTGGAGATTAAACAAGGAGATAGTGGAGGTGTTTTACAATATTTACAAAGCATGATAAGTGAAGATCCACATTTTTACTATGCTATTCAATTAGATGTGGAAGATCTAATTACCAATATGTTTTGGACCGATGGTAGAATGATACAAGATTTTGGTCATTTTGGTGATGTTGTTTGCTTCGATACTACATACAGAAGACATTGAGATGGCAGACCAATAGCTTTGTTCGTCGGTGTAAATCATCATAAACAAGCAATTGTGTTTGGTGCAGCATCATTGTACGACGAAACAATTGAAACCTTTGAATGGTTGTTTGATGTATTTGAAGATGCTATGATGGGAAAAAGACCAAAAACCATTTTAACGGATCAAGATCAAGCAATGAGCGCTGATTTAGCTTCCAAGTGGCCATCGACTTACCATCCCTTGTGTGTTTGGCACATTTTCCAAAATGCAGCAATTCATCTTTCCAATGTTTTTGCGAGTTTCAAGAACACCTTTGCAGCTTATTTTAGTCGTTGTGTGTACGACTTCGAAGAAGAATCAGAATTCCTTGATGCATGGAATGAAATGTTGGAGAAATACAACCTGCAAGATAATCAATGGTTGAAGAGAATGTTTTCTCTAAGAGAAAATTGGGCATTGGTTTATGGAAGAAACACATTTTGCGTTGATATGGTTTCTACTCAACGAAGTGAGTGCATGAATGTTGTTGGGAAGCATTATGTAAATTACAAAAACAATATTGTCGAGGTGTTCCATCATTTTCAAATGTTGATAGATGATCGCCGTGAGAAAGAGTCGGCAGAAGATTTCAAGAATGCTCAAAGTTCTCCTATTATGACATTTCCATTAGAAATATTGAAGCATGCGGTTGCCGTATATATACATAAGATATTTGCATTGTTTAGTGAGGAGTTAAGGAAGGCAATTGAAAGCAAGAGTGAAGGTGGGAGTCAACTTGAAACTTCTGATATATAAGGTCAGACCATTTAATCGGGCTAATGAACATATAGTCACATAAGATTCCATTGAAGGTTCCATTTTTTGCAGCTGAAAGAAGTTTGAATTCTCAAGTATTTTATGCTTACATAGTCTAAGAATCTTAACATTTATGAATGTTGTTCAAATACACGATAAATATATCTTAAAGCGATGGACCAAACATGTAAAGGATGGAACATCAAGAGTTTGTGATGTAGGAGTTGTCACTGTTTATGAAAAAATAAGAAAGAAGCAGTGGTATAAAGAGTTGTGTAACTCTTTCATGCATGAGGCAATAAAAGCAGCTGAGAGTGAAGATAGTTATACTGCAGCTTTAGATTGTCTCTTGAAAATGGAAAACAATGTGGATGGAATGATAGGAAAGGCAAATAATGTAACAATTGAGGCAAAGGACGGAGATGTTGCAGTTGATGATGAAACCAATGAAAATCAAATTAAAGGCTTGAAACCTAAAGGGAGAGTTACATAAGAGCCCGAAAATTGCTTTGGAATAGGCTATTAGTAGAAAACAAAAACCAAAGCCAAAAGCAACAAAGAGTGGTTCGCAACCTGCTTCTTCTATGTAGGAATCGAAAGAGACTACACTCATTAATAATGACTACTGGAATGTGACTTACATTGCTTTTGATCCTCAAAGTACATCATAATTTAAGTCTAAGCAATGCTGCAAGCCTGCCATCAGTGAAGAGCAAGTCATTTTATTTTGGTGTTGTTGCAAATGATAAATTTTATTTGATCTTTTCTGTTTGACAGACTCGTGTTAAGTTTTGATTAAGATTTCTGTGGGAGTCTCAATTTTAATTTAAGAGTTGCATTCTGATATTATAAATTTACCTCTACATGATTGTTCTATTAATTGCACAAATGACTAAATGAAAGCTAATTTCAGTAATATGCTGTTAATATGTTGATAATAAAGAGACATTAGTTTGACTAATTTATTCTATTGTTTTAACTACTGTTATTGTGTTGATAGGAACATTTTGGTTAGTTGTCAGAGTTCATGAAAGCTCATTTACATGGGCAGCAAGCATGGGCTCATTCTTTTGTTCTTCAGATTTTGTTGGTCAAAATGATTTCTGATAAATTGATTTTTTATTGATCTCAACCTTATTTCTTTCTACGGATCAAATAGGATGATTAAGTTTTATTATTGAATGAATAGCTAGTAGTTCAGTTAGTTGATTGGAAATCTGTTTGAGGTGCTATATTTGCGCTGATAAAAATTCTTGGTTAGATGAAAGGGGTTTTCTAATTAAAATAGTGAACTAATGTCAGTTTTAACATTATTTGCTCAACCTCCAAACGTTGCTAGTCATACCTGTTAATCCTCTTTAGTCAATATTCCATGTATCTAATTAATATTGGTGTAGCATAAGATGCATTATGAAAATTTATACTTTTAGTCTTTTATTTAATTTTACAAACAGATTCCACATGTCTATCTCTCATTAGTGTATTATGTGGTGGATGAGCTTATGCATTAGCTGATCCCCTCCGATGTCAAAATAGGGTATTACTCTTTTATTACGATATACAGTGCCGCATCCCCTCGTGTTTTTAGTTTTGGCAACTTACCATCTGAATAGAAATTAAAATTGAACCCTTGGAGCATGAATAACCCTGGCCCGGATTTGAGCCGCAAGTTCCCTCCACGTCATCATTCCCTCAAATTAGGGGTTCCAGGCCACAACTCCATTAACACCGCAGGCCACAACTCAGGCCACAACTATTCATCTGCACTATTCACAACATATTTTAATCGTAAAATAGAATACGTTGAACAATTAAAACCGGGAAAATTCATTGTTCAGTCGGAAAATAGAAAATTACAACATTGAAATTTAAAAATTCGAAAAAAAAAATTTAAAACATAAGTCAATTGCGGTTCCAAATTTCTTCAATTAGATCCGCTTGGAGGCGTGTGTGTTGATCTTCTTGGCGCATCGCCGCTGAACGGGCCATGACATTGCGCACGTCGGGAGGAACACCTTGCACGGCCGGATCGGTGACAGTGTAGCTACTGCTGGCGCTGACGAGCGGATCGTCGCTCCAGACAGTGGAGTTGTCTCCCTCGTCCTCAACGATCATGTTATGCATTATGATACATGCATATATGATGTCGGCGATTAGCGGACGGTGCCAACCACGGGCCGCTCCCTTCACTATAGCCCAACGTGATTGGAGAACTCCAAATGCGCGCTCCACATCTTTCCGAGCCGCCTCTTGCTTTTTGGCAAACAACTTCCTCCTATCCGTAGTCGGACATGTGATGGTCTTCACGAACACGGGCCATCTAGGGTAGATCCCGTCTGCCAGATAGTACCCCATAGTGTACCGACAGTGGTTGGCCGTGAACTCTACGGTAGGCGCTCGCCCGGCACACAAGTCGTTGAACAATGGAGACCCGTTCAACACATTGAGGTCGTTGTTCGACCCAACGACTCCAAAGTAGGCATGTCAGATCCACAACCGTTGGTCGGCAACGGCCTCCAACACAATCGTTAGATGTGTGCCCTTGTGCCCGCTAGTGAATGCTCCTCTCCAAGCCATTGGACAATTCTTCCATGGCCAGTGCATACAGTCGATGCTGCCCAGCATCCCCGGGAAGCCGTGCCTCTCCTCGTGCATTCGCACCAATCTGCGAACATCGTCGGACGTTGGCTTTCTCAAGTATGTGTCTTTGAATGCTTCGATCACTGCCTGACAGAATTTGGCTAGGCAAGCGCGTCCAGTATGCTCGCTCACATGGAGGTACTCATCAAACATATCTGCAGCTGTTCCGTAAGCGAGTTGGCGGAGGGCGGATGTGCATTTCTGTAAAGTCGATATACTTTGCTGCCCGACAGCATCGAAGGTTTGCATAAAGTACGCGTCACGAGCCACAACTGCGTTGACAATGCGCAAGAACACATGCCTCCGCATCCGGAACCGGCGACGGAACATCTGATCACTCCATCGAGGATCTGCAGAGAAATAATCCATGAAAAGCCGCAAACCAGCTTGTTCACGGTCTCGGTGGATATACATCCGAGTACGCGGTACCCGGTCGTGTTGCTCGTTCCATGCTTGGATAGCAGCTTGATAGCGTTCCACCTCGTTGTTGATTTCTTCTTGGATTGCGGGCATCGCCGTCTCTAACATTCGAGCCATTTGAGCTTCGATTGCTCGTTGGCCTTCACGCCGAGGCGGCATTTTTCGAATTTTATCGTGAGAGTGAGAGAAATGAAGTTGAAGTAGTTTGAAAATGGATGGAAGAGTGGTATTATATATTAATTTTCGAATTTAAAAAAAAAATTATTGAAGTTGCGGCCCGGCCCGACCCTAACCACAAATAACGCCGGGCCGGGACTCATTGCGGCACGGCCCATGCCGATTAACGCTAGGCCGGGACGGGCCTCGGGAGCGGCCCGGGGACGCAACTGCGTCCTCGGGACCGTCCCGGGCCGTGACTCAACCTCCTCCAACGCTAAACACGGGCCGGGACTCGCGAGTTGCGGCCCGGCCCGATAGCGTTATTCATGCCCTTAAATCTATAATTTGGTAGTTCTTGGCTGTTACTACCTTTTTAGTTGTATAAATAAACAACACAGATATAGTTTGCATAACTTACTGATTATTACCTAAACTCTTTAAAATATTAACAAATTCCATCTTGATTGAATTTAACCCATTAAATTCATTGTAAAATAGCAAAATGAGAATATATTTTTTTTAATATACAACTAGTAGAAGTAATCCTTAGTCCTCACTCTATTTGGTACCACTAGCTATTCCCTTTAGAGTGATGCTAAATGGACACATTATAGCCAGCCATAAAATGGTTTTTTTTTTGAAAAAATCATCCGGTTCAATTAGATTAGGTTCACCTTGCAATCAACAATTTTTCTAGGACGAGTTTATCCTTATTTAATGTACTCCATTACTCCATACTCTCTCCCTTTTTACTGACATTTATTTACTGCTCACATATTTTGATATTACTAATAAATTGCTTAGCCTATAGCCCTATATGCATTCTTCCAGATCTGGGTCGATCCCTTCACAAAAAGTTATCAAATTGTATTTATATAAAAAAATGTTACTCCCTCCGTCCATGAAAATTCGTCCCAATTTGACCGGACATGGGTTTTAAGAAATTTAATGGAAAGTGAGTTGAAAAGGTTAGTGGATTGTGGGTCCTACTTTTAAAATTTTAGTTTTATAATAAAATGTGAGTAGGAATGAGTTAGTGGAATATGGGGTCCACTACCAAAAATGGTAAAAGTGAAATGGGACAAATTTTGGGGGACGAACGGAAATGGAAAACTGGGACAAATTTTCGTGGACGGAGGGAGTACTCTAAATATGTTGTTTTAGTTAAACTTTTTGTATCGAATATATATTTAATGTGACCTAATATAAACATAACTTTTATAAATTTTACTATAAAATTATAAAATGTTAATAACATTTTTTAATGTATTAGAATCGTACTATATATATATATATATAAAATAAAATAAATAATGTTAAAAGTGCATCGAATGAAGGTAGTGTTCACGTCTGTAGCATATCATTTTCCATTTAATTATTATTATTTGTAAAATAAATACTCGCAAAAGAAATTATACATCTAATTACTACTAGTTTCTAACCAGTTATAGACATTAACATTAAAATAGAGTTCCACTAATTCCTTTCATCAGGTTATTATTTTTTAATTTCTCTTATAACTGTATAGTGAATTAAATATTAACTTTATTTGATTGAGATAATTTAGAATTTGATGAACTAAAATTTAGCAGAAAGGAGAAAAGGAATAGAAGGTGGGAATTTAACAAATTTTTGGTACATGGAAGGATATGTGAGAATACATAGTGGAGAAACCGTTCTGTTTGATTCTCCGGCGAGAATTAAGCTGGATTAAATGAATAAAGTCTTGTAGTAATTCAATAGAGATTGGTTAATAAATGCATAAAACTACCGAATACAAAATTTTTATGCGTAAGGGCTATTTAGTAAAAATATTACAGCACTCACAATTAAACTTATTATATTTAATGTTTTAGAAGCTGAAATTATTATTATACCCTTGTGTGGCTGGCGTGGCAACGTAGGATGACGCGGCAACGCAGCATTTCCCTTCCCTTTAAAGTTTAAACCATTTCCGTCTTCATATTTTAATTTTGGAAGGATTCGTCTTGGGCTGCACTTGAATTTGAATTTTTACTCCAACAGAAAGTGAAGTTGACTTGGTAATGTCTCCACTTTTCATTTTCTATGTAATTCAGTTAATTTTCTTTGTTGTAATGGCGATAATCTCCTTTTTATTGTGTGATGTTGCTTTGCTGGCATAGGATACCCATATACTATTAATTGTCACAGTAGGATCCTTACCGAAGAATCTACAGTTCTCTAATTGGGATTGCGTGTTAATTGCAATTGTTGCTGATTTTTCATTGATTCTCCCGTTTATGAGAAGTTTCCACAGAGCCTGAGAAAAGGGAGTTTCTTATCTGATTCAACTGTTCTGTTGTGTATTACATTATGTCCATTTCATATAAACTAAATTTCTTATTTAGAAATCATTGATGTCTAGTGAAAACTGGTTTTTGTGATAATCTCTTACTTTCATATTGTAAAACTTGTTTTCCGAGCAAAATGTGTGAAGAGTTTATGTGAGGTGATAAACTGAACATTAACAAATGAAGTATAATAAGCAGTGACTATTATTAGTTTAAGATGTTGATTGGATTGGAGGTGAGGATTTATATGGAGTAATGAATAAGCAAAAGCTTGTGTACATCCACGCCATTAAAGGTTCCTCAATGGAAGAAACTAAGTACATTTTATGCTTATTAGAGTGTCCACTATAGGGGAGCCGCGGCCGGGCCACGGGAGAGCCGCGAGCCGCGGCTCCCTATAGTGCGGGGGGTGGGCAGCCGCGGCGGGGGGGGGGGAGGGGGGGACGTGGGCGCGCCACAATTGTGGCCTGGCCGCGGCGCTTGGGCGCGAGCCGCGGCCCTCCTATAGTGATGGCCATGAGCCGCGGCTCTCCCCTTTTCAGATTTTTTTTTTTTTTTTTTTTTAAATTTTGAAATTTTTTCTATTTATACCTAAAATTCATATCTTATTTTTACTCTACTCTCACACACAATTTACCCTATTCCCTTCAATTTGAATTTTTGTGAAATGCAAGGCGGAGACGATCCCGGTTATGGAGATTCGGGACGGGGGGCTTTCCACCCCCCCAACGCTGGGGATCGAGTCCCACCCCTCCTCCATCCCAGATGTGGAGTCCGCCATCGCCGGCGCCGTGGCTACAAACACCTCAAAACCGGGGGCAGTCCTCGGCCTATCAGCAGAGATATGCGGGTCGTACCCAACCAGGGACGGGCGACTATCGACCCAACATGGACGCAATTAACTTCCCGTCCCAATTTCAAGCCTCCCCATTTCAGAGCAGTCATTCTCCGCTTGATGAATCTGATAGATTCACATGGGAACAATTGATGGGGTCGACTGATACCCCGACGCCGACGCCCGGTCGTGTAGAGACGGGGAGAGGAGGCGGTGGAAGAAGCGGCGGCGGCCGAAGTGGCGGCGGGAATGGCGGGCGAAGGGGCGGCGGCGGCGGGCGTGGCGGAGGATCCGTGCGAGGTGGCGGCGACAGCGACGGCGGGCAGGGCGGCGGCCGCGGCGATGGCGGCGGCGGGCAGGAAGGCGGCGGCGGTGGTCGACGAGGGTTTTTGTACACAGACGCCGAGTCCGTTGCTATTGCTAGGGCATGGGACGCGGTGACGACAGATGCCATAGTTGGCACGGATCACACCGACTTATGCTTCTGGCGGAAAGTCTTGGTGGTGTACAATGAATTCAAACCGTCGGGGAGCGTCGACCGTACACCCGATCAGATTCGGAAGAAGTTCGGCAGGATCACTACAGCTCTTCGGAAGTTCATTGGTATATATGAGAACCAACTGCGCACTGCTGAGAGTGGCCGCAGCGAAGCCGACATAAAATCCCTGTCGATGCAGTTGTTCAATGTGCAAGTAGGCAAGAAGTTTACCTACTGGGCAGAATTCCTCGTTCTGCGGGACTCCCCAAAATTCAGAGCCATCTGCGAGAACGCGTCTGATTCTGGGCCAAGCCGTACAAGACGGGGCAGGGGCGGCAACTACAGCAGTAGTAGCGGCGGTTCAAGGACCTTCGACCTCAACGACGAGGTCATGGAGGAGCCCCCCCCTTCACTATCCCGGCGTCCACGGCCCCTGGGTCAACAGTCGGCCATCCGAGCCGCTAGATCTGCCTCCGCCGCTGCCTCCCAACACTCTGTTGCGGGCCCGTCTGCACCCCCTCCCGGATCGGCCTGAGCGGCGTTGCAAAACACCCTAGCCGTGCAGATGATAAAGGAACTCAAGGACACTCTGGCCTTGTATGAGAAGTCGACCGACCCGACTACCAAGATGATGTACTACGACCTCATAGTGAGGCTGAGGTCGTTGTTGGGGTGGGAGGACACGGCGGCGGCGGCGACGGGACCTCAGAGCGGTGGCGGTGGTGGTGACGATGATGACGTTGGCGGTGACGATGCAACGGGTGAAGATGAAGTGGCGGATTCTGATGATGAGACCGAGTAGTCGGCGATGGCGGTGTTTTTTTATGTTTTTGTTTGCGTGTTCCTAAACAATTTTCGTTGTATAATTTTACCCCGTTCTATAATACAACGAAGATTTGGTTTTCGATTTAGTTTTCATTAAATTATGCATTTTATTTAATTATTGTAGTCTAACAATTTTAATTGTAGTAGAATTAAAATATAGACAAAATGGAAAAAATAAAATTTTTGGTGGCTTGGCCATGTCCACTATAGTGGGAAACATGGGCATTGGTGGCCCGGCCACGACTTTGTGGCCTGGCCACACTTTGTGGCTTGGCCCGGCCATGTATAGTGGACACCCTTAACATTTCTGAACTTTATTAATTAATTGGAGATTTGATGACTTCTCTGCATTTCAGTATGTGAAGTTCAAGGGTGAGATATGGAAGGAAAAGCGCAAGTGTCCAGTAATATGTATGCTGCTGATCTCTCGTCGATAAAAGCAGCTCAAGATCGCATCAGCTCTCACGCGCACATAACTCCGGTCTTGTCCTCACACACTCTTGATTCTCTCTCTGGAAGAAAGCTTTACTTCAAATGTGAATGTTTTCAGAAAGGGTGAGACTCTTGTTTAACTTGTATTTGCAATCAAGATAGTTGGTATGTTATATACTTGTTGTGGTACTATTTAAAATATGTGAATGCAATTGAGATAGCTTGTTTTTGTGACATCAGTGGAGCTTTCAAATTCAGAGGTGCCTGCAATGCTGTATTTTCTCTTACAGATGATGAGGCAGCTAGAGGTGTCATAACACATAGCAGGTTTGTTATGAACACACTGATATATTGTTCTTAGCTTTTTGGATTACTGCTCCTAATTGATGCCTCATTCTATCCACATTCAATTAGTGGGAATCATGCTGCCGCACTTTCTCTGGCTGCAAAACTACGAGGAATACCAGCACATATAGTCATTCCCAAAAATGCCCCAAAATGCAAAGTTGAGAATGTCGTTCGTTATGGTGGTCAGGTTATCTGGAGCGAGGCAACAATGCAATCTAGGGAGGATGTCGCTGCGAAGGTATTGAAGGATACTGGTGCTGTTCTGATTCATCCATATAATGATGGCCGTATCATAAGGTGAGTTCTTGAAATACTGGATCTATTATGGAACTTGACGTTCTTCATCATTTAAAGCTGCTAGAGATCTGAAGCTCGTATTACCCGTTTTAATATTTACTCCACAAAATATACATTTTTGCATTAGGATGAACATTTGTATTCTTTCATGAACAAAAGGTCAAAAAGGCCATATATTTTTCCAATTTTTCTGGTTTCATTTCTCATAATACATTATCACACTCTCCATAAACAGAACAGATAAATATAAGCATTTGGTCATGATAATTTTGACTTCTGCAAGCATAAATATAGAACATCTAATAGCATAAGAATGACTTATCGCCCAATACATGAAACAAGAGCCTCTGTACTAAAAGAAACAGCATGTAGTGGACAGGGAACCATATCTCTGGAGCTATTGGAACAGATTCCTCACATCGACACCATAATAGTTCCAATAAGTGGTATGTTCTCTCTTTCTTGAGTCCATTACTGTCTGTCATTTCATTCTATTTACGTGTCATACTCTTTGACTGCAGGAGGTGGATTGATCTCAGGCGTGGCATTAGCTGCCAAGTCAATTAATCCCTCGGTTCGAGTTCTGGCTGCTGAACCAAAGGGAGCAGACGATGCAGCTCAATCCAAAAAGGCAGGCACCATAATCACTCTACCGGAGACGAAGACCATAGCTGATGGCCTCCGAGCTTCTCTTGGAAGTTTCACGTGGTAAATGGCTGTATCCCGAAATAATATTTGCAAATCCTTGGGGTTGAATGATTTCCTAGCCCACTCGTTTAATCACAGGCCTGTTGTCCGGGATTTGGTGGATGACATCATTGTTGTCGAGGATAGAGAGATCATAGAAGCAATGCGACTCTGTTATGAGGTTCTTAAGGTTGCGGTGGAGCCAAGTGGAGCGATCGGCCTTGCTGCGGTGCTATCGGAGAGTTTCAGGAATAATCCCAGTTGGGATGGCTTTGCGAATGTGGGGATTATAGTTTCAGGAGGCAATGTTGATTTGGATGTGATGTGGAAATCCTTGAACAATGGAGTTTAAGTTGCAAGAGCCCTTCACCTCTTTCATTTGGTTAGCTTGTGATGAACTTGTGACATGTATTGCATTGATCGAGATGCTTAAAAGGGAGGCTCTGGCTGTACCCGAATGAATGTTGGCTGATCGATTTCACTTTAGTAAGCAATGAGTTGGGGTTCTTGAGAATAAGATTTGACACAAGTCCAGCAATCGTATTATTGAATGAAAAGAAAAAAAATAAAATGAATACAAGAAATTTGATATGTGTATTAATTACAAGAATAATGGTTGCAATCATTTTCTAAGGACTAATTATGAAATTCACCTCTTTAAAATTATATTCATATTAGAATTTAAATGATAATAGTAATAAGTTAGAAAAATAAATTGGATTTATATTAGAATTTAAAAATAATGCATGCATCCATTACTTGGGTGCAACCAGCACATGCTTATTATGGCAACGTGCTCAGTTGCTTAGCATGTTCGTACTAATGCTCTTATTTGTAGCTCAATACAATCTGGTTGACTGTCGGTCCCACACGAAATTAACCTCAAACAGAGCCAACCCACTATAAATATAATCCAAACAAATTGATTGGAACAGTTTTGACAGCTCAACTATCGACTCAATGAGCACCCTCCACAGTTGTAGCTGCTCGCGGGAGAGTGGGTGATTCTTGCTTGTGGCGGCTAAGCTAAGCCATTTCGTTTATGACATGTCACTATTTCGGAAGGAATGACGCCTTTTTGTTTACACTCTTCAAACCAATCAAACCAAAATATATTCATCTAATTAATTATACTTCACTTCAAAAACTACGTGGGAACAAATTACCTTTTAAACACACATATCTTCCTAAGTCCCCACACACATTATGTGCTAAAAGTGGGAGTATGAGTATCACATGAGAGAGTGATGGACAAATTTCTGTCTCTTTCATATTTAAGTAATCTTTGATGAGGTTGGAGAAATTGCACTATCAAACCCTTGTAAAACCCCCCAACAAATTAATACCCCACCACGAACAACACTATAGTACTATTATTTCACAGTTTGCAATAACCAAAAAGCTTCAACTATCACTAATTTTGGTGAAACCCCTTGAATTCACTCTCTGTTTGCGATCTATATGCAAACGATGATCTCCTCACGTTAAGTGCATCAACCGTCGCTTATTGCATAAACACAGATTATACATGAACACACTCAACAGAAAGCCCCTTCAATTAGTTTTGGTTAATTGGATGAAATATAGAATTATCAGCAAGACGAACATATGAAAGAAGCAAGACGTGGAAGTGGATGAATAACAGCATACTTACTAAGTTAATTAATACAAGAAGTGGATGAAATAAAGGAGCAGTCACTGTGCCAAAGCTCAGGGGTTTCCTTGGAGTAGCATTAAAGACTAGTGCAATTTATCTTCATCTTCTTCTTCTTCTCCACTGCTACATTCTCCCACCATCCATAAACTAATCTCCTATTTCTCAACCATTTCATTTCAGATAGCCTTTCTTCAAGAATGGGGCATCATCTTCTTCTCCACGTGATTTTCATCATCATTGTTATCTTCCTCATCTCTTTCCACACTCTCCTCTCAATCGATTACACCAATCATGGCCACAACAAAACTTTTCTTAATCAACACTCTAAAAGGGTCTCTCTCTTCCAGAAATTCAGACGCTTTCTTCCACTCAATCCCATAAATGGGGACCCCACACATTTCCCTTCATCGCCAGCGCCAGCGCCAGCTCCAGGGCCCGGCATTACCCACCGCGGCTCTCCGGCTCCTTCTCCCGTGGCCCACCGGCGCACGCACCCGCACCCTCGGGCTCACAAGGCGCAGAAGGAGGAGCAAGGGAGAGGCAAGAGAGTTATGACTGCGGTGCTTGCATCAGTCGGGGTTACCTCGGCATTGTGCGCGGTGGCGATGTTTTTTGGCTGCCGGAAATTCAAGAAACGGCGGGGGAAACAGAGGAAGAGAGGTTTGCCCAAGTTTATGAGCTCAATGAAAAAGGTAACCTCAGATCCCGGCCCTGATCTTTTCTACCTCAAATCGTTGGAATCTGCTTTCCAGCCAGATAAATACTGTCTCAAACTCAACTCCTCCACCGCAAAAATGTTCTCCGGCGAGAATACATTTGATGGTAGAGAAGTTAAAGTCACAGAGTCGGAGATAGGGAGTGAGAGGTTTGCATCGTGTAGAGAGATTATTACTGTGCATGAGATTTCAGAGTGTGTGAAGCATGAGCGTGACGGCTGCTCCAGAATAATTCACAAATTTGATCATAAAATTGTTCAAGTAGAAGCAAATTCAGATGATGATGATAATGCATCTTTCCATTCATTTTGTGATTCGCAAACCAGGCTTTCCAATGTTTCAGCTACTAGCATAGGCGAAACCTCGGGAAATATGTCGCGCGAAACGCATTCTTCTACTCGTACAACTGCCTCAAACATTCCACCACCACCTCCGCTGCCTCCCCCTGCATTTCTTCATAGATCCAAATCTCTCAGCTCATCCTCTTCTCCTTCACTTTCCAACGGCAATGGTAAAGCACCGCCGCTGCCTTCTTCACAACAAGTGGCTTTGGGCAAAGATGGGTGTCCATTGCCAAAGCTGAAACCACTACACTGGGACAAAGTAAGAGCCACCCCAAATAGCTCCACCGTGTGGGATAAGCTGCGCTCTTGTTCATTCGAGTAAGACTACAAGTAGTAAATGATTATTTATGCTGTTGTTCATCATAAACTTGCTAGTATTTATGTTGCAGGTTTGATGAGGAAATGATGGAATCACTTTTCGGTTACAACCTCCATATTTCTATGAAGAGCGAGGAAGCCAAGGCCAAAACTCCATCTCCAAGCAAGCACGTGCTCGAGCCTAAGAGACTGCACAACATCACCATACTTTCCAAGGCCTTGAACGTCACCGCAGAGCAAGTTTGCGCTGCACTAATCCGAGGCATGTTATGTTCATCACTTTTCCCTTTTAATGAACATGATTTGATTAGTATGTATCATCTGGAACAGGGGAAGGTTTGTCCCTTCAATATTTGGAAGCATTGTCAAAGATGGTGCCAACCAAGGAAGAAGAGGCAAAGCTCGCCAACTACAAAGGCGACATAGTTGAATTGGGGCATGCGGAGAAGCTGGTAAAGGCAATGATCCAGATACCATCCGCGTTTGCAAGGATCGAAGCAATGCTCTACAGGGAAACCTTCGAAGACGAACTTCTCCATCTCAAGAAATCATTCTCAATACTCGAGGTTACATCATAATCATATTAATCCTATAAACTGAAGCATGATCATTTTAAAAATGTATTAGTATTGGTGGTGGCAGGAGGCATGCAGGGAGCTGAGGTCGAGCCGGCTCTTCCTGAAGCTCCTGGAAGCAGTGCTGAAGACGGGGAACAGGATGAACATGGGCACCACAAGAGGAGGGGCGAAGGCCTTCAAGCTGGACGCCCTCCTCAAGCTCTCCGACGTGAAGGGGACGGATGGCAAGACAACGCTGCTCCATTTCGTGGTCCAGGAGATCATCCGGTGCGAGGGGATACGTGCCTCAGAGCCAGACAGCATCATGGGAAAAATCCATGAAAAGGGGAAGAATGAGGAGAAGGAGGAAAGGTACAGGAGGATGGGGCTGGATATGGTCTCGGGCTTGAGCACCGAGCTCTGCAACGCCAAGAAGACGGCCACCATTGATCTGGACGTGGTTGCAAGCTCGGTGGCGAATCTGAGGGAGGGCATGCGGCGGCTGCAGGGGCTCGTGGGGGAGGAGATGGAGGAGGGGTTTGTGGGATGGATGAGGGCGTTCATCGGAGACGGGGAGAGGAAGCTGAGGGAGGTGCAGGGGGATGAGGAGAGGGTGCTGGTGCGTGTGAGGGAGATTACAGAGTATTTTCATGGGGATGTGAGCAAGGATGAGTCGAATCCGTTGAGGATATTTGTGATAGTGAGGGACTTCCTGAGCATGTTGGACAATGTTTGCAAGGAGCTGAGGGCCTCGCTGCGCTCTCCGAATCCGCTTCTTCCCTTTGGATAGAGCTGGATTTTGCATGCTTCGTTTATAGTGTATTGGTGTTGGATGCAATATTTGAGTAACATATTTCTCAACTCTAATCACTAGTACTTGTGAATTTTTCTCGACATGTCAACAAAAGATAACCATAATTTATGTTTTATGTGGCTTTTAAGTACGTGTTGTATAATATACTTATGAGCATAGACGCAAATAAATCAAGTACTGGGATAATTCATAATAGTCGTTTACATTCACAAAGTTTTTATAGTTATATATACATGAAAAAATTTACAGTACTACTATAGTACTCCATGTATTTTATACTCCATATTGTATTATATTAGGAGTATTACTCTATGCGTCTTTCGGCAACCATTATTATTTTATACTCCTCTACAATTTCAGCTCACTCATGTTATTCACTTTTTGTCGATTTAATCCCCAAGACCTCAATGGCATGGACTGGTAAAGATTGAAGATAGATTTTGAAACTTTCAAAAAAATTGAATTACAAAAAGAAAGACTTTCTAATTCTCGCTCCTTATTGTCTAGCACTTGAAGGTAAGACAAAAAAATGAGTAATACTTTGATTATACTAAAAAGTGAATATGGTCAAAATTAATAACCACAGTTAAATAATCATCAGCAGTACTACTTCATTGCTTAAACTAAAATAATAACGATGGGAATCATGAGATCATATAAAACTTTCCCTCGTCTTAATAAACATGGAACCATACTTACTATAGAGTATAGTATAGAGATTAGAGATACAATACTACTATATCTTTATGCAATCATGTTTAATAAGTAGCTAGTACTTATATAAATTATTATACTAGTTGTTATATAGGAGTAGTATGAATATTAATGGTCTAAATGCGATTTATTTATTAAAATTATCCACTCTTGTTTGATACGGATAAAATGCTAGTAGTAAATTTACTCATTTGTTGATATATACGTTTATAACGACAAAATATACACATCAAATGGAATCATTGTACTGTGATATGCATGTAGATACATCACACATATCAAGAATGAGAATGAAAAGATGCTCTACTGCCACACGTGTGCGTCAAAATAGAGGTGAAAACAAATATTTTGTGAGACACATAACAAATCTGTTCCTCTTTCTTATCCTCTTAAATTAAGGCGTCATGCCATCGTCGCCTATTTCCAAACTGCATATTCCGTATAAAATTACTCCCTCCGTCCCGGAGTATTAGACTCATTTCTTTTGGGCACATGATTTAAGGAATTGATATTTAAATAGTTAAAGTGGAGAGAGTAAAGTATGGGAGAGGGAAAAAGTAGGGGAGAGAAGAGAGAAAAAAGTAAGTGGAGAATAAAATAAGATAGATGTTTTTTGCTAAAAAAGGAAATGAGTCTAATATATTGGGACATCCCAAAAAGAAAAATTGGTCTAATACCTTGGGACAGAGGGAGTACTTAACTACGCATTAATCCGAAATCGAGTGGTGCACCATATTATTTGTATGAGACTCATTATTGCAAAATTTGTCCAAACTTTCCCACCAAAGAATAGTATGATGATTGCATGATACATCACGAAACAAACTAAATTTGTTTTCCTCAACATATTTTTAAAATTTAATGCAATGACCTTGTTTTCTATCTTGGAAGTTTCGTCAAATGACTCAATGTAGATGTATTGATTAACAATTATCACCAATGAAGAAGCTGGAAAAAGTACTAGTACTCAAATATTAAAGATTTTGAAATTTTATAGTAGGATATTTAACAAGTAAAAATATAAAATAAAATAAAAAAACAAAACAAATCGCCCACCGTGGGGCTCGAACCCACGACCACAAGGTTAAGAGCCTTGCGCTCTACCAACTGAGCTAGACGGGCTATTGTTGGTCTTATTGTGCTATATAAAGTTTTATCATTAAATAATTCACGGAAAATAAAACTATAATATCAGTGTGCCTAAATATATAGTACTCAGAAACTTACCTAAATTCATGTAAATTGAGTTTAATTTGTCGTTCTTTCAAAAGAAATTTTGATGAGTAAGATGTGAGATGTCTTTTTGTATCCCAAATGTAAAATGTATTGCCATGCTATTAACTTATTACCGTGTATAGATTTTTTCTAGAGTAAAATCCATGTGTTAATTTTTGCTAATGACGTTTCGTGCCTAATGAAGGCACCACCTCTGCATTTGAAAACCAACTTTTGGTGAAATTTTTGTAAAATTTGTCACAGGATTTTGGTGCCTAATATCACGAAATTAAATAGTTATTGAATTTTCCTATCGACGACGGAATCCGACTACCTAAAATGAAATATAGATAATTACTATATTTGTGGTCTTTGTAATTACATTACAATCATTTTTCAATGATAATTATATATGATGTGAGTTGGTGGAAAAAAAATTCTATAACTATTTAAGTTCATGATATTATATAGTAGCACATAGTTTAAAGTTCGTAAGGAATTTTTTTTTTTTTTTTTAAATCATAAAATAAGCGCCAATATCCTTCCATCAATACCCGAATAAAAATGGTTTGAGTTTATCATGGGAAAAAAAATTACGCAAAATTTTATGGTATATACAACAAGACAGTACTGTTTGTGAAAAAAAAAAACTAGGAAAGGTGGATTGGTCCATCATATAAAGTGGGCGGCTAATAAGGCCCATGGCATGCAAATATGCAATAATTTGTGCGTATCTATGTGACCTAAATACAAAGTCCTACTCGTCTCCATGGAGTAATATTCAGGCGATCACTGTCAACAGTCCTTATATATCCATCTATTTTTTGTTTCTAATGCTAATAATTTGTGAAATCAACTCTCCTCATCACATACTTTTATAAAAGTTGTTATATCATTTGAAATTTAGATTGATATGGTTAGGATTTGCAGCTAAAGATTTTCCAATTTAAACAAATTAATCAGTGCTCGTGATTTATTTATGTGATTATTTATAATAAGTCTATTCGTGCAAATTGACATATTGCATACGAATTAAAGAACTTGCATTAGATCATGTTCTATGCGTAATTGAAATCTCAAACATGAATTCTATAGAGAGAAATCGATATCTTAATAATTCTTCAAATAATCGAAGTGACTTGCTACTTCTTAACTCAATGACTTTCAAAACTTGACCAGAGATCTACCAATCATCTTAAACTGTGCTAAATTTATCAAATACTATAAAGGTCTAACATAGACTTGTAGTAGGAGAGAAATTTTGTCCACTCCAATGCTAGGGGAGACGAGAATTTCAGATGTAGGATACTTATATCTTTGTCTCTCCTCTATTCACCTATTTATAAATCATGTTGCGATCTATGTTGCTTCAATTTGAGCTACGATTTGACTCTTAGTTTATTAAATTAAGCTCTAATTTAATTCAAGCCAAATAAAATATTATTATTAGGTACTACAATAAAATTATATTGGTTGTCCATCCAAATCTAAAATTACAAGTATTCCGGATTTCCTTTTTAATTCAAATTCAAATAGAATATTATTATTAGCGACGTTGCGACAGCGGAGACAATGTCTTTGCATTTTGCCGGTGCGAGAGAAAAGGGAGAGATGATGAGGATTTGAATAACCGAAGTTGAGAGTTGGAGAAGGAATGAGGGTACATGTTTCCTTTGTTTTTCTGATTCAGGGATATTTGGGGAAGGGGAAAGAGTAAGGACTAGGGGTGGGAATATGGATATCAGGTTTTGGATTTACTCGTACCCGATCCGATATCCGCCGGGTATTGGATACCCAATATCCAATTTTATGGGAGTGGGTATGAGATTGAGTATTGAAATTTAAGATAAATCAGGTACTGGATAACCCGAATGGGTATCAGATATTTCCCGAATATCCAATTTATTATTTAAAGCCTTTTTTAAATTAGGTTTAGTCAGGCTTCAAGAGCTGAGCTAATTTATTTACTAATTACAACTTACTAGGTTAACTTTCTCTAAATTTATATAAATAAGTCAATCTCTCTTACTCTAGCTCACGACTTCTGTAAACTCTCAAATTTTACATATTGCATAACAACCTTACGTGGTTTTTTTACTTTAGTTAATTATTTTGACTTTTGAATTATATTATTGGTTGCTTCTATAATTTAATTAAACATGTAACTTTTATTGTATTTTACTTACACATTGCATAACCAATCCCCATAAATATAATTATATACTTTAAAATAAAAGTGATCCATTTTCTTTTTATAGTTTTATGCTACAAAATAAATGCAAGATTAAAGATATCAGTCAATTTAAATATTTCTATATTTATATTAATATAAAAAATTTGAATTATTTTTATTAGTTATAAACACATGTAAAGATTCGGGTATTTGGGTACCCGATACGTCGGATATGGATACCCGGGGCAGGTATTGGAGTATCCAAAAATATATCGGGTCGGGTTTTGAATAGACATTTAGATGATTTTCGGGTTTGGGTACCAGTTTTTTTCGAGTCGGGTATCCACGGATAACCGTATTAAGGACCGATTGATTGAGGAGGGTAATTAAGTAATCAAAGTAATTACTTTTAGAGATAAATAAACTTACTCTCTTTATCGGTTCAATTATCTTATTAAAACATGAAAAAAAGTGCGGAGCCTATAATACGGTCTAATAGTTAATTTATTCTTTATACTCCACCAAATAACATGTAATGCCATGATAAAACTATTCACGATGACATTGGCTAAAACATCAAAATCCTAGCGTCATATTAATATAATAATTTTAAATTTTAATATAAAAAATAACTTTTACTTGAAACTCATAGCGAAGAAAAATGCACAGAATTGGAGACACAATTTTTTATTGCAAAAAAAGAATTTGTTTGACTCGACTTATAACTAATTTGTTAATAATTAATGTAAAAATAAACATAAAAATAATCCACTTCCATTAAACGGGATTTGATTTACCAAATTTTAAATCCTCCCGCCTAGAGTAAATGCCACACGTACAATTTAGAGTGGTACGTTTACAACGACGCGGATAGAGAAAATTTCACTAACTTCTGGCCGTTGGATCTTCCTGCCTAGATCGACTCATCTCACCCACCATTTCATCACGCAATCCCATTGGTCGAACTACTACGCCACGGATCGCCTCTGCATTCCCTTCTAAGAAGGGCATAAATACATCTCCTTCCCTCAACTTCTCCATCACCAGCGTCTGCAATTTCCCTTAATTTAATCATATTTCTCTTTGAATCCTCAATTCGACGATGAATACTGTGACTTCGACTCCAATCAAGGGCACCGGAGGCAGGCGAGGCGGCGATAGGAAGAAATCGATACCGAAATCCGTCAAGGCAGGACTCCAATTTCCGGTGGGGCGCATCGCCCGATTTCTGAAGAAGGGACGCTATGCGCAGCGCATGGGCAGCGGAGCTCCGATCTATATGGCTGCTGTTCTGGAATACCTTGCCGCTGAGGTAAAATCGTGTTTAATTTTGTGAAATTTGTTTCTTCCATGAATTGATTGTGTTTGTTTGAGTTGTAGGTGCTAGAATTGGCCGGAAACGCGGCGAGGGACAACAAGAAGAGCAGGATAGTGCCGAGACATGTGCAGTTGGCAGTGCGTAATGATGATGAATTGGGGAAACTGCTTAGTGGCGTAACAATTGCCAATGGTGGAGTGCTGCCCAATATCAATCCGGTGCTTTTGCCCAAGAAGTCTACCGCTGCAGCAGAGGAGAAACCCCCTAAAACCAAATCACCAAAGAAGCCCTAATTATGTTATGCTTTTTTTCCTAGATATATGTCACCTATTAGGTAGGGAATAGTCTATCAAAGTATATAATTTCCAATATCAACTACTACGATCTTGTATTATCGTTTCGCTCAATCGTGTGATGCATATCTTCAATTTACCGTCATCATAAACATCTGATTTACAACAACCCTTTCATATCTTCCCCAATTTCAAGCACATAAGAAACGGAAACTCCTCTGTTCTGAATCAATATTCAATATTGTTGGTTAATCTAGCCTGAATTTTATTCTACTTTATATAAACAAATTTGTGGAATCCGAATCTTCAGTTTCTAGCCCAATTACTAAAATTTTGATTTGAACAGGCCCATAACTGTCTGTCTTCACTCTTCATCTCCAAAATATGTGCTGCATCGACAACAATAATCTCGACCCAAGACGATGCATTTCATGGTAAAAATGTTTGATCAACTTGATTTCTGCGCCTAATCACAATTTAAAACCCTCGAATAATAAAATCAACCCAAAAAGTTAAAAGGCCATCTTGCGGACATACAAAGATTGTCGTCCAATGTAAAAAACAAGACAATATAGCAAATACTGTATGTGTAAATAGATCTCTTCTACAAAGCAACATTAATGTGTGATTGGTAACTAAAATACATAAGCTTGACAAAATTGGTAGCTTCACTTGATCATCCCAGCTTTCTTTTCACCACATTGGATTTCTTAAATTGAATGGTACGGCACGTAGCCTAACTCCGCCGTCAGGTTATTTACCACATCTCTGCACCTATTTAGTAGATTCAGAAGCTGTTGCGAAATGTCATTTGTAGGTAATAGCTCAAAGCCATCCATATTAACTGGAGGTTTCTGCAACTCATCACTAGGCATAGGCAAAGGCATAACGATAGAATCTGAACCAAATTTAACCAAATTCTTACTACTAACATCTTTAGAATGTCTTGTATATGATGATGATGGTGCACCCTCAGGATAACTAGACGAAACTTGTTCAGTCTTGCTACCTCCCTCCCCTCCCAAAATAAACTTTACATGAGTACCTCTACCATTGCCATTACCAACATCTTCATTACACGGCTTCTTCAGGCACGACTTGAGCTGCTGCTGCTGGGATTGCGTAGGAATTCTTGCTGCTGTCCTCTGTTCAGCAGCCGCGGGGGCCTCTCTTTCCCTTGGCTTTGAGATTACTTCCTTCTGAAACTTGACTGGTTCCGCTTCCACTGTTTTGTCTCTCATTTCCCTGATGTAGGCCCTCACATTCCTGCTCCCAAACAGATTGTTGCTTCCAAGAGCATGTTCCAAAGCAGCTTCTGCATCCACCTTATGCTGATAGACCAGGCGACATGTGTATGTCTCCCAGAACACTCGCGTGGCTGAATGGTCGAGAGGACCAAAACGAGCAAACTTTGCTCTCAGATGAGCACTGGATGGAAGCGCTGCACCAGCAGGAAACTTCATGACAAGCATAGTCGGATCAGCCAATCTTACTGTCTTCTGCATCCTTCGGCCAGATTCTACTTTGGGTGCCTTTGAAGATGCTGGAAAAGCACTTTTAGCATGCATTTCCTTCACATCTCCCCCTCGCTGGGGTTCATTGGACCTCTGAAGAATCTTCTTATCCGTGGAGAACAGTTTTGAGTCGTCTATTTTCTTCCTCTTCTTCTTCTTAATGTCTGCAATGCCATCTGAATCAATAAGTTTCCTCCTCGTGTTAGTGTTATCATCTTCTGGGCCATCAAGCTTCCTCTTTTTCTTAATAGCATCAGGACGAATGGGTGGACCATGTTTCCTACCACCTTTGGTTGGATCATCAGGCCTGATGAGAGTTCTATTGAGCTTCATGCTCGGCTTATCACGAGTTTTCTCAGGAGGAACATGCAAAGAAGTAGAAGGTGCTTTACCGGAGTTAGCATCACCCCTCTCTATCTCATCTTGTGGCATTAAAACCAAACTCTTCTGATAGACAACAGAGCGATACTTCAAGAACAACGGGAAGGCAGTTTCTTGGCAGCTCCTCTCTACTCCATGAAAGGGATTGATGGCAAGAGCACATAGGTCTTGCAGTAGCGTTCGAAGCTCTTGCTCCCCGAGGTCAGTGGCTATCTTTGCTTCCGAAGGTGAGGCAAGGGCCAGTAAACCATCATTCTTCTGATTGTCCATCTGGCTATCATGTGGCATTCCTGACTCTTTTTCCACTGCTTCTCCCCTGGCAATGTTGGTAGGGGGTAATGCAGCATCCAAAGTGGCTTGACTTCTTATTTCCTTCTTTGTTTTCTTCTTATTCAGAGTTACATTATCTTGACTCAATTCTTGCTCATTCATTATTTCTTTCTTTCTCTTTTTTTTCTTTGTAACCAGGGTTGCATTTTCAGCACTCAATTCCCCCGCATGCTGCTTCAGTAACTTTGGCTTTTTCGACTTACCTTCCAGAAGCTTCTCAGAACCTTCCAATGGTTTTATATCACTCACCACGGATGCCTGGTGTGTGGATTGATGCTGGCCCTCATTGATGTCAGATACAGAAGCAGAGTTTATACTTGTTTCAGATAAACCTGATCCATCCAACAAAAGTGGGAAAGCAGGGCCTACTTGGCCCGAACTTGTTTTCTTGGTCCTAACGTGGATTGCTTCATCTCTCCGCTTAAATATATATTTGTCCTTTTCCACTTGATCCTTTCTTTTGGTGGGCTCTATCGAGTATTTCTTTTTACCGGAACTCACCAGTCGGCCACTCAAAGGAGCTGAGGAACATAAAATATTTAAAATGGTGAGAAGAAAGCAAAAACAGAGAGCAGGAAAGCTCAAACTTATTTAAAACATAAAACAATATTGCCGTTGAGAACTTGACAATAGAGGAAAAACAGCATTTCAATACCAAAAAAGTGAAGAGAATGATCTAAACAAAACTCTAAATCCTGTCAATACAAAATTAGAGACTTAAGGGAAGCTGTGATCAAGCACAAAATAACTGACACAGGAGATCAGCTGACAGAAACTGGCAGCAACCACAAACTCTATATCATGTGTCAATCGAAACTTAGAGACTTAAGGGAAGCACGAATAACTGACAATGAAGATCAGCTAACAGAAACTGGCAGCAACCACAAATTCTATATCGTGCCAAATCGAAAATTAGAGACTTGAGCGAAGCTGTGATCAAGCAAGAATCAACTTACATACTAGCAGCAACCACAAACAGGCGGAATAATCCAAAAAATAAACAATAAAAAAATGATCAAACAAGATCCAGAGATACATTGACTATTGGTCCCCAATCAACATAATGGGATAAGCCTCTCTGCTGGGCTTAAAGCTACTACTCTCTCAATACCATCTCCTAGAATCATCTAAGTGAAGCTACAGTAGTGACACTTCTGCATGACCGGATGATCCAGAATCCAAAGCCCACGGCAAAGATGAATCTAAAAAAGCCACATTTCTAATGCTCAAGGTCCCATTTCATGCCCAGTCATATAAAAGTCAAATATTTGGATTTCTGAAAGCTAAACCAACTCAACAAAAATTGCTAATGATGAGTCAAGGAAAGTAGGAAACAAATTAAAATCCCAGTCTACAATCTACACCTTTTACTCTATATCAAAAGTAATCTCCTTAAGAAGTTTGGGGCTTTTAGATGAAAGAGTATGATTCTCTTTTTTGTTATAAGATTAATTCAACCACCCAAGCATTCTTTAGTCTAAAATCAAGCATATAATGAATAGACTGAGTGAGCTTTCACACTGTGCTTTCAAGACAGTGGTGCATGTATGTAAAATCCCATAGCTCTTAATAACTACCATGCAAGTAAACTCATGAGCCTAAGCAAAAGTCAATAATACTAATTCTCTATAGAGCATAGAAAGTGAAACAAAATAACCAGTGTAAAAATTAACCTGGAACGAAACCAGAATGAGAGGAATACCTAAGGAGTTAACACGACATAGATAAGAACAAGTAAAAGAAACATAGCAATCATTTAATTGTATGCGTCGAGATAAACAGGAAAAAAATGGATGAAGAAGAAGAGATCAATCAAGGTATAAATTGCTGCCTGTAAAATTACAATTAGGAATCAGCAAATAAGATGCATCTGAAAAACTGGAGAATCCACCTCCTAGAAGGCATTGGATAACACAATTCATGGAAATTTGCTTAATTTGCATACAGCAAATAATTATAATGTGCATGTAACTTACAAGTGAAGGAAGACATATTAATTCAATATCATCAATCTGTATACATTAACTACATCTGCCAACATGAAGCATCCTAAAAACAACTACTCAAGACTTCATATCCTACCTTATCCTTATAAAACATCATTTAAGTTTCATGTCTTGTGGTCTTTTGGTGCTACAAAAGACAACTTAGTATATATCCAGTCTTATAGTAAAAGAACATAAAACACAAAATAATCCAAAATAGCATGCAACAATACCTCTAGAAGGATTCACAGCCATTGGTGCAGTTGGCCGGGGAGGTCGCACTGGTGTTGTTCCAAAGGCTTGTGCATATGTCTCATCAAAATCCTCAAACAATGCCTTCCTGCATGCCAAGGCCGTGGCCTTGTTCTTAATAAACTCAATGTTCTGATTCTGGGCCCCTAAAGGTGCCAATGCCAATTGTTTTACCATCGAAATCACCTCATTTGAACGAAAGCTGCTCCTTGCCTTATTTATCTGACTCGAAGAATAAACAACTGGCTCAAAGTCCCCCACATCAACAACAAAGTAGTCCTCCACATTGGACGGCCAGAAATTGAACTCATTTCCACACCGGCATGCCAAACCCAATGCCTGTCTTCTGGAGAGCTCGTCTACAGCTTCTGCCACTGCCTTCACAAAAGACCGTGAAGAAGTCTGCTGCGACTTTTCCTGAAAGTGTTCTTCAAAGGGAATTAATTCTGCCGGATCATACCAGCCATAGCTACTATCCCCGTAAAATGCTACCAAGACATGGCCATCCCGCTTGCTTCTTTGAACAGATGGAGAGGCAAAAGCTTCGTTGTAAATGTGCCCTGGCCACCACGGGTGTGATTTCACCTTTCCCCACACCATATCTCCAATTTCATACCCATATCCAACAGCTTCATTTGCTCCTTCCGATGCAAATTGATCAAATTCCGATAGCATCGAATCGTAATCATCCACAGAGCTTTTTGCTTTCTTCTTCTTGGGCTTCTTTAATTCTTTATTTTGCAATATTGAAACAGAACTAGATTGATTCCGCGCATCTCCTCCTCCGCTTGCATCGCTGGTTCCAATATCCGCATCTTCTGGCTTCAAAGCCGTATACTCGTTGAAACCATCGGAAAACCTCGGTTCAACTGGTTTATCTTCATCGGCAGGTGAAACTACAGCTGCTTCTGCGATATTATCCGCTGTATTGGATCCCGGACGTTCGGCAGAATCGCTGCCGCTGGTTGAAGGGGGAGTGGGGTCGTCTCCTCTCACGACGTCATTCGCCCGGCTTGACGGCGAACCGGAACCGCCGTTGCTGGTGGCGCTCATCGCGAAAATCGTCCCATACACAGGGAGGCGATCTGTATCAGCCCGAAAAGCTAAAACCGCAATTCAAACAAGGAAAAATCGATAACTATGGGAATCACAGACGACGGATAATTGTGTACTGTATTTGAATTTGGGGAAAAACTAGAACCCTAGGAGACGTGGCTAGGGATTCAGTTGAAACATCGTAAAGTGTTAGAGCACTCCCAATGGCACTCCCTTATTTCTCTCTAACTCCTGCCACATCAGCGCCACATCAGCATCACATTTTATCCCCAGTTTTTAGCCGACTGCTACATTGGTTTCTCCCTTATTTCTCCCTAACTCAACATTTCATTTTTACATCATTATTTTTTATATTATTTAATTTTCCCTACAAATGTATTTAATAAATAGACTAATAATGAACAATTCATCGTTGTATTAATCATTGGAAAATATAATACAACGAGAAAAAAAAAACTACAAATAAAAAACGCAAATAAACAAAGATTTAAAAAAAAAAAAACTAAGACGGAGGGGCCGGAGGGGCGTCAGGATCGAGGCCCATCGTAATCTGCAGGCTTTGGATGCATTTCCAAAGGGCCGCCTTTTCTTCAGGGGTCCCGCCGCCGGTGAAGTACAGCGTGTACATCTGCGTCAGATTGGCGACATTGCTCGAATAAGTGGCTTTTTCTAAGTCGATGTGGGGTTCCGACTCGACTTCCGACGTTGTGCCCTTCCCCTTCCGCCTCCCCTTCGCCTTCTTCGCTCCCTCCGGGCGCTCGTGCGAACCATCCCCACTCAAGTCGATGTGGGTCGCGCTCCCCTCGCTCTCCGAAACGCTAAGTCACCGATTTCCCGTGCAGCGCGACGTGCATCCCCGTCCGGAATTTGGGGAGATCCTTCAGCTGATCGTAGATGTTCCAATACTTGAACCCCTTCGACAAGTACTTGCCATAATACCTCTGCATGGCCTCATCTCGGACCATATGCTCGTTCTGGTCACTGGGCATGTTCGCCAACAAGTTAGAATAAATACCGTTGAAGTGGCCGCAGTCCCTCATGAGGCGCTCCCAATGCCGACGGATCGCCTCGCTGCCATGGTCCTTCATTGAGGCAGTCTTGTGGCTCCTGTACTTCGCGGCAACCCGCTCCCAGAATATGATCTCAGTCTGGTAGTTGCTGCGCTCCGCGTTCTGGGACGTGTCCGCCCAGCAGGTGGCTATCAGCTCGGACTCTTGCAGAGTGTAAGTAGTCCTTACCCGCTTCGGCCTCTCATCGGAACCCGTATCAGTCGCAGCCGACGACGCCGGCGCCTTCCCCCTCCCGCTCCTAGAAGGCGGCTCGGTGGGCGTTTCTTCCACCTCGAAGTCCTCCGCGCTCAGTGTCGCGGCCTGAGATTCTTGGTCGCCTGGGGTTGATCCGGGGGTGTCGAATTGGGGCCGATACACATCGTCGGCTGGAGAGGGCATTCTGCCGGCAGAGTTGAAGTACGGAGAAAGTCTCCGCGCCGGAGGAGTCTGCAAAGGAGACGGACCCGCGTATGGAAGTTGGCCGGGAGGAGAACCCATCGCCAACAACGAGTGCATCCACTGCTCGTTTGCTTCATCCGTGTTGGGAATTTGTGAACTCGACTCTTTCCCCTTACCCTCACCCTTACCCGAGCGGGAATTTTTCTTCCAAAAGCTCATAATTTTTGGAAGATTGATGAAGATTGAAGATTGGGAGAAGAGATTGAAAATGGAGAGAATGAAGATTGTGGGTGATGAATGGAGGAAGTGGAGGAAATATTTATAGGGGTGGGATGTAAAAATAGCCGTTGGGCCGGAAAAAAAAAAAAAATTTAAATATCGCCGGATTATCGCCGAGCGTCGCCCACAGTGGCCGGCGATCGCACGGCGATAATCCGGCGAAAAAATGCCGGTTGGCGAAATATCGGTAAGATTATCGCCGATTTCACCACAACGGCCGGCGATAATCCGGCGATGTTCGGCGATTTTTCGCCGGATTTTCGCCACCCCCATTGGGAGTGCTCTTAGCTGTATCATTTAAATTTATGTGAGCTTTTAGGAGTAGGGGAGTGATCAATTCCTAAACAATCCAAAACTAAGACTAAACTTAGTCATTAGATTAAAAAATTTAGTGATTGAAATAATGCTATGTATTATATTTTTAATTAAAAAAATTAATAAATAAAATTAGAGGATATTAATGTCAATTCTCTCCCACTAAAATCATCTTAAAACTTTAAATTTACGTTACTCTCTCGATTTAAATTATTTTTTCATAAAAAATATATTAATATAAAAAAAAATTATAAGGATTCCAACGAGATCTCAATTTCCATATGTTCCGACGACGTTCAGATAATGAAATTTGATATTTTTTATTTCAGTTTTCGTAAATGTTGATAAATAGATTTTTATCAACAAATACATCAAAAATTCTCAATAAAACCATGTAAAAATCTCAATAAATATGTGTTGATATTTTCTTGTACTAGTGTTGATATTCTTATGTCATATTGTTGATATTTTGTAATACACTATGGTGGCGTTCGGTTGACATGACTAAGTATCATGAGACTATCCATCTAGGATTAAGTTGTGGGATTATTTTAGTTGGAAGGGGGAGGCTATGACTAATTATCATGAGACTATCCATTTAGGAAGGGCTTAATCTTATGAACCAAACATGATACATCTTTAATCATGAGATTTAATTTTGGCAACCGAACACCCCCTATGTTGATATAAAAAAAACATTCACAAAAATTATCATATGATAACATAATGTCGATATTACCATTTTGTTGATATTTTGTCTACTATTTATTGACAATCGTAAGATTTAATCTCATCCACTCATTTTAATATCTAAGAGTGGAGATTTGGTCTTAATTTTGAATTAGGGTGTTGTAAGTATTAGAATATGACCCTATAGGAGTATATGCTTTAAATTTTAATTTACACATAAATATATGAATTAATTTTTTTTTTTTAAACATAAATATCTGAACTTTCGGTTTTTTTTCACTAAAATAAAATATCTCTGGATTGAATTGATGTAATAATAGTAAAAAAATGCAAATGTGACAAATTCGCCGAGTCTTAAAATGACATTATTTTAATAAAAGAGTGTAATTAGTTTATAAATGCACTAACTTTTAATACAATTTCTAGTTATTTCTTTGAATTTTTAATCAATTATGATTTCAGTTTTTTCTGATTTTTTTTCCAAAAAATATTTTTTCAAATTAAAATTAGCTTGTTCATTGGAAGTGTTAATGTGGGATATTTGATAGATATCATTAATGTAAATTGATAAGGCTAATTTCATGCCTCGGTTATATGTTTACTTACTTAGTTGTGAAGCCCTACTATAATAGCGAGTTATAAGCCTTAAATAACTTCGAGCTAACACATGTTTAAGGGCCGCCACTGAATGCTTAGGGAGAAGAGTTGTGAAGGAGAAAAAAAATAGGGGAATTGGGTTATGAAGGTATAAGCTGGACGAAGTCCAGGATAAGGTGTTATAAGTTGGACGAAGTCCAGAAGAGAGGAGGAAATGGAGGAATAAGCTGGCATGAAAGATAATAGCCTGACCCAGGAAAAAGGAGGAACTCTCATAACCCGACGCTTCAGTGGTGTGGCAATAACTTAAGAGAGAATCGATCCTAACATCCCTGGTGAGGAATGAGTTATCGAGTGAATCCAACAATTGGGTAAGTAAAAGGCTATCTTGACGAGCTGACAGATTGACTAGGTAATGAAGGGAAAGGGCCTATTTGGAGGAGTGCAGCCTGTTGGATTGACCTTAATCTTGTGGGGACGGTTGCCTAAAAGTTGAAGCTAGCTCATGCCTATGTGTTTATGTGTTTGTATGTTTTTCTTAAACTGTTTAAGTTTTAAATTGTGTCTAGGTCTAGGAGTCTTGTCTTTATACTTGAGGACAAGTATGGTTTAAGTGTGAGCAGTTTGATAAAGCTAATTTCATGCATCGGTTATATGGTGAAAAGTGTTACATTTTGCTGGGTCTAACACGGTTTGTAAGCCAGGTGTGTGACAGAATCGCTAGATCAAGGAGATGCTGAAGGAACAGTCTAGCGAAGGAATGAAGTAGAAATGAGCAGAATCTAAGGAAAAAGAAGGCTTGAAGGAGGGAGTTAGTAGTTGAGGGCAACAAAGTCAATCTATACCTCGCTGGGCCCCACTCCAACGCCTATAAATAGAAGAGCATGCAAAACACAAATCATCACTCTTTTTCGCTCACTCTTAGCTCACACACAACACACACTTGGGAATGGGAGTTCTGGGGTAGTTTCGGTTCCGAAGGGGTTTATTCTTCAGAAATTTCAGTCGTAACACCGTCCGCGTGAGGGCGAAGATACAATCTCTTTAAATTTCAGTTTATTTTGCACCTTTACGGTCGAACTTCACTTTTGGGAGTCGATTTGGTTGTTTATGCTACTGATTATCTATTCACTTCTGTTAGTTTGCGTTTATCTGTGATATTTCAAGTTGATTTACGTAGATCCTGCTGTTGAGAGTTTATTTTAACAAGTTATATGTTGATCTCTGTTTTTGTTGTTGTGGTGCTCGATCTGAGAATTTGGTGATAGATCTGTGGTTTGTTGATTGATTGGAGGTTGTTAGTTAAATCTGAAGTTATGGAATGTTACTTTTGGCTGGAGTTTGTGTCGGACGCTTGGATCCGGAGTGGATTTAGCGTCTGAGGTTGGATTTGAAGGGAGGAGGTCGAGTTGTGCATGGATTTTGAGTTTTCCGCTTGCTTTTTGTTTTACTTCGTCTAGCATCTGTAGATCTGTTAGTTTTTCTTATTGTTCTTCATTAAAATGGTTTAGATTCAGTCTGCTCTGTTCCGATTTCGCTCATGATGTTTTTCTTCTGAGTTTTTACGCAATTTGGTTGAAGAAGATGATGTCGCTGTTAGTTAGTACCCGAGTTAGTTGTTTTTTCCAGCTTTTCATCCGTACTCTGCTTTTTCAGTTAGGGTCCCCACAGTCAGTTTGTTACCCAGATCTAGGTAATTAGAGTAGTTTCTTAGATCCAGTGATTGTTCGGTTTAATTTTCGTGCATGCTTTGCTGTTTCGCCTAGGTCTAGCTGTTAGCGTGGCAGTTTAAATTCCCAAGTTAAGTCTATTTTCCTCAACCCGAAAAAATGCGTGGCAGCAACCAACCCCAAAAACAAGTCCAAATCCTTGAACATGATTGTTACGCATCCATCTCTGTGGGATCGATCCCTACTTCCTTATGCTAGGTTTAGTAAAGTGGTTGAGGGTTTTTGAAAGAGTGCTCTGTGTGTCCGACGACCAAGATTTTTCGACGACCAACGAGTTCCTAGACCGCGTGATCTAGTGGATTTGCTGGACCAAGGAAACCTGTTATATTCTTTCTGTGCACACAGCGTGTTAACCGAGAGTAATCCCGTTCTTTTCAGTAATCAAGATTAAGATATTAGGGATAGGGCTTATGAATCTATGATTAAGAGCCTTTCATCTATAAAACTTGAGTAATTATTCTAAGGGCATGTTTGATACTGCAAATATGCCCAGAAAATGACTGTTATCTAGTCAAACACCTGTGTTTTATAAACATGAAAATTTTCAATTGGCCCGTGAAAATTACAATGCCTTGAAGAAGCCCAAGTATCTAATCACATGTACGCCTTTTACCTTTTCGACCTCTTTTCATCTGAAAGTATTCACGTCTATTCAAAAAAGATTTTTTGGCATCAATGCCCTCCACTCAATTCAACTCATTTGTTGTCATTTTACCCTTTCTTCTCTCCCGAACTGCTGGTGGAGAGAAGGTGATCGATAAAGTAATTGGTCGGAGGAAATCCTTGTCGATCCTCGGGTGAAGAACAAACAGTGGAGGCATTGATAAAGTTCCATATGGAACTAAATCGATTCGAGTGGTGCCGCTAGATGGACCACCTCTGATTCGACAAGGAGAAAATATGCTTACATCAATCGATGTAGACGAATCTGTGAGTGATGATTGAAATAGGAAACTTCATCCAATATCTTCCAACGAAAAACTCGCTGGATTTCGAATGAAGAGCGAAATCGTGCCCTTCATTTTATGGGTTAATATTTTAATGTTTTTTGTGGATGGGGGTAAGGGACTGTTCCTGAGAATGTGATGAAATTTAGATTGTAATAACATGTAATATTTGATGGGGTTTATGAAAGATTTGGTATAGGGACGTTGCTTTTGTTTATAGCTAGAGAAAATCTATGGTGTTAAGTGCAAATTGAAACAAATTAGAATTCTGGATTAAAATTGTTTGTTCTTATTTTGCTCTTGTTTCCTGGTTTATTGAGGTAAATGAGCATTTTTTGTTTATTCCTTCTCATGAAATGTTAAAAAGATGAGCAATTTTTTGTTTTGTTTGCACTGTTGAAATGTTCTGAAAAAGGAAGGGGTGAGAATAGTCAGATTTGAGGTCGTCGTCCAAAGAGATGAGAGAGTACTATTTTTTTCGACAGAACAAATTGATGAAATATTAACAATAAATAAAGGGTAAAAATTTAATTCGTGTGACTATTATACAACCCATCACGTTTTCATCTTCTTTTTTCTTTTGTAATAAATGCATGAGTAAGAAAATAGTTTATGGTCATGTCTGGTCAATTTTCTTGATTATTTTCTTAGTAGTCCTTTTCTTAGCAGGGCCATCAAACAGACCCTAATGTTGCAAGTTTTTGTGAGTGAATCATATTGAACGTGAAAATGTATAAACAAAAGTTCATGATAAATGATTATAGAAAGAAAAATTAACATGATTTATTAATATGCATAGTATGGGATTATATAAAAGTATAACCATGTTTGGCTAGATAATTATGAACATTAAAATTGATCTTCTCCAAAATCGTCAATTTATTTTGAGAGACTAACTTGACTAAGAAGCTTCATATCAATAAGCCAATAAGTTACTCAGCCAAATTCATAAATAAAAAGATGTCAGAAGGTGTGATTTGACTGATTTGTTTGGTGCTACAAAGTAACCCGCCTAAATCAGATCACACACCTACGAAATTTTGGATATAATCTTTAATTTATTAAGCTTAATCATTTCCGGTTATAATACTCTTTCTTGGGACTCTAATTTCATTACCCATTATCGCCATTTGTTATATTTTTATACGAAGAGTTCCAAATGAGCCATCATACAAACTTCGTTTACATGCAACATGCCTACCATAAACTTCCCTTATAAACCTCTTCAACAAGATGTGGTGTTGGCCTCAACTAAGCTCCTTTTCACCGATCTCATATTTGAATGGTTGACAACATGAAAATGACCAAATTTTGTTGAGTATGCTTAGAGAGACTTGCCCCATAATCTATGATCATCTTTTACCATATATCTTAACATCTCTAGCAATATGTGTAGTCGTAATACAAAAATTGGATACCACATCACCAAATAAATGAAAAATACATTGTTTAGTTAGGGGTATTCGCAATAGGACCGATAAATCCTCCTTACGCGATCAGTAGATTTATCAGCCCTACCGATAATCTTGCCCCAAGGATAGGGCACGCCGATCGACACGAGATTGATGCTATTCCAGGCTTATGACCGAGGCCGAGTTCATTTTTTTAAAAAAATTCTTAGGGCATGTTCAGTTCCCAGAAATAGCAAGAATAAGGACCAATTATAGGGAAGTTCTGATTCTGATGTTCAGTTTTCAATACTAATTTCTTGCAAACCCTATAATTCTTAAGGGCCCACACTATTCCTTCAAGAATTTGAGAAAATGAAATCATGGCTAGGAGGAGGTATTTAAAAAAAAAACTCTTATATGAAGGAGGAAATTACAAATAAACTCCTATAGAAAGGAGCGAAATTACAATTGATGTCAAGAGGGCTCGAACTCGGCATCTCATACAATAATGTCTAAGCTCCTTGCCGCTAGGACAAAGGCTCTGGACAAAACTGAACGAAATTGGACACCCTGCTCAAACCCACAATTGAAGAGAAGTTTACTTTTTTGACCCCTATGTCATTTACACTTCTCCCTTCATTTTCATTTCACCCAATTTGTTCCGGCCGCCATCAAGCTATTATAAGCGGCGATGCCAAAGAAAAAAAATCCAAATTCGACAAGTCGCTCAAGCGGCCAGCGCCGGAGCCCTCTGACAGCAAGCTCCGCGAGCTCCTCTTCATCCGCACTAGGGTTCCTCGTAGTGCTCTCGCAGAAGCTCAGCACGGAGAAGAAGAAGAGCTCCGAGTTCAACTTGTTCAACGGCAAAAACATAAGAATTCACTATGGAACGGCCTCGCGACCATCTGGGCTAAGGGGAGGAACAACAGGTGGGTGGAGTTTCACCAGTTCAAGGGAGATCTGTCGAATCGGCACAATATAAATTCTGCCGATAAATTGCCACCTTTTTTCTGTATGTATTTCTCTTCAACGACAA
This sequence comes from Salvia hispanica, assembly GCF_029641045.1. Lineage (NCBI taxonomy): Eukaryota > Viridiplantae > Streptophyta > Magnoliopsida > Lamiales > Lamiaceae > Salvia > Salvia hispanica. The sequence continues at coordinate 26,485,052 of NC_142692.1, forward strand.
CTAATTTTCGTTGATTTTATGGACTGTCTGTTTCCTTTCTTCTATCTCTCTCCAATTGTGATTACATTAGCTTACTCCTTCCAATAATACAACCAATAGAGAGAGAGAGTCTTATGCTTATTAGTTATCGCGGAGAAGAAAAGGGGTAAGTTTTGTGGATGTGGATTGGGATCGCCAATGGAGATGGGGATAGGAAGGGGGAATTTTATGAGGGCATTTTTGGCAAGTCGTGCAATTTTAAAAAGTGAATTTTGAATAAACCAACACCAAATCACGTAAACCGAACACCTGTGATAATATTCATTACTGTGGGCCCCATATCATGAAATCTCAACTAGATTTATATCTTCACCTTTCACTCCAAAGAAGGTGAACACGTCCTTAATATTTACACTATAAATACCTCACTTCTCATCTTATTTCATTCACCCATTTATTTATCTTTTTCTATTTTCCTACTCTCAACTCAAAATGAATCTCGACAACGATGAGATTATGAGTGCCTTTAGCGGGCCATGTTGGACTACAGTATGCAATATTACCAGCACATGATGCAACAACAACGACAACTACAAGAAAAACATGTACGTAGGACAATCATCCATCGGGAACCAGTCTTTTGAGAGTCTGCCGCAGTCGTCGAACAACTAGTCGCAGAGTAATTTGCCGACAAACCACAATGGGGCCAAACTGTTTTTCGCTGGATTTTAGAATGCAACATTCTCTTTTCGTACGCATCACGTTGGAGATACATGATGAATACCTCCAGTAGTATCCCGACGCTAGCGACAGACCCAAACTGTTGACGCTGCAGTAGTGTAGGGTTGCAATTAGGCCGTTGGCTTATGAAGGCGCGCAACAGATCTTTTTGACGAGTATCTCCACGTCGATGATATGACTGGGTGCAAGTGTGTGGAAAACTTCTACTGAAGAGTTGTTGAGGCTTTCGGCATCACATATTTGCGAAATCTAAGTGCTGCTGATTACCAATCCTCGCTGAATTTGCACAAGAAGACTCACGGATTTTTGTGTATGCTGAGAAGCATAGATTGTTTGTACTGGACATGGAAGAATTTGGTCCCCCAACCCTATACTCAACCCCAACGCAATATGATAAAAGAAATTTGGTCACATAACCGTTGCAGCTTATTTGTACCTGGTTTTAGTTTGTTTTTTGTTGCACTTTTTTTTTGTTTCTCGTTGTATTTTGTTCGTATCACGTTCTTAAATCTATGTTATTTTACTTAATTTAATAACGTAAAAAATCGTGGTGAAAATGAGAATAGATGGATTTTAAGGACAAAATTTAGGGCGCAACGCTATTGCATGTGCTGAGGGTGCATTATAAAATGCTGACGTGACATGAGGAAAAATGAGGATATGCGGATATAAGGGGCACTAAGTGCCCCAACATTAAGATCCACTTATTACAAAATCAAATAGACCATAAATGAATATTGCAAAAGATACGGGAGGGTTATATAATTATGAGAAAAAAATGGGTTAGATGTGGATAGATTGAAAAGTTGCGAAATACATATATTACCCCAAATAACCCCTGTGGGCTGTGCGTAATTTCCACATATTTACGACGCTTCCACCATTCGCATTTCTCACCGATCTGAGATTTCGGATTCTGATCGGAGAATTCTCAAATGACGGCGGTGGCGGCGATGTCCAGAGGAGGCTCTAGCCTTTCTTATCCGGAGCGGTTCTACGCGGCGGCCTCCTACGTCGGCTTTGGCGGATCTCCTACCTCCGCAGCTAAAGGTGTCGCCTCAAAGTTCTCGAATGATGCAGCATTGCTTCTCTACGCTCTCTATCAGCAGGTTTTATCTTTGCCGAATTCCGTCTCTTCTTAGTCGCGCTTCCGCATGCGCCACTTTTTGCCCAGTTAATTGATGCTATTTCGTCTGATCCACTCACCTTCATTGTTGCATATGCGATTCTGTCTGGTTTCTTGGAAAATTGTCCCCAAGTCTTTGCAATTTCATCCCGAAATGCGGATTTTTGAGTGTTGAGAGTTGTTTTGGCTGATCTGTTAGCAGTTCTTATGCAAATCAGCATGTATGGCTTGGCTTGTTATTCAGTTTGCTTGATCCGCCGCCGTAGTCAGGCTATTTTCTTGTTTGAGCATCCTAGTTGTTATTTCCGATTCATTAAAAACAAAAACACATGCCATCTAACTCATAGATTTGGATCTATATATCTGCATCATTGTTTCCATATCAGTAAATCTTGTGCAAATTGAAATTGACTTCACATTTTCTCTAGTTCAGCATTCTTGAGAATTTTCTTTAGCCCATCAAACTGGCTTGTCAATATTCTTTTCTGATTCATGCTTGTGGTTTTCCATCTCGCGAGTTTGTAAAATGATGGGTTTAGTCCGAATCTTGGCTCATTTGACCCAAAATTAGTTAATAAGGCAGGTTCCTCTCTGATCTCATCGGTTACAGAAAAATTCGATGAATTGCTGTTTTTTTTGCTGCTCCATGGCAATTAAGTTGTCAGTTTTGTGCTAGTTAGTTGCAGCTATGGGTTTTTCTTGACTGGTTTAAAAATTTCAAATGGGAAAAACTGTTTCTAAATGAATAAGTGTCTAATTGTTCTGGAATATATTGTTTACCTTGCCTGTGCAGATCTCTACTTGGACAATTTTCTTACAAAAAAACCTGGCTTCACTTTTTGCATTTCTTTTGTATGCATATAGGTTATATTTACTTTAGGGAGTGCTTGAGAAATGCGACATTCAATTGTGTTTTTGTAATTACAATTTACAAATCATTCCAAGAGATGTGTGAACTTGTAAACTTAAATTGTGAAAAACGTTGTCGTTGGCTTTAGCATGACTACCCTTCCAAGTTTTAACTTCTTATGTTAATAAGACGGTAAATGGCATTTTTTTTTGTTTAAAGTTTGTAAAACACTTGATACTTTGCTAACTCTTGGTTGTTAAATACTGTCATTTTATGATCTCAGGCAACTGTAGGACCTTGCAACAATCCTAAGCCTAGAGCTTGGAATCCCATTGAGCATAGCAAATGGACAAGGTTTGCTTGATTAGACTGTACAATTTTTTGACCTATATGCTTCTGAAGCCATGTTTTACTAATTTACATTCGTGGGCTCTATTGGATTCTCCAGTTATGGCATTATTGTTTATAAATGACTCCATGCTCATTTTTCTGTATATACCGATGACTAAACTGTACTGACAGAGTCGAGCAAAATTAGCAATGTGTCTCTAACTGATAGCTGTTAAATTTGTTTGTAATTGTGTACATCCATTATATGGTGAAATAGGTTTCGTTTCACTTGTACTTGTCACCAAGTGAGATGATAGAGAACCAGGAAAATATGCTGGTTTTAAACACTGAAAGTTTTACTTTCTTTCATGACTGAATGGAAAATTATATCTCTAAAAATCAGATCATGAAAACCTGTCAAATCAAGCAACACAAGTGAATCTAGTATCTTCTTATCCTTATACTTGTTGTTTTTCTTTTGAAAGAAGAGAAGGGGTACAGATGTGAATATTCCTATAGTAAATTTTAAATATTTAAGTTGTTTAATATTGGAGTGGCTAAAAGTTTCAATGGATCAGTCATAGAGGAAGATATGAAGCTAACTTTATTATATATAATCAATAATAGGAGCATGCTTGTTGTTTACTGTTTCTTCCTTTTCTTTTTCAGAATGTTCCAGCATATAGTTACGCCTTAAAATATACGGGATGAAAACTTCTAGGAAAATTAATCAATTCCTTAAGCCCATGTTGAGTTCTAGATCTAATGGAGCTTAGTGTAAATGTGGCCATATCATTAAGTTTCGTGCTTCATAATGTGGGAATTGGTGTACATTTTTGCTGAAACTTGGAGGCAACTATGTCTTTCCTTAGTCAAATTACTTCTCTTGGAAAAGTGGAAAGTAACTATTCAATGTATCAGATGGGTTTGAGTGGCCTAGGTTTTTGTACATGGCTGACTCAAACTGCAAGCTCCGACCTGGTCCTTGACTCCTTGTTCAAGGCATCTTAGTGTTTATGTAATCAACAGATTAGTTTAAGCTTGATTCTACACACATTCATACATCAATATTTACTCATTATTGCTGCTTATGAATGTCCAAATTAGTTCTAGGTAAAATTATATTGCAATATACTCCCTCCGTCCCCAAAGAGTGTGAACTTTGGGTTCGACACGGGTTTTAATAAATAAGGGGAAAAGTAAGAGAGAGAGAGAGAGAGAGAGGGTAGTGGAAATAATGTTAGTGGAGACTGGAGAGTGGGGTCCACATTATTATAATGGTATAAGTGTTAATGGTGATGGTATAAGTTGTAAATAAAATATGTATAGGGGTAGCATGTTGTTTGAAATTTTCAAAATTAGAAAGTTCATACTCTTTAGGGACGGACGAAATAGGAAATAGTTCATACTCTTTGGGGACGGAGGGAGTATATTATATTTCCATGTTGGATCAGTGAGATGGATATCTTCTCTTAATTATATGATGTACTTGTTATTACTGTTATTTTATCTCAAAAATTGTGTAACTTAGATTTCTTGTTTCTGTAGCTGGAATGGGCTTGGAAACATGGCTTCCACAGAGGCTATGCGGCTCTTCGTCAAAATATTGGAGGTTCATATAAACCTAACCTACTAAGTCTCATATGCACTCCCTCCGTCCCTTAAATATTGTCACAGTTTGACCGGGCACGAGTTTTAAGAAATGTAATTGAAACTGAGTTGAAAAGGTTGGTAGAATGTGAGTCCTACTTTTAAAGTATTAGTTTTATAATAAAATGTGAGTGAGAATAAGTTAGTGGAATGTGAGGTCTACTACCAAAAATGGCAAAAAGTGAAATGTGACAAATTTTGTGGGATGGACGGAAATGGAAAAATGTGACAAAATTTTACGGACGGAGGGAGTATATTTTATAGGGTGCTAAAATGTCCAACCTCTGAACAGGAAGAAGATCCAGGATGGTATTCGAGAGTAGCAGACTTTGTTGCTGAGCCTGTTATAGATGTAGAAATAAATGTGAGTATCTATATTCTATGCCACCACTGTCATTTGGTATTTTGTTTCCTTTTTTCCAACTAATTATTGATTTAATTTTCTTGGTATGGTCACTAGAAATATTCTCAGAGCATTTGGAACTTGAAACTGTTGGATGCTTGTTTATGTTGTGACAATCCTTCTTATGTTATACTCCCTCCATCCCATGTCACTCGCACTTTTCATTTTTTAGATCATAAATTTGAGATTGATTTTTAGTGTAATTATATTAGTATTTTAAGTGTAATGAGAAATCACTGCACAAGGGAAAGCTTAATTAACTCTAATATATTAATTAAATTTCTTACTTAAAGTAGAATTAGTGTAAGTAGTTTGAGACAAGCCAAAATTGAGAAGTGTGAGTAACATGGGACAAAGGGAGTACAATTCTCTTGTATGAATCGAAGTTTGCTGAATTTGTGCTTTGTATTTGAGGATTGTGGTACATTTATTCCATTTTGAAGTATCTACTTGCAGTTAACTTTAGATTATTTGGCTATCACCTACGTAAGATGGAAAATTCAGGAAAGAATCTTGTTGTGTGATATTCTAATTAAGTTCCTGTGGTAAATGCTAATTTTCTCCTATTTTCTGAACTGTTGTTTCCAGAAAACATGACTTTTGATATGTTTGTAACTTGTGCTTGCTTTGTTATTGTTACAAGTTCTGGTTTTTGATCTGTTATTTTATTCTTGTCATGTTACAGATACTTTTATATTCTTGTTTTATGGCGGCTTTCTTTAATACTCCGTAGTCACGTACTCATGTTTCATTCGTTCTGCTTTGCCCCTCCTTTCTCTTGGAAATGCCACTTTGATCTTACTCCAGCCACTCTTATGTGTCTTTCTTGTATTGATGAAAAAAGAGAAACAAGTGGTGAAATGCGTAGTATGTGTGCACATGGAGAGTGCAGATTCTTAAGCTCTATCCATGCTATCATAGTTTCTGTAATCTGAATTCTTACTCAATTTTATTTGATCATTCTGGCTGCTCAGCATAAAACAGAGGCTGTGGCAGCCTTTGATAATAGAAATGTCATCATAGAGTCAAAGACTATTACCACAGAAAATGGTAGCCTTTCAGAAACCCAGGATAAAGATGTTGTGTCTGAAGGACTTGGATCAGTTAATGTTTATGACCAGTGGGTGTCACCTCCTATATCTGGCACACGTCCAAAAGCCCGATATGAGGTATTGGAATTCAATCTGTATTACTTTTCTTTGCATTTATTCGATTTATATACACACACATACTAGTTTAGAAATTAATATGGGTTGATGGATTTGCAGCATGGGGCAGCTGTCATTGATGATAAGATGTATATATTTGGTGGAAACCACAATGGTCGTTACCTAAGTGATCTCCAGGTACTGCAATACTGGTATTTGTGTATGTCATATATCTTTGTATTATGGCTTATAAAGTAAATTAACAAAGTAAGTTTCATATAGCTGGTATCTATAGTGCTCTGATATATGGAAATACCAAAATAAAGAAATAAAGAAAAAAGGTCTATAAGTTTCTAAATTCTAAACATGTTGTATCTCTCTTGTATATTCCCTTCAGACTTTCTAGGTTTCTGTCTTATGCCAATCCACATTATCCACCAATAACAACAATATATGGTTTCTAGTCTCTTTTATTGAGCTTTCTGAAGACCTGACTTTTGTAAACTCTCTTCCTCTGTGCATTAGGTTTTAAATATGAGAACCTGGACTTGGTCTAGAGTTGAAGTTCAAGCAGGGACAGGGGGCACCACAACTCCATGTGCTGGCCATTCATTGGTTAGGAACAGAACTAAGTTTTACCTGCCATATGAATATCTATTATAGCATAAATTAGTTATCAAAGTCTTTAGATAATTGAATATGATGTGCTTATATACTCTGTTTAGATTCCATGGGATGGGAAGCTTCTTTCAGTAGCTGGACATACGAAGGATCCTTCTGAAAGCTTACAAGGTATTAAGCTGCATGCCAACCTTTGTAATTTTATCCTATTTCATTTTTTGGACAATTTGAAAATTTAGGAAAATATTTTTAAAACTAATTTTGTTGGCACATCCTGAATAGAGATTGATACAGCCCTTTTATGTCAAAGATGTTATTGTTCTAGTCAAGAGTTTTAAAACCAGAAACATCCATCATTAACTGTTCTAATTATGCTCTAGTCTTTCAACGGTTAGTCCTTTATTAAAATGTTCAATTCAATGCATTTGCCTGAACGTTAACTGTTGCCATTTTCTCTATATTAAAACCCTGGTCGGATTTCTCCTACTAAATTTGACTTCCTGACTTCAGTTTCATATTATTATGCCACTCAATGCCTTATCAACTTTTTTATGACAGTAAAGGTTTTCGATCTGCAAAGTTGTACATGGTCCACCTTGAAGACTTATGGAAAGCCTCCGGTATATCTCCATAGTGCCTAGATAATCTTTTCATCAAGTAATGATTTAAAAATATATATGTTGTTCTTGAGCTCCTGTTTTTGTTTTTCTGACTTTCTTTATACTGCTTCTGGGAGTTTAATCTCCTTTTTTTATGATTAATTAATAGCTTTCTGATGCAGGTAATTGCTTTTATTGTTCAAAGTTTATTTTCAATATTTCGAATGTGAATTGTGCTCTGTCAATTAGGTTATCATCTAACAGAGCTTGTAATTTTTGTTATAGTTCTGAATTTTCTTTTTTTCATTTTTGTCTCTACTTCATAGGTGTCTCGTGGAGGCCAGTCGGTGACCCTTGTAGGAATGACTTTAGTAATATTTGGTGGGCAGGATGCAAACAGATCTCTTTTGAATGATCTGCACATTTTAGACTTAGAAACTATGACCTGGGATGAAATGGAGACCGTGTAAGATTTCTTATCTTTGATGATTTAAGACATGTATGAAGATTCCTCAGGATGGTATCATTGTTTCGCGTGATGGTTTCATAGTCTGTGGTTGTTTGTTTCCATCATGAAAGAAAATTTAAAATTTAACATATTAGCATTGTGATATGTACTTCTCATTTGGTCAAATGAAGTGTAGGCTGTAATAGAATATCCCTGCAAGTAAAGCATGTATTTGCTACTAGTTGCTGCAAATATTTTGACAGTTCTTCAACTTTTGATTAAGGGAGAGATAACACTCCACTGTGAATGTGTTTCATGAATACAGTACAGCTTGTTAATTTGAAAGGCTTGTTCTCAAATGTTGCTGGATGTATGAGTTGTATGTCTACTCATCAATTTTGGCCCTTGCTGGCCACCATTCTGCAGGGGGGTTTCACCTTCTCCAAGATCTGATCATGCTGCTGCAGTGCATGCAGATCGCTACCTTCTTATCTTTGGTGGGGGCTCACATGCAACTTGCTTTAATGATCTTCATGTTCTCAACCTTCAAACTGTGAGATATATGACTTGATTTGTATCTCTTTGGTTCTGGAGTTCCAAATCAATATCTAGCAGAAATTTCCATTAATGTTTTTATGTTTTACATATGGCGCTATAGATGGAATGGTCGAGACCAACACAACAGGGTGAGATACCTAGCCCTCGTGCTGGCCATGCAGGTGTCACACTTGGAGAGAGTTGGTTCATTGTTGGCGGAGGGGACAATAAGAGTGGTATGAATGGGATGAATAATTTAATTATGTTATTAATCTGGATTATTGTTATTGCATATTGCATTCATGGGCCTTATCATCTAGTGTGCATTCATAGTTTATTAATGTGGAATTCATGGAGATTTGAGAACACAATTGTTACCAATCACATCGAGACATATGATGACTTTTCATTCAAAGGGACTAGCTGTTGTTCTTAAATATCTTCGAAGATCTGGCCGAAATATATAAGCATTATTTTGATTTCCGTGCTTTCAGTATCTTGTTGCTCCCTCCGTCCCACATTAAGAGTCACATTTTCCATTTCGGTCCGTCCCACAATAATAGTCACATTTCACTTTTACCTTAAATGTGGTAAGTAGGTCCCACATTCCACAAACTCACCTCACTCACATTCTATTATAAAACCAAGTATTAAAAAGTGGACCCCATATTCCACTAAGTTTTCCAACCCACTATAACTTTTGCCCACGCCAAATGTGACTCCTATTATGGGACGGAGGAGGGAGTATAATTAAGTAACCTTGCCATAAGTTGAAGGTCACAGCCAAATATATTGATGTTTGGGAAGCCAGAAATCAGAAGGGATGGTTAGGAAAAGAATTTTAATGTATGTGGTGATGTATCAAATTGCATCTAGCATAAAAACATGTTATACAGAATCACTAAGATAGGAACAATTTTTCCCATTATAGTTTACACCCATAGCTTTCTAGACCAAGAAACCAATATTTTCTTTCTTCTTAAGCCCCCCGCCCCCCCCCCCCCCCCCCCCAACACACACACACCCTTTTTTTAACCTTACTGAAATATTCATTTGTTTGAATTTGTCCTTTAAACTTGTCCCAAGTGTGTAAAGTAATCTTACCACTTCATGGATTTTCATCTTGTGTGAAAAAATCTCATATTGCTTTGCTCCTCCCAAGTGATGACTCTACTTTCTGAAAAATTATGTTACTTCTTAAGCTTTCTCATTTCTTATCTATGCATGCAGGAGCCTCTGAGACTGTTTGTCTTAACATGGCCACATTGGCCTGGTCAGTTGTTACTAACGTCCAAGGGCGTGTTCCTCTTGCAAGCGAGGTATTGAACAGTGCTCTCATATCCTACTTGAAACCTTACAATGGCATCATGGAGATGATGTCTTATTATTTGGAACATGAATGCTGGATCAGTGAATAAAGAGTTACTGGCAGTTATATGCTGCAGCAAGTTTTTGATCTTATTCTGTGTAAAAACAAGCAGGAAATAGAATTTTATGGGACAATTGCAACTCTCATATTTATGATGCATGTGGAACAACCTTCTACCATAATTTCATGTTATTAGGAGCACACGAAGATAATTCTTGTTGTTGGTGCTTACATGGAAAGAACACCATACTGCCTTTGAATGAATGTGTTTCATTTTTTTTGAAAAGTGCAATTAAGCCACTAAGAAACACTGTTTACAGGGTTCAAGTTTGGTCCTTAGTTCCTATGGTGGTGAAGATATCCTAGTTTCATTTGGAGGGTATAATGGGAGGTACAACAATGAGGTCTGAACAACTATTTTCTTTTTCCCTTTCTGAACATAAAATACTTTTATAAAACACTCCCTCAATGCATTTCAATTATATGCCTTCAGGTCCATGTACTTAAACCAAGTCATAAATCAACTCTGCAATCAAAGATGATGGAGAGACCAGTACCTGATAGTGTATCAGCTGTTCAAAACTTTACAAATGCTACCAGAGATGTAGAGTCGGATTTAGAAACTGGCCAAGAAGGAAAAATAAGGGAAATTGTTATGGACAATAATGATGCCGAACCAAAGGTAAGCATTATTGTTTTTACCATTGTCGATCCTAGTAACCATGAGAGGCCTTGTGGGATTTTCACAAATTTCTTATATGCAAATCTTAACGGGTTTCTTTTTTTTAAATTCTTTTTCTTTTTTCTACTTTGGGTGCTTTAACTTGAAAATTATGTCGAGGTATTGGTAGATGGGTTTTACTATAAAAGTTTTCTGCTTACTGTGAGCAGGATGACTGGAAATGATATCAAAAGAATGGTTGGTCTGTGGGACAATTATTCATCTTGCAGTATTTTTCTCACGAATGCAGATTACCTGCTGAGATTGTTAACTATTACTATTAAATTCTATTCATATTATTTTGGATGCACAATCACTCTTCCTGAAATTTAAAAGAATTTTTATGCTGTATTGCTATTTTTCACCCAGACTACCAAAATTGAAGAGACAAATGATCGTCTTTTAGCTGCCCTCAAGGCAGAGAAAGAAGAAATAGAGTCCTTGCTCAATAAGGAGAAAATGCAGGCACTCAAACTAAAGCAAGGTTTGACTGAAGCAGAAAAACTGACCGCAGACATGTACAAGGTAATTCTTCTACTATGTATTATTCCATCAAGTACTTAGCCTGATTGCAGTTGCTCCAATTTTATACAAACATACAGATGATTCAGTTTGATTGATATATGCTTCTCTCATTGGTTCCTCTTAGTTTTAGTCAGATGAGTTCTTGAGCAGACTTCTTTTTCATGTATATATGTTACAACCTATAACTAAATGCTTTATGAGGTCTAGCAATTTCACAAAGTACAGTCTACCTAAATGTCGACTTTAACAAAGAGCAAAGTCTATATCTATTGGCCAGATCAAAGCTTGTATTTAGATTTTTTTTTCAGAAATTGTTCAACCCGTACTTTGAGTTAGAACCATATTTATTCAGTGCTTGGTTGTAAAGAATTAACTTATTAGGGCTTCAAATTGAACATTCTTATTTCATTACTGCCATGTGGATTTCAGATGTTGTAGAACATTAAAAATCAATTATTATGACTGTTATCTCATTCTCATAAAAATTATGACTGTTATCACGCTTAATGATATGATTGCACTTGATTCAGAAATCAAAGACACAAACTAGGGAACCACTTCCTGCACATTATGACTGTTATCTTCCTTAAGGACATGTGCTATCAGTTGTAACCTTTTACCTAAGTAAAGTTCAGTGAAAAAGCTAAATGATTTTGCAGGAACTCCAATCCGTTCGAGGGCAGCTTTTAGCTGAACAATCAAGATGCTTCAAACTTGAGGTCCGTAGCATATAATTAATGCCTAATTTTATGGTAAATGTTGGTTAATAAGAAGTAAACTATCTATTGATTGTATTAGGTTCTTGAGGGAAGGTGAAATATCTGTAACATAATTTGGTTGATAAGATCTTGGGTTCATTATTTATTGAAATGAACTAACATACAACACATAGTAGAATCTGATAAGTGCTTACAACACATCTTTTTTGTTACAAATAAAAAGAAAAAAAAGAAAGAAAAATGGTATATTACTATTAATTTGTTAGTTTAGCAATGAAGATTGCAAATTTCCTGGTTGCACTTCTCCCAGTCCGCCTCGTAGCTTGTATGTTAATTGCTTTGACTAACAGGTAGATGTTGCGGAGCTAAGACAGAAGCTACAGACAATGGAGAGCTTACAAAAGGAACTCGAAATCCTGCAGCGACAAAAGGCTGCTTCAGAACAAGCTGCACAAGATGCGAAACAGAGGCAGGGATCTGGTGGTGTATGGGGTTGGCTTGCTGGTTCGCCACCAAACGAAAATGGTGGTGCATGATCTTGATCTTAGCTTTATTACACATTTGAGACTCATTCTTTCAGTTTCCTTAAATTACAAGTCTCATAGTCCATTCTGATTTTGGTGCAAATAAGATCGTAAGGATTCTCAGCCACAGAAGAAAATGTATGCATGTCGAACGAACGTCTAGGTGTGTAGGCTTTAGGAGGTTGTCAATGCCATATTTTGCTTGATAGTGAGTGTGATTCTTCTATTCAACTTATGTATACTTAGAAATGGATTATATGAGTGAAAATATACATATTTATTTATAATTACTGGCAGTATCTGCTTGGATTTGTCTGGGTTTAGTTTCAGTCGTACTTTAGTAATCCAAATCTGTAGTCAACAATGACCGTATTTGAACTATGATAACACGAAAAAAGGATGTATATTTGATCCTCATAAACACAGGAAATAAGACGAGAAAAGCAGAGTCTAAGAGTAGAAAGAAAAAGAAGCAGCAATTGCTCGAAGCTGAGATTCAAATTGAGGCCAAGCAGATTCCGGCGACTGAGCGTTCAGTGTAAACAATTTCCCATTCTGAGCGCAGCAAACGGCAACGTTATGGCGCCGGAAAGCGGGGCTCTCAACTTGGAACTCAAGCTCATAATACTTGTTTTTTCTCTCTGAATCCTCTCTCAATCTGGTTCCGATCAATCTCGCCTGCACTTGGCCCGATCTTGTGATGGTTCGGATGAATGCCTCTCCAACGTCGCGAGCTCCTCCAAATGCATCAATCCTGTCAACACAAGATCAAATCAGAAGGAACCAAACGATGCGTTTTAGTGTTTGTGATCCGAACATGCTCACGAGAAATCATTTGGAATGCGCGACGCAAAAACGCTGACATTGAGCTCTCCGGTTGACCCCGGCGGCCCAAACGCCACCATAGGCTCAGTCACATTCCTCCGCGGCCTTCCCCCGCCGCTCAATGAAGGAGGATCCAGAGACCTTTCCGCCTTCTCGGCTGCTCTATACAGTAATCTTTGATCCCCCAACCACCTCTCCGGGTACACAAATTCTGCCACAAAGAGAGATCCCTAATTACAAACAAATCTAGGTTTTGATTGCAAAAAATGTGATATAAGGATGATAGTGACCGAATCCTTCATCGGTGTCTATGTATCGGCTGTAGCCGCGGACGGGGTAGAGAGCGTCGAGCTTAAGGCTCTGAGCAGCCTCGGGCGTGAACCCCAAGAGGAAGCTCGTCACTCCGCCGAAATTCGCGCCGACGGCGAGTAGAGAAGCGGCGCCGACGCCCGTGAGGAGCCGGCGACGGAAGACGGACTGAAGTGGCGCGAACTGGTCCGCCGGCGTCGGTGTGTTGTCGTCGGAAGATTGCGTCATACAAATCCGGCACCGCGATTGAAAGGTATGTTGCGCGCCTATCATTTTCATAGTATTTCAGTTATGAGTTTGTGACTGAATTTGGGGTTGATTGAATGTATCCATGGGCGTGGCAAATTGTCATCCACTTCTGGTGGTTGATATTTCTCCTTCTTCCTCACTCTAAATTCATGTAATGCAAACAATATCATTATTATTTGTCTCTCTACTTTTAAAAACATCATTCTTGATTTCATGCTACAGAAAATTACTATTTGCTTCAATAATATCAAACTTTCATAGGAATTAAATGAAATAACTGGAATGATATATTTGAGTTAAAGTTCCTTTGCTTGCAATTCAAAATTAGACTGCCGACTCGCCGCTTAAATCTCGACAGTCAACGCTCAACCATAATCCAAAGAATTATGAGTACAATTTTCTGCTTTTCTTTAATCAACCAATGCCCCTAATGTACCAAAATTTAGCATTGATTTGTTTTCCGTGTGAAAAGGCTGAAATTGCTATGTTAGTCAACACATAAATCACGGTAGGAAAATGCATGTGAACCTGCAATAGTGTATAAATTATACTCCAACTTGTCCGATTTCGAGTTTTTTCCTCTGTTTTATTGTTTATTGGCTTCCTCAACGAGATGAACACCCAGATTTCCACGTTCAATGCTCTTAGCCTTAAAGATTACGGATTTCCAGCTCTAAAGCCATTTAACATGCGTTCTGTTCAATCATAACACTGCCCTTTTCACATTAATCTTTCAGGTTACAGTTTCCCAAAGCTACCAAAACTGGCAATCAAGATCTCATTGGTAGATCCCATCCTGGCCGAGCTAAGTTTAGGATCTCCATTAAATCTTGATTTCTGATTTGGGGGAAAAGCATGGCGAAATCATGCTTCCCCAAATGTAGGTTGGGCAAAATAATGGGATGGATTCAGATTGTGTTGGGAGGGCTGGTTATAATAGTCAGCATCTCCACTCTCTCCAGATTCTACGCCGTCGGTTTCTTCCTCCAAAACGACGACATCTGCCGGCATTTCCACGGTCCCTCCACTGCCTACGAGGATGTCGACATGGCCGCACTAACCGCTAGATTCAACGAAGTTCTCAACCAAATGGAAAACCTGCAGGAAAAGCTTGAATCCACGGTGCAGAAGATGGAAAAAGACGGCGCCGACCAATTGCAAAGCAGCAACATCTCAAAATTTGAGCACAAGAAATATTTGGAGGAGGAGGTGATCCGGCCGCTCTACCGTGCCCATATCGCGCTGCGGCAGATCCGGCTGCCACGGGTGGAGAACTCGACGCTCAAGGAGGATCCAATGATCAACGCCTTCGTGGTCGAGGAGATGAGAAAGTACATCACCCCCAAGGCGAACCGAGTGGGGAAGGTGAACATCTATGGTACGGAGAGGGTGTACAACACGATCGGGCACGCGTGCACGCTTATGAAGGAGGAGGTGGAGGAGTACATGGATTACGACGTTGGGTCCTACTGCAAGGACGACTGGCTCCACGGCCAGAAGCTCATGCTCCGCGGCTGTGACCCATTGCCACGGAGAAGGTGCTTAAGTAGAGCCTCAAAGCTCTACTTGAGGCCCCACCCCATCAATGTGTCCCTCTGGCTCATGCCTGAGGGCCGCAATGTGAGGTGGAGCAATTACCAGTGCCGGAACTTCGAGTGCCTCTCTAGTAAGAATCCTAAGAGGGGCTACTCCAAGTGCACCGGGTGCTTCGAGATGGAAAAGGAGAAACTCAAGTGGGTGGTCAACTCGTCCCTTCCTGCGGACTTCCTGATTACGGATGTCCTCGGGCTGAAACCTGGGGAAATCCGGATCGGACTTGATTTTGGCGTGGGGACAGGCACGTTTGCTGCCCGGATGAGGGAGCAGAACGTGACTATTGTCTCCACGGCCTTGAACCTAGGGGCCCCCTTCAACGAGATGATCGCTCTAAGGGGGCTAATCCCTTTGTATGTGACGCTGAATCAGCGGTTGCCATTTTTCGATAACACGATGGACATAATTCACTCAACCGGGTTCATGGATGGGTGGATCGATCTACAGCTGCTAGATTTCATACTGTTCGATTGGGACCGGGTTTTGAGGCCGGGCGGGTTGCTGTGGATCGACAGGTTCTTTTGTGAGAGGAAGGATTTGGAGGATTACATGTATATGTTCTTGCAATTTAGGTATCGAAAACATAGGTGGGTTATTGCTCCCAAGTCTAAGGATCAAGTGTTTCTCTCTGCACTGCTTGAGAAACCGCCGAGATCCTTGTAATTACCATTATTTTATCTGCTTTCTGATCAATTCATTGTATTCTGAAGAACATCTTTAATTTGTTTTAACATGTATGTCAAACTAACACTGTAAGTCTATAACGAGTCTGAATAAGAAAACAAGTACTACTAGTAATTGAATATTCTTGATTTCTTTTTTTTTTTACCTGCGATTTTGATAAATAATTAAAGTGAAGAGAAAGTAAAGTAAAAGAGAGCTTCCTCTGTTTTATTCTATCTTACTTTACTTTCTACTAACTTTAACTTTTTTTAAAATACGTGCCAAAAATTAGTCGATCGATTAAACTGGGATGACGGGAGTATTAAGATAAGATGTCCATGTCTCGTTTTGTTTCACATGTACTGCATTTATTTCCTCAAAATTTTAGGGATATCGAGCAAACAATACTACGTCTCTAAGTTATACTCCTAGTACTATATTCTCTTTCATAAAAAGGAGTATACTATAGTTCAACTACTAGTATCGGAATATCCAGCCACTCAAATAAAAATATAAATAAAATAAGAATACATTTTTAATGAACTAATACTCTAATCCTAATGAGTAATGACTATAATTTGGACCTCTTAGCCGACTCAGAGTGAACGTTGTATATTAACTATGAAATGAAAATAAATTATTAAACTAAAAAAGTTAAATACCTTAAAAAGCCCGAATAAGAAACTTTTGATTAGAATTTAGAAAGCATCCAGCATTGGGCTTAAAAAAGCCCAAAATTTGGTTTTCTGCGAAACGGATCAAAACAATCTGGCCCGGGTGAAGCTTCTAGAGTTACGCTCCACAAAACATTATGGGTCGGGTCAATTATGGTCTTGGAATGACCCGGCCCGGGTAGACTTTTCGGACAACGCACAGTTTTCATAAAACTGACGTAACTGTCTGTACTTAACTCCGATTTAGGCATACAAAATAGTCACCCGATATTTCGAGTACAAAGAGATAAGTATCATTTAGAGAAAAGAATCATGATTTTAGCCATTTTTTCCTCCAAAAACTTAACAAATTGGAGTATAATTGCCATAAAACAGAATTCAAGCTCTGAAATTCAACAGTAAACACGTCTAACTACCAATCAAAACTACAAAACAACGAGTTTATTACTATATCGATCATATAGTAAATATTAGATCCATAGAGACATCAGAGATCTTGAATAATGAATTTATGAACAAATCATAAATACTTTGACCATTATTTCTCAGTTAAAACAGACATATTTATAGTGTAATCGAAATTGAGATATGATATTACTTGAATCTAATAAGATGTAATTGTAATAATAGGGACATTGTTCTTCAAAAGACAAATCATCCAAAAATCTCACCAAGGATCGCTAGACAAAGTTAGTAGCCTGATGATGGCTTGGTCAGATCAACTCAGCGGGCCGTCCAAAATAATTTATTCAAACAATGTTGTTTTAAAATCCGCCGCTTTTAAAGTGAACATCCCAACACACAATTTTAAAAGAAATTTGAAAAAATTAGAAAATTTCAATGTTAAAATAAAAAAAAAATCTGAACTTATTGACAATATTATGCAAATAAACCTTTTTAAAATTGCGAACTGATCGGCCAAAAGCCAAATGAAATTTGATAACTATTACTTCATATTCTATAAAAGATGTCTCACTTTCCTTTTTAGTTTGTTCCATCAAAGATGTTACATTTCAATTTTTGATAAAAATTCTCTCTCACATTAATATAAAAATTATATTTTCTCTCTCTAATTTACACACAAAACAAAATCTCCTAAAATTTTATGCCGTGTGACATCTTTTGTGGAATGGAGGGAGTACATGATTCATGTATAGTTAATCCTAATCAAATACTCCCTCCGTCCCGGAGTATTAGACTCACTTCTTTTGGGCACATGATTTAAGGAATTGATATTTAAATAGTTAAAGTGGAGAGAGTAAAGTATGAGAGAGGAAAAAAGTAGGGGAGAGAAGAGAGAAAAAAGTAGGTGGAGAATAAAATAATATAGATGTTTTTTACTAAAAAAGGAAATAGTCTAATATGTTGGGACATTCCAAAAAGGAAAGTTGGTCTAATACCTTGGGACGAGGGAGTACCACTAGGCTGGTCTTGGATTCACAAGCTAGGCGTAGGCTCTAGCTAGGTCCATGTACAGTTCTAGATAGATGTGATTCACTTCTAGAGCATTCGTTTTGATGATTTGATTTTCTTCGGCAAAATAGATCCTACATGAGCTACAAATTAATGAATAATGAAGTTGAATTCATATATAACATATGTAGTTATAATATTTTTCATCTATTTCTTGATTAAATGATCGTTGTCAAATTTATAAATTTGCTATCAAGGTTAATGTTTTACTTAAACACAATCATGGTCAAGTTAATTAAATTATACTTACTATTCAAATATCCGATAGTTATATTTAATTTGATTATATCTTAAATATTTGAATTATTTATTAATTAATTAGTAGTAGTATATTTCTCCGAGCAACCAAGTTCATCATGTATAAATATAATAATACTAAGCGGACACAGTTTGGCTCACCATAGAAGAATATTATTGTAAATCTTAATTTGAAAATAGATATAAATAAAATTTTTTACGTAATGCTCAAATTTCTTTACACTAAATAATATTACTCCTTTCTACTTATAATTATTCTAAGGAGATAGTGATATGACTCTATTGAAATGTATTATAGACATAATAAAAATGGTTTTTAGGAGAATTTAATATATTACTAAATCATTAATAGATGAATCGACTTTTATTGAATAGTGACATCATTCTAGGTTGAAATGGGCTGCATATTTTATTCTTAGAAAAAGGTAATGGACATTAGCTCAAGATTTCTATAATTAATTGAGAAGCAAACGTGCACCAATCTAGTCCATTCATTTTTCAACTGTGGATACAATTATATAATCAATCAGGCATTTCAAATACTTGAAGCATATTGGCGGAAGTGTATTATTAAGTTGATACTAATTATATATAATTAAGATGAGGGACCACATCTTAATCCACCATATTAAGTTATTAACTCAACTTGTAGGTTTCCCATTTGTCCAGAAACTATTTCCTCTCTCAAAATAGCTAGTGCACCAGACAGATAGATCAGTGATTGGTCTAAAGTTATGGCCCCTTACTATTGATAGAAAGCATTTCGAATTATTTATTATTTCACTTTAGTGAAAGTAATAAAATAGAGTACAGAACATAATTTATTTGGTATTAAAAGGTGGAGCGATTATATAAATTCAGAACATACTATAAGGTTAGGAGTCCAAGTTAGGTTAATGTGACACTTATGAAATGAATAATTAGGTAGCTAGGTTTCCTGTACTAGTATTTGGCATAAATTGTTAGTGGTAGTGGTATGCATAAATTCAAAAGGAATATAGGTTGAAGATTTATGTAGTGTATTAAATTTTGGGTAGCAGTATGAAGAAAGGGCAGTTGATGAGAGAGTGAAATTAATAAATGGCAGAAGAGAACGATAGATTGCTTCCGGTAGCGAACGTGTGGAGGATGATGAAGAAGATCCTACCCCCAAACGCCAAGATCTCTAAAGAAGCCAAAGAAACAATGCAAGAATGTGCATCGGAGTTCATATGCTTTGTCACCGGTGAGGCATCGGACCGGTGCCACAAGGAGAACCGCAAGACGGTGAATGGAGACGACATCTGCTGGGCCCTCAGCTCCCTCGGATTCGATAACTACTCGGATACTATGCTCACCTACTTGCACAGATTCAGGGAGATTGAGGCACAGAGGGCTAAGCAACAAAACTAATTAAGAGGATGTGCACCCACTGAAGTAGGGCTGGGGAAAAATACCGAAATACCGAAAAACCGGTCTTATCGTACCGAAAACATATCGAAAATACCGTTTTTTTGGTATACCGTGACTTTCGGTATGGTATGATACCTTACCGAAAGATTGCGGTAAGGTAACGATATGAATTTTCAAATACCGCGGTATACCGCTGCATACCGAAATTCGGTATATACCTTAGTTTACGGTATATACCGTAAATTAAGGTATATACCACAATAATATAAACACAATTGTATATAAAATATATTTTATATATTTTTAAATTATAAATCTATTGTGAAATATAAATATAATTATGAATAAATTATATTTAATTTATTTTTAAAATTATAAATTATAAATAATATTTTAAAAACTCTAATTTTCTATTTTAATTGATGTTGAAAGTCAGGTATACCGCAAAAATAAGGTATACCGAACTTCGGTACGGTATACCGAAAATGAGGTACGGTATCGGTATGAAATTTGTCATACCGAATATAAGGTATACCGAAGTTCGGTATACCGAAAACTTTGGTAAGGTAAAGGTATGACTTTTTCGCATACCGTATTTACGGTAAGGTATACGATATGGTGGTTTCGGTAAGGTATACCTTACCTACCCACCCCTACACTGAAGTAGACACTAGTTCATCATTCCATTTTCAAGAGAGGAGATCTTCTTCTTCAGCTAAAGCATGGCCTCTATTTTCAGGAAAAACAGGTACTTCTTCTCATCTAATTTAGCTAGCGCTAAATTCTCAACTATCCAATAAGTTTGTAAGATAAACTTGTTTTTCCTATATTTTAGCCACTTTGTTTATAATCTTGAAATTTGACTTGTTTTTACTTCTCTATAGCACAAGATTTTCCTTTTTTTTTTCAAATAACAGCGCTTCTTGCTTCACGCTGGCAGTTAACTCTTATCTAATCTTGGATGAGATATAAATTCATTAAAAAAAGGAGTACTTCCACTGGTGTATATTAACCTCCATTTTTCTGCTCAATCTTATCAAATCAGATCACCAATCATATGAGCTTAATTATACAGTATCCGTTACAATTATATGCATCAAATTTGATAATTAAGTCATAACCTCAGATCTTCTTTATTAATCTCAATTCAAATCAGAGATCAACTTTGACTTCATACATCAACACACTTGTTTATCCAAATTCTCCGAATTGAATTTTAGTTTATGATCTTTCTATACCATACTTTTTCATGAAATATATATATAAAAGTGGGTGAATGTCTTAACTTGTTAAGCATATATGTATAATTTGCCAAATGTAAATAAATATGGAGTACAAAACATATAAATAATAAAAGCACATGAATAACTCAAGTTCAAACTTGGTTAAACAAACAAATTCATACAAATCAAATACCATTGGATGAAGTTCACATCTATTCCTTTTCTTTTTTGGCTCGAGATTGATACTTATATTGGATTAGGTCTGCTCGTGTTTTAAATGATCGAATTTCTAGCGAGTTAGTTTTGTAATAATCAAATTCATATACGATCATGTTACAATGTGGTTTTAAGAGTTCATAAGAATAATAATATACTACTCCTATATTATCTATATAAACGGCTTAGTAATTTAATAAGATTAATTTAGTAAAAAATGCATTACAGAAACAACTAATTCATTACTTAGGAACCACCAAAGAGAAATAATGTGGTCAAATATATTACCAGCATGACATATATAGTGCTGTTTTTATATTCTTTTGGGATAAATGTATAGTTTGTCTATAAGAAGAACACTAAGAAAATATATTTGATTAAAAAGCTTAAGTGAAACTCTCCAATTAAAAGAAGGAGACTTTTGTTTTTTGTGAAAGCAAAAGAGGGTTTTATTATTTTAAGTTCTGATGTAATTAAGGTCTTGACCCTAATTGATTTAGATTCAGTTTCCCCTGTTAAGGTATGTTTTATACGTCTTTAATTACTTAATTATATTATATTTTCCGATTTGATTGTACATTGTCGTATATGTAGTAATCGAATTAGCTGAATATGTGCAATATAAATACTAGAAAGGGAATTTATTTAAAATTTATTAATGATGGTGTACTTATCAATTACTTTTTGTTTAGAGTCTCTTCCTTTTCACATTTCTCTAGAGTTTTTTTTTTTTTTTTTTTTTTTTCAAATTTCACTATATACGTCTATAAATATTCACATATTCTAATTTTAAAAAGGATATAGTGAGTATTTCTGGTTGGAAACACTTCAACTTCTTGAGGCGGTCTTTATTCTCTTTGTAATCTCCAACCATTTCTATGAGACCTTTTGAAGTTCTCATATAGTCTATAAATAAATGTACAATGTATTCGTCATTGTTTGTTCGACCTCGAAGCTCTATCAAATTATCGATGCTTAGCATGTTTGATTATATGTTTCTACACACGCTTAATAGGAAGTTGTTTTATATTTGGATCGGAACAATATGTCAATCCACAAGCCACGTAGTCGGAAAGTAATTTGTATTACTTTCCTCAACTCGAATTAGAATTTGTTTTGTTTTACAATTTTTGTCGTAATTTTCGTTTCAATAAATTTTGTTTCTTTCCTTCGGTTATGCTATAATAGCTAGAGAGTACTGTACGATGGTTTGATTTTTTTTTCCTTATATTTCTAACATTTCGTAGTTGAATAGGGCATACTTACGAATTAATGTTGGTTTAACGGCCCATCCTTGAAACAAATTATTTAAAGTTTAAACTAATAATCATGTAGGAGCTATATCCGATCCAACAAAAATTAATCGAAATGTATTTGTGTGCGCCCAATCCTAACCAAGCTGTGTTTTTATGAATAGTAATAAAATGCAAACTTATATATGGTAGAAACTCAAAACTCATCGACATAGTTTTAACAACACTGTTTCAATACAATATCAACACCAGTGTTTTAAAAACCGGACCAGATTGGCCAGTTCGACCGGTCGAACCGCGAACCGGCAGCTGGTTCGGCCCCTAAAACCGTTAGTATACATAATTTTTAGTTGTGATATGTTTAATTTTAATTATAAGCCACTAAATTTTATTTTTATTAATGTAATATATATATATTATTAATATAGTTTATTACTCCATATTTACTAAATATTACTCCAAACTTACTAATAATTCAAGTTTAATTTTACGTATTAACTAATAATACTATTATAGTATATATTTATCCAAATTAACTAAAAATTGATGTTTAGTTTTATATATTATCTATAATATTATTTCACCACATAAATGTTTTGAGATAATATGAATTTTATCTATTATTATATGTAAAATATGTAATTTTTTTGGCTACATTAATTAAAAATTTATATATTTAATAAATATTTAAATTTTACCATTCACTTACTTTAAATACTGTTAATATTTAATTTACTTAAAATGTTTAATATATGTTTTTGTTCTATGTCAATATTAATTGTAATATATTACTTACTAAATTTAATATATTTTGTAAGAGTATATTTAATTTTATATTTACAAGGTAAAACGGTTCGACCAGTGATTGAACCAGTCGGACGGGTTGAACCGTGAACCAGTAGCCTCATCGATTCACCGGCCGATCCGATTTTTAAAATATTGATCAACACAGTGTAAAATTTCAAGATTTTAATGTCAATACAATATCAACACAATATCAACACAACATTAATCATTGACTACCATTGAAATTCTGTTGATATTTTCCTATTGATGTTTTTTTATAATCTGTTGACATTTTTCAATGGTCCAGACCATAATTTTGAGTTTATACAATATTTAGAGTTTTCATTTGATCACGTCATCTAAATTGGGACCGATGCACGCCTGATGTTAAAAGAAGGGGATATATAAAGGGGGCTGCTTGTAAAATTGAATTTGCTAATACGTCAATTCTGAATAGCTACTTATTAATGAGTACATATGGTAATCATTACTTCCCTGAGAATTTGTAATTATAAGTTATATTCTGTCGCAGTAATTAGCATTTCAATCTCCAATTTGTTAAAAGAACAATTAATTTCAGATTAAGATTGGAAGTCATGAAGGTTAATTTAATTCATTCTTCTAACCTTGATCACTAATTTATTTGGAGTCTAATTATCCTACAATACAAGCGATAATTATGCTTTGGAGATGCAAAGAAAGAGAATACAAAACCAGAAACGATGATTCCAGTATGTATAAGTGCCAAAATAGGAACTCTTTAACTAAAGCTTTAATTTGGATTTCGGATCCTCCCTCTCCCTCTTTCTCTCTAAAATTTAGGGTTAGAAGTGCCCTAGAAGGTGGTGCAGGTGGAAGAACAAGGACAGCGCATGTTACTCTTTTTGCGAGTTTTAGAGATGCAGTTTGCGATATCCCAATGAAAATTTTAAAAGCCTGTGAGTATTTGCGTCAAAGTTAGGGTTTTTAAGCATCATACATATCTAGGGTTTCCACCTTTTACTTTTGGGACCACTTCTCCATTATCTTCCTTTTACACATATTTATTACGGAAGTTGCTGGATGCACTTCATTTATTTAAATTAATTAGTATGTCATAATTTTATCAAGATTCTGCCCGGCGAATAACAAAATATATAGGGACGTTAGTGATTTTTAAGAAAATATTATTGAAATCTCATCAATTTAACAACGATCATAATCAGATGAAATAGCAACTGTTCAACAATGATCATCATCATATCTGATCATTTTCATACAAACCAATTGATGAATTTTATTTGAATTGATGAGCAATTAAGTACAAACAGCTGTGATGGGGTTCGATGTTACTTTTTCAAAATGTGCCAAGTACAGAAATGTTAAAACTTAACAGTATATAGTATAGTTCATAGGCCCAAGTCGTCGTTGTAGTTTTACTAGTAACTGTAATTCAATATGGAGTATTCATAATTTTCTTTATAAAAATACTAACACAGTTTATAAATTACTGAAATCTCATAAATTTAACAACGATCATGATCAGATGAAATAGCAACTCGATCATCATATCTGATTATTTCATACCAATTAACCAACATCTCTGCAAATTAGAATAAGATCAGAAAGCTAGTTAGTGGTGTTAATCGGCTACATTACTTTTTTAAAAATTGATGGGGTAAACAGCTCTGATGGGGTTCGATTTCAAGAAAGTAAACATACCTGGCCTTCACTTTTCCAAAATGTTATGTTAAAAATAGTCCCTAGTCATCCCTAATCTGCTGCTGTAGTTTTACTAGTAATTGTATTAATTTGTGCCACTAATGTTTATGATATGCAGTTGTTATAAGGAGAAATAGCACTCTCTCCGTCTGCGATTACTTGTCTTACTTTTACTCGACTTGAATTTTAATAGAAATGAAAAGATAGGCCAGTGGAAAAAGTTAGTGAAATGCGAATCGTATTTTTATATACTAGTATTAGTTTTATAATAAAATATGAGTGGAAGAAGTTAATAAAATATGGAATATTCAAGACCAAAATTACTAAATGGTAAATGAGACATGTATTTATAAATAAATTGAAAAAAGAGACATGTGATCATGGATGGAGGGAGTATTATTATACACCCTATCTCCCATTTAAGGTGAAACATTTTTTTTCACAAAAATTTAAGCAATGGTTTTTAGTATTGTAAGTGGATTTGGTAATAAAGTAAATTAAGTAATTTGATGGTTTATTTAAACATTAATTAAATTTTAAATTTTTACATATATATTTTTGACTCAACTTTATTTTATCCAAATAATACCTGCAAGTGTGTACGAGGTTATCGTAGCAAAAAGCAAGCAAGAGTATATCGTATCCCACAGAAACAATTAAGTGTAAACCTAAGTACCACGAACAAATTTCAACTACTATCAAGACGATCAGGAATTTTGGTTTTGAACTAATAACTAAGCATATAAATTCAGAAATTGAAATAAAACACTTAAATAAGAGAACAAAGAAGCAAGATATAGAAAATGATAGAGAAATATGCAGAATCCAAGGATCCGATGCACAACTCATAGCCTAACCCAATTGAAAGCGATTTACTTAAAGTCTCCAGAATTATTGAATCAATCACAATTGTAGATTAAACCCCCTTCCGAGGTGAGAAGCCTGTAGATTAGGTGTAATAATTGAAGTTCTCTTCTAATTCTTAGACCTAACCCCCAACAGACCGTTTAGATAAAAGATTCCACTCGAAACCTCAACTCTCCCGAGTTCTATTGAATTAAGGTGTGAATTATTCATCTTTCAAGGTTAAATATTTCGTCTCCCGATTACTCTAAGAAACCCTACACTCCCAATTGGTGATCAGACAATTGTTAGGAAAAAACACAAGAATAATTCAAACAATTGCAAGAGCAAGATAAAAACGAAATCAATTGGACTAAAACTATGAATGCATCTTCACCAAGAATTTTACATGAAAAAATTAGCTACTAATGTTCATGATAGAAAACAAAGAGAAACTAAGAAAAACAATAGAAATCATGATACGAAGTACAATTAGCGAGGAATTGAAGCTTGAATCTTCATTCTTCTTCCAAGAGTTCGGAGAGAGAGGGAGAGAGAGTGTATGTTGGCGGCAGGCGTGAATGTGTAGAATTGACCTAGATCTTCCCTCTTATTTCCTTCCTCTAAAAATCGCTTTTAGGCTTTGAAAATCACCAGGTTGACGGAGCCGGCTGGGTGGTATTATTGTACTGGAAAATCACCCGGCCGGGTGAAACTTTCTGGAAAACGCCATGCTTTAGCTGACTACCCGGTCGGGTGGGACTTGTTCGATCCTCACTGACTTCTCCATGGCTTCTGAATAGGGCTGGGGAAAAATACCGAAATACCAAAATACCGGCCTTATCGTACCGAAAAAATACCGAAAATACCGAATTTTCGGTATACCGTGACTTTCGGTACGGTATGATACCTTACCGAAAGTTTCCGGTAAAGTAACGGTATGAATTTTCAAATACCGCGGTATACCGCTGCATACCGAAATTCGGTATATACCGTAAATTAAGGTATACATCGTAAACTAAGGTATATACCACAAAAATATAAACACAATTATATATAAAATATATTTTATATATTTTTAAATTATAAAATCTATTATGAAATATAAATATAATTATGAATAAATTATATTTAATTTAATTTTAAAATTATAAAATATAAATAATATTCTAAAAAATCTTATTTTCTATTTTAATTGATATTGAAAGTCAGGTATACCGCAAAAGTAAGGTATACCGAACTTCGGTACTGTATACCGAAAATGAGGTACGGTATTGGTATTGAAATTCGTCATAACGAAAATAAGGTATACTGAAGTTCGGTATACCGAAAACTTTGGTAAGGTAAAGATATGATTTTTTTGAATACCGTGTTTACGGTAAGGTGTACGGTATGATGGTTTCGGTAAGGTATACCTTACCTACCCACCCCTACTTCTGAATGCCACCCGACCGGGTGGAATTATCAACATAATATCTCACCCAGTCGGGTGGAGCTCGTTTTACTCCATTTTTCACCTATTTTGGTAAGGTAAAGAGAACAATTCAAGGATATGCACAATAACACAGTTATAAGAGCATCTCCAAGGGGAAAGATAAGTTGAGAATGTATATTTTTCATTTACCTAATTATACCTTCTTAAAAAGTAATGGACTCTAAGTGAGAAGGTAAAATAAAAAGGCAAACAAAAATAACTAACTTTTTACCTTCTTTTCCAAGAAGAGGTAAAGATACCTTCTCAAAATAAAAGAAGGTATAAATACCTCCCCAAATACCTTTTTTCTTTGGAGCATAAAATTTTATCAAGAAGAGGTAAATATGATAATTATTTATCTTTACCTCTCCATTTACCCCTTCCATTTGAAAATGCTCTAAAAGTATTTTATATAACAAAAGGTACATACATATCAGATTCTATTTGGCACTGCAAAGGTCGTTGAGCCACATAAAACTTGCAAAAGCAAGAAGGATTTTTTTTAAAAAAATTATGTTTTTGTGTTGTTTCTAAAACTTTATTTGGAGTAAATGGTGAGATAGAAAGATCGACGTATTCTCGTTCACAAAAAATCCCAACAAAGAGAATAAGCAAGAATAGGATAGGAGTGCAGGAATAATGGAGATAAATGAACAACAAATCAAAATTTGATATATATAAATATCATAAATTTTTTTAAAAAAAAGTCAAAAATATTTTGATGTATTAAACACAAACTAAATATATAAAATAAAACAAATAAACTAAATATGCATCAAATTATGGTTGTACTTGTATAAAATGCTCAAATAAAGTATACAACATGCTTATATTGATGGATGGCCTAAAATCGATTTAATCATTAGTATTTGACATAGACGGCCCAAAATCAATTTAATCGGCTATTGATACCCAATTAGAAATAGCCCATGGAAATCTAGAATTATCCAAACCTAGGGTTTTAGCCGCAGTCTCTTGAAGACTATATATGTATCGGTATGAATAATTGAATGTGTGTATTAATCGCACCCACTGCACTCATCTGGCTTAGATCTCATTCGAATTCGATTTTGTATCTGTTATTTTGCGACGATTTGATCAAATTTGCGGCGAGCCATAATCGATGCTCGTATAACTCTAATTCAAAATCGTCGCCAGAAAAAGCTTATTCCTTCGTTGAGATCTCCGATTTCCGAAGGTGAGCCTTGTCATATCCTATCGCCTTGGGTAGCGGGTTACTGCTATTAACTCTTGGGATTGGCCATGAGAAAAACATTTATTCTCTATTTCATTTCTAATTTGTGTCGCCGGTGAGGAAATCTATTATCAAATTACACCATCTTTCGGGACTGAGATCCCCGTGCTGATATTCTGCAATTCTGAGGCTATTTCAGATCAGTTGTTATATTGTTTTGTGAAGTGAATAATTAATTGTGCTTATTGACGGTCCAGTGCTGTATCATTAAATATACGGCACTTAACATTATCATAAGCTATAGTAAATTCTGAGCCGCCTTCGTCTTTCGAGTCTTCTCTCCATATGGGATTTGGCTATCCATGTAGTGGCTCTCATTTTTTCCTTTCTACTGTTTATGGATTTTAAAGAATGATTGTTTTTCGTGCGACGTCGAGTTTATTTTAATTTTAGTAGTTCGTAATTTAACCTTCAAAATAAAGTGTTCCCATTTTATTTAAAAATGACTGATGAGGATCCTGTTGTTAAGTTCATTCGGCAAGTCTTGAGGGACGAGGTGAGTGCCCTGGTAAAACGTGAAGTGGATCGACTCTTGCAAGCAGAGCTGGAAGCAGCAGTCCCTCAACTGGTCCAGTATCGAGTTCGTTTACGTGTGTTTTAAGTTTTCTATGTTTTAACCCCAATTTAGTCGGTTGGTTCAGTTAGGAATACCTGGTTAACTGAATTCAAATGGAACCAAAATTGAAGCACTGAACTGAAACCGAATTTGCCTTGGTTCGGTTCCTAAGTCCTAACAGCACTAGGTCGGTTCCGGTTCGGTCCGGAACCGAAATTCAAAAAAAAGGTGAATTAAAAATTAAAACTTTAATTCTTCTTTAATTGATCATGGGTTGATAATAAAGAATCAAAAATAAAGTCAATTTGATATGTTTTTCTTTGGACTTATGCAGTTAATGTTGTTTTTAAAGGACTGTACTAATTATTATAATACTATGTCTTTGCATACACAGTTTAAATAAAATATATATTAACAAATGGGTCATCGCATGGTTGTACAACGATTTCTCAGTAAAAATAGCATTTATTCATATAGAAGGTAGTAGTAAATTCTACAAAATGGAAGTAAAAGTAGTAAAGCATTTATTTCCTAAAAAAGTAGTAGTAGTGGTGTATTTATTCAAGATCTTATAGTGTTACAACTGGAACACTGTACTTTCTAAATAATTTTCAGTTGACATCAAAATTCTAAGTACTTATGCTAAATTAGTATTAAATCGTTATTGTAGTTGTAGCAAGTAATTAGTGTTGTTTCTCTAAAAACACTTGCACTGTAAATAATCCTTAAATCTTCAGATCGTTGCTTCATGTTAGAATAAAAATTTACAACCTGTTCAATCCAAAAGTTGAAATATTCAATAAAGTAAATAACTCTAAGTTCAAAGATTCCAAAACAATAATATTAATCCAAGTTTACAACCTACTCAATTCAACAACCATTCAAAGTTCAAATATTTTAAAAAATACTCCAAGTTCAATATTTTCAAATTCCAAAATAAATGCACGATAAATTTAACTTTCATCATGATCATTTGAATGAGTTCTTTCCAATTCTCCCAATTCTGCATCGTCCAATGGCCATGTCACTTTGCCATCCTTATGGAGTTCCCCCACCACTATCAAAAATAATGAATTAAAGAATAAGTTCAAAATGAAGAATAAATAAATATATTAGTAAATAGCAATGAATTACTCACTTTCAAAGTATTGCTTTTGCATAAATGGTATTGGTTCTCCTTCTTCTTCCATGAGATCTGCATAAGTAGTACTAGACCTCAACCAATCCTCAGAGCATATCAAAGCTTCTACCATTTTGGGTGCCAAAGAGTTTCTAAATATCGACAGCACACGTCCCCCTATGCTGAATGCCGACTCAGAAGCTACGCTTGATATAGGAATAGCAAGGATATCTTTAGCCATCTCTGAAATACCGTATGTCTTCCACCACATAAGAATGTCAAAATCAACATCTTCATTGGCTGGGTATTGCCTCTCTGCGAAGTAACGAGAGAGCTCTGAGCTTCCATCTTCATCATCATCATCCTCACTAGCAACATAGAGAATGTTACAAGAACTTTTACCAAGAAATCGCAGATTAGTCGATCTACTTGACATTTGGCTAGCTGAAGTTGTTCGTGGTTGTGTTTGGTCAGCCACTGGAGTGAATTCTTTCTTGTACAACTCAAATAAGTCAAAGACTGACTTTCTCAACTCCTCTGCCAACTCATTTCCTCGTGCTTCACCATACAACGTCTTCAAACAATGCTGCACATGCTTCATCTTTTGTCTAGGATCTAGCATTGCAGTAATGTACAAAATTTTGTTCATGTTTGGATTAAGCTCATCTCCCTCCAACCAATACTTACCAAACTTTTCCATCATCTTCTTAGCCATGTATCTAATCTCAACATCTTCATCATCCTCCAACGTTTTTATGATAAGGAATATGTCACACATCTCCATTAAAAATGAATGTGATGTGGCATACGTGGTGCCAGAGACGAGACAAGTCAGAGCATAAAACGATCGGAGAAAACTACACATCTTCCTCATTTCAATCCAATCTTCTTCTCCAGGTACGCCAACTGTGAGGTCTTTGTGTTTTAGGTTTCTCAAATCCCTACCAAACTGGGGAGTGACGTTGTTGTACAGCTTCATAGCCGGCTCATATGGCAATGCCGCCTCGAGCATTAAGTAAGTCGAGTTCCATCTAATAGGTACATCTTGACACAAGAATTTTTTTTTGGTATCAACCTTACATACCTTGGCAATATTCTTGAAGTCTTTAGACCTTGTGGATGAACCCTTTATCCATTTCACTGCTTCCCTAACTCGTACAATAGCCATGCCTATTTGTTTCATGCACTCTTCGACAATCAAGTTAAGTATGTATGCAACACACCTCTGATGAAAATATTGCCCATTGGCAACAAGCATGCCTCTTGCACTGAAGGTGGACTTTATTTCCTTGATTGCTACACCATTATTTTTAGCATTATCCATGGTGCAACAAAAAAGCCTCTGAATGCCCCAGTTCGTAAGGGCCTTTATCAACACCTTAGCAATGTCATCCCCCTTATGACTAGTATGTCAAAGAAGCTGATTATTTTCTTGTGCATGCTCCATTCCTTATTGATGAAATGTGATGTAACACAAATAAAGCTTGTGTTATTGACTCCAGTCCAACAGTCGGTGGTGATTGATACTCTACTCATGCCTGGTTTGGAGAAAACCACTTTCACTAGTTCTCTTTTCTCTAGAAACATCTTCACACAATCCGATCTTACCGTGTATCTGCTCGGGATATTAAAGTTTGGTACCATATCACGGCAGAATAAACGAAATCCCTCTCGTTCCACCAATATGAATGGTTGTTCATCAAGAACAATCATCCTGCACAATGCGTATCTGCCCCTTTCTTGGATGTCTTGCCGCAATTCATCTTGGCTGAGTGGTGTTTGATTCTTTTTCGCTTCATTTTTCTTCAAATATGAAGCATGATGCTTCCACATAGCAAATGTGCCATTGTGCTTCGGATCAGCAGCTATCGTTTCTCCACACAGTTTGCATTTCCCTTTTTGAATTGAATCTTCAAACACTTTATCAAAATTTTGCCATATAGTCGATCTTACTACTTGTTTACGTTTTTTTGATGCCGGCGGCACCATTTCCTCTCCCTCTTCTTCTCTCTCAAGCCCTAGTTCTTCAACTTCAATATCTTCAAGTATATTATCGTCGTTTGGCTGATTGCTCCCTAAGTCTTGAGTGCAAGACTCTGAATTTGACATTTTAAGATTTGCACGAAGATAACTGTTACAATTTTGGCCTTCACACAAGTTCAAACATAATCAAGTCTTGCTAAAAAATTTCTTGTCCTCACAAATCCATGTACAAAAAAGTGAATTCAACAAGAACAAAAAGAGAAACTGAGGAAAAAGTATAAAAAGAAAGCTGACTTCCTTTTCTTGATTGAATGACCTTTTCACAAAGTGCTTCTCTTCCACAAACAAAGCATTGACTCCTACCTCTATGCAACAAGGGAAGCTAATCAAATTATCAAACACATAACAACCACAGATGAGGTGGGATTTACATTAAAATTTTTAAATTTTGAACGTATCAAAGGAGTTGAATGTCATTCCCATAAACTTCACCAAAGTTCAAGAAATTGAGCTATACAATACATGAAACCAAAAATACAAAGACAAAAGCACCAATTAACTCAACCATTTTTATCAATTAAATACAAAGACAAAAGCATCAAACTTAACAGATCACTCAATAAACGAGGCAAAATAAAGTAGCTGAAAACAATTCAAAATTCTCAATTTTATCATAAAAAATCAGCTAATCAAACTTGTCAATTTTCTAAGTATCAAAACACATATTCATCGAATTGAATTGGGGGGAAACAAAATCCTAAATGGAGAGAAAGAGAGGAGATGAAATTTACCCTGCTCTCTCGAAGTAGACTGAAAGAAATTCTTACATTCAATGTCCCAAAGTCAAATTTCACACAATGAATTTTCTCATTCTTAAACTATAGAATCCCACTGTCCTAAAATCAAATTTAAACATACTCATATTCAGATTCAAAATATAAACAAATAAAAAATTCCTCACAAGTCACAAAGCTTCACACAATTGGATAAAAACCAACTAAATATCTAAAATTGCTACTGACCGGTAAGGCCGTAAGCGGGAACCGCCGATGGTCGTGGACTGTGGGGAAGGAGGAGCTGCCGCAGGTAGAAGTGGGAAGAAGGAGCGTCGCAGTCGCTTGAACTCTGCGCTCTACTTCGCTTCGCCGCGTGAGAAGAAATTAAATTAGGGCTCGTTTTGTTTTGGGTGACTAAGTTTTGAACTTTTTAAAAAATAAAATAATAGAATAAGAATAATTTAATAATAATAATCGATTTTCGGTCTTAAATTCGGTTACACCGATCGATTATCGGTTAGAACCGATAACCGATCACCGCCTGAACGGTGGGAACCGAAATTAACCAATAACCGAGATGGAGCGATTCTCAGTTAACCGAGATATTCGGTTCGGTCATCGGTTAACCGACTAACCGATGACCGAATACCCAGCGCTACCCCAATTGATTTCTTTTAATATTTGATAATCACCTACAATTAAAATCAATTAAATTGGACTATTGGAGAACTGTAAGGTTAGCCAGGAATTTTTAGGACTCATAATTTTAATATTTGATAAACACCCCACATCTCATATTTTACTCCACCCCAATCTATTTTCATCATCTAAAATGTTTCTTTCTCTAGCAATGAAACCAGATCGAAGTCATCTGAAGTCCGCCAAAAATCTATACCCCGGCAGAAAAACAGCCCCTGGCCGAGACTCGGGCCCTTGCAGAAATGTAGGCCCAGGCCAAAACACAGGTCCAGGCTTCCCTCCTTTCCTTGGCGGTTTCCCATACCCAGGCTTTCCTTGGTACCACGACAATCCATCCTACCTCTGCGATCACCCATACTTCGGCTTTCCTCCGTACCTTTGGAATGTCTATGTCGATATTGGTAGACTCAAGAGTCAGCCTGCCCAGAGGCCTATTCAGCTTCCTATGGGCCTGCCCAATGGGATGGCACCTGCGAGCGAATCAGAAGCCCAATTGCGTCTGGCTAGTGAAGTGGGTGTCATTGCGGATGTTGCTCATGCGATGCTATACAGAATGCTGTGTGAATACCACAAGTTATTCATAGCTGAAACTGATGAGGAAATGAAGAACATGCTCAGGGATATTATCAAAGAGCTAAAGTTTAAATACTGGGATATTTATGTGGTGTTGATGGGTTCAACCAAGTTTCGTGCGGGTGCCGCTAATTGGCCGAAGTTGACGAGGCTCGACATCCCGATAGGGAAAAAGTTGGCAATGCGGATGTCTAGGGGAGGCGCCATTGGGTCTCATGAGGTCCAATTGGCAACTCCTAGTGTTGAGCCCAGTCACGCTCTCATCAACCTCACGTGCCTGCTACAGCAGATAATCATGTTCGAGGCCATACAGAAGTGGAAAACGACGGATGACCCCTTATATAAGGAGATGTTGGAGGACGTTATCCAAATTATGAGGCGCAATTTGATGCTCCCACCCCTAACTGGGAGTGTCGTTGTCGACTCCGATGCTGCCGGGACTGGCCAAGGGGACTCAGATGAGTGAGACGGGTGGCTGCGTGTGGTGAAGCTTAGAGATGGTTTTTTTAACTATGAAATTTTGTTATAAACTCTTGAGAGGCAACAATATATAAATCTTCATCTAAAAGATAATTTATGGAGCATGACAAAGAATTAGCGTTTATTTTATCTTGCCCAAAGGTTTCAAAGTATTTGGCGTTTATTTTGTCGTTTATTTTGTCTTGCCCAATGGGTTCAAAGAATTTGGCATGACAATTTGTGTTTTAACATGGTGGTGCCTTTTGTTTAAATCCCATCGATTTATCCTAACCGAAATAATTTAAAAATATTTATAAATTAAATTTTGTTACTATTATGCTTATTACTGGAAAGGATCACCTATAACTTTTCCTAATACATATCCTAATCCACCCCTCACATACATGGTAATGGCCCCACCATCATATTTTATGTTTGTATGAGGTGGAGTAGGAGATGTTGTGGGACAAGTTGTAGGTGATCCTCGTTGGCTTATGAGTGACACAACTTATTAATAGGATGCACATCCAAAAATTACACCAACTTATTACTCTCTCGTCTCATTACATGTGACACAATTCTTTTGGGCATATGTTTTTAGGTAGTGGCATTTAATAATTAAATAAATGAAAAGAGAATAAAGTAGGAGTGAAAAAAAGTAGAGAGAGTGAAGAGGGTATAAAGTAAGCATCTCCAAGGCGAGAGGTAAATGGAGGAGTAAAGTCATATAATTATCATATTTACATTTTCTCCATGAAAATCATTCTCCAAGGGGAGAGGTATTTGAGAAGGTATTACACTTTTTTTCCATTTTGAACCTCTCCATTGATGGAGAGGGAGGTAAAATCATATAACCACCATATTTGTCTTCTTTTCATGAAAAATCATTCTCCAAGGTGGAAGGTATTTGAGAAGGTATTACACTTTATATTTTTTAATGCATTTTGTACTATTATTTTATTTTTTAAAAATTATTTACCTTTCTATATACCTTTCTCCTTTGGAATGGGTTGTTTTTTGATAGGGTATATTTCACTTTTTAGGTAGGGTATATTTCACCTTTTTGGTAGGGTATACCTTTCCTTGTTGGAGTTGCAGAGAGCGATAGAATGTTTTTTTTTGTTGTCGTCATAAAAGAAAATGTATCATTTAAAGTGGGACGACCAAAAAAGAAATACCCCTCATTTATGGTCAGATAGAGGAAGTATACTTTTTTTCAAAATGAGAAAAAGAAATATTTCAAGACTAATGGAAGGTATGGAGTACTCCCTCCGTACCACTCAAGATGGCCACATTCTTGAGTGATACGAGATTTTAGAAAATGTTGTTAGGTAGAATAAAGTAGAGAGGAAAAAGGTAATTGAATATTTTAATAAGAAGATAGAGAGGTTATTTTCAAAATTGGAAAGTGATCATCTTAATTGAGACAAACAAAAATTGATTGAGACAAACAAAAAATGAAAGATACTCATTTTGACCGGAACAGTTATATTAAATCTAATAAAGTGCTTGGAGTAACCGTTCTTCTTTTCATTCTTGTAATCTTTCAGTTACATTTTTCAATTTTCAAACTTGTTTTCTAGACTTTTTTCATCAAAATCAAAATCAAAATTTACATGCTTTATTTCTTTATTGTATTAAACAAGCTTATGCCTCTATATGGTTCACCCCAAAGTATTACTCCCTCCGTCTCTGTAAGAAGTATGAACATTTGGTTCAGCACATATCTTAAAGTATAATTGATAAAGCAAGAGAGGGATAAATGATAATATAAGTAGTGTTAGTGGATAGTGAGCTTCACATCATTAGTAGTGCAGTCAGTGTAATGACATAAGTTGTAAATAAAATGATGTGGAGATGTAATGCATTATTTAACTATTCCAAAAATAAAAAGTTCATAGCTTTTTAGAGACGGACTAATAAGGAAATAGTTCAGATGGATAGAGTATAACTTTGGCTGTAATCTTGCAGTTAAACTTGAGTGCTTGTAAGTACCTAAAATACACATCAATAAGCCACAAGCTATATCCAAAAATATTTGTGATGTTACCAAATACTATGTAAGTTAGTCGCCCTCTAATCTAACATGCTCACAATATTCGAGTTGAGGCCTGTGGATGAACCTATCTCTCACATGTTAGAGATAATAGTCTAGAACCTTGGAATCAGGGGGAGAAATTTAGATGCAAATACTAGCACATACTGAAGTTGAGCAATTTCTAATTACCACATATATACAGTGGCTTCTACGAAACCCCATCCGTCTTCTGCATCTGGCCCCATCCAAAACCCTGAAATTCGGACATGTGCACAACAACATGCACCACCTACATCAACCCACTCTCTTGAATGCCTCCCCGTCGATGAAATCATGCCTTCGCCACAATACTTGCCTGATACACGCTTTTTCACTGTCGCAGTTACACAAACTTTACTCAGTATGTCATTTATGCATCTGCTTTAAACTAGACAACTTCATACTCCCTCCGTCCCACTTAAAATGCAACATTTGAGAATCGGCACGGGATTTTATGTAGTATTGTTTTGTGAGTTAATGAAGAGAGAGTAAAGTAAGAGAGATGAAAAAGTAGAGATAGAGTTGTTTCCATTTAAGGAAACGTTTCATTTTTAATGGGACAACCAAAAAAGGAAAACGTTGCATTTTTAATGGGACAGATGGAGTACTTCTTAAAAAATGTCTACCTCTTATTATCCAGCATATGTACTATACTATATTATTGTGATGTGTTTTTAGATACGACTATGTTTATCATACTCAACCAGGGTGGATCAGTTATGGACGAATGGCCTAAACAGCACACCTCTTCTTCCTAGAAAAATTACTAATTGCTTCTCCTAATTTCAATTCATTTTATTTCACAGCATAAGCATTATGTATCAGGGTTTATTTTCTTAGGGATTATTTATCAGTCATCAGACAAACCTATACAGGGTGAAAATAATTCAGCAGGTGTTGCAAAATCCATATTCCTCTTTTTCTTTCCTATTGAGTCTGAAGTTTAGTAAGAACAGGCATGTCATTAAGGTAACTAGAAATATGAAGTAGGATTGTAGGAATATCAGAAAAGGTAAACAGAGTGGAGAAGCGGGGGTAAAGCACAGAAATCCAGTAAAAGCAAGCTATTGGCATCACCTAGTGTATGCGTTTTGACAGATTCTTATGGTAAAAATCCTTAAATAAAGAACAAAAGAGAGCATGAGAGCCCAAAATTTCTATACAGAATCATATACTGAAGACTGAAGGAAAAAACTAGTCATCACTGAAATGCAACTGGCATGTCAAATACTTTAATTTAGGACACCACTTATGGGAACAACCAATGATATTTAGCGGAAAGGTCTTCTAAGGAGTGCATCAAGTATTCAATTTCTTTATTTATTCGGTTGGTTCAAAACTACAGAAAGTTGTCTGTTTTATTCCAATTACTAACTTTTTACATCTTTTTCTAAACCATTCCATGTTAATAGGGACCCTCCCTCCACAAAGAATTGCAACTCATCCCAACAGATTGCACATCAAGCTAAGTGAAAAGTACCTGCTCGGCTGGTAAATGAATTTGAAAGTCTTCCACCAGTTAATCTCCTTGAGTAAGATGGCTGCAGTAAAAAAAAGACCTATTATAACAACATATCAAATGGTATCATAAGAAACTAAAGCAAATAAATAGAATGATAAGTGCCAAACAAGAGCACCCTAGTAACCAGGTAGCATAGAAGAAAGATTGCAAACACAGCCTGACTTATACTACTATTCTTAAAGTACTCATTGCGTGTTATCTGTTAAGGGAGTATATGAAACATTCTTAGGACAAAAGTAAGCAAGTCGCATATTTTGGCATTCAAATGCGCAATTATCTCAAATTCCAGATTGTGGTCTGTTCATACTCGAGCATCAAATCAGTAATTGTATTCGGGCTTCCGTCATGCATCACATGAATCGACTAAATTCTAGACAGTAGACAATATGGCCATTTTTAACATTCCCACAAGCTGAAAAACACACACAATTAAAAAGCAGAGCAGACAGAATGAGAGGTTTGGTTAATAGAAGATTTTATCTTCTGGGAGAGAGGAGAAGATTCAAAGAGACCGTCTAACAATAACCAGCTGCAGCCACTATTGTATGCATCTATAATTCCACAGCCTTAACTTGTAAAAGCAAATTCAAACTAAAGACTCGCCAAGACAGATACATATTTCAAAAAAAGAGATTTCACTTATTATCATTTCCAAAATCAGATAGTAATATTTCGAGAGGTACATACAAAAATATATGGCACCAGCTATTTCAAAATCCATCAGAACCCGCATTATTATAAAAACCCTAATGAGCAAAGGGAACTAATTAAACTCAAAAGACATTTACAGTTTACATTTTAAGCTCAAACATCAAAACATAGTAGTACAACAAAGTGATATCCAATACTTGGTCAATTAGAGAAGCGCCGCAAATATATACGTTATTTAAAATTAAATAGGCTTGTTTTCTCATTTCTCTTGTTCTGATATAATGCAACTCTTGGAATTTGTTGATAAAAAAAAAACAAAGTTGTTAGTTGGAATAGGTTGAGGTCACCTGAAATTGAGTTTGGCGGGAACAGTGCGGCATCGAGAAGCTGGCCGAAAGTAGGAGCGCCATGGCCGGAGGAGGAGAGCGGCAGACTGCAGCAATAAATAATGTCCTAGAACATGTTTTTCCCAGTTTTTATTTTTATTTTTATTTTTTATCTTATACTGTACCTTTTCCCAACAAAAATTAGCTTGGAAATCGATGTGTACACGTTGGAATAATTACTTTCCGTATGGACATTTCTATTTACCGTTTTCGAGCATCCGTCCAAAACCATCCACATTTGCCCTAGCCCTGAATTTATTTATCTTTTTTTTTTTTTTTTTTTTTTTTTTTTTTTTTTTAAATCTTGACACAGAAGAATTCAGTGAATTACAGAAAAGTGAGGGCTTTGACGCTGGTATACGCTGACTAATTAGGTTTCCACGGCTATGGGTGCAGTAAAAGAAGCTCTTTCCCTCTTACTCCAAAGGAGAAACTATGACTCCAGTTATCAAGTTTTAGCCGATGTTCTTAAATCATGTGCGCCAATATCAGGTATCAAATTGGGGAAATCTCTACACGCTCATGTTGTTAAAGAAGGGCATGTTTCTTGCCAGTTGATTTCGAAAGCTTTGCTCAACATGTACGCCAAATGCAGAGTTCTTGATGACTGCCGCCAGCTGTTCGACGAAATACCTGACCCAGATACCGTCACTTGGAACACTCTCTTGTCTGGGTTCGCGGGTTCCGCCCGCCACGATCACACGGTTATGAGGTTTTTCAACATGCTCCGTGCTGTGCGCGATCCTAAACCGAGTGCCGTCACTCTTGCTATTGTCATTCCTGTCTGCACCCGCTCCGGAACCCGGGGTGCTCGGAGGAGTGTTCATGCCTATGCGATAAAGTCTGGGATGGAATCGCAGACATTGGTAGGCAATGCTCTAGTGTCGATGTATGCAAAATCTGGACTTGTTTTGGATGCGTGCGTTGTTTTTGGAGAAATTTCTGATAGAGATGTAGTTTCATACAATGCAGCAATTGCAGGTTTAGCAGAGAATCAGCTTATGGGAGATGCTTTTCAACTTTTCACTGAGATGATTAGAGGGCCGGTGATGCCTAACTATGCCACCATTGCAAATGTTCTGCCTATTTGTGCTGCTATGGGGAAGACTGGTTGCGACAGATTGGGAAAGGAGATCCATGGCTATGTATTGAGGCGCTCTGATTTGGAAGATGAAACAACGGTGATTAATGCTATTTTGAGCTTCTATCTGAGAGTTGGTCGAATACAAGAAGCAGAGTCTTTATTTGATCGAATGAAGTTCAGAGACTCGGTTTCCTGGAATTCAATCATTGCTGGGTATGCTTCAAATGGTCAGTGGTTGAAAGCGTTGGAGACATTTCGTCGTTTTGTTTGCGTGAAGATGGTTGGACTGGATGCCATCACTGTTATCAGCATTCTTCCTGTTTGTGCCCAGTTAAATGATCTGCAAGTGGGGAAGGAGATACACGGGTATGTTTTGCGGCAGCCAGCTTTAAACAAGGATACATCCATTGGAAATGCTTTTACAAAATTTTATGCAAAATGTGGCCGGATAGATGCAGCATTTGGAACATTTTCACTTATCCGTGAAAAGGATTTGATATCATGGAATACCATGCTTGATGCTCTTGCATTAAATCTACTTACAACTCAGTTTGCTGATCTCTTGTGTTTGATGTTTGTGGAAGGAGTAAAACCTGATGCCATCACTATCTTAACTGTGGTACAGCTTTATGCATCTCTTTCCAGAATTAACAATGTTAAAGAAACACATGGGTTCTCATTGAGATCCGGTGTTCTGCATGGTGATACGAAACCCACTCTCGGAAATGCACTGCTTGATGCATATGCCAAATGTGAAAATATGGAATACGCATCAAAACTGTTTGATAACTTATCTGGAAAGAGGAATGTGGTCACCTGCAACTCAATGATTTCAGGATACGTTGAAAACGGTTCGCTAGATGATGCAAATACTATCTTCCATAGTATTTCTGAAAGAGATATTACCACTTGGAATCTTATGATCCGAGGTTATGCCCAGAACGAGTGTCCTGGTGAGGCTCTCCGCTTGTTTCATGAGTTACAGCATCATGGATTAAGGCCTGATCCCATGACAATTGTGAGTGTAATACCTGTTTGTGGTCAAATGGCTTCAGTGCACTTGCTGAGACAGTGTCATGGCTACATAATTAGGGCTTGCTTCAATGATGCTCATTTAATGGCAGCTCTTATAGATGTGTACTCAAAATGCGGGAACATAAGTGCTGCATATAAACTTTATCAATCAACTCCACAGAAAGACCTTGTTGTGTTCACGGCTATGGTTGGAGGATTCGCTATGCATGGAATGAGCAAGGAAGCAATTAAGGTCTTTGACTTTATGCTCAAGTGTGGTATTAAACCGGATCATGTTGTGATCACTGCTGTTTTATCTGCTTGTCGTCATGCTGGTCTTATTAATGAAGGATTATCAGTTTTTAATTCAATAGATCAGGTGCATCACATGGAACCAAGCATGGAGCAGTACGCATGTGTGGTGGATCTCCTCGGTCGGGCCGGTAAAATTAAGGAAGCATTATCCTTTCTAACTGACATGCCGGTTGCACCAAATGCCAATTTATGGGGTACACTTCTTGGTGCCTGCAGAGCCCACCATGATGTGGATACAGGTCATATTGTAGCTGAACGTCTTTTAA
The DNA here is from genome assembly GCF_029641045.1 of Salvia hispanica. Lineage (NCBI taxonomy): Eukaryota > Viridiplantae > Streptophyta > Magnoliopsida > Lamiales > Lamiaceae > Salvia > Salvia hispanica. The sequence goes on from NC_142692.1 coordinate 26,527,010, forward strand.
GAACTGAAACCACTGACATAGGAAACTACGTGGTTTTGTCAAATATGTACGCTGCTGATGCTAGATGGGACGGGGTGTTGGAGATGAGAAAGATGATGAAAACGAGAGATCTGAAAAAGCCAGCAGGTTGTAGTTGGATTGAAGTGGGAAGGAGTAAAAATATGTTTGTAGCTGGAGACTATTCTCACCCAGAAAGAAGCCTCATTTACAGCACGTTGCATCACTTGGAAAAACTATTGAAAGATCTGTACGAGTCTCCTTGTACTTGAGACAAGGACAGCCGATTCATGCAAAATCATAGTTTCCAAATGCATATTCACTTTCCTTTTAAACAGAATTTGAAAGCTAGCCATATAGTTCAACAGGAGTTTTACAGATAACATTTGCAACCTTATTTGACAAATCCTAGCAAGCAAGACTGGGGAAATAAAATGCTACTAACAGTTACATAGAGATGCTGTTGGGAATTCCCCTGCCTGTCAGTCCAATCTCACTGCTAGGGTACAGCAAAGTGTATGGCATCTTCACTGGCCCCGACCTATTCCTCCACCTCTTGTCATTGTTCAAATCGATGAACTTTTGCTCTACCTCTTTTAAGCGTTCCCCAAACCTTTCGAATGCTTTGCAGGCCTCTGTGTCTGCTGTCCATTCAGGAGAGTCTCTCTGTCCAAGATAAATCTCATCAGAAGAATGCCTAGATAAAATTTCTACAAGGGAGATGCCAAGCACACTTTGCATCTGGGAAGTGATGGTTTTCAAGTAAGCCTTTTCAGGATTCAACTTCATTTCTTCATACTCAGGAGTGCCTAGATCTGGAATGAATCTCCGGCTAGTAGCCGGACGATTTGGCAGGTACCCTCCATAAGGGTACTGTCCAAAATTTAATGCTGCATGAAGGGCAGACGCCACCCATATGATAGTGGTGCACGACTCTATAAGCTCTTCGCGGGACTGCATTTTTGGCCACCAGGGTTCGTCTTTCTTGTCTCCGTGTCCCTTTTCTCGTATTTCAGTCCACCATGCCTGAAGCTCAGGATCTTCCTGAACCATTTCATCAGTCTTGTAGTAAATGTTGCAGTAGTCCTGAACCCATGTTTTGATTGTTCCCCAGATCTCGAGTCCATCAACAGCATAAGGATAATCCTGTATCAGTAAGCGCACACCATGCAGGCAGCTAGAGTCTTTGATTGCCACCCCTCTGAAAATTTGTAGATAGAGTTAGCAAGAGATGTAAGTTCAAACCTTTGAGAAAGCTGTAGAGTTCTTTTCATTGAGCTTTTACAAAATTCTGATGCAAGGCTATGAAAGAGCATTGATTTTGACAGTGCCTTAGCATTTTTTAATCTATTACCATTTGCAATCTTATGACAATAGTATCATATTGTAGAATTCAATCTAAATGTACCTCTTTATAAGGTCTCCGGGAAGTGATTGTTCTGGGAAAACCCAGTCCTTGTAAACCATAGATGACATCTCCAAGGAATATTTTCCTGGAAAAACTGTAATCTCAACAAACCCTCCAGCACATATCAGGGATTGACGAGCTAGTGCATTTATATTCATTGTATCTCTGAAGTGAGGCTGCAAAAGCTTATGAATTGGGTGGAGTACGCTCAGCTGTCTGTTGGTGGCGATAATAAATGGCTCAATTGATGCATGAGTGTTCAACCTGAGATGAGAAGAGGAGAAAAGGTTCTAAACTTTAGTCATGAAAGATTATGATGTGCCTATTTTTTTGTTTTTGCAGCTTTGTTAACTACTTTACCAGTGACTTATGAGCTGATGATATCCAGAGTCATCTACTGCTACATAAGCCTTCGCCAACAGCCAGATGGCACCTTCAACTCCATCTTCTGCTGGGGTGCATACGCGACTTACTGCACCATAATGATCTCCTTCTGGATGTGGCAAACTTAATTCAATTGCTACAGGCCTCAGTGTTCCATCTTCTTTCAAGAAAAGAACTGTTCTTGTTGCATAAGTCTTTGCAGCAGTAGTGTTTATCCTCCTCAGGTATGGCATCAGGCTGTCATGGTGATCTAATATGTACAGCTTATTGTTCCGGATTGCCTATATGTATAAGCACCCCAATCACTTAAGTCGATGATTGATAATATAAATCATCCATGCAATCAAGTTCGATTTAGTTTTACCTCAGCAACAGTCAAGCCTTCTAGATTGTGTATTATATGCTCTTCTGATATTTTGCTGGATTGCCTTCCATATAGCTCTGGATTTAGTTTGCTTGTTGGCGGGAACTCCTGTGAGCAGAATCGTATTAATAATCGATCTTGTAACACTTATAACCTCATAGGTTAAACAAATATGATTAACACAACCCTGTGTTATTCTTTGTTTTCATTTTCATTTTCATTTAGCATTATCAGCAGTTCAGCACATGAAAGTTATTCAGCAAATTCTGTGTTTTGTGTTTCATTCTGTTTTGTTTACTCAAAGCTTCATATCCGATGCTGCTCCCTTTTCATAGGAAAAAAGATAACGAGCAGGAAACTTTGTTTACCTGGAGGCGTTGGATAACGACAGGATTGATTCCAGCCAGCATTTCTCTACCGAATTCTTCATCAGATCGCCATGCATCTTTATCCTCTGCTCCACGAAGAAAATAACCAATTAGTTTAAGTAAAAGGTTATGACTCTTAATTTCTTAAATTAATACATGCCCATGTCTACATATTCAACATATCTTTTCCACTAATATTACCTTTGATGACCTGTGGCAATGGAAAATTGTATGTTTTCTCTCCATCTGATCTGAGTAGCTCCTTTATCGTTTCTACAGGTATGTGATGTCTAATTTTCTCCAACAAAGTTACATTAGTTACTGCAGAAGCACCATCATAGAGCTGTAGCACTTCCTCAAATGAGTCAAATTCGTCGGGAGTTTTGTCAAACAGATCCTTAAACTCAGGCGCCAGGAACTGAAATATTGACTTTAGTGCATATGCTACAAAATCTGACATCTTCAGATGACTAAACCTTTCATCCCTTGGGACATAGATGCTCAAGCTGTTATATAATGGTATCCTGCTCTCGATTCTGGGATCTACAAAGTAGTCAGTTATTAAATACTTCTGGTTCATACTTAGATGCTTAAATGCATAGCATCTTTCAATATCAGAATGCATCTAAACATGGTAATCTCTTCTCGGTTTCATGCTTAACCTCTTACCAGATAAAAGCAGAGGCCGGCCTGTTCTTCCTCTGCGAGGATATGGGTATTCAGTTGAACCCCCAAGAATGGGACGTTCATGCTCGGGACCTTTATCAGGTTCACCTAAATCATTGTACACATCATAGTCATACACCCTATCCCATTCTTCAAGCTTTCCTGTTCCAGTTCCTCTCAGATTCTCCAATTCTTCTTCTCTGTAACCACGAAGTGGTGGTGGCGTTTGGCTGGGGAGATATGTCTGCAACAAAAGGTTATTTTCTTCTTTATATAGAACACATGTCACGGGCCCAACATTACTTTTACTGAAATAAAGCAAATTGTTTAATTGTAAAGTTTGACATGCAAATTCTGTTTGATTTTGGCTCAAGAACATATATGAACTTGATATCGCACAGAAACAAATTTTAGCATTTGATGCAGCTTCATATATAAAGTTAGTGGAGGTAGCTTGTTATAATATATTTGACATGCCGTACGAATTTTGTTTTACCTGATTGGCAAAAAATATACGGTCTTTGCTGTAGCGCTCAGCATGGTAAACCCAAGAATTGCAGATGAAATGGACGCGACCATGACCAGGAACGTCTTCAAGAGTGAGGTTCTTGAGGTAGAATTCACTATGGTGAAAGTTTGCGATTGTGAATGCCCCTGGATAGCCCATCTCCTTGCTCCATTCGAAGGTCACATTGTACGTCGCAGCTGCTGTCATAGGGGTGATTTTCGTGACCCAGTCTTCCAGATGTGCTGTCTTCCCAAGTTTGCCTTTGCAACTTTCTGCTCTCATAACAAACAGGAGTCGGTGATTTTGCAATTTTTGAAGGTCAGTTATTCAAGAATAGTTGCTGAAACTATTCATCTAACAGACAATCATAATAGGCTTGTTTTATTTACACACAAAAATCACATACAAGACCATAGATTCGCAACGTCTAAATGAAGTCAACATCAAAAAAACAAAATCTCGATAGTCACCCAATTCGGAGCCTCGATAGTAATTTGGCAGAAAAAGAAAAAAAAGCATAAAAAATTATATAAGCCACTCAACCCAGTCCTCCTTTTTCAAAAAGGGATCCAATCATCCAATCATGACTGTAGTTTCATGAGTATAACATGAATGAAGCACCGACAGTTGAAGGTCTACATCTCAACCGTAGACTGTGGATATACATGGAGTACTGATTAAATCAACGGTAGAGATGCAGCTACATACATAGATAGATGGATAGATACGTACCATCAGAATCTGGATCAACGGCGGTGCTAATGAGGCGGAGCGCGACCTTCCTGCCCCGAATCTCGTCAACTCGGTCGATGACGGAGGCAGCGACGTCGTTCACCCCGAGCAGGTTCTTCTTGATGAGAACCACCACTCCCTTGAGCTTGCATCCATTCTCCTCGTCGTACTTGGATTTCTTATCGCCCATGGCTTCTTCGCCAGTTTACTGGTAATAAATGTGAGGATTGGGAGTGAGAGTGATCAACAAGAGAAGTCATACTTATATTAGTAGAGTGGTGTTGACTTGTTTTCCTTCAACGAAAATTCCAGTGTGAACGATAATATTGTTAATAATTTATTTTTGGGGAGTGTCATTTTTACGTAAATAAACCAACGTAAATGTAGAACCAAATTCCATGTAAGTGGATTTGTATTAATGTTCTTGTCTGGGAATATAAGGTAACTTTAGTGGCCTTTGCAATAAGTGGACTTGTCACCTTATAATTTATTCATTTATTTGTTTTGTAACAACTTTTAAATTATTAAATAATTAATTTTTTTTTATCGTCTTCCTCCCACTGGGGCTAGAACAGTTTTACTTGCTATTCATAGAATTAAAATACTCCTACAGTTTGTCCATTCAATATTCATTTACTATACTATGTACTATTGAAGGTTGACTAGTCGTCGGTCAACGGTATGGACTCCGCTGAATCTACATTTAAATCTAATCAAGTTTTTTGTATATCAAGTGATATCAAACCTTGATTATGTTAAAGGAAGTATATATATGAAAAAAGTGTAATTTGTAATTATATTTACCATGTATGTAGTATCACTATCCAAATGTGTGCATTTAGTAATTAACTCCATATTTGTGTAAAAAATAAAAATATCAAAAATCCATATTTGTGTAATAAATGGACGTTAATCAAAATAGAGAGGGAAATTGCACAATATGTTTACATCTTTATTTTATGAATCGAAAAACAAAAAAGATTATGGTAATAAAGTGACATGCTAGGAGTTTGTTGTGATGCAGACATAGGGAATTAAATTCACCTCACCTACCTACCTATATTAAACCACTGTTGAAATAAATATGATGCATGTGAGAATAAAAATGTAGTATAAGTACAAGGTTTTCTTGTCCTTGAATCCTTTTAATATCTCACAATTTTCCCCTTGAAATTCAATTAAATAATGTATTCGCAAAGTGATAATTTGATGGACTCATTTTCTTCCTTGCTTGTTTTTCAATGCGAAATTACTTTGCAATTTACAAAGCCGTCAAGATTGAAACGCATACGACTAGTTTAAAATTATCTGATTGGAGTTTAGCGAATTATAGTGACAGATAATAAAATTATTCTCTAGTATAACATAATTCCTACAATGGTCAGTGTAGAAAAAGTTGAATTTGTTCAACGACGACCATCGTTGGTGAGGAGACAGCTAGATAATGCTTCATAAACTATTTTATATTTATTGAAGTTTGTCGTGTAAACATAAGATCGATACAAAGGTTGTTAGAATTAATCAATGAACACGAATATGGAGTAAGGTCTTTTTAATTTTATTTTTTTATGGAGCATGAAGGATTAATTGGAAACTTTTTCAGGTCATTCTGTTATGCTTTAATAGGTGATGGCTACAACCACAAGAATTAGAATAATATCTATTTCCAATTGGACCCTTCAAATGAAGCAGTTAAAATGAATTGATATCTATTTCTATTTCTGAATCAAAAGAACAAAAAGAAGCGCTGGAAAAAAAAATGATTGACATTAGTTGTACTATTATTCTGTTGAGCCTAATCCAAACACTTCCTGTTCGAGAAAAGAAAACTACTCCTACTAGCCAACCACTGCTAATCGTCGTCACTCTCCACTACTTTGAAAATGACTATGTATCTAATTTATCTTTAATAGGACTACGATACATTTATAGGTTTACTGACGATTTATAGCCAATTCTGTATTTTTTTATTCGTCCAATTTTTGTCCCCAAATTAAAAAAGGGTTAATAATGGTAAAATTTTTAGATAATTTGCAATCTAAACCGACGCTTTCATGTTCGCGTTCCGTGCAATAACTAAACAATAATTTCTAGTTGATTATATGCATGTGTTTGTTTTTGGATCCATAATTACTAAGGGGCCGTTACTGCAAGTTGGTGCTAGCAAAGCATCCACATGAGAATAAAGGGATATAATAGTACCCTTACTACTTCCTCCGCCCCACAATAATTGTCACTCTTTTCCATTTTGATCCGTTTCACAATAATTGTCACACTTCATTTTACCATAAATGGTAAATTGGTCTCACATTCCACTAACTCACTTCATTCACGTTTTATTACAAAACCAAAATATAAAAAAATAGGTCTCACATTCCACTAACTTTTCCAAACAATTTTCCTTTAGATTTCTTAAAACTCGTGCTCATAATAAGAGTGACAATTATTGTGGGACAGGGGGGAGTATTAGTATAAATTAAAATTTCCATTCTCAATTTCAATTCAAAAGCTTATCATCTTGAACTCATTATCTAATATTCATACTCTATAGCCTATATTTTCGAAGTTTACTTATCTGGAGTGGTATTTATATATATTGGCCTAGTCCAATTGCAGAAATACCCGAACTTGAGTGGCAACAACATTATAAAGTTTGGGCCTTTGGGGTATCGATATGCAATAGCTCAAAACACTTGCATATGAAAAATTAAAAGCTTTTCTTCAAATTGCGAAATACTGTACTCTAAAATTCAACATATTTAATTGTTCATGCAAAGCAACATTGAGAATTATGGAGAAATTTTGGAGTTGCACTTTTAATTTTGATGGAGTTGCACCAGTTTTAAATAGTGATTTTGTTTTCTCATACCACGAATTTGAACTTTAAAGTCAAGTTATCACGGGGGAATAAGTAACAGTTAAAAACATAGAAATGAGGTCTGGTAAATAATCATCAATTCAGAAAACTGCAGAAAAAAACTGCAGTTTCTATGGTACGGAACGAGCTTATCACTATTTACAAATCGATGTATAAGTTAAAAGTACATACACACCAAGAGTCACAACTTACATATGTGGACAAGATCTATGAGAACATGAAATAGCAGATACATATAAGCACAACTTTGAATAATTTCCCCAAGCTTCTTAGTTAGCTCAGATAAAGAAAATTATTCCTCAATCCAGGTAAATGGGATTCTATATATACTGAAACACCGATGAATCCCAGTAATGCAAAGTCGATTGTTGCTAGCACAACACAGTATCACACCGCTTTATATTACAGATTATGCGAGACTAACCTGCCTCTCCCAGCGCACATCATCAGAGAATTGTGTAAGAGCGGCTCTAGGATCACCATTCGATATGGATAAGTAGTATAGAGCAGTGCCATCATCGACATGCATGCTCCTCTTCAATGAGTCTATCACCCTTTTTTTGCCTCGTTCAGTGGTCAGCCTATGCAGCATTGAATTCAGATTACTGTCAGGCCCACCCTCTAGATACAGTACCGCAACCTCTCTCTTTGCATGAGTGTCCACTTCTATGTAGCATGTGGAATCTACGAGTATTTCTGGGTTGCTAACAGGGATCAGCAGACGCTCCCTGGAGTATATCCCGTGGTCACTCATCATGTTGTTTAAGCGCTTGATGCCCATAACCTGTCAAGGTTGGATAATCATCAATGCTCATCGCAGTGTAAAGTCTTACAACCTTGTAAATCAATCTAAGAACTGTACAGATGAATGCATCTGCTCAGCAAAGAAAAAATGAGTGCATATCTTGATGTAATTTGATATGGGCATGAAAACAAACCAAGCATTTATTAAAATAACATAAAAACTTTGGATTTTATAATACACTGTATCTCAGACCTAAGGAGAAAAAGAAAATTTAACAAGACCAACAAACAGAACTATCATTAGTGATTCGTATAACACAAATTAAGCCCAATTCTGATGACAGAACTTGGAGTGATATATATTTGATCAGTGTGGGATTCTATATATTGCTTCAAAGTTCAAACCTTTGAGCATTGACATCTTCATCAATGTTTTTCATTTCATAAACACAAGAAAAATAAGAAAATTTAGAAGTTCAAAAGCATTTCACAGCTGTGACAGTTAAATAGATTAGGAGTTTAAGCTTGTCTCAAGCCACAAATTCTCAGGAATCTCAATCACAAATTGATCATAAGTGACTGGCCTTTAACCTCATATATCAGATAACATCTAAAAATGTAAAGGTAATCGTATTCCTCTAAACTAATCATATTGACTGGGTTCGTGCATAATCACAATTCGCAGCCATAGAATACCTGAACGGTGTACTTAACAGCTAGGCTAGCAATGGAATCGCTGCGGGAGAGGCGGTGAGAGATGGCGAATTTGGAAAGGGAATTGTCTCTCCAGAAGCTGCTAGAGGTAGGTTTTCCGACCATGTGTCGAAGCTTCCACGGGGAAATGAAGGCTTGAATCTGCATCTGGTTGTCGGAGGCTACCGCGTGCCAGAGGCGACAGACGCAAGCGGCGCGGGCGAGATCGGAGAGTGATAGCTTCTGGAGTATGGCGCGGAGAGTATCCTTGCATAGGAGGGCGGAGAAATTGGAATTGAGGGGCGAGATGGTGGTGTCGGCGGAGGATGAGGAACACAGCGGCTGGAGGAGGTCGTGCGCTGGTGCATCGTCGTCGTCGTCGCCGCAGCAGCCCATTAAAAGTTTTGGTGCGGATGACAATTTTGTTCGTGTGCGTTTCTCCGCCTTCGGTTTGGGTGTAGATTTCTAGTGGGATTCAGACATTACATGACCTTTAATAGCATCCACACAGTAAGAATAAGAATAAGAATAAGGCACTAAAAAATCTACCCGTCACATCATCATTTTATTCAAATAGGCTAGTTTAGGCCAGCCATAGTCGCAATAAAAATAATTCAAAAATAACTATATTTACAGAATTAAATTTACGATTAAATTACGGAATTAAATTTACGAGACATATACGGGAAAATTCATTAATTGCATTAAAAAATACATTCATTTAAAAAAATAAATTACATAATAAAGAAAAAAAACTATCGCCGTGCAGTCTTCCGTGCCCACAACTCTTCAATTATATCCTTTTGGAGTTGAATATGAGCATCCACTTGGTCGGCATATTCCTGGAGGCGGCCGACTTCATCGTGAGGTACCCCACGTCGTACGCTAGGGGTGGCCGTTCCGTGGCTTGGACCGGCTTCATCGTCATTGGCCCAACTAGTCAGTTGTACGCCTTCGTCTTCGACGATCATGTTGTGCATGATAATGCAGGCGTACATTATATCAGCAACGCATTTGACATCCCACAAACGCGTTGGACCCTTAATTGCCGCCCATCGAGACTGGAGCACACCAAATGCGCGCTCCACGTCCTTGCGCGCCGACTCCTGCCGTTCCGCAAAGTAGGCCTTCTTGTCATCCGCCGCGTGCCTGATCGTCTTCACAAAGACAGGCCACATAGGGTATATCTCATCCGCCAAGTAGTAGCTCATATCATGCCGGTTGCCGTTGGCCACAAATGAGACGGTTGACACTTCTCGTTAAAGAGGGGCGATGAGTTGAGGACGTTGAGGTCGTTGTTCGACCCGACTACCCCAATATACGCATGCCAGATCCACAGCCGGTAATCAGCTACGGCCTCGAGGCTTGTAGCCGGTCGTGTAGGCCCCTTTTCAGGCAGTTGGACAGTTCTTCCACTCCCAATGCATACAATCTATGCTGTCTAACATCCCAGGGAACCCATGCTGCTCCCCGTGCATCTACATCAGATCCTGACAATCTTGGGGGGTAGGGCTTCGAAGGTACTGCTCACCGAAAATTTGAATCACGCCCTGACAGAAAAACTTCAGACATTCCAGAGCAGTCGTCTCACCGATGTGGAGGTACTCATCCCACATGTCTGCCGCGCCTCCATAGGACAACTGCCTGATTGCTGTCGTGCACTTTTGGATAGGGGTGTGGCCGGGTCTGCCAACCACATCGTGCCTGAAGCAGAAATAAAGATATCGACGCTCCAAAGCGTCAACGATACGCATAAACAACTCCCTGCGCATTCTAAATCGCCGCCTGAACATGTTTGCTGGAAACCGCGGGTCCGGAGCGAAGTAGTCGTCATATAGCCGCTGATGTGCAGCTACTGTTGGGGATAATCGCACAGCGGAAATTGCAAATTAAATAAATCCACAAAAGAATCTATTTAGGTGATTATGTGGGTCGATTCAATTTCATGCTAAAACATGTAGAGACATATTATTGCGCAATTAATCACATAATTTAAATTAAATTATGATGTTGAATACTTACTGTTAGGTTTGGTATACTGAAAAGCATGTTTCGAGCAAGTTTCGCTCGAATAGAATCTTGCTTGTATGCGTAAAACTCTATAATCCACTTTTAACACGATTCAGTATTATTCGAGCAGTTTCGCACGAATAGAATCAGTATATTATTACATTGTGTTTGCTTGTGCATTTAGAAGATGTTTTATAAACATTTGAATGTATAAGAAGCAAACAAAGTCTAAGTCTTTTGCTTAGTAGACTGGTTGTGGGCGTCGTCCACTTTAAGGTAACACAGTCGGTTCTATGCAATGCTTTGCAAAAGACAAAGAAGAATTTCACAACCTAGATAGGTTTAGACTACCTATCGTGAAAGGTTGCAATGTCAGTCCGATTATTTCTAAGCCTTTCTGAAATAAGATGACGTTGGTGTGGTATAGCACTGAATGGATCTAACAGCAAGACGTGTCTTTATGCTATCTACTGAAAGACTAGGTCTTGATAAATAACTATTTCTTAATCTACATACGTTAGCATTGAGCATACGGTATTGATTATGCACTACTTTGACTTATCAAATGGTGCGGGTTTTTCGCAACCCAATAATCCTGATATATTGGGTAGTGGTGATTAATATCTAGCGGTGCTAGGATTGCTATTATGTTGAATCGTGCGCGAGGTGAGTCTCGTTTGATAATGTCCTCAAGAGGAGCTCGAACAAGGTTTTATTATTCGTAAAACTGGCCAGTTGGAGTTTTATTACTGTATGAATAATAAATAAGTGTTTCTTGTTAAGTCCACTCTTGGAATTAATAAGATGTTAATTAATTAAGTCCATAGCAGACATTAATTAATTAATGGACATTTATATCTTAGGCGCGGGAAATAAATAATAAAAGTGGAAACCCGGATTACTTGTAATTTCGGATTTGGATGGGGAGTGCAATATTACTTCTGTAGTGGCTGCTCGTAATATTCCAATTAAAAGCTTATATTAAATTGGGGTTCAATTTAATTAATAAAAAACTAATTGGAGGAGCCCATATCCAAAACCTTCCATAGATCCCTGTCTGGGCCCAAAAGGAACTTAATATAAATAGGAGAATAAAGGAGACAGAATGATCACAATTTTTATTCTCAAAATTTTCGAAAATTTTGAACTCTCCAGCTGTGGAGGATTTCGAATTCTTCACCTATTCCCAAAAGGATTTCTTCTGTCTTCTTTATTCGAGTCCTAGTATTTTGATAAGATCAGCCCACCCTAATATCGAGATACAGTTCGGGAACCAGTCAGAAGATCTGTGGTCTAGTATTGAAGATCATCACGTGGAGAAGGCGCAAGCAATCGTCGATTCTTTGGAGAATCAAATCGGTAACTTTAAACCGTAGTATTCATGTTTAGGATTTACTTTCTATGAGCATGAATTATTTGCGTTCTAGCATGCAATTATCTGTTTAACATGTGAATTGATTAATCGCATAATCGGTCAAATAGATCCGTATCTGATTTATTTGTTTTGTACATGTCTTACGCTGTGCAAGGGGCTCCAAACCCCAGCACTTACAACAATGATTCTCCAAAGAATCGAAGTGGCTTGCTACTTCTCCACGTGTAGATCTTGAAGCTTGATTGTGAATGCAAGACCAAAGATCTTCTAGCCTATGACCCTTAACTCTATAGATCTAAATTCCTTGTGGGAGGAATCTCTTAGAAATTATAAGGAACTTGAAGGAGAAGACAAGAAAAACCAATTGCACACACTATGCAAATTTCGAAATCTCCTATTAGTGAGGAGCTCGAAAATTGCAAGCTTGGAGGCTAGGTTTAGGTTTTGTGTAATGTGTATTTGTCTCCTCTCCTTACATCCTTATTTATAGAGTTTATGATGGGCTAGGTTAGGGATCTATGGGGCTTGGATTGGGCCTCCCCAATTGGATCTTCTTTACTAATTAAATTATAACCCATAATTCAATATAAGGCCAATGGAATATTTCTTGTGCCACTATCGAAGAAATACTGACCGCCCATCCAATCCGTGATTACAAGCAATCCGGGTTGACCTCTTTAATATATTATTTCCCATGTCTAAGACTTTCTATATCCATTAATTAATTTGTAGTCTGCTATAGACTTTAAATTAATTAATATCTTTTTATTTCCAAGAGTTTGTCTAGTACGAGATGTATATCAAAATATACTTTTCCTTTTCTATTTATTCTTGGATTAAATCCAAAACGGCCGGGTTTCCGAATAATAGAACTTCTCTCGAACACCTCTTGGGGATATAGTCAAACCACGCGGGCACACAATTCAATGTAATAATAAAACTGACACCATACTAGTTATTAATTACTACTACCCAAGATATCAGGAATATTGGGTTACGAAAAACCCGCACCTATTGATAAGTCAAAGCAGCGTATGATTAAATAACGTGTGTCCTATATTAATACAAAGATTAGGAAATATTAAATCTCCAAGACATCGTCTTACAGTAGATAGCAACAAAGACGTGTCTATACTTTAGATCCATTCAATGCTATACCACACCAGTGTCACTAGTTATTCTCAAGGTAAAGACGACTTTTCGGATGGACACTGCAACCTTTCACGATAGGTAGCCAAAGCCTATCTAAGTTGTGAAAAAGTTTTACTTCTACAAGGTACCGGTTGGGCCACCTACTGTGATAACCTGTTCCACGACCCAACCTTCAATGTAGAAGACTTAGACTGATTTTACTTTCCGCCGCTTTAATTATATAATTTAATATATAATTAAATACGGTCAATACCCATTAAAGTAAAATACACAGTATGAAGAAAACATTTATTATTCTCATTAAATGAAGAGTGTTTACAATATACAAGCAATTTATCAAATTCAAAATAAACTCGAAAAATGCTTTTAGTATATATGTTCCAACAGCTACGTGATCCCGATCAATCACTGCTCGGCGGTGGACAACCGGTGGAGGGTGAGGTACCGCCTGCTGTTCGACCCTTTGTATGTAACGCTCTAGCTCGCGGTTCATGTTGGCCTTCATAGCCTCGTTCATCTGCCGTTCGTACTCCTCAGTATCCCCACCACTACCACCACCACTACCACCACTGCTACCACCTGCGTTACTCATCGCTCGATGTTGCTCTTGTATAGAAATTTAGAGAGAGAGAAAACTCGTAAAAACAAGTGGTGCAAATGAAAATGAAACTAAAATCGCGTATATATAGGTTTTAAAAAAAAAAAAAAAAAAACGAGAAATTGGCGTTGGCCGATCGGCACGCCACAATGGCGGCCAACGCCCTCAAATCGGCTAGCCCACGCCGATTTTTTTTCCGATTCGCGGCTGGCCGATTTCAATAATTCGGCTAGCGACGCGAATCGGCTAGCCGATGGGCTAGCCGCTATTGTGGATGCTCTAAAAGATTACATCCATTTTTTTACTTTTGAAATTACTTTTACTCTTTATTCTATTTTATTTTATTATTTCTTCACTTATTATATTAAATATGAATTTTTAATCTCATATCAAAAGAAAATTCTCAAATATAATTTAAAAGTTTTTTTTACCTCCAATTCCTATTTTTCAATAAAAATACTTTAATCATTTTTATTTTTATAGTAATATCTAAATGTGTAGAAGCGGACAACAATATCCATACACGTAGGCCATTTGATAAAAGTACATAAAAATATATCCCATTCTTAACTTTAAAGTATATCAATGAAGCATGTATAATCTCTCCGTGTGCAAAAATCATCGTGCATAATTGCTGTGGATTCCCAAGTCCTTTTTTTTTCTAGTTATTTTAATTTAATTTATTTTTTATTTGTTGAAAGTCCTCGATTTTTTTGGTTAATAGTCTTCCTCGTGATACGATTAATTGTGAATTGATTTCACATGAATATATTCACAAATCAAGTTGCAGCACACAAAGCCGACTTAATCTATAGATTAAAGCTCCCCAGATGAACCAAACAAAAATGCATAAACTGAGATTGTAGAGATTGGATGAAGAGTTTCAAATTTTGGTACAAGATGTAGAAAGAGTGTCACAACATCTTTTGTGGAGCCCCGGTTGGATCAGCTGTCGAAAGCTCCGTATACATGCCTGCTATTGCTTGCGCAAAATATGCTTTTGCTTGAGGCCGTTTTACCTGATACACATGCACCACCAAAATTACAACAAAATCAATCAAACTTCAACTAAACCTTTTTATTTACACCACCACAATTTTACCTTAAAGGTTGGAGTCAACAAGCCATTCTCCACAGTGAACGGCTCCAGCACTAAGGTTACGGCTTTCACAAATTCGAAACCCCTCAACTGTGTCAAAACAAGAGCATCAATTAATTAACCAAAGGTGAAGTCTAATTTTTTTAAGCCCTGCTGACCGAATAACACCTACAAGGACAACAATACCTGAGCTTCTCTTCCAACAGCATCCATGTCAGCAAGCACAGCAGCCTTTGCTCTTGGATCGTTACAAAGTTGTCCTAAATCATCATACTGCACAGATGATTTAGCATGGAAGTTACTGAGGGAGAATGATAGCAATACCAGTGACAGTACTTCCAACTATCGATCATTTTATTCAGAGATTATTTGCTATTTTTCTCTTACAAAGGGGCAGAACCCACTGAAGAAAGCTGATCAAAATAAGCTTATAGTAGTTTCAGAACAACAAAAGTTTTAGTGATAGTTACCAGTAGCATTGGCTTCATTACCTTAATGTTTTCTGATGCCGCCCAATCCTTTAGCACATCAGGATCCACGCAGATCACAGCAACTAAATAGGAGTTCAAGCTATCACCTACAAAAATAGGCTCCTCAGCTGAATGAATAAGTGAGAACTTGACTTAATAAACAAGTACTACAATATTGTTTTCTTACCGTACACAAAGCACTGTGCAACAAATTTACACTTTGCATACACATTCTCGATTTTCTCAGGTGCTATGTATTCGCCCTGTGCCAGCTTGAAAATGTTCTTTTTCCTGTCGACAGTGAACAAGAACTATGTGACCCAGGTGGTATTGAACAAGATCACAAGAATGTTCCTTTCTCTTTCGTTTTGGAGGGTTAACAGATGATAACTTACCTATCAATAATCTTGAGGCGCCCACCTGGTAGCCATAGTCCGATATCTCCTGTATGCAGCCAACCTTCATCATCGACCACTTCTCTCCTGTAAAGTCAATCAAGATTAAGTAACATTTTTAACATCCAAACATGATCTGGAAAATTCAAATTCCAAGTGTTAGGTGAATACGTCTGAACTTCATCTTTATAGTAGCCTTGGAAAATTATATGTCCTCTGACACAGATCTCCCCGCGAGGATGAGGTTGATCCTCTGAGGTATAACTCATTTCAGGAACATCAACAAGCTTTATTTCTGGAGGCATGAAAAACCAGTTTGATGCATAAGTGTCAAATTCTAGAACAAGCTTGAAATAAAAAATACAAAAGTAAGTATTAGCATAGTCTTTCTTGTTTCCCTTTTACAAAATATTTCCAACCAAGGATGAATAAAATCCTTGCCAGTTGCCACATTATATGGGATGAATATGCGTTATAATGTGATATATCCAAATCTCTATCAATGACTTACCACATGCAGGGTTGGGAGAACCAACATGACCAGTTAAGTTGTCACCCTCATCCATAGTGCTGATGACACATGAAGTCTCTGTCATGCCATAACCTTCAATCACTTGGCAGCCAAAACACCTATACATAGAAGCCATGTTTTCAGAAGTGTGAATACTGAAACTTATCTTGAGTGACACTGACTACTGGAGTGTCTAGAAATTTAACTTACACCCTCAAGAACTCCATCACATCAGGAGACAGCGGGGAAGCACCTGAAGTCAAGTAACGAACACGGCCTCCAAGTTTGTCCTTTATCTTATTGAATACCAGCCTATCCCACATAGGTGATGGTTTTCGACCTGACAATCAGATATAAATGAATGAGTATTTAGAAACAGATTGTTAACAAGAACAAAGGAATCAAATGGCATACCATTCATTACAGCTTGTCTCTTAGAATTGTAGGCTGCATTAAATAACCGCTCTTTCAGCACACCAGAAGACTTAACAGCATTAATTATTCTGTAAGAAACAAAACATAAGATACGAAATAGAAAACCAGAACACCTTGACACTTGAGCAGAAGAGTACAAAGCAATCATTTCTTAATACTGAAGAGATATACCCAGCATATATTCTGTTGTACAGACGAGGAACACTAGAAAATATAGTGGGCCTTAGAGCAGCTAAGTCATCCATCAATTTCAAGTTATCCTGTAAATTAGGAAACAACTTCACATGTAAAGCTCCTGAATAATAAAAGAAATTATACAAGTGCAACGAGCTCAGTTCACCATAAGAAAAATTATTTAAGTCCAACGAGCTCATTCACCGTATGAAAAATCAGATGTCGTGTCCTGGTCCTATTTGCAAACCCCTACTTTTACTCGTGCACAGTAACCATAGCCAATTAGTGTATACAAGACCCACTAATTGGAAATTTGTAAAATATAAAATATTTACTCCAACCAGTTCACTCAACAGGAGGTTGGGAGGTTGCAAATCAAAGTTATTATCACGACAACCAGGAGTAGAAGTATACTTTCATGTCAGGAGGATAGCAATGCAAGAACATCTGGTCATATCATTATCCAAATTTTTTACTTGCCTACTCCTATCACCCATCCCTTTCAGATAAATTGAACCCCTTCAGAGACATACAAGGAATATCCAACTGTGCAGTTGGAAAGCAACAGAGTCTCTGGGAGTGCAAGAGAGAAATTTTATCTTTCTAATGTGAATCTTTAGCTTTAATATGTAAGGTGAAATGGGAAGTGCAAACAGTAAAGAAACAATGGTTTTGTAGGCAGAACAGGATTGAAGCAAAATATACAAATTACATCTAGGAAATTAGGAATCACATACCCCCTGATAGAAGCCAACAGCAACTCCGTAATATGCTGACATGATTTGATTAGCTCGTTCATATATGTGTGCCAAGGGGAGATAGGATATGTAACTGATTAACATGTATAGTCAGACGTAATATGGGTTGAGATCACAAGAATGAAAATTACTCATCATATTCCAAGAGAACTCACATATCTGACGAATAAAATTTGACAGAAAGAGTCATGCCAGCAACACTTGATAACAAGTTTCCATGTGATAGAACAACTCCCTATTGGAAGAAAAGAAGTAAAAAGAAGAGCTATAATACATTTTAAAAAATGTTTTAATAGGTCTCAACTGTTGTATATGAAGACCGCAAGCGAGAGACCTACCTTTGGCGTCCCAGTGGTACCACTCGTATAGCATATAGTGGCTACATCTTCGGGTCTGGGGGGGCAAAATGGATGCATGTTACTGCGACCCTAAATTCAACAATTTTAGGGTATTATAATCAACCTTTTACCAACCGACCATAATTTGTAAGCAAATAAAAATTTTCATCAGGTAAAAAAGTCAACTGCCATGATAGTGTGTGAATCTGTATTAGGACCAGTGAGAGTTAGGTGTAGGCAAAGAAGCCATCAGCAAGAAAGTAGAGCCTAAGATAAAAAGTTCTTTCTATTCATGGGTAAAATGTTGTTGTTCCAAAAAGAAGTGAGCATAAAGTAGTTACCTAATGACAAATCTTCAATGATCCTAAGTAACTTGACAAATGAACTACCTATTCTCGGGGAGAACAATACAGTTCAAACAAATACAACTGTTTTATTTTATAATGGTACTCCTCTTTCTGATCATTGTAACTTAACATTGCATAAAAACCAAGATAAATAAGACATCGCGTTTAAATGTATCACTATCTATGTATAAATAATTTCAATTGAAAAATGCTTCCAGCACCATCATTCTAGACACAGTCACACAGATTGAACCACCACCACACAGATTGAACCACCACCACATCCCGACCCCTCCTCCTAATTCCAGCTCCCCGAGGACCCCCAGAATCAACTCCACAGGCCCACCTAGCATGCAAACAACTTTTCTACCCACTTTTTTCCTCATAATAATATATTACACACAACTCTATACATGTGAGTGTCTTGGTTCATCTTAGAACCACATGAACTGAAGCACTGCACAGCATACGGTAGATAAGAATTTCACAGAGCAGGGAAACTGGTGTTTTGGGAATGCTATTGTAATCAAAGGCTTAAAGCTAGCCATTAACTTAATAATAGAAAACTGAATATTTATGAAACGATCACACATAACAGTGCATTTCAATACATGAGATGGTGGTCACTGTTGAAGGTGCACACTCCAAAAATTTACATCGTATTAAAAAAGAAGTGGTAAAATAGCATCAGAAAAAGAAAATCGTAAGATATTATAGATACCTGGCTAAGTAACCTTGTATATGACACAAGCTTGACTCCTGCAGCAGAGGGTAGAGATGGTAGATGTTCATCTACCCCTCCAACTACCTGTGGCATTCATGAATCGAGTACTACAGGTCAAAAGGACATGAAGAAAAGAATAATGCTGTACAAAAATTTAAGTAATTAAAGTATGTGTATTGGGATACCACTATTACGCGTACGGAAGGAATCTCTGACAGGAAGCTCAGTAGCTGCAATTTTTACACAGAGACATTTAAAATCAGGAGACTCGTGTAAATAACATGGAGAATTACATGTTGCATACTATTTGTTCTGTTGCAGCATGATAAGAAAAATGCAAACTTACATATTGCAACATAAAATTGACATGGATGATTCAATTTGTAACATGATTTGATTAGATATAGATACAAAATGGGGCATCTTCATGACCTTTTCTTTCAATCTCAAAAGGATATGCAGAAGATGCAACGAGAAACAAGTGTTTAGCGATATGCATAGCGGTTTGCCATAGAATTCCTGTAATCAACCAACCTAAAAGTTCAATAACTGAAAAGAGATGTTAAGAATAGACTCACCGTGTTTAAGGTACTTGGCACACAGAAAATGGCCTGTATCTCAGCATGATTCACAATATACTTAACAGCATCAGGCCCTGTAAATACATCAGAAGAATACAAAATCAATGGAATTGACTACAGTAGAGAAGGCTTAACTGATTTACACCTACACACCAAGGGTGTCATATAAAGGAACTGATATGTACGAAAATGCTGAACAGGCGTGATCCACAATCATCCATTCTGGCCTATTAATAAAATAAAGTCCAACACAAGCTCCCTGCTCCAGGAAAAATACGTCAGTGTTTTAAAGAGAGAAAAATTCAGGTATAAAAGAAAATAATATTCAGGTTAACTTTTATAGAAGAAAATGGGTGGAACTAACAAAATAAAATACGCCGATAAAAGGGTCCTTAGGACTTTGTAAGAACCTCACAAAAACTAAGTCTAGTCCCCAAAAATCTCTGTTTCTATTTATTTTGAAGTATTTTGATATGCAAAAGGTCCGAGTGGATGAATGTGAATACAGATACTAACTAGTAGTACCACACAAGCGGAATGATAGAATGGGAAAAGAAAGTAACGAAGTTGACTTACTGATTGTAATCCATGATGGCGAAGTCCTGAACCTATAGCTGATCGAGCAGTACCCGCCTCTCCATATGTCATCCATTTGTAACTGCATATAAAAAAAGGATATATACATCATTCTTGTAATAAAGTCAATAACACATTTTATTCCTTTTGACTTTAGAAAGCAAAAGTTTTCCAATAAACTTACTCTCCAACAGTCCCATCTATCCGTATGCGTGTACCCAAATATTTGTAGTCTTGGAAACTTTCAACTGAGTGCCTGAATGCACCAACAAATTAAATGAAAGGTCAAATTTTAGAGGATGGGTATCACAATCTGGATAAGCTGGAGACATGAAACTGAGTATGTGTATTCAGTCATCCAAAACAAAAATAAACATATAGGGGTAAACATTCTCACACAAAAATATCATGCAATGTGCCAAGCTCTGGATGATCAGGGAATCTATCAACAAGCTTCAATGGAGAACGGGCAGATCTGAATGAAAGAATCAATGTATATATGTCAGGCACAGATTTGGCAGGGAAAGGAGCTCCTAAGTCTACCCAAAAATAACATATATGAACCATGCACAAGGAAAGAGTAAATCTTCCACCTGTACACATTCCATTTCCCCGTTTGCAGTCTCTCGGGAAGAACTACACTATACTTCTGGTCTGTACAACATAAAAATCTGTCAGTCTTGAGCCAAACCGAGAATAGAAGAGTGCAAACAGTAATAAACTTCTTAGAAGGTAAAACGTAGTTAGCAATACAATATATATGAACTTTCAAGTGAAACCCATAAGTTTCAAACTCCAAGGGAAAGCTCTCTCAATCAGGTAACAATATTTTCCTCAGGTCAGAAATAATGAAATATCATGGACGACAGCCTGCCTTTGCAAGTTGGAGGCATTCCAATTATGGATTTCCCTACCAATGTGCAAATGAACATACATAAAATCCTTAAAGAAGAGAGTGTAAACATCATTCACTCTCAGTTAATCTCTTTCATCAATCACTAATCTCCAAATAAAAGTTGGTGTAGCACATCTGCCTTTTTTTGTAGGAAGGGTTTAGGAAGAAAGAAGTGCTTAAGCCCCTATCAATTAATCTCTTTCATAAATAACTAAACTCCAAATAAAAGCTGATGTAGCACATTTGCTTGTTTTTGTAGGAGGAGCTTAAGCCCCCATCAAGGCAAGTTTGTTGTAGTATTTATTTTTGCTCTTATATGATCTTCAACTATCCAAATTCTGTGCAAATAACTATGCAGTAGCCCCTATCAATGAACCAAATACAGTGTACACTATAGTGACATCCACCCCCAGTTACACCACCAATCCGCAAGCGAGAAAAGATGTTAGTTAAAGTTTATATATTAACAAAGACCATTTATTTCAACTAAGTCGTCTTCAACAAAGTAGAGGTAACCATAAAGACGATCGAATCAAAAGTTTATAGCATAAAAAACAATAGTATAAATTGATTCCGAATACTAAATTGCATAAAGCTAAATCCCAGAATATGAACAATAGCTTTCCACGAAAAGGAAAAGTGTTGCTACAGTAAAAGAATAGGTCATAAATGAGAGGGAAAATCAGAACTTGAAAGTAGTAGTACCATGAAAGAATTCAGCGGCGGTGGGGTTGGCGGAAATCGGAAACGACGAATCATCGGCGTCGGGAATCAGATGTGTCTGGATCAATCTGAGGCGGCGTTGAGCGGTGGACTCCATTAGATGATCCAAGCTATGATTGAACAAGTAGAGTGAAATCGAATTGCAAATGTAGAAGTTACGCAATAAGGCAATAAGCAGAAGAAGAAGAAGAAGAAGAATAGTTATATAGGAGTATTTGGTTTGGGCACGCTACTCAAAGATAGATAGAAAGCGGGTAGGGTGTGGGATAAGGGTCGTTATTTGAAGGATGATCTGTTTTTTACTATTCATCCAAATTCATTTTACTCTCTTCTTATCCGACAAACGATACGACCGCCGCCTTCTTCTTCAGATTTAATTATTTTCTTCTTTCACTTAATTCGAATCACGTCCACATTAGCTTTCTCTTCTGCTATCTCTATATACTGCCACTGAAAATCAAATTTTAAATAAATTATCAAATAAATATTACTAGTACCGTTTTTTCTTTTAATCCAGACACGTCAATATTTTCATTAAATTATCGATATTCACTTTGGAAAACGATAATTAAGCTTCTCCAGATTTTATTAAAATACATGCGTGTCGTGTCGTGTCGTGTCCTCATATGGTA
Organism: Salvia hispanica; assembly: GCF_029641045.1. Lineage (NCBI taxonomy): Eukaryota > Viridiplantae > Streptophyta > Magnoliopsida > Lamiales > Lamiaceae > Salvia > Salvia hispanica. The sequence continues at coordinate 26,549,545 of NC_142692.1, forward strand.
AACAAAATATCACGTGGGCATATTAATTAAAATTAGCGTATATGTAACAATACTTTTACCGAATGTAGAATACTATTATGGAGAATAATTTTTTGCCTGCAGTTGAGAATACGTACTCCCTCTGTCCCAAATAATTCGGGACACTTTGACCCAGCACGGGTTTTAAGAAACCTAATGGAAAGTGAGTTGAAAAAATTGGTGGAATGTTGGTCCTACTTTTAAAGTATTAGTTTTATAATAAAATGTGAGTAGAAATGAGTTACCAAAAATGGTAAAAGTGAAGTGGGACAAATTATGTGGGACGGCCCGAAATGGAATACTGGGTCGAATTATTTGGGACGGAGGGAGTATAACTTAGTCCTCAAATAATATGAATTTTGGGTTCGGCACGAGTTTTAATATAAATTGAAAAAGTATGAGAGAGAGGTAGAAAGAAAAATAATTAAAGTATTGTTAGTGGGAAAAAATGTCTCACATCATTAGAGAAAAAGGAGTTTTCAAAATTAGAAATTGCATATTCTTGTGGGACGGACTAAAAAGAAAAGAGTGTACATTCTTGTGGGACGGAGGGAGTATAAAATAAATACATATGAAATTAATATAAATTTTTTTTTTTTTTTGACATAACTTGCAAAGTAAACAGGACTATTGTAAAATTCGGTTAAAATCTCAATAGGCAACCATCGTTAATCAATAGTATATCGTACATTTAGTAGAACCTCATATTTAATGAATACAAATGTGTAGTAGTAGTACAACCTAGTAATTGGTTAAAATTTCAATAGGCAGCAATTGTTAATTAATATCGTACATTTGAAAAAAAAAACCCAAATTTGAGGGAAACGAATGCGTAGTATTAGTAGTATGCTAAAAAAAAATATACCCCCTCCGTTCCATAGTAATAGAGTCATTTTACCATTTTAATATTTTCCATAGTGTAATAGAGTCATTTTCCTTTTTAGTAAAAGTCAACACATTTTCTCACACCTAATTTACTCTATCTTACTTTATTCTCTTTACATCTCTCTACCTTTTTCATTTTACACTTTACTCTCTCTTTACATAATTCACCTAACACAATTTTTTATAATCTCCGTGCCAAAAAGAAACGCTTGCATTACTATGAAACGGAAGGAGTATATATATTCTTACATGTCACAAAAAAAAAGGTACTACAATATATTCTTACAATGTCACTATACATAAAAACATAGGAAAGCAAAGAGTTTTCTTTTTATTTATTTTATTTGCTATGTACTAACTTCTTAGCTTGCATTTTAAGAGAAAATATTACTATGTTCAGTGGCACTAAATATTTAAATAATTTAAGAGAAAATATTTTTTTTATTTAATATTTAATATTTAAATATTAAATACTTAATTTAATATTTATTAGATTTAATATTATTTTTAATAATAAAATAAATAATATTATATTAATATTTAAGTAGCACTAACCTCATTAATAAAATTTAAACATGCATTAGCTTGCAAATATGTATTATTCATGTAAAAATATAAAATTATTGTAAATATTAGTATTTACATTCAAAATCACCATAAATATTATATACAAAAGCGATACAAGTAGAGCAGTAAATATTTAGATTTCAAAAATATTTAAAAGTTTATTTTGTTACCTAGAGAATAATTATGATGCATGGATCAAAAATTATAAGTATTTTAGGACAAAAAAACACTAATACGAGATTAAAAATAATTTTAACTAAATAATAAATAGGGGAATGATCAATTGCTAACTCATCATTTAATTGCTAACTACAACTAATTTAACACCATAAGATTTTAGAAATCTTTTGGTCAACAATTTGTCATGTATAATTTCGTTTTTCATTTTTTAATATTAAAAAGATAATAGACTATCCAATTTAAGGTTTAGAAACACAATGTCGATACAGTGTATGAAATACATCAACACAAAGACATAACAATGTCAATACAATTTCATATTGACACTGTACAAACATAGTATTGACATATTATGTGTCGTGTATAGATATAAAGTTGTTAAACGAAATTTATGAATATTTACAAAAATTTTATCAAATTTTGACATCGAAACATATGCATGTCGGATCTCGTTAGAATCCTTATAAATTATCTTTAATTTGATATATGTTATGCGGAAAAATAATTTAAATCGAGATAGTTTTATGCATTTAAAGTTTTTGGATATTTTTCAAAAGTTAGTTATAACTAATTTGTTGTTAATTGACATTAATACCCTAATTGATCATTTTTGTGCATAATATTCATACTCAAGAGCTGAATGATATTGACCTTTAATTTAAAAATCTAATGCCTATCATTTAGTTGTAGTTAACAATTTAAGGGTGAGTTAGTAATATAACACACCCCAGAATAAATATAACAACATAATATATGCAAATTAGTAAAAGTTTAGATTTCATAAAGTATTTAAAGGTATTATTTTGATAATAAGAAGAAATATTAATTGATCAAATAAAAAAGTAAAAAATGGAAAAAAAAAACATGCTCTTGTTGAGGATAGAACCCTAGACCTCTTAATTAAATCTATCAAACAACCATATGATTGGACTACTACATTTTATATGATTTTTATTGAAAACAAATAGATTTTTACACTCCACGGATGGGGTGGATATGCTATTTTTGTTTTGATCCAAGGGAAAGTTTCGGCTCTCCGAACGGACGGGAGGGGGCAAGCGCCCCCCTAGATCCGCTAGTGACTATGTCACTTGATTCTCAACTCGACATCATGTTTTTAGGTGTCTATGAGTTTGAGATGTTTCTATTTGATAGAAGGTAATAGTTCGTTTTATCTTTGAAGACAATACGTCAACTTATAAGTACTAGTCAAGACGTATCTCGTTTTGCAAAAAGATAGCTATCTCGATTTAACTTGAAAAAGAATCTCCTTTCTTGTAACCTTTATTTAGTTATAATAGTAAGACTTTGTTTGTGCGGTACTATTATATACTCCATCCATCCCATTTAAGATGACCATCTTTCCTTTTTTATTTGTCTCAATCAAGATGACCACTTTCCAATTTTAGAAATAACCCCCTCTCTCCTATCTCCTAATTAAAATATTCCAATTACTCTTTTCCTCTTTACTTTATTCCACCTAACAACACTTCCTAAAATCCCGTGTCATTCAAAAATGTGGCCATCTTGAGTGGGACTGAGGGAGTACTAACAATGATAGGACGGGATGCTCATTCTTGCATGAGTGAGCTATGCCGACATCTATCGAGACTGGAGTTAGAACCAATGGAAGTATCAACAAAAATGTAAGAGGATCTTCGTCACCCTTAATGGCTCTGTGATGACATTATTGTCAAGGGGTTATGCATCAAGCCGAGAAACCCGAGAAGTTCATGGGTCCAGACTTCAAACATTGTCAACAAAAGATGTTATTTTATCCAAATAAGTTAGATATTGCTAACTTCCTTAACGATGATATGTTTGTGTCAGAGAAAGAGACAGACTTTAACATTCTATGTTGTCTTTGAGGTGTGGACCATATGCCACTTCTTATGGCAAAACTATGTGTTAAACGACTTAGAGAATAATCTTCTCGCACATTGTGATTGTTTATTGGTGCAAAAGGGTTGTCTAATGGGTTGGACAACTTGGGACTAAGCCCCCGGCTGAGGTAGGTTGTGTTAAGTTAAGTTTCTTTCTATAAATTCACACACTTTACCGGTCAACTCCACAATTCAACTTGAATAAAGTGTTTAACTGAAGACTTTTTTATTTGGGATTATTATCTTTATTTTAATGGATTGAATAAGATATGAAATTTGCAGATAATGTATACGCAATTAGAGTAATTAAAGCAATATCTTACACTTTCATGATTCAAAAGCTTCAAAGCACAAAAAGTTTGCGCTCGGTTACTGACGCTCCAACCCGGCCCGGCCCAGCCCAGCCCAATCTAGCGCTTTAATTATCCAATTAAGCCGTTATGATTAATACCTACGACTGATGGGCGCAATCCCAGCAATTTCAAATTTTTGTTTTCAAAAATTATAGAGCACACATCATCCGACCGTTTCATCCTTTCTTTCTCCACTCTTATTTGAGTCTCTCTCTCTCTCTCTCTCATTATTGTGTTCTACCTCTCCGATCTCTACTCAATTTCAGCAGACGGTTTGCTCTGACTCCAATCATGGACGGTAATCTCTCTTTCTCTCCCAGACACATCTCATCTCTCTGCCCCTTTTCATTGTATAATTCTTCACTTTTACAGATCAAGCCCTGGAAATCCTTTGTTCGACTTTTGATCAGGCCATTACTCTATCCCCTGGTAATGCTGGTCAGTTTTAAATTCTTTGTCGAATATAATGTTTTCAATAGATCTGCAATTAAGCAGTGAATTTGAAATTGGCTCTGATCGGGTTTTATTTAAAATGATGTTGCAGATCAAACTGCTGAGATACCAGAACAAAATTCAGGTATTATGTTTTTACTTTGGATTTCGGAAATCGTTAGGTTATGGAATTTTGTCAAATCTTGACCGAAATTTTGGGAGATGAACGCAATTCCAGATTTATTCGCTTCATTTTCTTTCGGAAAATATTCATTTTCAGTGGAGTTCAGACTGACATGAGTTGTGAAAGAATCTTGGAATTTTGTTTATAGACATAATTAGAGTCCACTTTAGCATTTTGTTTCGAAACTTTCCATCCTTACTTTCGGATATTGCTCAGGATGTGAAGGAAACTGTAATTCGGTGGATACTCATACTAGTCTTACTTCTGATGATAGTCAAGAAGCATGTTCACAGACTCGTCCAATTTTTCGTAAAATTGAAAGTCTTACCAACAAACTACAGGTATATAGTAATTTACGGCACATTCATTTTTAGTTTTAAGTTTTTTTTTGTTCCAGTGTTACGTCTAATTGTTATCACTATGATTGCAGAGTATCAGAGAAGAACATGCCCGCCTGAGCAATGAAGTAAAGGGCATCTCAATTGATTCATTACTTGGTTGTGAAGCTTTCGCTGCTCTTGAGAATCTGAGTGAGTCGCCCTCTTCTTTTTATAATTTTTTACCCTTCTTAATCGCCTCATGCCTCCTTTGATTGACCTTTTGTATGCGTGTTTTATCTGATTTTTTTTAGGTGTGGAACATGAACTTTTGAAGAATAAGTACCATGAAGAGTGTGAGTTACTTAAGAAGAAGTATCTCCAAGAATCCTCGGAAAGAAAGAAGCTTTACAACGAAGTGATTGAACTCAAAGGCAATATAAGGGTTTTCTGTAGGTGTAGGCCACTGAACCAAGATGACATTGAGAAAGGCTCCACATCAGTTGTTGATTTTGACTCATCCCAGGAAAATGAGCTGCAGGTCATTTGCTCTGATTCTTCCAAAAAGCAATTCAAATTTGACCGTGTGTTTGGACCTGAGGACAACCAAGGTAAAGTAGTATATGCGCTATTCTTCGTCTTCTCAAAACAATTGCTTTACTAACTCCATCCATTCCACTGTGCAGAGGCTGTCTTTGACCAAACTATGCCTATAGTAACCTCTGTCTTGGATGGTTACAATGTATGCATATTTGCCTATGGACAAACAGGCACTGGAAAGACATACACAATGGAAGGAACATCAGAGAATAGAGGAGTGAACTATCGAACCCTAAAGGAGCTCTTCAGGATATCTGAGGAAAGGAGCACTATAATGAGATATGAATTGTTTGTTAGCATGCTGGAGGTCTACAATGAGAAGATAAGGGATCTTCTGGTTGAGAACTCGAACCAACCTGCTAAGAAGTAAGCTCCTAACTTGCTTTTATCTGACAATAACTTCATAGGAAATGGATGATGAGTATCTAAATATTTTGTATGCAGGTTGGACATAAAACAATCAGCTGAGGGTACTCAAGAAGTCCCTGGACTGGTTGAAGCTCGTGTTTATGATACAGAAGGAGTTTGGAGTTTGCTTAAGTCAGGAAGTCAAGTAAGATCTGTTGGATCAACCAATGCTAATGAGTTCAGTAGCCGGTCTCACTGGTAATTATGAGCTTATTCTGTTTTTTGGTTATTTAGCTTTTTAAGCTTTTAACATAACTTAAATGGACTTGCTTGTGGGAAAATGAGGAGGAAGTCACTTAACTTCAGAATAATACCATTTTTTTTACTGTAGTGGGATTGAGTGTGTTTCAAATTAATTACTGCAGTTTGTTGAGGGTAACTGTAGCTGGAGAAAATATAATCAATGGGCAAAGAACAAGAAGCCATTTATGGCTGGTTGACCTGGCCGGAAGTGAGCGTGTTGGTAGGATCGAAGTTGAAGGTGAAAGACTGAAGGAGTCTCAATTCATAAATAAATCCTTATCGGCACTTGGTGATGTTATCTCAGCCCTAGCCTCCAAGAATTCTCATGTTCCTTACAGGCATGACACCATATCCTGCTTCTCTAATTAAATGTGTGTAGCTTATATACTATTCCAAAGTTGTTTCCTGATCAATTTATTTCTTGGACAAACAGGAATTCGAAGCTTACTCATATGCTGCAAAGTTCCCTAGGTTTGTATAACTTGACTGTTAAGATTTAGTTGTGTGGTTTCTTGAAAAAAACTGTTCCTTTCTATCCTAGCATGGTGGTGTTTTAATGCTGAGTTGAACTCCAATGCAGGTGGAGATTGTAAAACTTTGATGTTTGTTCAAATTAGCCCAAATTCGGCTGACCTTGGAGAAACGCTTTGCTCCTTGAATTTCGCTAGCCGTGTCAGAGGAGTTGAACATGGGCCTGCCCGAAGACAGACGGATCATGCAGAGTTTTTGAAATACAAGCAGCTTGTATGATGCAATAATCTTAACCACTATCTTTGCAATATGGACGCATTAAGAAGCCTTCCAACTGATCTTTTGCTCTTTTTTATGCTTTGTAATGTATAAACAGGCAGAAAAGGCAAAACAAGATGAGAAGGAAGCCAGGAAGTTGCAGGATAACGTGCAGGCTTTACAGTTACGGCTTGCTGCTAGAGAACATATTTGCAAAAATCTTCAAGAGAAGGTGCAAATCATTAAACATATACTGACTATAGTTGCTGGCTGTGGTTTCTTATGTGCTTGGGTTACTCATAACAGGTTCGAGATCTCGAAACTCAATTAGCTGAAGAAAGGAAAACAAGGCTAAAACAGGAAAACAGAGCATTGGCATCCGTTGCTACTCAGTCAACTTTAACATCAAACCAAGCACAGAAGGCCTCAATAGCAGATAATAAGAAACCACCATTGGCCCCATCAAAACTAATGATGCCACTTAGAAGCATCACAAACTTCATGCCACTGGCTCCATCGCCAGCTCCTCCAAACAAGAAGAGTATGTCTATGTCCTATCTACCAGCTGTAAGAGAAGACAAAGAGAATGCCCCAAGAGAAAACAAGGGGAAGCAAGTTATTATGAAAGCAAGAAGAGGTTCCTTTGCTGTAAGACCATCTCCAGCAGCTCCTCCAAACAAGAAGAGTATGTCTATGTCCTATCTACCAGCTGTAAGAGAAGACAAAGAGAATTCCCCAAGAGAAAACAAGGGGACGCAAGTTATTATGAAAGCAAGAAGAGGTTCCTTTGCTGTAAGACCATCTCCAGCAGGTCAAGTTTTCCAGCCTAAAAGAAGGGCTTCAATTGCAACTTTCCGGCCCGAATCCAACTCAGGCATGGCTACTCCACTTGAAAATTCATCTTCTAGAATGATGAGGACAGACCGTTTGATGGGCCGGCAATCATTCGTTTGGGATCCACAAAGAGTTTGGCGAACTTCAAGACCGTCTTCACCATTGCCACAATCACGAGAGGTGCCAACTTTAGAAATGGAAGCAACACCCATTGGTCCCAGAAGTAGTAAATTTAGAGGAAGTCCTCCTTCGCAGGTCCCTGGCTCGTGGAAGCCTAAGCATCCAATAGTCGTAGCACTACAAAAGAAAGTAGTATGGAGTCCGCTCAAGCTGAGAGGCATGAAAAATAAGAGAAATTCTTACATTTCTTGAATAGAAAAACGACCTAGATTATTCACTTCAGTACCAGTTTGTGTAATTCTTGCTTGCTAATACAGTAATATCTTGTTATACAGTGACACATGCAATGATGATAGTCTATATTTTACTTTTGATACTAACTACATTTGTATCTATAATCTCTTTACCTTTTTGCATCTCGAATGCCTGTTTGATTCTTAAGATATAACAAAAGAAAAAAAGTTACCTGACTTTTCCTATAATCACAACTCACACACTTTGCTGCATGCTTCGTAAGTCAATAATAACCTGGATTTTAATGTCATAATTCTGTGAATTCTAACTGTCCACAGGCTGTAATTCTGTGAATTCTGTGAATTCTAAATGTCATAAGATCTCTTTCATGAGATTGACAGAAAATCCCTGACTTTTTTATTTGCCAAAAAAGAAAGAAAAAATAGAAGTCAGATCATTACTCCTACATATTAAAGGTTGTGTACTGAATTAATATTACTCAATAATGAAAATCTATTTGTAGAAGTTGATTGACCCATATACCATTTTTAGGGCGTGTAGAAGTTGAATAGTCAATAATGACGAGAGTAAACTAAAGTTAGAAGGTGAATCATATTTTAGATCATGATATGATCAAGAAAGATGATCTTGGTACCTAAAAATTCAGACTCCCTTTGTTATCCCAATCGAAGAGAATATGTTTGACGAATTTGACATTATAATAGAGATGTAATACCTTTGTCCTTTCAGTCTCATCATTTGTGCACATGTTGATCCAATTGATAATTTAAGTGCTGAGATATACACTAGTGCAAAATCCCTTCCCAAAGACTCACTTACAAATCCCTCCCCAAAGACTAATGCAATGAAATTAAAAATATATATATTACTAGTTCCTAGCACAGCACGAAAATTCATTAACAAAAAAATTAGATGAAAAACGAAGATGAGTAATCAAAAAATAAAATAGATGTGAAAAAACCGAAGTATTCCACAATTTAGGAAGAATATATTATGAGAAAAGTTAAATGCTGACATTGAGGGGATATCTATAACACAGATAACAAAGAAACTCATGTACTTTCAAATTCTCCGAGGTGAGGAGGAGAATCGCATTGAAAAAGATGTCGGACGCTGTTTCAATCCACTCATTGTCTTCATCATCACCTCACTATTCTTTGGCATGGATTTTCTGCTTTTCAGTGGTGACACCAGCTTGCTGGCCAGCCTCGAAGGCGAGAATGATCTCCGCAGCCTTGCTGCAGCTGATGATGCCCGAGGTGATTTCTTAGCAGCACCACCACCTCGTGTTGGGGATATACATAGAGGAGGGCTTCTGATTTTCACTTGGAACTTCGAGGCAGCAGGAGGAGGAGGAGACTTGATCAAGAACTTATGTGGAGTTTGTCGATTCCTTGCAATCATGGGCGACTTCGTCTTGCCAAACTTCTGATGTTGTGAGGTGGGAGATGACGAAAATAAAGGGTTTGGAAACAGGACAGTCTTCCTCACCCATGGCCTATTCCTTGGTGAGACTCTATTAGCTAAGTACCGGCAGTTCTCCTTGTCACACTCTCGGTTCTGCAAGGGCGAGACCTTGAAGTTGATCTTGGACTTGGCTCGTCTTAGAGGTGGCACGTTGTTTGATTCTGACCTCACGTTCTGCAGCACGACTTGCTTCTCTTTCCGTCTACGTGCATGCAGCCCGGAGTTCTCCAGCGCTGGCATCTGCTTTTTCCTCTGTGTCACTGGCGTTTTAGGATCATCATTTCCTGGTTTTAGAGGCTTGGAGGACACTGCATCGACTACGTTTCTTGCAAATTGAGTTGCTTGTAGGATTTCTCCTACTGTTTCTCCCAATAGCATTGCTGGCAACGACATTTTGCGCCATTCCTCTGCATACATACAATTTAAAAAGGATGTGAAATCTACAGAAGGACACATAACGTTTTTGAGAGAGGTTAAAACAAACAACCTTTACTTGATGGCAGCTTTCCAGGAGGAGATCTTCGAGAATTAGCATTTTTTAACCTTCAAGATTTGAAGTAACACAACATTCAGTAATGGAATCGAAATGAATTGTCATTTTGAAATTTCATGTTATGCATAGCCTTCAAATTTTCAGATAGGATAATCCAAAGTCTACCAGAAAACAATACAGTTTCACTATCTTGCATCCAACAAGATAAAAGAAATAGTGTTCTTATTCTATATGATACATTTTGTTCGAACGTATCCCCTATCCATAGTGGTATTATTGTATTATATTCACAAACTTTGTGACATGAAAAGGATAAATGGCAATTAGATGCATACGAGAATAGAAGGAGAAAGTAGTAACCTTAATGACTCCTGTTTACAGCGGAGGCTTGTCCGTAGATAGTTTCTACCACTACGAGGACTCAAGCTCAATCCGGATACTAGTTTAGTCCCACCTGTTACTGTGTGTTGAAGCTCTTGCAGTCGAGCCATACACCGATCCACCTTCAAATCAAACACAAAACCACATCAAAACAACGACATATACATATGTTTTGTTGAACTGCCTTATGAAAGCAATGCATTGGAGCAGATAAAAAAAGCACAGGAAACCACAATTTGTTATCCCCAGTTATCAAAGCTACGAACCAAAATTGAGATTGATGTATGCACAAATCCTTATATATGCAAATTATTTGTGAAATACATGGCGCTCAAGATGTTTCCCAGTTCAAAAATTTGATTTTCCATTGTGCATAATCCAGCAAACATGTAGACGGAATTCAAGATTTTACCCAATTCAGATTTTGGATTTTCCACCGCTTATAAACCAACAAGTAAGTGAATTACTAGTAAATTATAACAAGATTAAATGTTAAGTAGATTGAATTAAAGAATTTCTCCAGTTCAAATTTGGATATTGTCAGCAAACAGCAGCTAATAACATCACTCTGTCAGTTGTACCGAATATTAGAAAAAAGGGGAAAAACATGATTCCTAAACCGTGTTAGATTAAAGCAGAATAAGGAAGAGGTAAATTTAGTAGCCATAAACGGAGAGAAAAATGAAAAAAATGAGACCTTGTTAACGGTTTCTCGTAGGAGGGTGGGACTGATGGGCGGTGCCAGCTTCTGGTGCTGCTTTGGCGGGGATCGTGCAACCATTTCCCCCAAATGCTTTGCTTTGCTGATTTTTCTACAGTCTTCTCTCTCTCCCTCTCTTCAGTAATACAGCGGAGAAGTCTGCTTCGTTGAATTTAGTAAAAATTACAAGTAACGGATAAGTAGTCCCAACGGTCGGATTCATTGGCGGAAACACAGCAACCTTTATAAAACGCCCAAACTCAATTACTCTCTAATTAAATATTAATTTAATCAACGACCGTTTCCTCCTAATTTTCTGCCCTATTAAATTTCAGTTTCTCCTAATAATATTTTATTCATCCCATAAAAATATGTACACTTTCCATTTTCGTCTGTCCCACAAAAATATGTGCACTTTTAATTTTCGTCTGTCCCATAAAAATATGTGCATTCTATTTTTGGAAAGTTATCCTAATTTATTACCTCTATACATCAACTTATTTACAATTATACCAACATTAAACACTAATATAGTGGGTCTCACTATCAACTAACATTATTTTAATTACTATTATCATCCTCTCTCTTACTTTACCAATTTTGCCCTAATTTTCGTATCATATCAATTGTCCATAATAATATTTTTTATGGGAAAGATAGAGTAATAGTAATATAGTACTCCTTCCATTTCTTCATAGTTGAGGCGGAATTTTTCGGCACGGAATTTTAGAAATGAATGTTGGGTGTGTTAAATAAATAGATAAAAAAGTAAGAGAGAAGAAAATGTAGAGAGAATAAAGTATAAAGTGAATAAAGTAGAGAGAATAAAGTAAGATTGAGTAAAGTAAGAAAGAGAAAAAAGTTACCATATATGGAAATGACTTAACTATGAAGAAACTTTCCGAAATAGAAAAATGACTCAACTATGAAAAAACGGAGGGAGTAACTATTATAGCCCTTCAAAAAGTATTCATTTTTATTTTATGTTTGGACTTATTTTTTGTAATATGAAGTTATTTTCTTCTAGATTTGAATGGTTGAAATAGCCACCTCATAGTATTTAGTATATTCCACATTATAATCCAACAAATTGACTCAACCAAATTTTCCATATGATTTCCAGAATTAACATTTAAGACTTTACCTTGCAAATTCAGTTTTTGGTAATAAGAAAAATGGCATGAATAAAAAAATGGCTTGATCATTTTGTTTCCACGTGCAGGCATTTCCTGAAACAAATAATCTTGTTATATCAATTTTAAAATTGTTGAAAAAACTTGAGGTTCCAATTTAGATTTAAATTAAAACAATGAAATAATCTTGTCTAAATTATAAAGTAACTAAAAAACATGCATATTTGAAATTAGTATGCGAAATATTAAGCAAAGCTATGTACTGTGATAGATAAACTCTATCCAGGCTCAAAATTTGGCAATATTGTATGAATATTGTTTAGTAATGCGCGGCCCCTTGTGGTGTGAAGATTTAAGTCTTTTTCCAGAGAGACCTGGCCCTATTGCTCCCGCATATTGATGAGTGAAGGAAATTACATGAATAGTATGCATATTGATGGTTGATTTAGTAAATCAGTAGTGAAGTTGTTCCACAACAATATCATATGATATCCATGGGTCGACCTTATAGCACAAGTCAAGAGAACAACATGACAATCTTACATCAGAAGTTAAGAGAACAACATGACAATACAACGATAACAACACCGAACATTACAAGAAATTCTTACAGACAATTACTATGAACATTGATCAGCATGAGAATAATAATGTGTCTATCTACTTTCTCTCTTTAGGTCTAATCTCAATCCCTTGAACAATGATCCCACTCTTCCAGTTTCCTCCCTTCACCTCCATCACACTTGCCTCCAGCTCTCCATCTTGTCCTTCCTCTACAAACCACTCTCCCAGCTCTACCTCCATCCACCCGTCGTCTCTCTGCTTTGGATACTCCGTTTCCTCCTCAGGCAGCATGGCTTCCGGGTTTCGCATTTGAGTTAAGCGGTGGTAGAACCACCCTACACGTCTCGGTACAATCTGATATCTATGCCTCTGCACTCCATCTGGATCCAAACAAACGTTACGTTTCTCACTTTCACGCCCGCTGACTCCCACATAACCATCCGCATATTGATGATCAAATCCATATATCCTTGACTTGCTAGTGAACACAAGGTATGCTGCATAATTAGTGCCACCAGATAGCATGCTCATCTTTATCTTCCCCCTTATTTCAAACCAACAAACATCGAGGAGCTCTGCCACCTCTGGAAACCTAATATGAATATGGCAAGCATCGCCCATTTAGCAAAGACAACAACAACCCAATTTGAGTTTACATATAATAAGGCTATAGATAATTTACCTGGATTCAGGGAGACTGATGAATCGCCAATATTGAGGAGTATCTCCCCACACAATGTAGAGGTCCCTTGCAGATAACATATAACATTTCTTACCACTCAGCTTCTCCAATTGGAAACTCTGTCCAATGATACAGAAAGCATATCAGATGCAAAGACCACAAAAGGATGCAAGTGTTACAGCCATTCATGCTTCAAGTATTACATTACAAGCTTGTATATATCAGTCGATTGAATCAAATAGCAAGGGAACTCGAAAGGATTCACTCAAAACAACAAATTGGAGTCAGATGCAAGTCTGAAACAAGAAATCAGAGCTTACTTTAAACAGAATTATAAGAAGCACAAAATTGTGTGTGAGTCCTTGAGTAGAAAAATGACTATCATTTTGTATGTTTCTCTAACGTTTCTTCTTCTTCTTCATGTAAGTGAAAGCAAGTATACAGAGCATCCAACACTGCACCAACTGGAGACTTATTTTATTAAGTACAATTTCGCTTCACCTAATTATTAAAATTCTGATGAGGCTAAATTCAATTCAATCACGTCATCAAATAATCATAGTAATCGTCGCACCGACTCAGTAACGTAAACTTAAAATCAGCCCAAAATGAGATCAATTGCATACCTGGCGGCCATCGTCAATTACAATCGGATGATCGCAGAGGTGAAGATAGAGGTCTTTCTTAGTACGAAATTTAGAAAGAAGTGAATCGCCACCGTCGAGAGCACGGGAAATTAGGTCTCGATAGTCGGAGGGAAGGAAGCGGGCCCAAACGGCGTCGGATTCGGAGGCGGATCGGAATGTGGAGGCGACCGCCGAGAGACGGCAAGCGTCCTTAGGGCTGGTGAGCGAAAGCGCGGTGGCTATACAATCTTCTGGCAGAACGTAGATGTCATCCGAACTCTCCACCGCCATATCTCTCTCTCTCTCTCCCTCTCTCTGAATTTGGTAGAAACCGTTCCAAAAATCTTCGTCTACTTACTTCAGCGAGGCCACGCTGCTCATTTTATTAGAGCAATATCATTTTCATTTTTATAAATTTTTTATTCCAACCTATTTTTACAATTATCTTACAAATCAAAATTAAAAGTTATGGACTCGACCAAAAATCAACAAAAAATATAAATTATACTATTTACTTTTTTAAAAATTTAAGTTTACATAATTTATGGTTGAATTTTGTACTTGTCATCGACAATTTATTGCCTTAAATTAGGCTATATTTATTGTTATTTTTATCAGTCAAAACTTAATTACTAGAATAAGATATAGTACAATCTTTTTTAGAATTTTATTTGTTTCAATAGATATTATCATGATGGATTCTATAATAATCAATTACTACTATATTTTTATATCAAATATCATCAAAACAATTAATTTACAGGTGACGTATTGAAAGAGATAAAAAAGTTGTATAAACGGAAAAGTTTGTGTAATTTAGGTGCGAATAAAAGATGATAGTAGAAACAAATATAAGTAAATCCAGGTTATAATTTTTTCAAAATTATAAGTAAATTTTAGACTTAAAATGTACTATATTGAACACGGATAAACACTAATTTTCTATTTTGGTTTCTTCGATGTGCGCTTATTCTTTCCTTTTTTTTTTTTATAAATTAATGTGTGTACATATTTTTACGGATTAACTGTCGTTAAAAATGACGAACTTTTGAGTCAATTATAATTTTTCATAAAACTGAAAATTCGTAAGATAATAACCAAAATTTCCAATTTTCCATGGAAATAACGAAAATAAGATTATCTATTTATTATAATTGATAATAATTTTGATTTGGAACACTCCTACATTGATTTATCATTCATAACTTAACGATGAAGGCTGCAACTTTAATGCATTTAGGCAATAAAATTATAAAACCATTTCATGCTAAAACAGAACCAGAATAGAAATAGACTCCAATTTAAAAAATCATAACACAGAGAGAAAAAGAGAGAAGGCTATACAGAATCAACGAAAAGCTCCTACTTTTTTCGGTTTAGATTCTAATTTTGCTTTCCAAAAATTTCTCCGTTGCAACATCGTGTTATTAGCTTCACAATTTCAAAGAAAAGTATTGGAGAATTTTTACAAATTTGACTATTTGATAAAAGATACACGAGAGGAATATAACGAGTAAATATTATCAAGGCTTTGATATTGTTCATTTGATTTGAGGTAAGGAAGAGTGTGCAGATTTTTCTTTAGCAAATGAGGATTTTAGGCTATACTTTTAACAAATGGGCTTTGCTTTATTTGCTCTTTGTAATAATTTATAGAAATCTTAGTCAGAATACAGTGTAAAAGTGGTAAAAAGAAGAAACATGATAAGCAATCTTGTTCCCCAACACTCCCTAAACACTTACACTTGTGTGTGCTTAGACTAATGAGGTTTCCAACTTCAGAAAATTAAATTTGAATCCTACAAACTTATTGACAATGACAACGAATGGAAACGACAAAATAATAACCTAATTACAAAAGGGCCCCCTATTTCTTTGTCTTCTTTCCACAATTTTGTAATGGTATGTTTTTTAGTTTAAGCTCATATTAATCACAAATATAATTAATCATGTGCTTTTTAAGGCGTCGTTATCACACCGATAATTAGTTAATGCATAGAAAATGTATCTAATAATGTAAGAACTTTCATAAGTGAGTTACTAGATTGTGAATCGAACAAAACGCAGAAAAACATAGTAGTAGTAGTTAATTCATTTTATGAATTGTTGATCTCTAAATTGGGAGTTGAATTGTAGCAGTAGTAGCAGCTTAATTTTATGATATTATGTGTTATAACAGATAGAGATATTAGAGTGGTGTATTCTTGGGAACTAAGTTATACAGATGAAAGCTTAGCAGTTAAGGAATATTTTCTGAGGTATAGTTAATTTCTTTTTAAAGGCTGGCTTTTTACAAATCTGCTAAAAAAGGGGGTCATAAGATACTCTCAGACCATAAAACAATGTAAAGGAAGTGTCAGTTTAAGCAAAAAGGGCAGTGGAAAAGCTGAAACTGTTGTGATTGGGAAGAAAAGGTTAATACACAAACCTTTCGCTTTGCAAACATCGAAATCTTGCGATACACGTCAAATCCCATATGATTGGTTGATGATGAATATCACCATAATCACAGGATAAATGAGAAACCATTATTAATCACCAATAATATAGAGTGCTCACACATAAGAATTCAAACAGATAAAAGTACAAAGTTTTCTTTACTTCAATTTTTTTGAGTCGTACAGTACAGATGCAAAATATAGATTGCAACAACAATGTAATAGCTCATACAAGAAAAAGTGATTAGGATGAAAAAACTACACGCACGGACACAGAAACGAGCGGACAGAATGACTAGATCTGCAAATCATGATTTGAAGAATAAGGGATAGATCTTACATTTGGGGGTTGCTTCTGGTCTATGTTAAGAGGAGAAACCACTAAAGCTAATCTCCATGCCTCTTCCACCGATTCCAGCTATCAAACATTGGAACCCACATTCTTCTAGCTCTGCAATTACTTTATCAACTACCGTTCCTGCTAATACTAGGTCATCTAGTCAAGGAAATCATCTTTATCACATCCAATATGTCAAACAAAATTGGACAAAGGTCTTGATGGTATAGAACATAATGATTGTGAGCACAAAAACTGATCAGAAAACGAAAAAATAGCACAGACAAAAAGGATACGTGCAGGTAGTAGTGTGATGACACAGCCTCCTCCACCAGCTCCTGTTAGTTTAGTGGC
The DNA here is from genome assembly GCF_029641045.1 of Salvia hispanica. NCBI lineage: Eukaryota > Viridiplantae > Streptophyta > Magnoliopsida > Lamiales > Lamiaceae > Salvia > Salvia hispanica. Next base: position 26,566,728 of record NC_142692.1, read on the forward strand.
TAGCTTGTATTTTAACGTAGTTTTGATCACAGTCTCAATGGTAGCATGGCTGACCCCCATGCACTGGAGTAATCCCTGGTTCATCTCCATCAGTTCCCCTAGTTTTTCCTCTTTCTCAGTTATAGCAAGATCATCAGAAACTGGTGACTGGATGATGGCAGCCACCTCATTGCTTATCGAGTCAACAGCTTTAAATACAGAACTCATTGCACTACCATGTCTCACTGCCCTTTCTGACACACCAGAAACCAATGCTCTTGTATTTCTTCCAACTTTCGTGTTAGTAACGAGCATCTTCAAAGGCATATTCGTCTTAATACGTGTGAGTTCGCCAGACCTAAATTTTATCATGTTCCCTGTAATATAGTATTTCTTAGCTAGCTGAAATAGTCTAATAATTTTTTTTGCAGAAATAGTATTATTAAAATTTTAGTTTAGTAAAATTTACCTTGTTTAGATGTTTACCAAGTAAGGAAGCATATCTCACATACAATCATATTGTCTTTGCTAGCCATGAAAACATGTAGCATACAAATTCCTCCATATATTTGACTTCTATACATGACAGTTTTCAATCCTTTTGAAGTTCAAATATTTAAAATACTACTATCACGTACTCCATCCCTATATAATTCATGTAGTGGTTTGGCTATTTATTATCACAATAACCATTTCAAACAATCTGACTGAATACTTAGTCACTCAGCATGCTCTGTACCTAAGACAACAGTCAATCAATTGCTTCTTAGATACCAATGATATATCGTATAGTGGTTCCTCAACTTTATTTTTCATCTTAATGCTGAAAAAGTTATAAAGATTGAGGATATCAAAGGAGAATGTTTACATACCGAAGGTGCTAACTGTATTGTCTATCCCAGAAGGCCTCCCATGGATAATCTTTTCACCTTCAAATGCCCATTTGTTTACCAGATCTAGTTCACTGTCCCCAAATGTTTGCCAACCTTGATGGCTAAAATCAAGTTTCAAAGAATCAGACAGTGAAAGGAGGGCAGCAGACAGCGCAACACAGAGAGCAGCAGACGAACCCAAGCCAGAGCCTAACGGTAGCTCAGAATTCACAACAACTTTAGCTGGCTTATCACTGATAAAGTAAACAAAATGCAACTATATTAGATGCAGCAAATTCATGCTTATAATAAGTATTAGAAACATGTATAGAGCTTATTTGCACACCCATGGATTGATGTATATAGCCAAAGGAAAGCTGAAATTCCTGAAGCTAGTCCAAGCTTAGATTCTGCTAAATTTAGTTCATCAACTAATGAAGCAATTGCTTTTGTGGTCTCTAATGAACATGATGAAGGTGTGGAAACAGACTTGCTGCCGAGTTCAGGCAGAACTTCCTTAAGTTTTCCAACTGGCCAAGAAAATTCCAAGTCCACATCCTTGAACTGGACTTGTAGTGCATCGTTGTTATCTAGAAGAAGAAGCATTTGAACAGTGAGAGAGGGAAAACATATAATTATAGTACTATAGTATTATACAAGATGGCATCATCAAGAAAGAAAAACAGGTGAGCTGCTAATATTCTATATCGAGTCTTGGATTCCTTGATAGTGATACACTCGGCTGTATCTATAGTTTACTTTCTCATGAATTAATATTTTCATAAGGAACACACTGAAGTCAAATCTTTCAGAAATACGTCGACAGGTCATCAACTGAGTAATTATGCTTCGCGTTGGTACTTGGTAGAACAGAATCAGGAATAAGAACTTGAATCATAAATAAATTAGGAAGCTCCAAACAAACTTAACGCAGATTGTGAAATAGATTATGTATAGCAACTATGCGATGAGTTAATTTCCCGATTACGGCCGCTTAAACCCCCAACCAACAAACACAATACAAATAATAAAACCAAAACGAAGGAAAGTCAACAACAAAACGAACATTTCTCATCAAGAAGAGAAAGGGGATAACTAGTATAGTACCCTCAGGAGTGGGAAAGCGGAGAGATACATAAGTGTAGAGATCGATTGCGGCGGCAATGGCGGTGGATCCGTGAACGACGGCGTGCTCGCCGGCGAGTATGATTTTCCCAGGCGCTCTTGCTCTAACCTCCATACTGTTCCGTCTCAATCAGCTCACCAATCTAGGGATTGCAATTTGTATGTTGGTTTTTGTGTGTGTGATTGGCGGGCTGCCAATGGCGGAGAATACCAAAACCGTAGGGTGTCAACTTTGAATGAGACTCAGAGTACCTCTCACTTTCTTATTCGCACCAATTGCGCGTGTTCACACGCTCTCTTGTGGGCCAAAAACTCATTTTTCTAAATATTTTCAATTCATTAGGATAAGTTTATATATGAATATAATATAATTGGTTCAATTTTGATTTGACTTTGCCAACTCAATATATGAATATAATATAATTGGTTCAATTAGATATTTGAACATCGGATATAGGTTCTACGTATTCATTAAACGTCTTAATACGACTTGATTTTAGCAAATCAATCATCTTTAGGCAATGTTTTAATGTATTTAATTAAAACTTCGTAATTTCAATTCACTTATGGCTGGTTCAGTTTGACCTAATAAATAAAGTGAGAGCTCTAAATTTGTAGTACTACACTTGAAGAAGTTGAATCACACGAAAATAGTCTACTGGGTATTTTAAAAACAAGGTTTAATTATAAATAGTGCGCTAATTTTGACTTAGGCTAATATTTTATTCCAATATTTAAACCGTGTTAATAACATTATCATATTTTAATTTAATGAAGTTTAGATGTATTTTATCAATATAAGCACAAAAAATTTATGTGACGATGTTGAGTGGTCGTTGTAAGGAATCTCATAAAATACTAAAACATTTCAACAATTATAATAAAATTATAAATGGGAAAGTTTGGTGAATCCACATTCAACTTATATATACAGATTTATGAATTTTCAAAGCCCAACATTTATTCCCACCACCGTTTTGTTCGCAATAGCACACTTTAGTTGAACGAGTGAATGTCCACTTTCATTAACAACTTTGCCGGCTTCACCAAACTTTAAACAAGTATAATAAATAAGTTTATCATTTACTTTATTTTGTCACATTTAATTCTCATTTTCTATACAGACTACCATATGCTTGTTTTAGAAGTTAGATGGCAACCATTGTAAATAACTAAATCTATCATTGGACTCATCAACTCAATTTATAAATCCATACATTTTTCGGAGTTATTATAAATCTCATGTTTATAAAATAGTAATTATTTGGTTGAGCATAAATCTCATGCAGTTGATTAACTTAAATGAGCACCAAAATCAAGTCATATAAATGGCCTTTCGGAACATGGATCTTAGTCAAGGTAATTCGGCTTTGATGCCTATATGTCATTTTGTTTAATTTTTGGGGGCCTTTTTCTAATGTTATTTTCCCTCCAGAGTCATGTAACTCGCATGATAGTACTTTCTATCCGATCATGAAACTTGTATGAATAAAAAGAAGCATTAAAATTGAAATTCACGAACCACTTTGATTGAGAATATTGCATGAAAACATTATATCCGTCGAGATCTGGTGGCGATACTTAAATTTAAGACTAAAAGACATTCAGCTTATTAAAAGATTTACCGATTATAAATTTAAATTCGAAATGTTGATACATGTGGCTATTTGTTTAAACCCAATAAAAACAACCATTGAACCATAACTCTACAATAGATCCGATTAATTTGCTACAAAAAATGTGCTAAAAACTCAGATCCATGTGCTAACAAACTGTAGTATTATATTTTTAAACATTCTCAGAAACTGTAAGTTTGGTTTACCATTCTTGCAATATTAGTCATCTATTTCTACTGCCATGAGGTTAAGCATTCGACTGCTGGTTTCAGGCTATGACAGCAAAGGCAACAGAACGACTATGCTCCTTCCGTCCTGCGTCTTCCACTTTATACCTGCAGGTCACACCTGGGAGCACGGAGTCATTCTTTTACACCATCCACACCACCACCACTGCCAGCAGGGCTGCCTTTTGGAAGTGGAGCGCAACTTGACTCAGTTCTTGTGATGGTCGTAGCTTCTCTGTTTTTCAACCAATCTCTCATTCATTCTTCATGAGAAATGCCAACTACAGTCCCTTTTTAAGTACTGGTTGACAAGAAGTACTAATATATAGCATAGGTTAATTAGAGAGAGAAGAGAATCACCATCACAGGATATATGATAAAGAGAATTTGAGTGACGAATTAAGTGTTTGGAAGAATGATCAATCCAGCGGAGTAAAACCTGTTTTAACATACTGTAAAAGGGAAAAGGGCATGTTAAGCAGTTTCTCCACCTCAAGACCTTTGCTAATCAGAGTGTTCAAAATCATATTCCACTCTACACTATCCTTAGGTCTCTCCAAACCTCTACTAACAACAAGAGATGTATTATACACCCATGGCACTGGAACATTGTATCCAAAACCACTACCACTCTCTAACAACACATCTACGTATGCCTCGCCTACTTGAGACACATGCTTTCCCATTGGCAAAAACGAGATCTTCGGTACATCTCCTGCGTCGACGTCCAACTCTACGTCAGCATGCAGGTTCACCACAACTGTGCCATGATCCGGATGGAGCCGGCTCCCCAGAGCTTGGAGAAATGGGGAATCGGGATCCCACAGCTTGCGTGGGAAATTGTCCTCCCCATCATAGGCATCGATGAAGATGATGTCATAGACATTGGTGCTCTCCAGAATGAACTTCTCTGCATCTGAACTGAACAACAACATCCTTTCATGAGTGCCTTTCCACAGAACCTCATCCAGAGGCTCTGGCTTTTCACGAGTACGCTTTCCATTAGGAGACGTAACTGTGGAGGCAGGAAAACCCATTGCTTGTGTTGAAGCTGAGACCACAACTGGATCAATCTCAACTGTGTGAACCACAGCACCTGAAAGGGAGCCAGAGATGAGATATACAGCAACGCTGGCAAGAGTAAAAAAACATAATGTTTGGCCAAATCAAAGAACACAGTGCTCGTGCTTCTCAAGTTAGTGAACATAATCTTTTATACGATCAGAAATGTAAAACCATAGCAAATATAACACAGTTCAATCTCAAAGGCTACCCTACCCAACCTCAAAACTATTAAAGACAATAGAACTATAATTATCTATGAAAGACCACCAACTCAGAAGCTTGCACGGGTACACAATTGACTTGCACAGGGTCATATTCATTTAGCAATGTCAACATCAGAGAAGTAATTGGAGGGAGCAGTATCCTTACATATTGACTACAGTAAGGGCCAACGATAAAAGGAGATTCTTAATGTGAATTCCATGATACATATAACTAAATATTGCATTTTATACGGCAGGAAATTGTATCGCATAGAACAAGATCCAACTACAACTGTTCCCTTATGATTAGAAGCACCTAAAAACAGACATGCCAGAAAGATCAAATATAAAGCTTCCGGATCACAAGATGCGAAAAGCGTAAAGTTTTAGACTTAAGTAAACCTTTGACTTCACTAGCCAGAAACAGAGGTATGCTTCCTCCACCATGACCAATACATAGAACACTCAAATTTTGCTTCCCAAGTATAGCATTCTTCATGAGCTCATAATTGCATGATGCCATGGTAGCCAATCCAACAGATATCATACTCTTCACATCTGCAAACAACAGCACAAATCAGTGAAACAGAGTCTCAATTAGCATGGGAAAGATATACACATTGTCAATTCCCCGTATTAGGATTCTAGCATAGTGAGAATGAAAAAATTACACGGTACTGCCAGACAACGCGGCTGTTGCATAAGGCAAACGGAGGCAGCTTCATCTCCTTCTCCTTCCCTGCGCGCAACCAAGACTTTAACGGTGCTTTCGCGGGTGAAGTCATTGAAGTGAAGCGTTCTCCACTCATAGCCACAAACTCTCAACTTTCCGCCGTTTTTCGAACCTGGAAATATATCACGATGCCTTTGTTGGAGCCATTTTTCAGTTTTTCCCCAGTGTAATCTGTCCTGCATCAATGCTATTCGTGAATGGGCTGTATCAAGTAAAAATGTAGTCATAGAGACGTGTATATATGCGTACTGGTTTGGAACAAGGGTGAGATATAACAGATACGACACCGTTTCCATGGCGGGAGTTTTGTCGGAAGGCGGTGCGGCTGGAAGAGGAATTGGCCACCCACCACTCGGACGAGTATACCCAGTCGCCTTCGTCCTCGATGTGGCGGCGATTAATCGCCGTTGAGAAGCGGCGGAGGCTCGATTTCAGCTTGGAACGCAACATTTCACGTGATGGAGACTGGTTTTCAGTAAACCCTAGCTCCTTTCCAGTCAAAACCACAGATTTTTTGGGTTTGACTAAAATCTGGATTTCTTTTTTTTTTTAGTCCTTGACTTGTCAATATATTATTTTTTCTTTTAAAAAGAATAAACAGAAAAAGAAAATGAGAAACTGTCAGAACGAACGGGTTGGGAATGCACAGTAGAGGATGTTGTGCGCATCTCCACCTTTGAATAATTTTACATACTTGTATTATATTTTTACATTCTAGCAATAGATGGCGTGGATGTGCACAACATCCTCTGTTGTGGCATTTTGCACAGCAGAGGATCCCAACCCGAACGAACGAGCAAACCTTATGCAACAGGTAAGAACAACTACACGCCTCAAACTCACCTGTCCGAAATCTAGCACCCAACTGCCCCGACAATTATGAGAAAGTTTTAATTATTAATTTATAATTAGTCGTTGTTATTTCATAACTAATTTATAAAACTATAGACAATTCATAATTAGATATATGAGAAATGTATTACTCCATCGTAATGAGAATTCAAGGCTTGTAAACTATTCAAAAACCATTTGTATGAATACTAGACTTTTTCATCACCTACTAATAAAATGTAATTCATCCGTTCCACAAAAGATGTAACACTTTTCTTTTTAGGTTGTCTCATAAAAGATGTCACATTTTTATTTTTGAAAAAAGTTCCCTCTCACGTGAATATAAAAATAATATTTTCTCTCTCCATTTAACACACAAAATAAAATCTCCTAAAATCTCGTGCTGTCCCACAACTGTGGCATCCTCTGTGGGACGGAGGGAGTAGTTTAATTATCATGCGAGCCACTAAATATCAACTTCCCCCACGATGTATACTAATTTTGTGCTCTGTTTAAATGTCATTTCAATTTGTTTTAATATCAAGATTATAATAATAAATCAGAGAATAAAATGTCCATTGACATCAACAAAAACAAATTATATATAGCTATTTGAAAACTATTTCTAGCGTTGAAAGATGAGGTATATTAGTTGTTTTTTATTAAATGACTAGTTCTTGCCTGCAATACCATAGACATCCACCAACTTTTAATAACATAATTTCAATTTGAAAGCAAATTGTACTCTCGTTCAATAAAATAGTAATGGCTATATAATGCTATAAGTTGCACTAAGAAAAATCAGAAAAAAAAAAATCTCCATTTTCACAACTACAGTCTTTCATTAGCACCAGGGGCGGAGCTAGGGTGGGGCCAGGAGGGCCTCTGGGCCCCTCACCCTTTCCAACTTTACCTATATATTATATATGTACAAAAAAATTAACAAAGTTTATAGTGGTGCAATTGGTAAGGATGATGCACATGTAGCTGAGTGAACTCAAGTTTGAATCCTGATTTTGCAAAATTTGTCATTTTTTTTATCACTGTCCATAAATATGATGTTAAATTTTCTCTTGAGACTTGAATATGTTTATGTTATAAATATGATGTTAAATTTTCTCTTGAGACTTGAATATGTTTATGTTCTATTAGATATTCTAATGCTAATAGTTTTGTTTATTTTCTCTAGTAATTTATAATCTTATAGCTAGTAATCTTGTATAAATAATTTTATTTTGTAACTATTAAGAATAATTTTCATAATTTTAGAACATATGTAAATACTATGTCATAGCATAATAATATTATTTAAAATCAATTTTAATGATATGCTATTTATTTTTAATTATATCGATGTTGACGTTGTCAATGTATCTTTATTTTTATTACCATCCTCTAGTTATCGATCTCATTATCCGTCTCTCGCGTACATCTCTCTATTACTTATGTTCGAGTTAATTTCATATTGTAGATACTGAAACAACTTGACATCGAAACAAATTAATAAAATTTAACAGTAATTTGGGCCCCCCATGATTAAAATTTGTCATTTTTTTTATCACTGTCTATAAATATGATGTTAAATTTTCTCTTGAGACTTGAATATGTTTATGTTCTATTAGATATTCTAATGCTAATAGTTTTGTTTATTTTCTCTAGTAATTTATAATCTTATAGCTAGTAATCTTGTATAAATAATTTTATTTTGTAACTATTAAGAATAATTTTCATAATTTTAGAACATATGTAAATACTATGTCATAGCATAATAATATTATTTAAAATCAATTTTAATGATATGCTATTTATTTTTAATTATATCAATGTTGACGTTGTCAATGTATCTTTATTTTTATTACCATCCTCTAGTTATCGATCTCATTATCCGTCTCTCGCGTACATCTCTCTATTACTTATGTTCGAGTTAATTTCATATTGTAGATACTGAAACAACTTGACATCGAAACAAATTAATAAAATTTAACAGTAATTTGGGCCCCCTATGATTAAAATCCTGGCTCCGCCACTGATTAGCACCCATGAGGAGCTTCATGGAACCCCGACTGTGGGTTCTGGTGGCTCTCGTCACCACCTTCACTGCCACGGCAAATGCCGACTCCACCTGGGACTCCAATTTGGTAACTCATCACCACATCTTCCCTATGTTTACAGCTCCCAACCTCCACCACCTTACAAGTATGAATCTCCTCTTCCCCCGCCATATAAGTACAAATCACTACCGCCGCCACCTTACAAATACGAGTCGCCTCCACCACCGCCTTATAAGTATAAGTCGCCATCGCCACCATCCTACAAGTACGAGTCTCCACCACCACCACCTTACAAATATGAATCGCCTCCACCACCGCCTTATAAGTATAAGTCGCCACCACCTCCACCTTACAAGTACGAGTCTCCACCACCACCACCTTACAAGTACAAGTCACCGCCGCCGCCGCCATACAAATATGAATCTCCACCGCCACCACCTTACAAGTATGAATCTCCACCGCCACCATCTTACAAGTATGAATCCCCTCCTCCGCCTCCTTACAAATACAAATCACCACCGCCGCCACCTTACAAATACGAGTCGCCTCCACCACCACCTTACAAAAATGAATCGCCTCCACCACCGCCGTACAAATACAAATCACCACCACCACCTCCTTACAAGTATGAGTCTCCACCACCACCACCACCACCTTACACGTACAAGTCATCTCCTCCGCCGCCATACAAATATAAATCACCACCGCCACCACCTTATAAGTATAAATCACCTCCACCACCACCCTACAAATATAAGTCACCACCACCTCCTCCCTATGTGTACAAGTCTCCCTCGCCACCACCTTACAAGCACGAATCACCTCCACCACCACTCTACAAGTACAAATCACCACCACCGCCATCTTACAAGTATGAATCACCCCCACCTCCGCCATACAAATATGAGTCTCCACCACCACCACCTTACAAGTACAAGTCACCTCCACCACCGCCATACAAATATGAATCTCCACCACCGCCACCTTACAAGTATGAATCACCTCCACCACCACCTTACAAATATAAGTCACCATCACCTCCTTATGTGTACAAATCTCCCCCACCACCGCCTTACAAGTACGAATCACCTCCACCGCCTCCCTACAAATACAAGTCACCACCACCACCTCCTTACAAGTACGAATCACCTCCACCACCACCCTACAAATACAAATCACCACCACCACCTCCTTACAAGTACGAGTCACCTCCACCACCGCCATACAAATACGAATCTCCAACACCACCTCCATATGTTTACAAGTCTCCACCACCACCTGCCTACAAGTATGAATCACCTCCACCTCCACCATACAAGTACGAGTCCCCACCACCACCACCACCACCACCATACAAGTACGAGTCACCTCCACTACCACCATACAAATACGAATCTCCACCACCACCTCCATATGTTTACAAGTCTCCACCACCACCGCCCTACAAATATGAATCGCCTCCACCTCCACCCTATAAGTACGAGTCACCTCCACCACCACCATATAAGTACGAGTCACCTCCACCACCTCCATATGTTTACAAGTCTCCACCACCACCACCTTATAAGCATGAATCACCACCACCACCACCATACAAGTATGAGTCACCGCCGCCTCCACCTTATGTATACAAGTCTCCCCCACCACCACCTTACAAGTATGAGTCACCACCACCTCCTGCATATCTATACAAATCTCCACCACCACCCCCTTACAAATATGAATCGCCTCCACCTCCACCATACAAATATGAGTCGCCACCGCCTCCTCCTTATCTTTACAAGTCGCCTCCACCACCACCCTACAAATACGAATCACCACCACCTCCTCCTTATGTTTACAAATCTCCACCACCACCACCGTACAAATACGAATCACCTCCACCTCCACCTCCACCATACAAATATGAGTCTCCACCACCTCCCCCTTACAAGTACGAATCTCCACCACCTCCCCCATACAAGTACGAATCACCTCCACCACCACCCTACATGTACAAATCACCACCACCTCCTCCATATGTTTACAAATCCCCACCACCACCGCCCTACCTTTACAAATCACCTCCACCCCCATCTTACCTTTACAAATCTCCACCACCTCCACCATACAAGTACTAATGTAACGCCCCACTTTTTCAAACCCTAATTTTCGGGTTATAAAATTTTTGCATTAAATGCCTTAAATGCTATGATATGTGGATTATTTGATGAGCAATTAATTGCATAGTGTCTTTGTGACCTAATTGCGTATGAGAATTGAGGTTGAGTTGAATAGTCAACTTGTGGAAAATATGACGTGGCTATTGAATAGTCAAAGATGTGGAAAATGTGACGTGGCCGTTGAAAGGTCAATGCGTTGAGAAAATGAAGAGAAAATGAAGAAATGATTGATTGGTGAATATTTGATGCGGAGAAATATAATTGTGGTGAATTATTTTCCTAAGGGATGAGTGAGAATTAAATAGGAGCATTATTTAAGCATGTGGAATTTTCGGTCTCTCCTATTTTTATTTGGAGAAGAAATCCTATTTTTTCTTGGATTTAATTATTTGTTTGGGATGATTATCCAAATTAAATCCAAAGTCCAATTATACGTTAATTCCATCATGGAATTTTCGAAAACACCACCTTTGATATCCATGAGATTTTTCAAAAATCTCATATATTTTGGAAGAAGGGATTATTTATTTATTTGATCTCTTATTTATTCTATTCCATGAATAAATATAAATATGCTAGAATATCTTACCATATCTTGCCAAATATAAGAAGATCTTGCCATATCCTAATTAAATTAGGATTTGAAATTAAATCCCTTGTGAGATAGGCATAAAAATCGCCTACTACTATTATTTGAAGAGGATTTAATTATTTATTTTGCTCCGTGATATATTATTCTACTCCGTGAAATATTTGAATTTAATTATAGGCTAATTAAATAGCCTATAATTTTCGAATCCCCCTTATTTCTCTCTACTTCACGCCAACATCCAACCAACAAATCTTCCAAATCTTGATTTATTTAATTATTGGATATTATTTTGGCACTCTATAAATACATGAGAGATACTAAACCCTAGCATTCACAAAACCGGCGCCCCACTCCCCCATAATTTCGAAAATCTCTCTTCCCACTCTCTCCATGATTTCTTCTACTTTTCTTCAAGAATTCTTCATCAATTGAGAAGAATCCAAGTTCAAGTTTAAGATTTTATTGAAGAATCAAGGCCATAATTTGTTTTTACCGTTCGTTCTTTTGGAAAAAGGTACTTTAATTTTGATCTCCTCTTCTTCTACCGATTAATCGGTGTTCTTGAGTCCACATGCATTCAGATTGAGTGAAGGGGAATTAAATTGATGAATTTTGGGATGCATGGATGTGTGTGTGTGTGTGTGGCCGTGTGTGTGTGGCCGTGTATGCGTGTGCGTGCACGCCTCGGGAGGCGTGCACATGTGGAGTGTTAGTGTGCGTGTGTTGTGTGTGTGGAGCACTCATGCGTGACACGATTTAATGGTGAATTTGGAGTTGTTATTTGAATAAAAACGATATGATAATCATACTTTGATTTTGATTGATGATTTTGAAAATAATCGTTGGGAAAAAGGGAAATATGGGAGACATGCATGATTTGAGATCAATGTTTGAAACTGATTTATGATACGCCTAATTTAAAGGTGATTTTTCGCGCTCTCAGCGTGATAAACGAGGAGAAGAGAATACTCTCGAGCTAAGCCGACGAGGTGGGCTTTCTTTTAAAATAAGGACATTGTCCTAAACTGATATTGATGAGAATGAGATATGTGTTATCATGCCTTGATTTGTTTTGTCGTGCCTATCCCTCGTGGCTATGCCACTATTGATTTAATCGAATTCGGATCCTTGTAGAGCCGCAAACTCTACTTGGGTTAGTGTACACCAATGTTAGACCGAGTGTCAGCGTACGGGTTGGCCGGTCTAGTGACCTGGATTGCGGCCGCATTCCTTGTTATGTAGAATGAGGATATGGTAAACGTCGATGTGAAAAATGGTTGCGCGACCGTGATATTTGATAAAGAATATATTTTGGTGCCTCGGGTCTTTCTAAAGTTAAAACCCTGATGGACACTTGAAAATGGCATGATAATTACTACTGTTGATAAAACTGTTTTCGGCAATGAGCCCACTGAGTATGATTATAGTACTCAGCCCTGCATGTGTTTTCCCTATGTGCAGGTTAGGCGGTGATGAGCGGGCGGCGGTGTTGAGTAGGAAATAATAAGATGATCTGTTGGAACTCTAAGTGTCGTTGTGTCTCCATACATAGCCTCACTTCTCTCTTGATCGCTTCCGCTATATTATGAAACTTGTGATCTTTTGGTTGGGTTAAACTCTTTTATTTCGTGGGATTATGTTAGATACAAAACAAATGAGATTACTTTGGAACTCTTGCTATTTTTGAGCATATTTGGTGATAGCCTTTTGTTGGATTTCATTGCTAAGGCATTATTTCTCTCCTACTTAATTGTTCATTAAATGCTTTGGTTAAATCCCTTTTCAAATGGAACCCTAGCCTATAATCTTTGATACATTTAAGTCCACCTAGTTAACGATCGCCGCATTTATTATACCCTAGATTGGCGGGTTGTTACAACTAATCACCCCACTCCCACCATACATCACCCCATCTCCCCATCCACCATCATCCAATTTGTTATCATATCTCTTCACCTCCTTTATATTATTTACTTATTTACTAAAACCACCGTCATTATTCCATTCAAACAAACCTTGTTCTTTTTTGTTTGCTTCATCATTAATATTGTTAAAGATAAAGGTCTCACCTCTCTTCTATTATCCATAATGCTCAGCATCCTATCTAGGAGTTGCAGACAAAAAGAGTCGGATGATCGATGCTTGGCAATCTTTCTCTTTGATCTTAATTGTAACTTATGTTTTTCATGTACTTCACATATTAATGGATTTTTTTATTCCAACGTCTTCCCTCAATGTATTGGATATTGACAAATTAAGACTTATAATCTACAAACTAATTAGTCGGATCCTGATGTTGCAAAATTATAATTATCATTATAAACTAATCACATTTTTACCACATATCTGCAAGAGCCTTTTCAAGTAACAAGAGTAAAATTTGATGAAAATTGTTTGTAACTTATCATTAGAACGCGTGACTCTGTAAATTGTTTTACATCTTTGTGAGGTGAACAAGATTGGTGGGCAGGGATCGGTTTCTTTTTGTTTTGTTCGTTTTCAAGATTTTATACTCCTTATGTTCCTCAATAATTGTGCACTTTATTTCAAGATTTTATACTGATCTCACTATGTATTACTTTTATAAAAATGTGAGTGTAATAAATTAGTGAAATATTGAGCATACTCATATTTATGGTAAAAAGTGGAAACAAAAATTAATGACCGATAAATAAGAATGTCAAAAGTAGACAATTAATGTGAAAATTTATTTTTCTATAGTTACCTGAAATGAGTCTAGTGGGTTTATGAGACTCTGCATAAAATCATTCGAGAGGAATATTTACAAAAAGTCAACTAATATCTACAAATTATGTAAAAAAAAAAAAGAAAATGTTTTAGAGACATAATGTCTCCAAGCCATAATGCTATAATGAGGTTAAAATAGTCATTTTAGATTATTTTATATTTTTATTTAAATTTATGTTTTGTATGTTTACTATATTACCCTTTACATTAATTGTGCATATTAATTAGATCTATTTAAGGATATAGCTTAAATTTTGGAGTTATGTATGTGAGTAATTTGCTTTCATGAGATCCACATTATTTATGATTGACATTTTTAATTTTGTTTTTGATTATACTGCATTTATTTATGGATATATATATATATTTAAATAAAATATTATAATATCATTGTATTTATATATTTATTGTATATGTAGTTCACGAATAATTTAATGATGTACTACCATCATTTAGAAAACAAATAATGGTGATCAAACTAATCTTCATAAATTTTAGTTTAAATAAATTAATAATTTAATAAAAAAATACAGTTCTTAGTTTTCTCTAGTTTTACACTATATGTACCATTTACGAAAAAATTTGATTCTTCTGTCAAGTTTTATATACCATAAACATTTTTAATTTCTTATTACTTGATAAATCAGGGTAATTCAAATTTATATTGAGCTATTCATACAAATTTAATTTATTTATAAAAACAATAACTTTTATGTGTTATGATAAAAATTATTATCTACTATAAGAAACTAAACTTTTATTTATATACATTTGTAATTTTTATATTTAAAAATAATTATTTTATTCAAAATAGTTTATTCTGAATAACAGTAATTTTAAATTACAAAAATAACATTTTAGCAAGAAAAATATTTTTTATGCTCAAGATCAATGAATTTTTTTTATTACAATAAAATTTTATACATGAAACTAATAATCTTTATTCAAAAAAATAGTAGTAATTTTTATTCACATAAAATTTATTTTACAAGAATTGTATTATTTTTATTAGTTTGAACGAATAACCTTTTTTTATTAAAACACCAACTTTATTCACAATAAAAGAACGTTTTTAGCAAAAATGTAACTTTCATTGACATCTTTTATTCACAAAATTAATATTGTACTAACTTTTTATTCATTAGATCAAAATTATTTATCCATAAGAATAATAACCATTATTTACAAAATAATAACTTTTATTTAGGAGTAACATTTATTCGCAAAAACCTTAACTTTTATTCACTAGTATAATAAATTTTACTCATAAGAATAATAACTTTTATTTATTGGAGCAATAATTTTATTTTACTAGAACTATAAACTTTTATTTGTTACAATAACGATTTTATTAATAATATTAATTAAAATGGATATTTTTCAAAATTATAATAACTCTTGTAAAATAGCAAAATTAAATAACTTTATCCAAAAAAAAATAGCTCTTGGCTGCAACTGAACTATATTAGAGTAATAAATTTTATATATTAAATACTATGACCTTTTTTCATAATAAATGTAAATTTTATCCCCAAAAATATTACTCCTGGTTCGATGATGATGTCCGGTTGAGTAAGTAACAAGCTCCCGATCTATCCAAAAGATTAAATGGTTTGAGTCATCACATGTTTAATACAAAACCATTATCGATCCTTTAAAAAATAATAACTTTTCTTATAAATAACAATATATTTTATTTATTAAGATAATAAATTTTATTAATAAAACTTTTATTAGTTAAAATAATATTAATAACTTTTATTCACAAGATTTATAAATCTTCTTAATAAACTAGTAAATTTTATTTATAAGAACAATCATTTTTAATTTTATATTTTTCAAATCACATAAGTATTAATTCATAAAATTAAATAGTACTATGTACAAAAATATTCTAATTATTACTACAAATACTCTAATTAAGTCTTTAAGTACTTTAATTAAAATCATGAATGCAATAAATATGTGCATAATAATCATGCTTTAATTTAACAATCATAACTAAGATATATCTTTCCAAAATAACTATAAGGGTATATTAGTCAACATTTAAATAAATATATGGCAAAGTGACATAGGGGCATTATGGCATGGAGACATTATGTCTCTAAATCACTACAAAAAAAAAACAAAGATGCCCTCCCCTAATTAATGCTTTCAGTCTTGATTGAGAAAATCTGATATACGTTACATTCCTTTTATTGACAGAAGAAAAAGAAGCTAATTATGTATTACTCCGTCAAACTCAAAATATCCATATTTCCTTTTTTAGTTTATTTCACCGTTGAGATTTGGGATATCCAATTTTTATACTCCGTTCATCTGCCATTAAATATTTCATTTTTCCTTTTTCGTCCATCAATTAATAAATGTTTCATTTCACTTGTACCATGTGTACCTTACATTCCACATTTTCACTAACTCATTTCACTCACATTTTATTATAAAACCAATATATAAAGTAGGTCCCACATTCCACCAACTTTTCTACTCACTTTACTTCATAAAGTCAAACAATTTCTTAAAACTCGTGCTGGTCAAATATGAGACATTTAATGACAGACTGGATGGGTAAAATACTACTGTAGTATTTTTTTATATATTTCAACACAGAATTACTTCAATTTCTGATTTCATTATCGTCTTCCACATCATTTCAATAAGTCAATATCTATTGCCGATTTGGAATAATACTTTGAAGTTTGAATACAGTAACAACTTGAAAGTTCATTAAAAAATTGGTACTTTGGATAACCATTAGAAACTATTAACCCTTTAATTTTATATGGATGGAATAAGTCAATGGAATATCAGATCCAACTTTTTAACATCAAATTATACATCGACAATTCTGGTGATAAAGTAGTGGATCCAGATTTATCATCGCTCGCAACTACGTACAGAAAAATACATTTTGAAACTCATGCACCAACTTAGCCAATGTACCATTCACTTTCAGGGTCAAATAAATGTATAGCAAAGTTAAAAACAAAATTAGGAAATCTTAAATTACAAGTTTTGTATACGTAATGAAAAACTACGAAAAATGTGCTTCTTTTTTGAAATTTCTCAAGTTGTTTATCAAAGGCTAAAGTTAGAGCTGATATGGAATGTTGATCATCTGTAGGCCTCCGGCAAGCGGAATCCGCTCATCACTATTTTGTCAGCAAACATCTTGCCGGTTTTCGGCATAACATGCCAATGCAATGTCAAGTTGAAGTTTTTACCGCGTAGATTGCTTCCCTATATAAAAGAAAGAGGGAACAGATTCTGGTTGGTTAATCTTAACTAGGCTAGCACCTGAATAACTAAAGTAACACAGATTTAACTCACTTGATCAATGAAACGGTACTTGTTAGTAGTGTGAATCGAGAATTTCGCATGCTCTTTCGAGGGAATAATACCATCCCACAGAGAGACCTACAAAACAAAACATACAAATCCTCGTCACCATAATGAAAAGTGCGATGACTGAGGGAGACATGTACAACCAATGAAAGAAGCAAACTCAAGTGATTGAAAAGGTAACCAGAATTAAAATACAAGACTTCCTAAATGTCATCAAAGTATGGCAACTATATTTATAACTCACATTCATCATAAAATAAAAGCCAGCTGAACAGCCTCACAAATTCGTTTACCTGGTTTAGCGCATTTTTTGGGGTTCCATATTCAGCAGCTAAGAATACAAAGACCTACAAAAACCAAAACAGATAGTTCGTCAGTTCTGAATTCAACTGTAAGCGCAACAAGCAACTGGAAATTCAGTACAAATTATGATAATTTATGCCTATATTAAGGAGCTAGCCCATAGCGCTGTGTTTTTCTACCTTTCCCCTAACTTGTAAAATATGAACCTATGGAGAAGAGAGATGTAGAGAAAACATAATATGGGAGCAAGTTTGAAGTAAAAGTAGTCGGAGGTGCATAGGCTGTCCTCAGGCTGTAGTACATTTTGCATAGCCTATAGTCAATAAAGAATATGTAGTAAAAATGTCGTGCCAACTGAACTGTGTGAACGAATACACGATAAAAATAAAAATAAACGCATGGGAGAAGACAAAAAATAAGATACAAATCAATCAAAGCTCACACGGAACAGAGATAACAATGTCCCCCCCATCAAAAAGGCATCAAAAAACAGAAGGCAGTTCACAGAGAAAAGTTGAATATAGAGAATGCGGACAAACCTGCTTCGTGTTCCATGTAAACAATGACTCTAAGTTTGCTGATATATTCAGTGTCAGGCTAACCTGCATGATGTTGAAGCACTCATTAAACAAAAATGTAAGCCACCATAACTCTACGGTTGTTCCTCAAAGTGAATCAAGAACTGAAAGGATTATAATTTCCGGTATTAGCACAGTGCATAAAACAATACACTTGTTTATCAAACCATATCATCAGATCAATACCAATCCACATATCCCCTGAAAGAGGTGGTGCCAGTGGCATGTGGCTAGAAAACGAGAGCCAAAAAATTGAATATAAGAGAGAAGTCCCTAAATGTAGTTAACTTTTACTTCACAAGTGTGGAAAATATAGGATACTTCACAAGTCATTTTCACTTTGACTTATCCTAAGATGGGTATTCCCTTTTACAAAATGGAAACTAACTAGTATTTAGGTTGATGGGTAAATTATACTGACATTATTGGGAGACTTGTCCACAAGATTTTATATATGGTACTCACTATGGTGATCACGGTTCTCTTATGTGCTATTGTAGCTCAACTGCTCAATCCACACATACAGGAAGGAACAGGAGCATCTATAAACCTTGTGTTAAGTAAAAGTAACTACAAATATACCGTAGAAAATAACATTATGTTGACACCAGATAAGTGTTGAACCACCAGAATTTAGGATTCATCTCCATGTTTGCACAATAGATTTTCACTGATAAAGAAAATTTATGCATAAGTGGGCCCCGCCTTCCTGGGAAGCAATCTAGTATCAAAAGGTTGATCCAAGAGACATTGAGAAAATCAGGCTCCTTTTTAGTCCCTTTCATTTCACGATACATGCATCTAGACTCTCTGAACAGGTTTTCATAGTTACTAGATTAAACCTTTAGAACCCATTTATACGGAGTATTTAAACTTTTTGTTCTTTTTCACATAATAAGATCTCCTTTACAGAGTAACTTTTCCGAGGAAGTACTGTGTAATGGTAATCCCGATGATACACGGGCACCCAACATCAGTAACAAGATAAAGATAGCACATGAAAAGGACCCTGGATTTGGAATTAAAGATTGCCAATAGTAGGATTACAATCGCATGATCCGCTTGAGGCTAGAAATATTTGGTGAATAAGTTGAAACATTTTGGTAACAACAAAAAGCCTAAATTCCAAAGTCAAGTAACTGATTTCTCATTTGCAGATCGGTTGACCCACGCATTAGCAGCAACTAAAAACAAGACAAAGAAATGATAATGATTCCTTCAATCTCTACTCAACTTTCGCACAATCCACAAATTAAGCCCGAACAAAAAGAGTTACCTCATCATCACCATCCGGTTTCTTCTGGAACCAATTTATGTTCAACACCTAAAACCCACAAATGAATTCAAAATTAGGGACGAAACAAACATAAACGTGAATCTAATCAACTAATCACAGCACGCAAGCATCCAAAAAATACCAAATTAAAAGTTTACCTGAACTTCAGAGGTCGGGGAGAGCGAATTGAAGTTGTCGGATACAGAGGCCATGGCGCACATTATCGCGAGAATAGTGATGGCGAAGGTTAGCAGAGCGTTAGCTCTGTATCCGAACGAGTGCATGATGATCCTTCTGCTTCAAATTTCAGCCCTCCTTCAAAGTATGCACAAAATTGAAGAGCAAATCTGGAGCAAAAAGGGGCCTCCGTCGATTGAAGATCAATGGGAGTGAAGGGGGTTATGACTTATGACTTTACAACGTTTTTAATTAAGACCTCTTTTGTTTTGCATTTAATTACAATACTAGTATATCATTATCGACGTCATAATTATATTTTTTGGACAATAGTCGATTTTGGCGTTTGGTTTCAATTTAAATTTTGTAAAAATAATAATAATTAAGTCTATCCTATTGTAGCTAACTTGACTTTTCTTGAAATCTATTTTCAGTATTTATATTTCCCCAAAAAAATCATTGTATCAAGAATTAAATTGCAATTTCAATAAAAAAACACTAGGGCGATGGACTATTAAAATGAAATAAACCCGCTATATACACGGGTTGGGATCCTATGCTCTGCTGTGCTGACGCACAACAGCCCCTACTGTCCCTCACAAGAAAATAAAATAATCAAATAAATTAAATAAGTAAATTAAATAAATATATATTATTTTAATGATTTATAAGAAGCAGTAGCCCTTGTGGTGCATTTCAGCACAGTCCTATATGCACAATACAATATGCATACTATAATATGATGAAAAGTTATTCCTTCCCCTTCCACAACAAAAGGAACAAAACCTTCCATGCTCGCAACAAAGTTATAGGTTGTACTTTCCTCGTTAATCCATAAAGATCAGACACACACATATTCGAGGGTTGTACAACGTAAGATATTACTACATACTATTAGTTCCATTTTTATTTACATGTTATAGTCTATGTTAATATTTTTTTACAACAACACTATGTTAATTAAAAGTATTCAACAATACAATTCAGAATAAAAGACCAAAATATAAAAGGAGGAAACATGAAGGAGTTACAAGCTAGAATATGTGCTAACGTATTGTTTAAACGACGAATCCAAACAACTACTACATCAGGCCTCTGTAGTAGTAATTGTTGACATTATGATGTGGCGGCTCTGTATTCGGACCAATCGGGTGATGTGTTCATAATGAAGAAGACTACCCCTTGTGTATTAGTGTATAGAATACCTGGACCAGGGCAGTGCTAAGAAACATACTGAAGTGTAGTACGAATGACTATCGCTTCAGATACACGAGTGGTAATATCTCATGCTGACAAGATGAAAACGCACGAAGGAATAAATTGTCATTCAATAGCAATATAGAACTTGTGCCGATCTTTTCCGAGTCAGCTAATGTAGCTGCATCCGTATAACACTGCCAGCTTTTGGATGGGGCTGTTCCAGTGGCGATTGGTGGAGGCGTGTGGGGAACTGTAGGGGCAGCGGGAGGGCATGTTTGTTTTCAAGCATGTGTTGTTTGCCACCATTCTACCAGTGTTTCCCAAGCTTGGTTAAATGGTACTCCATGCGGAACATAATTTCCATTCCACACCACCTCATTTTGTGCCCACCATATATGCCAAGAAATCATAACAAACTCCTCCATCAAATGTTTATCGTTTAACTCCTTGATAGTGTGATTACACTCTACAAAAAGGAGTCACAAAGTTGTACTGCATTTTCTCCAATATTGCCACACGACTCTGGCTTTATGACGAGTCAAAAGAGTTGGAGATATTAAAAGGAAGTAACAAATTTGATTATGTAGTTTATTTAAAGATTTAGTCATTTGATATTGGGCGAGTTATGTAAAATTATTAGTTTGAAATTCATGACATAATATAGGAGGTGTAGCTCAAAAATTCCACAACAAAGTTGTTGGAAATTACTAGTTTGAAACTCATGACATAATATAGGAAGTGTAGCTCAAAAATTCCACAACAAAGTTATTGGAAATTGCTAGTTTGAAATTCGTGACATGATATAGGTGTAGCTCAAAATTCCACAACAAAGTTATTGGTTGTTCTATTCCATTAATATTCTATTCCCGTTAATTCATAAAAATCAAACACAGATATTGGAGGGTTGTACAACTTATTAAGATATACTACTATTAGTTCCATTTTTATTTACATGTTATATTTTATGTGAATATATAATGTCATTTGTACAAATTTGATTATGCACAGTTATTTGTTATTGGGCGAACCATGTAAAATTAATACTAGTATACTATAGTTTGAAATTCATGATATAATATAGGAGGTGTAGCTCAACATTTCCACGTTTTGTCCTGGGAAAATTTCTATTTAGATGCTTCCTGGCAAAACAGAATCATCATCATTTTTCACTAGGAGTATATACAGAAACTTTGAGATTGAAAATTGGATACAATCGTACAACAAATCATAACCACTCAAATTCAATCCGAAGCTTCTGTTTGAATTATTCAAGATTCGAATTTAATAATGCACTACATTTTAAAAAAGCAAATACAGCAGTTTCGTATCAAGTGATTAAAATTCAAGAAGCTGTATAGTATTAAAAAAGTGGACTTCTCTAACACCTTGGATTCATCATTTTGACAAACGACAATGTATCAGGCCAGCTAGAACACTGTTAATAGTAGTAGTAAATAATTTCTGGTGAATAACATAGTAAGATCAAGCACTATTGTGCAAGAGTTATAAAATCAAGCAGAGACCGAATATAAAATCATTTTACACTTTGCATTGCTCGGAAACAGGTACACCAAATCAAATCAAATCAAATCAAAATTAATATAGCAAAGTAAAATATACAAACTTTAGTCAAGTATAAAACACCTTAAACAGTAAACAAAAAAACATAATAAAAAATAGGGATAGAACGAAAAGATTCGGTATGGACTGTACAGATCCTGATGAGAAGTGATTATATTCTTACAAGTAAAATTTGTGTATAGTTACTATTCATAGAGAAGCTAGTGGTTGATGATGGTTGTCCCATGGCAAGCTATGACGCCCCTCCTTCTAAAGGTGCAAATAAGTCCATGAGGAAAAATCCACATGTAGTCACGGAAGAAGAAGCACTACACTAAATATGTGTGGAATCATTACCTTCATCGATCTTGATCTCCAGAAGCTCCTCGATGGGCTGCCGGCACACAGGACATTTATTTGATTGGATCCTCAACTCTTTGGCACAGTCACTGCACAAACACTGCAAAACAGTAAAACTGGATTTATCAGGAGAGCGATAGATAGCACAAGCACTGTGCGCACATGATATCCGCAAGAACAGATATGCCACCAAACGCCAGATGAGGAAATAGGTTTCATTACTGCATCCAGGATTTATCACTAAACACTTTCTTCTTTTGGTTTCCTCGGAGGTTTAACAGCTTTGACTAATTTAAATAGAAGAATGTGAAGTGCTATAAACGCTTTAATAGGCAGCATACTCTGAACAAGATCCCCAGATAGTAGACAAGGTAGAAAACAATAATAGAAACTTTTTATTGTGAACCTTCTGGAATAGCCAGAGGTAGATATGTTATAAGTTTTTGCTCCAATGATGCCTACTAATCTTGTTAGGACTTAGGCACAGGTAAAGAGGCTTTCACAAAACACAAAAGCTAAGGGTCAGTTTCTGTCTTTCTGTAACTAATTTCTTTTGGTTTCAGTTTGAAAAAAAGGGTTTAACTGTATCCCTAATTAGAAAACTGCAGTAGATGGATTAAGATCCCAGAGTTCCAGAGTTGTTCGACAAGGAACTGATTATCAACTTGAACTGGATCAAACTTATTGTCGATGAATTTTCAGCACCCAAAGGCCCATTTACCCGTTTCATTGCATAATCACACTGTCAACAATCAAAAGAAAATGTTACAGTTGAGGAAATTACCATGTGCCTACAGGGTAAGACAGCCGTGTTCTTGTCCTCAGTCAAACAAATTATACATTCTTTTCCTGAGTCAGCGTCGCTGATGGTAGCCTCATCTGAATCACTTATCCCAAAAATCTCACGCAACTCATACCGTGCACCATCAATTGCTAAAATCTGCTTTATTACTTTCACTTGAAAACTCCCGTCTTCCTTCTTTTGTAGGACAGCCTGAGTGATCTGAGCATTAGGAGATGCATTTAGAACTTCCTCTTTTGAACCCCCATCCACAGGTGCCGATGCTAGATATGACTCTGCTACTATAACAAGTGGATATATATCTTCTCCTGGCACAGGCTTTGACAGGTCATCGGTATCAAAGAAGCCTAAGTCCACACCGGTTCCTGAAGGCTGGCAGAACTTTTGCCCTAGTCCTTTCTGAAATGGGATTTGAACTGGCAATATCTCTGGATAAACTGGAGAGAATTTACAGTTCTCCCCCTCCTTAGCAAAATAGAAGATGGTAATTCTACAGTAAAAGATTAAAATTAGATTGGTCGGGGGCCAAGCCTCTGAAGTATACATAACACATCCATAAGGCAACGATTACACATAATCATAGTATAGCATCAATACATTAGCTACATAGTGGGATTCTGTATCATATACTTTCATGATATTTAGAGATTAATAAGGTTTCAAGCTTAGCAAGGAGAATGCTAGATACACCAACAGATACGATCTTATCATCATCAGCATTTATAGTATTCATGGTAAGGTTACAGGGATATCCATGTAGTACAGAAATTCACAATCTAACATGATGCATTATTTTACATGCAAAAGATGATCAGCTAAACTCTAATTCAAAGTATTGAAGTGTACTAACCCTCTATTCAGAGGACTACTATTTTCCACATTATTATCGTTCAAAAGGACGAAGAATCCTCTTAACTTCATAATAGTTTGACCTTCTGAGCAAATGAATCAAATACTAAGATGTTATAAATTAATCCCAGACACAATCTTAAGTTCAGCAAAGCCTCATTTGATCGTCTGATAGGTAAACAAGTTTGGTTAGAGATTGGACTGTTGAACTTGGGGTATCAACTGCACACTCCTTGTTTGACAAGTGTGACTGAGTTCACAAAACTTTTCATGTGAAGCTTATTCAAGTTATGTCTGCTATTAACAATATAATCGGTGCAGGGACTACAAGCAATTCTAGTTAAATCTCTAATCACAATGCAATTCTGTTGGTATTGCTAACTACAAGAAACAAAATATGTAAGAGTCAGTAACAAAACTCCCGGGAAAAAATAGCATGACCCACCCCATCAGCAGACAAACATTTCACAAACCATAACCAAATACATGAAGTGATTATCTTAAGACAATCCTACTAATTCCAGGATAATCTAGCCGCCAACAACTACAATTTATCAACTTACGACAACTGCAAGCCATTGTGATCAACTTCTCATGGCTGCAAATAATTCAAGTGATCAACATACTACAACTACAAGCCATCGTGATCAACTTGTTAGTTTCTTTTATCTGTAATCTAGATAAGTTAATTATGCCTTAACCAGTTTCATTGATTAATGTAGATCTGATCCCCTTCTAGGCTCCTCCCAAAACAGGCTACAGACAAAAATTCTCATCAAAACAAAGGGAAAATGAAAGCAACATCAGAAAAAGCATTTATCAAGGCAAGCACACGATACAGTATTGAGCAGCAACAGGAATTCCAAAATTCGAATCCAATCCCTACCTTCCATCAACCAAGGCATCAAAAGTGAAGGTAATCAAGTGGCAATCGGAAGCGAGATCATCCAATTGAAGCCTAATTGTGTCTTTGTGAACATTCACATCGTTCTTAACCTTCTTAGCGCTCTGGTGATCGACGTAGGGAGCAGGCTGCTGCAGCTGCGGGAGGGGCGCGGCGGCGGACGGGCCCCAGGCGCTGATCTGGGGAGCGTAATAAGGGCGGTAGTTGTAGTGGCCCATCAGGTTAACCGGAGGCCTGGAGTAGTAGCCGGAGAAGTTGTAACCGTAGTTGTAGGGCGGCGGAAGAGGCGGGGGAGGGGGGGCGTAAGGGGGCGGCAGCGCGGGATAAGGGGCGGGTGAGTGGGGGGCGTTGGCGGCGAAAGCATAGCTTGTTGGATTGCAGGAGGGAGGCGGCGATGGTTGTTGTGACGGTGTTGGAGTTGGTGGGGGGTGGGTGAAGGGGGGAGGGGGGTTTGAGGAGGTAGAGGGTGGGGAGTGGATTAGCTGCTGATGGTGGTGGTGGAATTGCTGATCGTCGTGGCGGCGCCTTTTACTGAAGGAGATGCCCATATTTGTAGCCGGAAGCGGCGGAGGAATAAAAGTCGACGTTTGAAAGAGGAATCGACCTCTTCTCTTCTAGTATTGGCAACACCGCGTATAATTGGATATTTCAGAGATTTTTCGACTTGTACTTCTATTTGCCAAAGATTTTGGGAAATCAATTTTGCATTACATCTTCTTCTTCTTATTATTATTATATTTATAAAAGTGATACCCTCCTATCTCCTAAAAAATGAAATTTTAGAAATATCACAAATATTAATATAAAATTAATAAAGCTAAAAAAGGAAATAAAATAGTATCAATGAATAATGAAAATATGAAACTCACTTCATTAGTAATAATATTTGATGGAAAATAAAATTAAAAGAAAAGAGTAATTTTGGATTACTTTCTAAAATGGCATAAAATATTTTTTTTATGATAAAAAGTGTTTTTTATTTTTTAAATGCAAAGAGACTATAAACTTCACTACCAATAATAAATTATATTTTATTCTAAATTATATATGAAAATGAATGCGGATCGATGATCTATGACGTGCTCACGGATTATCCACTGTCGATCCCAGATTGGCCTGGGGATCGACGGTTGTTCTTCCCGTTGTTGTTCCTCCACGTGCAATGCGTAGTCCAACATGGCTCGCTCTAAGAGCTCATGTATCTCGTTGCCGGAGCTATCGTCGTTCATTTTGAGTAGAGAAAGAAGTGTGTTGTGAAGTGGGTGTGGGTGTGAATTAAAATGGGAGAAGTGGTATTTATAGTGTGAATCTTGAAATTAAAAATGTAAAAAAAAATTGCACCATAGACGGTTTGATCCGGCCGTCAGCACTGCAATGGGCGGATCGACCCGAGATATCGGGTGTTGGGGGAGCGCCGTGAATCAACGCATACTCTGCAACGGGGGACGACCGAACTGCCAATCGATCGACGGTGAGAACATCCCCCATTGTGAATGCTCTTATTTGGGGACAAAATAAAAAAATTGTGTCATCTTAATTGAGACAGGGAGTATTAAATTAGATTGAGGATATTGATGAAAGTAAAAATTATTATAATATATAAATGAGAAAGAAATTAATGGAGCATACTGTATTAAAAGATTAAATTAAGTTGGATTGAAAGTTAATTATACTGTATACCTTAGGTGGCGTTCGGTTGTCATGACTAATAATCATGAGATTATCCATCTAGCATTAAGTTGTGGGATTATTTTAGTTAGAGGATCCCCTGCTGTGGGGATAAACACAGCACCACATGCTGTGGCATGAAACGGCGTAGTTTTACTCTCATTAATATACTCAGCAGCAATTTTGTTCTCAATTGATTCGATTTATAATAAGTAATTAATTCATTTCCTTCCTCTTTTCTATGTACATATTATACTGATCAACTTTTTGTTCAAACTTTTTCTATTGCTTAATATCATTATTTCATACTTAACTTTTTTCCACTTAATTTACATTAATAAAGTAAATGTTTTTGAAATTATTTGTAATTAATTGTGATTTATATTTTTCTTTTTTTTTAGGTACCATTTGTTCAAATCTTATATATTGTTGATGGACATATTTCAATTGAGTTTCAATTCTACTCTCTCCATCCTATAAAAATATCAGGAGAAATAACCTATAACATCTCCTACTACGTCTTCTACTGCACATACAGACATAAGTGATGGTGGGGACGAAGGAAAATAACTTGATATACATGAATAATAAATTGGAATAACTTTCCATACCATATTTTTATGGGACGAACGAAAATGAAAAGTGCACATATTTTTATGAGACAGAGAGAGTATATTTTAATGGTGATATAAGTTGTAAATAACTCGATATATATGAGTAATAAATTGGGATAATTTTCCATAAATGAAAATCCCTATATTTTTATGGGACGAACGAAAATTAAAATTGCGCATATTATTATGGGACGAAGGGAGTATATTTTTATTTAGGCACTCACTGAAGTGGAAGTATTATTTTATACCCCCCCCCCTTCCCATAAAAATATGGGCAATAGGTATGGCAGGAAAATTAAGACAAAATTGGTAAAATAAGAGAGAGGATGAGAATGATATGCTAAAGTAAGAGAGATTAGGAGGAGAATGGTAGTTAAAACTGTGGTAGTGGATGGTGAGACCTACATTATTAAATGGATATAAATTTCTAAAACTTGAATGCACATATTTTTATGGAACGGACAAAAATGGAAAGTGCACATATTTTTATGGGATGGAGAGAGTACTATCTATTATCTATTGTCAACTAGTACTATTAATTAGGTAATATTGTTTTTGAACTTTGATTTATAATATGACGGAACATGTTCTCAGATGATAGCATTAGCGAAAAAAATATGAAGAAAGATATTATGTATAATATGTACAGATAAAATGAAGAAAAGGAAAAGAACTAATAAATAAAAAATTGCATGAATTAAGTATGAAAATGAAATTATTGGCGATAGAAATTGATGTATATGAGAAAACTGATACTCCATTAAGCAATAGAAAAGGTTTGAACAAAAAGTTGATCAGTATAATATGTACATAGATAAGAGGAATGAAAAATAAATTAATTATTATAAATCGAATCAATTGAGAACAAAATTGCTACTGAGATTATTAATGAGAGTAAAACTACTACTAATGAGAGTAAAACTACGCCGTTTCATGCCACAACACGTGGTGTTGTGTTTATCCCCACGGCAGGGAATCTTATCCCCTATGACTAATTATCATAAGAATATTCATCTAGGATGAAGTTGAGGGATCAATCTTATGAACCAAACATAATACTACATATTTAATCATGGAATTTAGTCTTGTCAACCAAATACCCCATTAGTGCAGCAAAAAGTATTTTTTAGGTTTTTGAACTTGATTTGAAGCAGCAAATGAACTTTTGCTCGACGATGTTTGTCATTTGTGGGCTACAGCTTATAAATTACGATACCCGATTGATATTGGTGAGCAAAAGAGATTGCAAATATACCATCGAATACCTTTGTGTATAACCTTTTTGCTTTCGTTCAAATGCCAGATAGTATGAGAAATTCTTTGGTTAATGAAAAACAAGGCATATGGAATTCATAACTTCACATAATTTATTTGCAAACAAAGCTTGCTTCATCAAAATTTACAACTACTTTTTGCATCAAGTTTTCCAGATAAATAAACTAAGGTAGGTAGAAAACGTTTACATCTGATACCTCCTCCACAAAGTTGAGCTATGCTCATATGAGTATTACTCTCTGACTAAGCTAAGCAACCAACACTGTTACACTAACCAAGTATCCATTTCGCATCCACCATGTAAACAGTAGAAGACGACGACGCCCTGGAAATTTCACAAACCCATGCTTATCAAACAAAGAAACTGCAAACACATTTGGTTTGAAACAGGATTCTAATTCAGCATATGCATTTCATGTGTGGAAAGAAGCAAAATGAAGAACATAATCACCAATCTCAAATCAGTATTTTATCGATCATAGCCTAAGCATGAGCTGCAGTTCCACACTTATCAACAATCATCCAAATCAAATAATCTACATATAATATAACAAGAACCCAAAGTAGTTTTAATAAAGTAGGACAAACAAGAAACACTACTTACTGCCCCAAGGAAGAATTGCACCGATCAATTCCCCGTGGACCTAAGCTCCTGCAGTTGGTCCCTAATCTCATCCTGCACCAGCTCCAGCCGCTTCGAGAACACCTCCAACTCCAGTATTTGCTGCTTCCTCCACCGCTCTTTATCTCCCCCCATGCTTGTCCCGAAGCACAAGGGTATCGGGCTTCGTCCCAATCCGAACCCATTTCCACAGCACGGCGACCCGTTGCTGTTCAGATTAGGGCTCATCGAATTGCTTAGTAGCTCTTTGAATATTGGCGATAGGCAACTCTTCACAGTCTCTTCGATCACGCCGGATAACGACCCTGTTATCCCCAATCCAATTACCGGAGCAGCCATAGGCGCCACGGCCGATACAGGCTGAGCGTTGCTGATGTTGATGTTGGTGGCGTTGTGTTGCTTCTCCTCCAATTTCACTGCTCCGACACGGTTCCTCTTCCTGGAGCGCGGAGTTTTGGCGTTAATATCAATGCCGTTTAGGTTGGGGCTCTGGCAATCGAGAAAATTATTGAAATTAGGGTTGTTGAGGGAGTCGTCGTCCTCGTCGATCGGCACAGGAGCGGCGCGGTAGGCAGCAGCGCCATTGACGGCGGTGTTGCCCCAAATTTTGGAGGAGATTTCGAAGGTGGCCTGCTCGTGGGGGGTCTTGAAGGCGTGGTCCTTGCCAGTGCCGAATTTACCGATGACGTTGCGGTACTTCTTTTTGAGGCGACGCAGCTTCTCGACAAGCTGGTTCTTATTGAAATCGAGCTGGAATTTGTTCCTGATCTGATCGTAGAAGGCGGTGGTGTCGTGGTGGTGCTGGGAGGAGGTGTGGGGGCCGCGGTGCTGGGTGGTGTAATCGAGGAAGCCCTGGAGCAGCTCAATTTCGTCCTCATCGGTCCAGAGGCGCTGGAAGAGCTTCCGCGATTCGTCGGGCGGTGGGGGAGGGGGTTTCTTCGCAGGGACAGAGATCTCCGGCTGGTGGTGGTGGGGATCGGGGAGGCCGGGGACAGCAATGGTTACCTGAGCGGCGGAGAGGGGCGGGGGAGGACGATCGGGGGCGGCGGGAGCGACGGGGGCTGAGGAGGCGGAATCGTCGTCGTAGTGGTCGAAGCTCTCGCCGTCGTCGTCTTCATCGTCGTCGAGGAGGTCCTCGTCCTCGTGGAAGACGATGGGGGCGGCGGGGTCGTCGGCGGAGGCCATCGGCTAGGTTTAGGTTTGGGGGAATTGGGGGCTCACAACGAGGCTGGCAGTCGCATGGTGTGTAATTGGTGGGTTTGGTATGGACTTCCAAACCAAAACCAAAACCAAAACCGAAACCAAGTGGGCTGAACGCTTCACCACACGCCACCTACGCTATGCTAGCTAATCCGATTCTATTGTAAGTTTGTAACTAAAAATTAAAAACCCACTTTCCCTTCAACTTTTACCAAATCCTCGTGGTGGTTTTTTAGTTTATTTCAATTAAATTGATTCTTTTTATTTGGTGGAGTATAAATGTTATTGTGTATGAAATTATGTCATTTGTGAAACTGAAATCTTAAAAGGTGGCTAGAGATTTGGTTCCAGACATGTAGTAGTACTGTTTTTAAAAAATTAAGTCATCCAAAAAGATAAATATATGTTGGCACCAAGCCACAAATCGTCATAGCCATTTCATCATAAGTCCAAACTCCAAACACACTAAAAACTCGTTATTCAAAACTAATGTTGTGGAATAGAAATGAAAACAGCGCTAATCTCTATTATCATGTATCAGTTCATTCCACTCACCAATCACCATGGGTGATGTAGTAAGACCATAAATCATAGCTCCGTGACCTCCATCTAGACCAATGTACCTTCGGCTGCAGACTTACGACATCTTCTTAAGGGTGCTAACATAAGTACAACTTGAAAATGTTACAAAAAGTTTGCGGAACCTGCATTAGAAATTAAAACCAAAAGAAAGAATTAGTATAAATATATGCACCAGAAATTGAAAAAGAAAAAAATTGATATGAGTTCACTGTTAAATTATAGGAGTAATAAAGATGCCAAATAAGTCGATGAAAGGAACAAGAAAGACGAACCAAACCCATTGGCTGGAGTGTTGAGCCATAGCTGCATAACTTTTACGGAGATCTAAGTTAAGCAAGCAATGTGATAGTCCATCTTTATCAAGTCGGCTAAGCATGATGGATAACCAAATGTCTACTGGTCCGATGTACTTGCGCACTATGTTAGGGCTTATCTGGAAATGATGAAAACTTGTCAAAATACTTGGTCCAAAATCCAAATATTGTACTAGTAAAGCTTATTAAGACTTGAAAAATATGTGGGACCAATTTCGGACTTTAAGATACTCTATTACATAAGCACGATTTACAAATGTTGAACTGAAACATCTAAATCATAAATCTAGATTTCAAAATGACAAGGATAGCTTACAATCTCCCAGGCCTCGAGATGTCTTCCCCCCAAGGCATCATCCATTAGCTTTCTGGGTCACAAAGAAAAGAAGCTTATTAGTGTCAAGTTCCTCACCTAATGCCTCCAACATAATTGCAGTTAATAGTCCTAGGATATGTATTGGTTGAAAAAAAATAATGAACCACCATCCCAATACAATCTTTTTAAATAAAAGAAAAACTAAAAGATGCACTCATCTCATTGAGCAATCTCACAGATTGACATGTTGCTCAATGCTACAAGAATTTCCTTAATTTCCGATTTACACATGCACACAACACCGGAACTTCTCTTAATTGACATATGGCCAAAAGAGCATAACCTATGAGTTTCTTGCTCTTACCTTACTCCTTGATGAACGTCACAGTGGTTGCAATGACCCGAGATACCGTAATTGTCAAATGTAATGATCTAGAAACGAAAACACAAGAGCTTAGCAGAATACCGGATCAATATACTGAAGAATGAGTACAGGTCCTACCAGATGGAGGCTCCACCAGCACAAATGACTCAAAATAGCAACATTAGTGTCCATTGAGTGGAGAAGTAGAGATAATCAGGACATTCTAACCAAAAGAAATCTTACCAAGTCAATAGAATGGGTACGAGTTTCCTCATTAATGATGCTAGCCAACAAATCCCAGTTCCACACATTGCCAAAACCATCCTAGTAGTAGTATGTAACCTAACATTATGTTAGCACCTGAAATAAATAGAAAATACTCCCTCTGTCCCACTTAAAGCAAAGGGTTTCTTTTTCAGCATGGGATTTTATGCAGTGTTGTTTTGTGAGTTGAGTGGAGAGAGAATGAAGTAGGAGAGATAAAGTATATGATTGCGATTCCATTTTAGGAAATGTGTTGCTTTAGGTGAGCATCCCAAAAAGGAAAATGAGTCACTTTAAATGGGACAGAGGGATTATGTGCCAACATATGAGAGAGATTTCTAAAGAAACCTGCAAATCTGGGTGATCTAGTACGGTCACTTGCTGTGCTGGAATCTACATATAATGCAATTGGAGTGATTTTTGGAAAAAAAAAATAATCAGGAACCATATAGAAAGCATTCACGATGAAATTAGGAGAATATCCCTGCAATGATATACATATTGATAACAAACCAAAAGTCAAAATACAAACCTTGAGAACCACGGAGGCCAGCTGTAACTCTTCTTTTCTAACACTTCCCATGCCATCTGCATTGCCTACACTACCACCAGGCACCAAGTGTTGTAAGGTTTGAGAAAATTCACAAAACCTAGGAGAAAAATATTCTGTAGTACTAACTAATCAAATATGTTTACAAACAATAAATTGGTTTTGGTCTATGTTAACAGCTAAATTTCATTTTAAATATGACATACGTATGTGAGCTCTGGTATAAAAAAATGAAATCCCTCTAACACACCATAAGCGCCGCCCCACCATAGGCGAGGTGCTTCATTTTTGCACTCTTTTTGGATAAATAATAGATAATGTAAAGTAAGAGAGAATATTGTAGAGTAGAGTCTTATCTACATTTTGTTATCTCTTACTAACACTTTCTGCACTTTAATTATTTTATATCCTGATATCCTCTGATTTTAGAAGGAACGGCCGTAGGAGTGCTATTAGGCTGATAAGGTTGATGGTTTTATTTCTGTCAATTGAATACTATGCTTAAAAAGAAACCAAAACTGTCAGTAATCCTTAGAAAACTTCACAACACTTTCTTGCATGGATTTAGCAGTAAATCTTTTCAGTTACAAGTGGTTCAAAAATTGCTCAAGAAAGTTTCATGACATCTACAAATAAAGTCCAATGATTCTGGAAACTGTCATGATGAAGTAATGATTACTTTTTTACAACATTGTTAGTTACAAATTTTGGTAGTTCAGGATTCAGGGATAACAAATATTGAGTGGGGTAAAATTCTATTGGCATATTATGAAAATTGTACAAGTACATGTGGCAGCATTACCAGTTGACATGCAAAGTATGTGTACATTATGATGCCTGGAAGTCAGGTAATTAATCACAGGAGCAAAGAACCTGCATGCATGGAACAATAAACGATACATTAAACCCAAATGGGACCGAGCACAAGAAAGATACAGAACAAGTGATCAATAAATCATAAGTGGTGCTTGACATCAAATGGCAATAACAAAATTTCAATCTTACATAGACTCATCATCAGGATGAGCAATAACCACCAAGACATTTCTCCTTCTAGAACTAGCACCTGTCACTCAAGAAACCAACAAAAAACATTCAAGTATTGTATATATGTGTATATACGACCAATCACAGAGCACATTTATTGATTGCTGATGAGCATACCAAGTTTCTTTTTGGAGAATGAATAAAACAGTAATTAAGAAGCATCAAAAACTTGTTTGCAGCCTGGTGTTGTGATGCACAGTGCATCCACCATATTTCAAACGTAATTAGGATTTATTATTCCACAACTATGGTTTATTAATCACAACTGGGATTTAACAAGGGTAAATGCACCAAAGTGAGCCTTGTTTTGAAATGTTGCAGTTCATCACATGCTCATGGACAAAAACCATGAATTACCATCATTTAAGAATGCTGATTTTGAAGCGGACATAGATTCCAGAAAAACTTTGCAGAGAGAAGCAAACCAGAGCACTAGCACTGCTAAGATTAAGGCTATCCATGTCATGTTTGATTCTTCACAGGAATATGAGATCGAATGTAGCTGCTATCAGTCACTGAGGCATTTCATCGAGCAACTTCAGCTCAAGATCCTCAGTAAAGCCTGAACAAACATCAAATATAATAAGAATATGATGCGTGTAAAGAAAGGAAGATGGCCAACAACAAGAAGCTAACGCATCCGTCAGTTACGAACTTAGCTGGCTTAGTGAGCGTGAAAATGAAATGCATTGTGTATACACACATTACATCAATGAATGCAAATATGTTTATTTTCTATATCACATCTTATATCCGTTAGCTCTACAAGCTCTCTAAGTTCCAGTTCTTCCGACTGATTCTCGATGGCCATTCTCCGATCCCCGGCGATCCTGAATTCTACGGCAACTATGTACCAGAATAGAACGTAGTTGCCAAGAAATACCAGCACCGTAATAGGCATACCGCAGTCAAAAGTGAGAATTTCAATAGCCAATCATCAATTGGGTTATGAATGAAAATAAAATTTGAATAAATGGTTGAGGGAGCTATTCGTGATATTCCAAGTATACTTTTTATGGTTAAATAATGTTTCAAAAAACAATTATGTCCAGAGCAAAGAAAGCCTGACCGGAGAGCCGATCTTAGGCGGCGGAGTTGGTCGGGCCGCCGTGAAGGTGGGTGGCAGCGGCGGGCGGATCTGGTGTTTCAGTGGCGATTCCAGTCTTCCAGTTGCAGACTTCTCCAACTGCAATTAGCTTTGGCATTTTTTATTTATTTTCTTTTCTTTTTTATTTTTTAAAATAAATTTAATTTAAATATTTTCTGAGGAGTAATATTTTTCAATTTATCACTTTACAAACTTTCAATTTTTTCTATCTTTCTTCTGAATTTTAATTTTTCACTATAAATACTTGAATTTTGAGTTTTTTTTACAATAAATATACCAAACTTTGAGATTTTCTAAAATTTCAACTTAAAAGTTTGAGATTTTCTGACTATTTTCTAACGGAAGATTTTTTCTAAATTATTTAATATCCAACACTTTCTTTTACATTTAGACATGCGTATTAATCTTTACTAGTTTTAACCCACGTGCGATGCACGACGGAAAATTTTTTCTGTTATACACAGTTTTAAATTCTTAATTGATTATTTAAAATAAGAAATAATATAACTAAATAGTATTTAAAAATAAAAAAATATATATATTGTACTACTATATAATAACAATTCAATAGATATATGCTCCTCAATTTATTTTATACATAAACACATAAAATTAAACATATTTGAAATGGAGTGAAGACAAACACAATTATTTGGACAACGATGAAGAGACTATATCAATTGTTGACACTTTTGAAAAACAATCCTTCCTATTTCTATACTAAAAATAATGTAAATCACACTTTTAACTAAATAATAAATTGATAACTCATAATATTGAAAAAGTCAAAATTATGACCATAAAAAAATTCAAATGATAAACTACACAAAAAACATTACATTAATTGGTTGAATTAACACTATTATATTAATGAATAATAATGATAACTCTTTTGAACGTTTATAACGTTTATCTTTATTTATTGCACTTTTAAACGTGGTTTGTTGGAACATGAAACATATATACTCGATCTACTATTTTTTATACTACTTTATAATGTTAAATACAACAAATTTTCTTTTTGTAAAAATATAGTTCTTAATAGTATAATATATATCTTACTCAGCATGATCACCTATAGATAAGATAATTAGATTTTAATATAAAATCAGTTGTATCCCAGACTAATTAAGTGTCAAATCCTAATTTCAACAATAATATTATTAGTAAACAAAAAATTGGTTGCAGACTATTTTATTTTGTTTGAACAACTAATTTTTGATAAACTCTATTTTAATAGGTTTAATTATCTCATCGCTAAATATACATATTATGCACCACTTATTAATTCATCACAAGTGATAAAATATTATTTTTTGTGACACCACTTAATATAATTATAGCGCCAGTGACAATATAAATATACAAAAATAATAAATTGTGTTAAGAAGAAGATAAATATTATACATGTTTCGAGTAAGGATGTTACAATTCTTCCATCTCTAAGAATTGTAAAAAATATTAGGATAAAATTCTCGAACCATATACACGCGGTACTCTAACTATTGTAATCAAAGAAAAAAAAACAACAATAAATGAAATGGAAATTACAATGAAAATTATAAAATAAACCGAACTATAAGTTTGGTCGAGAAAAAACCTCTTTCCGCAAGACAAACCGTAATAAAGTAAGAAGTGACACTCATACCATCCTGTCATGGAAAATACATTCTAAGGAGATTACATTGGTTTTGTCTCTACGTTTAATGAATTCATAGACACACGATATCATACTCGAATGAGTGACGAAGTATTGCTAGGTTATAGATTATCAAGGAAGATGAATTCCATGCTTTCAACAAATAAAATAAGACAATGAAGAAGTGATTATAAATTATAATCTTCCACATACTACATATTTATAATGTAGATGAACAAATAAGAGAGGATGACTGTTACTTTTATGCAATTGATTATGATATTGTAATTGATTAGTGGTTAATTTTTTGAATTCATCATTTGACCGTCATATTAATGTTTATTGACTAATAGTGTAATCAACTTTATAATTTCGTATGTTCTATCGATATAATAATATTGTAATTGATTTAGTTTGTTCATTTGAATATAACCGTTTCAATTCATATGAATGTAACGATTTCAATATTGGAGTCATTTATATTTCAGCGGTTATTCCATGTTTTATTAGCGGCTACTTGAAATATTTAATTTCACACCCTATATTTACAAATATTTAAATTTATACTCAAAATTCACAAATATTCAAAAACGGCCCAAAACTCGCCTTTTATATATGTATAGATTTATTTGAATTTTTTAAATGTAAATCATCTTTAGATTTTAAATCACAAATTTAAATAAAGAAAAAAATATAATCAAACTAAATTTGTGTGTAAATTCTAATCAAAATATTTAAGTATTAGTACTATATAAAAGTGAAAACAATTATCACAACAGGATAATGCAATTTGGATTTAAAAAATCACAAAAAAACTCAATCCACAATATTTATTAAAATTTGTTTAATTTTCAAGGTATTAGATTGTACCAATATAAATTTTTTTAAAGGTTTTATTGTAAAACAAGGTAAATATAAGCAGTACAATTTAGAAAACAGCAAAATTAGAACAATTCATAAAATATTTTATTTTAATTCGATTTGTTTATTGGGAGAATAATACAAAAATCTAATAGTTAATGTATTAAAAGTAGAAAAAAAAATAAAGATTAGAGGAAGAAAATATCGAACGCATGGATTGCAAGCTAATAACAGGTCATAACATTTTGCTCATGGGTGGAAAAAAATACCGAAAAAATGGTATATCGCTCGTATCGTACCGAAATTACTGGAAAATATCAAATTTTCAGTATAGTGCGATCGTAAGTTTTCGATACGGTAACGGATGAATTTCGTATGTCCCGGTGATGTGTATTTTAGAGTATCTGATTCAGTTGACACAAGATATCAAGTTTAATTAATTAACTCTAATAATACTACGATACTGCAAGATTATAACATCGTTAGTAGTATTTCAAGTGTCGATCCACATGGAGGTAGAAGTTTGTTTAAAACTTATGAAGTTAAAAAGATGTAACACAAGGATTTGATTTTTGGTTTTGAAAGATTTAGACAAACGAAAATAAAAGATTAACAAAAGATGGATTTCTCAAACGGAAAAGCATGTCACTCCAAGTTGCTCAATAGACTTGCATATTTCTACATCTATCAAAAGCACAAATTTTGATTAATTCATCAACCTAATCACTTGCGCTGAACACTTGTTCCACGAACTAATTTTCAATGTTTATAAACTCTTGCAGAAGCGCGGGAGAAATAAACATCTACTATATAAACTTACATAATCCGTTGTCAAATTATCCTCTGAACAATTCAAATTCAACAACACATCAATTGATTAGTCAATCCAAGTCTATGTTAAAGAGACGATAAACAAGAATTAAATATCTATAACGATAGAGGCCTCTAAAGTGATATAATTAAACATTAAACACATCAACGATGTCAAAACGTGGATTCAAAGGTGTAGAAACATTCACACAAGCCTAAATCACAACTTGGAGCAACATTGAGAGTTTAGCCTAAACACATGATAAACATCACGATGAAAACCAGAGGAAGCATGCTCTCGTTGAGTGGAATTGAGATTTGGAGACGGATAGTCGGAAGCCGGAATTTCTTCCTTCTCCTCTTCCTCCTCTCTTTCTCTCTTTTCCCCTCTCACTTTTCGTCCAACGAAGTCTCACCTCTTCCAAAAACCGCCCATAAACCAATTTGAACAATGAAATTCGGCAGTTATCGAGAAAAATGCCTGGCCCGGGTGAAATGATGACAACCTGGGCATTTTGTATGCCAACCCGGGCGTTTCCACTGCACCCGGGCGTTTTTGCCGGTTTTGACTGCTTCGCGCAACCTTCGTCAAATGGTCATAACTTCTTCATCCGAGCTCCGATTGAGGCGTACAATATACCCACACGAAGCTATTTCAAATACGAAGATAATGGTGGTAAGATAAAAGAATTTGCACACCATCTTGATAGGCAACGAACAGTTTCAATCAGACCCCACTCCTCATGTACATCAATCAACTAATATATAATAATCAAGCTTTAATGATTAATTGATAGATGATTTTAAGGTACAAAATAGGAGAAATCATGGAATAGAACAAGTATTATTTGATTCACATCACTCAGTATACCAAAAATACGGTATATATGGATATTGCCGGTGTACCAAATATATCGAAATCAATAGATATCGACTTAACGCTATTTACCGATTAAAATAACAAAAAAAATCTAAACAATAATAAAGCACATTTACACGCAATATTTATGTGAAATTATAAATTAATCAGTTATTACTACAATTATAGCTAAGAATTATTATACCAAACAAATAAAAGAATAATTTTTTTTAAGTATCATTTTAATTGAAAGAAACTACAAAACCTCATAGCCAAGACTGCAAATACTAGTAGTTAGAAAATTGGGTAGAATTAAAATAAGGAGAAGAGGATTTGGTAAAAAGTTGAAATAGAAAGTGGGTTTTTGTTACCATAGAATCGGGTTAGCTGTAAAAGAAGGGTTAGCTGGCGTAGCATAGGTGGCGTATGGTGAAGCATTCAAACCCACTTGGTTTTGGTTTAGGTTTGGGTGTCCATACCAAACCCACCAATTACACACCATGCGACTACCAGCCTCGTCGTGAGCCCCCAATTCCCCCAAACCTAAACCTAGCCGATGGCCTCCGCCGACGACCCCGCCGCCCCCATCGTCTTCCACGAGGACGAGGACCTCCTCGACGACGATGAAGACGACGACGGCGAGAGCTTCGACCACTACGACGACGATTCCGCCTCCTCAGCCCCCGTCGCTCCCGCCGCCCCCGATCGTCCTCCCCCGCCCCTCTCCGCCGCTCAGGTAACCATTGCTGTCCCCGGCCTCCCCGATCCCCACCACCACCAGCCGGAGATCTCTGTCCCTGCGAAGAAACCCCCTCCCCCACCGCCCGACGAATCGCGGAAGCTCTTCCAGCGCCTCTGGACCGATGAGGACGAAATTGAGCTGCTCCAGGGCTTCCTCGATTACACCACCCAGCACCGCGGCCCCCACACCTCCTCCCAGCACCACCACGACACCACCGCCTTCTACGATCAGATCAGGAACAAATTCCAGCTCGATTTCAATAAGAACCAGCTTGTCGAGAAGCTGCGTCGCCTCAAAAAGAAGTACCGCAACGTCATCGGTAAATTCGGCACTGGCAAGGACCACGCCTTCAAGACCCCCCACGAGCAGGCCACCTTCGAAATCTCCTCCAAAATTTGGGGCAACACCGCCGTCAATGGCGCTGCTGCCTACCGCGCCGCTCCTGTGCCGATCGACGAGGACGACGACTCCCTCAACAACCCTAATTTCAATAATTTTCTCGATTGCCAGAGCCCCAACCTAAACGGCATTGATATTAACGCCAAAACTCCGCGCTCCAGGAAGAGGAACCGTGTCGGAGCAGTGAAATTGGAGGAGAAGCAACACAACGCCACCAACATCAACATCAGCAACGCTCAGCCTGTATCGGCCGTGGCGCCTATGGCTGCTCCGGTAATTGGATTGGGGATAACAGGGTCGTTATCCGGCGTGATCGAAGAGACTGTGAAGAGTTGCCTATCGCCAATATTCAAAGAGCTACTAAGCAATTCGATGAGCCCTAATCTGAACAGCAACGGGTCGCCGTGCTGTGGAAATGGGTTCGGATTGGGACGAAGCCCGATACCCTTGTGCTTCGGGACAAGCATGGGGGGAGATAAAGAGCGGTGGAGGAAGCAGCAAATACTGGAGTTGGAGGTGTTCTCGAAGCGGCTGGAGCTGGTGCAGGATGAGATTAGGGACCAACTGCAGGAGCTTAGGTCCACGGGGAATTGATCGGTGCAATTCTTCCTTGGGGCAGTAAGTAGTGTTTCTTGTTTGTCCTACTTTATTAAAACTACTTTGGGTTCTTGTTATATTATATGTAGATTATTTGATTTGGATGATTGTTGATAAGTGTGGAACTGCAGCTCATGCTTAGGCTATGATCGATAAAATACTGATTTGAGATTGGTGATTATGTTCTTCATTTTGCTACAAATATGCTGAATTGGAATCTACTTCCAAGATGAATTAAGTAGTTGGTTTAGGATTGATAATGGTGATAACTAAATGTGTTTACTGTTTCTTTGTTTAATAAGCATGGATTTTTATCTAGTTGTGAAATTTCCAGGGCGTCGTGGATGCTCGTTGTCCAGGAAATGGATACTTGGTTAGCATAACAGTGTTGATTGTGTAGCTAGAGTAATATATGAGCATAGTAATGGAGCTCAACTTTGTGGAGGTATCAGATGTAAACATTTTCTACTGTGAGTTTATTTATCTGAAACTTGATGCAAAAAAGTAGTTGTAAATTTTGATAAAGCTTTGTTTGCAAATAAGTTGAATCTTTAAGGTGAAGTTTATGAATTTCACATGCCTTGTTTTTTCAATAGCTAAAGAATTTCTCATAGTATCTGGTATTTGAACGAAGGCCAAAAGGTTATACGTATACACAACAGATTGGATTCAAAAGGTTATACTTATACACAACAGATTGGATTCAAATTCATATTCGATGCTATATTTGCAATATCTTTGGTACTGGTAGTGTTTGGATTCGGGCTCTTACAGTAAACTTGCGACAATCTTCATTTTCAGCCATAATCTATATTTTCATTGTGACATTAACATTTTTTAAAAAATTTTGAATTATAAACAAATAAAATTGCAAAATATGAAGAAAATAACATTGACCAAAACTATCCAACATAATTAACATCGACGACAAGGTCATTGTCTTCACGTCGAGATTTCATGTTTTTACCTCATTGGGATCTGTAACCATTGTAAGAAACTGTGTGACAAAGATATTTTGAGTGGTCAAAGTCATGCAATTCATTGGTGAACCACCCTGATGCGAATTCGGGTAGCGCTAAACCATTTTCGTCGGAGAAACGAAGAAGTCATGTCAAGCAACCAATCCAAAACTGGGGTCTAATCAAACCTTTTGTTGCTTATCAAGATGGTGTCCAAATGCGCTTCTAAGACCATTATTGTCTTCATCATCGAAAGAACTTCGCGTGGCTACCATATATGCCTCAATCGGAGCCCGGATGAAGAAGTTATGGCCGTTTAACGAAGGTTGCGTGGAGTAGTACAAATCCAGTGGCTCGCCGGTTTTGTTCAGTGATTTCAGCAGCATTTCCAGCAAGTTGCCGGCTTCGCACACCGACGAACCCATCGACCCATTGGAATGGGAACATGAGCATGTGGGCTTTTGAATATTTTTTAAACTCTTCCCATTCCTCCTCCCATCTATAAATAGTGCCTTTGCTTCATTTGTAATAGATTAGAAGTGAGTTTTGAGTGTCTCCTTGAGAGAATCCCTTCCGACATTGGGTGAGATAAATGTTTGGAAAATCCATGGTGAGGTTATGGTTACTTGGTGGTTAGTCTAGGGTTAGCTACTTGGTAAATTCACAACTAGCTGGCATAGCTTGAATGGAAGTATACCATAGGGGTGGTTTTGGGCATACCTCTAGTGACGGAGTTTGAACGAAAGTATACCCTAGTGTCATGTAGTTAGCGGGGGAGTCGATATAAATGTTTGCTTGAATGAAAGTTGTCAAGGATTGCCATTATCTTTTTTATGGAGGTTCTTAGGTCCTTTATAGCTAGTTATTATGACCAATTTAATACTCCATTCGTCCATAAAAATATGGGCAAGGGTTATCAATATGGCACGGGAATTAAGACAAAATTGGTAAAGTAAGAGAGAGGAAGAGAATGTTATGGTAAAGTAAGAGAGGAGAAGAGAATGGTGGTTAAATAGTGTTAGTGGATAGTGAGACATATATTATTATATTGATACTATAACTTTCCAAAAATAAAATACACATATTTTTGTGGGACTGACGAAAATGGAAAATGCACATATTTTTTGGGATAGAGGGAGTATATTATTTCTCACTCACCGGAAATCGGTTTAAGAAAATGAATATACCACGGTCACCTATTACCAACGTAGATCGGCGCTATATCATTTAATTTCACAAAATTAAATGTTATGTCACATTTATTCTTGGTCAATGTCATTTTATCGAACACGGTTCCAAATAGGATATCAATACCACCAAATGATTGCATAGGCTAAGATGCATAGATGTGTCAACGGCCATGGAAAAAGCCACATTGTGCGTCGGCAACCATTGCCACCGGACACATGCCTACCGTCGAAGGCATTGATGCTCCTCATCACCACCCATAGTCATCGAGACCCTTGACCCTTTTCTCTCCCCTCCAATGACTCTCCACCCCAATACTCCAGATCTAGAGACCATCTTCAATTCCTCCATCTCCGAAGAAATTCAAGCATATTGTAAATTCCCTAACAAAAACTCTAAAATACATACACTATTTCTAGGGTCAATTTAGTACACGAGATTGGAATTAGAATTCTACGAAATGTTTGAATTGAATTTTAATTTAAAGTGTGTGCATGCTCGCGCATTTTGTGCGTAGTATATGTGCGTGTGTGTGTGTTTATGTCTGTGTTTGTGTTTGTGTCTGTGTTTGTGTTTGTGTTTGTGTGTGAAGGTGCAATG
This sequence comes from Salvia hispanica, assembly GCF_029641045.1. Taxonomy (NCBI): domain Eukaryota; kingdom Viridiplantae; phylum Streptophyta; class Magnoliopsida; order Lamiales; family Lamiaceae; genus Salvia; species Salvia hispanica. The sequence continues at coordinate 26,610,867 of NC_142692.1, forward strand.
TGTGTTTGTGTGTGTAGTATGTGAAAATGCTCACTTTTATAAATATTTCGAATTCGATGATCTATTTTTGATATAGAATTAAAATTGTAGAATTGAAAGAAATTAAAATTGTAAGATCCAAAGATTTTGCGAAAATTGTAAGATCCAATTCCGCAAGCCCAGTTACAAGAAATTGAACAAAGCTGTAGAAAATTAATTTTTTTAAAAGTTAATGCACAATACCAATTTTAAACTCTAATCAATATTTTAATAAGCTACTAACTTCATTCAATATTTTAAGAAGCTATTGTACTTAGTAGTAGCATTTTGTTTTATAATTAAAGTCGTTTGTGCAAACTAAGATAACAGGGCTGAATTGAAATACCGATATTTACAATATACTGTATGAAAATTTTCAGATACTACTAATAAATATCATAGACTATACTCCGATATCGTGGTTTATAAATTAGGTAGGGCTTGCAAATCTCGTGGATTGAGTAGTTATCGTGTCAATCCGATATCGATTCAACCCAATAAGGTTGAATTTAACACCCAATCTTAAGTTATCGAATTCTTATTGGTTCCCAACCCAATAATTTCATGCATGTTCATGCGGATTATCGTGTTATGCAATTAAATGTCAGCCATACATACTGTTAATGATAGTAAGTGAGTACTACTCTATAAATTTAGCTTGACATGACATGATAACTGTCACGACCGCGCTTTGCTAAGGATAGCATTGCTCGGTAAATCATGACCAGGGGAGGGAATTAAGAAGAGGGGATAGAAAGGGGACGAAAGAATTTATAATAAGACCTGCAAGTACTTTTTCATAATATAAAAGAGGTTCACAAGACAACGAAATACCATGAGTACTTAAGAGAGTGTTTAACGTAGGTCACTCGTTACTGATCATTTTTCCTATGACCCATTAGTACAAAATACTACAACCTAAGCACAGCGGAAGGAGTTGTAACCATGTGGTCATGTGTATGAAGACACATGCCACGAAAATCCTACAAAAGAGATGAGACAACCACCAACTCCACTCAGCCACCAGTTCATCACTTGCTCAACCTGCACATTTAGAAATACATGCAGGGCTGAGTACGGGGTACTCAGTGAACACATCGCCGAAAGATACATATATATGAAAAATTATTATCATGCCATCACAGTAACACACGGGGGTTTTTCTTAAAGGCCCGAGCTTACTAAGTTCATTTTCATAAAGTTCGCTTGATCAAGCTAAGTTCATTCCATCAATCCGCCATATCTGATGGTTCATTGTGTGTCGGGAAGGTGGCCACCTTCCACGATCACATTGACCGGCCAACCCTTACGATGACTCACGGTCCATTCCTTTTGTGTACACTAACTCGAATAGGATCTTGGTCCTATTGGAGCCGAATTCGATTCATTCATTCCTTTGGCATCGCCAAAAAGATAGGCATCATAAAACAAATAATTTATGGCACGATAACATTTTCAAAAAAAAGTAAGTGCAGTTTTATCAAACAAAAATCATTTCATATATTTGATAATTTTATCCACACTTAATGTGTTGGATATAAAGCCCACCTCAAAGCTTCCCAAAGAAAATGCTGCAAAAGCTTGGCCTCGGAAATCAAACTTCGCGAACACGCCCTTCTTGAAATAGTATAATGTTTTAAATTAGTTTTAAGGACATATATAAGGTGCATGTCATGAAATGATCCTACATGTAGTATGCGTCCTACGTTCGGGGTTCGATCAAGATCACTTCATTCCACTCAAGAAAAGTGGATTTCTATTTTATGAGACACCCTAAAGTAATTAAATAATTATTTGGGAGAGGGTTTATTTAATCCATACATTCTTATTTTCCAGAAATTTAATTAATTAATTACGGAGGGCAAGACATTAATTTATCGCAAGATTAATTTTTTTAAAAGCTTCAAATATTTTAAGAAACATTACACCACAACTACGAGATAAGGTTCCTTTTATTTCTTATGCTTCAAAGCCCAAAATTCTCATTCCCTCTAAATTCTCGGCCCAAAGAAATAATATTAGGAGACCACATTACTAAATAATTCCTTGACCCAAAGGGGAGGCCCAATAGTCAAAAGTGTTGCCCTAATTACTAAAAGAATTAGTCCTCCCATTCATTCTTCCATTTCAAACAAACAACCTCCCTCTCTCTCGGCTCTCCCCTCTGCCGGCGCCCTGGCGTCGCCGGCGAGCGGCGCCGGCGCCGGCCTCTCCGGCGCTCTCTCTCTCTCTCGGCGCTTTCTCTCTCTCCGGTTTTCTCTCTCTCTCTCTCTCTCTTTCTCTCCCTCCGGCTTTCTCCTCTCTCCGGCGCTCCCTCTCTCGTCGGCGCTCCCTCTCTCGCCGGCGCTGCCGTCGCTGTTGCTGGTCACCGGCGGTTCCACCGCCGTTGACCGAAAGGTAGGATTTTCCTCCCATTCCCACTTCCCCTTCTTTCTCTTCTTCTTCTTCATTTTCTTAAATTGAAGACTTAGAACTAACAATTAGGTCTTGAAATGCGAAGATTTGGATAGATCGTGCAAAATGGGGTCGGAAGAGGTTAATTTCGGCACAAATCGCCGGAACAACCACCGCCGCCGCCGCCGGACTGCCGCCGCCTGTCTGCCGCCGCCGGCCTGCCGCCGCCGCCGCTGGACAGCCCCTTTGCTTATGGGTGAGCTCTCCCATGATTGTTATTATTGTGTGTTGAAGATTCTTAGTAGATTAGGCCTTGTTTAATTGTTTTCTTAGTCTAAGCTTGGTATTGTTAAGGCAAATATTCCATTCTAGATAGTCATATGCATAGTTGGTATGAAATCATTAGGGAAGAGATGTACAAAATACTAATATGATTTGCCATGTGGAAAACCAAATGTTCATGCTTGAAAGGTATGAAAATGGCTATGTAGTGAAAAGGGTTATTAGAAGAATTACCTTAAAAAAAGAAGAGAAGAAGGATGGTAGTGTGTAGGAATTTGGCTCCCCTTCTTCAAACACTTGTATGCATTCCCATCTTGATTGAATATTTGTTTAGGTAGTTTTTCATGGATGAACAAAGGGATTAAGAGGGGGATGGGGTGATATTTATAAGGAAGAATGGTGCATGAAATTAATTGGTTTAAAGCTTGATTCATTGTGGAGGTGAAATATCCAATGGTTAGGGACTCTTTGCCAAATGAGGCAAGTTGTCTCGTCAATCACTTGTCATGCCAAAAATGGCAAGAATATTATGTCTCGTCACCTAAAAAGGCGTGAGCCGTCGTTTGGTTTGCGTGTTTGATGTGATTTGATTTCGTCGATTGTCTCGTCTTGATTTAACGTGCTTCTTATCCATTCGTGCAGGTATCGGGATTCAAGGCGTGGCTATTGCGCAAGGTCCGGAGGGCACGGAGAGTATTTTATTTTTAATTAATATTTACTTAAACGTTGAACTCGTGTACGGAATTTTATTTGAAACTCGGTCTTCACAAACGGACCTTTATTAGCGCGACTTTATATTGAAGTAATACTATATTCGATCACCACTCCAAAATATACTTCACAACGATTAATTATTTGAGAAGTAAAGATCTAGGCGCGAAACTTAAATATATATAAGGTTGATTTTCAAAGTCTTAAGGTAAAAAGTCGGGGTGTTACATTCCTTCCCCCTTACAAAAATTTCGTCCCGAAATTTGTAAGGGTCTATTCAAACAGTTCCGGGTATTTTTCCTTCATCTCGTCTTCCAGCTCCCATGTAGCTTCTTCGTATCCATGATGCTTCCACAAGACCTTCACCGAAGTGATGGATTTTGTCCTTAGGTGTTGCACCTTCCGGTCTAAGATTGCTTCTGGCTTCTCTTCGTAGCTCAAGTCCGGGTTTAACATCATCTCTTCATGGTGTATCACATGTTTCGGGTCGTACACATATTTCCGCAGCTGCGAAACATGGAAGACGTTGTGCACGCTTCCGAAACTTGGTGGCAGCGCCAAACGATAGGCGACGGGTCCAATCTCCTCCAGGATTTCGTAGGGGCCAATGAAACGAGGCCTAAGCTTCCCCTTTACCCCAAAACGTATTATCCCTTTAGAAGGGGACACCTTCAAGAAGACTTTGTCTCCTACCTTGAACTGCAGGTCAGTCCGACGAGTATCTGCATATGACTTCTGTCTGTCTTGTGCTTCCTTGATTCTACCTTTAATCTGGCGCACAATTTCGACCATCTCATTGACTACTTCAGGACCCAACATCTTTCTCTCACCGACCTCATCCCAGTATAGGGGCGATCTGCACTTCCTCCCATATAGCGCCTCGTAAGGTGCCATATTAATGGTTGCCTGGTAGCTGTTGTTGTATGCAAACTCTATCAGGGGTAGGATTGTCTCCCAACTCCCTCCTCTGTCAAGTATGACGGCTCGAAGCATATCTTCCAGTGTTTGAATCGTCCTTTCTGACTGCCCATCAGACTGTGGGTGGAACGCGGTACTGAAATTTAATTTTGTACCAAGTTCTGCTTGCAGGCTCTTCCAGAAATTTGAAGTAAATTTTGCATCTCGATCTGACGTGATTGAGGCTGGGATACCATGTAAGCGCACGATTTCCCGCACATAAAGCTGAGATAGTTTTTCAGATCCATAAGTGATTGGAATTGGCAGGAAGTGGGCACTCTTGGTGAGGCGATCCACGATCACCCAGATGGCAGTGTTTCCTCGCTTGGTCTTCGGCAAGCCCGTCACAAAATCCATGGTTATGTGTTCCCATTTCCATTCAGGAATTTCTAAGGGTTGCAATTTCCCGTACGGTCGCTGGTGAATAGCCTTGACTTGCTGACAAGCCAAACATCTTTCCACGAATGATACTATACTTCTCTTCATGCCATCCCACCAAAATTTCCGCTTCAAGTCTTGATACATCTTGGTACTTCCAGGGTGTGCGGTGTAGGGCGTGTCGTGAGCTTCGCTCAGGATCTCATCTCTCAGTTTCTCATCCTGGGGCACACACAGCCTCCCTCCGAAAGTGAGGGCGTTGTCCGCCTCCTCGTGATAGGTCTCATGTCCGTCAGTCCTCACCTTTGCTCGTATCTTTTCCAGACCTTCGTCCTGTCTCTGTGCAGCGATGATACGCTCCCTCAAATCTGGCTCCACCACTAGAGTAGCTATCCTTGCTTCCACCGTTTCTGGGGCACTTATCATTTCCATGTTGAGCTTGCCAAATTCTCGTAGCAGTTTCTCCTCGTGAGTGAACATGGCGGTCAAGTGCTGAGTCTTTCGGCTTAGAGCATCGGCCACCACATTAGCCTTGCCGGGATGGTAGTTGATGCCACAATCATAATCTTTCACCAGCTCTAACCATCTCCTCTGTCTCATGTTCAAGTCCTTCTGTTCGAAGAAGTACTTGAGGCTTTTATGGTCCGTGAAAATCTCACACCGAACTCCGTAGAGATGGTGCCTCCAAATCTTTAGCGCGTGCACTACCGCGGCTAACTCCAAATCATGGGTAGGATAATTAAGCTCGTGCGGCCTAAGTTGTCGTGACGCATATGCTATCACCCTGCCATTTTGCATGAGGACGCAGCCCAATCCACTTTTCGATGCGTCAGTGTAAACCACATAGTCTCCTGTTGGATCTGGAACAGCCAGTACTGGCGCGGTGGTCAATTTCCTCTTTAGTAACTCAAAACTTTCTGCACATTCTGGGGTCCACGAAACTTTGGTGCCCTTCTTGAGTTGTTGCGTCATCGGTCTTGCAATCTTTGAGAAGCCCTCGATGAATCTCCTATAATAACCTGCCAATCCCAAGAAGCTTCGTATCTCGTTGGGTGTTCCAGGGGGTTTCCAATTCTGCACGGCCTCCACCTTTGCTGGATCTACTTGAATTCCTTCAGCAGTCACCACATGACCGAGGAAGTTCACCTCGTTGAGCCAAAATTCACACTTGCTGAATTTGGCGTATAGCTTCTCGGCCCTTAGTGTTTCCAGAGTGATCCGTAGGTGTTCTTCGTGTTCTTTCTTGTCCTTAGAGTAGATGAGCACATCGTCTATGAATACCAATACGAACTTGTCAAGACAGGGGTGGAAGACTCGGTTCATGAGATCCATGAATACCGCAGGTGCATTTGTCAAGCCGAAGGGCATCACCACAAACTCGTAGTGGCCGTACCGTGTTCGAAAGGCCGTCTTTGGAATGTCATCTTGTCGAATCTTCAGTTGGTGGTATCCTGACTTTAAATCCATCTTTGAGAAGACACTAGCTCCTCGGAGCTGGTCGAACAAGTCATCAATTCTTGGCAACGGATATTTGTTCTTCAAAGTTAGCTTGTTCAATTCTCGGTAGTCAATGCACATTCTTAGCGTCCCATCTTTCTTCTTCACAAAAAGTACAGGTGCTCCCCACGGTGAGACACTTGGTCTGATGAAACCCAGGTCCATCAGTTCTTGAAGTTGCATCTTCAATTCCTCCAATTCCTTCGGAGCCATTCGATATGGAGCTTTCGACACCGGCGCAGACCCGGGTTCGAGATCAATGGTGAATTCCAATTGCCTATCCGGGGGTAAGCCAGGTAGATTGTCGGGAAACACATCTGGGAACTCTCGCACTATTTCCACATCTTCAATTTTCCTCCCTTCTTTTCTCTCTTCGTTCAGGTAGACAAGATAGGCCGGGTGGCCTTTTCGTACAAGCGTTGCAGCTTGTAGTGCGGAGATTATGGATTTCCGCTTGCCCAAGGTAACCCCATGAAAGTTAGTGGCGTCCTTTCCGGGAGGGTGAAAAGAGATTTGTCGTTGGTTGCACAGGATAGTGGCATAGTTTTCAGCTAGCCAATCCATCCCAAGGATTATGTCGACGTCGGACATAGGCATAACACTCAAGTTGTTGACTAATAACTGATGTCCTCCAAAAGAAACCTCTAGGTTTGAGCAGAAGCACTTAATTTCAATTATTCCTCCGACAGGCGAAGACACCCTAAGTCTATGTTCAACTTGATTCGTTGGGATGTCTAAGGTATCTACGAAAGATGCTGATATGAAGGAGTGCGATGCACCAGTATCAAATAAGAGAATGACAGGTACACCAAGGAGCATAGCCATACCTGCCAGATTTCCTTGGTCCCCTTCCGGTTTCTTCTGTCTGAGAGCATAGGCACGGGCCTGTGATGGGAGACTCGGCCTCCGAGGATGTTGCTGCTTTGGTGGAGGAGGAAATTGTGGTGGTTGCCAAGGTTGCATCTGGACTGCTTGCAACTGTGTGCGATATGCTGGCTGGTTCGACCTTGCCCCTACTCCAGAGGTCTTGTTTGGACAGTTCCTAGCAAAGTGGCCATTCCTTCCACACACGAAGCAAATGTCTGTCCCTGCTCTGCAGATTCCCGTGTGCACCTTGTTGCATTTGGGGCACGGTCTCAGATTTGATTGATAGCCCCCAGTTGGATTTGAGGCATTTTGTCTTCCAACATCATGGTGGTGAGATTGTGGTTGCCACGGTCGTTTCGATTGTTGAGGACCTCGAGTACTTTCCCATTTGCGTTTTTCTTTGGACCCTTGGGGGTAGTTCTGAGGAGGAACCGGAGCTACAGTCTGAGTGCTCCGTTCAGTGGGCATTGCCGCCTCTATATCCAAAGCTCGGCTCAGGGACTCCAGGTAGGTCAATCCCCCATGGCTAGCTAGCGCCATCCTAATCTCGTGCCTCAGACCGGCACAAAATTTCTCCGCCATCCTTTCATCAGTGTCGACTTGTTCTGGAGCATATCGGGACATCTCACAGAAAACCCTATCATACTCTGTTACTGACATCCTTCCCTGCTTAAGGTGATAGAATTCCACTTCCTTCTTCTTTCGGTAACTCTTAGGGATGTACTTATCATACATTTCTGCCTTGAACTGCTCCCAAGTTAAGCTTGCAATCTGGCCTGGGGTCATGGTCTTCTTACGTGCCTCCCACCAGAAATCGGCCGATCCGGCCAATTGGAAGGTCACACACGTCATACGCTCTCTATCTGTGCATTGCAAGAAGTTGAATATCCGCTCCATCGCACGCACCCAAGTCTCAGCCTCGGCCGGGTCGCCCAGTCCGTTAAAGTTTGGCGGATTCTGTCGGAGAAAGACTTCTTCAATCCTGCGTTCAATCCTCGGAATTTGCATAAGTGGTGGCGGGGGAGGTGAAGGTGGAGGCGGAGATGGAGATGGAGGTGGTGGCGTAACTTCGCGCCAATCTTCATGATTTCCTTCGACAATTTGGGGCACTCTTCCACCGCGTCCCCTTCCCCGTCCTCTAGGACGTCCTACCCTCCTAGGTGGCATTCTATAAGAAAAGAAATTATTATTGAGACAATAATAATAAAAAAAATTTTTGCAATCATGCATGGGTCTTTTGTACATAACTTTAATTGAAGGCAACCAACAAGAGGCACAATAACATCACCTATAAACAAGATACAATCGTAAGCATAGAACATCTGCATATATATATATGTATCAAGCCAAAATTGCCTCTAGAGAGGACTTTTTGTACATAACAGATCCTCCTACATAACATACGAAAGTCCCAAACTCTACGCGATCGACAAAAGAAAAGCGTGAAACCGTAGGAAAGAACAGTTTTCACGTCACAAGGGGACTAGAGATAAAACTACTAGCATCAGGACGGCCTCATAAAGGGTCCGTTGCTGATGGTACATAACTAACACTACTCTACCAGTCGCCGTCCGAGTCTAGAGAGCTCAGCCCCGAGCTCCCCTCAAAGCCATCGTCGCTACTGATCGCAATCGGGTCATCCTCGGCTCCTCCTGGTAACATCCCTGGCATGGGAGGAGGTATTGCGGCGTCCGGGACCTCCCAAACCTCGCGGCGTATCTCAGCCCTGATCTCCTCGTAGCGGTTCTGAAAGTACTGGTACCAGTCTGCGTCCAACTCATCGGGGTGGGGTAGCTCGCCAGGCACCTCCAAGGACTGTCTGCGCTCAGAAGGACTCCTCATCTGCGGATCTGCCTCATCATCTGCCGGATACTCCATCGGGTACTCATCTTCTTCTGGGGCAGCGATCATAGGAGCCTTGCCCCGCCACGTGGGGTCATGCTCCTGGCCAGGAAACTGGCGCACTCCCTGGGGTCGGTCGTAGCCCAGGGGCAAAACCATCTCCTGTCTGCGTGAAGGTCCTGCCTCGTGATCATACTGGCCCTGGGGCTCAGTAATAGGGAGGGTCGGAGTTTCCCACTGAGGTGGGGGCGGTGCTAGGATGTCTGGGGAGGCTGGCGGAACGTTCTGGTACCGCAAATACTGATCAATAATGGCACATAGGAAGCCTGGGAAGTCTCCCTCATCCTCTAGGGTGTCGGGTCGACGATGGATGAAATCATCTGCTAAGCTGGCTGTCCATATCTCCCAATCGTCAGGTAGTAGGGGAATCAGATGGCGTATGCCGTCAATCCCAGTGACGCCATGCTCGTGGGCCGTCTCCCACAACTCATAAAACCTGCATAAGACCCTCAATATGTGCGCTCCAGGACGAGGACTGTAGGATCGATAGGCGAGTATCGCATTGTCAGCGATAGCCTGGGGTGTGACTTGCTTGCGAGCCGTCCGGCGTTGGTTCATCTACACATGATGTTTTACCGAAACAATAAGTAAAGGAGAAAGTTGCTTAAGGATACACGACAATACTTCTTTTGGTATAAGGCAAAGGGTGTACTTGGCCAAAGCCGCACGCATCGAGATAGACGTTCATTATTAAGGGAATTGTGCGTCGGATTTGTAAGCGTAAGATCAATTTGTCATAATATAAGCATCGGGAAATGCTTTGTTAGGACGGAGGTATTTCGAATTCGTTCGTCAGGGCATAGGAAATTTTACGTATCCCTTTGTACTTCCAACATGAATCCCATAACATTGGCACAAAGATTACATCGCTCGGGAAAGCGAGAACCACACATATACTTATTTCTTCTAAGTTCTCATTCCAAAAGTGCTCATTTTATTAGTTCGATAAAATTCTTAAAAGACATCTTACAAGAAGAAAAATTACCTTCAATCAGGTTGAGGGCGATGAAATTGGTGCTGAGTTGTGGTCGATCTCGTTAACTTAGTCTAGCGAATCAAGTCTAGACTTTTCCTTTCCAAAGAAGGACTCACGGTTACAGAGCAGAAAACCTAGGCTCTGATACCACTCTGTCACGACCGCGCTTTGCTAAGGATAGCATTGCTCGGTAAATCATGACCAGGGGAGGGAATTAAGAAGAGGGGATAGAAAGGGGACGAAAGAATTTATAATAAGACCTGCAAGTACTTTTTCATAATATAAAAGAGGTTCACAAGACAACGAAATACCATGAGTACTTAAGAGAGTGTTTAACGTAGGTCACTCGTTACTGATCATTTTTCCTATGACCCATTAGTACAAAATACTACAACCTAAGCACAGCGGAAGGAGTTGTAACCATGTGGTCATGTGTATGAAGACACATGCCACGAAAATCCTACAAAAGAGATGAGACAACCACCAACTCCACTCAGCCACCAGTTCATCACTTGCTCAACCTGCACATTTAGAAATACATGCAGGGCTGAGTACGGGGTACTCAGTGAACACATCGCCGAAAGATACATATATATGAAAAATTATTATCATGCCATCACAGTAACACACGGGGGTTTTTCTTAAAGGCCCGAGCTTACTAAGTTCATTTTCATAAAGTTCGCTTGATCAAGCTAAGTTCATTCCATCAATCCGCCATATCTGATGGTTCATTGTGTGTCGGGAAGGTGGCCACCTTCCACGATCACATTGACCGGCCAACCCTTACGATGACTCACGGTCCATTCCTTTTGTGTACACTAACTCGAATAGGATCTTGGTCCTATTGGAGCCGAATTCGATTCATTCATTCCTTTGGCATCGCCAAAAAGATAGGCATCATAAAACAAATAATTTATGGCACGATAACATTTTCAAAAAAAAGTAAGTGCAGTTTTATCAAACAAAAATCATTTCATATATTTGATAATTTTATCCACACTTAATGTGTTGGATATAAAGCCCACCTCAAAGCTTCCCAAAGAAAATGCTGCAAAAGCTTGGCCTCGGAAATCAAACTTCGCGAACACGCCCTTCTTGAAATAGTATAATGTTTTAAATTAGTTTTAAGGACATATATAAGGTGCATGTCATGAAATGATCCTACATGTAGTATGCGTCCTACGTTCGGGGTTCGATCAAGATCACTTCATTCCACTCAAGAAAAGTGGATTTCTATTTTATGAGACACCCTAAAGTAATTAAATAATTATTTGGGAGAGGGTTTATTTAATCCATACATTCTTATTTTCCAGAAATTTAATTAATTAATTACGGAGGGCAAGACATTAATTTATCGCAAGATTAATTTTTTTAAAAGCTTCAAATATTTTAAGAAACATTACACCACAACTACGAGATAAGGTTCCTTTTATTTCTTATGCTTCAAAGCCCAAAATTCTCATTCCCTCTAAATTCTCGGCCCAAAGAAATAATATTAGGAGACCACATTACTAAATAATTCCTTGACCCAAAGGGGAGGCCCAATAGTCAAAAGTGTTGCCCTAATTACTAAAAGAATTAGTCCTCCCATTCATTCTTCCATTTCAAACAAACAACCTCCCTCTCTCTCGGCTCTCCCCTCTGCCGGCGCCCTGGCGTCGCCGGCGAGCGGCGCCGGCGCCGGCCTCTCCGGCGCTCTCTCTCTCTCTCGGCGCTTTCTCTCTCTCCGGTTTTCTCTCTCTCTCTCTCTCTCTTTCTCTCCCTCCGGCTTTCTCCTCTCTCCGGCGCTCCCTCTCTCGTCGGCGCTCCCTCTCTCGCCGGCGCTGCCGTCGCTGTTGCTGGTCACCGGCGGTTCCACCGCCGTTGACCGAAAGGTAGGATTTTCCTCCCATTCCCACTTCCCCTTCTTTCTCTTCTTCTTCTTCATTTTCTTAAATTGAAGACTTAGAACTAACAATTAGGTCTTGAAATGCGAAGATTTGGATAGATCGTGCAAAATGGGGTCGGAAGAGGTTAATTTCGGCACAAATCGCCGGAACAACCACCGCCGCCGCCGCCGGACTGCCGCCGCCTGTCTGCCGCCGCCGGCCTGCCGCCGCCGCCGCTGGACAGCCCCTTTGCTTATGGGTGAGCTCTCCCATGATTGTTATTATTGTGTGTTGAAGATTCTTAGTAGATTAGGCCTTGTTTAATTGTTTTCTTAGTCTAAGCTTGGTATTGTTAAGGCAAATATTCCATTCTAGATAGTCATATGCATAGTTGGTATGAAATCATTAGGGAAGAGATGTACAAAATACTAATATGATTTGCCATGTGGAAAACCAAATGTTCATGCTTGAAAGGTATGAAAATGGCTATGTAGTGAAAAGGGTTATTAGAAGAATTACCTTAAAAAAAGAAGAGAAGAAGGATGGTAGTGTGTAGGAATTTGGCTCCCCTTCTTCAAACACTTGTATGCATTCCCATCTTGATTGAATATTTGTTTAGGTAGTTTTTCATGGATGAACAAAGGGATTAAGAGAGGGATGGGGTGATATTTATAAGGAAGAATGGTGCATGAAATTAATTGGTTTAAAGCTTGATTCATTGTGGAGGTGAAATATCCAATGGTTAGGGACTCTTTGCCAAATGAGGCAAGTTGTCTCGTCAATCACTTGTCATGCCAAAAATGGCAAGAATATTATGTCTCGTCACCTAAAAAGGCGTGAGCCGTCGTTTGGTTTGCGTGTTTGATGTGATTTGATTTCGTCGATTGTCTCGTCTTGATTTAACGTGCTTCTTATCCATTCGTGCAGGTATCGGGATTCAAGGCGTGGCTATTGCGCAAGGTCCGGAGGGCACGGAGAGTATTTTATTTTTAATTAATATTTACTTAAACGTTGAACTCGTGTACGGAATTTTATTTGAAACTCGGTCTTCACAAACGGACCTTTATTAGCGCGACTTTATATTGAAGTAATACTATATTCGATCACCACTCCAAAATATACTTCACAACGATTAATTATTTGAGAAGTAAAGATCTAGGCGCGAAACTTAAATATATATAAGGTTGATTTTCAAAGTCTTAAGGTAAAAAGTCGGGGTGTTACAATAACGATCGGAACATGATATTACACGATTAAAGTATGATACTATTACACAATTAAAACATGTTATGAAATGATTAAAATTGTTCCATGATTTAAATCTAAATAATAATTAAACTTTAATATTTTTTTAATTAATAAAATAATAATTTTATTTCTTAATGGATAACCCTAACCTGATCCTAAAACCAATCCGATATTATTGGGTCGACCCCTATAATGACCCAAACCCAAAAATTGTGTTCATGTGTGGTACACTTTGTGCGTGCTTGCGTCGGATTATGTTATTGAATAAAAGACTGCAATCCTAAAATTTGGGATATTTGATTCCATAAATTGTGTATAATTAGTTTGAAAACTTTTCTCTTATATATTACTGTTGGGACTACCGCAGCGGAAGACACGGAAACCAAACAGGTCCTTGACCGGATCTATTTAGGTGATTATGCATTCGACTCCAATTTCATGCAATTTACATAGATCTATAGATATAACATCAAATAAACACATAATCATGCAATTTGATGTAGATTCGATTGTTACCTCATTTTGATCCATCATAGGATCGAAGTTGCTAGCTGCACCACCCGGAGATCCTTGGTTTATCGACCATGAATCTTCCGTACTATTCCCTTGTCCTTGATTCTCCATCCGTGTGGGCGGATCTTAGATTATCAATTAAATAACTTTGAATGGATTATCAATTAAATAACTTTGAATGGATCTAGGGAAACCCAATACTAACACCAAATTGTCTAGATCTAATCCTATGAATTAGGATAGATCAAGAACAATAATCAAAACCCTAATTCTCCCACGTGCTAGGCACGAAAATCGAGACAAGTGAGAGAGAAGAGGGAGGCGCCGATTTGCCTCCTAGGGTTAGGGTTTTGTGTTGTCTTGGATTGTGTGCTAGGGTTTCCCTTTCATTCATTATATAGTGGACCTTATTGGGCTAGTAAGGGGATCCATGGAATGACTTAAGTGTTGGGCTCACCCATTAGATAAATTACTAATTAAATCAAATGACCCATGATTTAATATATTATCAATGGAATATTATTTTGTTCCACTAAAGAATAATATTGCACTCCCACTTAAATCACCAAATTACAAATAACTTGGGTCCATTTTATTTTATAATATTTCCCGCGTTTAAGATTATCTTGATCCATCAATTTAATTCTTTTGTCTGCTATGTGACTAGAATTAAATTAATTCTTCAAAGAGTTTTTCTAGTTTGAAACTTTATTTATTATTCGTGGAATAAATTCCAACTGCGCAGTTTTCTGAATAATAAATTCCTTTTTCAAACACCTCATTGGGGATCACCCTTTTAGGGATTTAATCATACCATACTGGGCACGCGAATTCTATGAAATAATATTCCAATACCTTCATGTTATTCAATTACTACCACCCAAGATATCATGAACTTGAGTTACGTACAAACTCTCACATATTGATAAGTCAAAGTGGCGTTTGATTGAATAAATAATATTGATATTAATATCATAGACTAGAAAATACTAAACTTTCTGAAATATATTCTCAGTAGATAGCAATAAAGAATACATTCCGGATTAGATCCTTTCAGTGCTTTACCACACCGGTGTTACTAATCTCTTCTTAGGTAAAAGAGAATTATCACAAACACCGCAACCGTACCAATAGGTAGCCAAAGCCTATCTAGGTTGTGAATACGTTTTTCTTCTTACTAGATCTGGCCAAGTCCCCTACTGAAAAACTCATTAGGAGATTCATCGAATTTCCCTACTTGACCTTCTTAGTAAAAAGCCTTAGACTTTGTTTATCATATTTCAATAATAAATCATTATATTATTATTTATTCTCATAAATAGGTAAACAAGTGGATGTGGCGTTTCTCGTATACATGCACAAGCTGACTGTACAAAGGCATGTACGCTCGAAGCATCTTTTAGTATACAAACCCCAACAATTACTAGTATCACGCCTGTGCTATGCATAGATTAACATATTTCTAAAATATTAATTTTTAATTATAAATTGATTAAATAAAATTAGAATCAATATTAACAATGAATAATATGAGTAACAATTTTAATTATATGAGAATAAAAAATCTATACAAATCAACACTGAAATCATAGAGTAGAAGATAAAAATCTATCACAATAAAATAGCTCGTTTGTCATGTTTAAAGTCGTCCGCCTTACCTAAAACTACAATAAAATAAGGAACAAAATCAATTAGTAATGCACAAAATCAATAATCAATATGTATTAAAACGATCATCGTAGAGTAAAGCATAAAATGAGACCCATAAAAGTATGTTATCGAACAATTCACACCACAGGCATTCAATGAAATGACAAAAAATATTTTTATTTGAAATTCTAATCAAACTTCAAATCAAACCAGGCCAAACCTCCATCATGCCCCTCCAAAATTGAATAAACACAATAAAAAATCAAAACCAGTTCACAGACGATATAAATATAGGCATATATCATGTGAAACCCAGGAAACATGTTCAACGGGCTCACCACAGTGCTGAACCAGTTCCTACCCCAAAATCTAGTACCTCCCATTCACTCTACTTAATCACACATTTAATAACCTTTAAATTTTATATATTTAATTTAATATAATTTTTTAAATTAAATGTCAATTTTGTAAATTTCTCCAAAACTCCCCTTTTCTATATTGTATAGATTCCTCCTTCTTCTTTCTCTAATTATTTTTTCGGGTAATTGGTTAGAAAAATATTAAACTATTGCTAAAATTTGGTATTTCGACAACCTTTAAAGTTGGTCGAACAAATCACAAACTTTAATAACTGTGCAAATTTCTCATAGCGACTAATATTTGGAAATTAGAGGTTAAGTAATAGGATTGTTACTTGGATATTTATAAGCTCACATGAGATTATTAATACACATCTATTTTAGAATTGACGCACATGCCATTACATGAGATTAATTAATTCACGTCAATATTACTGAAAATAATTATTGTGGGAAATTTGCACAGTTATGAGAGAATGTGTTTTATACGACCAACTTTAAAAGTTGTGAAAAATACCAAATTTCGACAATAGTTCATAATTTCTCTGACCAATTATCCTATTTTTTGTCTATAACCACAATTTATGTACTCGTTTTGAAAAAAATTACTACCCAAAATTTGTCTCACTTTGACCCGACACGGGTTTTAAGAAATGTAATGGAAAGTGAGTTGAAAAAGTTAGTGGATTGTGGGTCTTACTTTTATATATTAGTTTTATAATAAAATGTGAGTAAGAATTAGTTAGTGGAGTATGGGGTCCACTATAAAAATGATAAAAGTGAAATGGGATAGATTTTGGGGGACAGACGGAAATGGAAAAATGGGATAAATTTTCAGGGACAGAGGTAGTATAACTTAAAATAGAGCACGGATTTGATATCTCTTAAAATATTGCATTAACCTCTATAACTCATATGACGCCATATGAGTTTTGACATATATAATATCTGTCATTGCCTTCACGGCCATAACCAACAATGGTTAGACCATGATATGGGTCATCATTGTCGGCTCGAACTCTCCAAATATCCTAATAATAAAAAATCGTATCGAATTAGAAATTATACAATGTAGATATGATAGTGATTTCATACCTGACTTTGCCATTCTCCAAAGGCAGGTGGAACTTGGAGTGCTCTCCAGTTATAGGTTGGTTATGCAACATCATTTCAACTTCTTCATTCGTTAGAAGTCAGTAGCCACTGATATGGATTTTTTCATCTTGTTTACCGAAAATTAAGTATTGAGTAATATAAAGCTTTCTTCAAAACATGCATTTACAAAAAAATACTCACGTCTCCAATTTGACGTTCTCTCACCTCAACAACCCTCCAACAATTACATCTTGAGAAGTACACAGAGAACCATGGATAAATCTCTACCAGATATGGACCATTATCCATGACATATCGAAATGTTATCTATTAACTACATGGAAACCAATCGTCCGGGATTACATATGGATCCGACTAAAGACCCTTAGGACTATAGTAATGGTGGAAGTAATACATAAATTCCTTTGGAGAACCAATGGAGTATTGTCATGCACGAGCAACTTCGGCGCCAAATATTGTCGCAGTAATGACACGTGAATAACAATTTTTTTAAATAAATGAAGTTATGTACTTTTATTTGGTTTATTATGAACTTCCTCTAAATCATTTTAAATAGTTTACATCTAGTTTTGTGTTCTTTCTAGATTACTTATAATTTAAGTCGGTGAGCAATGTCGGAGATAATAACTCGACGATTTTGGATTGAGTTAGGGTTTGGACAAATTGGATTGGGTCGACATTAGGTTAACTCGATAACGACCCAATCCGGGGGATTTGCCAGCCATAAACTAATTTATTAATTTTATTGGTTTAAAGTTGAATAAAATTTTAAAATTTGGCTTTTATCGGTTATTTTGGTAAAAATTACCAGTAACAGATGAACAATCTCAAAATCAAACCAAAACCAAAAATTTCAACTATTGGGCGACTGAAAACCAATCTTAATCAAATCGGTATAGTTTATAAGAATGTGTAACCTTAATCTCGCTCATTCAGAATGCATTGAGGCTTTTGTAGAAGGAGACATCAATCAACCTACATATAATTAACAATCAATTTATAAGGATTACATTCATGAAAAATAATATAGTGACTCACAATAACACATACCTCGGTAAAAAAGTGGACTAATTCAAATTTGGATCCTTGAGTACATCAACCGTACTTTTTATACTGAAAAACACGAATAAATTAACAAAGTGAAATCAAATGCAACTATTGTTTTCAATTTGTGAAATAAATGTTATATGACTGTTCACAACCGTCCAAAAAAAATAGCTACAAGCTAACAAAACTCACGTTTTATTGTACATTGGTCTAGGATTTGGCATCAACAAGGAATTAATATATATACACGTGAAAGGTTTGAGTAAAAAACATATGTCTAAGGTAGGTATATGGGTTATATTGCCTCGTTTTCTTTTGTTTTTTCATAACTATGACCAAAATGGTGGTCATGACGTTACCAAGGCTTGGGATGAAGCCTTGTTGGCTCCACTAACCCATTGTGTAGGGCGGTGAAGTTGTTTTGCTAAGTTTTTTATGGAATGTGAATTCTATGAGCATGCTAGTCTCACATCTCCATTTCCGACCATCCATAAAATGAAAAATGACTTATAATTTATTATTCATTTTTTATCTTGTTCTCTTTTACTACTTTATTCACATTTGATTTTGGTCTTTCATATTTTACGAAATTCGCATCGAATGTAATTTGCACAAATGACTTTTCCATAGTTAACGCGAAGTTAGATTAATAAAAAGCAACAATTGAACCAAACAAATGTATACATTGTCTCCAAAAATCTCGTTTAACACATTCTTCTCACTGGTCAAATCAATCGAGCATTAATGCAATAAGATAAGCAAATTTTTATTTTACCCATTAGATAATAGTAGTAGTATAATATACCATTGGTTTTAACTTTTAACCTTTTCAATCACGACGTCGATAACTATGATTTGACAAATCTAAGAGCATCCACAATAGGGGCGGCGCGCCGGCCGCGACTGCCTATTGTGCTGGAAACTTCTGCCCCGGCTTGGCCGGGTGAGAGGCCGCGGAAAGGCCATCGCCGAGTAAACGCCGAGGATGCGGCGGGGTGGGGAGCGGCTCGGCGGTGCCCGCGGCGGTCTACTGTGCGGCGGGTGAGCAGCGGCGGCGCCGATTTCGAATTTTTCATTTTTTTTTTATTTTTCGTTTTCTAGAATGAGGAAGAGAGAAAGAGAAGAATGATGAAGAAGATGACAAGTAGGGTTTTGACTAGGTTGATTTTGGGCTTTTTGAGGCTGAGGACAAATCAGAAGTGGCTAAAGACAAAAAAAGTGGCTTGTCCAGGGAAGTGTCCTCCCTATTGTGGATGCTCTAACAACACTTTTATGTCATATATCTCGTACTATAAATCTTGTATTAATATCCAATTAGGGGTATCGAAACGGGAAGCGGGTTTTGGGTAATTGCCAACCCGACCCGATACCCGTCGGATATCAGGTACCCAATACCCGCAAACATCGGGTTCGGGGTCGGGTATACAAAATGTCAATATATCGGGTATCGGGTATACTCGACACCCGACTACATTAATTTATCCTATATTTATAGTACAACGCATGCCACTGTCATTCACTTGACTTTCAATGTGGGATACTATCAGCCACCGCTACTACCCCTATTATTATCACTCAAAATGTTATAAGTACTAAATCAAAGAAAGAAAGAATTGAAACAAAAGTTTTAGTGTTAGAGCTATAAAAATATAAAATATAATCAAAGAAGAATATCAACTGAAATGAAATATCCACTGGGAGAGTATACAAAAATTTCAAATATTTTATTGAACATCATTGTAAACTTTGGGAAATTAGATCCAAAATCTTGCTTAAACATTAACGTCTTTTATTAAAATTCGTCTATTGCATATTTTTAATTTTTTTTAACTTTCTTTCTGTATTGAATAATAAACACCATAATCTTTCTAAATTAATTACTCCCTATATTGATATTGATTAATTTAATTTAACTTAACTTCACTTCATATCTTAATAATTTAAATATTTCATCAGCCACCTCCGTATTTCATGTAAGTCCAAAAGTCATTATTTTTAACAGATATTGTGTATATTTTATAAATTTTGTCTTGGAAATTATAATTACAAATATTAGGATTTAGGAGTATAAGCCATGTCTTCAAAAACATAATTTAGAAAAGGTATCATGCGTGTGTGATTGTGTAAAAGATTATTCGTGTGATTATTTTTACTTGTGAATGTGATTTCACAAATCTAAAATATCCCAGAGCAGCAATGTGATTTCACAAATCTAAAATATCCCACATCGCTGCTCTTATGGAAGAAGGTTTAACCAAATCAATATATAATTATAAATGTTGGCGGATGATCTCTTAATCAAGGGCAGCAGCGGGTGCGGGTACCCGCAGTTGCGGGTACGGATACCCGATGCGGGTAATCAGGATACCCGATTAGCCGTTTGGATCCGGGTGCGGGTAGAGTAAAATGTGAAATTTCGGGTGCGGGTACCCACGGGTATCCGTTTTGACACCCCTATATCCAATAGTGCGTGCTACTAAAATTATATAGTTAAAAAAAATATGAAAAGGGGAAAACGAAAATTCTAGTCACATCTCCATTTCCAACCATCCATAAAAATAGTCTTATATATTTAAAATTTTAAATGAAAAATGACTTCTAATTTATTACTCACTTTTTATCTCGACTAGTATCACGCTATGCACAGATTAATATATTTTTAAAATAATAATATTCAATTTTAAATTAATTAAACAAAATCAGAATCAATGTATGAACAATATCAGTAACAATTTTAGTTATATGAGAATCAAAAAATATATACAAATCAACATTGGAGCATAATAAATTTGAAATAAATAATGTTTAAACATTAAATCATGGAATAGGAAGATAAAAATCTATCACAATAAAGAATTAAACACAGATGGATAATTACTCATCATTTTTAAAACTTCTTATACACTACATTAACTTTAAAATTAAAATAAATCTCATCATTATAAACTAAAACCTTCAATTCTTCACAATCCGTCATTCTTCAACAGAACTCATAGGTAAAACTAAAACTACAATAAAATAAGGAACAAAATCAATTTGCAATGCACAAAATCAATAATTAATATGTATTAGAACGATCATCCGTAGAGCAAAGCATAATAAGATGAGACCAATGAAAGTACACAATCGAACAATTCGCACCACATGCATTCGATGAAAGGACAAAAATATTATTATTTGGAATTCTAATCAAACGGTTAAACCAAATTTAATTTAAAAGACATAGTAAAACTTCCACTCACTCCAATTAATCATACATAACATATTAAAACCTCCCATTCACTTCACTTAATTACATGCTTAATGACCTTTAAATTATATATATTTAATTTAATAAATTTTTTAAAATTAAATGGCAATTAAATTTTCCCCGCATATCACATGATAAAGATGATACCAAGAGTGAATGAATGATGATTTTAGAAACTAAATTGGGTACCTCAGCCATATGCGAAACTACGGGATGTAAGTCTCCAAAGTGATCTTGCCGAATCATCTGTTCATCAAGGCAAATAAAATATCTGTTTAAATTATCTCAATGAACAAAAAATGATAAAAATCTTAATGTCCTTTTCTCAAACAAAGATATGGATTCTTACGCAAAAGTTTCAATGAGTAGGGAGCGGAAACTCAATTAGTAGGTTTCCAAAGTATTTGCTAAATTGTTGCAAAATTGCTATGAACATTGATTTTAAATTCTCCACTATCTAAATAACCGCTTCCCACTTTTCTAGCTTGTATTACCACCCTAAATATATTTTAAATGTGCTTTGCAGTTACAAAACGTACCCACAATTACTCAACAAATTTAATATGATTTATTTTCCTAATTACCCTAAAACTCCCCTCTTACTAGGGGTGGCGAAACAGGTTACCCGCGGGTACCCGTACCCGATTTTAGCAAAATTTGTTGTACCATAACCCTCCCTGCGACATACCGGGATTACCCGATACCCGTGACGGGTATCCCGTACCCGACATTGCGGGTACCCATACCCGACCCGAAATCCTAATAAAATATTTGAAAACCATAATAATAATCGTCAATGTTCCCTAATTTACTTTATTAATATCGATGGGTAAACGTTGAATAGATTGAGAATAAAAGTAAGAGGGCACTTGTCACGACCACAACTCCCTAGTGCTAGTGAGCGTAGCTATTTCGCGACTAAACAATTCTCAATATTCAAGGGACAACATGAAAAGGGTGAAACCACTTAAAGCAATAGTCTCAAAGGCTTATGGGTGCATAGTCAAAATGAATTCAGCGTATCAAGACTAAGTTCATAACTTGCTAGAACATAACTCTGGATTGCAGCGGAAGAGTCCAAGACAAAATAGCACGTATGAAGACATGCTACTTTGGGTTACCTAACTACTTATATAGAAGTCTTGTCCCAACACCTTCGCCTCCTCGTACACGTTCAACCTGCACATTTGAAAATAACATGCAGGGCTGAGTATTTGATATACTCCGTGGGCACATTGCCAAAAATAGTTCTATCTTTAATTGTCAATGCCACAGTTGAGTGATCACGGGGTTTTACTTAAAAGACCCGAGTCACTAAATACTTTTCTTTTCATGAAGATTTGATTGCGCAATCACGTAACATAGATATACCATATCTGAACCTTGTGTGAACCGGGAATGTGGCCACATTCCACGACGGTCACTGGACCGGCCAACTCCTTTGTTAGCTCACGATCCCCTTATGTGTACACTAGTCCGAGTAGAGTTTGCGGCCCTACTGGGACCCGAATTCGATTTAACTTAAATTGGCATAGCCAAGCAGATAGGTAATCATAAAACAAAACATGGCATGACAACATACTTGAGCAAAAATTCACATTTTCATACTGAAATCACGTTTTGAAAGAATGCCCACCTCAAAAGCTAAAGCTCCTTCCGTAATTTCCTTAACTTGGCCTTAGACGACGTTCGTAGACGCCCCTTTAGGAAATAACATAATATTTAATTAGACTTTGATAAATCAATTAAGCTTAAACGTGGATGCATCCTAAGTGCGTGCTCTTTTATTCTTTTTTTTCCTTAATTCATAAGAAGTCCTTGAACACTAATTAAATCATGCGATTTAGTTTGATGTGGAGGTCTACCAATTATTCGTTTAACGAAAGAGCGTTACCTCCTATATATTTTATTCAAGCATAAAATAAACTCAAGGTCTATTCATCATTAGCGTATCAATTCTTAACATTAATTACCCGAGCACTTAAGCTAAGGTCCGGAAATTTAGACTTATCTTTGTGAAAATAATTAGCGGACCATTAATTATTTAATCAACAACATAGGAGAGCCCATGATTTAATTAAATTCTTAGCGTATACTTTTATTTTAGTTGGTGGCCCAAACTCCATAATTAAATTCTATAACAAGGCAGCCCATTTCTAAAATATTTCCTTAGTCCATATTTCTTTAATTAGAGAGGCCCAATAATCAAGAAGAGGCAGGCCCAACTTATACTCATTCCCATCGGTCTCTCTCTCAAATCATTTCTCAAAAGAAAAATTCCCCAAATTGAAGAATGGAATCCCTAAATTCTTCTCCCCTCTTCGTCTCGGCTACATCGCCGCTCCACTTGGGTCGCCGGAGCACCGCCGGCTCCAGTTCCTCGGCGCCACGGAGACGCCGGCGGCTCGTGCCAGCAACCTCCATCTCCGTCCAGCTTTCTCTCTTTCCCGGACAGAACAACGTCTCTTCATTCTCTCGTCTTCTCCGGCGAATTCACGCTCGGAGTGACCCATTTCGCGGTCGACCGACGCTGTTCGTTGTTCGGCCCGACAGCCCTTGCCGCTGCTCCGCCGTCGGGTCGCCGCTGTCTCGCAGTCAGCGCTGCCCGGAAAGAGGAGGCATCGCCTCCCTCCGTTCCCTCTCTCGGCTACTACACTGTGGTGCAGTACTATTGCCCTTCCCGCCTTTGCCGCGCTGCTGAGACCTCACCGGTAGCCTCTGCCGGCGTGCTTGATGCCGCCACCGCTCGTGAGCCACGCCACTTCATCGGCAGTAGCTAAGTTCCTACCCTCTCTCTCTTAGTTCTTTTACAGTTAGCTAAAAGTTGGATTTTTTTGAAGGTTCATGGTATTAGAGTTGAACAGATTATGGTTCTTTTCTGAAATTTTCATACTATGCTTTGAGTTTTATGCGTACAAGTTATGCTTGTGCTTTATGTTCTATACATGATAAGGTTATTTCCCATATGATCATGTTATGATGTTCTAAGTGGATGAAAAAAAATGAGGTATATAGGTGAGTATGTGCTACCTGATTCCTTGTGGTTGGTGGATTGGGAAAAACTCCCGCATCTAAAGGTCTTTGAGAGGCATAGCGACCTCTACTCACTCTCTTACTCTCGGTTGTGAATTGTGGGGAGAAAGCAAGAAATTTTGAAGTGGTGAGTGAAAGGGAGTTCGAATGTGGTGTGGAGGGGCTTTTTATAGGCTGATTTTGTGTACTTTAGAGGGAGTTAATGAGGCTGATCTCCTTTTGTTTTTATGCCCAGCATATCTCTTGTCTTTTGATCCTCACTACTTTTTATTAATGAAACTTGGTGTTAGGCTTGGTTCCAAAACCTTGCATTGATGTGCTTTTGTTTGCTTTTGAAGTGTACAAGAAGGTTGCAGGGGCTGTTTTGAAGAGAGGGTGTTGCAGGTATTGACTTGCCCCTTTTGGGTATATCTTTGGTCTCTCAACTAAAGAGATATTGTCTCCTTCCTTATGGTAAGAGTTCCCTTTAGTTTTCTTTTGTTCTTTAGTAGCTAAAGCTGGTTTCTACTTGCAGGTTGGGAGAAGACTGGGCTGCCGAGCTGCTGTCCGGGGCGGATTGATGCCTCGGGCTCCATGGCTGATCGGCTACGGCCGCGAACTCTCGGCCCGGAGGAAGAGGCCCGAGGACGTTTGATTCATGCACATTCAATCTCTTCTTTTCTTGAAGCCTCGTTCCATACATTATGTATATATATATTTTTTTTCTTAACTAGTTGTTCGCTTATTGCATAAGAAGTGTTATTCGAAAATATTGATATTCTTCAATGTATTTCCAATACTTTTAGTTCATTTGATTATTTAGCTTTTACTTGAATTTAAAAGTTTAAAATTTCACAACAACAGGCTCGAGTTCCATTAATTCTTCATGAACGGAGAACTTCACATCCTTAGTTCGATATTTTTAAAAAAAACGAAGGAAAAGAAAATAAAGGTGCGGGTATTACATTCTTCCCTCCTTAACGAAAATTTCGTCCCGAAATTTTGCTTATGTTACTCAAACAGTTCTGGGTACTTTTCTTTCATCTTGTCTTCCAATTCCCACGTAGCTTCCTCGTGACTGTGATGCTTCCATAGAACTTTCACCGTTACAATAGATTTGTTTCTCAATTCCTTGACCTTCCTTTCCAAGATTGCCTCTGGCTTCTCTTCATAGCTTAAGTCTGGTTCCAAAACCATCTCCTCTTGGTGGACTATGTGTTTTGGGTCGAACACATATTTCCTCAATTGAGACACGTGAAAAACATTGTGCACGTTCCCGAAACTCGGTGGGAGTGCCAATCTATACGCCACAGGGCCGACTTCTTCTAGAATCTCGTAGGGTCCGATGAAACGTGGTCTTAGCTTGTCCTTGACGCCGAATCTCGTAATTCTTTTAGACGGAGATACTTTTAGAAAAACTTTGTCTCCCGCCTTGAACTGCAGGTCGGTTCGGCGAGCATCCGCGTAAGACTTCTGCCTGTCTTGAGCTTCCTTGATTCTCTCACGGATCTGGCGGACGATCTCTATCATTTCATCTACAGAATCCGGTCCAAGCGTCTTTCTCTCACCGACCTCATCCCAGTAAAGCGGTGATCTACATTTCCTCCCATACAGTGCTTCATATGGGGCCATGTTTATGGTTGCCTGGTAACTGTTGTTGTAAGCAAACTCTATAAGTGGTAGTACTGGCTCCCATTTTCCTCCGCGGTCGAGCACTACGACTCGTAGCATATCTTCCAAGGTCTGAATTGTCCTCTCAGACTGCCCATCAGTCTGTGGATGGAATGCCGTACTGAAATTCAACCTGGTGCCTAGCTCTTGCTGCAGGCTTATCCAAAACCTAGAAGTAAATTTCGGATCACGGTCTGATGTGATCGTCACCGGTATTCCATGTAATCGTATGATCTCTTGCACATAGATCTGTGCTAACTTGTCCGATCCGTAAGTGATACGAACTGGCACAAAGTGGGCGCTTTTGGTGAGGCGATCTATAATCACCCAAATAGCAGTATTTGCTCGTTGTGACTTTGGCAATCCCGTCACGAAGTCCATCGCAATGTGCTCCCATTTCCACTCGGGAATTTCTAGGGGTTGCAATTTCCCATAGGGTCGTTGATGTAGAGCCTTCACTTGTTGGCATGCTAAGCACCTTTCTACAACGACGCTATGCTCCTCTTCCTGCCATCCCACCAAAACTGTTTCTTCATATCTTGATACATTTTCGTACTTCCTGGGTGGGCAGTATAGGGTGTTTCGTGAGCTTCGCTCATGATCCCATTCCTGAGAGTCTCGTCATTGGGCACACATCATCTCCCTTCAAACGTGAGGGCGTTATCTGCTCCCTCGCGGTAACTCACCTCTTTTCCCGTCCTCACTTTAAGTCGAATTTTCTCTAATGCTTCATCACTCCTCTGAGCCTCAACAATTCTGGCTCTTAAGTCTGGCTCAATCACTAGAGTGGCGATTCTACTTTCCACCATCTCTGGTGCTCTTACTACCTCCAATCGCATCTTAGCGAATTCCCGTATAAGTTCCTCATTTTGTGTAAGGAAGGTGGCCACTTGGGGTGTAGTTTTCCTGCTCAAGGCATCTGCCACTACATTCGCCTTGCCTGGGTGGTAATTTATACCACAGTCATAATCCTTGACTAATTCGAGCCATCTGCGTTGTCGCATGTTCAAATCCTTCTGCTCGAAGAAGTACTTAAGGCTCTTGTGGTCCGTGAAGATCTCACATCGAACTCCGTAGAGGTGATGTCTCCAAATCTTCAAGGCATGTACCACTGCCGCCAATTCCAAATCATGTGTTGGGTAGTTTAACTCGTGCGGCCTCAATTGGCGTGACGCATATGCAATCACCTTGCCGTTCTGCATTAATACGCATCCGAGCCCGATCTTCGATGCATCTGTGTACACCACATAACCTGCTCCTGGTGCTGGCACGGCTAGGGCTGGTGCGGTCGTCAACTTTTCTTTTAACAACTGGAAGCTTGCCTCATACTCCGGCGTCCAATTGACCTTAGCTCCTTTCTTGAGCTGTTGAGTCATTGGTCTGGCTATTTTAGAAAATCCTTCAATAAACCTTTGGTAATATCCAGCCAAACCTAAGAAACTTCGAATCTCATTAGGTGTTGCTGGTGACTGCTAACGTTGTACTGCTTCCACCTTTGCAGGGTCCACTCGGATCCCTTCTGCTGTTACTATATGTCCAAGGAAATTCACCTCGTTAAGCCAGAACTCACACTTGCTAAACTTAGCATAGAGCTTCTCGGCTCTCAACGTCTCTAAGGTGGTTCTCAGATGTTCCTCGTGTTCCTTCTCGTTCTTCGAATAGATAAGTACATCATCTATAAAGACTAGGACGAACTTGTCCAAGTATGGGTGGAACACGCGGTTCATTAAGTCCATGAACACCGCCGGGGCATTTGTAAGCCCGAAAGGCATTACCGTGAATTCGTAATGGCCGTATCTGGTGCGGAACGCCGTCTTGGGTACATCGTCATGTCGGACTTTCAGTTGGTGATAGTCTGATCTCAAGTCCATTTTTGAGAATACACCAGCCCCTCGAAGTTGGTCAAAAAGGTCATCAATCCTTGGTAGAGGATACTTGTTCTTGAGCGTCAGCTTGTTCAACTCTCGGTAGTCGATACACATTCTAAATGTTCCGTCCTTCTTCTTCACGAAGAGCACTGGTGCGCCCCATGGTGACACACTAGGTCGGATGAAACCAAGGTCTAATAATTCCTGTAGCTGTATTTTGAGTTCTTCTAACTCCTTAGGCGCCATTCTGTATGGTGCCTTCGATACTGGGGCCGATCCTGGTTCGAGATCGATTGTGAATTCTAATTGCCTGTCTGGCGGCAATCCAGGTAGTGCGTCTGGGAAGACATCTGGAAATTCTCGTACCACTGCTACACCTTAAATCTTACGGTCCTCTTTCTCTTCCCCATTCAGGTAAACGAGGTATGCAGGGTATCCTTTCCTTATCATAGTGGTTGCTTGTAGTGCAGAAATTATGGACTTTCGTCGCCTCATGGAAATTCCGTGGAAGATTGTGGGTTCCTTCCCTGGGTATTGCAGCGAGATATGCCTTTCCTTACAAAGAATGGTAGCGTAGTTTTCGGCTAACCAATCCATTCCCAATATGATGTCGACGCTCCACATCAACATCACATGCAAATTATGAGCCACTAACTTAAGGTTTCCCATAGTGAATTCTACGTTTGAGCAAGTTCGTGAGATATCTATAAGGCCTCCTACGGATGAGGACACCCTCATCTTATGTTCGATTGCATCAGTAGGTAGTTCTAAAGTATCCACGCAAGGTGCTGATATGAACGAGTGTGATGCACCAGTATCAAACAAAATGGCAATAGATATGTTGAGGAGAGTTCCCATACCTGCCAGATTGCCCTGCTCCTGGTTCCCTTGCTCCATCTTAGGCTGCTTCTGTCTCAGTGCAAAAGCTCTGGCCTGAGTGGGAAGCCTCTGCCGTAACTGCCGTTGGTGTTGTGGAACTTGGGGTAGGGCCGCTTTTCCTTTCGGCTCAGCTTGAAGTGCCCGCAGTTGCGGACGCTGCCCCTGATAGTTCTGTCTCCCTCTTACTCCAGCATTCTTATCCGGGCATTCTCTAGAGAAATGTCCACCCTTGCCACAGTATTCTTGTTCAAGCATCCCCTGGAAAAAAAAATGTGCTTCTGCCATGATTAAAGCACCTATATGTCCTAACTCTGTACTCCCCGTGGTGGTTTATTGACCACTTAGCACAGGGAGCGGCCTTAGGTCGGTACTCAACCCTCTTATTGAGATCGGTTTGTCTACCCCATTCTGCGGTGGTTTTGGGGCAAGCTATTGCTTCTTACTCTCATTTGAAGTTCGTTTTCCATTTTCTCGATCGTTTCTTCCTTTCGTTGATTTTATTTCGCCACACTTCGGACGATTTTCCTCTTGTCGAAGACATCCGTTCACTAAAATGTAATCTATGACAGTGCTCATATTTTGACTAGATTTCGTTTCCTAACGATGATCTTGATCTCCATTTCTTGTGACTCTCTTAGTTCACTTCGTTATTTGCCCGCCAATCACTGAATTGCTTAGTTAAATAAGTCTTGCGCGACGAAGAGTCATTAGGTCTATACGTATATAAGACTCATTTACAGTTCTCTTTTTGTGTCCTATTACCTGCGTAAATAGCGTAACATTCCATCTCTTAGTAGCTCGTTACAGGTGGCACACAGGTGCGAATAGTCAACTTTTCATGTTGTTATCTATACCGTCGCTTCTGGTTGGCGTATTGCTTCTGCATGTATGTCGGTCATCTGTATCTATACGGAATTAAGGTTATGCCTTCCATGAGAGTCTTGTATTAAGAACTCGACGATTTATCGATCAGTCTTAACTTGGATAGGATCTGAAATTGCGTAGAAGAAGCATGGTTGAAAATTTCTTTAATCAAGCTGCGACAATTTATTTTGAAGGCAAACACTGAGGTCAATTGAACTTATCATGACCAATCAGAGAACTACGTGGTTCGAATGGTCTTAGGTAAACCCATGAGATTGTGAACTCACTTTTGATGGAAGCTTGGAATAACATGGGATGGATCATGAAAATAGGATGAAGTTGAATTATCTCTCAATTTCAATAGTGGGCTACCATATAGGATATTTCAATTGTCGGCTCAAATTGAAAAGATCTGAACATTAAGGATGATGGTTTCAACGTGTCAAAGCCCGAGTTTATCAGTCATGGAAGAGTTTAGAAATACAGGCAATTGCCACGAATCAATGTTTATCATGGTTTAACGACATCATAATGTGATATTGTGGAATCAAGTCAATGGGTTCGCAAGTTTGGTTAGAGGCAACCAAGGTGAAAGAAACTTTTTGGAACGATCAAATAGGTCCAATACATCAAGGGATATGCAATACACTAGCCTTAACTCAGTGTTTCAGAAAGAAATCATGAGCTAGAAACAATGCATGTAGTGGAACTGGGCAAAACAAATTCACCCATATAAGAACGAAATAGTCACAATATGGTTGCCAAATAAGGAGGTGAACAAAAGTTCCACTTTTTGTGCCATTCTCTGAGGAGAAATGTCTGAACAATAAGCAACTTAAGGGTGAAGTTGAGAGTTAAAGAACCCAGGATATTGATCTTATAAATGATAGGTCGTAGGAGACAACTATCAACAAAGATAGTTGAGAACATATGAGTCTTCTGAATTTAGGATTTGAAAGTGAGTCACCACTTTCGTTGAAAAAAAAATGATAGCGACTTATTAATTGTAAAAACATGAGTCAATCAAAAGTCTTAAATAGACGGCAATACACCCTTGTTAAGGATGTTCAAAATGAGATTATTTTGAAGGGAATGGTCGTAAGCAACTTTGGAATCGAAGGTTTATGACTGGAGCTTAAGAAGTCAACACTTTACATTTTCTGAATAATGAGCTCAACTACAATAACCAACAAACTAGAAGAGAGTCACAACTTTCATAGGAGAGGAAAAAGTGAGGCATTACTTGCATAAATGCGAGTCAATCTGGAGTCTAAAGTAGACGAGGGCATTTTCATTAAGGAGGTTCATAGAAAGAAATCGATTGGAATCCAAGTAAGTATTGTTGATCATAATCATCTGTTCTAGTTATGTGACACTCCCTTGTTTGCTCTTTCGGAGCTCGGACATGATCAGGGCGTTATAGGAAACCATACATTCCAAGCTAGGATTCCTGGTGTTACTACTAATAACTGTCGTTGAAGGTCATATTTTCATAATGTTCTCGATAAGTCAGGACGGTCATTCTCGTAAAACATTGCACTCTCCATCGTGCTTCACAGCGTGCTATAAGCATTGCTTCTAGATCGCGTAGACTCCTTGACTTGCTACGCAAGACTGGATCACTTAATTAGATCGTAGGTACGATATCTTTTCGTGTAAGGATACACCTCCTTTACTGGATCGAGGGTACGCTCATTTCGGTTATGATTGAGTTCATGAAGACAAAAGGAACTTCATGTTGTTCTCATCATTTAAAACGTTCAACAGACGCCCATGTGTCGTAGGTAGTTTCTCGTATCTCGTGTGATCGTTACCATCTATGAATAGATGGGTTATTTATAAATTGTTAGGTTCATTATTGTACATTTGGAATTGTTCCAATTACAACATTATGGATCGTGGTCTCGTCAAGACATAGGGTAGAGGAAAAGGTGTGGGTTCCCTTTTTAGACCCATTCACCTATATTTCCTCATTTTGAAAACAAAACTAGGGTTTTGCCCTAACTTGCATATACTTGTTCGTTTTATCGCTTAGGAAAGCGGAAAGGAAGTCATCAACTTATATCACTGTTCAAGAGCGTTCAGCCTAATGTACTTCTTAGGCATACTATGTTCGCATGCATTAGTCATTTCGTAACTTTCTAAAAGTTCTTAATCTATCATCATACTTCACATAATCGAGCATGCGTAATTAATAATACTTTAGCATTTGTCTCAAGACATCCTTATGCCTAACATTTTAAACTTGAAATTCCATAGTTCATAGGAAAAATTGGAATTTACAAGCTTTTCCTTGAAAACATTGAATGTTTTCACAATATCTTCAGAAAGAAAATCACTTTTCCTTTTATCAAGGTCTTTCATGAATAACTGAAAATTTTCTGGTAAAAACTTCTTTCTTACCTCATTGCTGCAGTTGAACGTGACGAGTCGAGGTGTTAGGTCCTTTTAAGCTTTCCATTTTAGTACTATTCTAGTCTAGTACTATCATTCTAGACTAAGGCTTGAAAAGAAGGTTCTTGGGTCCAGAGCGAAAGAACGTTGCTCTAATACCACTCTGTCACGACCACAACTCCCTAGTGCTAGTGAGCGTAGCTATTTCGCGACTAAACAATTCTCAATATTCAAGGGACAACATGAAAAGGGTGAAACCACTTAAAGCAATAGTCTCAAAGGCTTATGGGTGCATAGTCAAAATGAATTCAGCGTATCAAGACTAAGTTCATAACTTGCTAGAACATAACTCTGGATTGCAGCGGAAGAGTCCAAGACAAAATAGCACGTATGAAGACATGCTACTTTGGGTTACCTAACTACTTATATAGAAGTCTTGTCCCAACACCTTCGCCTCCTCGTACACGTTCAACCTGCACATTTGAAAATAACATGCAGGGCTGAGTATTTGATATACTCCGTGGGCACATTGCCAAAAATAGTTCTATCTTTAATTGTCAATGCCACAGTTGAGTGATCACGGGGTTTTACTTAAAAGACCCGAGTCACTAAATACCTTTCTTTTTATGAAGATTTGATTGCGCAATCACGTAACATAGATATACCATATCTGAACCTTGTGTGAACCGGGAATGTGGCCACATTCCACGACGGTCACTGGACCGGCCAACTCCTTTGTTAGCTCACGATCCCCTTATGTGTACACTAGTCCGAGTAGGGTTTGCGGCCCTACTGGGACCCGAATTCGATTTAACTTAAATTGGCATAGCCAAGCAGATAGGTAATCATAAAACAAAACATGGCATGACAACATACTTGAGCAAAAATTCACATTTTCATACTGAAATCACGTTTTGAAAGAATGCCCACCTCAAAAGCTAAAGCTCCTTCCGTAATTTCCTTAACTTGGCCTTAGACGACGTTCGTAGACGCCCCTTTAGGAAATAACATAATATTTAATTAGACTTTGATAAATCAATTAAGCTTAAACGTGGATGCATCCTAAGTGCGTGCTCTTTTATTCTTTTTTTTCCTTAATTCATAAGAAGTCCTTGAACACTAATTAAATCATGCGATTTAGTTTGATGTGGAGGTCTACCAATTATTCGTTTAACGAAAGAGCGTTACCTCCTATATATTTTATTCAAGCATAAAATAAACTCAAGGTCTATTCATCATTAGCGTATCAATTCTTAACATTAATTACCCGAGCACTTAAGCTAAGGTCCGGAAATTTAGACTTATCTTTGTGAAAATAATTAGCGGACCATTAATTATTTAATCAACAACATAGGAGAGCCCATGATTTAATTAAATTCTTAGCGTATACTTTTATTTTAGTTGGTGGCCCAAACTCCATAATTAAATTCTATAACAAGGCAGCCCATTTCTAAAATATTTCCTTAGTCCATATTTCTTTAATTAGAGAGGCCCAATAATCAAGAAGAGGCAGGCCCAACTTATACTCATTCCCATCGGTCTCTCTCTCAAATCATTTCTCAAAAGAAAATTTCCCCAAATTGAAGAATGGAATCCCTAAATTCTTCTCCCCTCTTCGTCTCGGCTACATCGCCGCTCCACTTGGGTCGCCGGAGCACCGCCGGCTCCAGTTCCTCGGCGCCACGGAGACGCCGGCGGCTCGTGCCAGCAACCTCCATCTCCGTCCAGCTTTCTCTCTTTCCCGGACAGAACAACGTCTCTTCATTCTCTCGTCTTCTCCGGCGAATTCACGCTCGGAGTGACCCATTTCGCGGTCGACCGACGCTGTTCATTGTTCGGCCCGACAGCCCTTGCCGCTGCTCCGCCGTCGGGTCGCCGCTGTCTCGCAGTCAGCGCTGCCCGGAAAGAGGAGGCATCGCCTCCCTCCGTTCCCTCTCTCGGCTACTACACTGTGGTGCAGTACTATTGCCCTTCCCGCCTTTGCCGCGCTGCTGAGACCTCACCGGTAGCCTCTGCCGGCGTGCTTGATGCCGCCACCGCTCGTGAGCCACGCCGCTTCATCGGCAGTAGCTAAGTTCCTACCCTCTCTCTCTTAGTTCTTTTACAGTTAGCTAAAAGTTGGATTTTTTTGAAGGTTCATGGTATTAGAGTTGAACAGATTATGGTTCTTTTCGGAAATTTTCATACTATGCTTTGAGTTTTATGCGTACAAGTTATGCTTGTGCTTTATGTTCTATACATGATAAGGTTATTTCCCATATGATCATGTTATGATGTTCTAAGTGGATGAAAAAAAATGAGGTATATAGGTGAGTATGTGCTACCTGATTCCTTGTGGTTGGTGGATTGGGAAAAACTCCCGCATCTAAAGGTCTTTGAAAGGCATAGCGACCTCTACTCACTCTCTTACTCTCGGTTGTGAATTGTGGGGAGAAAGCAAGAAATTTTGAAGTGGTGAGTGAAAGGGAGTTCGAATGTGGTGTGGAGGGGCTTTTTATAGGCTGATTTTGTGCACTTTAGAGGGAGTTAATGAGGCTGATCTCCTTTTGTTTTTATGCCCAGCATATCTCTTGTCTTTTGATCCTCACTACTTTTTATTAATGAAACTTGGTGTTAGGCTTGGTTCCAAAACCTTGCATTGATATGCTTTTGTTTGCTTTTGAAGTGTACAAGAAGGTTGCAGGGGCTGTTTTGAAGAGAGGGTGTTGCAGGTATTGACTTGCCCCTTTTGGGTATATCTTTGGTCTCTCAACTAAAGAGATATTGTCTCCTTCCTTATGGTAAGAGTTCCCTTTAGTTTTCTTTTGTTCTTTAGTAGCTAAAGCTGGTTTCTACTTGCAGGTTGGGAGAAGACTGGGCTGCCGAGCTGCTGTCCGGGGCGGATTGATGCCTCGGGCTCCACGGCTGATCGGCTACGGCCGCGAACTCTCGGCCCGGAGGAAGAGGCCCGAGGACGTTTGATTCATGCACATTCAATCTCTTCTTTTCTTGAAGCCTCGTTCCATACATTATGTATATATATATTTTTTTTCTTAACTAGTTGTTCGCTTATTGCATAAGAAGTGTTATTCGAAAATATTGATATTCTTCAATGTATTTCCAATACTTTTAGTTCATTTGATTATTTAGCTTTTACTTGAATTTAAAAGTTTAAAATTTCACAACAACAGGCTCGAGTTCCATTAATTCTTCATGAACGGAGAACTTCACATCCTTAGTTCGATATTTTTAAAAAAAACGAAGGAAAAGAAAATAAAGGTGCGGGTATTACAGCACTCTAATGCTAGTTCCGGTGAGTTTTCAATTATATGTTCGTTGGAATATAAAAATATTTTTAAAGAACTCTTAGATTATATAAAATGCTCTCACTGTTCCGCATTTATAGAGACATTTCATTTTCTTCACGCATTTTGAAAATATAATAATATAAATACTCTTTTCTACATTATTATCTCTCTTACTTTATTTTTTCTCCGTTCTAACTATTTATTTTTAATTTTTCAAAATGAGTACGTATTTGGCTATTATTATTTAACTATTTACTTTTTTTTTCTCCACTTTAACTATTTGGAACACCACTATTTATATGGAACGGAGGAGTATTAAAAGATGGAATATGACTAATACTAATAATAATGGGTATTACGGGACTAACGGGTATACCCGCACGTGTAGTGGGTACACCCGCTACCCGCAAAACTCTAAAATACACTACTTGATCCCGCCCCGTTTCCCGTTATCGTCGGGTAGTGGGTACCCAATACCCGGCGGGTAGCGGGTCGAGATGGGAATTACCCATTACCCGCTATCCATGTTGCCACCCCTACCTCTTACCCCCAAAACTCCCTCTTATATATTGTATAGATCTCTTTTGCTTTATTCACACTTGATCTTGGTCTTCATATTTTACTCATTTTATTTCTTTATGTCATATTTTACGAATTCGCATCGGATGCAATTTCCACAATTGACTTCCATAGTGAGCGCAAAGTTAGACCATCCGCAGCGGTAGCAGGGACGATGCTCGTTCGTCCGTGCCGCTGAGCACATAGCTGTCCGTCCGCCGCTGAGCCTCGTCCGTCCGTGCCGCTGAGCACCATTACATGACAGCTTCTGATTGGCCAATGGCTATCCGTTGGCAATTTCGTTTTTTTTATTTTTTATTTTTAAAAAAATTCGAAATTTATTTTAAAAAATGTTTAAAAAAAAAAAATTATTTTCCCACTTCCCAAAAAAATATATCCGTTTTCTACCCACTTTTAATTTTTTTTCCAATTTTTTTTCCCCAAAATTCACATTTTCATCTATAAATACCCCCACTCCAACACAAAAAAAATCACATTCTCATCTATTATCTATTCTATCATCATCTACATTCTCTCATCTTTTTTCCTCATACTCTCTCATCTAAATTCCCACTACACTACACAATGTCCGGCTCCGACGATCACCCCTCCGGCAATCGCAGTTGGAACCACGATTGGTTCGACTCCGAGGCCGGATATAGTCCGGAAATCCAATTTACGGCCCCTCCTCAAATCCAAGGTTCGCAAGCTCCGGGTGGCTACCGTCCTTACCCGTTGCACGACCTAAACGCCCCCGGGTTCGGGTGGGTACCCGAACCCGGATCGGGAGGGAGCAGCAACTCTACTCCTACTCCTACTTCTGTTCCTACTCCTCCTGTTCGTGGCACCCGCACCCCGTACACTCCGGGTGAGATGATGGCGATGTTCAAAGCCTACTTGGCAGTCTCCGAAGATCCGGACGTCGGCACGAACCAAACCGGGGATACGTATTGGTGGCGCATCACTCACCTCTACATTGAAACCCGGCCGGCGGGAACCATCTATCGCAATGATAGTATGGTTCGCAATTGCATCTACAGATGCAACGAGGCAATCGGGAAGTTCCAGGGAATTTACCTCCAGGAAGAGCGGTCGGCGGGGAGCGGCACGAACAAGCTCGACATCATCACTGCCGCCTTGGCGGCATACCAACGGGAGGAGTTCAAACCGTTCAAGTACCTCGATTGTTGGCAGGAGGGGCGCCAACATCCGAAGTATAGGGGCGGCATAGTAGCATCCTCCACCAGCTCCTCCAGCAAACGGTCCAGGTCGGTTGCCCTATCCGACGACGCCTCCGATGATGTGGCTACCTAGCTTGCCGGAGCTAACTTGGGTAGCCCCGATGTTGGCCCGAGCAGTGCCCGCCCGCAAGGAAGAAAGAAGTCGGCGGCCAACCTCCCCGCCGTCGCGCCTCGACTCCATCCGCCCCCGCCGCCCCCGCTCCCTTTGTGCCTCCTCCACCCCCGAACAACACGTTGTGGGCAATCTTGAGTCAACTCTATATGAACGATACGTCTCGGATGACTCCGGATCAACTTGCAACACATGAGCAAATGATCCGGGGTCTCAAGAGGCAATTGGGGATAGATGACTAGTCTTCCACGTGTGTAATTTTTAATTTGTAGGATTTTAATTATGTATTTTTTATTTTCTAGGATTTTAATTATGTATTTTTATTTTTTAGTATTTTAATTATGTAATTTTTATTTTTTAGGATTTTAATTATGTAATTTTTATTTTTTAATGTATTTTTATAATGTAGAAATGTTTTTAATAATTGGAGTATTTAAATTGAATAATAGAATGGTGGGACCTTGAGCTTGTCCTTAGCTAAGAGCACAGATGTGGGTGTTGTGCTCTTAGCTAAGGACAAGGAGTAAAAGTGGGTCCGGGCCCACCTCCGTGCTCTTAGCTCTTAGGTAAGAGCACGGATGGGGATGCTCTTAGGGTGTCTCCGGTGGCGCCCCTCCACTAGCCCTTCCCACAAAAACTGCATGCCACGTCAGCACTAGCCCTTCCCATTTCACTGCCACATCACTAGCCCTTCCCACTGCACTAGCCCTGTTAGAGTTTGTATACTAGAAATCACGTTTCGAGTGATTGAATACTGTAAAACTCTTATTTTATTTTCCAATGAATAAAACAGATTATTTTTGTCATAATGTTGTTATGTTTTACATTTAATGGATGTTAATGCATGTTTAAATGTATAAGTTAACTTAACAAAGTCTAAGTCTTTGTTTTAGTAGACCGGTTGTGGGCGTCGTCCACTTTAAGGTAATACGGTCAGTTCTAAACAAAGAAAAATATGAATTTCACAACCTAGATGGAATTAGACTACCCATCGAGAAAGGTTGCAATGTCAGTCCGTATATTTCTAAGCCTTACTGAAATAAGATGACATTGGTGTGGTATAGCACTGAACGGATCTAACAGCAAGACTTGCCTTGGGCTATCTACTGAAAGGCGAGGTCTTGATAAATATTTATTTCTTAATCAATGTAGGTTAGCATTGAGCATACGGTATTGATTATGCATTGCTTTGACTTATCAAATGGTGCGGGTTTTTCATAGCCCAATTATCCTGATATATTGGGCAGTGGTGATCGATATCTAGCGGTGCTAGGATTGCTATTATATTGAATCGTGCACGAGCTGAGTCTCGTTTGATAATGTCCTCAAGAGGAGCGCGAAACAAGGTTTTATTATTCGGAACCTAGCTAGTTGGAGTTTGATTACTCTATGAATAATAAATAAGTGTTTCATGCTGAGTCCACTCTTGGAATTAATAAGAAGTTAATTAATTAAGTCAATAGCAGACATTAATTAATTAATGGACATTTTAATCTTAAGCGCGGGAAATGAAAGATAAACGGAAACCCGGATTACTTGTAATTTCGGATTTGGATGGGGAGAGTTCAATATTACTTCTGTAGTGGCTGCTCGTAATATTCCAATTATAACTTATATTAAATTGTGGGTTCAATTTAATTAGTAAAAGTAAATTGGATGAGCCCATATCCAAAGCCTTCCATAGATCCCTGTCTGGGCCCAAAAGGAACTTAATATAAATAGGAGAATAAAGGAGACAGAAATAACACAATTTTTATTTGCTAAAATTTTCGAAAATTTCAGCTCTCACAAGCTGTAGGAATTTTCGAATTCCTCTCCTGTTTCAAAAAGGATTTCTTCTGTCTTCTTTATTTAAGTCCTAGTATTCTAGTAAGATCAGCCCACACTGATATTAGAGTACAGTTCGGGAACCAGAGAGAAGATTTGTGGTCTAGTACTCAAAGCATCACGTGGAGAAGTCGCTAGCCATCTTCAATTCTTTGGAGAATTAAACAAGGTATTTTTCCTGCTCCGTAGAAAAGCATGTTTTAGGTTTCTATATTCTAAAACATGATTGATTCAAGTTATGAGCATGATACATGTGAAATTTGCGCGAATAGCTTTTGTCTAAATAATCTGCTAAATAGATCTGATAATTATGTGATTTGTTTAATGCACCCGCTTCCGCTGCCAGCTCCATCAATTGGTATCAGAGCCAGTCTTTGGCTCTGATTATTTGGATTTAAATTTCGCGAAATTCATGTATGCATGTCTTATTTGATTACGAAGCGTGTTCTTGTTTTATTATTTATGTTTATGCATGTTGAACTCAAGAACATTCGAATCATAGAACTTGAATTATTCGAACGTACGAGATGTGCGATTCGTCGGCGCTTGCGCCGGGACGAATCGCACTACGTGCAATCGAAGTAGGGTTGTCGAATTGAGTGGGAGCCGAGGGAGTCGGGCATCGGGCGACGCGCCGGCGAGCAAGGGCTCGCGCGCGCCGCCGGCGAAACCCGTGCAAACCCTAGCCGGCCCCGATTGAACTCGACGCGACAGAAAAAGGAGCCGAAGGGATACGATCAAGCGGCGACGCGCTGACGAGCAAGGGCTCGTGCGCGCCGCCGGTCTCGACCGCATGCCCAGGCCGGAATCGACTTCGTCGCTGGAGAGGAGATGAGGCACGGTGGCTCGTCCGAGAACCACCGAGGTGCCGAAGCTCTACCGGATAAACCCTAACCCTAGAATCCCTAACCCTAGTCGCCCGTCACCGGCGATGCACGACCGAGAGCAGCTGCGCCTAGCGCCGCAGCTGCTGGTTCGCGCGAGGCCGTCGGTTGAGTGGGAGCTCGCCGGAGCATGGCGGTCAGTGGCCGCGGGATGCTCGGCAAGACGGAGGGAGTCACGGCATACGCTCGCCGCGAGGGAAGGAGGAAGCGCGCGCCTTCGGGCGCGGCCTGCCGGCGGCGGTCGGGCGGCGAACTTGCCGCTCCGGCGAGCGTCTCCGGTGGGAGTCTTCAAATCTTCGTCGTGTTGATTCGTGCGAACCTCGAATCACTAGATATCGACGAAAGATTATTTTAATGATTATTTAATTTATTAATTAATAGATATCATTAAAAATAATATTATTTAATGAAATAAAATATTTTGGGAAGATTTCCCTAGATTTTAGGAATATTTGGATTATTTTCTATATCTATGAATATTTTATATCCTAGATGATATAGATAAGAATAATTTAATAGTTTCCTAAATATATAATATATCTTGAATCTATAATAAGATAAGATATATGTAAGATTACATTAAATAATATAATTAATCATCTTCCTAATCTTGAACTTGGAAATTATATGAATTTAATTTTTCATGTCTAATTAAGATTATAAATAATGTACTTTATTTTAGATATATCTTATAGTATGACATGAATAAGAATTAAATTCTAGAATAATAATTCCTAAACTAAGATACTAAAGATAATGAAAGATTTAATTATCCAGTCAATTAAATGCCAACAGAATTTAATTAGTCTTAATCTGCCTTAAGGCTAAAGGATAATTAATGAAAAACCATAACTAAAATATCTAAGCGATAATTATGAACTAAATGTTTATATATGGTCTCCATCGGTTGGACTGCCAAATTTTGTGAAGCTGATTTTCTAATATTATCGCCACCTACAGAGTAGGGACAATAATCCTACGAAAACAGTAAGTTCATAAGGGCGGACTTCTCAAATAATAAATAGAATGAACTAGAAAGTGATTCCTAATATTATCGCCACCTACAGAGTAGGGACAATAATCCTAAGGAATTACAAGTTTCAGGGTTCAATCAGAATTTATGAGATAGCTTGGTTTTATTATCAGCACATAAACATTGTTATGGGAGTGTGTTGTAGAAATAAAATTCTGTAATGCTAAATCTGATGGTCATGCTTAGGCAACATTAGGCGTGTTGACCTCCAGAGGAGGAAGATATTGATGCGTCGGTGCT
The DNA here is from genome assembly GCF_029641045.1 of Salvia hispanica. Lineage (NCBI taxonomy): Eukaryota > Viridiplantae > Streptophyta > Magnoliopsida > Lamiales > Lamiaceae > Salvia > Salvia hispanica. The sequence continues at coordinate 26,651,770 of NC_142692.1, forward strand.
GTGACCAGTAAAATTGTCAAAATTTTAATGCGTATTTACCTCCAGAGGAGGGTACAATTTATTAATTTGGCTGTTGTAAGATTTTGAAAAGTTTTATGGTTAATCTACTCAATTTCCTTACATAAGTTTATGACAAATAGTAAAATCTTCTGTTTGCAGTGCAATAAAATTCGTCAAGATGTCTTTTAATCCTCTTTCTGCCATTCTCAAAGAAAACAAACTCGAAGGCCAAAATTACATCGAATGGAAACAAAACTTGGATATCGTTCTCACAGCAGAAGAGTACAAGTTCGTACTCACTACTCCACGCCCAGCTGTCCCGGCTGCTAGTGCCAGCCAAGCATTGCGAGATGCGCATAGACGGTGGCATAAGGCGAATGAGATGGCTAAGTGCTACATGTTGGCTTCTATGTCATCAGTACTCAAGCATCAGCATTCTGCCATGGAAACTGCCGCCGAGATCATGACAAATCTCGCAAATCTTTTTGGTACTCAGAATCGAACGGCTAAGTCTCAAGCCTTTCGGAGTATCATGACGAAGTCTATGAAGGAAGGCTCGTCTGTGAGGCAACACGTCCTCGAGATGATGAGTCACCTCAACCAGATTGAGGTATTGGGAGGGACGATCGATCCCGAGTCCCAGGTTACTATAATCCTTCAGAGTCTTCCCCCTAGCTTCCAGCAGTTCAAGCTCAACTTTGAGATGAACAAACGGAATTATACTTTAGCAGAGTTGCTGACTGAACTTCAGTCGGCGGAGGACCTTATGGTTCAAGCTAAAGTAGCTATGATGAGTATCGCGCCTAATTCCTCTGGCTCTAAGGCTAGAAGAGGAAAGAAAAAGGCACCGAACCAAGTAGCAGTCAACAATGCTAAGGGAAAGAAGAAACAGCGGGGTGACAAGAAGCAAACTGGAAAATGCTTCAAGTGTGGAGAGAAAGGTCATTGGAAGCCAGATTGTCCTAAAAAGGGCAAGGCTACAGGTGACAAGACGGCTACATGATCGTGAGATAGAGGTCCAGCTGGGCGACGCTACGAAAGTGGCGGCCGTTGCAGTGGGAGACGTTTATTTACGTTTTTCTAGTGATAGATTTTTGATTTTGAAGAATGTTTTGTTGATACCCTCTTTTAGAAGAAATTTAATTTCAGTTTCTAAATTGTCTTATGATGGATATTCGATTTCTTTTAATGACAATTGCGTTATTAAGAAAGATGGTTCTTATATCTGTCGCGGTATCATGGAAAACAATCTGTACACGATCACTTCTACACAATTTAATCAACGTAAATCAGAACTCAATGCTACATCGAAAATTTCTAAGAAAAGAAAAGAACCTTCAACTTCAATGAATGAAACGTACTTATGGCACCTTAGACTTGGTCATGCCAACGAAAGAAGGATTCATGCGATGGTTGATCAAGATCTTATTAAAGGTCTTGAGAAGGAACCGTTTTCGAAGTGTGAGTCCTGTCTCGAAGGCAAGATGACTAAGAGATCTTTTAGATCAAAGGGGAATAGGGCCAAAGAAGTACTTGAGCTCATTCATACTGATGTGTGTGGACCAATGTCAACCGAGGCAAAGGGCGGTTTTCGATATTTCGTCACCTTTACAGATGACTACTCGAAAATCGGATACATCTATTTGATGCGCTACAAGTCTGAAACTTTTGACAAGTTCAAGGAGTTTAAGGCTAAAGTAGAGACGCAACATGGTAAGAGTATCAAATGCCTGCGATCTGATCGCGGAGGCGAATACCTAAGTGCCGAGTTTTTGGACTATTTATCGGTAGCTGGGATTGAATCCCAAACGACTGCGCCGGGCACACCCCAGCAGAATGGCGTGGCTGAAAGAAGGAATAGGACCTTATTAAATATGGTCAGATCGATGATGAGTTATGCACGGTTACCTGTTTCGTTTTGGGGTCATGCTTTGCTTTCTGCAAACTATCTCTTAGACGTCTTACCTTCTAAATCTGTTCCTACTACCCCATATGAGTTGTGGAATGGGCGTAAGCCCAATCTAGAACATCTCAGAGTATGGGGGTGTCCGGCTCATGTATTGGAAAAGGATCCAACTAAGCTGGAATCAAGGACTGAGGTTTGCGTGTTTATAGGATACCCTAGAGGAACGAAAGCTTATGAATTCTATAGTCTCAGAGATCAGAAAGTGATTGTGAGCACTCATGCCACATTCTTAGAGGAAGACTATGTAATGAATCATAAGTCCAGCAGTGAGATTGCTCTAGAAGAGCTAACTCAAGTTTCAACTTCCATTAACCAAGAACAATTACCAAGTGTAACAACAATTCCAGAAACTTCAACTAATACTCCAGATATTGTAGTGCCGCGCCGCAGTGGGAGGGTCTCTCATGAGCCCGATAGATACATTGGTTTGGGTGAGTGTATGGATCACTCCTCGGACAGCAATGTACTGGATCCCTGGAATTTTGCAGAGGCGCAGGCTGATGTCGATCATTGCGAATGGGTGAAAGCAATGGATTCGGAACTACAATCTATGTTAGACAAAGACGTCTACGATTTGTCTGTCCTACCCGAAGGCTGTACTGCCATTGGGAGCAAGTGGATATACAAACGTAAACGTGGACCCGATGGACGAGTTAAAGTCTTCAAGGCAAGACTAGTGGCTAAGGGGTATACCCAAAAGGAAGGTATCGATTACGATGAGACCTTCTCCCCAGTGGCCATGCTCAAATCGATCCGTATACTTTTGTCTATAGCAGCTTACATGGATTGGGAAGTATGGCAGATGGACGTTAAGACTGCGTTTCTAAACGGGAGTCTTGAGGAGACCATCTACATGCAACAACCCGAAGGCTATGTGGTAAAGGGCAAGGAACACATGGTTTGGAAGCTTAAGAAGGCCATTTATGGTCTCAAGCAAGCATCTAGATCATGGAACCAGTGTTTCGATCAAACTGTTCAAAAGTATGGATTCGAAAAATGCCCTAATGAAAGCTGCGTGTATAAGAAGGTTGAAAAAGGAAATGTTGTGTTCTTAGTTTTGTATGTAGATGACATTCTTCTAATTGGAAACAATAAAAAGATGTTGTCATCAGTGCGAACTTGGTTGTCCAGCCAGTTCGAGATGAAAGATATGGGTGATGCGGGACACATTCTCGGTATCAAGGTTCTTAGGAACCGAGGTAAGAAAATGTTGTGCTTATCCCAAGAATCTTACATCGAAACGGTACTTAGACGCTTTAGCATGCAAGATGCCAAGAAAGGTTTCCTACCTTTTAGACATGGCATCCAGTTGTCTCAAGAGATGTGTCCTAAGACAGCATCTGAGATAGCAGAGATGAGAAGAATACCATATGCCTCGGCAGTTGGTAGTCTCATGTATGCTATGCTTTGTACTAGACCCGATATCTGCTTTGCTGTTGGCATGGTAGCAAGATATCAATCAAATCCCGGCCAAGGACATTGGACTGCCGTAAAGAACATACTCAAGTACCTTAATCGGACTAAGGACTATGTTCTAGTTTACAATGCAGCCGAGCTCTGTCCTTTAGGATATACAGATTCAGACTTTCAGGCTGATCTAGATTCGAGAAAATCAACTTCCGGATATGTGTTTACCTTAGGAGGTGGAGCCGTAATTTGGAAGAGTGTAAAGCAGAAATGCATTGCAGACTCTACCATGGAAGCCGAATATGTGGCCGCTTCGGAGGCTGCAAAAGAGGCTGTTTGGCTTAAGAATTTCCTTCTGGACTTAGGTGTGGTTTCGAATATGCCCAAGAGCATCACCGTTTATTGTGACAATTCCGGTGCTGTGGCAAATTCGAGAGAACCACGGGCTCATAAGGCGAGCAAGCACATAGAGAGGAAGTATCATATCATTCGAGATATAGTGCAGAGAGGAGACATACAAGTGGTCAAGATTGAGTCAGAAAACAACCTGGGAGATCCTTTCACGAAGGCGTTAGCGGTAAAGCCGTATGAAAGCCATGTTGAAGGAATGGGAGTTCGACTAATTCAAGACCTCAATCCGCTTTCAGTATAAGTGGGAGATTTAGACGTTAGCACATTTTGTATACTCGAAAGTGTTTTGAGTATAAGTGGGAGATTGTTAGAGTTTGTATACTAGAAATCACGTTTCGAGTGATTGAATACTGTAAAACTCTTATTTTATTTTCCAATGAATAAAACAGATTATTTTTGTCATAATGTTGTTATGTTTTACATTTAATGGATGTTAATGCATGTTTAAATGTATAAGTTAACTTAACAAAGTCTAAGTCTTTGTTTTAGTAGACCGGTTGTGGGCGTCGTCCACTTTAAGGTAATACGGTCAGTTCTAAACAAAGAAAAATATGAATTTCACAACCTAGATGGAATTAGACTACCCATCGAGAAAGGTTGCAATGTCAGTCCGTATATTTCTAAGCCTTACTGAAATAAGATGACATTGGTGTGGTATAGCACTGAACGGATCTAACAGCAAGACTTGCCTTGGGCTATCTACTGAAAGGCGAGGTCTTGATAAATATTTATTTCTTAATCAATGTAGGTTAGCATTGAGCATACGGTATTGATTATGCATTGCTTTGACTTATCAAATGGTGCGGGTTTTTCATAGCCCAATTATCCTGATATATTGGGCAGTGGTGATCGATATCTAGCGGTGCTAGGATTGCTATTATATTGAATCGTGCACGAGCTGAGTCTCGTTTGATAATGTCCTCAAGAGGAGCGCGAAACAAGGTTTTATTATTCGGAACCTAGCTAGTTGGAGTTTGATTACTCTATGAATAATAAATAAGTGTTTCATGCTGAGTCCACTCTTGGAATTAATAAGAAGTTAATTAATTAAGTCAATAGCAGACATTAATTAATTAATGGACATTTTAATCTTAAGCGCGGGAAATGAAAGATAAACGGAAACCCGGATTACTTGTAATTTCGGATTTGGATGGGGAGAGTTCAATATTACTTCTGTAGTGGCTGCTCGTAATATTCCAATTATAACTTATATTAAATTGTGGGTTCAATTTAATTAGTAAAAGTAAATTGGATGAGCCCATATCCAAAGCCTTCCATAGATCCCTGTCTGGGCCCAAAAGGAACTTAATATAAATAGGAGAATAAAGGAGACAGAAATAACACAATTTTTATTTGCTAAAATTTTCGAAAATTTCAGCTCTCACAAGCTGTAGGAATTTTCGAATTCCTCTCCTGTTTCAAAAAGGATTTCTTCTGTCTTCTTTATTTAAGTCCTAGTATTCTAGTAAGATCAGCCCACACTGATATTAGAGTACAGTTCGGGAACCAGAGAGAAGATTTGTGGTCTAGTACTCAAAGCATCACGTGGAGAAGTCGCTAGCCATCTTCAATTCTTTGGAGAATTAAACAAGGTATTTTTCCTGCTCCGTAGAAAAGCATGTTTTAGGTTTCTATATTCTAAAACATGATTGATTCAAGTTATGAGCATGATACATGTGAAATTTGCGCGAATAGCTTTTGTCTAAATAATCTGCTAAATAGATCTGATAATTATGTGATTTGTTTAATGCACCCGCTTCCGCTGCCAGCTCCATCAAGCCCTTCCCACAATTAAATTAATTCACAATTAAAATTAAAATTCACGGAATTAAAATTCGACATGAATACGAACGGGAAATACGAAAATTACATTACATAATTAAAAAAAATTACATAATTTAAAAAAAAACATAGTTTAAAAATAAAATTCCATAATACCCTCGGCTCTCATTCCTCTTCCTCGTCCCCGTCGCCCGTGCCACTGTCGCCTCCGACATCCCCACCCTCGATCTCGACGCCATAATCATCAATGGGTGGCAGCCTTAAATCGCACCGATATTGGTCGACCACCTCCTTGCACAGCCTTTTCAACACTGGATCCTGCGTGTTATACCACTTCATAGTGCTCTGCATCAGGGTCTTCGTTTGCTGCGCGCGGGCGAGGACGTCGTCCTCTGGGCCTCCGATTCGACCTCGTAGGACCCGCTGCCGCTGCCGCTTCCCCTCGCCATCCGCTGCGCAGCCTGTTACCCCATCGGGCGCCGACAACGGCGAGAGTCTGTTCGTGGTAGCGGGGCCTCTTCCTCGGCTTCGGGGAGCTCGTGCGAACCAGCACTGCTGCTGTACTCACCGGAAGAGTTGATCTTCGTCCTCTTCCAGCCTGATTCGACACCAAACGCAAACTTTTGCGAATCCTTGACCACGAGAAAGGCCTCCCACTGGTCAAACTCTCTGATGTTCAAGTCTCGGTTGGGATACTGGGCCATGGTTTGTCTCTTCACATCATCCTCAGACATGCCGCTGGTTACCATGCGCATGTTGTTTTGGTAGAGGGCGGCAAAACGACTGAGCTTAGGCCTCAACCGAAGCCACTGTTTCCGGCATTGCTCGGGTATGGGAGGCTTCGCCCCAGACGGTTTGACGTTGCGGTAGGCGGCACTAATGCGATGCCACATTCGGTCAACATACTGGTTCGCCCCGACATAGAGATCCTCTACAACACCGATCCATGCCTTCGCAAGCGCGGCATTTTTCCACACGGACCAGATCGTCCTCCTCTCAGTCTCATCCTCGCCCTCCTCCTCCTCTGCCCCCGTGTGTGATGAAGGGCTCGGGACTTTGCCCTTGCCCTTGCCCCTACCCCCCGCCTCTGGCCTTGCCCTTGCCTTTGCTCCTGCCCCTTGCAGCTGGCTCCGCCTCATCGGGAGTTTCACGGATCGGCGATAGCCCCAGATCCTCAAAAGAGAAAGTCTCGATATCGGCGTACTGAGTCTCCGGAACAGTACTAGGGGAATCATCGGCCAACAAATCTATATATGGCCGATACACAGATTCCCTAGGCGTCCTCGGGCTCCGCCTCACCATCGACCCACCCACCGACATATTTGGCGGCGTACCGCCCATCCCCACTGCCTCGGGCATCATCCCTCCCACCCCCGCCATATTTGGCGGCATACCGCCCATCCCCGCTGCCCCTGGCATCGTCCCACCCATCCCCGACATATTTGTCGGCATACCCGCTGCCCCTGGCATCATCTGACCCATCTGACTCATCTAAGCGTACATAGTGTAGAACATTTGGGGAGTCATCGTCGGCATACCGCCCATCCCCGCCATCCCCGCCATCTGGGGATTCATCCCCGCCGTCCCTGCCATCTGGGGATTCATCCCCGCAAAATTTCCCTCCGATCCGATGGGAATCAAGGGTGTGTTTCCTCCGCTCGTGGTGGGGGAGTTTCTATTGTACTCCATTGTAGTAGAAATGAAATTTGTAGATTTAGAGAGAGAAACTTGTCAACACAAGTGGTGTGAATGAAATGAAGTTGGGGGAGCCCTATTTATAGAGTTTTTTTTTTTTTTTTTTTTTTAAATTTAAAAATGTCGGACGTCCGACCTTTGCCACAGTGGCGGACGTCCGGTCGGACGTCGACGCGAGGGGCACTCGGGACGGGCGTGAGCGAACGTCCCGCTTACTACGGCGGACATCCGGTCGCCCGTCGCCGACGGGCGAACGGGAAGGGCGACGGTGGAGACACCCTTAGGTTAATAAAAAGCAACACTGATTTTGAACCAAACAAATATATACATTGCCTCAAAAAATCTCATTAACATATTCCTCTCACTAATCAAATCAATTGAGCATCAATACAATATAATAAGTGAATTTTTATTTTATCCAATAGTTAAATCCTTAACATTGTAATAAAATAAATAAAGAAAAAATAACATTCCCCAGAATGAAATTTGTAAAAAAGGGGTTTTTTTTAAGTGCAGTCAAGAAGATTGATACATACCTATGTTCTGACGCAACGATCTCAAATTTCCCTAAATCCAACAATATACAATTTCGTCACAGTAAGTTACAGGCTCACAGCGGTGGTTATCGATCTGCTATCGAGAGTTAAAGGATAATTTGGGGGAGTTTGAAGTCAATTTCGAAGGGTGGACGCAAAGTCAAAACTTGATTTCGTTTCAAATACTCTAATTTTACAGAATCAGCAGCTTCGTAGTAGATTGTAGAAGATACTACAAACTTTTTTTTAAAAATATTTAGAGAGAGAATAGAATTCGCTCACGATTTTGTGCAGAAGTACATACATAGCTAGCAAAAACGCCCGAATTCACAAATTCAATAGCATCCGTCTCCGTCGGAGCTCAAGTTGAGCCGTTTTCGTTTGTGTAATCGAAATAAAAGCTTTGCGAGGGGATGGGGGTTCCTGCTTTTTACCGGTGGCTGGCGGATCGGTACCCGCTGTGTATTGTGGATGTGGTGGAGGAAGAACCTGGGCAGGACGAGAGGGGCGTGCCCCGCCCTGTCGATGTATCGAGGCCAAACCCTAATGGCATTGAGTTCGATAATTTGTATTTAGATATGAATGGTATTATTCATCCTTGTTTCCACCCCGAAGGCAAGGTAACTTTTTTGTTAACCCATTGGAATTGCCATAGTTACAACGATTTCTTATATCTTTTGGTTTACTTAAATATGTGAGATTGTAGCAATGGTTCATCTATAGAATGTTTGGCTTTCAAAAGGTATAATCATGTGTGACTTGTAATATACAATGTGGCAGAGTGGAAGTTTTTTATGTTTCAACTGCATCCTTTTATAACATGCCTGATTATGGCCTTAATACGAATTGCTGTATCCTGAATTATAATTGATTATTTTGAACTAATTTTTATACAACAGTGGTGTATGGTTAGATGAGTTCATGAAATAAAATGCTACACATCAAAGTTGGTTTCTTTGTCTTGATGTCTTCTCTAGAAATTGCTTTCTTTGATCAGAGTGAGGGTGGTAGAGATGATATCATATGGCTAAGAGTGGCTAGTGAGTGTGGTTTAAACATATTACCTCATTGACTATATACACATCATTTTCACAGTTAATAAATTTTATGTCTATGAATTTGAGCTGCTTACATTACTTGGACGTGATGGTTTTGGCTATGACAAGGCTGATTGAACAAACTATTCAACTCGCATGGGAGTTATCATCCCAGAATGAAATTAAATACTAAGATGCATCCAGTGTTGCACTTTATTCTCACTCTACTAAGATTGCAAATACATTCTTCTTCGCCATAAACATTGCAACAACATAATATTTGTTTTTTGTTAGTGCAGCCTGCACCTACCACATATGCAGATGTATTTAAATCTATCTTTGATTACATTGACCATGTCGTGTCATTGGTTCGTCCAAGAAAGCTCCTTTATTTGGCAATTGGTAAGCCAATATAGTAAGATCTCTACTGCAGATCAAATATAGTACCAATGTCCTTTCCTTTCTACAGATGGTGTGGCTCCCAGGGCTAAAATGAACCAGCAAAGGTCTCGTCGTTTCAGGGCTGCTAAGGATGCTGCAGCAGCTGTATGTATCCTGATCTGAAAGTAGTGCACATAAGTAAACTTTGATGTTCATATTAGAAATTGAACACTCTTCAAACCCTATTTCTCATACCAGGAAGCTGAAGAAGAAAAAATGAGGAAAGAGTTTGAACTTGAGGGGGAAAAACTATTGCCAAAAGGAAAGACTGAAACATCTGATTCAAATGTTATCACCCCTGGCACCCCATTTATGGCAGTGCTCTCTGTAGCACTTCAATATTATGTGCAGTCAAGATTGAACCGCAATCCCGGATGGCACTTTCTCAAGGTTTCTAACTATCTTACAGGACTTCCTGCCTCTATCCCAAGATGAGATGAATCCTTCTTGTGGACCAATTCTTTGTACTATTTGTTTTGGACTATATTTTTTGCTTTCGGGATATTGTGTCTCTCATTATATATTTACAAGGCATTGGTATTTTTGAAGGTTATTCTTTCTGACGCAAATGTTCCTGGTGAGGGTGAGCACAAAATTATGTCTTATATTCGTTTACAACGCAATATTCCTGGTTTTGATCCAAACACCAGGCATTGTCTATATGGCTTGGTGAGCATTGAGAACCCTTAGCTTATTCTTTCTTGTTATTTGTTTTGCATTTTGATGAGAAACATTCATTAATATATGTTTTAAGTAGGATGCTGACCTGATCATGCTCTCACTAGCTACTCATGAAGTTCACTTTTCAATACTGAGAGAGGTTCGTTGCTATTGTATCTAAACTGAACGAAAAGTTCTCTTTTCTATTTAAAAAGCTATATTTACTCTTTTTCCTTATGTTGCAGGTGATTACTCTTCCTGGGCAACAGGAAAAATGCTTTCTCTGTGGCCAAGCAGGCCATCTGGCAGCTGAATGTCGTGGGGGAGCCAACGGTGATAATGTAGATGACACTCCCGTTCATAAGAAGAAGTATCAGGTTACATAATGAAGGCTTAGTCAAGCTCTTTTGCTCCTGTTGTGACTATTGTCTCTTTGTTCCTCCATGTTTGATCTCTTAGTTGATTCTTATTGTGGTAATTCTACATGTTGTTGCCAGTTTCTCAACATCTGGGTTTTGCGAGAATACTTGGGATATGAGCTGAATATTCCAAATCCTCCATTTGAAATTGATTTCGAGAGACTGGTGGATGATTTTGTGTTTCTATGCTTTTTTGTCGGCAATGACTTTCTTCCTCATATGCCCACGTTGGAAATTAGAGAGGTATATATGTATTGAATCTGATGAATTTTTTGCTCTCCTCTGGTTATCAAGCTTGTCAACTACCTATTTTATTTACTCAGGCATGAACTGCAGATCCAAGCAAAAATGCTCTGCTACATATTACTATATCATAATCTAACCTACACATGATTTAGTAATCAGTTACTCTTTCCCTCAAGTTTTTTGCTTGTTTACTTTTCAATCTGTAGGGTGCCATAAATTTGCTCATGGTTGTATATAAAAGGGAATTCGCTGCAATGGGCGGTTATCTTACAGATGCTGGTGAGGTAATCTTAATGCCTCTTAGGCTTTTAGCAGTATTTAAGCATGTTGCAGTAAGACATGCATTTCTAGTATATGTGCGTTCAGTGTTAGTGAACTATATATATGGCTGTTTCAAAAGATGTAATTCTCCTGTACATGTGTACAAAATTCAATTACTGTTTATGTTTGCATCAATGCTTGACTACTACTTTGATTCCAACCCCTCTAGCTCTCCACCTGCTACTGGGTCAATGCTGCCACCTGCCCTCTCTGACCCAATGTACACCACCACCTACTTCTTTTTCTGTATGTTGCTCTGTTCTTGTGTATAAGTTTCGTACGTGGGTGTTCACTGAATTGTTTTATTATATCCCTCCATCCCCAAACAATAATGTACAGTTTTGATTTTGGTCTGTCCCACAAAATTAGTCCACTTCCATTTTTGGCAAGTTTCTCTCTCTTATGATGCCTGCCCATTCTCCACTACACTAACAATACTCAAATCACCTTTTCTTTTTATCTCTGTCTCCTACTTTACCATTTTCGCATCAAAAACTTGTGTTGTTTCCAAAGTCCCTAATTTTAGTGGACGGGGGGGGGGGGGGGGGGGGGGGGGAGAGTATATATTAAGGTCTGGACCTTTCTCATTGCTCCTGGTATGGATCTAAAATTTCAGGTTTTCTTGGACCGGGTTGAAACTTTTGTTCAGGCAGTTGCGGTGCATGAAGATCAAATTTTTAAAAAAAGAAGCCGTATACAGCAGGTAATTAGTTCATTTTTTCTTGCCCTGACCTTTTGCATGCTCTTTGACATTATCAGCCTTATACAGAGTCGATAGTTGAAAATGCATTTTGAATGTACAGCATCCAGTAAATCTTTATGTGAATTTATCTGGATGAGAAATTTTGTATCAACATTTGTTCAATACACTACTGGATATTGTATTTCAAGGATACTTTTGCATTTTTTTGTTATTCATGTGCTTACATATAGTCTCCTTATGCATGCCTTATGTTTCTGGTGAGACTTAACCTATTGCAGTTAAATGGGCATTTCAAAATTCATTTTCTTCTTAACTCTTTGTTGGGTTCACTTGTAACAGTTTATTTATCGTGTTGAGCAGCTTTAAAAAACCTTATTTGAAGTCTAAAAAAGATTAGCTTATTTTCCCCTGTATACTCCCAAGATTAGGTAAAAATATGAGATATTTGGAACTGTTATACAGTCATGAGACTTGTGACTATATAAAGACAATACAGTTTCATAGATATCAGTTTATTGGGGGGGGGGGGGGGTGTACTACTTGGATGTTTTAAGTGGTATGCATCAGTTTCTTAGTCTGAAAAATATGAGAACTTTGGAACTCTATAACATTGCTTGTTGGTGTTGCTGACTTCTCAGAGTGAGCAGTCTCTTAATGATGTCCTATATGATTTTGATAAGCTGACACTTTAATTAATGCATGCATATGGTAGATATTTGTCCTCCTTTTCCTAATTGCAAGATGATATCCATCGCTGAGTGTCATCATAAGTTTTCCATGAATAAAAAAAAGCCTCTTACTTTCTTTTGATATCAGTTTTCTTGTATCTATTTGGTTTGTAAAGCTAATAAGGTGTTCTCTCGAGTTAATTTTGGGCCCATTCCCATTACTGAGATATGAAGCATTGGCATTTCCCTTGTTTTATCAGGCATATGAGAATAATGAAGAGATGAAGCAAAGAGCAAGGGGGCAGGCTAGTCAAATTCCTAATTCTTCAGCAGGGGATAAGGTACTTCCTCTCTTCAGAGTATTCGCTTGAACTTGATATCCTATTTCAGTTAATGACTGGTGACTTGAGCTGGTAATATCAGAATACAGCATACTTTAAAGCCTGGTTGGCTGGTTGGTCTTGGAAACTCGTCTGATTTAATTGTCTGCTGTTGTTGTCCCCCCTCTCCCTCGTGTTGAATGTCAAATTACCATTTCCAGTAACTAGCTAAATGTTATGCACACTGCACATGAATGTTATGAACTTAATAATATGTACTTATATGTTTCAAATATAGATAAATCTTATCACAAATTTTTAGAATTGCAGGTACAAGATGATTCTTATCTTTAGTATTTACTCCCTCCAGTCCCTATTAATTGTCCCATATTTCCTTATTTGGACGGTCCCCAATAATGTCTCATTTCACTTTTACCATTTTTAGTAGTGGAGCCTAGTTACATGCAAAATTATTTGTATCAAACTATAGACCCTTTGGTTAATATGGACAATGGAGTTGGATAGCATATTACTGTGGGATGGAACATTGTACTACTATTTATCATACTTGTAATGTGGCAGCTTATTTGGACTTTAAATATGATTTTCTCCCGATTTATTGAAAACTGTGATGATAAGTGTTTAGTTTTTTAATGGTGCAGTTGCCTTTTGTGATTTTCTCAATTATTATTCTGTTTGCTATCGTGTGTTCTCTGCTGGTGTCTAGAAAATCAAAATATTCTCTTTGGTGTTGATCCATCCTTTTAAAATGAATCAAGGTAGTGGCTTTATATTAATAACATGGTGACTTTTTCTCCCTTATCAGGTGAAGTTAGGGGAACCTGGATATAAAGAAAGGTATTATTCTGAGAAATTTGGTACATCTGATCCGCAGAAGATAGATGAAATACGAACAGATGTGGTAAGTACACCCATCATATAATTTCAGTTCTGTGTTAGTATTTTGTAATAGCTTCTGTATTGTGGTTACTTTTTTCTCTATAAAGCTACCAGAAGTTTATATTTTAAATATTGCAGTAAGCATCAATTGCTCCATGGAAAAATTTACAGTAGGCTTTCTACCATCTCCTTAGCTCTATATATTACTTATCAGCGTGGACAAGCTATCATAATAACTTATTCTGTATAATATGTGTTTGTTATATTTGATGTGGTGTAACTTGTAATTACCTTTTACTACCATAATGTACTGTGTTTCCCTTGCTGAAGCTATTTCCCATTGCATCTTTTCTGCAATAATTTCATGGTCTTCTTACCTAATGAAAGTTTGATTCATACTTATTCAGTTATTATATGCAGCTCGAATACAAAATTTCACAAAATGAAATAAATTACTGTCCTTTTATGTTCTTTCATTAAGACATTTTATTTGCCACCTTTTGGGTTTAATTAAAATACCACTACATTTTGATTTTAATTATTGCATTTCTTTATATTTTCATATTTTCTTCTTCCTTACAGTTTTCGGAAATATTTCCTTTTCTTATTCTTCTTTAAATATTGACAAGAAAAGCATACAATCATCTAATCCAATGGAAAAGTGGGAGTTAGATCGGTTGCAATTTGTTTAGGAGGTTAAATCTTTCAGCAACAACCTTGCTTATGCTTAGGTGCATTTATAAATCTCGAACATATTTTCGAATGTAAAGCTGACTTTTTTTCTTCTTCCAGGTTTTGAAGTTTGTGGAAGGGCTGTGTTGGGTTTGCCGCTATTATTACCAAGGTGTCTGCTCATGGCAGTGGTGTGTACTTGTGTCTCCCTTTCATGATATACATTGTACGATTGTTGTTATCTTCATTCTTGCTGATAGTGGTGCATGTGCATCGTGATCTACATATGGTAGTGAAAATAATTACAACCCACAAGGGCACAGACTCATGCTTCGGTTTGGTAATAATTGATGAAACCATAGAAGCCATTTAATTGCAACTTTGCACTTTCTGGTCTTTTTGTCATTTTCATTTGAAAGATGAAACACATCAAATCGTATTCTTTTATCCTTAGTTCTTAATTGGAAGATATGAAAATATCAATGTCAGTAAATTAATTCTTAGCTGGAATACTGTATGAATCTATATGCTGATGAACATGAAGATTTTAATGTCATATGCTTGCATCCCAAAGTAACTAACAATTGTAACTTTTCCTCCTGAATCATGCACACTTTGACCATTTGATGTTTTTTCTCCAGGTACTATCCATACCATTATGCTCCATTTGCATCTGATCTTAAAGGCTTAGCTGATTTAGAAATCACTTTCTTCCCAGGGGAGCCATTTAAACCCTTTGATCAGTTATTGGGAACCCTACCAGCTGCAAGGTATTTCACCTTTTCTACAGTGTGATGATCTATTGATTTTCTTCTCACTTGTTTCATCTTTGTTGTGTTTCTTTGATGTTGTTTCCTGTGCACAGTTCTACTGCTCTCCCTGAAAGATACAGAACGTTGATGACTGATCCTGCATCACCTATTGTTGATTTCTATCCAAATGGTAGTCATTTGTTTCTTGCAGACTGTCTTTTTATTATATGTATTTACTTACCATACTTTTGTTTTTATTCTTGTGACCAGATTTTGAAATCGACATGAACGGAAAACGCTTTGCTTGGCAGGTATTTCATAATTCATATGATTAAATATTACTATTTGCTTTGGTGACCAGTTGTATCCGATCTCAGGGTTTTGCCAAAATTAATGTTTTTCATTTGCCAAAAACTCAGGGTGTTGCCAAATTACCATTCATTGATGAGAAGAAATTGCTTGCTGAGACCAAGAAGCTCGAGGAAACTTTAACGGTCTGTAAGATTTGCACCCATCTGATCTCTAATAACTAACTAGTATGAACTGAAAAGAAACAATTATTATGCTTAAATATAATTCATTTTTAAACTGAAAAGCAAGAGATTTTCTGTGCTTGCTATCTTTGTGGAGATCTTGATAAATAATAATGTGAGTTAGACCAAAATATGTCACTGCAAACAATCAATTGGCTTCATTTTATCTCTCATTATAACCAACCTCCCTCCTCAAGGTTAGGCCCTTGCACTGCAGTAGATTAGAGGGGCTGAGCTGATGTTTTTGCTGTTAGCTACAGCTTCAATATAATAGCAGGTGGCTGGCCCTATAATCATGCTTCTTATATTCTACAAAAACATGATAAGTACTCCCCCGATAATACCCTAGGCGTCAATTAAGGATACTGTTAATCCAACATTGCTGGAGCGACTGAAGTATAGCAATGTGTATAATGATGCCATACAATGGCGGGAAAAAGAAATGCTGAGCCATCTTCTGTTTTCCTCAGGAGGAAGAGCAGTTTCGGAATAGTGTCATGTTCGATTTGTTGTATGTTCATCCTCGTCACCCTTTGGCAGCTCAGATAACCATATACTATCGTCTTTCTGGCATTGAAAAATCCCCATGGCCTATTGATGCAGTTGCGAGGTTAGGCTCTATCTATTATGATGAAATTTTATCTTATACTACACCAGTTTCTGCAATGTGAATCCTTTTCCATTGTCTGGATGTTTCAGTGCTGGAATGAACGGATTTTTGTGGTTAACTAAAAGAAATGGCTTGAAAGAGGTTATCCCTTCACCTGTCTACGGTTTGGAAGATATCACAAACAATCAAGCCATGTAAGTAATATGTGTCCTTCGACCCAAATTGCATATTAATGAAACCAGAAACTTAATGAGCTATTCCATTTTTTTCCAGAAATATCACATATCTTAATCCAGCACCTCATGCTCACATTCCGAAACCCCCTGCAGGTGTTAATATGCCAGTAAAGGTGTGTTCCTCAGCTTTTTTTGCCACTTCTCTTGGTCATTGATGCATAGGAGTAATCTTATTATTAAGTTTTGCTGAGGGCTCCAATTTTGTTTTAAAGAAGATGGGGAACAGTGTTTTGTTTTATTTTCAAACAAAAGGTTGACAGTACAATTGAAAAAATGAGCAACACAGTTAAATTAATTGAGAAGATGCAATCACACACCTTGAGTTTTGTTGCATTTCCTTGATAGTATATGATAGGCGCTCACCTGAAGGTCTTTGAATATTAACATTAATTGAAGTAGTTATAAACAAAGTTTTATCCCTTATCACAATAGTTAATTGGAGTTGAACTGCTGAATAAAGTTTGGACTGGCCTTTCACTGTAACCTTATTTATTTTATTTGCAAAATCGGATATTCGGCTCTGTCAAATGTATATTGTCTTTTGTTTATGAGTAGTTTTTGAAAGAAAGTGGAAGACATGGCAGATAATATAGTTAATAGGAAAAGAAGCAATGTTTCATAGAAAATACAAAGATGAGTAGCATTTGTACTACAAGACTGAAGGACCTAGAAGCTTAGCAAACCCTAGATGCTAACTGACAGATTCATGCTACACCAATAGGAGCTCAACAGCGTAGCCAACAGAAAAGAGAATATGCTCAAAGGCTTGATGCGTGCTCCTGCGATCACCCTTTATCCAAGCCTTCTTTTGATCTCGTAACAACTTTTTTCCACATAGCTTTGGAGAGTGGTTTTGGGACCACTTCATATTGTTTGTTGACAGGTGGATTGCTCAGTGTTTAGTCTCAATCTTCTGAACTGAATTAGCATAATCATTTCAATGCAAACTTGACCCATGCACGTCATTGCTTAGGGTCGACAAGTTTACAGTTTTCTATCAAGTTGCTCTAGAGTTTGACAAGCCAAAGTGTGTGTTACCATTGTGCAACCATTGTATATCATGCCAAATGTTCATGACCATGTTCCTTGTTTGTATTTATATATATTTTCTTGGCATATAGGTATGAGTTGGTCAATGATGATTTTAGATATCATATAGCTGATTTTGAGCTCTACTCTATACATATATACTGGCACATAATTTCTCTCTTTTCTACGATGTAACCAATTGTATATTTTAACTGCAGATAGTGAAATCTTTTGACATAAAACCAGCCCCAGTATTATGGCATGAAGATAACGGTGGAAGGCACCATCTAGGGAAAGAAAGGTACTACTTTTACACATGATATTCAGTTGCATTCAGTGATTTAAGGATCCCGTTCTTTGCTTTGAGCTTTAAATTAGTGAACCTAATTTCAAAATGGCCTTGTGGATATAAGGAAAGTAGGATCTGGATATGTGATTGGTTTAGTTCCCTTATCATGCTTCTCTTTTATTGTATATGTTCCACAGACCACAGGTTTCTGGGGCAATATCTGGTCCTATTTTAGGAGAAGCTGCTCATCGTCTGGTTCACAATACGTTGAACATTAAGTCGGATCGTATGAATTCTCGCAATTTTCATGGGAATCAGGTTGCCAACAGGATGAGGCCAGCTGGACCACCTGGGTATGAAATGGGAGTTTCAGAGATCCAAAATTCTCAGAATCGCCATGCATCTTATAGGCCAAGAGCAGTCGGGCCTTCTGGGTACGGTCGATATGGTAACAACGAACAGGGATATTATAACAACCCAAACTCTTTTAGTGTCCAACACAGCCCTCACGCTCCGATGGGAAGTGCTCGATATAGTGGCCCCCCAGATAATTTGCAAATCAACAGGCCGATTTACAACGCTCAAGATAGATATTCATATCAGGAACAGCATCATGTTCTGAGAGGCGGCATGTCTGCATTAACTATTGATGGTGGTTCTTCCAAAGGCAGGTCACTTGCTGGAACTTCTTCAAGACCGTCAAATTCTGTTCAGATATCACAGACCTCTGCTCAACTCCCGCAGCAGAGAGGTCCGCTTCCATCACCGCCTCCTAAATGGATCAGTAAACGTCCAGCCGAGGCTACAGAAATGTACTATAAGCAACAGAGTTCAGTAGCAGCAGGGCAAGGGGGACCAGTGAAGCTGGCTAGCCGCTATCAGGTCAAAAATAAGACGGTGCAGAACGGCGTTGATCCACGACTCCAGCAGTGATCTCTAGGATGTTGTATACTGAATATGATGGATGCTAATGCGATCTATTTTAATCTCTTGAAGCAATGCGCCTGAATTCAATTGGAGGTGCATACATGTTGTTCCTTTTGTTTTGAAAATTTCAAAGTAAATTATTATAGCCTTCAATTAAGATTAGAACACAGGTTTAGTGTAAGCCCTCTTCTCCTAGTGGATACCACTGACATGTTGTGGTAAGGGCATTTTAGTTTCCTTTCAGAATATTATTCCAATTAAAATAAACATTTACTGTTTGTTAAACAACGTTCTTGGGTACTCCTATGTTACCATTTCCATTCTAATCTTGCAAATTGTGATTTAGAGATATTCTATTAAGTTCTTTGTATACAGTTAGTCTTCGAAAAATATGGATATGCACTTATTGAGATATAGAGCGTTGTAACTGCAAATAATTAAAAGTATCATAGTTTAAAAGGCAAATATATATTCTGTTAATAAAATCATAGACTGCATGTTAGCTCGACAGGCGATATAACAATTACACGATGTATCTATACATATACTATAATTCTTACCAATAGGTTCTTTAAGCCTAGCTTACAAATCCACAATTTTCCTACAGGTTATGATACGTTAAACAAACAGAGCGAGACTACACATTTTTTATAAATCACACCTTATCTGCAACATGCGTTGTTACAAAGTGGCTCTGAAGACTATGAAGCCTATTGTTCCTCTTCGGGTTCTTCCTCTTCCTGGAGAAGATTTTCTCTGTTGTCATGTGCCCAGAATCCGCGCACATCAATAAGCATGCTTGCAACTGTGCCGCCCTGCTTGCAAGCGAGTAGATCGGCTAGTGTTATTCTCAATGGGTCGGCTGGTTTGACCATATCCCAGATTTCATCCCTCACATCCTCGATACAAAGTTCATAGTTGCCACCTTCAATCCATTTCTGGTGAACATCCCTGTTTCACACACGGTAAGATTAGTACTATCATCTAACATTAATGACATAAATTATTGGGGAAGATCTGAATCCCAGTGTGCATGTCTGTTAACTTGAGACATGCAGGTCATACTCGAGCTACATACAGGAATTCCAGCAGCTATTTTTTCGAGAGTTTCATGAAACATTCGTAACCCTTCTAAACTTCCACATTATTTTTTTCCTTAGACCAAGACAAGCACATCAAATATATTCCGAACACTTCAGCAACAAAATCAATACTTCAAAAACAAACCTGAATAATGTGTGGATATCAGCCGTCGTGAGGAACCCCCTCCCATTTAGATCAATGCATCTAAACAAATATGTTAACCCTTCCGGAGTATCTTTATTTTCCAATGCGAGAACAAAGTCAAGAAAACTCTCAAAATCCATCTCGCGAGCATTACCATTACCATTCTTTCCACGCCGGACATGCTCATCAAACACTGATATGAAAAAGAGAACAAATTAATTTAAGCTGTCTACCAAAAGAAATAACAAAATATGGCAATCAAAATTTTGAAATACAGCATGGTTGGTTAGCTAGCATTTATACCCCAGCGTTTAGCAATATTAAGAGTGGCGTGTTGGAGATCATGTAATGGTAATAATTTTACAATACAGGGTATCTCAGTTTTGTTGTTTAAAAGATGTATTTTTTACGTTCTTCCCCTGAGGATACAGTCGGTTCCTACCTCTTTCAATGAAAATATCTGTCAATGTCCCATCTGCATAATCTCGAAGTTCCTGTTTGCTCAGTGATCCACTCATATCTTTATCCAGAGCGAGGAACATATCTGCAAGGAGTGAAGGACAAAACCTAGCAGTTATATAATGATCTAATAAAAGCATAACCAACATCTGAAATAGGCCATAAAAATTATTCCAGAAATCAAAGCAAGTTTCGCAACTCCAGAAACAGGCAGTCAAAAAAAAATTGTGCAGTCATTAAAATTGTTTTGAGGAAAAGATTCTGGAGTGAAGAGAAGAGTAACCATGGACAGGTTTAATCCACTGGATGTAAGCACTTGAATAGTTGAACTAACTTCATCAAATCTTTCAGAGAACATTAGTCAACACACGTCAAAACTTTTATTCTAGATAAACATAGTATTCAAGAAGTTACTGAAATTTAAGCATAACTCAGACAGAAAGTACACAACGCCACCTTAAATATAGTTTGTTTTAAAAAAGTACAGTCTAAAAGAAGTTAACTACTCCCTCCGTCCACAATTTATAGACCCGTTTTGACTCGGTGCACGTTTTAAGAAATTGTTTGAATTTGTGAAGGAGAGTGAGTCAAAAAGTTAGTGGAATGTGGATCCCACTTTTATATTTTAATTTTATAATGGAATGTGAGAGTAAGGATTTAGTGGAGTGTGAGGTCCACTTACCAAAAATGAAAAAGAAAAAGAAAAAGAAAAAAAAAACTAAATGGAACCTTAAATCATGGATGTCCCAAAATGGCAAAACGGGTCATTTTTCATGGACGGAGGGAGCATATTATTTTTAACCGATCTATTGAATGTTAATTGGAACCTTAGGATTGAAATAGAATTTCTTGTGGAAATGTTAAAAGATATGGTACAAGAACAGATGCCACCTTAAATATGTAAACAAGAATATACACAATTGAGGAAAACATTCCTGAAATAAAAACTAAGGTCATACAAATAAACCACATATTCATTGAGCAGATGTCCAGAAGTTAACTGTTACAGTTTTAAACCGATCTATTGAATGCTAATTGGAACCTTAGGATTGAATCAGAATCTCAAGTAGAAATATGAAAAAAAACCATGGTACAAGAGCAGATACCACCTTAAATGTTTATATCTGTAAACATGAGAAGTGAGGAAAAACATTTCTAAAATAAGAACAAAGGTCAAAGAACAAACCACATATGCGTTGAGCAGATGTCAATGAAAACCAGTTTTCAGCTTGTTCAGTATCCGTTGCTTCTTCCTCGCTTTCCTGGTGTACATACAAGATACAAATAATGCCATATGCAAAATCTACAGGGGAAGAAAAACTGAGCAACAAATGGCCTTTGTGATGCTCCTGCTTTTTAATGCAAGAAAGGTAAATCCCGCATGAATCAGCTACTTTTTAAGTCAGATTTTTTTACTAAGGAATTCAGGCCTTAAAAAACGAGATCAAAATGCAATAATTTGAACTAGAATACATTACAGAGGACAATGGATTTATCAGGTATTGAATTGATTTCAAATAAATACTAAAATTTACCTGATGTAGTTCCATTAGCTCTTGAAGGCAATTACTAAGCAGGACTTTCTTTATGCATGCCTTTCCTGACATCACCAATAAGTATTTGTATGCAATGCATATTAGACAGGGGCAACTTAGAAGTGAGCCAACTAGTAGAACTGCAGCCAACCTCGTTTATGAGGATCACAGAAGAAGAAGAATTTGTGGGCAGCTATGCGACAATACATCTGCACAAAACCATCAGGCATGTCCCTCAACTGCGCCAAATTGGGAATAAGACCTCCTATGTAATTTTCCATTTCCTGTTTCATAGAGGAAAAAGGGAAGTTAGCACATCTGAGTTTGTAATCAACACCGAATTCCAATCAAAATCAAAGCTTCAAAAAGTACAATAAACATACGTGAGGCTGAAGAAATCCATCTGAATCCTCATCAAGCTCACTCATATCAATTCTGGCTTGAGTGAGAGAAACCTGGACATTAAGAGATCAAGCATAATTTCATGACTGAGACTCTTTGAATCCAAGCAACTCATGACGTGGCCTCATTCTTTTAATATACACACTGCAGTTACTGACCAATTTCTTACTGAAAAGAACTCTCAACTGAAAGGCATCCATAATAACAATTCAAGGTTATACTGTAAAATGTAAATAGGGATAGTGGAAGGGGAGTATTATATATGTGACTTCTAATGGAAAAATAGCAAGAACGATGTGCGTTAGGTTATTAAAGACCAATCAATTATTACAAAGCTTCAGGTTTCTATTTGAAGTTGTCTATAGACATCATATAAAGAATGCTAGTTACTGATTTGTTATTTTCTTATAACAGTTACGGAAAACCAGGTCATCTCACCTTCACACATCTCTTTGAATGACCAGATAAAATCATCTTAATGCATATTGATAGTTTTTGTTAAAGCACCATAAACCCAAAAATGCACATTAGGAGAATACATTGTCAAACTTTTAACTGATCCAAAAGAAGTTCTACTCAATAAAAACAACATTGGTATTAAACTTCTCTTGGAAACTTAACCATTCTTCATACAACTGCCAAACTTTATTTATTTAGAAAGTACTCATATAAATGTGTGACAATGTTTTAGCAATCCTTATTGAATTCTTGATTTATTTTCACGCATTTGGTTGTTTTTTATATATCGAGGTAAATATTACCAGTAAAATAAAAAAAAATCAGGTTAATATACTAAACATCTAGATGAGTTGGGGAGGGCTGTACAGTTAATATTTGTAGAAACCAAAGGAGCGTAAGCTTTTACCGTGCGCATCACATAGAGGTAGAAAGGGAGGATGGATATTCGTCCAGATTCATCTTTCTCAAACTTCATGAAATTTGAGGGACTGAAAAAGCGCCGACATTTAAGGCCTATCTGCTCTGTACACACGGAGGCAATGTGGCAGAAGTCTTCATAATTCATCTAAACATTCACATGAGCGACATATCAGTCTTGTTACAACTTACAACCAATCATACAAGCATCAGATTATCTGCTGCAGTGAATCAAAAACTGGCAATTCATATATAACTGCACAAGAGATGGTAACGGAACAAATTGAGGAAAACTCCCGAGTGAAGCCAGGCATACAAAAACTAAAAAAAGAAGTTGAAAAAAGCTGCAAACATGTATCAACAATGCATATACATGCCAAAATAACGTCACATACAGACAGAATATAGTTAGAACAATAGAACAGGGCCATTGACACTATAAAACAAAAACAAAAAAAATAATAAATTCAACATATTGCAGTTAGGCAGATCTATACCATGTAGATCTCATATTTACTGATTTGACTACTATCTGATGATTCAAGTTCCACAAAATTGGCATTTATATGACCAAATTTCAGAACTGTGTGTTATTTCAGAGAACAACAATCAATAGACAAGCACTAATTATAATACATCACTAGAATCTATTTGACATACTGCAACCTTCAACAATTCTTTCACTACCTACAAAAACATTTTAAGTGTCTATCATAATGCATGTCTGGTGGATAACTTTGTGCAGCAAAGGCTGCAAGAATAAAGTTTTGGTACTCCAAATATACCATAATAGAAACATTTACAAACACTGTAAGGAAGAAATGCGAGTAAATAATCAGTAACCTTTTCAGCACCAGTGGCATCGTCGATTACACAATTTTCTCTCAGGCAAACCCACATTGCATCCAGGTCATCGGCATTCAGCAAAAGATCAGATTGTTTCTGATTAGAGGAAAAAAAGGATTATAGTTATACATCAAAAATCAAGTGAAGCAACTGATTATCAGCTGTACTCTAAAAATGACCTCCCAAGGACATCTAAAGGTGCAATCAGGTTCTTGTTTGAGCCAACAAAACAAACTTGTTAAACAGCAACAACATACTAAGCATGCTAACATACTGAAAGAAAATCAGATCCACAAATAGCAAAACGTAAATTCATACCAAATACCTTGAGAAAGCGATACTTGGCCAGCCTCTGGACTCTATGACTGATGGAACCTTCTTCGGGTTTCTGAACTCCGAAAGGAAAGATACAATCAGCAACATAATGCCTAATTTATATATATTTTATTTTTATCTAAAATAACCTTCTTGTAGAAGCTCGGAATGGTGCCAGCTTCAGCGCTCTTTTGTTGCTTTGCTTTGAATATGTCAAGCAAAATTCTTTTGGTCTCTAGTTCTGAATAAAGCAAGTAGCAATTCCACATTGTCAGTCTAGGTCAAAAATGTGGAGGAAAACAAAGCAATTGGTAGAAGATACCCACCCATGAGGGCTTCAGATCCGAGACCGGCGCCGGATCCGATGAAGCGGCGGAGATTACGAACCCAGAGCATTGAAGACGCCGCGGGAATCTTCCGCTGCGTCGATGCCTCGCCATCGCTGGAGCCACTATACATTTTCGCCTAATTGCTTAAGCCCTCTCTCTCTATCTCTCTTTCTGAGTTCCCAATCTTACCTCACCAATAATGTCTGCTAAACAACTTGTTGCGATTGTGGTTAATTTTGCAAACTTCTAACATTTTCAGGGATATACTGCAATTACCACTCTTCTAGGGACCTTTATCTAATATACTACTATGGTACCAAAACAAAAAATTGTACTACTAGGAGTAGTTTTTATTGGTAAGGTCAAATCAATTACTCTATATTATACTCCAATTTAATATTCTTCTATAAAAATAGAAATTCTTTCTTTTTTTTATTCCTCTCTTAAAAATATAAATTTTTTATTTTAAAAAATTTATTTCTTTAATGAGATGAAATCTACTTCCCACTAATAATATTTTACTCTCATTAATTTGCATTAAAATCCGTTACCGTACTTTGCCGCATAAAATGAATTTTATCATTTTAAGGACATTCGAAAAAGGTTAAATAGAAGACTATTTTTGTGCCGGTGAAACTCCTTTTATTAAACATCTTAAATATTTTATGGGTACCATTATTTTACGTGCATAAGCATAATACTATAACTAACTAATTGAAAATGAAATGAGCGATGACCTTATGCACATATACTTACATGTTACTACCTCCGTCCATCAAAATTTGTCCTATTTTGACTCGGCACGAATTTTAAGAAATGCAATAGAAAGTGTACAGGTTACTATCTCCGTCCACCAAAATTTGTCTCACTTTGACTTGCTACGAGTTTTAAGAAATGCAATAGAAAGTGAGTTGAAAAAATTAGTGGATTGTGGGTCCTACTTTTATATATTAATTTTATAATAAAATGTGAGTAGGAATGAGTTAGTACAAATTTTGATGGGCGGAGAGGGAGTAAAAGTGCAATGGGACAAATTTTGGGGTTGGCAAAAATGGAAAAATGAGATAAATTTTGATGGACCGAGGTGGTACAAATTTGCATGCTTCTTCCTCACACATTTAAATGCATATGACATGCGCAGCTGAGATGGGACGTGAAATGGGCCAAATAAAATAAATTTTGCAATATGATATTGATTGGAAAGCCAAATTAAGTTTGAGATGGGATATGAAATGGTAATAAATGAAATCATAAGACAAATATGTGCAGCTGATAAGTGAAGTTTCTAATAATAGAGCCCACATAAATCGAACTAGCTAATAATATACGCAACCTCGAGAGTTCCACACATCCCAATTTCCATATTTTCGTTGCCCTTTATTTCTTTTGAAATTTCTAAATAGAATAAAGCTATTCGCGACTTTGCATTATTTGATTAGATTCAAGCATTCACCTGTTGCGTATATTGTTAGATCTCTCTCTTATAACAATGAAATAACATGAGGAGTATCATTTTTCTTTATTTATATTTCTGATTAAATTTAAATTTATACCCTCTCCATCTCAAGTTCCCAAAAAACTTTTATGAGAAAAGAATCTTTGTTGTAACAGTAAAAATAAAAGTAACTCCTCTTCGTTAGAATATACAGACTGTTATTTCGTGTGCAGATCTTTTCATCCTTTAGCTATTTTCAGGTCAATGATTATAATAAGATTTTATTTATATACTCCCTCGTCTTATAGTAGATGTCACATTTGGATTGGAAGATGACACATAATTTTAAGAGATGCTATTTTATGTATTAAGTGATGAGAAAAAATATAATTTTATAATTGATGTGAGAGAAAAATTTTTCTAAAAGAAAATGTGACATGGACAAACTTAAAAGGAAATGTGATACTATTATGGGACGGAGGGAGTACTTGATAGACAAATTTAATCTTCTCAATAATTAATTCAACTAAGATTTTATTAGATTTATTGTTATTTTCTAATCAATTACTTATCTTTAGAGTTTGCCGAGATATCATATTTCAATATTTTATAGGGCAAATGACTATACAATACCTATAATAAAAGTTGAAACTGATGAAGTCGACCCTAGGTCGCACAATGGCTCCGATCCCAAGTCAATTTAAATTTTAGACCAGGCTATCATAAATAGCATAATACTTTATATAATTATGAAAAAGGAAAATATTAGTACGACATAGATATTATATCAAAACTCCTTTTAAATTATGAGATCATTAACTAGTACTCCATATATGAGGATGTTCGCAGCAAGAGAAGCACAAAGTGTTGACCAGTAAGTCAGGAAAATAAAATAAAAAAAGTGGTGGTCAAGTGTGAATAGTATGAAGGGGAAATGGCATTGGAAGGTTCCAATATAGACTAAAGTCTAAAAGGATGTAAAAATCATAAAGACTGAACAACAATTCCAATTAATAAGATTATATCTTTATTGAATTAAATCATTATTATAACCAAAAAGTAACTCTAGAATATATTCATCAGCAATCATTCACATCACCAAAATGGTGCAGTATATATGTATGTCCACACTTATCTAGCTACAAAAACTTTGTAACACAATGAAATCCACCCACAGCCATGGCACCATCTCCCTCCTCTTCTTCTTCTTCCTCGTTCTCTCCCTTTCGCCGGCGGCAGCCCAACCAAGCCCCAACAATCCAGACAACATGTACGCGCGCTTCAGCCCCTCCATGGCCGTCATCATCGCCGTCCTCGTGGCCGCCCTCTTCTTCATGGGCTTCTTCTCCATCTACATCCGCCACTGCTACGACGCCTCCGCCGGCTCCAACGCCCTCCGGCGCGGCAGCCTCTCCCTCCACGCCCGCCGCACCGCCGCCCGCGGCCTCGACGCCTCGGCCATCGACGCCCTCCCGACCTTCTCCTACTCCGAGGTGAAGGACCACAAGATCGGCAAGGGCGCGCTCGAGTGCGCCGTCTGCCTCAACGAGTTCCAAGACCACGAAACGCTGCGTTTGCTCCCCAAATGCGACCACGTCTTCCACCCCGACTGCATCGACGCCTGGCTCGCCTCCCACACCACCTGCCCCGTCTGCCGGGCCAATCTCGCCCAGCAGACCGATTCCGACCCGGTCCAACCGGAGGAGACCGATCCTCCTCCGCTTGAGGCAGACCAATCCAGAGACAACGAGATTGTAATCCAAGTGGACGAAGATGATCATCCGCAGCCGTTAGAGCGAAACCTGAGTTTCGAAACACCGAATCGGCCGGCAAGGTCGTGGTCGATTCGGAGGCCGAAGATGCTCGGGTTTGGAAAGTTCCGGTCGCACTCGACCGGGCACTCGCTGGTCCAACCGGGTGAGAATCTGGACCGGTTTACACTGAGGTTGCCCGAGGGAGTGCGGAAGGAGGTGATGGACCGGGCAATGCTGAACCGGACTAGAAGCCTGGCGGCGGGGCTACAAAGGGAAGGTAGTTCGAGGAAAGGATACCGGAGCGGGGGAGAAGAGGGGAGCAGCCGGGCCGGGCGGTTCTATAAGCGGCTCGAGCTGCCCGGCCGGGGGGCCAATTCGGACCGGTGGGTGTTTTTCACGAGAGGGATATCGTTCCGATCGCCGAGGGTGGTGGCGGACAGCGGCGAAGGGTCCAGCTCAAAGAGGAGCGGCGGGAAGACGCCGGTGAAGATGCCGTCGTTCAAGTGCTTGGAACCAAAGACGAACGGAGATGAAAACCGGCCGTTTTCGGAGCCGCCGCCGGTTTAAAGGGAATTAGTTAGTCAAAATTGGCGGAAAAGGTGTATTATGGGGAGGCAAGTTGGCAGAGAGGACTAGGTTCGGTGGGTCCCGCAAGGGTAGAAAAAAGTCTAATTGGAATCGGATTCTTGATTAACTGTGCTTTTCATTATTTTGTTTGATTTTTTTCGTCCACACGCTGCACATGTATTTATTTTTCTTTTTTAATTGCCTATAGCTGTTTGTTGTTCATTGATTTTGGTAGTAGTAGTACAGTATATCATTTTTGTGAAATCTTGAGGATGAGAATTGAGATGAGGAAGTCGATGCTGTAAATTTTTTATGACTTCGTTTGTTCAAATCTTATCGAAATGTAATGTGCCGTTTGGAGAATAAAAACAGTACTATTGTATTAGTGGATTTTATAGGGTCTTCAGAGCTAAGATTCTAAAGCAATTTCTGGGTCGTTACTATTTTAATTTTAACGCGCCGGAGGAGATACGTGGCTAGTTATATTACAATAGTATACAAGAAATGGCTCACCTAACTTTGAAAATCAATACTCCATTTTCTTTCCATTACATGGAGTAATTGTGATAGTCAATTGTATGAATTTTAAAATTATTGAAGTATGGAGCAAGAAAAAGGGATGGTTAAAGTATTTTTTTTTATTCTTTTGTTGATGTTTATAAATTAGTTGGAGTATTGATAATGAAGAATAAGATATTTATATTTAAAGACAAAATCTTTATCAAAAATGTATTTAAGACAATATTATTTTCAATATACTGTAGATATTACAATAAAAGCTAATGCAAATGTTAAAACATTAAATATTTAAAAATTATATAAACCAAAGTTTACCAGTTAGTATTAATAAACATCACTAGTACATGAGGTCTTTAGAAGATCAGTCCGGTCACAAAATTACACTACTAAGTTTCGAGGTTATTGCCATTGGTGAGGATCCATAAGTTAATTAGTTACCCTGGAGTAGGGTAATTTCGTTACTCAAAAATCATAGCTTTAAATTACCAATATTTTAGGCCAAATATTCAAAGCATGTGTATATATAGTAACACAACATTTACGATTAGTTATTACAAAAATAAAACATCAGAAGTTCAATGTGAAGTCAAATTAATTAATTATAAAATTTTGGTTTGAAAAAAACTTTTTTGTTTTTCAGGGCTTTCACATTGCAAAGTTGCCACTAAAAATACTGAAAATTATGCACAAGGAAAATTCGTTACGCCAGCGTTAATCATTGTCATACTGTAGAAATTAAATAAAATAAATTTCCTTCAAAGGAAAAATAGAAGAAATTTTCACAATAGTTAATTGTTAGGTGAAGTCATTAATTTTATTTGGTCAGACATTAATAAGTCGTTAGTGTTTAATTGAGTGGCTTGACATTGCGTTGCCCATAATCCAAAGTCAAATCATTATGCGTTTCGATCGGTTGTTTGGAAATGTATCACCTCTCCTTATCATAAATGGGAACGCAAGATTTCAAAAATATTTACTACAGTGACTCGAAAACGAGTTGCATCCATATTATCATGCTTTCTTTCTTCAAATTTTTATCCTACTTTTCTTATTTGTCAATTCTTTTCTTGTCACTAACTTAAAATGTCTTCTTTTCTTATAATCGTGTGACTCTTGTCACCACATGGAATCTTTTATCAAAATGTCAGTACAAATTAAAAACTGTGGAATTTCAAAGATTAAAACACAATTGATAGAATTGCTGGAAATTGAGGTTAATTTGAATCCATAGTAGTACTATATAATTATTCTATAGTCAAAAGTCAAAAGTCAAAGTCAAAATCTTTGAAATTACTTCAGCAACCGAATACTCCATTCATTTTCGAATGAAATAAGTCGTGTATTACACCAATAGAATATCAATGCGGCAGCCTCGACCTCAACCTCAACGGCGACGAAGGTAATCAAGTTTCCTTCCTTGAGTTGGACCAAATTCCATTGCCAAGGGATATTGAGGTTTCCTAGTAGTATTTACTAATGATTCCTAATAATATCATGATGCCATCTTCCTCAACAGTTTTGTTAGCTACGTCTTTCACTTCTGTTTCGCTAACATGGACAACATTCGTCAAATTGTAGCCCATTAAGAGATTGCTTGAGAGTTGAGACTAAAATAGTGTCAAGAAGAATATGCACAATTTATAGGCTTGCACACCTAAAAGGCTCAAAACTGCAGCCAATAACTTTTATCCATGTATATATTGCTAGTTACTCTCACAATTCGAACTATATACTCCCACTCCTATAAAATTGTTTCACTTTCCTTTTTAATTTGTCTCACAAAATATGTTACATTTCTATTTTTAGAAAAAATTCTCTCATATTAATATAAAACTACTTATTTTTTTTCCTCTAATTAATACTCATAACAAAACTCTCTCGTGTCATCCCACAAATATGACATTTTTTATGAGATGGAGGAAGTACTATAGTGCCACATTAATTATCACTAAACTATAATCTCTACGTTGTTGCATTAATTAAAAGTTTTTCTTAGGAAATATATCTATTATTTGAGAGAGTTTTTCTTTTCGTATAAAAGAGGGAATCACGTGACTTGCAGACGCGTCTTTTAAGAGACACACGAAAACATATTGCGTCCTTTGAAAGATACATATGGGAAATGCGTCGTTAGAGAAACAAAAGTATTAAGTTGCGCAAGCGGTTGGAGGCACGATTTATTGTCTTCAATCACGCACACCCAACAGTGATATTGTGATATATTTCCTCACCCATCATAAGCGAGACTAGGCCTGCCAAATTGGGTATACCCGCGGGTATCCGATCTTAAAATTTTAGACCCAATCCCGAATTTCTCAAAATCTAATACTCGATCCGAAAATAATTTCGGGTATTCAGTCCCAAAAAATCAAGATACCCGATACTCGATCCATAAATGATTTCGGGTACTCAGATACTCGACTCAGGTATCCAGTCCCGATTTTGAATTTTTATTTTATGTTTTTAAGAAGTTAACTACAAACTTTTAGAAATACAAACGTGTAACTCGAATTTGATACAAACTTAAAGTAGTTCGAATTTAAGAGAAAAAAACTACTAGAAATTTTAAGAAATGAAACAAATTACTCCCTCCGTCCCACTTTAGGAGTCCCGATTTACCATTTTTTGGTGTCCCACTTTAGGAGTCCCGGTTGGAATATTCCATAAATGGTATTAGGCCCCACATTCCACTAACTTTTTTCAACTCACACTTTATTATAAAACTAATATAAAAAGGTAGGACCCACATTCCACTATCTTTTTTCACCAACTTTCCTTTATATTTTTTAATACTCGTGTCGAACTCAACCGGGACTCTTAAAGTGGGACGGATGGAGTATAAGTTATAACATCCATCATTCATCCATTATAAACATCATAATTGTTAATCCTAAATCTGACTTAAGAGTGAAGGATTATGAGAGTATATTTAATTATTTAATTTATTAAATATTAGAATAAATTTGTAATTTACAAATTTTTAAATAATAGAATAAATTTATAAATTAATAGATTATAATTTATAAATTTATTAAATTTATTACCGCCGACATAAAGCTGGATTTGGAAGAGGGCTTTCGTAGAGTTGCGAGATAAACGCCCAAAACTCCCTCTTCCGATCATCGATGACCTAACCCATGCAATTCCATCTCCGTATGGATTCAATGCCTCTTCCTCTCCTAACATTATCAACAAATTAGCTTGAAGAAGCTATGATAGTCAAGGGCGCTAATAAATAAAGAGTTTAATTGGGTCAAAATCGGGTTAACGCACGTTGATTGTTACTATTTAATGGCTCCATCCATTTTGGACTAAGTCCAATCCGAGTTGAAATATGTGGGATGCAATAATTCAAAACGCAATGTGTACTACCAAAATTGTAAAATGATACTACCAATGTTGGCCTATTACTTAATAATTTTTGCAAGGAAAAATTATGAGTGTTTATCTATTAAATGGGATATTCCCAAGTGACTTATTAGTAATTTTTGCAAAGAAAAAACCAACAAATATTCCATTATTTGGAGGGGAAAAATTCAAGAAAAACAGGATTTAAGGTTCCAAAATAGAACATATGTTCACATTTTATAATTGAAGCCTAAGCTCGATTTTTCGATCTCCGAAGACACAATGGTGAGAGAAGTATCGGAAAGCTGTGTGGAGAGTTTGCTTGCGGAGATAGTGCTATCGTATTGCTCAGGCTTCTACGCCAACAAGCCCGAGCTCGCAGCGCGGAGGATCGAGGCCATCGGCTTTCAGGTCGGTCACCAATTAAGTGAAAGGTTGGTTAATATACTTTCTGGATTCGATTCTCAGATTCCACAAATGTGATTAATTGATGTCGATTTCGATTTCTAGTCGCTCTTGATAATGTCTCCTACTAAGATATGACCCTAGTTTATAATTTCAATGCGTCATTCATGTGAAATTTGCTTAAACATATCGAAATAGTTTGGTATACAATTGAGCCTAATCAAGTTTTGAATTGTATGAGTAAATTTAGTATCAATCTTTGTTGTTAGATGAAGTTCCAATGCACGGCATGGTCATGCATATATGGAAATGAGGAATATATTCGGATTGGAAATTCTGCTTGTTGTGACAATATTGTTCGAATTATTTAATTGACTTGAACACCATCTTAACCTTGTTTACGATATTTCATCCTTGTACATCGATGTTAATTAGTGGCCATATATCCCTTATAGTATTGTCTGATGAGTAATTATGTTTGAATGTCATTTGTCTTATACAAGATGAATACCAAACAAGGATTTCTAATAAGGGAAGGATGTGAAATAATGAAATTGAAAGATTGAAGTTGGATTGTGATTTCATGGCTATTAAGCCCAAGATGCATAGGGTGGAGGAGATTGTACCAGATTTGTGACACATGACTGTTCCGCAGCATCTGAACATTGCAATAGGATTGATGTTGATGTATAGAGAGGAAATGTTGGAGGTTTAACAGATATAGGGAAATGACTCGAGCATTTTCCACAACATATGATTTTTTCTTGCCTGTCATGCATCTTACTACTTGAGGTTGAAAAGCTAATTCTACATGATAATTTATTACTACTTCACAAGCTGTATATTATTCATTAATTACCTTTATCCCATTATGCATTTCTGTGGTAGCGTTCTTTTCAGTACAAACAAAATTCTTTTTGAGAAATAACCTTTTTTACCTGAAGCAGAATGTTTATCACTTCATATATTTCGTCCTTGCTTGTCATGTATCCCTCTCAGGTACACAATGGATCGACCAAGGTTCACCGATAACCTAGATGCCATCAAGTTTATCTGCAAGGACTTTTGGTCCGAACTCTTCAAGAAACAGATAGATAACTTAAAGACAAATCATAGAGTAGGCACCAGAATTTGAACATAGCTTCATATCACTTCAATTCAAAATGTTATGACTTCCAACCATAATTTTCCTTGCAGGGTACTTTTGTATTGCAAGATAATCGATTTCGATGGCTAGCACATATGTCTGTTGACCCATCAGTTCAAGCATCTGGCAATATTCAAGATCCTTCAGCAATGGCAGAAAACAAATCAGCTCAGGCTACTGGAATGCACCTCTACTTTCCTTGTGGAATCATCAGAGGAGCACTTTCAAACTTGGGAATCGAATGTGCAGTTTCTGCAGATATATCCAACCTCCCAGCATGTGAGCTTATTTCCTTAATTACATTCAACTTGGAGCTATATATAGAGGGGATAAGTTAATAATTAATTGAATGTTCATACGTAAATGATGAAGTGTGCACATCTTTTCCTTTACTTATCAATAATTTTGCACCACATTCCAAAAGAGTCATGAAAGGTTTTGTGTTTCACTCTTCCTTAACGCGATGCACATTGTCAATCCCTTACACTGTGTGATGCACTGTCAGCCCTTTGTCTAGCCTTTATAATCCTAATGTTGTTGCTTGGTTGAGGCAAAATCTCTTTTCATCTATATCCTTGCAGAATGCCGACCATGCTTCACTTCTTGTGCAGAGTATTATTTTCTAATCAGAACACGATAAACATTTTGAATTGCATGATGTCCAAGATAGATCCAGGACTACTAAGTCCAAAGTTACATCCGATTTATTCCTCCTCCATAGTTCTTGATCAATCCTCATCTAGCAAGTCATTTATCGTAAGTGCAATCTGTTTTGCCTTGTGGTCGTTTCCTTCTTTTCTTTCTTGCAGTTCTTTTGAAGAATCACACTTTAACTGGTCATAACTAACATAGTTACGTCCCTGATCTCCCGGACTACTGTTGCACTTGCCCTTTGAGAAAGCTAAACTGTATTCTTTTTTCATTTTACCAACTTATAAATGAGAGATTTTATTTCTGAGGCCAAACCAAGTCATGCATGGCATTTCTACCATTTTTAATATCTACGTGTTCTCTTCGTGCAGGTTCCTTTGTTATCAGAATAAAGGCATGATAGTCCATTGAAATGGTGCCGGAGTTGCTGGCTGATGCTTGTGTTGAAACTTCTTTTCTTTCTTGCAGTTGTAAATCGTACTTGTACACCACCTACTCTATCTTTCTGTTACTCATGCATGACTGAAGCTGTCTTATTTACGCAATTGTTATCAGAAAAATGGTTATTTCAATCTGCCGTGCCTTCTTTCTAGACTTCGGTTTTGTAAAGACTATTGCTTTGAATTGTTAGACAGAGATGCGTAATAATCTCAGGCGAAGTTCCATGCTACTGTACTACAAGCTTTCATGGCACACTTGTTTGCGTTTCTTTGTATTTGTCCTGAACATAATATGAGAATTGATGTGAATTCTGATTCTAGTAGAGAACTTATATTTCTTCGTCTCACTTATGTATCTTGATTTGTGTCTGATCGTATCAAAAATAAAGATAATCATGTTTTGAGTGATTTTGAATTAGAATGCTATGTGCTTGGAATCAGAAGGCTCAGTTACTCACTCATCTTGAGCTTCGAAGCTGTTCTAAGGAACTCGACATTTAATCAAAACACATGCACAAGAAATGCTTTTCAACATTACTTATTCATTGATGTTATGATCCTGTATAAAAATGTTCATGTGACTACTACACATTCTATATTTATAAAAAAACAAGAATTCACCTTAAAGGCAGAGGTTGCTGAAATGATATTCTGCTATACACAGATGTGGCAACAGAAGGAATTGCATGCTCATCGCAAGGGTTCCGCCGCCTTAAATTTCTAATCTACAATTTCACCTTTAAATGAATCCCATTGCTACCAGAGCAAAACGAATCAGAGGTACAAGTCAGTCACAAGCTGAGTATCAAACCAAAATTCACTTCTCTAGTTCTGCAAAGGCTGGAGTTCCTGCTCTGCTACAACCGTATCAACAGGCTTGTACGGGACTTCGGCCAGGTTCCGGTTCCTCCTCCAGATAAACCACCCCCCAGATGCCAGCATTCCAATTACAATCACTACAGCGAATGCTATGACTAAAGCCAGGTAATGTTGTCGCCACCATGTCCTAAAAACAAGCAAACTCATTAAGTTTTGTGTTATTTATCAGTCTCACATGAATACATGATGAAAACAAGTAGGGAAGAAAATGAATGATATCGCTTAGTATAACTATTTACATAACAGTCCCATCAAAGAATCAGATAGAGTCTAAACTACATGCAATAAATAAACACGAAAGCGCAGATCTGAGTGAATGAAATTATGTTTCAGGACATGAATAGGAAAATGTCATCATCCACCAAATCCAAAAAGAATCCATCCTTCACAATTTATAGAAAAGTCCATCCTCAGAAAAAAGAATCACCATGACTTGCATTAAATGAAAACACAAAAAAAGAATACTTCAATTTACCTCTCAGGTGGCGGCTCCACGCTCCATTCAGACAATTTGTAGCTTCCAAAACTATCAGGGAGATGCAACTGATTTCCACTCAACCTGGATACAATTTTCTAGCAAAAGAATAGAAAAATGTTAATCTAAACAATGCTACCACCTCATAACCAAAATGATGAAAATCTTCTCCAGTACAAATTTTTTTACCATAGCAGTAGCATTAGAGATATAATCATCATAATGTGCAGGCAAAATAGCCCATCTTAATAGTGTCTCATTCCCCCAAGAAGAGAAGTTTGTCAGTTTGACCTGTGTTAGCACCCATCACATACGTAAGTCCCAATGTAAATGTAGCTGGGTTCAAACAGAAAGGATACAGCAGTACCACAAAAATCCATTTACAAAAAGAAATTAGAAAAGCAAACTCAAGAATAGTAGTCCATATTAAATTCTTAACAAATCAGCAATGTGAATTGATCTACCTGAGAAGGCTTAACATCTAAATCCTTTGCAATGAACTGAGCGAGTTCTGCGATGTGAGGCTTCAGCTCTGTGTAGTTGATGGTCAACAGCATGGAGAATTTTATCAGGCCAATCTTAACTTCCCCTGTGCATTAAGGATACCAACAGTT
Source organism: Salvia hispanica (assembly GCF_029641045.1). Lineage (NCBI taxonomy): Eukaryota > Viridiplantae > Streptophyta > Magnoliopsida > Lamiales > Lamiaceae > Salvia > Salvia hispanica. The sequence goes on from NC_142692.1 coordinate 26,688,553, forward strand.
AAGTTATAAACCATTCTGATTTGGCACTCATAAACATAGAAGCAACAATAGTAACATATCAAACCAGGAGCTTGGGGTTGAGGGGGTCCAGTTGGCGCAAGATTAGGAGATATGCCTGTGGTTGAGTTCACCTCATCTGTGTCTGAAGGAAGAGGTGGCGAGGCAGGCGACAAGTGGAGTCTCTCCCATAACTCGGAGCAATTGGTTTTCCAGAAACCAACTTTTTCATGTTCACGGTCATATGTTACAAGTGTATTTCTGACAATTATACCTGCCACAAAAAGAGGTTATATATACATCCTTCAATTGTACAGTTAAGACCACATGATAAACCAGACAGCACCTCCCAAAAGAGTGGTCGACTCCTTTCCATTCTGAAATATCCCGAGACAGTACGCACCATGTGCCTTTGAGTGCTGTATGTTAGAACAAGGGTTAGCGACCAGATAGTTATGTTATGCTATTGATTGTGCATCACATTACCAAACGATGTGGGGAAAGATAACGTGAAGAAAGGACTTACCCTGAAGAGATAATTTTCGGGGGCCAACAACAGCTTCTGTCCATTGCTAAACACCATTTCAGCAGATGGGAAGGCTTTTGAAAGTTGTGCAGGATCACTGGAGCAATATCAAAATTTAAAATCACTGGGTACACAAACATAAGTAATAGGAAACATATACTACTATTCTAGCCAATTCTATGATGAGAATCATATTACCTTCCAGCACCTGCGAAGCAGATATCATTGTAGTTAGGGTCAGGACCTTGTATTCTTTTGAGGGACTGGGTTTCCTTTAAAATCTACATGCAAAAATGGGAGCTTAGCCAAGAAACAATCTGTCAAGACTTCCAAAAGTAGTATAATCTACAAAATGTATATTACAGCGGCTTTAAAGGCTTCAAATGCTGCTTGCGGAAGATAAGCATAGGTTGTGCCACTATCCAGAACAGTTCCATGTTTGCCATCAAAAACCTTGGGATTCAGGGGCAGCTTTTTCCCAGCAATGTGAATCTCATTCAGCTCGATATTGTAATATGGACTGTTGCCATCCCGAAACTAGAGTAAATGTGTGAGATGTATCAAGTGTACTTGTTAGGATAGAGCCTAACACTCAGTTGTAATACCTCAAAGTCTTTAAACATACCTGCGAACAGGGTCTGAATGGGTAAAAGCCATCTCCTTGGGGGAGGAAATTCCTCCAAGAACCATTGAACCACCACCGACATCCATTCCACCATAGCACAACGAAAATGAATCACTGATTACACCTTTCTCAACAAGCTGATCCACGATACTAAGATCTCCACGACCTAAACCCATTATCCCATCAGCATGTTGGCTGTAAAGATCCCCTGTTTCCATATTCTCACATCCAAAAGTAGCTCGTTGCGGTTGTAGATCACTTTGATTGCCAAATGAAATTATGTCGACTCCCAAGACACCACTGCTAGAACTCATTTCAGCATAATTCCTTTCGTAAATACATTGTTCTCTATTACTATCACAACTGCAATCAATGTTGCACTTTAGAGGTTCATAGGTGCTCGATGATTCTGGCTTGAACCTTGGATCCTATTAAATGAAAGAGAACTCAATAAAATTGGGTAAAACAATGTAAATGTGCAATGTAGATTACTTGTGTTTAAGCAAGTGTAATAAGTACTGCCAGCACTATAAGTGGCAAACATGCAGTGATCCAAAAATTGTATGGATCCTAGTAAGAGCACCATTGAATCATAAAGTAATAAATGAGAAGAGAGGAAAATAGTCTCCAATGAACTGAAAAATACAAGAAAAAGTGCAATGAATAAAGTTGAAAACAATCTATATTTCACTATAATATTTTTACCCTTCCTAAAAGAACTTGGCTACTCCTCTGAGCATAAACCAGTAAACCACATGGTGAGAACTACGTATCCTTTCCCTCTCTCCATTTAGTCTGATTTGATGGGAGAATAATCCAATCCATCAGGTGAACCCCAAGGGCTATGATAGTAACAAATTAATGTTGCTCTCTAAGTGTTTTTGAACCGATGCAAGCTGAAATCATGACAAAGGAAAAACAGAATACCGTTCTGACCTTAATCTCCTAGACTGCAAGTTGACACCAGTATATAATTTACCAGCTATAAAGACCATCTAAAGTTTTGATTGGTATAAATTAATAACATGTGATTCAGTTCAACACTTTGTTCTTGATTGCTAAATCAGTAAAAAAAAAAAATTACCAGATCCATTTCCCCCAATACAATCGATTTTTTTTTTCTAAAATTAATAAGAGAAGCGCTTCAATCTAGCAAACCAAAAGGCAATTTTCAACGCAAATTAGAGAGAAATGGAGGAAGGGGAGAGCGAACCTGATGCTTTCCACACTGTTTACAAGTCGAGCAAGGAACATAAGTAACAGTACTGCCAGTGTCAACTATGAGGGCAAACTGCTGCGGCGGCGTTCCGATCCACAGCCGAGTCGTGTAATACCTGCACAAACAAATAATAATTAGGTATAGAAGATCAGATCTCGCATCACGACAGAAAATGTCGAATTAAAAGAGAAAAGAAGACGCAGAGCAGACCCGTTGAGGAGGAGATCGTCGTGGAGAGACATGCGAGCATTGGGGATGGTGCGCGCGTGGAGACGGCGGCGGGTGAAATAGTCCTCGTTGATGCGGTTGCTGTTGCGCTGCTTGAAAAACAGGGGCAAGATCATGGCGTTGCCTCTACTACTCGTGTTATTTACGAATCTAATCGAATGGTAATTCGGATAATTTGATGGAGATATAGCCGCGGCGGAGACGGCCGTTGTGAAGAAGAGGATGGCGAGAGTCAGTACCCTAGCCATTATGTGAGGCTGGAGCGGGGCCACCGTTGACTGGTCGCGCTGCAGCGGTGATCTGCCGGCGGGAAGAGAGAGAGAGAGAGATTCCGATGTAATGTGTTTGAGTTAATACGGAAGAGATTTTATAGCTGACTTTGTCAATACACTCTATATCTATACTAGCCAAATAAAGTTTACAGATTAGGCTAAATCACTAACATATAATTATTCACTAACATACAATTAATCAATTATGATGGAAATTAATATCTTATGAATTTAAATTCTTAAAATTTAATAATTTAAGGATTTAAAACAACTAAATTAAATAAGATAAAACAAGTTGCGAGAAATTATGTAGTAAATTCAATAATTTACTCCGTATTATATAACCAATCATGACCCAAGTTCTATTAAGGGGATCATTATTTTAGTCTATATCTTCTCTCCAATAATTTAAACTGTGGATTACAAACTACAACCAACGTTTCTGTCTAATTATTACACAATTCCAAAAGGATCTAAAGATTGAGCTTCCAAAGAAAATTACTTTAAATTCATGAATTTTCGGACAAGTTACACATACCACGACATTTGCAGAACAAGGCGCCTCGAGCTACGTACATTGCTATGACCTTGTTGTAACAAACTACATTGGATGTGTAGTTTGTGATACAAAATATATGGTCAATGTAGAATCTGTACGTGACAGTTTCGAAAAATGATCATTACTTCATGTACAGAACTCCGATTAAGGCGTCCAAGATATTTATACGAAGGTCATTAGAAGATGAAAAGAATGGCGATTTTTAGAACTCATTTTTACCCCTAATTTCCTTAAAAAATCAACAAAGATGTCAAAACAGCCAATTAATAGAATCATATCCACTCAAAGGCAAACTAAATCTAGCCGCTAAATACACGATTAACCCAAGTATATTACCCATCCGACCAAACATTAATTTTCGATGGAAATTTATACTATGTGGCCTGCCGAAAATCTAGCCGTTAAATGATGTCATTTGTGTATGTCTCAATTGAAGTAGAAATCGTTTTAGGGCAAACATTTTGCTCATAATTCATATTCAACCAAAGGAAATGGAGTAATCAATGAAGGTAAATTCTTCATAGACTTTAATTTTTGGCATTTGATTTCTGCATTTTATTTTCTACTTATGCATTTGAGTTGTTTGTCTATTTCCAAGCAGAGGATTCAATTTTGACTTTAACATTTGATTTATGGTTTCGATTGGTCTTGAGTTCGATTTTGATGGTGTGCGTGCGCTTTGGAGGTTCTACATTAGATTGATAGTTAATATTCAGGTTGTGTATTCATTTTTTTAATGGCATTTGATTCCTTGACAAGTTTAAAATTAGGGAAAAACCGACCCACTTTTTTTTTGCTTTTAAATCTAGTCCTACTAATTTCAATGTATCTAACAAATTCTGATTATGTGAATTACAGTATAAGTAATGATTAATGTACATAAATTGTAAATATATAATTGAGATTTCTTAAGCATTTGTATTTTATACTATTTAAAATCGACTAATGAAGATTGATTATTTTAAAATAAAATAATGTATAGAGACTTATATATTTAACCTTTTTCGTTTCAATTGAAATTCTTCTTCCAGTTAAACTATTTTCTTTTCTAATGTTTATTCAACTTTGTAAAAAGTGTGATCCATTGCTAACTTTTTTAAGTTGTTAACTCTGTTAACTCATCAATAAAGTGCATTAAAAATGTCAACACGATGACATTAAAATATCAACTAAGTTTGTATTGACATTTTAATGCGATCGTATTGACATTTTTAATACACTGCGTTGATGAGTTAACAATTTAAGAAAAACTTAGCATTATAACACACCCCTAGTAAGTCTAAGTATTTCTGGCATACCTCAAAAGCAAAAAACTTAACTTCCAACTTCAAATAATTAATCTTGAATTGAAAGAAGAATCCGATAAAACGTAGAGGGTGGCGAAATGGGTTATCCGCGGATACCCGCATCCGACAAATCGAGTACCCGTAGCCGATTTTAGCCAAATTTATTATCTCAATACCTGCTCTGCAACATAGCGGGATTACCCGATACCCGTTTTGGTTAACCCGTACCCGACATTGCGGGTACCCTTACCCGATCCGAAATCCTAATAAAAAATTTAAAAATTATAATAGCCGTCAATATTCCCTAATTTACTTATTAATATCGATGGTAAGCTTTGAATAGATTGTGAATAAAAGTGAGGGAACACTTTATGGCTAGGTTTGGTGAGTATTCAATTGAATGTTCGTTGAAATGTAAAAATGTTTCAAATGAACTCTTAGATTAAATAAAGTACTTCCACTGTTCCGCCTTAATAGAGGCGTTTCATTTTTTTCCACTCATTTTAGAAATATAATAATATACATACTCTTATCCACATTATTATCTCTTTTACTTTACTTTTTCTTCATTTTAACTATTTATTTTAAAATTTTCAACATGAGTGCATATATAGCTATTACTCCCTTCGTCCCAGATAATTCGTCCCAGTTCATTTTTCACACTCGTTTTGCAAAAATAATAATAAATAGGTAAAGTTGAGAGAAAGTAAAATAAGAGAAACAATAATGTAGATAAGACTATTCTCTACATTATTCTCTCTTTTACTTTACTTTTTCTCCACTTTAACTATTAATTATTATTTTTGCAAAATGAGTGTAAAAAAGGAACTGGGACGAATTATCTGGGACGGAGGGAGTATTATTTAACTATTTACTTTTTTTCTTCATTTTAATTATTTGAAACGCTGCTATTAAATGATGGTATATGGCTAATACAAATAATAATGGGTATTATCGGGATTAACGGGTATACCTGCGTGGGTAGCAGGTATACACACTAGCCGCAAAACTTTAAAACACACTACCCAATCCCGCCCCGTTTCCCGTTATCGTCGGATAACGGGTACGTAACAGGTCGAGATGAGAATTATCCATTATCCGCTCCCATTTTGCCATCCCTAAAACTAAAACGTTTAAATATCAAATCGGGATTTACTTTAAAGTTATTATTGCAAATTCACAAGGCCACCTTTTTGCCCGTCATTCCAAAAGTGAATGGTTTTGATGGCCGTTTTGCCTTAAAAAAAGTGAAAATCTAATAATATTATTATCTTAATTAGGGATCACAAATTTTAATTTTTATAGGGATCACAAACGTAAAATCTTCAATGAACCATTTATGTATATCACTTTCACTCCTTCAAACAAGGTATATACCAAAATTTGTATTCATCAAATATTAACTTTAATATACTTATATTTAATTAATTATATTAAACTGTAATAACAATTTAACAAGAACATATGCACTGTATGAAAATCTCCCTTGTTTCAAGTTTCAACCATAGAAAAAAATATTAGTGGCAGTCGAAAAAGAAAACAAAATCTGAAAATATGTCTAAGCTGACAAGAAAATGAGAAAACTATGGTAAAGCTCTGTCCGATCTTGATGAAAAGTCAAAGAATAGTTTATACATTTTCCCCTTAAAATGACAAAAAAAATCATAACTTAAATCATTTTGGCCACTATATAATACAGTACTTGTTAAAAAATGTGACCACGTAAATTTCTCAGCATCTGATTCTTAAGTTAGCACGTTGGAGGCCGGCAATCCAATTACCACCACTGCAACAAATGCTATGACTAAAGCCAAGTGATGTTGTTGCCACCATGTCCTGAAACAACCAATCATACTCATTTCACAACAAAACTTGATTCTATAATTCTCATGCCTTGCTTGCATTAAAGGAAAACAGATCAAATGATTTACCTCTCAGGTGGCGGCCGCGGCTCCATGCTCCATTCAGACAATTTGTAGCCTCCGAAACTATCAGGGAGATGCATCTGATTTCCACTCAACCTGGATACAATTTTCTAGCAAAACAATACATATGTTAATCTAAATCATAACCAAAATGATGAAAATCTTCTCCAGAACAAACATTTTTTTACCATAGCGGTAGCATTAGAGATATAATCATCAGAATGTGCTGGTAAAATAGCCCATCTTAATAGTGTCCCATTCACCCCAGAAGTGTAGTTCGTCAATTGAACCTGTGATAGCAGTAGCAAACATCTCAAACGTAAGTCGCAATGTGAATGCTACTAGGATACAGCAGTACCACAAAAATCCAATCCAATCAAACTCAGTAGTGGTACTTCATAGCAATTTGTGTTGATCTACCTGAGAAGGCTCAACATCTAAATCCTTTGCAATGAACTGAATGAGTTCTGAGATGTGAGGCTTCAACTCCGTGTAGTTGATGTTCAACAGCATAGAGAATTTTATCAGGCCAATTTTAACTTCCCCTAAGCGTTAAAACATACCAAATGTTAACTTGGCTCTCATAAACAGACTAGAGACAATAGTAACATATCAAACCTGGAGCTTGGGGTTGAGGGGGTCCTGTTGGCGCAATCTTAGTGGTTGAATTCACCTTATCTGCATCTGAAGGAAGAGGTGACGACGAGGCAGGCAATGACTCAAGTCTCTCCCATAGCTCAGAGCAATTGGTTTTCCAGAAACCAACCTTTTCATGTTCTCGGTCATATGTTACGAGTGTATTTTGGAAAATTATAGCTGCCACAAGATGAGATAATTTATGCATCCTTCAATTGTACAATTTAGACCACATGATAAACCAGAAACTACCTCCCAACAGAGTGGTTGACTCCTTTCCATTCGAGAAGATCCCAAGACAGTACGCACCATGCACCTTTGTGTGCTGTATGTTAGAAACAAGAACTAGTGACCATAAGCGAGAACTCTACTCCATTATGTTATTGCTTTTGCATTACATTACTAAGCGATATGGGAATAGAGTGAAGAAAAGGACTTACTCTAAACAGATAATTTTCGGGGGCCAACAACAGCTTCTGTCCATTGCCAAATACCATTTCAGCAGACGGAAAATCTTTTGCAGGATCACTGGAGTAATATCAACATTTAAATCACTGGGTATACAAATATAAGTTGTTAGCCAATTTTATAATGAGAATCATATTACCTTCCAGCACCTGCGAAACAGATATCATTATAGTTAGGGTCAGGACCTTGTATCCTTGTGAGGGATTGGGTTTCTTCGAAAATCTACATGAAACAATGGGAGCTTAACTAAGAAACAATGTCTCTCAAGACTTGCAAAACACAAAATGAATATTACAGCTGCTTCAAAGGCCTCGAATGCTGCTTGTGGAAGATAAGCATAGGTTGTGCCACTATCCAGAACAGTTCCGTATTTGCCATCAAAAACCTTGGGATTTAGGGGCAGCTTTTTCCCAGCAACACGAATCTCATTCAGCTCGATATTGTAGTATGGACTGTTGGCATCCCATAAGTAGAGTCAATGTGTGTGATGTAGTTTTTAGGATAGAGCATATCACATTCTTAAAACGTACCTGCGAACAGGGTCTGAACGTGTAAAAACCATCTCCTTAGGGGAGGAAATCCGTCCAAGAACCATTGAACCACCACCGACATCCATTCCACCATAGCACAAGGAAAACGAATCACTGATTACACCTTTCTTGACAAGCTGATCCATGATACTAAGATCTCCACGTCCTAAACCCATGATTCCATCAGCATGTTGGGTGTAAAGACCGCCTGTTTCCCAATTCTCACATCCAAAAGTAGCACGCTGCGGTTGCAGATCACTTTGATTGCCAAATGAAAATTTGTCTACTCCCAAGACCCCACTGGTAGTGCTCATTTCAGCATATTGCCTTTCATAAGTGCATTGTTGTGTATCACTATCACAGGTGCAATCAGTGTTGCACTTGAGAGGTTTATAGGTTTTTGACGCTTCCGGTTGGAACCTTGGATTCTATTAAAAGAAAGAGAAACAGATCTGAAGTAAAAGAATGGCGTAATGTAGAGTACAGAGCAAATGTAAGCACTATAATAAACAGGCAAACATGCAGTGACCAAAATATAGTATGGAATCTATATGTGGATTATTGGTATGCACTTGAATCATTGAGTAATACTGAATGAGAGAGAGGAAAATAGTGTCCAACACACAAGAAATCAAAACCAACCAGTAAAGATATTTTAGTCATTTTATATTCAAAGTCAGTTTGTCATCTTTCTAAATAGGTTCGTGCCTTTCTGAACTTATGCATAATCGGTATTCTTGAAGATCTGCGGTTAATGGGGATGAAAGTAGAGAACTTGGCAATTGACGATGATTTAATTTTTCAATTTTCAAAGCAACATTTTATACTCCTTTAACTTTAAAAATAATACAGTACGTAATTAAGTGATT